>NC_044994.1:60444517-61939734 GCF_008728515.1 Papio anubis
GTGGCACGATCTTGGCTCACTGCAAGCTCCACCTCCTGGGTTCACGCCATTCCCCTGCTTCAGCCTCCGAAGCAGCTGGGACTACAGGGACCCACCACCATGCCTGGCTAATTTTTTGTATTTTTAGTGGAGACAGGGTTTCACTGTGTTAGCCAGGATGGTCTCGATCTGCTGACTTCATGATCTGCCCACCTTGGCCTCCCAAAGTGCTGGGATTACAGGTGTGAGCCACCGCGCCCAGCTGGAAATAACATTTTATAATTTATTTCTTAAGTTTATTAAATGTGTGACTATATAATATACTTTGCTGAGATGAGTAGTCTGTAAAGGAGGACAAAGGCAGTTTTAAAAGAGAACTCTATTCTGGATAAAATGCTCCTGAAGGCTGAGTATATTCTGTCAGAGGAATGCAGAAACATTATTCCTTGTTGAGATGTATGGAGTTAGTAATAAACTCTAAATTATCTACAAACTCTCAAATGACACTAAAGCTGTGATATTTTTATCTTGAAAATGCAAGTCTCATTGCATGGGTTTTCCCTGTCTCACCATTGCCTATCAAGAATTGTGTTTGTTTTCTGAAAGAATGAGCACGCCTGCCAAGAATAGATTATTACTTTGCCTTATGAAAATCAATTAAGGATTTTGTCTAAAGCTTTATCAAACACAGCAGAACTTACACACCCTGGAGAGTATATAGATATCAGGGTTGTTTCTGGGACATGATTTGCATATATATCCCATACAATCTGAGCATGAAATGTAACAGAATTTCAAGCTAGAGCCATGTCCTCTAGGTTCCAGAGTACACATTCTGCAAAGATGGTATTTGGACTCTGTGCTGCAAAAATATGGCCAGGCCTCCCCGAGAATGAATATTCTCATCCTGAAATTGGCAATTAAAAATACCTTAAGCTGGACACAGTGGCTCACACCTGTAATCCCAGAGCTTTTGGAGGCTGAGTTCAAACAATGGCTTGAGTCAACAAGTGGGAGCTTACAATGAGCTATGATGGTGCCACTATACTCCAGCCTGGGTGACAGAGTGAGACCCTGTCTCCAAAAGCAAAAACCAACCAAACAAAAAAATGTCAAGGTGCTACTGAACTCATGGAAACCCAGATACAGGTAGAGGTTTCATTGAAGCAAGTTGGCTTTTTAGAAATGGTATCTTTACGGCATCTTTTGAGATTTGAAAGATGAAAAGTTGTTATCAAGGTTGATGAAGGAATAAACAGGTGACCCATTCAATGACTTGGTTCATAGAGTAAGGCAGGAAAAAAAGTGAAATGAATACATTAATTTTGCTTTGTCTCCTTCATGGGCATTGATAGGACCTAATTAAAATCTGAAGAGTGATAAAGAAGTGCAAAAAGTTATTTATGAAACAGAATTGCATCTTATTTATTTATTTAGCAGGCAGTAAGTTTTTTTCTAAGAACTAGGAGAGGATTTGCTGCTGCTGGAATTTGTCAGTTTCTGGCCAGCAGGAAATGAATTCTTTGCTGATGGGTGGCAGGAGGCTTTGTGTTCGACTGTAGCAGGGCAATTATTGCTAAAATTGTTGTTGTTTTTCTTGATCGTCCTTTCTTAATCCTTTGGCTAAAGAAAGCAGTCTTTCTTGATGTGTAGTTTCCCAGCTGCCAGTTCCTCCAGGACATAAAAGAGGCTAAAAGGAAACCTACAAACTTATTGTTGTGTGGTTCCTTGGGTTTGAGGATCCCTAGCCCATCTGTTTTCTCCCTTCCACCTTTCATAGTATTTTATATGATGTTCAGCGATTTTAGCTGGATCCGGTGGAAAGGAAAGAGAAAATATGTGTGTACTGTACCTTGTTTGGGCTAGAATAACCTTTTTAAAACTTACATCTGGCTAGGCATGGTGGCTCATGCCTCTAATCCCAACACTTGGGAAGGCCAAGGCGGAAGAATTTCATAGCCCAGGAGCTCGAGAGCAGCATAGGCAACATGGTGAGACACTATCTCCACAAAACAATAATAAAAAAAAAAAATTGGCTGGGTGTGGTGGCTCATGCCTGTTATCCCAGCACTTTGGGAGGCTGAGGCAGATGGATCGCTTGAGTTCAGCAGCTCAAGACCAGCTTGGGCAACCTAGCAAAACCCTGTCTCTACAAAAAATACAAAAATTAGCTGGGCGCAGTGGCATTCACTTGTAGTCCTAGCTACTAGAAAGACTGAGGTGGGAGGATCACCTGGGTTGGGGAGGAGGAGACTGCAGTGAGCCCTGACCTGGCCACTGCACTCCCGAGTCCAGAGCTATTCAGGAGGTTAAGGTGGGAGAATCACTTCAATTCAAGAGGTTGATGCTACAGTGAGCCATTTTTGCACCACTGCACTCCCGCCTGGGTGACAGTGAGACCTTATCTCAAAAAGAAATTAAATAAATAACAATGAGTTGACATCTGCATTAATTAAAATATATTTTTATTTATTGCCGTTTTGTAACAATAGCTATTTCAACTTTTTTCCAGGATATTATAGTAAGCTCTACAAGGACACTGAGTTTTGGCCAGGGCTTTAGTCAAGACTTGTCTATTTCTAGGACGTTCTACTGCGTTCTTTCTCAAGCCTGTGTTACAATTTTTTTTTCTATTGCTGTAGGAGTTAAATGGTTAGTTATGAGACACAAAGCAACAGCAATATATGTGCATTTATCTTCTCCTGACATTTTCACTGTCAATCAGGAGCTCTGGGGAAAAACCTCATGAGTGAAATTTATTTGATTTTCTTTATCATGCAGTAATACTGGAGATAAAAAACTTAATCTGAGCAATGCTATGAAATCACTGCTTTAAACTTTTAATGTGTGTTTCTTTCAGGCAGTATTTTCATGGACTGTCCTCTAAGGTTTACTGTTATAGAGAAATGTCTTGAGTGAATAAATTTTAAAAATCCTAATATATAGATATATTGGTAAATGTTGAATGAAACTGCACTAGCCATGTTTCCCTTCAGCTTTGCAGATTGTACCCAGGGGTTTTATTGGTTTTAAAATTCATCTTTATGACTATAGAGGTGAATTCACTTTTGTGCCTTCTTTTTCTACAGAAGAAATAAAATCATGTGTCTCTACACTAAATTCTTTTTACTGTTCTCTGGTAAGTTTCTTTCATAATTCAACAGAGAAAAGGCTTATCAGTTTATCATTCATAATGTCTCAATTTTGGTAGTTTCATCTGTTTTGAAATGTTTCTGTGTGGGTAATTTGAAGTACATATACTGCAAGTACAAAACACTGCTATTTTTTTTCCTGAAGGTGTTATTTAAAATAATCAAATTGCTTTTCCATGTTATCAACCTCATTTTGGAACAAAGAACCACAAATGATGAGAAAACTCTCTATTACCACAACATAAATGAATAAGAAAAAACTTTCCTAATATTATTTTCCTGTCTGACTCTCTCTACTTCCTTTCTGGGATTAAAACAACAACAACAACAACAACAATAATAATAATAATAATCTTTTATTTAGGGTCAAAGCCACATTTTTATGTTTGGGCCTTAAGAAAGCTTGCATGATACTTCTGATTTTAATAAAATTTTCTAAATATAATTTTTAAATATATCATAAAACAATCAATGCTGTTTTTAATATTTACATATTAATTTGGATTTATCTCTAAAATATAAATAATTTGCCTTATGAAGTTGTAGAGCATAATATCTTTACTTGCATTATTTACTGCGCACCATTTGGAAATCGTAACTTTGAACTTGAGCTTAATGCTCATTGACTGAAAGGAGTATTTCTCAACCAGAAAGTGGGGGTAATCTTTCCCTCCAGGGACATTTGACAATGGTTATTAAATACGTTTCAGAGACATTTTGGATTGTCAGAGGTGGGGGCTTGCTATTGGCATCCAGTGGATAGAGGCCAGAGATGCTGCTAAACATTTTAGAATCACACAGATCTCTCCCAGAAGAAAGAATTATATGGTCCAAAATTTCAATAGTGCTGCTGTTGAGAAACATTCTAGGCTCTGGTAGTTTATGGATTTTTGAAATCTGAAAGAATAAATAGCTGGTTCATGCTTCGAATTTTGTTTTCTGTGTTAACACATGCATAACAGGGTACAACAGTTTACCTGACAGAGGTTTTGGAAATTCCGCTAGCTTTTTTTTAACCTCCAGTGTACTCTCCAGTTGTTTACTTTGTTTTCACATGCTTTTGAACAAATACGCCTGTGAAAAAATTCTTCTGAGTGACACAGTGAAATAGACAGGAATGAAGATAATCTTGCATTTATGGCTTTCCAAATCATTATGTATCCCTAATGCCTCTGGAGAGGATAAATTGAGGGTAGGATTTAGGTTGCATTCTTGTTAATCTGTGTTGTATTGGAGGTAAGCCTTACCTTTTTGAAACAGATGAGCTGCTCTTTGTAATTTTCCACCTGGACCTATGCACCTCTGTAAGCCCCCTAGTCTATCCTGGGGAAGTCTACACTGGGCAGCTTGCCGTGCTGTGGATGCCTGAGCGCCCTGTCTCTGCTGGTTCCCCTCACTGTCAGGTGATACACAGCCTGGGCCTCATTACTCCATGCACATTTCTGCTTCTAGGAAGGAGTAGATTTATGCCACTTTGCCCCAAAGATGCTCTCTCTCTTCTTCTTCTTCTTCTTTTTTTTTTTTTGAGACGGAGTCTCGCTCTGTCGCCCAGGCTGGAGTGCAGTGGCCGGATCTCAGCTCACTGCAAGCTCCGCCTCCCGGGTTCCCGCCATTCTCCTGCCTCAGCCTCCCGAGTAGCTGGGACCACAGGCGCCGCCACCTCGCCTGGCTAATTTTTTGTGGTTTTTTTAGTAGAGACGGGGTTTCGCCGTGTTAGCCAGGATGGTCTCAATCTCCTGACCTTGTGATCCGCCCGTCTCGGCCTCCCAAAGTGCTGGGATTACAGGCTTGAGCCACCGTGCCCGGCCCTCTCTTCTTCTTATAGTGAAGATAAAGAAAGGTAAAAACAAAACAAAACAGAAAACAAAAAGCATGCTTTTGTAATGATAGTTTGCTCCATTATTATTTATTTTGCTGATTGAAGACATAATGGGGTCTCAACAGAGTTAGAATAATATTGGATTAAAGTTGTCACGATACATTATAAGATAATAGTCCTCTAAGGAACGTTTATCTCTAAGGAGGACTTAGTATCATCAGGAACTCAGAGCTTTGTAAATGCAATCAGGACACAGTAAGAGATTGCTCAGAATTGTGAGTCCTCCTTAGAGAAAATATTTCTTAGATGACTACTGTCTTATAACGTATCATGAAAGATCATCGCCATTCCTGCCTCTGGACGGTGCTCCTCAGGAGGTTGGCCATAACGGGGTGCTTTCCCCCTGTAGTGTTCCAGCCTCAAGAAAGATGACTTTCCATTCCACACAAGCATTTTTCTCCCTAGGGCAAATGGAAGCCCCTGGAGTATTCTCAGGACTGGTTTGAAAATCTGAAACCAGAAAGACTCAAATGACCACTCTCTTCCAAACTTGAAGTTCCATCGCTGAGCCTGGCCTCCTGGACAGACTCTTTTCTTTCTGCATGAATTAAAATATATTTTTATATATTTTCTCTTATATATTTTCTTTAGGGTGAATCTCATTCAGGGGCTCCAGCATCCTTTCCTGCCACAATGTACCAACTGCAACTCTACCCTGCAACTCATCAGACTTCTAACTATGTTTAGATCTAAGTATGGGAAAGGTTCCACCTCCTCCCCACCCCACCGGTGGCTCCTAAGTGGAGACAAACATTCCTTAGAGGGCTATTGTCTTACAATGTATCATGACAACTTTAATCCAATATTATTCTAACTGAGCTGAGACCCCATTATGTCTTTAATCAGCAAAATATACAACAGTGAAGCAAACTATCATTACACAGGCATACTTTTTTTTTCTTAACCTGACTATAATTGGCAATAACAGGACAGAGCTAAATAGAGTAATAAGTTTGGGAGAATTGAGAGGCTTTAGGAGTACTCAGTCAATGTATTTTTCAGACTTGGAAATGGTCTGATGTCTCAGGAGAGAGACATAGAGGGATCAACAATATTGAAAGAGTTATTATTCTTATATCTTGAGATATATCCACATATATGCATTTATACTTTTTATGTATGAATATTTCATTGAAAACCATATGCTTGGCCAAATACAACTGGAAATTTTTTAACAGAAGTCCCATGTCTAATTCTTCACGGAACCCAGGACTTTGTAAACAAAATCAATAAACAGGAAGAGATTCTTTGGAATTTATGAAAAAGAAGATGCAAAATACACTTTGCACATTACCTGATACATTCTGCCAGGACTTGTAGATAAAAACTATTACCAGTCTCAGATTGGTTATTGTCACACAGGTGCAATGCTACATGAATGTGTGATGTTTAGTAATCCCTAGGGAAAAACAAACAAACATTAGAGTAGTATGATTCTGAAAGTATAGTAAGGAATTAAACTTAGATGGGCCTTAATTGACAAAATTGAGCATCTAAGAGGGTTAGCAGCCTGTGGTAGACTGAAAAATGGCCCCCAAAGCGTCTCAAATCCTAATCTCTGGTACCTGTGAATCTCACCTTAAGTGAGAAAAGAGACTTTGCAGATGTGATTAACTTTTGAGGTAAGGAGATTATCTTGCATTATCTGAACTTGATGTAATTCAAGAATCCCTATAAGATGGGGGCAAGACATAAGATGATTCAGTATTAGGAGACATTATGAAAGAAGCAAGAGGTTGTAGTGATGTGAAAAAGGGCCCATGGGCCAAGAAAGGAACACAGGTGGCCTCTAGAAGTTGGAAAAGGCAAGGAAACAAATTATTCCATAGAACCTCCAGAAGAAATCAGTCCTGCACACAACTATACTTTAGCCCAGAGGGACCTATTTTGGGCTTCTGACCTCTGTAACTGTAAGAGGATGAATGCATGTTCTTTTAAGCCAATAGATGTGTGACAGTTTGTTGCAGCAGCAATAAGGATCTCATACAAACCACGCTTGGGTCTCTCACAACCTGAGGAGTCTGGGCCTCCAGAGGCAAACCCCCAGGTCAGGCAGCCAAGCTATTCCTTACAGAAAGCTGGAGCAACAGGAAAGCAGTGCTAACTGACCTTTCACCTTTTACTTGGATTTGTTTTTTGCTGAGAATATTTTCTTTTGATGTTTCACAGTTCATTTTAAATTCTATATGTGTCCTGCAGCAAAATTTTACCAATTTTTTGGGTGACCATTTCTGTATAGAGACCTTTATCTTCTCTTGACTCTTAGGAAACAGTTTTGGGACCAATTAGTCCGGCTTTTGAATTTCGTGTCTGCCATTAATCTTAGATGGCTAACTTAGCATCATTGACTCTTGGTATTTTCAATCTCTAAAATAAACATTTTCATAGTTCTCTCTGTATCTCCTGGTGAATTCTTAAGGATTAAATGAGAGAGATGTAAAACCTCTATAAAAATTGTTTTTGGCTATCTTTAGTAGTTAAGCTATTAGTTTAGTAGTTAAACTATTTAGTAGTTAAACTATTTTTAGTAAACTATTTAACTATTTTTATTTTACTTTAAGTTCTGGAATACAGGTGCAGCATGTGAAGGTTTGTTACATAGATACACATGTGCCATGGTGGTTTGCTGTACCTATCAACCTGTCATCTAGGTTTTAAGCCCCACATACATTAGGTATTTGTCCTAATGTCCTCCCTCCCCCTTCCCCCCACCCCCTGACAGGCCCCGGTGTGTGATGTTCCCCTCCCTGTGTCTGTGTGTTCTCATTGTTCAACTCCCACTTATGAGTGAGAACATGCGGTGTTTGGTTTTCTGTTCCTATGTTAGTTTGTTGAGAATGATGGTTTCCAGCTTCATCCATGTCCCTGCAAAGGACATGAACTCATTCTTTTTTATGACTGCATAGTATTCCATGGTGTATATATGCCACATTTTCTTTATCCAGTCTATCATTGATGGGCATTTGGGTTGGTTCCAAGTCTTTGTTATTGTAAATAATGCTGCAATAAACATAGTAGTTATCACTATTCCAAATGCCAAGGCGTAATGAGAGCTATCGTACTTGGTACGGCAAACTCCAAAGATAGTTAACTGCCTACATTATGGAATCACGGTGGGCAACAGGCCTCACCTTTTTAAAGCCACATGATTTCTGTTCCCCTGCTCCCAGTTGAGAGGCAGCATGACATGAGAGTGATGCGTGTGGGCTCAAAGGCAAGCTGCTAGCATTCAGATCCGATCTCTTCTATTTATTCCTATCTCGAAAAGTGGTTGCAAAGATTTTGTGAATTGATGCACTTAGATTCCCTGACCTGTTGCTAGCAGTCAATAAATATTACCATTATCATTTCTACTGCTACACTAAAGACATTTTTATCGAGAGTAGAAAAATAAAAAAAAGGGAAAGGCCAAAGACACTTAAAAGTGATTCCATTGAGACAATTTGAAATGTCAACTCAAAGGCCTTTGCACACGTGAGTGCGGCAGACATCTCAAGGACACACGTGTACAAACTTAGCACTGTCAGCTGTGTTAAAAAGAAATGTGTTGAAAGATAGGATAGGAAAGTGTTGAAATGTGTAGTACATTGAAAATTCTAAATTTTTACTGAAATTTTAGCAATTTGCCTATTATATCACATATTATTGGAAAATGTGCTTAATTCATAAAATCATTCTACTATACTTTTAGGAGTTTTATCTTTCTATGTTTGCTTGTTAGGTTAAATTTTACATTATTTAAACTTCTTTCAAATCTGTGATATCACTAATTGTTAATCTCTGTTGTTGAATTTGTCTTCCTTGACTCTTCTGATATTTGGCTGTCATTTCAAATTCTCTCATTGCAGGATGGTACTACAATTACGAGCTTCCACTTATTTGTGTGATTATGAAATGAAATGACATTAGATTCCTCTCTGAACGAGAAGCTCAGTTACAACAATGGCTTTGTGTATTGTCAATATTGATGCCCAGAATCAAGCCCAGGACTGACACATGACAGATGCTAAATGAATGAAAAACATAAACCCTCTAGGCCACATTAGTATTATTTCATAATTATGTTGAGCTAATGTATATATGATGATATAGCCAAATAATATTTTACAATGTTGTCTCATACTCATACTAACCTAGAATTGTTGCCACTTTATCCTGCATTTTTCTTTGCAGCTCAAAAAATCTTTTTTCTATATGGTTTTGAATTACTCTGCCAATGACAGATATTTACACAAAATTTGGGAGAAATAAGAGGAGCAGCAGCTATGATCTGTGGCAGCAGAATCTCTGTTGCTCTGGGCAGCTGAGGCAGTCATCAGAGGCCTTTGCTCCTGAAGCATTCAATGATTTTCTAAGGCTCCATTTCATGCATTAAAATATATATTTTTTTTTTCTGAGAGTATGCAGAATGGTTTCTGTTTTTCTGGTTTAATCCTCAATAACACAATTAGTTTAGGGGATCTCTATTTCACTAAAGAAAGACACTGAGTATATACTGTTTTATCAGAGTAAAAACCTAACACTCAGATTATTTTCTTGTATAATATTTTCAGGATCACATGTAGTGCCGTCTAAACTCTGAGCAGTTTTGTGTGCTGAAGGATCTATTATTAATTTCATTCTCCTTGTGGATATTAAATTATCTTGAATCTTACTTAAGTAATTCTACTTTTCTCCTTTTTAAATTTTACTATTATGTAATGGTTTCTAAAACACAGATTGATTACAACGCGATAATGGATAAATGGTTTAGAATTTTGAAATTGTTTTCTTAGCAAAATACAGTGTTCTTTATATTTTTCCTCCTTGATAACATTTGGTGTTTTTCACTAGTTCTCACACTCAGATAAAGGCCATTCAGACAATTTACTCTTTTGAAGATAAAAGACCTGTGTGAAATCAGTCATATTGTCAGAGAACATTGAGAGTTTTGTTGCTGTCCCTATTGTTTCTGTTTTCAGTAGTAGAAATCTGCTAGGCATTAAGATCTGATTAATTACTCCTTAAAGTCATTTTGCACAGATTCGCTTGCAGTGGTCTAAGATGAGCAATTTTAGTTTTGTGTCAAATATGTTTATTATTTACCACTGTTACTCTTGATACAAATCTACCAGATTCAATATCGGTGATGTTTTAAAAGGTCCTAGAGTCACTTATTTTGAAAGATGATTGGTCTATAAAGTGGGGGAAACAAGGTTTTGCTCTCCCATGAGTATAACGTGTTCAGAACAGAGACACCGCATTCCAGGAAGCTTTACTTTCATTTCCTCTGAATCCCGTCTGTGCGCTTTGTGCCACTGCTGTGTACTTCTCAGCTTTGCAGAATGCTCCTTCTTAGACTGAGGTATCAAAAGGGTTCTCTGCTAAGTTGTGATTCTGACCAACCTGTTACTGAAAGAATATATTTGCTTTATTTTCTGTTACTACCCAAAATTCAAAATAAACAAATTTTAAAAATATTTTAAAACTGTGGTTGATTATCTGAAGGGAAAATGTAAATGACATATAAGATCAAAGAAAGCTGAGGGCACAATAACTTCAGATCAGCTAAGCAGACAATGTTACAATGTGGGTTTCTAGAAAAGAGAACTATTTAGGGCACATGGAATGGGAACTTATTCAAAGTAATTACTTTAGTAATTGTACTTTTTCCCTTTTTAAATTTGGCATTATATTATATTTTATTTATTTATTTTTATTTTTTTATTTTTTTAATTTATTATTATTATTATAATACTTTAATTTCTAAGTGCAGCATGTGCATAGCATTACGGAGTTTGTTACATATGTATACTTGTGCCATGTTGGTGTGCTGCACCGCTTCGTCAGCACCCATCAACTTGTCATTTAAATCAGGTATAACTCCAATGCAATCCCTCCCCTCCGCTTCCCCATGGTGACCCGATTGTGTGATGTTCCCTTCCAGTCCAAGTGATCTCATTGAATTTCGAGTTCCCACCTATGAGGTGAGGAAGCATGCGGTGTTTAGTTTCTGTTCTTGTGATGATAGTTTGCTGAGAGTGATGGTTTCCAGCTGCCATCCATGTCCTACAAAGGACACAAACTCATCCTTTTTATGGCTGCATGTTATTCCATGGTGTATATGTGCTACATTTTCTTAATCAGTCACTGTCACTGATGGACATTTGGGTTGATTCCAAGTCTTTGCTATTGTGAATAGTGCATGATAAACATCGTTATTGCATGTGTCTTTATAGCAAGCATGATTTATAATCCTTTGGGTATATACCCAGTAATGGGATGGCTGGGTCATCTGGTGCTTCTAGTTCTAGATACTTGAGGGGCCAGTGCCGCTGTTTCCATGGTTGAACTAGTTTTAATCCCACCAACAGTGTAAAGTGTTCCTATTTCTCCACATCCTCTCCAGCACCTGTTTGAACCTGACTTTTAATGATTGCCATTCTAACTGGTGTGAGATGGTATTTATCTCATTAGTAGTTTTTGATTTGCATTTCTCTGATGGCCAGTGATGATGAGCATTTTTTTCATGTGTCTGTTGGCTGTAGGAATGTAGCTGCTTTTTTGAGGAAATGTCTGTTCTATCCTTTGCCCACTTTTTGATGGGGTTGTTTGTTTTTTCTTGTAAATTTGTTTTTGAGTTTTTGTAGGTTCTGGATATTAGCCCTTTGTCAGATGAGTAGATTGCAAAATTTTCTCCCATTCTGTGGGTTGCTGGGCTACACTCTGATGGTAAGTTTCTTTTTGCTGTGCAGAAGCTCTTTAGTTTAATTAGATCCGTTTGTCAATTTGGGCTTTTGTTGCTGTTGCTTTTGATTGACTTTAGTCATGAAGTCCTTGCCCATGCCTATGTCCTGAATGGGTATTACCTAGGTTTTCTTCTAGCGTTTTTTTATGGTATTAGATTCTAACATTTAAGTCTCTAATCCATCTTGAATTAATTTTCATATAAGGGAGTAGGAAAGGATCAGTTTCAAGAAACTCTGCTTACTTGGCTAATTTTCCCAGCACCATTTGATGAAATAGGGAATCCTTTCCCCCACACATTTCTTGTTTCTCTCAGGTTTGTCAAAGATCAGATGGCTGTAGATGTGGCGTGACTTTCTGAGACTCTGTTCTGTGCCATTGGTCTATATCTCTGTTTTGGTACCAGTACCATGCTGTTTTAGTTACTGTAGCCTTGTAGTATAGTTTGAAGTCAAGTAGCGTGATGCCTCCAGCTTTGTTCTTTTGACTGAGGATGCGTCTTGGCTTAATCTGGGCTCTTTTTAGTTCCATATGAACTTTAAGCAGTTTTCCAATTCTGTGAAGAAAGTCATTGTGGTAGCTTGATGGAGTATGGCATTGAATCTATAAATAACCTTGGGCAGTATGGCCATTTTTAAAATATTGATTCTTCTATCCATGAGCTTGGTATGTTCTATTCCATTTGTTTGTGTCCTCTCTTTTATTTCACTGAGCAGTGGTTGTAGTTCTCCTTGAAGAGGTCCTTTACATCCCTTGTAAGTTGGATTCCCTAGGTATTTGATTCTCTTTGAAGCAATTGTGAATGGAAGTTCATTCATGATTTGGCTCTCTGTTTGTCTATTACTGGTGGTGTATAAGAATGCTTGTGATTTTTTGCACATTAATTTTTGTATCCTGAGACTTTGCTGAATTTTCTTATCAGCTTAAGGAGTGGGCTGAGACAATGGGGTTTTTTCTAAATATACAATCATGTCATCTGCATACAGGGACAATTTGACTTCTTCTTTTCTAACTGAATACACTTTATTTTTTCTCTTGCCTGATTGCCTAGCCAGAACTTCCAACACTATGTTGAATAGGAGTGGTGAGAGAGGGGCATCCTGTCTTGTGCCAGTTTTTCAAAGGAATGTTTCCAGTTTTTTGCCAATTCAGTATGATATTGGCTGTGGGTTGTCATAAATAGCTCTTATTATTTTGAGATACGTTCCATCAATACTACAGAATTTATTGGCGTTTTTAGCATATGAAGGGCTGTTGAATTTTGTTAAAGAGCCTTTTCCACATCTGTGAGATAATCATGTGGTTTTGTCTTTAGTTCTGTTTATATATGCTGGATTCACGTTTATTGATTTGTGTATGTTGAACCAGCCTTGCATCAGGATGAAGCCCACTTGATCATGGTGGATAAGCTTTTGATGTGCTGCTGGATCCTGGTTTTGCCAGTATTTTGCAAGGGATTTTTGCATCGATGTTCATCAGAGATATTGGTCTAAATTCTCTTTTTCTATTGTGTCTCTGCCAGGCTTTAGTATCAGGATGATGTTGGCCTCATAAAATGAGTGCAGGAGGATTCCTCTTTTTTCTATTGATTGGAATAGTTTCAGAAGGAATGGGTACCAGCTCCTCCTTGACTCTGGTAGAGGTGTGTGAATCCATCTGGTCCTGGACTTTTTTGGTTGGTAGGCTATTAATTGTTGCCTCAATTTCAGAGCACTATTAGTCTATTCAGGATTCAGCTTCTTCCTGGTTTAGTATTGGGAGAGTGTAAGTGTCAGGAAATTATCCATTTCTTCTAGATTTTTCTAGTTTATTTGCATAGAGTGTTTATAGTATTCTCTGATGGTAGTTTGTATTTCTGTGGGGAATTAAGTTGAGATCCCTTTATCATTTTATTGCATCTGTTTGATTCTTCTCTCTTTTCTTCTTTATTAGTCTTGCTAGTGGTCTATCATTTTGTTGATCTTTTCAAAACCAACTCCTGGATTCACTGATTTTTTTGGAGGGTTTTGTGTCTCTTTCTCCTTCAGTTCTGCTCTGATCTTAGTTATTTCTTGCCTTCTGCTAGCTTTTGAATGTGTTTATCTTGCTTCTCCTAGTTCTTTTAATTGTGATGTTAGAGTGTCAATTTTTAGATCTTTCAGCTTTCTTGTGTGGGCATTTGCAGTGCCATTTCCCTCCGCTGCTTTAAATGTGTCCCAAATTCTGGTATGTTGTATCTTTGTTCTCATTGGTTTCAAAGAACATCTTTATTTCTGCCTTCATTTAGATTTATGTACCCAGTAGTCATTCAGGAGCAGGTTGTTCAGTTTCCATGTAGATGAGAGATTTTGATTGAGTTTCTTAGTCCTGAGTTCTAGTTTGATTGCACTGTGGTCTGAGAGACAGTTTGTTATAATTTCTGTTCTTGTACATTTGCTGAGGAGTGCTTTACTTCCAATTATGTGGTCAATGTTGGAATAAGTGTGATGTGGTGCTGAGAAGAATGTATATTCTGTTGATTTGGGGTGGAGAGTTCTGTAGATGTCTATTAGGTCTGCTTGCTACAGAGATGAGTTCAATTCCTGGATATCCTTGTTAACTTTCTGTCTCGTTGATCTGTCTAATGTTGACAGTGGGGTGTTGAAGTCTCCCATTATTATTGCATGGGAGTCTAAGTCTCTTTGTAAGTCTCTAAGGACTTGCTTTATGAATCTGGGTGCTCCTGTATTGGGTGCATATATATTTAGGGTAGTTAGCTCTTCCTGTTGAATTGATCCCTTTACCATTATGTAATGGCCTTCTTTGTCTCTTTTGATCTTTGATGGTTTAAAGTCTGTTTTATCAGAGACTAGTATTGCAACCCCTGCTTTTTTTTGTTCTCCATTTGCTTGGTAGATCTTCCTCCATCCCTTTATTTTGAGCCTATGTATATCTCTGCATGTGAGATGGGTCTCCTGAATATAGCAAACTGATGGGTCTTGACTGTTTATCCAGTTTGCCAGTCTGTATCTTTTAATCGGAGCATTTAGTCCATTGACATTTAGGGTTAATATTGTTATGTGTGAACTAGATCCTGCCATTATGATATTAACTGGTTATTTTGCTCGTTAGTTGATGCAGTTTCTTCCTAGCCTCAATGGTCCTTACATTTTGGCATGTTTTTGCAATGGCTGGTGCCGGTTGTTCCTTTCCATGTTTAGTGCTTCCTTCAGGGTCTCTTGTAGGGCAGGCCTAGTGGTGACAAAATCTCTAAGCATTTGCTTATCTGTAAAGGGTTTTATTTCTCCTTCACTTGTGAAACTTAGTTTGGCTGGATATGAAATTTTGGGTTGAAAATTCTTTTCTTTAAGAATGTTGAATATTGGCCCCCACTCTCTTCTGGCTTGTAGAGTTTCTGCCGAGAGATCTGCTGTTAGTCTGATGGGCTTCCCTTTGTGGGTAACCCGACCTTTCTCTCTGGCTGCCCTTAAGATTTTTTCCTTCATTTCAACTTTGGTGAATCTGGCAATTATGTGTCTTGGAGTTGCTCTTCTCGAGGAGTATCTTTGTGGCGTTCTCTGTATTTCCTGGATTTGAATGTTGGCCTGCCCTACTAGGTTGGGGAAGTTCTCCTGGATGATATCCTGAAGAGTGTTTTCCAACTTGGTTCCATTTTCCCCCTCACTTTCAGGCACCCCAGTCAGACGTAGATTTGGTCTTTTTACATAATCCCATACTTCTTGCAGACTTTGTTCATTTCTTTTCCTTCTTTTTTCTTTAGGTTTCTCTTCTCGCTTCATTTCATTCATTTGATCCTCAATCGCTGATACTCTTTCTTCCAGTTGATCGAGTCGGTTACTGAAGCTTGTGCATTTGTCACGTATTTCTCATGTCATGGTATTTATCACGTATTTCTCATGTCATGGTTTTCTTCTCTGTCAGTTCGTTTATGGCCTTCTCTGCATTAATTATTCTAGTTATCAATTCTTCCACTCTTTTTTCAAGATTTTTAGTTTCTTTGCACTGGGTATGTAATTCCTTCTTTAGCTCTGAGAATTTTGATGGACTGGAGCCGCCTTCTCTCATCTCGTCAAAGTCATTCTCCGTTCAGCTTTGATCCGTTGCTGGCGATGAGCTGCGTTCCTTTGCAGGGGGAGATGCGCTCTTATTTTTTGAATTTCCAGCTTTTCTGCCCTGCTTTTTCCCCATCTTTGTGGTTTTATCTGCCTCTGGTCTTTGATGATGGTGACGTACTGATGGGGTTTTGGTGTGGGTGTCCTTCCTGTTTGTTAGTTTTCCTTCTAACAGTCAGGACCCTCAGCTGTAGGTCTATTGGAGATTGCTTGAGGTCCACTTCAGACCCTGTTTGCCTGGGTATCAGCAGCAGAGGCTGCAGAAGATAGAATATTGCTGAACAGCGAGTGTACCTGTCTGATTCTTGCTTTGGAAGCTTCCTCTCAGGGGTGTACTCCACCGTGTGAGGTGTAGGGTGTCGGTCTGCCCCTAGTGGGGGATGTCTCCCAGTTAGGCTACTCAGGGGTCAGGGACCCACTTGAGCAGGCAATCTGTCCATTCTCAGATCTCAACCTCCGTGTTGGGAGATCCACTGCTCTCTTCAAAGCTGTCAGACAGAGTCGTTTGCCTCTGCAGAGGTTTCTGCTACTTGTTGTTGTTGTTGTTGTTGTTGTTGTTCTGGCATTATATTTTATAATGATTTATAAAATGCAGGCTTATTAAAATGTAAGAATGGATAAATGGTTTATAGTTTTAAAGTTGTTTTCTTAGCAAAATGTGATGTTTCTTATATTTTTTCTCAAATTAATACATTTACATAATGAGTTAGTTTCTGAAATTATGATTTGGAGAGTATGAAAGAAGCTAGAAGGACATAATTTTTAAGTGGAAATATTAAGATGAAACAGTGGGGAGTTTCACTGAGCAAAAAGAATTTGTATTAAAGCTGTGTTACAAAAATAAATGAATACAGAATGGATGCACTATTACTCAGCAATAAACAGACTTGCAGTGCTGATGCATGTAACAACATGACTGAAACACAGAAACAATATACTGAGTAAAAATAGTGAGACACGAAAGACAACGTGCTATATGATTCCAGTTATGAGAAGTTGTAGAAGAATAGAAAGTAATTCCTTGCCCTAGATGTGAGATCAGTGGATGTTTCTGGGATTGACTGCAAAGAGGCCCAAGGGTCCTTTCTGGTGTGATGGTACTATTCGATACCTTGATAGAAGTGTGGGTTTTCATGTGTGCTTGTATTTGCGTTCGTTAAAACAAATCAAGTTGTCCACCCAAAAATATGTCCATTTCACTGTATGTAAAGTAACTTTTAATACTTCTGTTAGAAAATGAATGGGGTTGGCACATTTCAAATATTTTTGACATTTCCATGTCAATACATATTCATTCAAATTCTTTTCAATGGCCACACCATAGTCAGTTGTATTAACATGTCAAAGTTATATAGCCATCCATCTTTGAGGAGGTATTCCTATTATTTCATGTTATTTCTTTTTTCTTTTCTTTCTTTTTTATTATTTATCATTTGCAATTTGCCATAGTGCTGCACCGATCGTCCTTGGCAATCTATGGATTCACTTATTTGAAGCCATTCTTTGAGATAAATTCCTAACAGTCTAAACTCCATGATCTGTCCAGCCATGTTTGCTTTGCTCCTATTTTTATCCCGTGTGACTAGGCAGGGCTTGAGATATAGTGCACTCAAGTAATATTCATAGAATATGTGAATGAGTGGAATTAGACCAAGAGATAGAAGCGCTTTTAATTAGAGTACATATGTTTAAATTGTCTTCAGTAAAAGTTGTTCCAACTTACGGCTGATTCTGGTTCAGTCACAACATTATTAAGATGCTGAAATAGAATCCTAACTATTGATAGAGTCATCACACCAACAGCTGTTTCCCAATGCGACCTCCACCCCTACCCTCTACCTGCCCCATTTCTTCCCGGAGACCCCTGCAAGTCCTCATGAACTAAAAACTAAAGGTTCAACACTGACCTGAGGAGCAAGCCTATTAGCTAAGGGGCCTGCTGCAGTGCAACAACTTTTACTGTTTTGATTGGTCAGGGTCTGTATGTTCCCTGTTCTTGAATATTCTCAGTATCCTTTGCTCTGTTGTACCAATTTAAATAGAGTAGTTAGTCTCCCCTTATCTGTGGCTGTGGGTGTTATGTTCTAAGACCTCTAGTGAATGCTGAAAACTTTGAAGAGTACAAAACCCTATATATGCCATTTTTTTGCTATGACAAAATTTAAAGTATAAATTAGGCATAGTAAGAGATTAACAACAATAAGTAATAAAAATAGAACAATTATAACAACTTACTGGAATGAAAGTTATGTGAATGTGGTCTCTCTCTCTCTCTCTCTCTCTCTCAAAATATCTTTTTGTAACTGCTTTCACCCTCCTTTTACTTGTGATCTGATAACTGAGCCGGCTTCAAAGTAACTAATGGGTGGGTAGTGTGCAGAGAGTGGATATGCTTGGACAAAGAATGATTCATGTCCCAGGCAGGATGGCAGGAGATTTTATTACACTACTTAGAATGGTACTTAGATTTAAAACTTATGGATTATTTCTGGAATTTTCCATTTATTTTCAGACTGCAGGTAACTGAAACTATGAGAATCAAAACCACTGAAAAAGGGTAACTACTGTGCCTAAAACTTAGAAGGAAAGTGAACATTTTTTTTCTCACAGGTTCACCTACTCTGGATATATGAATTGTATATCATTAAAAATAAAAGAAATGGGCTGGGTACGGTGGCTCATGCCTATAATCCCAGCACTTTGGGAGATCAAGGCGGGTGGATCTCGAGGTCAGGAGTTTGAGACCAGCCTGACCAACATGTTGAAACCTCATCTCCACTAAAAATACAAAAATTAGCCGTGTGTGGTGATGCACACCTGTAATCCCAGCTACCTGGGAGGCTGAGGAAAGAGAATTGCTTGAACCCAGGAGGAGGAGGTTGCAGTGAGCTGAGATTGTGCCACTGCACTCCAGCCTGGGTGACAGAGCAAGACTCCGTCTCAAAAAAATAATAATAATACATAATAAATGAATACATAAATAAATGAAATATAATAACTGTTTTTAATTTTAGGTCTCTGATAACTACTGAGATTCATCATTTTTGATTCTTTCATTCTCTGTTTTTATTTCCTCAGTGAATTTTCTATCCTTATCCATTGTCCTCTTTCTTGTTGGTAGTTTGTGTTATGTCTTTGTTCTAAACTGATTAGCAGACTCCATTATATTTCGCTAATTTTAATAATGACAATACTAACAATAATACAATTTACTTAAGTCTTACTATGTTCAGATGCTATGCATTAGTATTTTAGTTATCCATCATGTCAAACCAATGAGGTGTCTACAATTATTTTAGTAATTTACATAAAGTAATATGAAGTTATGTAACTTGTCTTGAGTAATAAGAGTTGCTAGTAATTGGGGCCTGGACTTCAACCCAGGCAATCTGTCCCTAGCCCAGTATTTTGAACAATACATATGTTTTTCCATTTTAAGTTGATTTTTTTGGCATTTTTTTACAAGTTAAATTTTCCATCTTCCTTTGTGATGACCTTTGTTGTAGAGTTTGTAAAAAGGAGAAAAACATGAAGAAAAATGTACTTATATTTGAATTCTAGGATAATAACCTTTTACCTTTCCATTTTATGTATTTCTGTAGTGTGTGTATACACACACAAAAACACACACACCCATATAATATTATAAAAATGGATTACTATTTAATAAGAAAAAAACATAAGATAATAAGATAATAAAACCATGTTGCATGTCACTATTGGCATTTTCATGAACTCTTTGCATCTGTGCATTCATCAGAGGCTGTAATCTCCATTATTTCATTATTTCAAATACAAATAGTTCTTTAATGCTGTCCACATTATCTGAGTAACGAACTCTTGCTTTAAACAGGCAACAAGCTCCAGATACCAGCATTTCAAAGCACATATAACCTTCAAATATTTTTAACTTATTCTTCACAACCTAAAATATCTTTCTTTCACCATCTTAAGTTTCATGAGTTCCACCTTTTTAACCAGTCTTAATTATTTTCTCTAGTTACAATGTTATAACAGAAATATTTATGTTGAAAGATATTACTTTATTTCCTGATGATATTACATGATGTATATTATTTTATAACCTGCCCTTTTTACTGGAAGTTTTTAAGTTATTATTTTAAATGAAGTAGTAGTTATCCATTGTTCGTAAAACAGGAAACTACTGAGGTACTTGGTGCCGAGTATTCTAATGGAGGATCAAAACTTGGAAATCAAACTATGGCCAGTTTATTCGTTCACTAAGGGAAATACTTTGGTCAATATTTTAAGCTCAATATTATATGAAAAATTTCATATAATTTCCAAGTGAAACACATGAACATATGAACTCCAGTGAGTGCTGGGACTCTAGGTCTCCCTTCTGGACAAAAGAGCTCATTATTCCAGCTGCCAGACAGGTGACTTCTGATAGCTCACGGATAAATCCTACTTTAGAAATTAACTTCAGCTAAAGTGAGTTGCCTCCAACAAGGTTTTGTCTTGAGCCTTTTTCCAGGGCCGGCTGCATCCAATGACTGATGTAGGGATACCCAGGTACCCTTACTTCATGGGGCAATTCTGAAGGGCCTTTCTAGTTCCAGGGCCTTCCTATAGAAACAGCTGAGGCTTCTGTCACATGGCTTCTCAGTTCGACTTCTCTGTCTACTCACGCTTGTTTCCTTAAACACTCAACTGTGTTGTTTTAAGGAGCATGATTTGATAAAATTCCTGAATGGAGATCTCAGATCTTTTAGTCTTTTTCTCAGGGAACCTAATAAATGAAATTTGGTAGCAAGAGTGCTCTCAGGAAGCTTATTCTAAAATAAAACAATGCTGCAGAAACAGCACCCTCCTCTGCTTCCATTTTTTTTTTTTTTTTTTTCGAGATGGAATTTCATTCTTACACCTAGGCTTGAGTGAAGTGGCACAATTTCAGCCCGCTGCAACCTCCACCTCCCAGGTTCAAGCGATTCTCCTGCCTCTGCCTCTTGAATAAGAAGTGGGATCACAGGTTCCTGCAACCATACCTGGTTAATTTTGGTATTTTTAGTAGAGACGGGGGTTTTGCCATACTGGCCAGGCTGGTCTTGAACTCCTGACCTCAGGTGATCCACCCGCCTAGGCTTCCCAAAGTGCTAGGATTACAGGTGTGAGCCACTGCACCTGGCTGCTTCCTTATACCTTACATGAGAACACATCCCATCCTCCTGCAATATCTACTTCCTTCTCTCCTCCAGAACAAAAACTAAGGTTAAGCCATAACATAACCTGGCCAGGGAAGTTGTGGGCCTGCTAAGGGATAAAAGGGATTAGACACCAAAGGAACTGCAGGACTTAGCCTATACATGTAACAGTAGGAGCCAGAAGAGGAGGTATGGAACTGGATCCTGAGAGTACTGAATGCTGGATAAGGGGAAATTGATTGACAAGGGAGAGATTTTCTATAATACAGAATTTAATGCTCTGGCAATAACTCAGAGATATGATGTTATCAGACTTTACATTTGCTCTTTGAAGATGGAAAAAACATTGGCTTGTACTAAGTGAATTAAAAATGGCAGACTGCTAAGGAAAAGAACACCAAAGGAATTAAAAGACACAAAGTGAGTGTGGTAGAGTAGTATTTTACATAAGATGAGAGGCCCCATCAGCTGACTATGGCCTCTGAGAGGGCTTAGGGGACACCTCAAATATAGGACACCTACCTTTCTTTGTACCTTAGGGGAAAAGAAAGTGTAGACAAGAACAGAATCAGCTTTGTTAAGATGGATGCTTTCCCTAATGACTGTCAGTAGGAGATTCCATTACACAGCTCGGTTTTCTGATAGCAGTGAGCGTGATAGGACTCTAAGATAAGAGATGTCAGGGGGTAGTGTTCACCTCTCAGAAACCGGGAAAGTACAGACGTCATAATGAGCCATCAGGACAGGCCCCAACAAGCTGATGATTTGTAATTTCCAAAGTAAGCAATATGGACAGCCAACAAGGTATTTATTAATCTATGCAATTGAAAGAAATAAAAATGGATAATGATGAGGCTGAAAATGGCCACAAAAATAGAAAGTCTCAGTCTTTTGCCCAGTTTCCGGACCTGAGTCAACCCTGATACCTGAATCTACTGAGTAAAGGACAAATTGGGTTCCCAGGGGGAATCACTCAGCAACACCTTAACAGTTGAGGACCGTAGTGGACTCTCCAGATCTTCCCCCCAAAGATCCTACACCAGCACCATTTCTTTAGGTGGCATTATGCTGAAGAAAGGGAGCATATCAAAATATTTCAAAGGCTATTTCACACAGGGTTCTAGTTGATACTTGGAAACCCAAATCTTTATGGGGGTGTATTGGTTTCAGTGGAGCAGATTGGGGGCAGGAAATAAATGGGATCCTAACCTAGGTATGACTCACGGTGGGGTTTTCTCATATGCCTCAATGTATACTTGGAATGGGCCTTCCAGAGAGTTGAGTTAATTGCAATTATAGTGGGGGAAACCCCAGGTAAAGGTTCTGAAACCTCCCCACCCCTTAAGATATTAAACCAAAGCAATATTACAACCTAGGGTGAGTGGCCAAGATTGATTACACACTTAAAGAGTCAAACATGCAGAGGTGGATCCACTGTATCCCATTAAAACAGCAGCCTGGCCCCTCCAAAAACCAGGCAGATCTCAGAGGCTGACAATACACTATCAAAAATTCACCCACATTTCAGCCATTCTTCTAGATGTAACATATTTTCTAGCACAGATTAATACAGCCTCAAGTACATAGTTTGAGATTGTTCATCCAGCAAATATATTTAGTTTTCTATCCTTATAAGGAAGGAGGACCAGAAACAGTTCTTTCACATTGGACAAATGTAGACAAGAGTATAAATGTATGATCTTAGCCCAAGTGCTATCACTCTCCTGTCTGCAGTCTTGATACAATTGTCATTTTGGGCTGCTATAAAAACATAATATAGACTGGGTGCATGCCTTAAGAAACAAAATTTATGAGGCTGAGCATGGTGACTCATGCCTGTAATCCCAGCACTGTGGGAGGCCAAGGTGGGCGGATCGTAAGATCAGGAGTTCAAGACCAGTCTGGCCAACATGGTGAAACCCCGTCTCTACTAAAATATAAAAAATTAGTTGGGCTTGGTGGAAGTCGCCTGTAATCCCAGCTACTTGGGAGGCTGAGGCAGGAGAATTGCTTGAACCTGGGAGGCGGAGGTTGTGGTGAGCCGAGATCGCGCCATTGCACTCCAGCCTAGGCAACAGGGCAATACTCCATGTAAAATAATAATAATAATAATAATAATAATAATAATAATTGTCTCAGTACTAGAGGCTGGAAAGTTCAAGATCAAGATGTTGGCAGTTTCAGTATATGGTGAGGGTCTTCTTTCTGGTTTGCAAATGGTCATCTTCTCATTGTTTCCTCACATAGCAGAGGGGAGAGAGAGAGAGAGATCCTGTCTGTGTTTCCTCCTATGTTTATATGGGCATTAATCTTATCATGAGGCCCCACTAAATGATCTCATGTAACCCTAATTACTTCTCAAAGACTTTACCTCCAAATGCCATTATATTAGGGGTTGGGATTTAAACCTGTGAATTTGGGGATGTTGAGAGAAGGACACTTTTAGTTCATATCAATAATTTAAAGGGACCTAGATCACCTATATAGTCCACAAAATATCTCATTGCCAACTCTATCAGTGACCTCGTGTTTAGGGGACCTGTCGATCATGAAATGGCAAATGAATTGGAGGCTTTTGTTGGACACATGAAATATAGAAGGTTGGAAGATTAACTGATTAATGATTTAGGGATTTGCAACGTAAGTGAAGTCCAGTGGTCTTGGTTATGCCATAAAATCTCCTTAAAATAAAGGATAAATTATTACATCTCACCCCTTTCACCACTAAGAATAAACACAGTGTCTTTATGCTTCTTTAGGATCTAGAACTTCTCCTACTACACATCTGATGGGAGATAAAGAAGTATTGGAGCAGGACAGCTTTCTGCTGTAGCTGTCTGCTTACACCGTGTAACCCAGCTGATGACGTTAGACTCTATGTCTTCAGAGGTACCTTTGGAGGGAAATTTCACTATGTGAAGATTGGGCAATTCTCCCAAAATACGATCAGAATCTAGAAGTATAGGTTTTAAAGCAAGGCAACGCCATATGCAGTAGAGAGTGCCAAACATGTCTGACATGCCACTCAGACTGATTAGAAATGAGCGCCTGATTAGAAACGGGACATGTGGTCAAGGCATCTCATTATGGGTTCCATCAAACCCAGAGTCTTGTAAAGTCTGCTGACTCAACAACAATCAACTCTAAGACAGAAGTGTTATATTCAGCTTTGAGCATGAGCAAAGTCCTTTACCAACATAGAATACATACTATTTCGACTAAAGAAGAATACTGTGTGAAGGAACTGTCACCTACAAGGCTACAATGGGTTTTGTGGTTCTCTGGGTGGGGATGCAGTGGCATATTACCAATGAGGACAGTTCAACAGTGTGACTCAGGTGCTGGTGGTACATGGAAGCAGCTCCAGTCAGTTCTAAATATTTGGTGTGTGAGGTTGTTCCTGAAAGCTCCAGCCCCATTTCTCTAGACCTCTCACTACTTTGGTCAGCTGTTTAATAACCCTAAATAAATCCATCTATGCTTAAATTAACTAGAGTGGATTAAGTTGACTGTAATAAATACACCATTAAAATTTTAGGCTCAACATTTTTCTTTCTTCTTTTGCTGAATAATATGTCATTTACTCATTCATCAGGCCAAACAATATATATTGAATAATTATTTTAATAGAATTTAGAGCTGTAGAGATGGCAGTTATAAGGTGCTCCGCAAACTTTACATGTGAGAGTTCAAGAAAATGTTAAAATATATACACAAGTAATTTACTGATTCTCACTCTGATAAGTACAATAAGGACATATACAGAGTATTATGACTCTGCACACCAGTGGGACCTAATCTAGTCTGAGAACTCAGGGAGGTTGTCAAAAGGACTGGTATTTAAGCTGAGTTCCCAGATGAGTAAGAGTTGAGCCAACTCAAGAGTTGGGGAGAAAAGAGCATAACATGAAAATGATAAAGCCCATACAGAGATGAAATTGTCATTGACAAAGTTACTTATTGTGCTAAGCACTATGCAAAACAGTAGAAAAAATGCTGGAGAACACAAGACACGGTCCTCAAGATAAATTAATATATAGGGGGATTATTTTAATAGATATATAGGTAAAAGATTTTTATGTTACTAGGACTTCAATATGCATTACATTGACATTCATGCACAATCATTTGATGACTTGTTCAGGGATTACCATCCTTGTTTTCACCTTAATTCAGGGATTACCATCCTCATTGAGTTTCATTGAGGGAGGCTGGGTGACTTCCTGAACATCATGACTTGTAAGTTTTCATAAGTATTTGTAAGTTAGTCTGTTTGCAGGAAATACACACATTTTGTTATAGCACATATAACACGGATATGTACATATCAGTATAAAAGGATGGAGACAGAGAAAAATTTAATCAACCTTTTATAAAAGACTTCTCTAGGTTTTTTTTTTTTTTTTCCTGCTTTATTTTTTGACTTCGGGGGAAGAATACACATAAAATATCATATGACAATTTTTTAATGATTTAATTATTTAAATAAAAAATTCTTGACACTGCTTTTTTAAGGCTATAATAAAGAAAAAAAAATCAGGCAGCTTAGAATAAGAATAAAGAAAATTATGAAGTATGGTTTCAAAATTGACTAAAATGTGATTTAGTCATACACGATTATCTTAAATTAGAACTAACAGCAAAGCAGTGAAAAGCAATAATCTCTACTTAAAGGCAATATTTCAGTGTTTTTTTGGAATTAACAGAATAAATGCAAAAATGTCTTTGAATCTAGTGTTTCATAAGAAGATAAATATTTTTCTTAATCTTTAACATACTTAATATTTTTGAGAAATAATGTTAGCATTTTAGATGGCTTTTAGATTTTACTCTATACATCTTATTGTGACAAACTTTTACATCATCCAGTTTTGGGTGAGAATTATTTTGGATAAAGGAAATAGTAAAATCTTCAAATCTACTTCTCTATTAAACTGAAACAGGACAAATCAACATGTTTTCTGGAAATAAATGTAGCTGTCATGGAAAGAGGAGATGATAATTCAAACACAAATACATTTGCTAAAGGAATGTGTTATGACATTCAGATAATGCAAACTATCACTGGCTTGGGCTCTACAGGCATTGTGACATAACCCTTGAGTGTTGATAATACAGTTCCGAACTTTTTCTCTAACACATTCTCTTCATTTAAAATCTTATGTACACACTATTTGGTCTGTCGTATTGGGTGGAACATGTTTTCATGTAAACATTTAGGAAGTCTAATGATAAGCTGACTATTTTGTACTTTCATATTACTTTTTAAAATTAATTAATTAATTTTATTGTACTTTAAGTTCTAGGGTACATGTGCACAACGTGCAGGTTTGTTACATATGTATACAGTGCGATGTTGGTATGCTGCACCCATTAACTCATCATTTACATTAGGTATATCTCCTTATGCTATCCCTCCCCCTCCCCCTACCCCACAAGAGGCCCCGGTGTGTGATGTTTCCCTTCCTGCGTCCAAGTGTTCTCATTGTTCAATTCCCACCTATGAGTAAGAACATGTGGTGTTTGGTTTTTTGTCCTTGCGATAGTTTGCTGAGAATGATGGTTTCCAACATCATCCATGTCCCTACAAAGGACATGAACTCATCGTTTTTTATGGTTGCATAGTATTCCATGGTGTGTATGTGCCACATTTTCTTAATCCAGTCTATCATCGATGGACATTTGGGTTGGTTCCAAGTCTTTACTATTGTGAATAATGTTGCAATAAACATACGTGTGCATGTGTTTTTATAGTAGCATGATTTATAATCCTTTGGGTATATACCCAGTAATGGGATGGCTGGGTCAAATGGTATTTCTAGTTCTAGATCCTTGAGGAATTGCCACACTGTCTTCCACAGTGGTTGAACTAATTTACACTCCCAACAACAGTGTAAAAGTGTTCCTATTTCTCCACATTCTCTCCAGCACCCTTCTAACTGGTGTGAGATGGTATCTCATTGTGGTTTGATTTCTCTGATGGCCGGTGATGATGAGCATTTTTTCATGTGTCTGTTGACTGCATAAATGTCCTCTTTTGAGAAGTGTCTGTTCATGTCCTTTGCCTACTTTTTGATGGGATTGTTTGATTTTTTTCTTGTAAATTTGTTTAAGTTCTTTGTAGATTCTGGATATTAGATGGGTAGTCTAATGGGTAGATTGTCAGATGGGTAGATTGCAAAAATTTTCTCCTATTCTGTAGATTGCCTGTTCATCTTGATGGTAGTTTCTTTTGCTATGCAGAAGCTCTTTAGTTTAATTAGATACCATTTGTCAATTTTGGCTTTTGTTGCCATTGCTTTTCATGTTTTAGTCATGAAGTCCTTGCCCATGTGTATGTCCTGAATGGTATTGCCTAGGGTTTCTTCTAGGGTTTTTATGGTTTTAGGTCTAACATTTAAGTCTTTAATCCATCTTGAATTAATTTTTGTACAAGATGTAAGGAAAGGATCCAGTTTCAGCTCTCTACATATGGCTAGCCAGTTTTCCCAGCACCATTTATTAAAGAGGGAATCCTTTCCCCATTTCTTGTTTTTGTCAGGTTTGTCAAAGATCAGATGGTTGTAGATGTGTGGTATTATTTCTGAGGACTCTGTTCTGTTCCATTGATCTATATCTCTGTTTTGGTACCAGTATCATGTTGTTTTGGTTACTGTAGCCTTGTAGTATAGTTTGAAGTCAGGTAGCATGATGCCTCTAGCTTTGTTCTTTTTGCTTAGGATTGTTTTGGCAATGTAGGTCTTTTTTGGTTCCATGTTAACTTTAAAGTAGTTTTTTCCAATTCTGTGAAGAAAGTCATTGGTAGCTTGATGGGGATGGCATTGAATCTATAAATTACCTTGGGCAGTATGGCCATTTTCACGATATTTATTCTTCCTATCCATGAGCATGGAATGTTCTTCCATTTGTTTGTGTCCTCTTTTATTTCATTGAGCAATGGTATGTAGTTATCCTTGAAGAGGTCCTTCACATGCCTTGTAAGTTGGATTCCTAGCTATTTTATTCTCTTTGAAGCAATTGTGAATGGGAGTTCACTCATGATTTGGCTCTCTGTTTGTCTGTTATTGGTGTATAGGAATGCTTGTAATTTTTGCCCAGTGATTTTGTATCCTGAGACTTTGCTGAATTTTCTTATCAGCTTAAGGAGATTTTGGGCCGAGACGATGGGGTTTTCTAAATATACAATCATGTCATCTGCAAAGAGGGACAATTTGACTTCCTCTCTTCCTAATTGAATACACTTTATTTCTGTCTGCTGCCTGATTGCCCTGGCCAGAACTTCCAACACTATATTGAATAGGAGTGGTGAGAGAGTGCATTCCTGTCTTGTGCCAGTTTTCAAAGGGAATGTTTCCAGTTTTTGCCCGTTCAGTATGATATTGGCTGTGGGTTTGTCATAAATAGCTCTTATTATTTTGAGATACATCCCATCAATACCTAGTTTATTGAGAGTTTTTAGCATGAAGGGCTGTTGAATTTTGTTGAAGGCCTTTTCTGCATCTATTGAGATAATCATGTGGTTTTTGTTTTTAGTTCTGTTTATATGATGGATTACGTTTATTGATTTGTGTATGTTGAACCAGCCTTGCTTCCCAGGGATGAAGCCAACTTGATCATGGTGGATAAGCTTTTTGATGTGCTGCTGGATTTGGTTTGCCAGTATTTTACTGAGGATTTTTGCATCGATGTTCATCAGGAATATGGTCTAAAATTCTCTTTTTGTTGTTGTTGTTGTGTCTCTCTGCCAGGCTTTGGTATCAGGATGATGTTGGCCTCATAAAATGAGTAAGGGAGGATTCTCTCTTTTTCTATTGATTGAAACAGTTTCAGAAGGAATGGTACCAGCTCCTCTTTGTACCTCTGGTAGAATTTGGCTGTGAATCTGTCTGGTCCTGGACTTTTTTTTGGTTGATAGGCTATAAATTATTGCCTCAGTTTCAGAGCCTGTTACTGGTCTATTCAGGGACTCAACTTCTTCCTGGTTTAGTCTTTGGAGGGTGTATGTGTCCAGGAATTTATCCATTTCTTCTAGATTTTCTAGTTTATTTGCATAGAGGTGTTTATAGTATTATCTGATGGTAGTTTGTATTTCTGTGGGATCGGCGGTGATATCCCCTTTATCATTTTTTATCGTGTCTATTTGATTCTTCTCTCTTTTCTTCTTTATTAGTCTTGCTAGTGGTCTATCTACTTTTTTTTTTTTTTTTTTTTTTGATGTTTTCAAAAAATCAGATCCTGGATTCATTGATTTTTTGAAGGTTTGTGTGTGTGTGTGTGTCTATCTCCTTCAGTTCTGCTCTGATCTTAGTTATTTCTTGCCTTCTGCTAGCTTTTGAATGTGTTTGCTCTTGCTTCTCTAGTTCTTTTATTTGTGCTGTTAGGGTGTTGATTTTAGATCTTTCCTGCTTTCTTTTGTGGGCATTTAGTGCTATAAATTTCCCTCTACACGCTGCTTTAAATGTGTCCTGGAGATTCTGGTATGTTGTGTCTTTGTTCTCATTGGTTTCAAAGAACATCTTTATTTCTGACTTCATTTCATTATTTACCCAGTAGTCATTCAGGAGCAGGTTGTTCAGTTTCCATGTAGTTGTGCGGTTTTGACGTAGCTCTCTCACTATGATAAAAGAAACAACATTCCGGTAATCTCAAGTGCATGTTTTTGTAAAGTCCCCAAACTCTAATCTCCTTTATATATATTTAATATTATAAAGGATAATCGAATACAAAGTCTAAACACTACTACATATAATTAAATAAATGAAAACACAGGAATGTTAAGTGTGAAGACAAGAATAAAGCAGAAGTCTTTATGGATTTTCTTAATCAGTCTTAGAAAGTAAAAATACGTTTTCACATAAAAGAATAATTTTATAGAAGGAGCATTTGTTGAGAAAAAAGAAGTTGAAATGTGTGAGGCACTGGGTTACCATGGAAAGCGCACCCTTTTCGTAACTTGGTGGCTCTGAGAACTCTAGTGTGGGCCTTGGATAAACTATCGCATTTCATGAGATCTTAGCTTCTTATCTGTAAAATGGGAATCATAGTACGTACCTGCTAGCACTGTAGTCTGACTGAAAGAGATAATTTATGAAGTACCAGGTAGAACTCTTGACATTTGTGAAGATTCAAATATTTCCTAATCCCTATGAGGTATGAACATACACATTAAATTAAATCCTGTTCCTATTACTAGCATGATTGAGGGGAAAAAAATGACAGAGCTATTAAAATAACTTTCCTACACAAGAAATTTAATAAAACTATAAAGCTATTTCAGTACTTCACTTCACTTTATCAGTTAAGACATATGGTTGAAGTAGAACTTAATTAAAATCGAATTACTGCCCTCTTGTATACTGTATTTTGTAGCAATTTTAAACATTAGTTATTAAGTAATTTGTGAACCTATTTCCTGTCATTATTAGGCTAAATTTAGCTCAAACCTTTCCGTTCAATATTCTTATTTTTAACAATTATCCAAATCAGCAACTTTCTGATTTTTCATTCAAGGTCCTGACACAGTCACACCTTTCTTTCATTAGTTCCTGCATTTACCCATCAGATAATATCACCTGCAGCTTAAAACACTGCAGCACAGCAAAGCATGGAAACAATTACTGCGTTATGAAAAAGTTCATGCATAATTACTGGACTCCATTATAATGCTTATGTTGATCTTAAGCCAAAAAAAAAAAAAAAAAAAGCAGCAGCCTATGCTTTTAGTTTTAAATTGTATTCACCTTGCTTCATCTGCTGAAGGTTATGCATTGTATTAAATAATGTAGTCTTTTTTTTTCAGTTCCTTATAAAATAAATGCTAATCTAAAACAGTGACAAGTGCAGTAACATCATGTTAAGGAAAAGAATAAAAAACTCAATTGTCTCTTAAAAAGAACCTTCTAGAATGTGACTTGTATAACAAATATAGTTCATTCAAAGTAATCTTAGGTCCTTGCTCCACTGCTTCTGCTCATTCTCTTGTAAAATTCTCACTATTTATATCAGGGGTCCTAAGTCCTAAATGTAGCCTGATGAATAGATACAATTCATACCATCAACTGAATTAACTGTCACACCTACATACTGATTTGTGGGGTAGCAGTTCTGTCCTGTTATCTGGCTTGTGTCTTCTTTCCTATTAGTTTCAGAGGTTGTAACTTTTAGACAAAAGTACTATAAATAATCTTCGTAACGGCACCGAATGCTGACAGAGAGAGCACCGCATTTCTGTAAGAGGGGATAGCTGTGGACTTGCCTTGTGAAGCAGACTTTCAGAAAACCAAGTCATCCAGAGGAAAGTTCTCTTGAGAAAAAATACAACACAAACCTGCAGACAAATCTCCATTTATTTAATTAAATTCTGATTTGATAACATATTTAAAAATAAAAGTGTCCTGAACATTTAAATCTAAGTTATGAGGGTCATTTTCTTGCAAAAAGTCATAAAAATATTCCATGATAGCCATTTTATGTAACTTTTTGGCATTAAAAATGAACCTATGGAACTACCACCAAATTTTAATTTTTCAGGCCCTTGCGAGGGCCTATTTCACAAAACAACTACGTGGCTATTCCTCCTAACAGAAATGCTGTGTTGTCTCTAGTCATGATTCCCTGCCATTATTCATGGCTGAGTGAGTGGTGAGTGAATGTGAAGGCTTAGGACATTAGTATACATGATATACTGAGCCTAGAGGGCAAATTTTCGGAGGTTTCTCTCTCTCTCTCTCTCTCTCTCTCTCTCTGTGTGTGTGTGTGTGTGTGTGTGTGTGTGTAGAGGATTTTTGTATGTGGACAAACAACTTAAAAAAGACTTAGGTCATCGATGCAATTAATTGGGTAGTCATTTTCAGGCAGGATTTATTAATATCTTTGCTTATAAATATATACAACTTTTAAATTCAGTAAATAAATATTGCAAAACTAAATGATCAGTGATTTGAAAAGAGGAAAATAAAATTATTTTATTAAAAGTACTTTCTTATCAATCAAAAGAGATTTTTAAATGAACTCTTGCCTCCAACTTATTCCCAGGAATATTGTTTTAAATGAACCTTATTTGCAGTGTCTTTCACACCCTGGAGTTTCTTTTTTCATAAATCATTATTAGTACATATATTATACATTTTTCATCACTTTAACTCCAATTTTATTTTATTTTGATTTTATCGGAGATGATGTTTTAGAGATCAGAGAAGATACAGAGAACAAAAATATCGTGTTCTAATGTTTGAACTCTACCTCTGAAAGAGCATTTTAAGAATAATGTTAACATTATTTTTAAGGTGTATGTAGGAGGTTCTAAAATTACTTTTCTCTTTTGTTTAGAGTTGAAGAAAAAATAGTGAAATAACTCAAACTTAGCATAGAGTCCTAAAATACATCACTGTGTTCTATTTGATAACACCCTTCTTGTCTTAAGTTTATTTCCCCACAACTCTCCCGAAAAGTCTTCCAAAATCAGCCATCAGGGAAACAGAACAAAACAAAACTTGAAGATCAAGTGCCAATACCTCATCCCATTTTGAAAATATTAGAAAACTCTTCTCATCACAAAGTGGATTTATAAGACATAAATAAAATTTTTGGGAGTCATCACAGCCAAAGAAATGACAATATTTGCAGACTGACAGATAAGATAGTCAAAAGGTTGGCCCTCCAGTGCCATTGAAACTACATAAACTGTTAAATCCAAGACCACAGTTAGGTATACAATGAGTCAGTTAGTGACTATACTCTAAAAGGCATCTGAAATCTCTCTGTGAGGTGTAGATGATGGTATAAACCTGGGCTGAGGGACCTGGGCGAGCTGTGGTCACTGCACCATGCTGGAGCTACACAACAACCAGAACAGACCATAAACTCATGGAGCTTAATACTAGGAGGGATTTTGGGGAATCCCCCGTCTCAGCCGTTCCTTTTACAGCTGAGACAAGAAATGTTGGGAAAAATTAAGTCACTTGCCTGAGATCAAACAGAGAGCCAAATGGGAGACACAAACCAAACTCTGGATTCCTGTCTTAGGCATTTCTTTACTCAGGTATCCACCAAACATGGAATTGTATCTTTTTTTTTTTCCATTTTCTAGCATAATTCAATACCGTTAAACATTCAATTGGTATATTTTTCTTCTAAACATGTGCAATTCTGTAAGTGAACAATATACAGTCTTGTGTTACTTAATGACAGGCATACGTTCTGAGAAATGTGTTGTTAGGTGATTTTGTTCCTGTGCAAACATTATAGAATGCACTTTTGCAAACCTTGATGGTATAGCCTACTACATACCTAGGCTATATGATGTCACCTACTCTTCCTAGTCTACAAACCTATGCAGCATGTGATTGCACTGAATATAGTAGGCACTTGTAATACAATGGTAAGTATGTGTGTGCATAAACATGGAAAAGTTACAGGAAAATGTGCTAGAAAACATACGAAGTTATACACCTGTCTAGGGCACTTACTTACCATGGATGGAACTTGCAGGATGGGAAGTTGCTCTGGTTGAGTCAGTAAGTGATGAGTGAATGTAAAGGTCTAGGACATTACTGTGGCCTTCTGTAAGCTTTATAAACACTGTACACTTAGGGTACACTACGTGTATTTAAAACATTTTTCATGTTCATAATAAATGAACTTTAGCTTGTCATAACATTTTTTATCTTATACACTTTTATTTATTTTTTTTAGCTTTTTGACTCTGATAATAAAACAACTTAAAACACAAACACATTGTACAGCTGTATAAAAATAGTTTCTTTCCTTATTTTATAAACTTTTGTCCTATTTTAAAAATTATTTACTTTTATTTTTTAACATTTTTATTAAAAAATAAACAGACACATTTGCCTACATCTACACAGAGTCAAGATCGTCAATATTACTGTTTTCCACTTCCACATCTTGTCCTCCTGGAAGGTCTTCGGGGACAGTAACACACATGGAGTAGTCATCTCCTATGATAACAATGCCTCCTTCTGAATACCTCCTCAAGGACCTACCTGAAGCTGTTTTGCAGTTAACTTTAAAAAATATACATATGAAGTAAGCTCTAAAGTAACAATAAAAATTAGTATAATAAATACATAAACCAGCAACATAGCTATGTTAATGATTGTTATTACTCTATTCTCATATTGCTATAAGGAAATATCCAAGACTGCATAATTTATAAAGGAAAGAGCTTTAATTGACTCACAGTTCCACATGGCTGGGGATGCCTCAGGAAACTTACAATCATAGTGGAGGGAGAGGCAAACACATCCTCTTGACATGGTGGCAGGAAGGAGAGGTGCCATGCAAAGGGGGAAAAGGCCCTTATAAAATCATTAGATCATGTGAGAACTCACTATCATGAGAGCAGTATGGGGGTAACTTCCCCCATGATTCAATTACCTCCCACCAGGTCCTTCCCACGACATGTGGGGATTATGAGAATTACAATTCAAACTGAGATTTGAGTGAGGACACAGCCAAATCATATCAGTCATCATCAAGTATTATGTACTACGCATAATTGTAAGTGCTGTATTTCTTTTTTTAATTTTTATGATAGGGACTCGCTCTGTTGCCCAGGCTGGAGTGCCATGGCACCATCATAGCTCACTGCAGTCTTGAACTCTTGGGCTCAAACAATCCTCTCACTTAAGCTTCCTGAGTAGCTGGGATTACAGACATGCACCATCACACTTGGCTAATTTACACTTTTATTGTGTGTAGACAGGGGTCTGTGTTGCCCAGGCTGGTCTTGAATTCATAGCCTCAAGTGATCCTCCTGCCTTGGCCTCCCAAAGTGCTGGATTACAAGCATGAGCCACTGCACACAGACTTCTATGACTGGAAGTACAGGAGGTTTGCTTACACCATCATCACCAAAAGCATGCATTAAGCTGCATTTTTTTTTAAGTCAGAAAGTATGTGACAGTAAGTTCTAAACCATAATAGTTTGTAAGAAAGGAGTACCAGTGTGGGTACAAAGGAGTCATAATCTCTGTAGTCATATTCCCTTAACATTTGGACCATGGAAGTTGTGGTGGATCCATTCTAGGGTAGCCCTATGTACCAGGAGGTATGGCATTCAAGCTCTTGTATAAATCCCTTCCTTTGACTGTGGGAGAGATCTGTGACTCAATTCTAATAAATGGAATATGACAAAGGGGACAGGATGTCATTTCTGTGATTACGTTAATAGAATGTAACATTCCTTTTGCCAGTAGACTCTCTCCCCTACAAGATTCAAGGAAGGGAGCTGCCACAGTGGGAACTGCCCTATTGAAACACCCATATATCAAGTGATTGAGGGAGGTTGGCCAGCAGTCTGGAAGGAAATAGATCTAGCCAACCTGGTGAATGTGGAAGTAGAGAACTAGAACTAGACAGTAGCTTGATTGCAGGTTTCTGAGAGACCCTGTAGCAGAGGATGTAGCTAAGCCATGCTTGTGCTCCTGACCCACAGAACCTGTAAAAAAATAAATGTTTGTTGTTTTCAGTCACTAAATTTGTGGCAATGTGTAATGAAGCACTGGATAACAAATACAGAGGGTAAATACTAAATACGTATTTGATAACCAGTGATGAAATGAAGACCTATTCAAAAGAACAAAGCTCACACATCCAACAGGTGTGATCTAAAATTTAGCTTTCAACTCTATAATTTGTACTTAGGAGAGAATAAAAAAATACATGCTACTAGCAATATTTGAAAAACTCTTTTTAGAAATTGATGAAGAGAAGTATGTACCTTGTGATCTTTTATCAAATGTACTGTCCATACAAGCTAGAATACACTAATGGTAAAACAGCTTTGATGAGAGGCCAGGATGTCATGATGAACATACTTAGAAATAACCTTCTGTCTTCTTTTGAGAAGTGCCTGTTCATATCCTTTGCCCACTTTTTGATGGGTTTTTTTTTTCTTGTAAATTTGTTTGAGTTCTTTGTAGGTTCTGGATATTAGCCCTTTTGTCAGATGTGTAGATTGCAAAAGTTTTCTCCCATTCTGTAGGTTGCCTGTTCACTCTGATGGTAGTTTCTTTCGCTGTGCTCTTTAGTTTAATTAGATCCCGTTTGTCAATTTTGACTTTTGCTGCCATTGCTTTTGGTGTTTAGACATGAAGTCCTTGCCCATGCCTATGTCCTGAATGGTATTACCTAGGGTTTCTTCTAGGGTTTTTATGATTTTAGGTCTAACATTTAAGTCTCTAATCCATCTTGAATTAATTTTTGTATAAGGTGTAAGGAAGGGATCCAGTTTCAGCTTTCTACTTATGGCTAGCCAGTTTTCCCAGCACCATTTACTAAATAGGGAATCTTTTCCCCATTTCTTGTTTTTGTCAGGTTTGTCAAAGATCAGATGGTTGTAGATGTGTGGTATTATTTCTGAGGGCTCTGTTCTGCAGCCAACAGACACATGAAAAAATGCTCATCATCACTAGCCATCAGAGAAATGCAAATCAAAACCACAATGAGATACCATCTCACACCAGTTAGTATGGTGATCATTAAAAAGTCAGGAAACAACAGGTGCTGGAGAGGATGTGGAGAAATAGGAACACTTTTATACTGTTGGTGGGACTGTAAACTAGTTCAGCCATTGTGGAAGACACTGTGGCGATTCCTCAAGGATCTAGAACTAGAAATACCATTTGACCCAGCCATCCCATTACTGGGTATATATCCAAAGGATTATAAATCATGCTGCTATAAAGACACATGCACACGTATGTTTATTGTGGCATTATTCACAATAGCAAAGACTTGGAACCAACCCAAATGTCCATCAATGACAGACTGGATTAAGAAAATGTGGCACATATGCACCACAGAATACTATGCAGCCATAAAAAGGATGAGTTCATGTCCTTTGTAGGGACATGGATGCAGCTGGAAACCATTATTCTCAGCAAACTATCACAAGGGCAGAAAACCAAACACTGCATGTCCTCACTCATAGGTGGGAATTAAACAATGAGATCACTTGGACACAGGAAGGGGAACCTCACACACCAGGGCCTGTTGTGGGGTGGGGGGAAGGGGGAAGGGATAGCATTAGGAGATATACCCAATGTAAATGACGAGTTAATGGGTGCAGCACACCAACATGGCACATGTATATATATGTAACAAACCTGCACATTGTTCACATATACCTTAGTACATAAAGTATATAAGAAAGAAGTAACCTCTGTATCTAAAAAACTATTGCATATAATTAATTTTTTCCAGAGACAAAAATTCATGTGGCTACATTTTTATTAATCATATATAAGACTGTAATTAAGTCTGTTATTTGAGATAAGTTTAAACACACACACACACGCATGCAAACATACAACCCTGAATCAAATTTTGAAAGTCAAAAAACAATCGATGTTAGCATGGATGTGGGGAAAAGGGAACAGTTATTTACTGCTGGTGGGTATGTAAATTAATACAACTTCTATGGATATCATATGGATCTCCATATGTTAGTTCTTAAGTAGCTAAACGTAGGTCTACCATTCAATCCAGTAATCCACTACTGAATATCTACCCAAAGGAAGAGAAGTCATTATATGAAAAAGAAATTTGCACGTGTATGTTTATGGCAGCACAATTCAGTTGTAAAGATGTGGAATTCACATATTTTCCCATCAACTAATGAGTGGACAAAAAAAAAATGTGGTATATATTCACCATGGAATACTACTCAGCCATTAAAACAATAAGATAATGTCTTTTGCAGCAACTTAGATGGAGCTGGAGGTCATTATTCTAAGTGAGGTAACACAAGAGTGGAAAACCAAAAAACATATGTTCTCGTTTTTATGTGGGGAATAAAATACGAGTACACAAAGGCATACAGAGTTATACAACGGACTGTAGAAACTCAGAGTGGGTGGGTGGGAGGGGGCCAGGGATGGAAAACTACATTTTTGGTACAATGTACACCACTCAGATGATGAGTGTACTAAAATATCAGAATTCACCACCAAATAATTGTGTAACCAAAAAAACCACTTGTACCCCAAAAGCCATTGGATCCTCCCAAAAACCACTTACATCCAAAAAGCAATAGAAATTAAGAAAGAATAAAGCTGTAAAATGAAAAAAGTAAAAAATAAATGAAAAAAATAATTACTTAGAAGGGACATGAACTCATATAAAGACTCAAAGTTTGAATGAGGTTTGTGTTTATACTTCAGATACTCCCCTGCTTAGAGCTCTGTTTCTGTTCTTGAATAATTTAGGAACATTTTCTCTGTCTCTTTTTGGTAACTTTGATAGTCTGCTCTTCTGCTTTGATGGATAACATGATTTTTTACACAGCCCACATCCTGCATCGGGAATGAGACTAACTAAAAGTGGAGTCCTGTTTTTCACTTGTTTTATATTATAGATGAGATATGCTAATTGTCTGTCATGTTTCCTGTCAAAAGTATCACGTGTCAATTGAAGTGAAAGAGTCAGGTGTTAACAATTCCTATTGCACGTCCTTAGAGCTGCTTGGCAAGAACAAATCAGCAGACAGTTTCAGTTGACCTGACACACTGCTTCACTTCAGGGACTAGGTGCCCAACCTGATTTTCACAAACATGCCCCGAGTGTCCGCAGCAGGTTCTGCACAATCAGCTCCACTTGTGCATGTCCTCTGCTTCCCACAGGCGACTGAAAAGAACCCAGCGTGGGGAATCTTCTAAAAACTGACTGTAAATACAAATTACACCCACAGCTGTTCCCTATCCTCTAGATCTCTCCTGAGACACACTTTCAGCATAGTTTGTGTAGTTCTAATCTGTGACAGGTTCAATTAGCAACGGGAAAAATAAACAGTATCAAAGCAAAATGGGCATAGTGGCATCAAACCCTCAATCTAAATCAAGATGAATTTTTTTAAATTAGGCATGATTATAAATTATGCATTTGTTTAGAATAAGGACTTATACACTCATTTTTACACCTGAATATCTTAAATTGCAAATCAGACAGCAAGCATCTATTTATTAAGCACCTATAATGTGCAGATGTTGCCTCATACTGAAATGCCTACGTTATTTCCAGTGTACTCTGCCAGCTTTCTAGGCCAAGGCTTTGCAAAGATGCCCAAAGATACAGTGCTGAAAGATGCTGATCCTTTTTCTTTGCTGAGCAATTATTAAGTGTAACTGATGAAAAATAAATCATGGATCATAACTAAATTAGAACTGTTATTTTTATAGAAAACTTATGCTTGTCTTGCTACTTGTAGAGACTTTAACCTCTCAATATGTTGATACCAAGAGGATAAGAAATATATATTAAATACAGTTTTTATGCTGAAAAACAATGTAATAACTAGGCAATATTATGAGAAAGGCAAAACATATCAGATTTCTATTGATTAGGTTATGCATTTCCTTCACCCTACTTGGCAAAATAATATTTTATACATGTATGTTTCTCTGTAATTTACACAAGATTTTTACACATATTGGTTGATACAGTAATCACAACAAAATCCCAAGTTAGGTATTTTCACCTTTCCAGATGGGGACGTGGAGACTGTGGTGTTTCATTCAAGATCAAAAAGCTGCTGAGAGCCACAGTGAATATATACACTCATGTCTTCTAACTCAGGGACTATCCATGATGCCACAGATTACTTCTTGCTTCTATCCCCCAACTTTGAAGGTTTTTGTTTTTGATTATATAAATTCCACCTAATGTCTGGGAATGCTCCATGCTCCAAACTACTCTTCCTCCATACACAAAATAAACAGTCTCTTATCACAAGAGAAATAAATTATGCTAATGTGGTTTTTTCTGCAAGGAAGATTTGCTTTAAGACATGTATTTAAATTATGAGTAACGGATCTAGGGAGGTTCAGTAAAGTACAGGGCTAGGGTCTGCAGAACCTGGTAGACTGGATATATTCCTTGAGATACAGAAATTTCTCTTTCATGTTGGGCCTATCCTATGATGTCATACAATTATGCCAGGACCCAACACTGGGATATGCTTTGTACCTTGATCAACAGAAATTTATGGTGATAGAAATAGAAGCATGCAAAGTGGCATTGCTATCTAGTGGGGTTGCAAAGGTCTCATGGCTAAGGATGTATCTTGCAGTGAAGCAAAAACGATAGAATTTTATATGTGGCTCAGTATTTTATTTTGCTATTGGAAGTATATTTTTTAATCTAAAAGAAAAAAATATTTGTTGCAGACTTCATCTCCAAAATATTGTCCATTAAGTGAACGGAATTTTATTAGATTGGAAAGTGAAGCACCTAAGAGAGAAATTTAAAATGTTAATCCAATTTCTTATTGGATTATAAATAAAATGGTGTTCCAAACTATAACAAGCATGTATCTAGAGATGTTCCCAGTTGTCCCTCCTGGTCTACAATCTATACAGTCAGAAGTTAAACTATGAAAGGGTAATACTCGTACATTTTAATAGGGACAGGAGAAAAAGTTAAGTCATAAAACATGCATAATAAAGAGCTTTTCCCCACCACCAGAAAATTTATGTTCAAGACTAAATTAGTTTCTTATAAATTATGCATAGCCTCTTATGATGTTAGCAAAAATGTGAAACAAACTACTGCAATATTCTTTCTAGTGCAAATTCTACAGCATTTTTGAAAATGACTGTATTCACTTTTATCAAAATCTGTAAAAAGATAACATACTTATTTTTCTTTAACGTTTTTTCCACAAGAAGTTTATATTAATGTAGCAACTAAAACAATGTGGAAATTAAATCAGTACTTTTTACATTACCTTTAAATATTTGTCACAGATAATACCTGAACTCCAGTGATCCTACGGTCACCATTGGTCAGTGGTAGTCGCCTAACTTTTAATGACAGGTAAAAATGATGGTCAGAGGAGAGGTAAGGAAAGCAATCTGTAATTTAGAGCAAGACAAAATCTGTGGACCACAAGCTTTGGCCTTTCTATTTCCTCCATCTGAAAAATACTCATGTAAATGAAACGTGCATGTGGTTTTATGGTGTTATAAATCCCTGCTTGAGACTATGTGATACATAGCACTTGCCTACATCTTCATAACTTTCTCATTCTATTAGGATATTTGAAATAGACCAATTGTGGTGAAATATGCATTTTCATGTATTGCTTCTAGAAAAATAAATTGCCACAAACTTTCTCAAATACAGTTTGAGGCCATGTAACATGAGCTCATAAAATGTTTATATCCCTTAGTCAAATAATTTTCTTTTTAAGGTAAAAAATTACACACTCACTCTCTCTCTCTCTCTCTCTCACACACACACACACACACACAGAGACAAAGAAATATGCCATATCATTTATTTAAAAAATGGAAAAGCTAAAATGTCCAACAAAGGATAACTAGTTATAATAAATCCACATTATAGGATACTATATAGGGAGTTGCTTAAGTAAGATAGAAAATAGGAAATCCTGGACCCTCCTTATCTCCATAGACTCAACAATTCAATAACAACACACGGAATCATTTCCTTTGTGAAAAACCCAGCAACAAGTTGGGAGAGTCCTGTAACTCAAGTGAGAATCCAGTCACATTGAAGCCAGTAGAAATTGTTGTGATGCCTTCTCACCAAAAGCCCTACCCCAACAGAACTACATATAATCAGGAGGAAACCTCCAGCTTTCAGTTCCTCCCCAGAGATAGAAGGAAATGATTGGACCATATGTCCAATATTATAGTTTCTCTGGTGGCTGCTTGAGGCCCTGTCTTCTGTCTCATCCTGTCTCGAGGAGCTGATGGGATTGGGAAAAACTATAGATGCTGGGCAGGGGCGGGTGGGGTGGGGGGGGGCACTGAGAACAAAGAAAGTGTATAGACTAGCATGAAGTCTTGGGAGACACCCAGAATCTGTGGTCAAGCTGATGGTTTTATCCTGTACTAGGCTAATCTGTGAAGACGAGGAGTGTTGGCTAATTTGTTTAATATCCAGACACTAATATAAAACATCAAGGAAATTGAAGTAACAGGGTACTATGTTTCAACTACAAAAACAACAAGAATAAGACATCTCTAGATATTGATCCTAGTATGGAGATATGTGATTTAACTGACATAGAATTCAAAATAATAGTCATAAAGTCACTTCACAATGTCAGGAGAACAATGCATAAACAGCACAATGCAAGAATAGAAATAAAGATATTTTTAAAAATATTTTAAAAAGTACTAAACATGAATTGTAAGACTGAATCATTACAGAGTTTCAACAGCAGACTAGATCAATCAGAAAGCAGGATAAGCAAACTGAAAGACAGGTCATTAGAAATCAAAGAGAAATGAGCAAAAATCTTGAGACAAATGAAAGTGGAAACACAACATATACAAACATAGCAGAAGCATCACTACAAGGAAAGTAAATAGCAATAAATGCCTACATTAAAAAAGAAGATATATCTCAAATAAACAACCTAACTTTATGCTTCAAGGAACTAGAAAAACAAACAAAGTAAGCTTAATGTTAGGAGAAGAAAATAAAGATTAGAGCAGAAATAAATAAAATAGAAAAGAGAAAAAATTAAGAAATATGAATTGCTTTTTGTAAATGATAAACAGAAATAGCAAACTATTGGGTAAACTGTAAGAAAAGATAGAGAAGACAAATAAAATTAGAAATTAATGAGGAAACATTACAAATGTCATCACAGAAATTAAAATGATTGTAAAAGATCACTATAAAATTACATGCCAATAAGTTGGATAATATAGAAGAAATTAATAAATTTCATGATGTATGTTTCTCTTGTATTTACAAAAACTGAATCAAGAATAGAAAATCTGAACAAACCTACAATTAGTAAGGAGATTGAATCAGTAATCAAATTCCTCCTAACAAATAAAAATGTCAATGACCTGATGAATTCACTTGTTAATTGTAGCAAGCATTTATAGAATTAACTTCAATCCATTTACATCTTTGAAAAAAAAAAGGTGATAATGGAATACTTCCAAATTTATTCTGTGTCAAGCATTACTCTGAAGCCAAAGCCAGCCAAATACTTTACATTAGAAGAAAACTACAGACAAATATTTCTGATAATCATAGATGCAATCTTTTTCAATAAAATACTAACAAATCAAATGCAGGAGCAGATTAGAAGGCTAATATTATTTTAAAATATCCATATTGCCTAAAATGATTTAAGGAGATAGAAAAGCAATTCTAAAATTTATATGGAGTAAAAAAAAAAGCATTGAATTATTAAAACAATACTAACATATCTGGAAACATCACACTTCCTGATTTAAAAATATATTACAAAGCTATAGTAATTAAAACAGTGTGGTCCTGTTACAAACAATATATCTGATAAAACATTTATATCCAAAGTAGATAAATAAAACTTTTAGCTCAATAGTGAAAACTAAACAAAACCCACAAGTAACCAAATTGAAAAATGGCCCAAGGACTTGAATAGAAATTTCTCCAAAGAAGACATAGAAATGGCCAATAGGTGTATTAATAGATGTTCAATATCACTAATCATCAGAAAATTAAAAATCCAAATCACAATTATTTATCAACTCACATTTGTTGGATGGTTAGTATCAGAAAAAGAAAGGATAGCAAGTGTTGGTAGGAATGTGGAAAAAGAGGAGACCTTTGTACAATGTTGGTGGGAATGTATACTGGTACAGCAACTATATAAAATAGTATAATGGAATATTATTCTACCGCAAGAAAGAACAACACGGTTACACCCGGAGGATATTACGCTAAGTGAAATAAGTCAGTCGTACAGGACAGATGCTGCATAATTTCACTTCTATAAGACATATAAAATGAACATAGAGAAGCAGAGAGTAGAATGATGGTTGCCAGGGGCTGAGGGATGGTGGAAATGGAGCCTCCCTACTCAAGTGAATAAAGTTTCAGTTATGCAAGATAATTAAATTCTAGACATCTGCTGTAAAATATCATGCTTAGTAGTTACATATATATAATAACTATATATAGTTATAGTATTATAACAACTATATAACAATAGCTATGATGATATAGTTAGCGTTACTGAATAGATACTGAAATATTTATTAAGATGATAGATCTGATGTTAAGTGTTCTTACCACAATAAAAAGGATACTAGGTAGTTACTAAAACTAATGGTCTCTAATAATATGTATATCCTTTTGGAAAATATTATAGATAGAGTTTTAGATTTTAAAAACTGGTTGAAGAAGATGTATAATGAAGATAATTCTTTTTTGAAAATAGAAACACTAATAACCAAATGTAATTGCCATTTAATGGTAAATGGTTTTCTCCTTTTAATTTTCTGGTTTCTGCTTTGTAATTTTCTTGTTCTCTGCAATAAACTGTTAATAGTCATTTTTTTTAAAGATTAGAATGCACACTGGGTTATATGGATGAAATAAATGAAAGGTTTCTTTTTAATATTGCCTCCTTAATACGGTGTAAAATGTAGAATTTGAGTAAGATGGAATTTGTTTTACTTGGCTATGAATGTTGTCCATACTTTTTCATGTCATGTTGCTTTAAGTGTATCTAAGTAGAAATTACTTCATTTTTTTTTGTTTTGTTTACAATGAGCACAGTCACAGAGTATGATGACTTTAGTACACTTCTCTAGACTTTGATTTCTTTTTTGTGCCTGCACCAAGCTTCATGTTAGTAACTGCAGAGGGGAAAAGCAATTTTATTCTAATAAGGGAAAAAATTATTTCCTCTAAAGGCAAGGCCATTTGCTCTAGTGGATGAACACAATTTTGCAAAGTCCTTTTTGTTTCTGGAAAGGATTTTATTTATTTTTAAAGAAATAATGTGGCAATTTAGAATCTGAAGAGGTTTGTTGTTTCAGTTCAGTAGTGAACTGAATTTGATGAGAACGATGGTGTTACAGTTCCAGATGTGGGAAATTTTGTGTTGCTCCAGGAGAGAGGAGAGCTTCAGTCGTAACTTAATGAAGTAGCAAATGATGTGAAATTACCCAAATTTTTCCTTCCTGCAGATGGATCAGACTTGGGCATTTTCAGTTAAAGTATTGCTGTCTACATGAGCCACTGGAACACCACATAGATGGAATTAGAACGGCAGAATCCCTTCTGCCTCACCCACACGAAGCTACTCTTGATCATTAATTATAGTAATTTTGAAAGCTGCATTTTGTTTTGTTAGATTTCCTTTTACAAACTTACAGAAACCAAATAAATATTTATAAAAATATTAATCCCAGGACTCTCATTTTGAAAATCTAATTTAGTAAGTTAACCTTGAGACCTGGAAATTTATTTTTAAAAGTTATTTCTTTGATTTATTTATTTTTTTTATAAACTGAAAACATAATATATTGGAGCATGTTTAAAACTCAGCACCAGCTATTTATTAAGTGATTTGCCACTAACATCTACAATTTCTCAATAAAGTTCAACTACTTTTATTTCACATGCAAAAAATAACAGTCTAGAAGCATTACATTCAATTTTTGACATTAAGTATATTTATATTTAAATTTAAATATGTTGCACAGTTTGATTTTCCTTATACATTTGCATTTTTACAATTTACAGTTGCCTACACTATTTTTCCTTATTCTCTTCTTAGAAAATGAACCCCAAAAACTGAGGAAAAATTAAGCAACACACTTTATAGGTGTGAATCCCACCCTGATCCCAGAGCACTTTCCATTTGTTCTCTAGGATTACAAGTACGGCACTACGTTTAATAGTATTTTTTTTTCCTGTTACACTAGCTCTCACTAATATATTTTTCAACAATGCTAAAACAGAGCCTTTAAATGTTCTTGCTACAAATAGATGATAAGCATTTGGAGTGCTAGGTATGCTAATTAGCCTGATTTGATTGTTCCACAATATACACATGTATTAAAGCATTACATTATACCCCATAAGTATACCAAATTATTTGTCAATTAAAAATAAAATAAAGTTAAAACTAAAAAAAAAAAAAAATAGCTCTCACCATTGTGCGTTTTCTCAGTACAAGCAGGGGATGCATCTGAGGTTTGGAAGAGGACACTGCTTATCTAACTTCGCAAAGAAAATGATGAGCTGGGTTCTAGACAAGGCAATATCAGCCTAGAGCTCCAAACACCACTCTACGTTTATCTCTCTTTGTTCTGGAGCAGATACCGGAAACTGCCACAAAGAAAATGATTACTTAAAAATATGTCTGTTGAATGAATTAATGGAAAGACTTAATGAAATCTCTAAGAAAACATAAAGGTGAACGTGTATTACATCTATTGACTCTAGTGACAAATCTTTAAAAATAGTGATATCACACTACATTTTCTATGATTACATTTGGAAAACACCCATGCCTTATATTGGAAAAAGTTTATTGTGACATCTACTATGTCACATGGATGGTTACCACACACATATATACATTATTATATATATACACATTATATATATACATTATTGACAGTGAAATTTTACTACGTTAACTTGGTGGAGCTCCAAATTAGTAAATACATCTAAATACATTTGCTTAATTTCACAACAGTGGGCCTTTTATTCTTTAATAGCACTTGAATACACTAAAATGACATTCAAGTATAGATGACGCTACCTCCATTAGACCTTTCCATTATTTAAAAGTTTGCAAAATCTTGCATAATTCACTCAATAAGAGTGAGAGGAAAGAGTAAGAATCAGCAATCTAGCATTGGTGGAATGCTTGCTCTATAAAAGATTGTTTCTGGGTGTGGTGGCTCACATCCGTAATCCCAGCACTTTGGGAGGCCGAGGTGGGTGGATCACTTGAGGTCAGGAGTTTAAGACCTGCCTGGCCAACATGGTGAAACCCCGTCTCTACTAAAAATACAAAACATTAGCTAGGTCTGGTGGCAGGCACCTGTAATCCAAGCTACTCAGGAGGCTGAGGTAGGAAAATGGCTTGAACCCAGGAAGCAGAGGTTGCAGTGAGCCAAGAATGCACCACTGCACTCCAGCCTGGGCAACAAAGTAAGACTCTTTCTCAAAAAAAAGAAAAAAAAAAATGATAGTTTTTATGCTATTTACTTCACACATGAGAGCTAGTTATGTCAAACACATTTTACGAGTAAAAGAACTGAGGTAAGAAGGGGCTAAGTTACCTTGTCACTAAATTTTTAAATTGTGTACCAAGTTTCATTAGTGCCAATGTGGTTTTCATACACTTCCCTAGACTACATCCTAACAGCCATTTCTCACAACAACATTGTAATGTAATTCATTATTCAAAATGATTTTCTGGATAGGAGGTGGGATATGACTTTATTTGGCTCCCTTTCATCTTAATGTGCGAACATAAATGTACATTTTACCATAAAGATACACTTCTTCATAACTAAAGTTTAATCAATACCCCATTGGTAGAAACATGAAAATCACACTTGGCACTCTTAGTTACTAATCACTGTGACTCCATGTGCTGATATAACCCAGTGGTCTTCAGAAGCGTAATCACACATAACTCATATAGAATGAATGTTGCAGAAGACATGATGAAAATCTCTGAGGCAAAAGGCAATTTTAAGACAAACTTTCAGTGGCTTCTTTCAAAATGAAAAGAAAGAAAAACTTTTTATGTGTTGATATATTCCTTTCTCATCTGAGGTATTTTGGACAAATAAATAGCTTCCATAAACCTCCTAAATTCTCTCCACTCAAATGTGCAAAATACATAGAATGAAATAACATTATATTGCCATACTTGGGCACATGGCACAGTAGCTTAGTGCAATTCAGGAACTCCTCTTTGAAACTTCATATAGTGTCATTCACCCAACCTAGGCTTCATTGAAGCAATCTTGAAATCTACTGGTTTAGTACCAGTCAGGTCTGGAAATTCAAACTGGCAGTTCAATGAGTGAATGGAAACTTTATTCATTGCATTTGCTATTTACATGGGCATATTCACATGTGTGCATTACTGTTGCTAGGAAACTCGGAGCTAGATTCTGCCAGCAACCAGGAGAGATGCATAAATAAGTGTCACCACATCACCTCAGTTATCACAGCACACTTTTTTCTCTATTGCTCAGGTTACTGCAACTGAATTATGCTTTAAAACACGAACCTGTTTAAATTAGCCTAGGCTGTCGAGTGTCTGCAAATATCTTGAACTAAAATTAAACACACCACAGCTAGTCATTGTGAATTCTTCCATCTATAACTGATTTGTTGGTGTACATTCTTACATCTAAGAAACTACACTCCATCTTTTTTACTATATCTATATCTATCCATTGATATTCTCTTTGTCATACAGCCCAGAAATTATAGTTTTTTAAGAGCTGTTTTTATTCATTCAATGTATTTTCATTTTACTGTAATGATTGAACTGATGAATACTCAGCATCTGAGGCAGTAGAAAGATGAATTAGACCTGGCTTCTACACAGAAAGAAATTGCATTCTAGCGAACAAAATAAATTTTGTAAGCAATTAAATACTAACACTACAACAAAGATGAAGGTATTTTAATGTTCAGACTAGTGACTATTGCCCATAGGGGATATCAAAAAAGATTAGAATATGTGTTACTTGACTTTAGATTTGAAGATGGGTGAAATAAAAACTTATGGAGTTGTGAGAAGAGCAATTTAGTAGGGAGAAACATCATTCGTGAAGTTTGTTATAAAATCAGAGATCTGAAGAAGGTATGTGTTACTACGTTAAGTGTCAGTGAAAATGTGAGTAAATTGCCACTAGGCAATATAGGTGGGCCATGTGATGAAGAGTGGCTGTAAGTTACAAAAAGGGAAGGGAAAGAGGTTCCCTTAGAATGATAATGAGTCTATTCCTCCTGTCATAATTTCAACAGTCCTACTAAATACAGAGGAGGTCTGAGAATTTATTGAAACTTTGTTCATATTTATTTCCAGTTCCATACTTACATACTTACAAATTAAGTCTAATAACTGTGTCTTACAGAATTTCCTAAAACATGTCATATAAATGAGACTGTGTATTTAAAAAGAAAAACATTTTTTCCCCAAGAGTGTTTGAAGGGCTGCAAAAATATATATCTAAATAGCAGAGCTTGTAAAAAAGTGTTTATTTAGAAAATGATGTATCCTACACATAACGCAAAACTTTAGCATGAAAGCTTACTTGCTACTTCTACAAGTGATATTTAATCTATACATTCTCACATAGAGCCAATAAATGTCACACTGATTAGTTCTCCTGTTTAAACATTGGGATAGGTTAACTTACAAGTTGCTCTTGACCTTAGTGCAAAACATGATATTTCTTTAAAGCATATGTACTATTTGAATTCAAGTATCATCGAGGTGTCAGAATATAACCTTAGCAGTAATTTCATAAACTGACCTCCAGATGGAAATCTAATAGGAAATTTCCTTGAAAGCATAGATGTATCATAGATAAGAATATAGGCCCCTGGGGTCCAGAAAAAATTTTCATTGATCAACAACAACAACAACAAAAAAAAACACAAGCCAAAGACTTTAAGTAACACACCTTGTGCCTTAACACTAAAATGTAGACAAGTTCGTATGAGAATGGAGATTGAATGAGTTCCTAACTTAGAGGAAACCCTATGAAAGGTGGGCAGTTTCTGGAAATCCTTGGTAGACTGGGGATGAGACTCATATGAAGTATTTCTTTAACTTGAATATGAGGGTAGTGCATTGCACCAAGATGGCAAATTGAAGAAATAGTTTTTACAAAAGTTGAAATCAAAATTTGGTTAGAAACAAATATCTAGTCTCAAAATGAAAGTTCAATATTGCTAGGCAAAGAACTGGAATCCAGTTATAAAGCAACACTACTGAGATTAGATAGACAAGAGGGAATGCTTGAAGAAAGAAATAAGTGGAAAATAGACCTGTAAATTTTTAGTTTCTTGTCAAAGAATAACTTGTGTTGCTAAGCAGATGAGAAACCATTTAACATTTATGAAAAACTCTTAGGCTGAGTAAGTTGTAAATAAAATATTAATAAAGAATCCAACGTGTTGCTAGTTGTCACACTCCAATTCTCTCTGTCTCTCTCTTTTTGTTTCTTTTGAAACAAGGTCTTGTTCTGTCGCCAGGCTGCAGTGCACTGGTTTGATCATGGCTCACTGTGACCTTAACCTCCCTGACTCAAGCAGTCCTCCTGCCTCAGCCTTCTAAGTAGTTAGGACTACAGACATGCACCAACAAACCTGGCTAATTTTGGTTTTATTTTTGTAGAGATGAGATCTCATTATGTTGCCCAGTCTGCCCTAATTCTCTTTACTGCTCCTTCTCTCCCTGACTTCTCTCTACTACCACATACCCTAAAACTAACTTGCCTGTAGCTGTCTCTCTCTTTCTTCACATACCTTACTCTACTTTTCTTTTTATTAATTTTTACTTTTGTGGGGACATAGTAGTGCATATATTTATGGGAGTACATGAGCTCCATTCTTTTAGAAACTTTTACTTTGCTGAAAGGTCAATCAAGACTAATATGATCACCGCTCAAACAGGCTTAACAACACCCCAAGTTAACAGGCTTATACTTTAGAAAGCACTTACTAGGGATCAAATATGTTGGATCAGTTGATATTGCATTTTTAAATACTCCCTGGCTGATGGAGAAATACTGAGATTTAAATAAAATTTTTAAAAGTTTAAAATCATACCAAATTGACATCTGCAGAAAGCTCCACCTGGGCTGATGGCCTTGTAAGCTGACACTGATGCATCATCATAACAATATTCTCATTATTGGAAGATGTTCATTGTCTCAAGAAACTGCAATAACATAAGCAGATGCTTCTAGAAGAGTTTTTATTTTGTGGACTGCAAATCTTTTTTCAGACTTTTATCATAAGCTAATCTTTCAGGTCTACCCATTACCAATTTGAGGCATGATATTTTTTCCCTCAAGAAGAAATGAGAAGAAATAAGTAGCCCTCAATTTCCATTTTTAAAATTTATATCAGTAAAAGTTGTCTGTTCCATTGGAAAAACAAAAGTCAGGCAAGTTTGCTTTTTATTTGGATGATTTTCATTCTTTGTTGCAGGCAAATCACAAGGTGTTAGGATTTGGCAAAAGCTTTATTTATTTTCTTTTTCTTTTCCTTTTCTTTGATTTCTCTCCCTCTTTGACTTTCCTTTTTTCCGTCCATCCGTTCATATACTGAAAAGATATTTTATTAGCTTGGGGTGGTGGCGGGCGCCTGCAATCCCAGCTACTTGGGAGGCTAGGCTGAGGCAGGAGGATCGCTCGAACCCAGGAGGCGGAGGTTACAGTGAGCTGAGATTACAATATTGCACTCCAGCTTGGGCTAGAGAGCTAGACTGCATCCCCCACCCTATCCCTGCCCCCGCCCCCCCCAAAAAAGACATTTTTTTCTAAAAGTTTTAAAATACAATCATAAAAAATTACCACTCATATCCAAATACGTTCGTCTTCTTTTCTTTCTTCCCCTTTTCTTCTTTCTTCCCTTTGGTTATTTATGACCTTTTCTGTACATCAGAACTGTATGCCTAATCAACTTCATGAAACTAAAATAATAGAAGTCAACTCAGTAGAGTGTATTCCTTTTTTCTTTGTCCATAGTTGTCATACATTTAAGTAATATTTTCTGAATACTCCTTATGTTCTTACAACACAAGAAAATAATGCAGACAGAATGCCATATAATGTATGTGCAGCAAAATTAATATTAATCCCTTTCAACTGCTCTCGGGATACCAGTTTTGTCAATATATCATTAATATTACTTTTTCAAGGTTGACAGCTGAATATGTATGTGTGTGTATTTATTATATTTATCTTTTAGAATTTAGACATTTGCCAGAAAGAGAATGGGGAAAATCTTTTTCTAATTCTTGCTGTAGCCTCCCTTTCAGCTGAGAAGTTTTCAAAGCTATGGTCTGCTTAACTTAGATTTTATATTATTGTTGTTTTCATTTTTCAATAAATTAAATGGAACTCCGAAATGTTGGAGCCTGTCCAGGGCTGCATAGAGAGTTAGTGAAATAGCAGGTGTAGAGCCGCAGTCAGCTGTCCCAGGAGTACTGTTGTTCACATCTCCACATGCCATCCTTCATGTAGTCTGGCACTGCAGATGGAGACTCTTCCACTGAAGATGGAATGCATGTATTATACATGAACAGCGTGTCTGTATTCTGCAGGAGTGTTAGCAAAATAACCCTATTTCCTTCACATCAACAAATTATCCAGGATAGTCACTAATAGTATCTGATGATTACAGCAAGTATTCCAGGAGGTGCTTGAGAGCAAAAATACGCTCTTAAAGAAAATTACTTTTTCAAATGTCAGTGTGATTATCTCTCTCTTTAAATATGGGTACCTATGCCTAAAAATGAATACATATATTTATTCTTGAATGTTTTTCTTCTATTTTCCCAGTTGTTTTATACAAACTTAAACTTCAGAGATATCTTTAACCTTCTCCTGCCCACCCCTTTTCCCACTAACCAGCAGGATTTCACACTTTGCATTTCTGCCTCAGCAATGTGACTCACTTTAATCATCTTTTAAAAAATCATTCTCACAGTGACCTTCAAAGCTCAGGTCTGCAATATCTTTTCATTATTTCTCCTCTGAAAAGAACTTCCTAATGCACAGATCTACATGTATAAATTCAGACTAATTTTCATGAGTGGACTGATGGTGACAAACCATCTTTGCAAATTTTTTTTCTATTTTCTATCATAAGAGAAAGAACACGGAATTTCTATACAAGATAGAATAAATGATATAAGGTGAAACAAAATATTCTGAATAAGGTCAATGGAATCAATACCAATATGAATCAGGAGGAAGTAAAATATACTCCAAGGGAATATAAAGAAAGAAAAATAAAAGACAGAAATAATAAGTGGTCCTTTCATTTTGGAGATAAAAATGTCTGATATTAAATCTTCTGAAACTGTATTCAACATGCATGGAAAAATTAGAAAAATCTTAATGAAAAGAAAATACTGTGATACTTCACCAGCAAGGGAGGGATGTGTCATTGTGATAGGTGAGTCTTTGCTGGTGAGCAGTCAGTTGGCAACAAATAATGTTGACTTGGCCAATGGGAAAGAGAGGTCTCTCTTGTGACAGGTACTTGTATGATGAAGAAAAATCTTTCTTTGTCTCACTAAGCCTACTAACTGCTATGCACTACTTATTAATCAGGCATAATGAGCACTCTTAAAATATGTGTAGGCAGAAAAGCAAATTATGAAAAGACCTTGTCATTTTTGTGTGTTTTGAACTGAAATTTCGAGCTTTCCCACAAAAAGAATAGGAATCTCAAAACTGGCTTTATGGATGCAGTAGCAGAGACTGATCATGATCATCAAAACCCACTCTCTTTTCTTCTAGAATGTCCAGCTAGATGACATTTCTTATTCTCGCCTGGAAACCTGATGTCACCCATAGAATGGAGCAGGGTTGACTTCCTCCAACCTCCACAGCTGCTATCGAACTTTCCCACTCATGCTCTTCCATGCTCCTTGCCTTGTTACTAGCCAGATGTTGATATCTAGAACAATCTTTGAAATGATTTGTATAGCATAGCAGGGCATCTGTCGATTTGGATCACTTAATGCGCAGAGAAGCCTTGAACTTCCTTGAACATTTTTGGGCAATTTTAATGAGTGAAAATTAAATAGAGAGTGTGCTTAAACCAGTATTCGGTTATGCTTTCATTAGATAAACCATGTAGTATTGTGATAAATAATACAGATGGAATCTAGAAGTATATCTATGTAACTAATACAGATGGTACACAGAAGTGTTTATGAAACTTTCTGGTTTATGAATTTAAGTGATTTTTTATTTTGGCTAGTCCAAGACTGTAGTTTGGAAGACATGGATTAAGAATATATTTTCACTAAAGAACTATTAACAACAATAGGAGGGAGTTTAAGTAAAAGAAAATGTATAAGAAATTAAAAATTGTTTTAGTAATTAGTAAGGACAATGTAAAGTAAAAGGAAAAAGGGTAGTCATAGTTCAGTTGAGAGGGAATAAGTCATCAGTCAGTATGTCCTTCACGATTTCTGAAGCTTATACACCAAAGAACAAGTATCATTAATACCTTCATATGGTTTTTATTTAGAGAGGTTGACAGAACCTGACAGGCACTGTAATGGTTGTACGTGGTTGTATCCTAAGTTGATAGAACTTGGCAGAAATGAATTAATGAGTGTGTCTATTTGAGAAATATGTAGTCTAGTGTTATGCTTTTGCCTTGTCGTTAATGGTTTAGGTAAAGACTTAATGATGTACATTTATAGATAAGAAACAATATTTTAATAAGAATATCTAGCTGACAAAATTCAAAAGCCCACAAATCTGGTACTCGACATGATAAAATTTTGTTTCTCACTCACACAAATGCCAACCCAAATGTGATGGCTTTCAAAAGGAAAATAACTTGAGAGACAAGGACTTAAATTATTTCTGGATGAAGAAGACTGAAGTCACAGCAAAGCCAGTTGGGTGGTTGGTGGTGGACAAGAAAGGGTTTAGAATTCATTTCTTCCTTATTCCTGAGAAACTTAGGAAGAAGGAGTGATACTAAACAAATCTTTTTACAATCATGTTAGTAAACAGATCTTTTAATAAACACATGAGTGTTTTTGTACCAAGGGAAAGATAACAGAGAGTTTTATACATGAAACTTTTATCAGGACATACCAGGTCTATTTAAGTTATTTACTAAACCATAAATCAACAAATCCTAGGTTCATTTACAGTAAATAAAGGGAAAAATGGGATAAGTCACATAAGCCGTATTATTAATATGATACAACATGAAGATATTCCTTCACATCTCAGTAATCATTTACCATATATTGCTTGCAACAAATCTCCCTGATTGAACATAAACCAGAATACATCTTGAAGCCAGAGATAAAGGACCATAATGGGAAGCTATTTCTGACAGTCTTGATGTCTCCAAAGGAAGACTGATTTGTGTCTCATAATTGCCTATGTCCTTTAATTCATTAGTAAAATGAATTAAAAAATTTTTTCATTATGGTCTATGATTCCTATGAGTTTGATTTGACAGTTCAAACCTTTGTGCCATTTTGGTGATTTAATGTGAATCTGTAAAAGAGAACACGTACAGTTAATACATTTTTAGATTACTTCCCTCTTCTTTGTGGTGAAAAAAAATGCAACATTCAATCAAGTGGATCAAAAACCGGCACCATTACATGTCAGTTTAGTCAGAAAATTGCAAGAGAATATGTGCCTTCTCTACGTAAATTTTAGTCTTTTGTGTGGATAACTGTCAGCTGGGGTTACATTTGGCTAGAGGTAGCATGGTGTTGTTGTAAAAGATTAATAAGGCTTGATAAAGTTTTATGAATCACACTTGAGAGGCAGACCTTTTCATATCTGCTCCACATTTTTCTACGATGCCACGAAGGTCACTGCCTCTCATGTCTTTCATATCTAAATAACCCTTAGCTGGTGGCTGTACTCTCTTGGTCATAAGACAGTTTCTCATCTCCAGCATTATAGTTGAACACTTTTTTATTGAGGAAGATTAAGAGGGAGAGAGGAACAAGATGTAGTGAGCGAAAATGTATACAGACATTGCTGACAGACTATTGCTTATGTTTCCTTGGCTAAAACTTTGTCAAACGATTACCCCTAGATAAAATAGCATCTGAGATGTTAGTTTTAGCTATGCATAGCACCACATCAAATAAAATTGTGGATAAGTTAGTGAGAAAGAAATTTTGACTGCATTTTAAATTTCACAAGTATCTTAGTAGTAACCACATTCAGGAATCTTTCTTATTTCTTCCAGGTGGTAATGTTCCTTATTTTGGACACAAACAATATTTTGTATGTATGTTTTATGTCTCGTATAATACCATATCTTTTAGTACAATTTTGAAATATTATAATTTTATATTTTCACCTCTTTGAATATTTAAAAAAATGATTCTTATACTGAGCATAGTATAAATTCAGTAAATGTTTGCCAACTTTTTGGGGTAATAACATGCAAGATAATCAGAGAGGGAGAAATAGGAAGTTGAAATTTAAAGACCATTTAAAAACATGGATCATATTCAGAATTAAGCTATGTTCGTTAGTTATAACAAACATCCCATTGAGATGAATGTATGGTATGTAATTTGTAGCAAAGTGTGTCTATATTTTCTCATGAAAAATAATATGATAAAAGGCCAAATAATTTTAATGAACTTATATATGCACATTTCTTTCTGAATTTTGAAGCAGAATGTCTCTCTCTCCATGTAAACTTACATATATATATGTATATACACACACCCATATACATATACACATATTTTAGTGCATAATTATATTGAGTTGCGTTATATATTATATGTTTCATATGCTACATCTTGTGAACTCTGTAATAGAAAAAGCATTTTCATTTTGATTTTAGCATAGTCATTAGACAAATGTTAAGTGGAAGAGCTCAATGTCAAAGGAACATTCACAATTATGATGGTAATGGATGGAAAAGTGAGCCATAGAAATTAAACTCATTGTCAGACTTCACATTTCTTTTTCCATTTGCATGTTTTCTGTCTGGGGTCTGAGATAAGTATAAATTAAGAAACTGAAATGACACCAAGCTTGATGATTAACTGCTGGGATATAAAGTAATCAGTATGCAAAAATCAACTGGGCTGAATAAAATACATTTTCAACCTTCAAGGGTATTGTTTTGTTATCATAACCCTAGGAAAATGAAAACGTGCAATATAAAAAGGATTTGTACTGCATAATTAATGAAAACCTTGGATACCAATTGAAAAACAATGATAGAATACTTACCAGTGAATGGACCTAAAATTAGAGAGCCTCTCCACCTGGTCCTTAAGGGAAAGTTGAAGACAGATGTGAACTCAAGTATCATAACAGTGTCATTGGTGGTTCCCCACTGGATAGAGTTTATGAGTATCTTGTCTTAGGTATGGTTTTTTTTATTTGCAGATCTAAGTAAAGATACTAGCAAAACCGTCAATTTTTGATCTTTCCTGCTTTCTCTTGTGGGCATTTAGTGCTATAAATTTCCCTCTGCACACTGCTTTAAATGTGTCCCAGAGATTCTGGTATGTTGTATCTTTGTTCTCATTGGTTTCAAAGAACATCTTTATTTCTGCCTTCATTTCGTGATGTACCCAGTAGTCATTCAGGAGCAGGTTGTTCAGTTTCCATGTAGTTGAGCGGTTTTGATTGAGTTTCTTAGTCCTGAGTTCTAGTTTGATTGCACTGTGGTCTGAGAGACAGTTTGTTATAATTTCTGTTCTTGTACATTTGCTGAGGAGTGCTTTACTTCCAATTATATGGTCAATTTTGGAGTAAGTACGATGTGGTGCTGAGAAGAATGTATATTCTGTTGATTTGGGGTGGAGAGTTCTATAGATGTCTATTAGGTCTGCTTGCTGCAGAGATGAGTTCAATTCCTGGACATCCTTGTTAACTTTCTGTCTCGTTGATCTGTCTAATGTTGACAGTGGAGTGTTGAAGTCTCCCATTATTATTGTATGGGAGTCTAAGTCTCTTTGTAAGTCTCTAAGGACTTGCTTGATGAATCTGGGTGCTCCTGTATTGGGTGCATATATATTTAGGATAGTTAGCTCTTCCTGTTGAATTGATCCCTTGACCATTATGTAATGGCCTTCTTTGTCTCTTTTGATCTTTGATGGTTTAAAGTCTGTTTTATCAGAGACTAGGATTGCAACCCCTGCTTTTTTTTGTTCTCCATTTGCTTGGTAAATCTTCCTCCATCCCTTTATTTTGAGCCTATGCATGTCTCTGCGTGTGAGATGGGTCTCCTGAATACAGCAGACTGATGGGTCTTGACTCTTTATCCAGTTTGCCAGTCTGTGTCTTTTAATTGGAGCATTTAGTCCATTTACATTTAAGGTTAAGATTGTTATGTGTGAACTTGATCCTGCCATTATGATATTAACTGGTTATTTTGCTCATTAGTTGATATAGTTTCTTCCTAGCCTCGATGGTCTTTACATTTTGGCATGTTTTTGAGATGGCTGGTACCGGTTGTTCCTTTCCATGTTTAGTACTTCCTTCAGGGTCTCTTGTAAGGCAGGCCTAGTGGTGACAAAATCTCTAAGCATTTGCTTATCTGTAAAGGATTTTATTTCTCCTTCACTTATGAAACTTAGTTTGGCTGGATATGAAATTCTGGGTTTAAAATTCTTTTCTTTAAGAATGTTGAATATTGGCCCCCACTCTCTTCTGGCTTGTAGAGTTTCTGCCGAGAGATCTGCTGTGAGTCTGATGGGCTTCCCTTTGTGGGTAACCCGACCTTTCTCTCTGGCTGCCCTTAAGATTTTTTCCTTCATTTCAACTTTGGTGAATCTGGCAATTATGTGTCTTGGAGTTGCTCTTCTCGAGGAGTATCTTTGTGGCGTTCTCTGTATTTCCTGGATTTGAATGTTGGCCTGCCCTACTAGGTTGGGGAAGTTCTCCTGGATGATATCCTGAAGAGTGTTTTCCAACTTGGTTCCATTTTCCCCCTCACTCTAACATCGCAATTAAAAGAACTAGAGAAGCAAGAGCAAACACATTCCAAAGCTAGCAGAAGGCAAGAAATAACTAAGATCAGAGCAGAACTGAAGGAGATAGAGACACAAAAAACCCTCCAAAAAATCAATGAATCCAGGAGTTGGTTTTTTGAAAAGATCAACAAAATTGACAGACCACTAGCAAGACTAATAAAGAAGAAAAGAGAGAAGAATCAAATCGACGCAATTAAAAATGATAAAGGGGATATCACCACCGACCCCACAGAAATACAAACTACCATCAGAGAATACTATAAACACCTCTATGCAAATAAACTGGAAAATCTAGAAGAAATGGATAATTTCCTGGACACTTACACTCTTCCAAGACTAAACCAGGAAGAAGTTGAATCCCTGAATAGACCAATAGTAGGCTCTGAAATTGAGGCAATAATTAATAGCCTACCAACCAAAAAAAGTCCAGGACCAGATGGATTCACAGCTGAATTCTACCAGAGGTACAAGGAGGAGTTGGTACCATTCCTTCTGAAACTATTCCAATCAATAGAAAAAGAGGGAATCCTTCCTAACTCATTTTATGAGGCCAACATCATCCTGATACCAAAGCCTGGCAGAGACACAACAAAAAAAGAGAATTTTAGACCAATATCCCTGATGAACATCGATGCAAAAATCCTCAATAAAATACTGGCAAACCGGATTCAACAACACATCAAAAAGCTTATCCACCATGATCAAGTGGGCTTCATCCCTGGGATGCAAGGCTGGTTCAACATTCGCAAATCAATAAACATAATCCAGCATATAAACAGAACCAAAGACAAGAACCACATGGTTATCTCAATAGATGCAGAAAAGGCTTTTGACAAAATTCAACAGCCCTTCATGCTAAAAACGCTCAATAAATTCGGTATTGATGGAACGTACCTCAAAATAATAAGAGCTATTTATGACAAACCCACAGCCAATATCATACTGAATGGGCAAAAACTGGAAAAATTCCCTTTGAAAACTGGCACAAGACAGGGATGCCCTCTCTCACCACTCCTATTCAACATAGTGTTGGAAGTTCTGGCTAGGGCAATTAGGCAAGAGAAAGAAATCAGGGGTATTCAGTTAGGAAAAGAAGAAGTCAAATTGTCCCTGTTTGCAGATGACATGATTGTATATTTAGAAAACCCCATTGTCTCAGCCCAAAATCTCCTTAAGCTGATAAGCAACTTCAGCAAAGTCTCAGGATACAAAATTAATGTGCAAAAATCACAAGCATTCTTATACACCAATAACAGACAAACACAGAGCCAAATCATGAATGAACTTCCATTCACAATTGCTTCAAAGAGAATCAAATACCTAGGAATCCAACTTCCAAGGGATGTAAAGGACCTCTTCAAGGAGAACTACAAACCACTGCTCAGTGAAATAAAAGAGGACACAAACAAATGGAAGAACATACCATGCTCATGGATAGGAAGAATCAATATCGTGAAAATGGCCATACTGCCCAAGGTAATTTATAGATTCAATGCCATCCCCATCAAGCTACCAATGAGTTTCTTCACAGAATTGGAAAAAACTGCTTTAAAGTTCATATGGAACCAAAAAAGAGCCCGCATCTCCAAGACAATCCTAAGTCAAAAGAACAAAGCTGGAGGCATCACGCTACCTGACTTCAAACTATACTACAAGGCTACAGTAACCAAAACAGCATGGTACTGGTACCAAAACAGAGATATAGACCAATGGAACAGAACAGAGTCCTCAGAAATAATACCACACATCTACAGCCATCTGATCTTTGACAAACCTGAGAAAAACAAGAAATGGGGAAAGGATTCCCTATTTAATAAATGGTGCTGGGAAAATTGGCTAGCCATCAGTAGAAAGCTGAAACTGGATCCTTTCCTTACTCCTTATACGAAAATTAATTCAAGATGGATTAGAGACTTAAATGTTAGACCTAATACCATAAAAATCCTAGAGGAAAACCTAGGTAGTACCATTCAGGACATAGGCATGGGCAAAGACTTCATGTCTAAAACACCAAAAGCAACGGCAGCAAAAGCCAAAATTGACAAATGGGATCTCATTAAACTAAAGAGCTTCTGCACAGCAAAAGAAACTACCATCAGAGTGAACAGGCAACCTACAGAATGGGAGAAAATTTTTGCAATCTACTCATCTGACAAAGGGCTAATATCCAGAACCTACAAAGAACTCCAACAAATTTACAAGAAAAAAACAAACAACCCCATCAAAAAGTGGGCAAAGGGTATGAACAGACATTTCTCAAAAGAGGACATTCATACAGCCAACAGACATATGAAAAAATGCTCATCATCACTGGCCATCAGAGAAATGCAAATCAAAACCACAATGAGATACCATCTCACACCAGTTAGAATGGCGATCATTAAAAAGTCAGGAAACAACAGGTGCTGGAGAGGATGTGGAGAAATAGGAACACTTTTACACTGTTGGTGGGATTGTAAACTAGTTCAACCATTATGGAAAACAGTATGGCGATTCCTCAAGGATCTAGAACTAGATGTACCATATGACCCAGCCATCCCATTACTGGGGATATACCCAAAGGATTATAAATTATGCTGCTATAAAGACACATGCACACGTATGTTTATTGCAGCACTATTCACAATAGCAAAGACTTGGAATCAACCCAAATGTCCATCAGTGACAGATTGGATTAAGAAAATGTGGCACATATACACCATGGAATACTATGCAGCCATAAAAAAGGATGAGTTTGCGTCCTTTGTAGGGACATGGATGCAGCTGGAAACCATCATTCTTAGCAAACTATCACAAGAACAGAAAACCAAACACCGCATGTTCTCACTCATAGGTGGGAACTGAACAACGAGATCACTTGGACTCAGGAAGGGGAACATCACACACCGGGGCCTATCATGGGGAGGGGGGAGTGGGGAGGGATTGCATTGGGAGTTATACCTGATGTAAATGACGAGTTGATGGGTGCAGCAGACTAACATGGCACAAGTATACGTATGTAACAAACCTGCATGTTATGCACATGTACCCTACAACTTAAAGTATAATAATAATAAATAAATTAAAAAAAAAAAAAAAAAAAAAAGATACTAGCAAAACCCTGACTGAGCCTTTGTGTCCTCTTCCTACCCCTTGCCCCAACATATCAAAGCTTAAGAACCCAGCACACCCAAGAAACAGAACACAAGACACCCAAGAAATGGGGAGATTTTGGACAGAGCCTTAATTTGGAGGTGAGGGGCCATTAGTTTTATTCTTTAATAACCCTATAGAATTTGATGGAAAAGAACACCTCTCTAGACATATCTTGGACATAGACACAGGGGAGCAAGTACCTATCTGATCTTTCCATTTGCACTCTAAGTAGATCTCAAATCCACAGCCTTGACTCTCTGGTACTGCAACTATTTTCCACTTTAGTCAATACTCAATAGAGATGCCCTTAAATCAGTCCTCAATAGGGTACTACAAGGATGCATCAATTCAAAATGTTAAGACTTTTCCTCTTTATTGGCTTATAAAACCTAAGTTCCTTGACAGTATAAAAAAAGGTCCGTATAATCTTTCCCTATACTGTCTCCAGTGCCATATTGTCAAGCTGTTTCTTGCATGATTTTTTTCAACACCATTAGAGCTTCTCTTTCCTTCTGCAAATTCATGCAGTCCCCTGTCCTCAAATGTACTTCCTAATGTTCCAATTCTGTTAATATTATGTTAACTCCACTCTTTATGACTCTTCAGGCATTACTTTCTTTAAGAAGATTTTTTGCCCTCCGGGTCAAACATCCCTTTTCTGCACCCTCATAATGCCACATTTTAAAAGTAACTTTGTTATTGAAGTATACCTTGCATACAGAATAAGACAAAAACAAAAACTACTAAGTGCGTAGCTTTAATCCATGTAACCAGCACTTGGGATGAGAAATAAGACATTCCCAGCACTGTAGAAGCTTGCCTTGTGCCACCTTCCATTTACAACTGCACCCAAAGATAACTACTGTCTTTAATTCTAGCACCATGAGTTAGTTTCATCTGTTTTTGAATAAGAAAATCTGTAAAAGCTTGTATGTTGAGCACAAGTTCTTTTTAAACAAGGATCACGTTTTTGTGTATTTAGCTAAGTGATGAATATATGACAGGTGAATGAACATATTCCATTTTCCTTCCCCAGGACGGATACATTTTCTGTTTGAATAAATTAGTTTATTTAGCATACTGCAAAATATATTGATATGTAGCAATAGGAAGGCTGACAGTTGTGTGCAACCCTTCTAAGAATGGATTTTCTAGGTTCTTTATGCTACCTTCTTCATGTTTCTAAAAAGTACTTTACATAGCCCTTCCTCGAGTGTCAAGTCATTTACCTGGACATTTTTATGAAGTGTTTTATTTGTTGCAGGAAAAAATATATGATATAAGCAAAATAGTAATGGGTAGCTCTAAATGTACTGATTTAAACGGTATTTGAAAAAATAATGGATAAGAGTTTTAATGTCATCTTCCCTATAAAAATGGAAAGAAATTTAAATAGAAAGCATGATTTAAGTTTGAATCAGATTAAATAGAAAGCATGATTTATGTCTGAAGAGCTATTGTGAATCTGAGAATGAACCTTAATTTCAAGAAAACAAATTAGCCTGTCACAATTTTATGGAGGCTGACTGAAGACATGAGACTCCTGACCACATACAAATGACTTTATTATTCACAATAAGAATAACAATAACCAAGGTATCAGCATGCTGGGGGCTGTTCTCCTAAGTTCTAATTACCACAGCCTGACAAGAGGGCCTGTTAGCTAGGCATGGTGGGCTCCTGCCAGTAAACCTAGCACTTCAGGAGGCCAAGGCAGGACGATTGCTTGAGCCCATGGGTTCAAATCAGGTTGGGTAACAAAGGGGAACTTCATCTCTACAAAATAAAAAATAACAAAATTATCTGGGCGTGGTAGTGTGCACCTATTCTCCCAGCTACTCGGGAGGTTGAGGTGGAAGGATCACTTGAACCCGGTGCATAGAGATTGCAGTGAGCCATGATCACGCTGCTGCACTTTAGCCTGAGTGACAGAGTGAGACCCTATCTCAAAACAATAAAAAAATTGAATTTAAATTAAAAAACAAAGACAGCCTTTGAAACCTGCAAATATAGTGAATTGCATTGCAGAAGAATCCTGAGTATAAAAAGCCCAGGATTTTTATGATGGACAGCCAGCATGAACTTTGCTCTAGAGGAAGACACTGGCTCTGTCTTCCATTGGTTCTCAGCAAACCTGCACTTTGTTGTAGCAGGAACCACTATCTCTATCTTCCAAGTATTAACATTCTAGAAAAGACAGTTTGGAACAGAGGCAGTCAATGTCTCTGTTTACCAGACACGTAGAAATGCAAGAACTCAACTGTTCCTTGTTCCCACCAAAATATCTATCCCTAGTTTATACACTGCTTTGGATTCTGGTGAATTTTCCCATAAAAAACACCACTCTGTCAGTCACTCTGATTAACCTGCCAGAAACAGGCTAAACCCAGATATGTTCATTGTGTCTTAATAAAACCTATTAAGGTTATTATCAACACAATGCCAAGCGGCAGGATGAGGCTAACCAAGGGTACTGATTTTAACCATGACCTCCTGGGTCCTGGACCCAGACAGCTGAACAAATCTCTCTAACAACTGTAGTATACCTCAGAAAAATCAAATGGCTTTCTCAGCTTTCCGAATTGGCCTTTCTGTTTTGCCTGAGGATTTAACGCAGGCATAGCAGGATGTATTAGTCATAGCACAACTCCTCCATGTCCCAGAAGAAGAAGTCTAGGGAAATTCTATCCTCCATAACAACACTGGCCGGTGAGTTGAGGCTAGGGTGGTTTGCCTTTCAGAGATGATGTCATTACCACTGTAGATAGAACCAGGAACCTAACCCATACCACCATTTCTAATTTGGTGATTCCCACTGTAGGGATAACTGTGCACAGGGCATGTTGTCCCTGTGTGTAACTCCCCACAGTAATCAAGAGGAGTGTCATGTTGAGGAGATCCCTGAAGTCATCTGAGAGCTACATGAATTTCTAGTGATGTTTGCATAAGCACTTAAAAGTCTCTTATTATCTTAATAAGGTGCAAGCTACTATTTTGGGGGGAGTGAGGCAAGTTAAAAATCTCAATTCTATACATAAAGTATTGTCTCAGATTCCTTGAAGGGTAATGTTTACAATTTTTTTGTGTGTGGGAGAGTGAGCGGCACGGACTATTCTTGTAAGTGCACAAGTTGACAACACCTCTGACAGGGCCCTTCAGCTAGTTAGTAAGTCCCAGATCAGTTTCAGTAATTAAGTCTGTTTCTGGTTTTATAAGACATTTCCTGAAGGCAATTCATCATACCTGTACTGCTTGTCCCTACCACCAGCCAGGTAGCATTCACTGAACCACTGAGTCAGGGCCAATGCAATGGGGATGGAGAAACATCGGGAGGTTCCCTGTCATGATCACGTAGTTCCTTTAGAGTATCCTGCCTCCTGGTTCTTTTCAGAATTTTTTTGGTTATATGAAAGCAAAATGTTCAGACTCTTCTCTTATTTGGTCATTTTAGAAGTGAAATGATTGCACAAGCTAACAAATATCACTTTAAAGAACCAAAATCATTTTCCCCCAATCTCTGCATATTTTGTGTTTATATATGTATAAGCACAATTCTCTTGGTAAATTATTTTAATATATATATAGAATTGGACTCTCAAGAGAAGATGAAATCTGTTTGAGTTGTCTATATGTGTCCAAGTACAGATGATCCCCAACTTAAAATGCTTTGACCTATGATTTGATTTTTTGAATTAGCAATGGGGTGAAAGTGATCTGCAACCTGTACTCTCTTTGATTTACTATGCTAGGGTTAAATGTCCAATAAAACTAACATAAATTGAGAATATGGTAAGTCAAAAGATGTAACCCCATCGTAAGCTTTGTAGCATCTGTACAGAGTTTTGCAGATGATGGTGTTAAACCCAAATGTGGGAAGAGGTAGATTAAGATTATTGAGCTGAGTATGATATGCTAGCATCAACCACTGAACTCAAAGGCTTTATTGGAAAGAGAGGGGTTAATAAAAATAGATTCTAGGCATTTCTATTGGTTGAAAATGAAAACTCATCTAATATAATACTTATTTCATTACAATTTTTATTGTCATTTTTTTTGTTCAGATAGCTTTCAGTCTTATGGACCTGGATTTACATTGTTATATAAAAGGTAGTTCTTAAAATGTTTATCTTTTTCTGAGTCTTGCAATAAAATGCCATTCTAAAAGTACTGACATCTCTACAACATTTTTAAGTCATGTATTTAGATTGTTTATTTTTTCTTCTATTCTTTGTCTACTTTTTGAGAGAATCAATGGTTTTACTCTGTATACTCATTAAATAAATTGTCTTTGTCTATGAAAGTGTAATTATTTGGAAATGAAAATTAAATTTAAAACATAAATGCGAAAATCCCATAATTGGTCAAGTTTATTGTTAACAGCACTTTTATATTATGGAGGAAAAAATATGTTTTCCATTTTATTTAAATCTTCTTTTCTTGTTTATATCCTGGATTCTTCTTGTCACATAGCCATAATTAAAATAATTGATTCTGTGAAGGGATCCAGCAGTGCAATGCTTAACAGTCCATATCAAAAAGGTCAGACACCAATTACTGTAATTTTGCATAAAATGAAATAAAAAAAGCTGCCCCTTTCACTTCGAGTGAGAAACGTTGGGATAATCAGAATTCTCACAAGGCGTTTTCAATCAATACATGCTTCAGTAAATGATTGCAGCCCCAAAATTGAAAGAACATTCTATTCAAGCCTACGATTATGGTCACACAGAATCTAAGTCTTTTTAAAAGGACTGTTTTGTGCTTGAAAAGATTGATTTTGGTTGTCCATAATCCTCATGTTTTCTTTGACATGTATTTTGGATATTTCCGCAGTTCAGTTCCTTTTGTGAATGTTTGCACTCACTGGATTGACTTTTAACTGAGATGTCTGCAATTCTTTGCAAAAAGTATACTTTTCTCATTTAGACATTCTGGGCTTTAATGATTAAACAAAATTTGTAGCGGAATGTAATACTGCAACCTTGAGAGTACCATGAAAGTCAGTGTATGAAAAACACCATTCATGTTAAAATAGAGCATTGAGCCTGCATAAATTCAATTCCTTTTTTCCAGTAAAATATCATTTTATTTGAGAACCAACTACCCATACGCTGGATTATAAAGTAAATATTTAAAGGGTGAATTTCTAGGTGAAGGCTGAGAAGTTTCAAGAAACACATACACATGACGAAGCAAGTATTGGCTGACAGCATTTTGTTGAGTGCTAAAGGCACAAAAATTGCCCCTCTCTCCCACTTGCCCATTCTTGTTGAAAACTATAAAACACAAAGTTGGATTGGAATAAGGAGGTATAAAGAAGCCATCAAGTAAGAATAAATTTTCTAAATGTAGAACAACATGACTTATTGTGTTCACTCTGACACTTAAAAAAAATTCAATTTTTGAGGGGTCTTGGATATCATCTAGACCAATTTCTTTATTTTACAAGAAACATACATGTAGTATAACTTTTTATTTTTTTCCTACAACAACTCACCAGCTAAGAACAGGCTTCCGTTGAAGGAGGAGGAACCCCATAGATCTGGAACAGTAAGCTACTTCCTGAGGAGGGTAGAGCTCTGTGGCATTCCCCACAAGCAAATCCAATGCTAGGGTCAAGATGCTGAAAGGAGAAATGAGTGCTGGAAGGGCAAATAAAAAAAAAGCAAAGAATTGCTTCACTTCCCAAATTCTACTAGACTTTAAATTCCACCTACCCTGGAAGCTCACAAACAAAAATGAGAACCCTAGGTCTAAAATGAATTCAACAAATTAAATTCTGATGCTGAATAAAATTGCCACATGCATTTCTGAGGAGCCTTGAAAGTACTCCTATAAAAGGTGGCAATAAATACATGTCCTTTTTCAAAGGCAGACCTTTATCCTCTGTTCTCTCATAACAATGTTAAATCACACACAAATGAATAGGGAATGAGCGAAATCACTCTTGGGAGGGGGAAGGGGGCCCTGCAAGCTATTCCACTTGAGTTTAAAACAGTAAAATATAGCATAAAAATATGTGCTATTTCACAATTAAAGAATGTCATTCCCCCCACCCCCCACACAGAAAAAATCACTTGCATTTTGAATGACCAGGTATAAATTGATAGAGAATGGCATTTTATATAGGGAAAATATTTCATTTTGCTGAAATTATAGATTTGTGTGGAATCATTTCAGATGGGTCAAGGGGGAAAAAAAAGTTACCCTACACAGAAATTCAGGTGCCTTCAGCGTGTGTTCCTTCTGGAGGCTCTGAGGGAGGATCATTTCCATACTTCCTCCTAGCTTCTGGTAGTTGCCTGCGATCCTTGGCACTGTCTGACTTGTAGTTGCCTCTCTCCAGTCTCTATCTCCATTGCCACATAGCTGTCTTCACTGTGTCTGTGTCCCTTTGTCTTCATGTTGTCTTCTTATGAGGACATCAGTTTTACTGGATTTAGGTTGGACCCTAATCCATATGATTTTATCTTAATGTAATTAAGTCTGCAAAGACTATTTCCAAATGTCACATTCACAAGAGGATACTATTTAATCCATTAGACTATAATAAACTTAAAAATATAAAAATCTCATGTGCCCTAGGTAATCTAGCCAGTTTAGTGGAATAGATCAGAACTAAATTTAGATCTGCTTGGTTCTATACATAGTTTTCAGGCTGCTTCACCTTGATAGTATACAGTTGTAAACATATTCTAAACTTTATAGAAGGCTCATTGCTATTAGAGCTCTTTATTTCTAATATCCAAATCCCAACTCAGACATACATATAAACCACCTTTAATTTTACGGTCAAATTTCTAATGTGGGTAGAAGGCATGAAAATAGCATGTTTGACATTTGTGAAGCACAGGAAGAGAATATAGAGTATCTACTTTGGCAGACTGTATCTGGGCTTGAAGTTTACAAGGGCATATTCTCCTTTTCTCTCTTTTTAAAACTGAATTGGATGCAACATGATTCAGAGGGTAATTCCACAGTGACACTTTACAGGAATGGTTCTCTAAGTCTGATCCCTGAACCAGGAATATCAGTATCCCTTTTTGACCTTTGCTAGAAATGCAAGTTACCATGCCTACCAATCTATCTGTGTTTTCAAAAACGTTTCAGGTGTTTGTGGTGGACACTGATGTTTGAGAACTACAGCTCAAAAAGGGATTTGCTTTTCTTTTACTCTTTTGCATTTGTTAAAAGAGCAAGATAAATCTATGGTGTCTCACCTGGCCCAATTATATACAACAGGGAAAGAGACCAGAAACACATTTGTTCTTTGAGCATAACCAACGGTATTAAAATTCGTATTTTTGCTTTTTCTCTTTTACATATACTCTGCCACACCCTTATGTTGTGGTGCTATTTTAGGGAGTGGTTGGTTTGTGAAATCACAGGAACCTTATGTATTCTATACCACACACATTAAATTTCACCTCATAGTACACATATTTGGGTACTAGACTTATCTCTTTTATGAATATAAACACTTTTAGGGCAGGAATATTATATTGTTATTCTTTTATCCTTCCATAATACCTAAAAATAATAAATTTGCCTTCCACATATTAGCTACTCGGGACATTATTTGAGAGAGAGAGAAGTGAATTAAATATATAACCTTAGCAAAAAATAATTTCGCAAAAGCAATTTTGTTTCCCATGTATTTAATCATATTGGCATTTTGCAGTATTTATCTGTAGATTTCAAAGCTAATGCCTTTCATTGGAAACAAAATAAAATTATCTACTAAACACATTTCCATAGTCAGGGAAAAAACCTTTTAGAGCAACATGAATCAAAATGTCCTTTTGAATATAAAGTACAGTGACAGTAATAATTGAAGTTTCTAGAAGCAAGTAGCCATAATGAGCTCCTGCCATAGCTGTCACATACTCACTTATTAAGCACGGAGGAGCTGTTTGCTGCTATGGATAAAAAGAGCTAGACTCCTTGATCATTTGCTTAACTCCACTTTAGATAAAGTCTTTAGAAAATAAGCTTCCATTAAGGAGAATTTCTTAAAACCATTTAACCTGTCCTGCCTTCCATTTAATGCTTAAGATGTCAAATGAATGTGCTTCTTTAGGGTTCTCACTTGCTAATTTATCTCTGTCTTTCACAGAATGTGATGTTTCTCTTCAACCTCAGGAAAAAAAGGATATTGCATTCCTCTTCCATCTTATACTTTAAAATTATTCTTTTTGCTTCTCTACATTTATACATATATATATATTCTAGTTTCATTATAATTTTGTTGATCTTATTTCATACTTTGCAATTAGAAATTCTTTCAAAAGCTTGTTATTACCTTTGGATAGATCTTGACATATTTTGGAAATTATTTAGAATATTGTAGTAGTCTGTTCTCACACTGCTAATAAAGACATACATGAGACTGGGTAATTTATAAAGAAAGAGATTTAATTGACTCACAGTTCCACGTGGCTGGGGTAGCCTCAGGAAACTTAATCATGGCAGAAGAGGAAGCAAACACATTCTTCCTCACATGGCAGCAGTAAGGAGAAGTACAGAGTGAAGTGAGAGTAAAGCCCCTTATGAAACCATCAGATCTGGTGAGAATTCACTCACTGTCAGAAGAACAACATGGAGGTAACCACCACCATGATTCAATTACCTCCCACTGACTCCCTTCTACGACACGTGGGGATTGTGGAAACTACAATTCAAAATGAGATTTGGGTGGGAACACAGCCAAACAATATCAACTATTATATCCCAAAAGGTAGAATTTAGAATTTAGAATTTAGAATTTTATTGCATTTATCATTGATTACCAGACTAGAAAATACACACTCGCTAATATTTTACAAACTGAATAAATTAATTTCATGACAGGTAAATTTTAATTAGAAAACAGCTACCCAAGGGATAAAGTATTCTGGGACTATTGTGTGTAGTAGGGGAGAGGAAAGCTCCATCTTGGAGCCTGAATGAGACAATACTAAACACAGGCTGTGGGCAGAGAAAGCTGCCCAGTAATTATACAGAGTGTCCCTAAATAGGTAGATATGGGTGAGGTTATGTCAATAATTTATTTTAAATTTAGTCAGCTTTTGGTTAATAATTTGAAAATTATGGCATTATGGAATTTAAAATTCTTGTAAAGCAATCATAGGCAACATCAGTATATGATAGAAACCACCACAACAAACCCATTTGCTGCTGTCTCTCTGAAGAGCAGGTTTTGTCCCTAAAAGCAGAATAAGCAATTTAGGATGACCAGTTATCTATAATTTACACTTACGTCAAGTTTTTTCACTTTTAGACGTCATCCAATTCTTCCGGTCATCAACTAAGTGTAATGTAATTTATCCATAGCTGAACTGGGGTATAATCACCTTAAAGAAGTAAAAATGACTTCTTAGCATAAGAAGATGCTTATCCTCTGACATGTCTACTAAATATAGGTGCAGTCAGAGTTAAGAACGTCCAGATTCAAAGGATCTCATACATATAAATTAGTCCATTCAACTGTCTTCGCTTTTGCTCAGTCCAGCCAAACAGGTGATTTTCTTCACATTCCCTCTCACCTCATTTTCTGCTCTGCAAGTTACTCATTAGAGGAGCTCTTCCAGAGCCACAGTTTCTAAGGGATAGCACAGACAAGTGTCTGAAGCAATGATTTAACCACCGCTTTTCTTCATTTTCAGATGATTGGTTACTCCTTCATTTTCTTTTTTCCCCTGATCTTATCATACATTTTGTCAACTTTTCACTTAAAAAAAAGCATTGTGTTCCCACTCCATCCTTTATCTTGCCTCACAAAAATATTTTATTTTTGCCTTCTCTTTTCATCCGTATATGGGCCAAAGTTTACCAAATTAGGATTATGTATATGAAACATGCTAAGGATCTATCTGAATCGATCAAATTAAAGCATAGACTTTGGAAAGAAATTCTATTTACTAAAGACCCATTGCCATCAACTGATAAAGTCTTTCAGAATTAGCCTATTTTTTATTTGCCCCATTATAATCTAAATAACTTTGACCCTCCTTGAGCTACAATCTGTAATATTAAAATATACTTGATTCTTAACATTATTAAATTATCCAAATTTTATTGTAACATAAGTGGAAAATATTATGTTGACCTAATTTGGAAAGCATACCATTCTTTATTGCTCTCATAAGAAAATAATCCCAGTTTAGACAAATGAATTATAAATGGAATATAAGATCATTAGCAAATGACTACTACTGAGAAGTGTTTGCTGATTCAGAATTGCTACTTAGAAACTTGTTTATGCAAGAAGTATTTGTATTCTTAGTCATCAAAAGGATGGTTAGTACGCAGATTACAGAGTGTCTGACCCTAGAGTTTAGGATATATGAGAATTTGCACTCTAACAAGGTGCCAGATGATGCTGATGCTAATGATCATGGGATCATAGTTTGAGAACCATTGGGGTAGCATGTGCATTCTTCCTAGACCTACATGAACCATAAAAGTAAGTGAATTGCATTTATTTTGAAAACCCAAATATACTATAGTAGCATACTAGTCTTTAATTTGTTAAGATGTCACTGACAGAGGATAATTATATGTTTTATATTTATTATGTGAACTTTGTTTCAACGTATTGAAGAATTGTATTCAAGATTCAATGAACCCATAGCATGTTTTCATAGTAAAATTCAAATCTCCAACATTCCCAAATTGTTGGACTCATATACCTTTGTATTACTAAGGTGCTAAATATTTTTCTCTGGATTTGGGGGTTGTAACCTGTTATTGGAAGTCCTTTCTTAAAAAATAATTTTGGCTTTTACTTCTTAGTACAAATACTCTGTTGGGATTTAGAGAGCCGGGGAGACTTTTTTTGACTTAAGTAGAGAGTATATATGTTGATTGTAACTTCATCATCTTAGTTAAAAAATGCTGGGTGGAAAAAGATTGTAGCGGATTTTAGCAGAATGCTTAATTATGGTAGTGATTTGGGAAGTCAAACTGTTTCCTTCTGCATGCAGAGGGCTGGACTCAATGAAAATCTTATCACGATGAAACCAATCACAGTAGTCAGTTAAAAATTAATTAATTAATAAAATAAAATAAAATAAAAACTAAAGAAGAAACTGCAACCCCTCTACTCCTTTGTGCAGTGAACAAAGGAATAACTGAGGAATAGGGACATTTTTACACATTTTTTTTAAATTCCTTCATTGGTTCCCAGTTCATTTCCTCGTATTCTGTCTGTCATTATGCTCTCTGCATATGCTCTTCCTTCTTCTTCACTCTTTACTATTTCCTTGTCTATTGAACTGTTGTCTTCAGGACTCACCCTATGCCAACTTTCTCAGGGAAACATTTCTAACCTCTAGTAAAAGTGAATTCTCCTGTCTATGCTCCACAAATATGTAGGTATATTCTCCGTGTGTGTATGTGTGTTTGTATGTAGCACACCATATTATCTCCTTCACAACACTTGCACTCTGATGCTTTTTAACTACTTGTTTATCATCTCGTCTTTCTAGTTAAGTTACAAACTCATGAATGCAGACTGCTTTGGTCAGTACTATATCCTTGAATTTAACAAAATAAATGTTATGTTGGTTATTATGTGCTGGATACAAAATAAGTATTAATTACACGTCTTGATGGGTTGAAATTTATTTTGATACTAAGTATGCAAGTATTTTAGATGTAAATATCTTAACTCCACTGTATAAAGGGGAATATTTCATCATAAAATAAATTAGATCAGCCAATCAGTTCATTTGGAAAAGGTTTGATAATGGTACTATGGAATGGCTCACTTAATACAGACCTATATCCTAAGTTAACTAAGAATATATTTTACATCATAATGTTTTCAAGCCAAATTAATGTTTAATTACATGTTTTCAAGAAATAATTAATATGAGAACTGCAGCAAATACATTGTAGTAGGAATTTTTTTTTTTTAATCTTAAAGTGGTTGTATCATTTTTAGTAACTTTCTAAATGTGAAACTCATCATAATTCTGGATTAAGATGGTGGACTGGATGCATATTAATCAATTTAATTTTTGTTTCTTTCTGGGAACCCTAGTAAAAGTTATTTTGGTTTTCATTGTTTCTGTTTTAAGAAAGGAGATTATTAAGGCAGGGAAGAAAGAAAGAAATCAACAGCAGCAGATTTCTGGAAATAGAGTAGAAGATGAATAACTGGTCATTTACTTGGCTTAATACTAAATGACTTTTTAGCTGACTTTTTAGTTTGGTTGACTTTGTGGTTGTTTTGACATTAATGACTTTTTCATATAGCGAAAAAGTTTGGAAACTAGGACCAAATGTATTTAAATGGCAGAAAACTCAAAAGTCACAGGAACTGGTGGCAACTATCACTTCTGTAAAATGAAGGTAAAGAGGCATGACTTGAATATGGAGGAACAGGGGCACATTATTTGGCAGAGTTAGAGCTCTACATCTCCGGCCTTTTACCAACTTCTAGGGATTGCCTTCTGCCCTTGTTCTAAAGTTTAGAGAGAGAACTGGTAGAAAGAATCTCTGAACTGAGAGATTCTAACCATCATTAGAGGCGTGAGTATCCACCTGAAAATGGTGAGATTAAGGACCATAATCCTTCACCCTGAGATGCCCACTCACCATTCTGTTCATGTTGCTTCCAGAATGCCAGTGGCATCATATAGAAGACACTAATATTGAAGGTTCTCAAAGAGGTGGCCCAGATTAGGTTTGAGATGTGTATCTGACCTTCAAATTGAAATGTAAAGTAGGAATTGGATATTATAGTCCAGGGAATCCAGAGAAGTGCAGGACCAAAATAACAATTTAGGAGTCACTTGTGTACAGTAACTAGAAGAAGAAAATAATACAGAGTTCCCAGAAAATACGACCAGTTGGATACCGAGATTAAAAATATTACAAATGAAAATATCATCAATGACATAAAGCACTGCTGAAAGGTGAAGCAAATAAAGATTGAGGGCTGACTACAGGTTCTGAACATATGGAAGACACTGGTGACCTTAGGAGAGACACAAGAGATAATTTGGAAACAGTGGACAAAAATAATTTTGAGATGTTTTTCAGTAAAGGGAAGCAGAGCAATTTGATGATTGTTGGAAAAAGAAGTGGAGATTGAGGTTATGGTTATTACTTTTATTATTATTTAGGGAGGCCTGACAAGATGTTTGTTGGCTTAAGGGAAAGATATATTAAAGATGAGGAAGAGAGAAAAGATAATTGCTAAGAATTATCCTGGACTATGTGAGACAGAAACAGAATATATGAATGGGAGGTTGATTTTCACTAGATTTACTCACAATTTATTCAGTGTAATAGGAAAAATGTCAAATATAAGTGTATCAATATTGAGTGTAATTTTGGTACACTTATACATTTTTCCTAGTACTATTTCCATAAGTAATAGAAAAATGTCAAATCTAAGTGTATAAATTTGAGGGTAAGAGCTTGCGAGATCTTCAATTTTTCGATTTTTATGCATTAGGACTATTTGGAAAAGATTTTGGTGGCTGGGACTGTAGTTGTTTTGACATTAATAGTGATGAGGTATAAGGTACAGGCTTCAAAGTGACAGTTAAGGAGGACTGTTTCCTATTTCCTCAGTTTAATCTTCTCAGGTGAGTTTGAAGGTGCCAAATAACATAGATTCCAGGATTTGGAAAGACCACACAGGTGTACACTGAAGTAATGAAGGATTTAAAAGTTGTGTTGGAGAGAAACAGAGTGAGCACAGAGATAAGATTTCAAGGAATAAGGAGGAGTAAATCACGGTCAGTGCTACTGGCAACAAGAAAAGATTGACTCATGGTATGAAAGTCCAAGCTGAAGGCAGAGAGGGAAGGTTCTAGAAAAAGCAATGCAGAACAAAGAAGTCACATCCTTCACTTTCAAGCCTAGGTGTATGAGTAGTGAGGGAGGAAAGCACGGGCATCCCTGAGAAGCCTGCTGGAGAATCAGCATCCTCAGGGGACATTCGAGTTTCAATCAGAGCAACAAGGCAGGGACCATTTAGAGAAACTGTTCACAATGAAATACTGTGTGTGTCTTCTCAGTAGTTGTTTATACTTACACATTGTAGAATAATTTCTTAACTTATGCTTATATTTAAAGAAGATTAAATGTCTGAATAATCTGAAGGAAAATAAAATTTTGAATTTTCAAGAGATACATTACAACTACGTGATATGGATATTTAAGAATACCTCGAAGGCAGAGGATTTGTTTCCATATAAAAACATATTACATACTTTATGCTTCTCGTTTTTCATATATATGCAACATGCCTGCTACATCGCACACCCTGAACATTGTTACATGTATTTTTATCTGATTGTGTGGCAACATAGCTACTGTATTCAAGCACTGACTCATTGATTAGGAAATTTTATATTGTTAAGGAAGTTCATAGTCTCACATTCCTTAAAAGTAATTTAAAACAGGTCTACTTGAGGCATTTCTGAGTTGATTATTATAAGTTCAATAACTCCCTTTTCTATTATTCCTCATTATGTTTAAAATTTATTTTGAGGTGATTCAAGGTGTAAGAGCCTCCAGCTATATTTGAATGAGAGCAATAGTTACATAGAGAAAAAGCTTTCTCCCACTCATATTGCCAGGTCTAAGCAACTGCTGCAGTCATCACACTATCGTTGCTTTTCATAATCCCTATGATGTGATCTTTAATAGCACTTTCATCAGGACTATGTGCACCACACAAAACAGAACACCCACATGCTATCACATGTGACTGTGTCTTTTAAAATACTAATCAGGCACAGAACAATCCTTGGCAATCTAAAACTCTTGGAGATGGACTTCGATGTCTGTGAAATAGTTAAACATTAATCTATGACAGCATAGTATTCCTAGATATCAGCACACATTTGACAATAGAATCATAAACATGAGCACAACATATTTATCTTAAACTGTTGTGAAGTCTTGAAACTAATATTTCTTTTTAACTACCAGCATCTGGTTGTCAATTTAATAGGTGACTTTCTTTGTGGCTTTAGTTTTTACCTATAGAGCAGTATTTTACTATTATCGTTTAATGAAGAAGAATTGTTCTGCTCTAATCACTTTATAGATTAAAAATATAGACATTCTACATTGAAAAAAGAAATTAAATCAGCAATAAAAGTTGAGACAAGTATATTTCAAAAGATGGTCAATTGAATTTAAAATCGCAGTTACTGTCTCTAGTATATATGTTTCCAAAAGTTAATATATAAAATATATGTAAATATATCTATCAGTGAAATTTGCTCAGAAAGGAAAAATAAACTAGTGTATCTTTTTTAATGTCTTAGAGAAAATGCTTTGAAAAATATAGAAAATGAGAAATGATGTGTTAAAGAATAAGGATGATTCTTCGTTCCTACCAGGCTTCTAGTCTTCTTATGACCTATTTTTTGTTACTGACGAAAGTCTAAGCTTTTTCCTAAAGGGGGTGATTACACAGTCATCACTGGTCTCTGACTGTCCCAGAGCACTCTGCTGAGGTTACTTAAATTAACCTTTGCTGGAATAAGTTTGGTTAATACGCTACCTCCAGAGAACCTCTAGCAAATGTTAAGTGTTTTATTGAAGTTTGCCAGGAACATTATATCACATGCTAACATATTTCCCTGACTTATATGAATATTATTCAAACTTCAATTGTTTAATAAACAGAATCTTATTAAATATTCACAGAAGATTTAATAAACAGAATATTTGAAAAAATGCAATTTTTCATAACAGATGGAACCAGAAATATACCAATTTAATTAAGGGAAGAGACCATGACTAACATTAGTTCTCTTTCTTTTATCTAATAGCATCCCAGAGGCGCTTTAACCAAACCCTGGAGAGAGAAGAAATGAGGTTTGAAAACCACTAGACTACATATTTAGATTAGACAGCTATTGCTTAGAATAGGACAGACACTTTTCAAAGAGTGATGTGTGAATGAACTGTCTAGAGATATTAAAGGAATAAAAGTATATTGGTTTAGGGTATCGTTAGACAGCAGCCCTAAAGATGTGGATATATAGGTAGCCCTAATGAAATGCTCCCAGGATATTTGTAAAAAACATGCCTGCAGTTAAGGAGACCTGGAGAGCAGCCGGCTACACTTGTAGCTTGGTTTAAAACCAACCCTTTCTCCTCTTGCCCATTCTCACCACAACTTCACACAGGCAGGCCATTCTAAACGGAGCCCTGATCAAATCTGAAAAGTACCACTAAAGAGTGTTCAGCTATAAAAATATAATCGTCAAAAGATAAACCACATAATCTTGAGTTTATAGTAAGACTGGATAAAACTGTTTTAACAAAGGGGAACACATTCAACAGAAAATGTGCAATATGAAAACGATTTGTATGTAGTGTGTATGGTTTTACATAAAAGCATTTGGTTGTGATAAATAATACATTTAAACTTTTTTTTCTTAAATTGGAATTTTTTTCTTGGCCTCCAAACATTTACAGTTGCATATCTAGATAGAAATACATGTAGTGTCAGTTTTTCTTGAGGTTCAGTTCAACCTAGCCTCAATGTGGACATACTCAAAAATGTAATTATCAAATGAAGTCAGGAAACCATTGGATGTATTTAGTACTTGGTCTTCATCTTCATAGTTACTCCTTCAGCATCAGCATGCTATTGTTTGACAACTGCACTGTATATGTCTATACAAGATGAGCCCTGGTGACTGAAGCAACCCTACTGGTAGTCCTCCCACTTAATGCAACTATTTCACAGGAGTTCCATATACATCTCTTCTATGAATGCACTAATCTTAATTCAATGGTGTGCAATGTACATTCTCTAAGATTACTTCTCCAATGTTAGCATTCAGACTAAAAACCTGAGGGCTTGTGCATGCACAGAGATTTGGCTCCAGTCTCAAAGATTCATATTCAATAGGATGAGACAGGACCCAAGAATTTCTAACAATGTCCAGATAATGTTGCTGCTGCTGGTGCGTGGACCACATTCTGAGCAGCCGTTCGCTAGAGGAATCCTCTGGCATCCCTCATCTAGGACGATGCATGAAAGCAGGACAGGCTTTTGTGTAGTTTGTAAAAATATTTTATTTGGTTTCTTCTGTCTCCACCTCTGCAGTATATTACTTTGTCGTCTTTGAACACCAAGAACTTAGCATCATCCTCTTGTATTTTGGATTTTGTTTCCTATTTCCTTAGTTTAATCTTCTCAGGTGAGTTTGAAAGACAAAAGCTCTTTACGTGTTAATGGATGAGGAGTTTTAAGAATCTTTAGAAATATTTTCCTGGGTTCTTGTTTCTTGAACAGGGGTAGGAAAAGTATATGTTAATACTGCTTAAGTTTTTTTTTTTTTGATAAGTCAAATTCTGGAAGTAGAAAATAGAGAACAAGAAGAGGAGTTGTTGTGCCCAGACCCTCTATTCCCCAAAGAAGACCACCAGAGTCAGGGAAGTCAAAGCCAAGCAGGATCTTTTCTGACCGTGTAAGTTGAACTGATCCCTCAAATTACACCCAAAGCATACAGAGGGCCCGAACAATCGCAGTGTTTACACTTTTATAGCCAGTTACAGGGGAACAAAGGAATTGCTTTTTTGGTTCCCGGCGCTTTCCAGTAAAACTTTGAAGAAGCTGCCTCCTTATGGGAGACTTTTCCAGGTGGTGTTTGGCTGGGCTCAGGGAAGTTTGAGAGATATATGGTAGATATGTGTGGTGGGATGGGAGGATGGAGGTGTATGTTTGTATTGGGCTTGTTTGTTTTGAGCCTGGGGGCGAGAATAATGTGACTCCTCTCACGTCCCCTCCCTTCTTTTCAGGTATCTAGAAACCAATCTTGGGTCTTTACAAAGTCTGGTCTGTTTCAGCGTCTACAGGTTGAGTATTGGGCTCACCAGGACCTTAGGTTGTACAGTGTCAAATCTTTCTCACTTGAACCATAAAATTCTGTGCTGCCTGAGGTCCCTCACCGGTAAGCAGAAATGAAGACTCTAGCAGGGGGTCCAAGGAAGAGAGCTAACAGAGAAACATAGATGAGTTCCACGTGTGCAGCTGAAGCAAACTGCGATGTTCTTGCTTCTGTGCTTAACTGCGTAACTGTGGACCGGTCCTCCACAAGTCCTGATTCATTTATGTAGAAACAACAGTCTTCCTTTAGGAACATACACGTACCCCCTTTTCAGCAGTGAGTGGGTCTAAGGCCCTCCCGGTTCTGCAAGGTTACCTGTGCTAGGGACGTGACTGCTGCTGGAGGAGACAAGGGACTCAGCTGACTCCTCCCTTGCTTAGCGGCCAGAATTGTTGGTACCAGCTTATTTACTTTCTGAGGGGTGTGACCCTAGGCTCCCCGCCAGTCGTGCAGAGGATGGGTGAGGGAGATTCCTGCAATGAGGGGAGAAATACATAGCTCGTGGAGTCTGGTCTAGGGACTGGGTGAATAACAGCACTAGTCAGTTACCGGTATACCTAAGACTCTCCAGCAGTAAGTAGGAGTCAGCGAGGAGACTAATGTGACAGGAAGACGCAGTAGGTTGATATGAGAGGGAAGCGATAGGTTTTAGATAATGTTCCATTACACCAGAAGAATATGCCTGTGAACCCTTAAAAGGTGATGTCCAGAGGCGTTGCAGTGATGCTGCAGAACAGGGTAGCTCTAATGAGAAACAGTAGGGGAAACTTTTCTTGACTGGGGGGTTTAGGTAGTGTACGTTAGGGATAGGGGCATATGAGAGGTTTAGGTGGTTGTTAGCTTGGGCAGAGAGTAGAGAGGATCCCCGGCAGGGGACGGTTAGCGGTGGGCAGCCCTAAGAGTGTACACAACAGCCAGACAGGCTGTGAAGTCCTGTAAGGTTGAACAGGATCTAATCCTTCTTGCAATGGTACATGGAAAAAGGGCGTAAATGTCAGGCCCGGTTTTCTTGTGGCTGGATACATGGACCAGGGGCCGTTACCTGCACTAGACCCGCCACAGATAGAAATTTGACTGCTAGGCATGTGGTGAGGAGGTATTATACAGCCCGGTGGTGGTCCGTAGGAGTTCAGAGTCTCTAACTATCCATGTATATGAAGGTCTCCATCTCATCTCGATGGAAGGGCCATCTGGGATTTATCTGTTCTTTTCCACCCCACCATTGGTATTTATGGGCCGATACAATAGTTATGAGGGCCTTGACACTTTGGTGCCACCAATAGTGCCTGGTGTATTGGGTCTGATCATACTCAGAAACTATATCATTGGTGCCACTGGTTTGGCTATTGGGAATCGGTAAAATTTAGTAAATTGGGCTGTACACCACAGGAGGGCAATCTGCGCGTACACTAATTTCCGGGCTTATGAGGTTGCCAGGGTGGACGTTTCAAGCCAGAATCTCAGACAAAGGGATTAGGAGCTGGCTTTATGTTTCCCCAGCGGCCACTAGAGGCGATAGCGTTAGAAGTCAGACTACCCTAACTGCATGTTTGCAGTGAGCTATGCTGTCGGCGCCAGGTGAGTTTTAAGGGTTGTTCTCCAGCTCTGTCCACAGTCCGTGTCTGGTGCTTCAGCAGCGTGGTGGGCCGGAGAGTCGGAGGAGTTGGGTCCACCGGCTTGGCGTGGGTGTAGTGGATCCACTGACGATGCCTTCTACCTTTAGGCGGTGGGTGTGGGATTTAGGAGTACCTGGAGTGGTCCCTTTCCACCTGGGTTCTAGGGTCTCTTGTGGAGTTATTAAGCTTGACCCGGGACCCAGTCTCTCCTGGCTGAGTACGGATGGGGTGTGGGGCGATTATATAGTTCCTTCAGTAGGCCAGATTTCTTGATTTATTTTCCTACAAGCCTTGCAGAAAATTGAGTTCAGAGAGACATTTTCTGTTTCGAACTGAGCAGATCATCTTTTTAGGCTGGGAACTAGGGGTGGGGGTCTACCGTACCTTGATTTCATAAGGGGTAGGCCCAGTCTGTAAGGGGTATTACGGGCCGGAACAGGCGTAGAGGAGAAAGGACTACCCAATTAGCGCCAGTCTCCATAGTCAATTTAGTTAAGGTCTCTTTTAAGGTCCGATTCATCCTTTCTACCTGTCCTGAACTCTAGGGCCTGTAAGCGCAGTAGGGGTTTCAATTTGCCCCAAGGATGGAAGCCAAATCTGACTTACCTTAGCGGCCGAAGCGGTACTATCTGACCCTATCTGGGCCGGGAAGCCATGCGAGAGGATATCTTCCAGAATTTTCTTTGCTATGACCTGAGCAGTTTCTCTTCTTTTGGTTGAATGCTTCAGTCCACCTGAAAAAGTATCTACAAAAGACAGAAATGCATTTTGGTACCGTACTTTCTAGCTTCTTCAGTAAAATCTTCCCAGTAGCAGATACGGGCCTAGTTCCCCTGAGCCTTGTTCCTGTTGCAGCGAGGTTGGGAATTACATCGTTGTTAAGCTGTAGACTTTGCAACTTGTCCAAGTGATACTGCTGAAAGCGTCTCAGCTATATGTCTGATTTTGAGCTTGGGCGTCTGATCGAGTCTATCATCGCCGGGCCCCAAGTGGGTGGTTGGTGGATGTGTTCTAACTTACCTGTTGTCCCTATTTTTCTGGTAGGATGGTTTGGTGTTAGTATCAGTCCACACCCATTCTGGACTTGTTTCAGGGGAAGTTTGTCAATCCACTGGAGATCTTGTTTCTGAATATTCAGGAAATTTGCTTGAAGTCCAGAATATTGAGGTCAGGGGCTTCAGTGTAGGAGTTGGCTGGGAGCCTTTGCCACATTCCCTTGCAGTTTGGTCTGCCAAGAAGTTGCCTTGAGCAGTTGGGTAGTTGGTTTCTGATGCCTGGGCAATGCACAATGGCTAACTTTTTCTAGCTCCCATAGGGCTGTTAGCAGGGGCTAGGATCTCTTGCTGTTTTTCTCTCTTTTCCTTCCAGCCCGTCAGTAACCCTGCATCCTGTAAATGGCCCCATGTATGTCTTGGGTGCAAAAGCATAATAGCTGTCTGTATATACTGGCCAGCTTCTTCCCGCTAAGGTAAGAGCTTGGGTGGCCCGTCAGTTTGGCCTTCTGGGCGATGTCCCGAGGGGCAGGGTTCCTTGGGCTACCTCCAGTCTCTGAAGTCACTGCGCTCAAGCATTACCTCTGGCCTTGATGCATGGCTGCTCCCATCCCAGTGAACCAGGCAGAAGTGTGCGTCAGGAAGTGAAGCGTCCTGCAGGTCTTCGAACTCCGTGCACCTGAGCTAGCATCTGCGGTGCAGTCATGGAGGTGGGCGTCCAGGTCGGGTTGGGCAGCTTAGCGAGGCAGGGTTCTGGAGTGGATTGGGGGGCAGAGAAAGTTATCCTGAAGGATTTGTAGTAGTCCTTGGTAGTGGGTGAGCGGGCGTTACTCATCCATCGATTAGGTGGCTGTTTGAGTACAGCCGATGGCGTATTAGATGCTTGACCCGCCAATTCTTTGTCCCATGACAAGTTTATCAGCATCTTGCACCATCAGAGCCGTGGCCGCCAATCATTGGGAATAGGGCCACCCGACGTACTGGAGTCTAACTAACGACAGGTAGGCAGCTGGCCTCAGCCAGGGGCCTAAGTTCCTGAGATTATTACCGCCTTGGCGACACCCGATATTCGTCCACGCCTTAGGTGGAAGGGCTTGTAACATCAGGTAGCCCCAGTGCGGCGCCCAGAGAGTAAGGCGGTTTTAATCTGTTGGAAAGCGGCTAAACCGTCTGTGAGTAAATGGCTGCTGCCCGGGTTTGCCTGATACAGGGTTTAGCCAGTTCTCGCGAACAGGTATCCCATAGTCTGCAAAATCCATGACCCCAGGAATTCCCTCACTTGTCGGGGTGGATTGGCCTGAGGATCTACCAGAACAGCCAGTTTGTTTCGAAGGCGTTTGTTAATAAGCGCTACCCTTCTTTAAGCAGAGTACCCTTGATATGTTACCTCTGGCTTACGAATTTGAAAAACTTTCTTTGCGAGGCTCGTGCTTAATTCCCCCAGAGCTTGTAAAGACCCTTGGTCCCTTGGATGCAAACTTCTTGGGTCTGGCAACAGTAGGAGGTCATCATACTATAGTAAAGTTATTTCAGGAATTGTTTGTGTCGGTACTCACCCAGATGCTGGGGTGGGTTGGCGAGGATTGGATACCCTTTCCAAAGTCATTCCACTTTCGAGAAAGCCCGAAGCTTTTGCAGCTCTGAGACTAAAAAACAAACTGAAGAAAAGCATCTTTCAAATCACAAAACAGTGTACCATTGATGTTTAGGGTTTAAAAGGTACTCAGGGAGGGTATCTGGGTTAGGCACAGTTGGATGTCCCAGCCCTCTTATTGATTTCTCTTAAGTCTTGTACAGGTCTGTATTCTCCACTGTGGGTTTTCATACGGCAACAATGGAGTATTCAGAGGCTGAGTGACGTAGGCCGAGGACCCCTTGGTCAGGAGCGGCGGATATGTGGGGCAATTCCTTTCTTGGCCTCTAGGGGCATGGGGTATTGGCTGATACCCGCCTGAGGAGGTCATCCCAGGCCAAAGTTCAACAAACAAGGCAGGGCGGTGTTTGCTGATCTAAGCCCCGTTTCGCCCAAGCTTCTGGATATTGCTGGAGCCAGGTTGCTATGTCCTGGTCGGGGGCGGCTAAGCTCCTGGTGGGCGGTACTCATCTTCTAGGGTTATAGTCAGGGCCGGACCTGCGGGCCGATTGTAGGAGTTGGTCCTGACCCGGCCCTTCAGGGAAGAAGCGGATCTGTGCCCATTTTCTAATTTCTGGAGTTTTAATATCTGGGGCTGCCTGATTTCTGAAAAGACATTACAACAGCTGCCTGACACCCTGGAGCCTCTCTGGATCTATGGGGTGTACTGTCTAAAAGCTTCCATTAATCTTTCTAAGTAGGTGGCTGGCTCTGTCTTTCCCTGCAGAATAGAATATGCTTTAGCCAAATTAGTGGAGAAACTGCGAGCAGCTGTCCAGAAGACCTGCCATTAGAGTCTGGCGATAAAGGTGTAGCCGTCCCCTGCAACTTCTGCCGTGTTGGTTCCACGCTGGCCTGGTCAGAGGAAGGTGGCGTTTATGAGGGTGAGGGGTTGGCAGTCGGTTGACGTCGTCCCGGGACCAGCTTTCTAGCTTCTACCTGTATTCTCTCTAAACTCTTCGTGGTAAAGCAAGATTGGCGGAGGAGCTGCGCTTGAAATCATCCCAAGTGGGCTGAGGTGGTGAACATGACACTATCCAGTAAAACCAGTAATCTTTGGGGTTTGTCTGAAAACTAAGCACTCTGGAGTCTTCCAGTTATACAGATCACTGGTGGAGAATGTAAGCCAGTACTGGAGCCTGGGGATTCCTGTGTCATCTGAGGGTCCTATTTCGAAGGGTAAAGCCACCGTGGAGTCCGAGGCTGGGGGGCCCCAGCCTGCGAAGTGGCCGCCCCGTCCGCCCGCTGGCCCGCTAAAGTTACCTTCCTGTCAGCCGCCCCATGTGTGCGACGCCTCCCTCCGCCTGCTCCCTCCCTTTGACTCAGCCCGGGGCGGGGCCTGGGGTGGGAATGCGGGAGGGTTCTGTGAACAGTGGGTCCCCACTATCCAGGTAGAACAGGATGGTGGAGGCGGTTCGTTTGCTTAGTTTTGGTCGAGCAACCAGTGTCTTCAGGGTTCAGAAGGCTAATTGGAAGAAGGGACAACCAAGAGGCGGAGGTTCTCGCAAAGGTCCTGCCATATGAGAGATATGGGATTTCATCTAAGTGGCTTCCCAGGTGCAGAGAAAATCTTGGACTTTACCCCCTAGTGATGACCGCAAGTCGGAAGGTCCCTTACGGTGTACCACATCCAAAGGCAGGCCATTCGAGGAACCTTACCAAGTAATTAACTGCTACGTTTCCATACCAAGATCATGGCCCCTTGCTCTTACTTCTTTGGGAATTATTTGTAAAGAGAGATAAGAGGAGTCTCTGGGTATTACTTGTCTGTAATAATTTGTAGTCCCTTCCTGTAAAAGGAATGGGTTTGAATCCTACAAAGGAAATCTGATCTGACTTAATGTGATATTTGAGTGTGATCGTGCTCCACAGCTAGATCAGATACAGTTACCCAGAAAAAACCATGAACCCGGGGCAGTTCAGGTCAGAAAGACAGCTACCCAAACCCCAAACCGGCGCTCCGGGGGCAGTGCCCAGATCAGGAACGCTACTGCCCAAACCCCAAGCGGGACGGGCAGTGCAAGATCAAAGCAGCTACTGCCCAAACCCCAAACCATTTCCGGGCAGTTCAGATCAGAGACAGCTACTGCCCAAACCCCAAACGGGCCTTTCAGGCAGGTTCAGATCAGAGACAGCTACTGCCCAAACCCCAAACCGGCTCGGGGCAGTTCAGATCAGAGACAGCTACTGCCCAAACCCCAAGCGGCAGTCGGGGCAAGTTCAGGGCAGCTACTGCTGAGCCCCAAACCGGCTGGGGGCAGTGCAAAGATCCAGAGACAGCAACTGCCCAAACCCCAAACCCGGCCTTCGAGGGCAGTGCAGATCAGAACAGCTACTGCCCCAAGCCCCAAGCCGACAGTCCCGGGGCAGTTCAGAACTACTGCCCAAACCCCCAAGCAGTAGCTCGGGGCAGTGCAGATCCAGAGACAGCAGCACTAGAAACCCCAAACCATTTCCGGGGCGAGGTCAGATCGAAGACAGCTACTGCCCAAACCCCAGAAACCATGACGGTGAGGGCAGTTCAGAGACAGCTACTGCCCAAACCCCAAGCAGCTGGGGCAGTGCAGATCAGGGCGCTACTGCCCAAACCCCAAACCGACACTTTCGGGGCAGTGCAGATCAGAGACAGCTACTGCCCCAAACCCCAAACGGCGCTTCGAGGCAGTGCAGATCAGGAGCAGCTACTGCCCAAACCCCCAAACGGTGAGGCAGTGCAGATCAGGAGCAGCTACTGCCCAAACCCCAAGCGGCTGGGGGCAGTGCAGATCGAGACAGCAACTGAAACCCCCAAACTGGTCCCGGGGCAGTTCAGATGAAGTAGGTCAGGCAGCCGGGGGCGTCTCCCACCGGTCTCTGCTGGCTGTCCTACTTAAGCGCGTCCTGTGGAGACCCAGCTCCAGTTTCGAACCCTGTAGTCACAGATTCAGATTCCAGAACAGACATAGAGACACAGACACACACAGACAAGCGGAGCCAGCCAGCTCACCTATCAGTGGATCGATCCTAGTAGATCCGTTGACCAGGGGTCTGGTGGGCTTGGGGGAATCCCGGATGAGCCCCCAGATGTTGTGCCCAGACCCTCTATTCCCCAAAGAAGACCACAGAGTCCAGAGTGGAAGCCAGCGGCAGGATCTTTCTGACAAGTTAGAACTTAGTCCTCCATTACACAGCATACAGAGGGCCCGAACAATGCAGTGTTTGCTTTTTATAGCGAAAGTTACAGGGAACAAAGGAATTCTTTTTTGGTTCAGCTTTCCAGTAAACTTTGAGCAGCTGCCTCCTTATGGAACTTTTCAGGTGGTGTTTGTACTGGGCTCAAGAAGTTCGAGATATATGGCAATATGTGGTGGGATGGGGAGGGATGGGATGTGTTTGTATTGGGCTTGTTTGTTTTGAGCCCGGGGCTGAGGAATGTGCCTGGCTCCTCTCAGAGTCAGACTAGGAAGTTTAAAAAAAAAAAACAACTCCTGTAATCCCAGCACTTTGGGAGGCCTAGGCAGGTGGATCACCTAAGATCAGGAGTTCAAGACCAGCCTAACCAACATGGAGAGAAACCATACTCTATAAAATACAAAATTGGCAGAGCGCATGGTGGCCGCGTGGCACATACCTGTAATCCCAGCCACCAGTTGGTTGAGGCAGGAGAATCATTTGAACCCAGAGGAAGGTTGCAGTGAGTCGAGATGGGTTAGCAGCACTCCAGCCTGGGCAATAAAAGCAAAAATCCATCTCAAAAAAACGCATTAAAACAGAGCGCATTAAAGAGACCAGGAAAGGGGTAAAATAATTTTGTAAATGTAAAATACTTTATGAGAGGTGACTTGTAGTATCAATGATTTTCGGTTAATAGAAAAATGCATAAAAATGAATAAATACAAGTGTGCAATAGAATAAAAAATAAAGTGATATAGAAATTAAATCTAGGTTAGGCAAAGATTGTGTATAACCACTATTTCTATGGGGGAGAACACAATGAAAATTTATCATGAACTAAGAATGGCTACTGTGCATAGAGAAAAAGTAATACAAAATTAAGAACACAGAGCTGTGTTTTTTATTCGTTTATTAGAATAACGCTTTTATTAGAGCTGAGTTCCTAATATTAAAAAAAACCTTCTAAAAATAAAAGACTATCTTACACATCTAGGCAGAACACATTTAATCCTTGAAGCTGTGGAGAAAAGTGAGACAGGCCTCACTTCTCATAACACTAGACAACAGAAGATAGTAAAATATAATTTTCAAGTTTTAAAGACACATGGATATGTTTAACATTTTCTACCTATCCAGAATATTATCCAAGTTAAAAGGAGCAGGAAGATGTTCATATGCACATAAGCACTGAGGAATTACAACATTCACAACTTGAAAAATTTAATTGAATTTTTGTTCCAGCAATCAGTAGAGATAAAATAAAAACTAATAAGTAAAGTCTTCATGAAAGAGCTGGCTACTCTTTTTAACAATATTTTCTTTAAACAGTTATGGCAGTTATATTAGATTGAGTCCTAAAATCTATTAAGTCAATGATAGGGAGTATGTGTTTTAAAAATTATACTACCAACCAGCCGGTTATATCCATGAAAATGCACTAAAGATTACAAAACAGAGTACACACTTAAACAACCATATTTATGACTGTGAAAATCCACAAAAGAAGCAGAATTAAAGCAGTTACATTTTGTCCTCAGAAACTGTGAGATACTTTTTAAGTAAATTATCATTTTGACCTACACCAGCCAATACAAAGTTCTTAATTAAAACCAGAAAAGTTCTAACCAAGACACACTAACATTAGAGCCTATGAGGGCTTGATAACTAACCTCTTATTTCTGTTTTTTTTTTTATTCTTCCAATTTTGACTCCAGTCATAAGTCGTAAACATGGCCTTGGTTATTTCCTTCCTTATACCCATGGCTTGTTACAATGTGACTTTGCGGTTCTTCCCCATCAGTAAACAGAAGCCATTTTCTTACTCCTTGCCTCTGGATAGGCCTTGTGACTTGCTTAGAGCAACAGAATGCATCAGAAAGTGACCTCATGCCAGTTTCATGCCTTGGCCTCAGGAGGCCTTGAATAATCTGATGCTCCTTTTGAACCTTCTGAGTCACTGCTTAACAAGCCCCAACCTCTCCAGCTGGGAGATGAGGCATAATACAGAGGAGAGGGAAACTGTCCTAAAGAGACCACCCTAAGCCAACCCATCCAGATGACAGGAGGTTGACCTTGACACATGTGTAAGCCCAGCCAAGGTCAGCCAAACCTAGTACAGATCAGAAAAACCATCTATCAATGCTCAGCCCAAATTTCCAACCCACAGAAATATGAATTAAATGATTGTTGTTTCAACCGTCTTGATTTTGAGATGCTCACACAACTGACAGCTGATTGAACTGCCATCTGGCTACTTGCCAGGTTTAAAAATCACAGTTATGTCTGCATATGCACGCTATTCTCACTATTTTGGATGGGCCTTTTCTCATGGGATTCTCTTTCTCAAACAAAATGGAATTATCTTTTTATTATGTTTTCTCCATCCAATTTCTAATTCTTTAAAATAAACATTCTGTGTGGTTTTCTGTGACCCCAGGTCACAAAAACCTATGAGGTTTTGTCTAGAAATATGAAGGAGAAAAAGAAGCAAATAAGAAAAAAAAAAAAAGACAGAATAAGAAGAAATCTTCTAGTAGAGAAAACACACACACACACACACACACACACACACACACACAAATACTTCAATACATGAAATAGCCCAAGGGATAGAACAGAAGCCACCGGTTGCAGCAGAATGAAGTAGAGGCAAGTGACTACATAGTTTCAGAAAACTGGGCAGGCTAAATTGTGAAGCGGCCTGTAAACCATAGTAAATTTTTTGGTATTTGTTTCTTAATTGCACCGGGTAGCAACTAGAATATTTTAGGTAGGAAATTGGCATGAACTGATTCATATGTCAAACATATTATTATTGTTGTATGTTAAGTGAATTTTGTGTAGAAATTGAGGAATAGTTGAGTCTATTCCAGTGGTCTGGGGAAAAGAAAGTTAATGACTTAGATAAAAATTTTGCCAGTGACTATATAATAACATTAAAATATATTTTGAGGGATAAAGTTGTCAAGACTTGATGATGAATTGGATTTGTGGAATAAGAGGGAATAGGAAAGAATAATGAACTAAAGTTTTGAGCTTAAGCAAGTGGATAGCTGCTCATTACTCATTCTTTAAAGAACAGATTTAGGTAGAATTGTCACATAAAAAAATTAAAATAATAATTGGCCATTAGGATGACATGTTTTCAATGTGTTCCATGGTGGGCCAGATGAATATTACAATCATTTGGGGTAAGTCAGCTATTAAACATTATTCCTATGGAAATGGCTATATGGATAGCACAAAGTTGCTTGATAATTTCTGTTCATATCGTAGAGGGATAAACATAGTTTCTGTTGAAATGTAATTAATTCATCAGCTTTATTGAGTGCCTACTCTGTTCTAGGCAATATGTACCGTCACTGTACGTTTTGTAAGAAGAGACCTCATGTCTAATTTAATCACTAAACCTAACACAGCATCTTGAATGTAATAGTTGATTATTAATTATCTTCGAATGAAGAAAAAAAATGAATAACAAATGGATAGAGAGATAGGCAATTTGAATGAAGAGTGAAATGTTTCTCATATTGTGGTTGTTTTTACTTGAGAGATTGCAAAGTGTCCATCTAATATCAAACATTTTCTTCAGAAGGTTATGGTGATGGTTAAAAACCAATAATACAAATTGATTTGGACTCACAGGATCAGTTTTCTGTTGCCTCATGTGAAAATTAGTCACAGAAAATACTCTCCAGCAGGCCCACTGGGAAAGTGAGGACAAATGAAAGCAGCCACCAGAAGTAGCCCACAGTTGCATCTGTGATTCTCTAATACTGGTGGATGAAGATAATAATTTCATTCAGGGTAATATTCACAGTATAAACTGTTTTCACTAATTGCTAGAGTATATATTAAAGAACACTTAAGATAATTTCAGCAACTATTTTATAGTAAAAGGGGAGCAGTTAGCAGTGACTGGTTGTTGATAACAACAAATGCCCACATCCCATTCTCCAGAATTTGTGAATATGTCACCTTACATAACAAAAGGGACTTTGCAGATTGAAGGGGTGGCCTGCCCCTCCACACCTGTGGGCGTCTCTCCTTAGGGTGGAATGAGAGACTTGAAAAAAGAAATGAGACACAAAGTATAGAGAAAGAAAAAGTGGGCCCAGGGGACCGGCACTCAGCATACAGAGGATCCGCGCCGGCACCAGTCTCTGAGTTCCCTCAGTATTTATTGATCATTATCTTTACCATATTAGAAAAAGGGAAGTGGCAGGATAATAGGATCATCCTAGGGAGAAGGTCAGCAGTAAGACATATGAATAAAGATCTCTGTGACATGAATAAGTTTAAGGAAAAGTGCTGTGCCTTGATATGCATATGCAAACATCTCCATAAACCTTTTTAGTGCACAAAGAGCAGCATTGCTGCTAGCACTTCCCACCTTCAGGCGGTTTTCTCCTTTCTCAGTAAACGGAACATACAATCGGGTTTTACACCGAGATGTTCCATTGCCCAGGGACAGGCAGGAGACAGATGCTTTTCTCTATCTCAACTGCCAAGAGGCCTTCTTTCCTCTTATATGAGTCCTCCTCAGTACAGACCCTTCATGGGTGTCAGACTGGGGGATGATCAGGTCTTTCCCTTCCCACGAGGCCATATTTCAGACTATGACATGGGGAGAAACCTTGGACAATACCTAGCTTTCCTAGGCAGAGGTCCTGCGACCTCCTGCAGTGTATGTGTCCCGGGGTACTTGAGATTAAGAGAATGGTGATGACTTTTCACAAGCATATTGCCTTCAGGCACTTGTTTAACAAAGCACATCCTGCACAGCCAAAAATCCGTTAAACCTTGTGTCACCACAGCACATGTCTCCTGCAAAGACAGGGTTGTGGGTAGGGTCACAGATTAACAGCATCTCAAATACAGAACAAAATGGAATCTCTTATGTCTACTTCTTTCTATATAGACACAGTAGCAGTCTAATCTTTCTTTTCCCCACACAGATGTAATAAAGATTAATGATTAGAGTTGGGAATATTATTCTAGAGTATCCCTGAGGGCCCAATCTAATCACTTGAGTCCCTAAAAGTGGAAGATGAAGGTAAAAGAGTGATTAGAGAGATGAGATGGAAGAAGGAGCAGAGACAGCTTAGCGTCAGAGGAACTCAACTTACGATTACTGGCTTTGGAGATGGAGGTACGTGACCATGAACCCAGGAATGCAGACAGCCTCTAGAAGATTGGATCCACCTCACAGCTGACAGCCAGCAAGGAAATGGGACTTCAGTCATACAACCATATATAAATGAGTTTAGCCAACAATCTAAATGAGCCTAGAATCAGATTCTCTCTTAGAGCTTCCAGGAAAGAATGCAGTCCTAGTCCTAGCTAGAGCAACTGAACGAGAGACAGAAATAAAGAATATCCAAATTGGAAAGAAATCAAATTACCCTTCTTTGAGATAATATGATCTTATATTTGGAAAAATGTAGATACTCCACCAAAAAACTATTTGAACTGATAAATAGTAAAGTGGCAGGATAGAAAATCCACAAACATCAACCAGTAGCATTTATATATGCCAATAGTGAACAATTTAAAAAAGAAGTAAAAATAATAATGGCATCTACTATAGCTACAAAAAAATTAAATACTTAGGAAGTAACTTAACCAAAAAGTGGAACCTCTGTATAATTAAAACTATGAAACACTGATGAAATGAATTAAAGAGACACCACAAACATGGAAAAATATAATCATGTGCGTGGATTGGAAGAATCAATATTGTTAAAATGTTTGTACAATACAAAGTAATCTATAGATTCAATTCAATCTTTACCAAAATACCAATGACATTCTTCACAGAAATAGAAAAAAACTTCTAAACTTTATATGGAATCACAAAGACCCATAATAATCAAAGCTATCCTAAGCAAAAATAACAAAACTGGAGGAATCATATTACCTGACTCCAAAGTATACTACAGAGGTATAATAACCAAAGCAGCATGGTACTGTCATAAAAACAGACACATAGACCAATGGGAAAGAATAGAGAACCCAGAAATAAATCCACACATGTACAATGAACTCTTTTTTGACAAACGTGTCAAACACATACACTGGAGAAAGGACAGTATCTTCAATAAATGGTACTGGGAAAAAAATAGATCTCCATATGCAGAAGAATGAATCTAGATCCCTCTCTCTTACCACAAACAAAAAAATGCAAATCAAAACCACAATGAGATATCATCTCACACCAGTTAGAATGGCATTATTAAAAAGTCAGGAAACAACAGGTGCTGGAGTGGATGTGGAGAAATAGGAACACTTTTACGCTGTTGGTGGAACTGTAAACTAGTTCAACCATTGTGGAAAACAGTGTGGCGATTCCTCAAGGATCTAGAACTAGAAATACCATTTGACCCAGCCATCCCATTACTGGGTATATACCCAAAGGATTATAAATCATGCTGCTATAAACACACATGCACACATATGTTTATTGTGGCACTATTCACAATAGCAAAGACTTGGAATCAACCCAAATGTCCATCAGTGACAGACTGGATTAAGAAAATGTGGCACATATACACCATGGAATACTATGCAGCTGTAAAAAAGGATGAGTTCATGTCCTTTGTAGGGACAGGGATGCAGTTGGAAACCATCATTCTCAGCAAACTATCGCAAGAACAGAAAACCAAACACCGCATGTTCTCACTCATAGGTGGGAATTGAACAATGAGAATACTTGGACACAGGAAGGGCAACATCACATACCGGGGCCTATTGTGGAGAGTGGGGAGAGGGGAGGGATAGCATTAGGAGATATACCTAATGTAAATGATGAGTTAATAGGTGCAGCACACCAACATGGCACATGTATACATATGTAACAAACCTGCATGTTGTGGTCATGTACCCTAGAACTTAAAGTATTAAAACAAACAAACAAACAAAAAAGGAATTAAAGACTTAAATCCAAAACCTCAAACTATGCAACTACTACAAGTAAACATTAGGGAAAATCTGCAAGACATGGTTCTGGGAAAAATTTCTTGAGCAATACCTTGCAAACACAGGCAACCAGAGCAAAAATGGACAAATGAGATCACATCAAGTTAAAAAACTTCTGCACAGCAAAGGAAACAATCAACGAAGTAAAGAGATAACTCACAGAATGAGAGAAAATATTTACAAACTACTCATCTGACAAGGGATTAATAACCAGAATATATAAGGAGCTCAAATAACTCTATAGGAAACAAATATATAATAATTCAATCAAAAATAGGCAAAAGATGTGAATAGACTTTTCTCAAAAGAAGACATACAGATGGCAAGCATGACTATGAAAAGGTGCTCAACATTGATCAAATGAAATGAGAATCAAAACTACAGTGAGATATCATCTCACCTCAGTTTCAATGGCTTATATCCAAAAGACAAGCGAAACAAATGCTGGCAAGGATGTGGAGAAAAAGGAACCCTCATTCACTGGAATGCAAATCAGTAAAATCACTATATATGGAGAACAGTTTGGAGGTTCCTCAAAAAACTAAAAATTCAGCTACCATATGATCCAGCAATGCCACTCCTGGATATATACCTCAGAGAAAAGAAATTAATATATCGAAGAGCTAGTGGTGCTCCGATGTTTGTTGTGGCACTGTTCACAATAGCAGAGATCTGGAAATAACCGAAGTATCCATCAACAGATGAATGAATAAGGAAAATGTGAGTACGTATACAGAATGGAGTACTATTCAGCCATAAGGAAAATGAGATTCTGTCCTTTGCAACATGGATGGAACTGGAAGTCATTATGTTAAGTGAAATAAGCCAGGCACAGAACGACAAACATCACATGTTCTCACTTCACTTATTTGTGGAATCTAAAAACCAAAAAATTGAACTCATGGACATAGAGAGCAGAAGGATGGTTACCAGAGGCTGGGAAGGGTAGTGGGGGGATGTGAGGCAGTGGGGATGGTGAATGGGTATAAAATATAGAAAGAGTAAATGCTCAAGCCTAACTTTCTAAAAGTCCTGTGTTTTAAACTTTTTTCATTGCATATCACAAACACATCTGAAAATTTGCACGACTTATTGGATATTAAAAATAAACTGTAAACTGCCAGGCAATGTATATGTAAGTGTGTGATATAGTTTATATATATGAATACAGTTTGTATATGCAAATATACTTGGTGTATCCTCTCACAGTTTGTATATTTGTCTCCATTCAAATTTCATGTTGAATTGTAATTCTTATTATTGAAGGTAGGGCCTGATGGAGGTGATTGGATCACAGGGATGGACTCTCATGAATCATCTTCTTGGTACTATCCTCATGATAGTGAATGAGTTCTCACAATATGTGGTCATTTAAAAATGTGCAGCTGCACCTCCCCCTTCACTCTCTCTCTTGCTTGTTCTTTCACCAGGCGATATGCCCACACACCCTTTGCCTTCTGCCATAATTGTAAGCTTCTTGAACCCTCCTTAGAAACAGATACCCGTATTATGCTTCCTGTACAGGCTGCAAACTGTGAGCTAATTAAACCTCTTTTCTTATAAATGGCCCAGTCTCAAGTATTTCTTTATATTATAGTAATGCAAGGACAGCCTAACACAGTGTGAAATTGATAAGTCAATTTCTGGGCCACACTTTGAAGATCCAAAAATGAAAAAGGTGGAATTTGATCTCTAATACTCTCAGTGATTCTCACCTATTTGTCAATACCTTTGAGATAAACAAATACATACCAGACAATTTATGATGTTTACAGCTGTGTCTTCAAAGCTATGACTTCAACAATATAGTATGCAAGGGCACTTACTTTACTAATATGGTGATTTACAGGTCAAAATTTTTTGTGACACTGTATATGATCAGACAAGAATTAAATATAAAAATCATCAAAATACACTGATTACACTCCTGGTATTACTTAATGCATTATATTGGGTGCTTTAATACATTCTTATAATTTCACAGTGATCCAGTTAGGTTGGTACTAGTACCCTACTTTGAGATATAAAGTTCAGAGCATTGTAGCTAAATTTCTCAAGAAAATGTATTTTATATATAACATCATATAATCATATATTGTATTATATATTATATAACATATGTTAATACAGTCTAATCTAATATATAATATATATGTATATACAAGGTTAGTGAAGAAACTAGAACCCAATCTTGAAATACATTATACTGGTCGGGAGCAGTGACTCACAGCTGTAATCCCCGCACTTTGGGAGGCCAGTGCAGGCAGATCACGAGGTCAAGAGATCATGACCAACTTGGCCAACATGGTGAAACCCCGCCTCTACTAAAAATACAAAAATTAGCTGGGCGTGGTGGCGCGTGCCTGGAGTCCCAGCTACTCTGGAGGCTGAGGCAGGAGAATCGTTTGAACCCAGGAGGCAGAGGTTACAGTGAGCTGAGATTGCACCACTGCCCATCAGCCTGGCAACAGAGTAAGACTATGTCTCAAAAAAAAAAAAAAGAAACACAATATATTGAATTTCATTTGCTTATAAGTAAAGCATAGTATAAACTTGGTTCACTGAATTATGAAATTCAGTATTTTTTTTCTTCAAGGTAATGGAAGATTTTAAGTAAATGACATTTTGTTCCACTACATTATATTTGGTGGTATGCCATAGATAAGTATGGGAAAAAAAGCAAAACTTTAAAGCATTTACATTTTTTAAAAGCCTGCTGTATAATCTTTGTAACCTCCAAGGTATTTTTCTTTTACTAAAATTAAAAAAAAAATAAGTTTGTACTGTGTGTGTTAAGTTAGCTATTTTAAGATGATAAGCATTTCATATATTAGACATTTAGCATAGCTAAAAACCAACACTTTAAAAAATGGACTGAGGGGTTGCCTACCAATTAAAATGTATTATGCTAAAGTTAATGGCAAAAGTTGAGATGTAATTAGCTCAGAGCATAAAGCTGTGAGAGAAACCTGTCAATACACACCCCCTCATTCCTCCTACCTCCACTCTAGTTTAAGCTGTGAATACTCACTCTTAACTCTTTTGCAACTTCCTACGCTTTCCTACTTACCATGTGAGATCCACATCTGTTCAATTCCTCCATGTATCTTTCCAATCTCTCAATCATTTAATCATTTTTACATTAATTACTCATTCTGACCAACTCTTCTTTGTGGGCTACCAGCCACTGGATGGAAAAGATCCCTTGCCTACAACACGTCATGTGAGTCGATCAACAAAAGTAGACAAATCTTTATGACTGCATGGAACTCTCGCAATTCTAACATTGCATATATATCACATTTATAAATCAAAATTTCATTCATCGCACTCTGTAAAACCTCGGATGCAGAGAGATATGCACAAGGGTGCTATTCCGAGGACAGACAGACAACACGTACTGTCTGTCATAATTGGACAGCTCTCCTTCTCAAGAGGGAGGAATTTCACTTCCCACCCACCTAGTCCAGGCTTTCTTATCTCTTGTGCACATTTCTGCATTTTCTGCATTTCTCCATCTCCAAGCTCATTAGCCTTCAGCTCATGCCAACACCACTGCCACAGCCTCCTTCCTAAAATACCTCTTTGCATATGCTAAACTTCAGCACCAGAACTCCATGTTTTATCATCACCTATAGAGTACAGTTCTAATTGCTACACTAGATGTTCACAACTCTCCAATGATCAAGTCCAAAGTTATTTGTTAAACTACTTCTGCTATTCTAAAAGCAATCTCCATACTTCTGAGCTGGTCTTTTTAGCAAACATTGAAACGATGTTATATATTTTTCCAGGCCCTCAAAATGTTAGGCTTAGATTATCTTTCTCCTTATCTACACGCACCTTTCCTTCAAAGCTCAGACCAGTTCCCACATTGCCCATGAAGGTTATGGCCACCGCTTTTAGTGATATCTTCCCTGTTGAACTCCTATATACACTATTCTCTGCCTTGATCACTTGACTTTTGGTAAATGCTATCCCACGATGATAATTTTATGTATATGTATTTTTCCTTACTAACTATAAGCTTAGTGAGACTAGAAACTAAATACATTTGTTTCAATTTTGATAGAAAAATTAAGATTATATGGCCATATTTGCAATTAAGGACCTTGAGGATTAGGTTCTAAATAATCAATCAATTAACAAACCAATATTTATGAGTGACTACTTTGTTTATGAAAGACACTAGATGGCAGGAATTTTAAAAATGAATAAGAAATAGCCTTTGTTCTATACTCAAGGGAATAACAATGTATTCTTAATAATATACATGAATATAAATTATTATACTTCAAAAAGTGCAACTTACTATAAGATGGATAGAGAAAGAATTAATAATGTACCTTGTATTTCACGTTAACCTTTAGTTTACCTATCAAAATGTCTTTCATTGGTAGATGTCTCCTTGAGATGTGAAGAATTTGGAACAGCATTTACATAAAAAAGAACGCAATTAGATTCCTTCTTAGACATGTCTTGAATGAACCATCCACACAAACTTAGATACTACCAGGTGCTTAGAACAATCTGAAATCCTGAATCCTGATGTTTTTAGTCCCAGATTTTATTTTACTTAGTACAATACTATTAGGATCTATTCTCATAAATATTCCCAAGACCCCTGCTAATTGACAAGATCCTGCAATTTGGGTGTATAACCTCTATCCTTCCTTACCAGACTGCGTAGATCAGGACAATTCTGGAATCCATGGAAAGTAGGGGGTGTGGAGAGAGGTTCAGTCTAGTTGCAATCCTTTCATGAAACTACTGTCCAGATGTACCCATTGGGACAGGGGCGGTAGAGGGTGGAAGCATTGGTAAGGGAGGGTGGTAGATGTCTTCGTCTAGTAAGGAAAATTTTGAAAACGTGGGAGTTTGGAGTTATCACTCTTACTTGTGTTTGCCCACTTTCCTCATCTTGTAATTGAGATTCTGACTCTTGGCCCACCAACAGCCTTCATACCCTGGCCTCAGATGCCCAATAGTGGCGTGCATGAATTGAAACTGTGGTCTGGTCTGCAGGGGTTTCCATCAAGCCCTGAGCCTGAGGCTCAAACATGACTTATATTCAGTTGTACGCGTTATGGAACATTTTTGAAGCTTCCACAGAAGATTTCTGATTTTCCCCTTGTTGTTACATGATTTGGGAAATGTTAAAATCTCAATTGTCCTTTTCTCAGTGTACTCTTTTAGGGCAATTCGAAGCAGCCAGTCACTTTACAACCATGATAATATCATCTTTACCATCACAAATAAGCACTATGGCCACATTATCACTTCCTGTGTTACCCTTCATTCCATGCCCTCAACAGTGACAACTTAAGTAAATGTGACACTACCACAAGACACATGTTAACACTGTATCACTTTTCCTAGCAATTTACATGCTAATGTTATCAAATATTTGCATAACCCATTTCCAGAATCCTACTTTGAGATTCCAGCCCTGCCCACTTATGGCCAGTCTTAGTACTCATTCCAACCCCAGCCACTTATGGCAACTCTTAATACTTATTTTATTATTCAACGTTCCCACAGAGAGTATATGTCAACACGAAATTAGTGATTAACAAAAGTTTAGTGATTAACAATAGTGACTCTTAAAAGGATTAAGAGAAACCAGTAAAATGAAGCAACCCACGGTTAGAGTGTGTGAGAATTTTTCCCTAAGACTGAATGGGCAGCAGCTCCCGCAGTGTGAATCTGAGATCCCGCCTTCCACACCCAACCCTCAGGCTCCCTCTTGCCAGGGAATGCAGCAGACTCTTCATCTATAGACCATTTGCAGACACTGAGCCCTGATGAGCCGGGTGTCTACTGCACATTCCCTGCCTTCGTATTGGTGCCAATGCCCACCCACTTCTGGCTCTCACAGCTCCAGGGTTCCTGTGGCCACAGATACATCCTGCTGAAACTGAGGTGTGGGGATGAGCCAGGCCCCAAGAACAACTGTGATTTTGTTTTTTAATGTGTTGACACTTCACACTTGTGCAGTACTAAAGAGCAGGTTGCGCTGCCTGTGAGATAGTGAACAATCCCCAGGCTTGCAAAGGAACTCCAGAGTGACCTCGGGGATGGATCCTTCGGAACCAAAAGGTCAAGCTGTTAGCAGAGCACGGAATGCCCTAACTACGGTTCTTCCCAACCCCCTGCCCTCTCAGAACTACCCAATCCTTGCAGCCTCAAAGTTCGCCTTTTCATTTCAAGCATAAGGCCATAAATGCCTGCAGCAATGGTGGGAGAAAGTAGTTGCTGGTCAAGAAGAAAAGGCAGTTTCAAAGCCAATTCATTTGAAGAAAGTACAATTTCCACCTTACGCTTTGAACATTCACAGTCTCAGTATCTGTCTCTGGGCATAAGCTGATCCCCATCTATTCAGGAAAATAACCTCACTGGGTTTGTAGAGACACAGCGTATATGCCTGTTTGAAGCTTTTTCCTCTTGGGTCCAATGGAGTTACTTGGTTGAGGTAGCAAAAGGTTGACTCTTCTGGGTTGGTTTGTTTGTTTATTTCTTTACTGAGAGCTCTTCCCTGACTTTGGACTTGAGAATGATTATTTGTACTTGAAGCTGTCTCCTTGCACCTCACCTCAAAGCAAATCTCATGTCTTTGGAAAAGAGATTTTTCAGACCACAGATCAAAAATCACTTCTTAAGGTGATGGTACTGGGCGCCAGGAGGAAAAGGTGCCTGCTGTGTACCCTGGGTCAGTGGTGTTGAAAACAGCCCTTTTCTCGGCTTGCTGTTGAGAAATGCATGCTTGTGTCTTGTCTCTCATGACACTTGTTTTCTTCCCTGCCCCTGTGGATTGGCTTCAAGCTATTGACATCTGGTATTTGCAGATTTTGCAATGTGGTTCTACTTCTTTTTTGTCTGTAGGTTATTTCTCCGGGAGCAAAGAAAATAATTTCCTAAATCCATGCACATATGAAGAAATGTAGTATATTACTGGTTTTTATTCTTGTCATTTATAGAGCAAAACAGAAGTAGAAAAAGGAAAAAAGGACTCAACTTTTGAATTCACCGAGCAAGTTGGAGAAAGTTGGACAGTAACTATGCTGTAGCAAATGAGGAACAAACACACATCAGAATTTCAAGTACACACAGAAAGCAACTCTAATGTCTCCTTCCATTACAACTTTCAATAGTCATTAAGCTATATAATAGTAGAACATATATATATGTTTTACTATAAATTATCACTCTTTTATCCAGTAAGTGAATAAAAGCATTGCTTTATGTAAAAGGAATCCCTGATGCAGGTAACTTTTATGCTTGAAGAGAAATCTCCAGGGTAAAGAGTAAGTTTCTAAATAATTAAGAAGTAATGAAATAAAATTGTATTTAAGACTGCCTTCTATATTTAAGATGCATGTAATTTCTGAAACCAAAGTATTTAGAGTTGTGTTTTTAATAGGAACAACACCCTTGTGAGTCCATGAACCTTTGAGAGGAGATGATGGTAAGGCACTTGAAGTTATGATAGAACCAGATACAAGTGGGTCAGCACTAGGAAGCTCACTTGAGCAGGTCTGGGGTTACAGCTGAGAAGGGTGAAGTGACGTAACAGAAGAGTGAAAACCAGGCACGACTCATTTACTAAAGACTGAACGAATTTCTGCCCTACTTATCTGAGGTAGAGGATGCATACCCTAAATTCTTAACCTTTTGGATATGGCGCAATGTAATGAGTGCCCTTAGGTATGTTACAACAATGGGAATTGTAGATTGACTAATGCATATTTAGAGAATCAAGTGCAAAGAAAGTGGAAATGGGCCATCAACAATACATCCTAACTAAGATGCTGGGAAAGAAAGGCATTGATGTCACTACTCATTAAAAAAATTAAAATTCCAAAACACAAACAAAAGGGAAGAAGATTTGAACCTCTATTTCCACAAATTAGTATGTGTTTTCCGACTATTCTTTAAAATTTCATTTTCACAGTCGCTTATTTTCTAAAGCCTCTCCAGCCAGGCTATGTGGATGTGGGTCTTAGCTCCACCATTGACCAGTGGTATAAACATCAACAATTTCTTTAACATTTCTGTGTCTCAATTGGAGTAATAATCATGCCCTCCCCCCACAGAGAGCGTCACTCTGCAAACAATGTGGTTAGAAAACACTTAAGATAGAAGAGAAATGAGCATATAGTAAGTGCTTTATGTGTTAGCTACTTTTACTATTACATGTAAATACAGTAGAATTAAAAAGCAAATCTGTCATCAAAGCTTAAATGGGATGGAGCAATGTGAACAGAAGGAAAGAATGAAGCAGTAATATATACAAAGGCAATATTACAAAGTATTAATTTTAATATTTATGAGGGTATACTTACTTCTATTGAAAGCAGTCAAAATTTACACATGACACAAAGAAAAACTAGGTAGAAATGAAAGGAGACAGTACATTTTTAAAGTTAATAACTAATAATAAATCTAGTTTCTATCTTGAATATTTAATATAAATTTAAAACATATTATTAATGCTACTGAGCAACATAACTTACAGATATTAAGAAAAAGTAAAAGGAATAATGTGTATTATCATAATTGATAGCCAGAAAATGCTATATTTAAGAGAAATCATATAATCTTATAATACATAATAATATGAATTACAATATTAAATATATAACCTTAGCAAAGAATAAAGATGAAAACTAAGTCCATCTTTAAACTCTATTAGTTTTCATCTTTACAATTGCAAAGAACAGTGTTTTTAAAAAGCAAGGGAAATTAGGTATAGGAAATGAATAAATAAAACATGTGTCGACTGAAATATAAAACAAAATCTCGTTGAAAAAATAAATGTCTGAAAGATTGGCAAAATTGAGTAATTCCACCCAAGCCTTACTAAGGCAGAAAGAGACAAGATCAGAAATAAAGTCAAAATCATAGAGTAGATACAGAAGAAAGTAAGGGAATTATAGGCAAACACTAAGTGAACTATATAGTAGCAAATTTTTAAATTTAGAAAAAATTATGTATTAGCAAAATACAAATTACCAACATCAAAACAAAAAATGGGAGAATGTGGGTAACAATTTACCATTGAAAAAATTGGAAATATCCTCAAAGCTCTAATATTGAAAAGAGCACCCAGGAACAGATTCATCAATGTTTTTTGTTTGTTTGTTTGTTCATTTCTGTCTGTTGAACAACAGAAAATGCTATTTACAATATTCCAAGCCATGGAAAAGATTCTAATTTGTTTTATGAGTATAACTTACTCAAATAACCGACAAAGTTCATTCCAAATACTAGTCTGATAGAAGAGTAGTTATGCAGATATAGCAAATAAATATTAGCACAAAGATCTAAGAAGATACAAAAGGATATTATTTATATTATTCAGTATTTTTATCAGGACTGCAGAATTTGTTCAATATCAGATTATTTGCATGTTTTACCTCGGTTAAAAAAAAAAACTAAAGAAAACCCGTATAAATATATTAATAGATACAGAGAATTACTTGATTAAAATTCCATGACTATTAATAAAATCGCTACATAAAACAGAAAAAAAATTTCATTGGGAAATTAATAGGATTCTCACAATATTTTCTGCTAGAGAGACTCACACTTTATTAGATAATAAATGTTGCTCCTGGAAGGAAAGGATGTGATTACAAAAGACCATTGGAGCTTTTAACTTTATTTCAACATCACTTAAAATATTAAAGATGAAACATTAATTAAACATAGATATGGTTTAAACATTAACTTGCAGAAAACTAAGAGTTGTGTTAAAAGGAGAACGAGAGTCATTATCTAGTGACTGCGTGGGGAGAGATTAATTCTTCCTCTGCATTTTACTTCACGACAATGTCTTTCGCACATAGGTGTGCGTGAACTGCAGCTACTTCTGCAAAATACAGTGTGAGAGCCAAGGGAGTTTCCATTCCAATGTGTAACTCTGATGTTTTCCACTGTCTCATTTAGTATATTATCTTATAAGATCTAAGGTGGAGCAAATATTTACTCAATGGTTGCCATTTATTCTCAGAAAATGGTCCCCTGAATTGGACTACAGGCATTGAGATTTAATATGAACCCTGGAGTTTTCTTTAAAGTTCCTGGAAGTTTTGTTTCAGTTTATTATTGTATATACTCTGCCAATTAAAGAGAAACTAGGTATTATCTTTTTTTTTTTTTTTTTTTTTTTTTTGAGGTGGAGTCTCGCTCTGTCACACAGGCTGCAGTACAGTGGCGCGATCTCGGCTCACTGCAACCTCCGCCTCCCGGGTTCAAGTAATTCTGCCTCAGCCTCATTAGTAGCTGTGATTACAGGTGCCCACCACCACGCCGGTCTAATTTTCTTTTTGTATTTAGTAGAGAGGGGGTTTCACCGTGGTCTCAATCTCCTGACCTCGTGATCCTCCGGCCTCGGCCTCCCAAAGTGCTGGGATTACAGGCATGACCTTATTCGTATCTTTGTGCATTCAAAAAAAGGGAAGGGAATAATTAGTTGGTCATACCAGCTAAGATTTTAGAAAATATCTATAAGCACTATCGATTAAAGTCAACTGAATGTAATGGTGCCTTGATATTATTAATTGCATTCCATTTGCACATCCATTTGCTGTAATATAAGTATATTAGAACTGTATTTGTAATCGTAAAAAAATGAATTAAATATACAATATTTAATTAAATATAAAAAAGTGATCTTGTGCTCTTTAATGAGATAAAAGAAAACATATTAACTAAGCTGTTCAGAAGATGCTGTATCTAAGACAGACTATTCCAAAAAAGTGAGGGGGGATATCACCCTATCCCACTCAAACAAAGCCTTATCTTTCTACCAATTTAATTAGTAAAATTTAAACTTCCAAGTTGCATATAAACTATTAGCATTATCTACCTCAGTATGAAATCACTCTCCTAAAAATAATTACTCCTAAATCACTTTCCTAAAAATAATTACCCAATGACACCAATCATGTATTCATAAAGTGAATGAATTAGATGTAAGGTTTTTGATAACAGCAGTCTTATCCCAACATAACTTACAAGAAGAGAAGCAGGGAGTCTTTAGGTTCAGAAATCTTCATTTAACAATGATTTTGTTTCAGGACTTGTGCTCAGCCCTGGAGATGAGGAGTGGAAACACTCTTCATTTGTTGGAGAAAGGTCCGGACTAAGGTAGAATACAAACACACAAATCAAAACCTGTGAGATAAGAGCTGTGGTATAAAGTGGAGTGCTATGACTTTATAGAGCAGGGACATTTCATTCTGTGAGTAAAAGGAGACATCCAAGGGGAGAACATTTGGGGTAAGAGGAGAAAGAAAAGATAATTAGCAAGGTAGAAAACGGCATTTCAGGCAGGGAGAAGATCTTATTCAAAGACCCAGCTAATGAGACAGTATGACTATGCAGAAAATAGTTCTGGTACCATAGCAACAGTAGAGGAAAGGGATAATGACAACCCAAGCTAAGCAGTGGCAACTGGCAAAAAGAAAAGAGAATAGAATCTAGAGTTATTTCAAAGTATAACTTGTAAGACTTTCTGGCTAGTTGGATGGGAGAAGGAGGTTGGAAAAAGGGTTCATCTAAAATAACTAATCTAAAAACTGGTTAAAGAGCAGAGCAGTGCTACTCACTGAGATATGGAATTCAAGAAGAATATGGGTTTGTTGTTGGGAGAAATGCCAAGCTCAGTTTGCAACACGTTGAGTTTAAGACTCACTATCTGGCCAGAGATGATGGTAGGGAGATGGATAGTTAGACCTGGAGAAAATCATTTGGAGACAAAGGAATAATAGCCAAAGCCATGGATGAAATGTCTATAAACTGTGGGAAGAATTAGATATCAGGTTGAAATTATTAAAGGTCACCAAGTCTAACCATCTATATAACACTTCACTCTGCTTTTAAGTATTTACCTGTAACAAATCCAAAAAATAGAACATCTTATCTCCAAAACCAATCTGTTGAAATTTTTTTGTTATGGTTCATTAAAATCACTTTTTAGATTGAATTACTTTTCCTTGATAATCTCTTTTTATCCCCACCCATTTATTTAGGGACACCAACTACACGTATTTTGTCTGCTTGAAGTTGAAGCACAACTCACTGTTGCTCTGTGCATATTTTTTTGTGTTTGTTTTGTTTTTCTGTGCTTCATTTTGGATAGTTTCTATTGCTATGTCCTCAAGTCAACTAATCTTTTCCTATGTAATGTCTATTTTGCAGTTAAACCAACAAATGTGTTTTTATTGCAGAAAGTGCAATGTCTATCTCTAAAAGCTGAATTTGGGTCTTTTTTTTTTTTAAAGCTTTGATGTTCTACACAACATGCCCACTCTTTATTTTAGTTATTTTATATGTAATGTAGTTAAAATAACTGTCTTAATTCTCTTGTCTGCTAATTCTGACATCTCTGTCCATTAGACATTATTTTCAATTAAATAGCTTTCTCATTATCTTGGTCAATTTTCCTGCCTTTTTTTTTTTTTTTTTTTTTTTTTTTTGGTTTTTTATTTTTTTTGGTATTTTTTCTTTTTTTTTTTTTTTTTTTTTTTTTTTTTGCAGGGCTAGTAACTTTTAACTGGATAGCAGACATTGTACATGTTACCTTGCCAGGTGTTGGATATTTTTGAGTCCCTATCGTCATTCTTGAGCTTTCTTCTGGGAAACAGTTAAATTACTTGGAATCATTTGAACCTCCAGGGTCTTACTTTTAAGATTTGTTAGGTAAGACCAATGTAGCACATACTGAAGGGCTAATTATTCATAGGGTTGCCAAATTTAGCAAATAGAAATATTGTACATAAAGTTTGAATTTAAAATAAATAATATTATAGTATAAGAATTTTAGTGTAAGAATATGAGTTGTATTTGGGATGTACTATAGCAGCCTGCTTGTACTCCAAGTTGCACTGTTTGTGATGGCCATGCAATATTCGGGACATATTTGCACTAACAGTTATTTGCTATATATCTGAAATTTAATTGGGTACACTGTAGTTTAACTGGCAATTCAAATTATTCTTTGTTACTGAGGCAAGACCTTTCTGAATTATATCCTGTGCATTATAGAATTTTTTGCAACCTGGCTGGTGCAGACAGGCTGCATTATTTTATGCTGTGTGAGCACCAGGCACTGTTTCTTCTCTTGCTTTTTTGTGATTCTTTCCCATTTCTCCGGTAGTTTTCTTACATGGATGCATTGATCAGTGCTGAATACTTGAGACCCACTGAATGTCTGCGGAATTCTCTCTATGCTGCTCTGTTCTCTCTGGAACTCTACCCAGAAGTCTCTAGTCACTTTATGGCTACAGATTCTCTACTGAACTCATGGAGTCTTCCAGGTTCTTCTTAGCTTCGCCCTCCCTCTAAAAGGTCCTGGAAACTTAAGACAGCGAGTTGTGCCACTTGTAGGGCTCACATACTTCGTTTCTTATTTCTCAAGAATCACTGTACCTCATTGCCTGATGCCCAATGTCTTCAAAAGTGTCATATATTTTGGTCATATGTTACCTACGTAACATAAATACATTAGTAAGATCATGAAAATAGAGGTTATAGTGAAGAGCAAGTCACATACAAATAACAAGTGTGTGATGTCTAGAATACAAATGAACTCCTGCAAATCAAAGACAAACGCACAGACAATCCAGTATTAACAAATGGGTAAAAGACACTTCACAAAACAGATTGTTTAAATGGAAAATAACCATATGAAAAAATTCTGGACATGATGACTTATCTCGGAAATGAAAAATTAAAACCACAGTGCGATTCTTATTTACACTGCCAGAAAGACTTACTTTTAAAAAATGGCTCATATCAAGTCTCACTAAAACTATGATGCAACTGAAATTCTTAGATTGCTGGTGGGAGTATAAGTCACAAAACGATTTGACATTGTCCACTAGAGACTGTGCTGGAAATTTAACCTGTAGATAAACAAATACAAACGCATATGTGTACCAAGAGACAGACAAAGAATGTTGATAGAAGTATTGTTTGCAATGGCCTAAAACTAGGGAAAAATTCAAAATTCACCAACCACAAACTGAAGGAATAAGTTTGCTATTTTTATGCCAAGGAATGCTATATGGCAATGCAAATAAACATACACATTGATATAAAACAACATGGATGAATTCGCCAGATAAGGAAGAGAAGCTAGACATAATAGAGTAAGAGTCTATGACAGGAGACAGTAGAGTGTTGATGAGTGCATAATTAAATAGGAAAATTATGACGTAAATCAAGAAAAAAATCATCATAGGAAACAGGATAGTGGCTGTCTTTACAAGGGAGAGATGTGGTTGTATTTGAGACAGGGAACACCGGGGGTTTCTGATATGCTGGTAATGTTGTATTCCTTACTATATTACAATCATTAAACTGTCCATTTACTCATTTTTCTGAGTGTTTTAAATTTCACTAATTTAAAACAGTTTAGATAAAAAACAAAAACGTCTTCATCTAGCACAGAAGCCATGAATCAGCTTTTATTACACCAGGTGGGCACCGTCATCATTCTATAATAATTACATCTATTGATTGATAAAAGTCAGTTTTCTTCTAAGATACATTCAAATGTCTTCTAAAGATACAAATCAAGAAATAAAAAATTTAAAAAATAAATAATGTTTTTCTTGTTTTCTCTCCAGAGTGGACAACCAAACAAGAAATAATAGTACAGGACTCACTGATAACATTGTATGTGTTATATGTTCCATGTATACAGAAGGAAAAGAAATTTTTCAGAGATGTTTCACATCATGGATCTATAAATTTTTCTCATTCCTCCATTTATATTTTAATAAAAAGAAGTTTTGGGTGAGCTCAGTATAGAGAAAAACATTTCAAGGAACAACTAGACTTTTAATTTCAGCTCTGCTATTCACCAATTGTGTGATCTTATACAAATTATCCAACATCTATGAATCTGTTTTATTATTTGAAAAATGGGAATAGTGATATCAAACTTTATGGTTTTCTGAGACTTAAAATGTATATAGCATCCAACACCCTGTCCTGACATTCAGCCTCAAGAGTAGCTGGGACTACAGGTGCCCGCCACCACGCCCAGCTAATTTTTGTATTTTTAGTAGAGATGGGGCTTCACCATGTTGGCCAGGATGGTCTCAATCTCTTGATCTCGTGATCCACCTGCCTCGGCCTCCCAAAGTGTTGAGTTTACAGGCGTGAGTCACCGCGCGCGGCCTCAGCCTTTCTCCTAAGCCATCTCACATCCAGAACTCAGGTACATGGCCATCCCGAGCAGCAAAAGACCTCTCTCCCACGCACTCACCTACCCAGCCCAAAACCGGAGATCCTATTACAGTAGAGAAAGCCAGGAGTGGATCTTTGGGAAACACTGGCAGTCTCTGCTTTAAGATGTTGCTGCTTCATGTAAAAGAGAGAGAAAGGCAACAGACTGGTGTAGATCTGATAACTGCAGATCCGATACATGGCTTTTTTAAAACCTTAAGCTTTCAAGAAAATTCATTTATTCATTTGTTAAACAAGTGTTAATGAATCTCAAATGTTCTGGTAGGGACTTGGGAGATTGGAGAAGTGTATAATGAAGTAGGATATAATGTTTTGTTCCTTGAGGAATTTATAATGTAGGTGAAAGACACGCAAGAAAAAAACTAGAAAATAATCTTCAGCAATAGACGAACAGATACTGAAACTATTTTAGAAATTTGGTTCAGTGCCAAAAAAAGGTAAGCAACAAGTATCTTTACAAACGTAAACCTATTACTTATACTGCATATTGTTTTACAGCACATCCCACAGCATATCATTAGAGTTTGACCTGGCTAAAGAACACATACACAATGCTCTGCACAGTGTGGATTTTTAATGAATTGACAGTGACATTTGCCCCAGGCAACTTGTAGAAGCCCAGTTCTCCATACAAGTGCTTTAGTTGCATGAGAGTATTTTCCTGAGACTTATTACCATTCTAAGAGTGCAGTGTGCAATAGGATCCACTTATTTTATTCAGACAGAAGCAGAAATCTAACATAATTACTCCTTCTTATTATTAAGCAAATTTAAGAGCAATAATTTGTAAAAAGATCCATAACTGAATTTCCAAATATTTTTCCCTCAAGCCACTGAAATTGAGTAGTAATTGAACTGTATATATATCTCCTGTTAATTTGGCTTCTTGGACACTTAAATAGTGATGTGGAAAAGGAAGGTTATTTATTCAAAACTGTATAAATTAATACAGAAAGAAGAATATGACATGTTATTAGTTATACTCCAATGGCTCATTTAACTTTGCATTAATCCCCCAAATTAGGATCAGCTGAAGTTAATTATGGTCCTTTAAATGAAATATAATTACGGAAAAAAATCTGCCAGTTTAACAAATGTCTTGCAGGATAATACAATTTTATAAAACATATATATGATCACATAAACACATATATGTATGTTTCTATAATCATTTATGTGTTTATGTGTTATACAAAAATACACACACACGTATGTGTGTGCAATTGGTTGGGGATTGTGGTTTAATGCAGAATATAGCCAAATCTAAAATCATTTGACTTTTAACAGTGTTGCATTCCTCAAGACTATCACCAGTGCTTGAAGCAATTAATCTTTTATATTTCAGGGCAAGATTCATTTCTATTGCAGAAACTTTAAAGGACTGCCTTCAGTTCAGAAAATTATATTTCACTTATTAGGAAAGATAAAAATTTGGCTTAGAACAGTTAAATGGTCAAATACTTAGAAAAATATTTTCTTCGTATTGTTACCTGCTAGATTTCCGGTGAGACTGCTATTCACTGCGCAGTGACAAGTAGCACGGGGAGGAGACGTTCATGTACTGTGGATATGTACAATGTCTGAAAGTATATTAGATGGAAATCCACTAGGAGCTTAAGTAATAAAAATACTTTCAAACATGTGTGACTTTCTAGTATGTTACATTTTCCAGAAAATACAAACTAAGGGTAAGGCCCTAAAAAGAAATTTTCATTGACATCTCTTTCTTTTACCTACTGAAATAATTGTGTTTGTGATATTTCAGACATAAATGCTCAGGTTTTAAAATGTGTCTATTACATTTATAAAAAGAAAAAAAAACATAAAATACAGTGGCACAACAGGAATACTTAATATTTCAAATTGTAATTAACATTCCAGATGTAAAGAATATGAATCCAATTATTGTACTCCTTGACATTATTTCTCTATTTACATAAACTGAGTATTTTTCTACACATAAATCTTTATATCCTTTATGAAATACCTAATTTTCACATGTCCCTTTGTTATTTTAGACAAAGAACTTATAAGTGCACAATGATTTCCATAAAAACAAATTCTGCAACCATTTAGTTTCTATAATTTTTGATACTTAACCCCTGACATAGAACCATCTCTTTCAGTATGTTGCCTGCAGCAATAGGGAATAACTCAGTAGTAGTCTTAGAAAGAAGATGAAGAGCTCCCAGCAGGGTTGTAAGCTACTGCAATAACATCTAGAGAGGGGCGTGGAGAATTGCTTCCTGATACGATGGTGATTAACCTACACAACAAGAGATTCCTTCATCATATAACCTTAGTCTACCAAACTTTCAAATATTGCAGCATGTGCATAATTGTAAAATATAATTAAAACATTGTTCGTATACCTTTCTATTATAAGTTGTAAAGGTTTATTTTTTATTTGAATAAAAAATGCACCCCCTAATTTTCTCTAAATGCATAGTCTAATGTTTGAAAGAACACATTTAAGGACAAAATTGATCATTTAAGCAAATTAATTATCTATGATATCTTCTATGTCCAATAACTATTAAAACTTCTTTTCAAGCGTTCTTAGAAGGCTAGTTTGAGAATCTACCAACTACCTTTTAGTGCCTTCTATGTATTTGTGTCACTTCACATTGCAAATTACAAGTTTAAAACATCCGTGGTTTACAGTGAAATTTACAGGTAAAAATCAATGCTAAAAATATGTTCGATATCCTATTAATAGTGACACATTGTTAAGTTAAAAACAATATAGATAGGAACATGCAGACATACACAGTTGTATATTCATACAGTAGAATACTACACAGCATTAAAAAAAATTTAGGAGTTTTAACATCGTGAAAAAATGTTGACCACACAGTGTATAGTAAAAACAAGCACTTCTCAAAGCAAATGTAATAATCATTTTATTTAAAGAGGAAAATAACAATTTTTTAATAGAGCAGCTGGGAAGACATCACCTTAATCAAGTGTTCTACTACAAAGGGACAAATCAAAGTGTGTGCCTCTTACAGGGGCACTCAGGAAGCATCTCTTCTTTGACCTCCTTGTCAAACATTCTGCTATGGTTTAAATTTTTGTGTCAACGCAAAATTTGTATGTTGAAATCTTTACCCCTAAAGTGATAGTATTAGGAGGTGGAGCCTTTGGGAAATAATTAGGTAACAGGGGTAGAGCTCTCATGAATGAGATTATTGCCTATATGCAATGGAGCCCTGAGAGCTCTCTTCTTTCTTTCTGTCCTAAAGGAGACAGATAAAGGAGAAGTCAGTCCCTACAACCAGAAAAGGACGCTCACCAGAACCCAACCTGCTGACACCCTGATCTCAGATTTTAGTTTCCAGCACTGTGAAAAACAAATGTCTGCGGTTAAGGCCCTCCGTTTATTGTATTCTGCTACCATAGCCTGAGCTAAGACACGTGTGTAACCAGGATTTCACTATGATGAAACATTAGTCCAACCCAGATTGAGACACACTTATTGAACTGGTCTGTAATCTTCAAGGTCATGAAAATCCAGGAAAAAAAAAATTGAGGAAAAGTTATAAATTGGAGACAACTAAGGAAAATTGACAAATATAACAGAAGATTCTGGACATGGATTCTTTTGCTATATAGGACATTATTTAAAAATTGGCAAAACTTACATGATCTCTGAGAACTAGATAGTGAGAGTGATGTTGATTTCCTTATTTTGATGGCAAAATTGTAGTTATGCAAGATATTTTGGTTTACAGGAAATAACAGCTTTGGAGCATGATAGAGCATCATGTTGAAATGCATCCTGAAATGATTCTGGGGAAAAAAGATACTCTTTACTGTTCTTGCAGCTTTTCTGTAAGCTTTAGTTTGGTGAAATAATAAAATTATTAACCGCATGCCACCTTGTTATATGAATGACTGAGGAACAAAATTTATCTAGTGTTTCCTCCTCTTGTTTGTTCTATTATTTACTCCTCCCATGGAAATTTCAATGAATTTTCAAGGATTGCTTTTTTGTTCTGCAAATCCACCCCTAGGATCACAGGTCATTTTTCCAGCCAATGTCTCTCCAAACCTCTGTTTAGCCGGAGCCAGCAGACCCCTCAGGCTCCTCCAGGCTGCAGCGGCTTCCTAGGCACCCATTCCTTCAAGGGTTCTCACCGTTAACTTGGTGTGTCAACCTGGCTGGACCACACTGCTCAGACATTTGGTCAAACACTCTTCTGGATGTTTCTGTGAGGGTGGTTTCGGATTAGATTTACACCTGAATCTGTGGACTTTAAGTAAATAATTGGCCCTCCATGAGGGTGAGTCTCATCCAGTGAGTTGAAGGCCTTCATAGAAAACAACTGATCTTCCCTGAGCAAAACTCTGGCAGTGTATGACCTTCAGACTTGAACTGCTTGAACATGACCTTGAACTGCTGCATCAGCTTTTCTCTGGGTCACCAGACTGTCAGCCTATCCTGCAAAGCTTAGACTTGCCGGCCTCCATAATCATGTGAGCCAACTCTTCGAAATCTCTCTCTCTCCTTATATGTATACAGATAAATGTGTGTGTGTAAATATACATGCATATACATATGCATATATGCACACACATATACAGACATTATATATACACACAATAGGATTTGTATATGTGTGTGTATATATATATAAAGAGAGAGAGAGAGAGAGACAGACAGACACACACACACACACACACACGCACACAGAGGGAGATGGAGATGGACTTGGAGATGGAGATGGAGAGAGATGAAGATGGAGAGAGAGAGACATGGAAATAGAGATGGAAATGGAGAGAGATGGAGATGGAGATAGACCTGGAGATGGAGATAGAAATGGACTTGGAGATGGAGATGGAGATGGAGATGGACTTGGAAATTGAAATGGAGATGGGGTGGAGATGGAGAGGATGTAGAAAGATACACAAATACTATATAGGCTCTGTTTCTCTGGAAGATCCTGACTAACACAAGTGCTAACAAGGACCCTCCCCTACTTCTCCCTGAGTATACCTGAGATGTAACTATTCACAAAACTTTTCTTAAAAACAATGAAAATGGCTTACAACTACTTGTGCAAGGACCTACTTGGGGGACCTGAAAAGAGCAAATCCAGGAAGAAGCGCTGTGGAGAGGAAGGCAGGCCTCACAGGGCAGAGTGCAGTTTCCATGCCTAATGACTCCATTAGCAAATGTTCGCATCAGGGCTTTCACCTGATGATAAATTTTACTCCCTCCCCTCAGTTTTAAGGGGCCATTGCCTTTTCCACCTGATTGAAAATTACACATCTGTGTTACTTTGAGGAAAGTTCCTAGATTTTCTCAAAACTGTAATCTAGCCCCTATTTCCCAGAAGGGGTCATCATTTATCATTTCGTCTCTAAAATTTTCTACATTGCTTAAGTTTTCAACAATGAGCATGTAGTAATGAAAAAGTTACTTTAAATACATTAGTTATACATTAATTATGAACCCGCTGCCCAATAAATGGTGGTGCATAGTTTTGCCACTTTCCCTGCAACACTAATCACATTATAAAATGTGTAACTGCTGCCATGTGCTTCAATTCCTGGCACATGTTATCCAGTATCCTGCTGAACCACTTGTACTTTGTGTCTAATACATCTTGTAATTCAGAATATCCTCTTAGCAGAAAGCCTGCAGCATTTGAGAAATTTCCATTGATTTATTTTTAGATGCCTGGCCGGGCATTTTATTGCCTTACGCTACCATGTAAACTAGAGCCATGTGGAGTCTTTGTCTACATTTTTAATTTTACTTCTCTAAACAAAGGCATCTCATTATGCTGGGATGACCTGAATAGCTGCATGACACAGGTAGTGATGCTGCGAATCAGAGATGGACCACAGCCTGTCATGGTCAGTTGCCCAGAAACAGTTAAGCATAAGTTATGGATAAGCATCCATGGAGATGCTCCCCCAAGTCCAGTCTAAACTCGAGGAACATGTAGGAGTGTGTGACATGCCCTGCCTGGAGAAGACTGTCCATGCTTATGGCACTCTGGGAATGGCCATAGTGTCAGAATTGATCCTATCAATCCAGAAACCTCAGCCATCCCTTCAGCCCCTGTACTCATTACAACAAGTGTCAGGGCCCGTATGGTATTCCTTGGGGGCAATTAGGCTGTAGCTGTGCCTTTCAAGATAACTTTGACTTAAAATTGCATCGTTAAAATAATTCCTGTAGAAATGTAATAATACCCTTGTATAACCAATTCTATTTTTACCATCTTAACCATTTTTAAATGTACAGTTCACTAGTGTTAAGTATAATCATGTTGCTGTGAAATGAATTTCCATGATTTTCATGTTGCAGATTTGAAACTCTGTACCCATTAAACAACAAAACAACAATCTCCCTTTCTTCCCTCTCCCTGGCCACCATTTTCATGGATTGGACTACTTTAGATACCTCACATAAGTAGAATCATAGAATCAAACAGTATTTGTCTTTCTGTGACCAGCTTATTTCACTTAATAGAATGCCTTCTAGGTTTATCCATGTTGGTGATGACTGAGTGATAGGATTTTCTTTAAAAAAAAAAAACTCAATATTATTCCATTGTGAACATATATATATATATATATATATATATTTTTTTTTTTTTTTTTTTGAAACAGAGTCTCACTCTGTTGCCCAGGCTGAAGTGCAGTGGGGCTATCTTGGCTTACTGCAACCACCACCTCCCAGGTTCAAACGATTCTCCCTGCCTCAGCCTTCCAAGTAGCTGGGATTACAGGTGCCTGCCACCATGCCTGGCTAATTTTTGTACTTTTAGTAGAGGCAGGGTTTCACCATGTTGGCCAGGCTGGTCTCAAACTCCTGACCTCAGGTGATCTGATCTCCTCTACCTCCCAAAGTGCTGGGATTACAGGCGTGAGTCACGACATCTGGCCATTCCACATGTTCTTTACCCATTCATTTGCTGATGGCACTTAGATTGTTTCCATATCTTGGTTATCATTAATAATGCTGCAGTGCACATGGGAATACAGATATCTCCTTGACATACTGATTTCATTTCCTTTGGACATACGTCCATTAGTGGGGTTGCTGAATCAAATAGTGGTTTTATTTGTAGTTGTTTGAAGAACCTCCAGACTGTTTTCCATAGTAGTTGAACTATTTTACAATCCCACTAACAGTGCACCAGGGTTCCAATATCTTCATATCTTTATAATACTTGTTATATTCTGTTTATTGTTTTTTAATAGCAGTCCTCCTAATATATGTAAGGTGATACCTCATTATAGTTTTGATTTGTGTTTCTCTATTGATTAGTGATATTGAGCATCTCTTCATATGCTTGATGGTCATTTATATATCACATTTTGAGAAATGTATATTCAAGTCTTTTGTCCATTTTAAAAATTCAGATTATTTGATTTCTTGTTGTGGAGTTGTAGGATTTCTTTATACATTGTGGATATTGACCCTTATCAGATAATCTGCAAGTATTTTCGCCCATTTTATAATGTCTTTTCACTTTGCTGATTATATATTTTACTGCACAAAATTTTCTGATTTTCTGTTGTTAAAGTTTGAGGTAGCCCCCCTTGTCTATCTTTGCCATTATTCTCTGTGTATTTTGTGTCATACCCTAGAAATCATTGTCAAGGCCAATGTTATGAAGTTTCCCCCTATGTTTTATTCCAGAAGTTTTATAGTTTAGGGTCTTACATTTGGGTCTTCAATCTATTTTGATTTAAATTTTGTACATGATGCAAGACAGGGTTCAACTTCATTCTTTTGCATGCGGATATCCAGTTTTCCTGAAAGTATTTGTTAAAGAAACTGTCCTTTCCCTATTGAGTGGTCTTGCCACCCTTTTCAAAGACTGGGGATATTAGTTTGCAGTTTGCCTTCTTTTATTGGCAGTGTCTTTGGCTTTAATATCAGAGTTATGCTGGTCTCACAGAATGAGTTTGGAAGAATTCTCTCCTCTTCAATTTTTTTTGATAAAGTTTCAGGAGAATTGATGTTAACTCATTTTTAAATGTTGGATAGAATAATTCTCCAGTGAAGCTATCTGGTTTTAGGTTTTTCTTTGTTGAGAAGTTTTTGATTACTGATTCAATTTTCTTGTTTATTATAGTTTGTTCAGGCTATTTCTTAATTTTTCAGTCTTGGCAGGTTGTGTTTTCTAGAAATCTGTGCATTTCTTCTAGGTTGTCAAATTTATTGACATATAATAGTTTATAGTCATCTCTTATAATCATTTTTATTTCTGTGGTATCAGTTGTAATGTCTTATCTTTTATTTCTAATTTAGTTATTTGAGGTTTCTTTCCTTTTTTATTAGTTATTCTAGCTAAAGTCTTGTCCATTTTGTTGATCTTTTAAAGAAACCAACTCTTAGCTTCATTGATTTTTTTCCTATTGCTTTCCTATTCACTATTTGATTTATTTCTGCTCTAATCTTTATTATTTGTTTTTCCCTTTTACTTTTGGGTTTAGTATGTTTCTTTTTTAGTTTCTTAAGGTACAAAGTTAGATTGAGTTTTTTCTTTTTATTACACATTTGTGTTACAAATTTCCCTTTTAGCATGCTTTGTGCATCCAATATTTGGCTGCTTAATATCAGGTGTTTTATAAAGTACATTTATTTCTTCTCTTTTCTTCTACCCTGGATCCTCATCCTTTTATGTGACTATTTTAATTGAGTGCCTTCTCCGAGCCAAGCAATGAGCTGTAACTGGTGAACACCATACATAAGCAAAACAGTGGTTATCATGCCATGGACTTTAAGGAAGGTAGTGTATGCTGAAAACAGAATATGTATGACGAGTCCTGTACCAATAACAATGTTTTTTTCTGAAATCAGAAAATCTAAGCCATTATGACTTAAACAATAAACACATGTACTGCGTTGAAGAATTAGAAGTTCAGAGGAATATCAAGCATTGAGATTGTCTTTGTGCGAAAATTCTCTCTCTCTCTCTGTGATTATCCCAGCTCTGTCCTTCTTTGTGTGCTGGGTTCATCTTCCGGCCAATAACAATGAGGCTGCAACAGTGATGGGATGCATATTCAAAAGGAACCATGTCTAAAAGAAGCAGAAAAACTATTGCTGGTAGGAGGGATGAGATTAGCATCCCTGATTAGTGGGTTTCGACAAATGTTTCAAGAGACACTACTCACAATTTCGTGTAATGCACCGTTATTTTCTACTCTATCTCATTTTACAAACATTCTTTCACCACACACTATTAATAAATTTATTTTATGAATGACCAGTGGAGCACTCGCTACCAGTGAACTACAATTACTTACCTTTATCAGGGTCCACCCCTGGGGCTAAGTACAGTCACCAAAACTGTAGAGTGTTGGAGGGTGATGGGAAGATGTCAGGGAATAGGACATATAATGTCCACCATAGTCTCCTGACCCAGACTTGAATGGTTGTGATGGGAGATGGAGGTGTGGGAAACAAAGTAACACACAGTGAGGTGAAAAGCAGTTCAATATGGCCAGGATGTGGAATGTGAGAGAAGAAATCTAAAGACAGATATTGAAAAAAATTTAAGAAGTTGGGACTTTTTGAGGCCATTAAAGATTTTAAAGTTGGGTGATTATAACAAAAAGATAACTCTAGCTGTGGTGTAAAGACTGTCTTGAACAGCTGTTTCATCTACCTGAGATTATGGTGGGATATTAAGGGGATGGGTATGTGGATGAAGAGGGTAAAAGGATTTTTTAAAAGAGTCTCAGGATCTGTAGAATATAGCTGGGAAAATATTAGCCATGAGTTAAGAAACACAGGAATACCAGCTGATTTGAAGGAAATAACGGTAAGCTAAAGTTTAGAAATGCTATGTTCTTTCATCTTTGGGGCTTCAGGAGATAAATCTGGAGCCTAAAAAGGGATTTGAATAGTAGTAGCATGCAGAAAGAAATGGGATAAACTTAAAGACTAGGAGAAATGAGAAGAACCAGCAATGGAACCCTAAGGCCTGCCAATACTTAAGGGCTAAGCAGAAAATAGGACTCACAAGAACTGGAAAAGGCAGGTGAAGGTTTTGAGAACATGGCCACAAAGAAGCTGAGACAACAGAATGTAAAAGAAAAAATGAGAAATGCTTTAAAGGATATTATTTAAGATAAGAAGGGAAACTGCCTGTTGTAATCGGGGGAGAGAGAGTGAGGGAGGGAGGGGGAGAGAGAGAGGGAGAGAGAGACAGGGAGAGACAGGGAGAGAGAGACAGGGAGAGAGAGACAGGGAGAGAGAGAGAGAGAGAAGGGGGGAAAGAGAGAGAGAGAGCGTGCACGAGCATGCAAGCACTAGCCATCTTGGGAGCACATTTCCGCTGAAGCACCACATGACTGGCAATCTGCCCTGTGTTGAAAGAGTGCATTGGTGAGTGAACAAATTTTCTATTTCCATCTGCCAATTTGGGCTGTGAAAGGAAGAAATGAGAGAAACCTAGCTGGACAAAGCCATAGAGTTGAGGGAACACTTTATTTTTATTAAGATAGAAGCGGCATGCAAATAACTTCAGTGAATATAACAATACTTTGTAGCTAGTAAGTAGCTCAGCCTACTGCAGCCAGAAGATACAAAATATGTCCTGAAGAGACATATATTTCAACAGGTCAAAAGGAATTAGTGTTTGGAATATTGCTCCTCCTTGTGTTCTGCACAATCAATGTCACCTACTGCATTTTTACCAAGATAACACTTCTTCTCTGTGCTTTTCACTCAGAACAGGCGCTGGCCGAGGAGAGCCATTACACTTCTGCAGAAGCCATGCCACCACATTGTTGCAAGTAAGGTAGAGCGACAAAGTCTGTGAATATTAAAGTATCCCTGAGGTCAAGGACAGCTCCTGTCGGCAGAGCGTTATCCAAAAACACAAGTGGTTTGATCTCCCTGTCCGTCCTTCTTCAGAAAAACTGGAATATAAATAACTGCAAGGAATCCTTCTTGCTGGTCATAAAGATAACTCTCAATGGTGCAAGGAAACCACAGCCTTTCCTAGTTCATCTGAAGGCACTTGCATTATTTTATGTCTGTGTATTTGTCTTCTAGAGGGTACTAGGCATCTGCATTAATAAAACGCACAGTTAGCATTACTACAGTATGTAGACACAGAACATCTAATCAAAGAAGATCAGAGAAAGAAGCTTGCTCCAAAGGCTGTCAATGACCACTAAGTTCTTATACTCCTTATTTAGTACCAGCCCCATAGTCCTCATCTTTTACAGGATGTCAACTCACTTTGCTTGCTGCTCAAGGATGTGAAACTAGGCTGTAGACCACCCTCTGACACTGTTTTTCTGGCCATATGTAAGAATTACTCAAGCCAATTTGTCTACCTTCCTAGTGCCTTATCTTTTTATTTTAATTCACATACAAAATTGTATGTATTTACTGTGTGGAATGTGATGTTCTGAAGCATATATATACTGTAGAATTACTAAATCTAATCAACCTATGAATCACCTCACGTAATTATTTTTGTGGTGAGAACACTTTACATCCACTCTTCTGGCATTTTTCAAATAACACATTATTAACTACAGTCGTTGCATTGTACGACAGGTCTCAACTTACTCCTCTTGTCTAACTGAAATTCTGAATCCTTTGAATATCTCCCCATCCCCCCCAACAGCAACACCCCAACCCCAGGTAACCACCCTTCTCCTCTCTGCTTTTATGAGATCAATGTTTTCAGACGCCATATAGGAGTTCACACAGGTCACCTTTGGATATGCAGTTCATGGGGCCATATATTCTGTTTCATTCTCTTCCCCATTCAATTCTCCCCAGCCACCAGGTCTCACTCTCTATTTCATATCGTCTTCTCTCAACATCCTACCTGTGGTCATTCTTCTCCCCATCTTCTCTTAATTCCTTATTGTACAGATTTTTATATCAACTTTATTTAGAGATCATATGTAGCTTCTGATTATCTTCCATGTATGCATTCAACAAATATTTATTGAGAAGTTGGAGGGGGGCCATTCCATGTGCTCAAAATGTTCTTGGCTTCTTACAGCAAAAGTTATAGTAGGACTTACAAAAGAACAATTACATAATTGCTTTTCAAGTCTGCATCTTTTGATCCCAACGAAACAGAGAACTCTGGAAGATACTATGTCGTATTCAGTGAAGGATGGACTTTGGAGTTAGCTGAACCTAGTTCGTGCCTCAACTCTGTGTGAAATAAAGTAAGTGAATTAACTTCTCTGTGTCCCTCGGTTGTAGAATGAAGCCATTACTACCTGTTTCATAGGTTTATTGAAAGGATTAGCTAATGTAATATGTGTAAAGTTTTCTTACACTAAGCATGTTCTCATTAAACATGTACTAAAAGAATGAATGAATCTTTCGGTCCTTGTGAAATGATAAAGGTGGCATATATAAATAAAAATCAGGCTTAAGAATAAAAAGAAAATAAAAAAAGTTATGTCAAAAAAACTAAATGGAAAAATAAACAGCTCTCTTCTTGTTATTCACAGAGTGATTATTATGTGCCTAGCCCTGGGCTAAGATATTTACTTATATTATCTCACTATGTTAGTCTTTTTTTGCATTGTTGTAAAGGAATACCTGAGACTGGGTAACTTATTTTAAAAAGAGGTTTATCTTGGCTCATGGTTCTGCAGGCTGTACAAACATGAGACCAACATCTCAGCTCCTGGTGAGAGCATCAAGAAGCTTCCAATTATGGCAGAAGGCAAAGGGGGAGCCAGCGTGTCACATGGTGAGAGAGGGCGTAGGAGAGGAGGAGGAGCTGCCAGGCACTTTTAAACAGCCAGATCTCATGTGAACTCATAGAGTGAGAACTCACTTATGACCTAGCGATGGCACCAATACACTCATGAAGGCTTCCAGTGACCCAATACACTTCCCACTAGGCCCCACCTCCAACATCGGGATCCCATTTTAACATGAGATTTAGAGGAGACACAGATCCAAACCATATCACGCCCTTACTTCTCAAAACCAGTCTGTGAATAACCTTACTTTACAGATATCAAGTTGAAGCTTAGAAAGACAAGTAACAGAGCAAATAAATGTCAGATCTGTTTGTGTAAGCTTTACTGCCTAGAATACTGACCACTACATCACAAGAGATTTATTTGGCATGCATACAAGAATTTTTACAAACATATGAGAATAAACTGCACCAAGGTTGCCACTCTGAATTATTACATTTCTGCATTTTCTATGTTTGACTGACTTGTTAGCATTCATTGAATGCTCAGTAAGTTTTTAATAAATACATGAGTAAAGCTTTATGTCTAAATAAATGTTCAATCCAAAGTAGTCCTTTGTAGTTTTAAGGAAGTCATTTGTATATTTCAAGTATTTCAATACCATTGATTTTTAAACTCTCAATATACATTTTCTGTAGAATTTGTGTACTTTTTTTGCATTTGTGAAATTATTAAATTCTCATCTTCTAAAAATGGATGATTTTTGAAGACGGTCAAAACTTACTGAAGGCCAATGCTGAAAATAGGAGTGTGAGTACCATGAATACTACTATTTTGACATTGCTATAAAGTCACACAACAGTCTCACTCTAAGTAGAATTTAGATAAAAGGATTATAAGAAATATCCTTTTCTACTACGCATTTGTCCTCACCTTGTATTGTTTGATAGATTTAATTGACGCAAAAAAACATGCCATAGAAATAATGCAGTTTACTTCCATCTTTATTGTCTATTCCTTTGGAGGAAATGTGTAATAAGCCCCATGTAGCATCGCTAACAGAATCTATCTCAGCACACCACCTTCATCTGACATTGGGAGCTAGAACACCGCATTTGCAGTGATTTATCGTTTCAACCTACCCTGTCGTAAGTTAACTTCACAGTGCCTCTAAGGTACAGTAGTTGATATTTTCACTTCCTTTTTTCTCTGTAAGCACTGTAATAATGTTTCTTCCACATAAGGCTTCTGCCACATCACTCAAATTTTAGAGATTAAGTAATTATCTTTGTGGGTTTTTTATTTTTTTATTTTTTTGCCTTTTTTTTTTTTTTTGCAAAGTTTGATTGCTTTTATTCCTCATTTATGTTGTTTATAACTTGGTTCAAAGTTTTAAATACGACAACATCATGCATGTTCAGAAGAGCTCCTTTCTCCATGCAAAAGTCAGCACACATTATAATATAATTATACCAAAAGCTATAAGAGTAAAGATAGACTAATGTAATTATAAAAATCAAAATTTAAAAATCTTCCCATCACATAAACATCACAGATGAAGTCAAAAGACAGAAGACAAACTGGTAAAGTCATCTGGCAGCTTTACAAGACATTATGAATTACAATATGTTGCACTTGTATGATGATTTGTGGTTTTAACACAACAAGAGTATATATAAATATATAATTAAAGGCAATCTTTAACATAACTGTCACAGTTACTTCATAATTTAAGGAATGCTAAATATGTGCCCCTCCTATGACATGACACACAAATATTCTTCCACGATCTTGGTAACATACCACTGTTGGTGTTAAACAGCAGCCCTGATCTGTTACCTCATCTCAACCCCACAAGGTAGGAACCACTTTGTGTGGCATCTGACCATATGACTAATCCATTTTAAAAGCATCCACTTTATTTTGAGTCACCAGAAAAATCAAGAACAAGGCCAGAAATTCAATAGACAGATGGGCTACAGATATGAACCGTTCACAGAAAAATACGCATTGAAGTATGAAAGGATACTCAACCTCACACACACACACACACACACACACACACAAAGAAAATAGCAATTAAAACTATACTGCAGTGCCATTTCTCAACTATCAGAGTGGCAAAAATATCCCAGTTTGATAACATGCTTCAATGGTGAGGCAGTGGAGAAACAGGCTCTCCCACATATTGCTGGTACAAAGACAGATGGTACAACACTCTATGGGAAGAAATTTGGCAGTGTTCATCAAAATTGCATATTCATTTACCCTTTGATCTAGCAATCCTACTTCTGGAAAAATATTTTAATGATACATTTGCAATTATTCAAAATGATACACATATAAAGATATTCATCTCAAAATTAGTAATACTAGTAGAAAATCAAAAATTATCCAAATGTCCATCAGTAGGGATTGAATAAACTTGGTGCATCCAACATACCCTTGAAGAAATGATGTTTTCTTAGTTCTGTCAAAAAACCCTAGAAACAAAGACATGTTATGAGCAATAAATAACATCGGATTCTAGAACTGAATTATCTAAATATTATTTTGAATAATAAAAAATAAGTGCTTCTTGAGAAATGGGTGGTACCAGGTCTATAGCAGAAAATGCATAAAATAAACCCAGAACATGTTTTGTGCCAGACAGTAAGGAAGCTACCATTGACTAATGGAATTATGGCAAAAGACCATATGAAACAACATTAAGCATTCTAAATTCAAGCATCAGAAAGAACAATGATGACAGGGATGAAAAAAAAATCATCAAAGATGTTGAAATACATGAGTTATTATTGCTACTGATAATAGTAATGAATAACCAACGGGTCACTACTGGAGGTTACCAGGGTCCAAAATCATGACTTTGATAATTGTTAAAAGCAACCAGTTGCAATTTCCTTTACCTGTATCAGTGTGACTAAGAGACAATGTTTATTCATGTTCTATTCCATTCTGAGGAAAAATAACTAGGGACCCATGGTGAAATCCCATTAGTACTTTCTCTTGTGTTACTTGGAATATAAAGCAAAAGTATATTCCATTAATGACATTCAAATAAAAAATAGAGTCAAGCTGATTCCCAAAGGGAATTTTAAGAAGCAATTTTTAGATTTTGTTTGGTGTCGGTGCCTATATGCAATTCTTTTTTAACATGAGACCACAAAAAGTCAAAATTATGTTCTTTGTTTCTTTTTCTTTTTAAAGCACAAAGACCATGCTCACCTTGGTTAAGAACTTTGATTATAATTTAGTAATGCTGCTCTACCAAGAAGAAAAATAGAATTCCATGATGGTGTCAGAATTTTCAGGCCCTATTCAAAGAATACCATACAAATCTTTCATAAAAACAGCCTAGCTGGAAATAATGCCCTATTCCATTGAAATTCTTGTTTCGGTAAAATGATGTAAGATTCATAAAGGGAAATTTTCAGTGAGTTTTGGGGACTTGGGATGAAAATTCTTATGGAGTAGTGGACAGATAGGGATCATGGCAAGCCAACATCAGGGATTATCAGAAATTACAAGTGAACGGATGAGAAAAAAAAAAAAAAAAAGAAGAGGATGAGGAAGAAATCCACAAAGTGTATATGTGTATAAATAAATATATATTTATTTTTAATTATTTATATATTATATATGTGTGTGTATATACACACACACACATAAAATAGAACTAATCAGTTTTCTGTTGTCTGTCTCTGGATCTCTCTCCATCTGTGCATTTCTGAGGCCTACTTTCTCACATTTCCCAAAGGACATTTGAGAGGTTCCTTTACCCTAAAAACAACAACAACGAAAACAAGAAAACATCTTTCTTTAATTTGATTTAATCTAAGTGGACTTCTGTCACTGTGAACCCAAAGACACATAATGTAAAGACTGGATTTTATTCTAAGTATAATGAACAAACAGTGAAAACTTGTAAGTGGGGGAGAAATCCAGCAGAACTGATCTGCCAAGAGGGGCATTGAACAGAGGGCTGGAGAGTGAAGATTGGCAGGAAGGGCAGGCAGGAACAGCAGAAGCCCAGTCTAGGGTGGAAGAAACAGATGCAAGATATATTTTGAAGATTTAGTCAAGAAACTTACTGATAAGATAGATGTGAAGGATTAAGGAAAAAAGAGTAATCAAAGAGGATTTCCAAGTTTCTGATTTTAATGTTTGGAGAGTTGGTGGTACCATTTAGCGAAACACCCAATCCTGGGGGAGGTTCGTATTGGAAAATTCTATCTTTTGATGAGCTAAATTTGAGATGTCTATGATTCAGCCAAGTGGAACTGTTAGGCATTTAAATACATGGCTTAGGAACTCAGAGAATTTTGGACGAGAAATATAAATTTGGGTGTTGTTACTGTCTAGAGAATATTTAAAACCAAAAGAATGATAGGAGAGCATATCCAGAGAGAGAGAGAGAGGGAAAGATGGAGACCCAGAGCTGAACCTCTAAAAACTGAAAGGTCAGATTGATGGCCAACCCACTCATGAGAATGTCAAGAGTGGATATTAAAAAAAAAATCAAGCTAGGATCTTTAATGAATAAAAGGAGATAATCAAAAATTTGGTAGGCGACAGCAATAAAGAGGGTAAAATGTCTATGTTGCATGCCAGGAAATAAGGTGTGAACTGGCCTGACAGACATCATATTTTTGGTGGGAGATTGTGTGGAAAGTTTTTGACACTGCTGTCAGGACACTGCATTCTCAGGGAACAGCTTCAATCATAGCCGGGAGGTAGAAATGCTACAAAAGGATTGAGGAAGGAAGTATGCTGATCAGTGGAAGGGTTTAAAACAGAAAGGTGAAATGGGTCAAAATAAAGACTATTCAAAGCAGTATGTTTTAGACATAAGAATGGGAACAACAGACACTGGGGACTACAAGGAGGGGAAAGGATGGAGGAGAGCATGGATTGAAAAACATCCTATTGCGTACTATGGTCAATGCCTGGTGACAGGTTCAATCTTACCCCAAACCTCAGCATCACACAATATATCCTTGTAACAAACCTACACATGTACCCCTGAATCTACAATAAAAATTGGAAGAAAAGAAAAGCTGTGTGTTTAAGAGAATCCCAGGTGGTCTCCAGGGACACTTGCATACTTGGCCGTCAGTGAGTTACATAGAGATCTAAGAGCGAATAGAATTGGTCCAGAAGATGCCTTAGAGGAGAACAGTATCATGCTTCTAACCTTTCATGCCTCCCTCATGGTTTTCTTCCTATGATTCTATATCATGCCTCGTGTGAGCGCTAATAACTTACCATAAAATGTATGTGTCATTTAGTAGAACATGAGCAATGGAGGCCCAGTACAAAGTTTGTTAAGCCCTACACCCCCAAACTCTAAATGAGAGCAGCATATGTGAAAAATACTCAGACCCTGAAGCCAGAAGACCTATTTTTGGAAGGCTGAACATCCATGTCCCTTTAGACTTGAGCAAAGTGCCTAACCTCCAGGTCACATATTCCTCATAATACCTATCTCATTAAGTTATTGAGAAGGGAAAATTAGGCAAAATATATTATCAACATGTATTATGGCCAATATTGGGGAACTACAATTTTTTAAAAAAATTTCTTTCCAACCCAGAATACCTCTTCACAAATGTAGAAGAGATAAAAAAATATATATATATATAGAATAAGCATGAAACCGTGTGGTGTGCATCACAAGCATTCTTCTAAAAGATCGTAAAGATGAATGGAAATCTCACCATTTTGCATAGCCAAGCAGATTCAACCCATTACACACATGCTTTCAAGATAAACCACCACTAGTCCTCAGGTAAGAGAAATTGATGGCACAATTTGTTGCCCATAGCTCAACCTAAATGCATTTGGTAATTGGGGTGAGGATCTGTGTTTGCCAATTGACTTTACACAAAGAAAAATACATTTCTTAAATCTTTATAACCAGAAATCATTTTGAGAGAGGTGTCTGCTGAAGTGAGGCTCCTATCTTTCCATAAAAAATGAGAGATAGAGGCACTGTCTCCCTGAATGATTACACTTCGAAGAGATGGCTCTCAGGGACTTAAGAAAGACAATCCTGAGTCATAAAGAGGCTTATTTAGCTCTAAAAAAAAATTCTATACATTTCAAAATGGCAGAGAAAGAAGCTACAGTTACAAGTTTTCTGAAGTAAATATTCTAAAATACGGGGTGAAGTCTCTTATCTTCAAAGGAAAAATTTAGCATCTAATTTTTATTAGTATTTGCCCTTACTAAGATTAGTCTTATTAATAATCACCATCATCACCATTATTGCCATCATTGCCATCATCGTCTCCATTATCATTATCACCATCATCGTCTTCATCACCATCATCTTCATCACCATCATCATCACTGACTAGACAATATTTAAAAGCAAGGGAATAATAGGATGACAGCACACAGAGAGAGAGAGGGAAAGCCCATCAAAATCTAGACTTAGATGATGAGAGACTTTATTCAAAAATATTATTGCAATAGAGAGAACCCTTCTATCTCAGAAATCTGCAAGTGTCTCATTCAAATAGGAAAGGCTTTTAATTTATAAGGAAAGGGAGAAAGACCTTTCCAGGAATTTTTGTTTGTTTTTTGTTTTGAGATGGAATCTCGCTCTGTCACCCAGACTGGAGTGCCATCACGCGATCTTGGCTCACTGCAACTTCTGTCTCCTGGGTTCAAGCTACTCTCGTGCCTCAGTCTCCCGAGTAGCTGGGATTACAGGCATGTGCCACTATACCCAGCTAATTTCTGCATTTTTAGTAGAAAGGGGTTTCACCATGTTGACCAGGCCGGTCTCCAGCTCCTGACCTCGTGATCCGCCTTCCCTTGGTCTCCCAAAGTGCCGGGATTACAGGCGTGAGCCACCATGCCTGGCCCTTTGCAGGAATTTTTAAGGGGAAGTTGGGCATGCAAGGGGCCATAACTGGTGGAATCTGATAGGAAATTCGTCTATCCATGGTCAGTCGATGCTCAGGAGAAGCAAGTCAGGGGACATGTTCTCAATTTTAGTGCTTGATCGAGTTGGGGAGGAGAGAAGCTTGATTAAATTCCAGTCAGGACAAGGCAGAGAGTAAGAAATGGGCAATTGTAACCACCCAGGCAGTGGTAATTACGATGATAAAAAGAGAAACTGAAAAATGCAAGCATCATATAGTAGTAAATGGATACTCTTTCCCACAGTCAGTTCTTTGGACAGAAGGACGCTTTGCATTCTGCAGCCATATGTTCTTTTGCTAGTTTGTTCATTCCAAAATCCAGTAGAGTTATTCTAATAGTTTCAATAAATAAGCTCTGAACGTTATTTTCAGCAAAGTAGCAGGAAGTCTCTGAGAAGAACCGAGACTGTGAAGAGCAAGGGTCTCTGTTGTTTCTAGCTATTTGGCAGCATCACTTAATCATAATTAACAATTAATAAACAAAGACATTTTACATGATAAATGCCTTTCAAGTGTCCAAGATACTTTGCAAATGATTACTTTCACAGAGACATTAATTTACAATTTCCACCTGTGTCTGTCCCTGAAGTACAACAATCACAAACTAGAAGCCTAAGAAACTGACTGTGCAAATAAAAGTAAATATGGTCATACTGGACCAGATGTAAGTTACAGCTTTTTTTTTTTTTTTTTTGAGACGGAGTCCCGCTCTGTCACCCAGACTGGAGTGCAGTGGCCGGATGTCAGCTCACTGCAAGCTCCGCCTCCCGGGTTTACGCTATTCTCCTGCCTCAGCCTCCCGAGTAGCTGGGACTACAGGCGCCAGCCACCTCGCCCGGCTAGTTTTTTGTATTTTTTTTTTTAGTAGAGACGGGGTTTCACCGTGTTAGCCAGGATGGTCTCGATCTCCTGACCTCGTGATCCGCCCGTCTCGGCCTCCCAAAGTGCTGGGATTACAGGCTTGAGCCACCGCGCCCGGCCAAGTTACAGCTTTATTTCAGGGAAAGAATGAAAAGAATATTCTGTGAAAAATAAGTTAACACTGAGAGAAAAAAAATAAAAGAGGTAAGATAAATAAAAATGTGGAATGGATTGGTCTGAAAAAACGCCTCTTCAATTTGCTGGAAAAGTTTTTTATAGATCCTGCATTACTAAATTAACTCATTTGTGTATATTATTCAAAATGTTTAGCTACAATAGTAATAGCTAAGACATATTAAAAGTCTACTGTGGGCTGGGTGCGGTGGTTCATACCTGTAATCCCAGCACTTTGGGAGGCTGAGGTGTGCTGATCACAAGGTCAGGAGATCGAGACCATCCTGGCTAACACAGTGAAACTCCATCTCTACTAAAAATACAAAAAAATACCAAAAAAAAAAAAAAAAATTAGCCAGGCGTGGTGGCGGGTGCCTGTAGTCCCAGCTACTCAGGAGGCGGAGGCAGGAGAATGGCGTGAACCCGGGAGGTGGAGCTTGCAGTGAGTCGAGATCGCGCCACTGCACTCCAGCCTGGGCGACAGAGTGAGACTCCGTCTCAAAAAAAAAAAAAAAAAAAGTTTACTGTGTTCCAGACAATATTTTACGTGCTTATTGATTAATTGGTTTAACTTTCACAGGCCACGTGAGGGTTCTACAATCTGGGGAGGGAGACCTCACAAAGTCCATCATGTTTATAATTCCATGGGTGGAAATGAACATTTTATTCCTTTACTGAAATGATTTTGAATTAAAGTCAAAATATTCATGGAAAATGGCATTGTTAAGTTCTGACTTTACATTTCAGTGTAAAGGAATTCATCTGTCCTTCCTAAGAGTCTATTTTGATGAAGAATATATGAGAAAACTAGAAAACATTTACTCTGGTGAAAGAAACAAGAGGAAGAAGAAAAAGGAAAAGTACCAGAAAGTGTCACAGTTCACTAAGACAACCCAGATATGAGGTAATTTACAATAGCTCCAAGTTCTTGAGAAGGTTCTTTGAAAAAAAATATACTATTCATCATTTTATTTTGCTGTTGTAAAACTAAATGAGAATGTATATGAGAATAATGAGAAAGCAAATTTTTACCTTTAGGGAAAAAAAAGGTAAGTTTTAGGGAAAAAAAAAACTTGCATTATTTCACTATTGTATTTTTTCAAAGGAAACTACAGAACGTACATGCTAGTACCTCATTCTTAATAACCTGCAATTTCTGACATTATATTGTTTTGTGTATCCTAAGTTGTTTTTAAATGCCCTAAAAATGAATGGGGAATAGAACCATGGAAAAGCCACCTCTCAGCTTAGATTTTTGTGAGGTATCTGTAAAATGACTGTTAAGGACAGTATTGTATTACCCCCTCAAATCCATATGTTGACATTCATATGTATGTTATTGACTGCCAGTACTCTAGAGCGTGTCTTTATTTGGAGATAGACTCTTTGTAGAGATAACTTGGTTAAAATGAGGTCTTTGGTGTGGGCTGTAATCCTATACAAGTGGTGTTCTAACAGGAAGAGGAAAATGTGGACACAGACACAGACAGAGGGAAGACAACGTGAAGTCACAGAAAGAAGATGAGAAGATACGCATCTACAAACCAGAGAGAGCGCTGGGACAAGATCCTTCATGGGCTCTGTCAATACCTTGATCTTGAACTTCCAGCCTCCAGAACTGTGAGACAATAAATTTATTTTGTTTGAACCACCTCATATATGGTACTTTCTTCAGGCAGTCCTAGCAAACCAATACAAGGACTGAGCCACATCTTCGTTCAAATGGCACGTTTTTAACAGCTATGATTAATGTCTGGAACTTTGGGGGAGACGGCATCCACATGAAAGATGAAAAGACATACAGGAACATTACAGCAGCAACAAAACATTTAGTGACAGGACCACAGGTTATGGATTTTCTCTGGGCATGCAGATGTAGTCTTTCTGAAAACTTCCGGGGACTTTTGCCATCTTCATATTAGAAAACAAAGTTGGCCGGGTGCAGTGGCTCACGCTTGTAATCCCAGCACTTTGAGAGCCGAAGTGGGTGGATCACCTGAAGTCAGGAATTTGAGACCAGCCTGGCCAACATAACAAACCCTCATCTCTACTAAAAATACAAACATTAGCTGGATGTGGTGGCAAGCACCTGTAGTTTCAGCTACTCCAGAGGCTGAGGCAGGAGAATAGCTTCAACCTGGGAGTTGGAGGTTGCAGTAAGTCGAGATCACACCACTGCACTCCAGCGTGGGAGACACAGTGAGACTCCATCTCAAAATAAAAAAATAAATAAGTAAAACAGAAAACAAAGTTTAGTTTCTGCATGCATCAAAAGAACTCCATTTCATGCCATTTCTAAACAGAAAGCTCAACACATGATTTGTAACTAGAATTAAATGGTACAAATATATATATTGACTTCTGTATTTGCCACTAGATTTACTATTTATTTAAGAAGCCTTAAGTTGAGATTGGAGTGAACTATCTTAAATATATAATGGAAGGAACGAGGGCTGTGTGTGCCTTTTCCCCAGCAGCAGAACATATACTAGGAACAAGCAATTGTTTGATGATGTGTGGGACACAAGCAGATGTATTTGTATTCTGCCCTTTGAAAATAGTTCTTGTATATACATATTTTTATGCCTTACAGCTCAAGGGCTGGTGATTATCTCATTTTTAAAAGAACTGCTAACCATTTCAGGAAATTGTTGAATCTAATATCTGAAAATGATTCAGAGTGTGAAAACATTTTATGCACTTTGCAAATCAAATGCATTCGACTGGAAGGGACTAGCTTATGTTGCTGACTCTATTTTGCATGTTTTTAATACTTACGAGTCAGAGGGTTTGATCTTTGGTTTCTTTGATAAGATGCAGGTGCAATTATATTGATACACCTCAGTAAGTATCCTCTCTTAATGTGAGTTTTCAGGTTTGCCTCCTGATAGGACACTTTCTGCTAATGATAGAATAGTAAGAGAATTAGTGGCTTTTTTTCCTAAAAGTTTTTTTTTTTCCTGCTTCCAGTCACACCTAGAGTTACTAAACATAAAAAGGTCACTGAAACTGATCCAAAAAGAAAAAATAAACAGTAAAATCAAAAGCAAAACCTTCTTACAAATTGGGGTTTGAAGCCAGTTTTAGAAGAAAACTCTAATTACTTCATTTTTTTCTGACAAAGTAAAACCTGAACAAGGGAAAAACAGACATAGCCACTCGCCTAGGGTCCCTGTTTCTTTTAACGAAGGTAACCCGGTGATTGGGTGGCCTTATCACATCCCTATGAGATATGACCTTGGGACTATACCATCTTCTCCTATATATCAGATCATTTGAAAATACATGATTCTATCCTGTAAAAGACAATATTAAGAGAATCAAAAGACAAGCCACAAACTGGGAGAAAATATGTGCACAACAAATATCAGATAAAGGACTAGTACAAAGAACTCTTAAATCTCAACAGGAAGAAGAAAATAAACAACCCAATTTAACAATGCACAAAAGATCTCAACAGACATCCTAGCAAAGAAGATAACAGATGGCAAATAAGCACATTAAAAGATGCTCAGCACTATATATCATCAGTAAATTGCAGATTAAAGCAACAATTAAGTACTGCTATATACTTATCAGAGTGGCTAAAATCCAAAACATTGGCAAAACCAAATAATGTTGGCGACAAGGAGCAATAGGAATTCTTATTCTCTGCTGGTAGGAATGCAAAGCGGTACAGACACTTTGGAAAACAGTTTGAAAATTTCTTACAAAATTAAGCATACTCTTACCCATAGAGTCCAGCAGTCATGATCCTTGGTATTTACCCAAATTAATTGAAAACTTAGGATCGCACAACAACCTGCACTGAAATTTCATAGCACCTTTATTCATAATCGCCAAGATCTGGAAGCAAACAGATATCCTTCAATAGGTGGATGAATAAATAAACTGCAGCATATCCATACAGTGGAATATTATTCAGCACTTATAAGAAATTAGCCATCAAACCATGAAAAGACATGGATGAAATGTACATGAACATTGCTAGAGGAAAGAAGCCAATCGGCAAAAGCTACATACTGCATGATGCCAATTATGTGATTTTTCTGGAAACGGCAAAACTATGGAAACAGTTAGAAAACAAGAAAAATTAGTTGTTGCCAGGGGTTTGGAGGGAGAAAGTAAGGGATGAATAGGTGGAGCACAGGGGCTTTTAGGGCAGTGAAACAATTCTATATGATACTGTAATTGTGGATACATGTCATTATACGTTTGTCAAAAACCCATAACATGTACCACACAAAAAGTGGGCCCTGATACAAACTATGGACATTAGTTGATGTGTCAATATTTGCTCATCAATTGTCACAAATGTATCACATTAATGGAAAATGTTTATAATAGGGGAAGCTGGAGGAGTTAAAGAGTAAATTAGAATTCTGTGCTTTATGTGTAATTTTTCTATAAAACTTAAACTACTTACAAAATAAAGTATAATAACTTTTTTTTTTTTTTTTTTGAGACAGTCTCACTCTGTCGCCAGACTGGAGTGCAGTGGCGCGATCTCGGCTCACTGCAACCTCCACCTCCCGGTTCAAGCGATTCTCCTGCCTCAGCCTCCCAAGTAGCTGGGACTACAAGTGCATACCACCACGCCCAGCTAGTTTTTGTATTTTTAGTAGATATGGGGATTCACCATGTTGACCAGGATGGTCTCAATCTCTTGATCTTGTGATCTGCCCTTCATGCTAAAAACGCAATAAACAAAGTATTGGTGGAACATAGCTCAAAATAATAAGAGCCATTTATGACAAATCCACATCCAATATCATACTGAATGGGCAAAAGCTGGAAGCATTCCCCTTGAAAACCGGCACAAGACAGGATGTCCTCTCTCACCACCCCTATTCAACATATTATTGGAAGTTCTGGTCAGGGTAATCAGGCAAGAGAAAGATAGGGTATTCAAATAGGAAGAGAGGAAGTCAAACTGTCTCTGTTTGCAGGCAACATGATCCCTAGAAAACCCCATCATCTCAGCCCAAGAGCTCCTTAAGCTGATGAGCAACTTCAACAAAGTCTCAGGATACACAATAAATGTGCAAAAATCACAAGCATTCCTATACACCAACAATAGACAAGCAGAGATCCAAATCATAAATGAACTCCCATTCACAATTGTTACAAAGAGAATAAAATATCTAGGAATACAACTAGCAAGGCATGTGAAGGACCTCTTCAAGGAGAACTACAAACCACTGCTCAAGGAAGTAAGAGAGGACACAAACAAATGGTAAGATATTTCATGCCCATGGATAGGAAGAATCAGTATCATGAAAATGGCCATACTGACCAAAGTAATTTACAGATTCAATACTATTCCCATTCAACTACCATTGACATTCTTCACAAAATTAAAAAACAAAGCTACTTTAAAATTCACATGGAACCAAAACAGAGCCTGTATAGCCAAAAAATCCTAAGCAAAATGAAAGAAGCTGAAGGCATTATGCTACCTTACTTCAAACTATATTACAAGGCTACAATAACAAAAACAGCATGATACTGGTAAAAAGCAGACACATAGACCAGTAGTACAGAACAGAGATCTCAGAAATAAGGCCACACATCTATGACCATCTGATCTTCCACAAACCTAACAAAAATAAGCAATGGGGAAAGGATTTCCTGTTTCATAAATAGTGCTGGGAAAACTGGCTAGACATATGCAGAAAATTGAAACCAGAAACCTTCCTTACACTTTATACAAAAATTAACTCAAGAGATGGATTAAAGACTTAAACGTAAACCTGAAACTATAAAAACCCTAGAAGAAAATCTAGGCAATACCATTCAAGATGTAGGCACAGGAAAAGTTTTCATGATGAAATCACCAAAAGCAATTGCAACAAAAGCAAAAGTTGACAAATGGGACCTAATTAAACTAAAGAGCTTCTGCACGGCAAAAGAAACTATTATCAGAGTGAACAGACAACCTACAGAATGGGAGAAAATTTTTGCAATCTATCCATCTGACAAAGGTCTAATATCCAGAATCTACAAGGAATTTAAATTTACAAGAAAAAAAAATCAAAAAGTAGGCAAAGGATATAGACATTTCTTAAAAGAAAACATTTACATGACCAACAAACTTATGAAAAGAAGCTCAACATCACAGATTATTAGAGAAATAAAAAATCAAAACCACAATGAGATATTGTCTCATACCAGTCAGAATAGTGATTATTACACCGTTGGTGGGAACGTAAATTAGCTCAACCATTGTGGAAGACAGTGTGGCAATTTCTCAAAGATTTAGCAACAGAAATACCATTTGACCTACAATCCCATTACTGGGTATATACCCAAAGGAATATAAGTCATTCTATTATAAAGATACATGCACCCATATGTTCATTGCAGCACTATTCACAATAGCAAAGACATGGAATCAACCCAAATGCCCATTTTTGATAGACTGGATAAAGAAAATGTGGAACATATACACCATGGAATACTATTCAGCCATAAAAAGGAAAAAGATCATGTCCTTTGCAGGAACATGGATGGAGCTGGAAACTATTATCCTCAGCGAACTACCACAGGAACAGAAAAGCAAACACCACATGTTCTCACTTATAAGTGGAAGCTGAACAATGAGAACACATGGACACTGGGAGGGGAATGATGCACACTGGGGCCTGTCAGGAGGAACATAATCAGGACAAATAGCTAATGCATGTAGGGCTTAATACCTAAGTGATAGGTTGATAGGTGCAGCAAACCACCACAGTACACATTTGCCTATGTAACAAAGCTGCATGTCCTCTACATGTATCCCAGAAGTTAAAATTACAATAAAATTAAATAAAAAAAGAAATTATCCATCATGTAAAAATCTAGAATTCGAAATATATATATATTTAATGTTAGATGTCTCTAATCATTTTTTTTCAAATAACCCTATTTTTAGTTGTCTCTTTTTCCAAGCACTACATTTCTTCCCACCACCCCAACCTCTCCACTCTTAATTATTTTTGCCAAAATTTTTTTTTCAGTGAACCAGGTTTTGGTTTTATTAGGTAAGTTTGCTATTTGCATTTTTAAAACTATTTTCTATTTTAGTCCTTTCTACTTTTCTTCATATTAATTTTGACATTGTACTTTCTTTAGATTTTTGTCCTTTTGTTTCTTGAATACTTAATTACTTTTACCTTTTTTATTTTTAATAAATGTATTTAAAGCAATACAATTTTTTTTTGACAGTCTCGCTCTGTCACCCAGGCTGGAGTGCGTGGCACAATCTTGACTCCCTGCAACCTCCGCCTCCTGGGTTCAAGTGATTCTTCTGCCTCAGCCTCCTAAGTAGCTGGGATTACAGGCATGTGCCACTACATAAAGCAATACAATTTTTGTCAGTATCAGTGTGATTACTTTCCACAGTTCCTAACTTGTAGTCCTCTCACTATTGTCTATGAATAGTTTGCAGTTTAGAATTTGATAAACTACAAAAAAAAATACTTTTACAAACAAATGTTAAATACAATGCATAGGATTTATTTTGACTTCATAGTAGTCAGAAAAGAGTGACTGTATAATTATTTCTTTGAGAACTTAATGTAATATTTGTGGCTTAATACAGGGTAAATGTCTGTGACTATTCATCGATGTTTGAAAATAATATGAAATCCCTCTTGGAGGTATGTTTTTATGAGTGCTCAGGCTTCTTAATTGCATGATTCAGTCCACAGTATTCGTGCTTATTTCTATTTGGTCTAACTTTTGCCGATATAATTTTTAATGTTTCTTACACTGATCACTGTTTTCATATTCTTTTATTTTCAGCAAATTCTATTCCAGATATTTCAAACCTGTAATAAGCATGCACATTCATAACTTTCATGCTTCCTTGTTGGAAGTATATTCTATCAATATGAAATCTTTCTCTGAATTATCTTTAAGTCGTTTTAATATCAAACTCCGTGTTATTAAAGAATACTGTGGGCCGGGCGCGGTGGCTCACGCCTGTAATCCCAGCACTTTGGGAGGCCAAGGCGGGCCGATCACGAGGTCAGGAGATCGAGACCATCCTGGCTAACATGGTGAAATCCCGTCTCTACTAAAAATACAAAAATTTAGTAGGGCGTGGTGGTGGGCAGGAGAACGGCGTGAACCTGGGAGGCGGAGGTTGTAGTGAGCCGAGATTGTGCCACTGCACTCCAGCCTGGGCCACAGAGCAGGACTCCATCTCAAAAAATAAATAAATAAAATTAAAAAAAATAAAGAATCCTGTGTAATCTGTGATGTCTAATTTGCCAGGGATTATTACTCTTTCTTCTCTCTCTGTTTCTCATGTTTGTTCTTGCTTTTTCACTGTCTTCTTTTTCTTTTTCATAAGAAAACCTTGTGGGGAAAACATCCAATTGTGCTAAATGAAAAATGAAAGAAGAATAAGTTTCCTCTTTTTAGCTAATCAAAATGTCTTATACTTACGTGAAATATTCTTCTAGAAATCTAAATTATGAATCTATATCACAATATTTTTCATTATGTTAAGCGTTATGATTTTAGAAGAGTTAGAGCTATGATTCAAAGCCTTTTTCTAAAGTAAAGGTCATTTGACAGAAAATTATCTACATTATTCTGTACTTTTTCAGTCTTGATAAAATTTCAAAATTCAAATTTGTCAATTCTCATACCTCTACTCTGTAGAAAACAGGGACATAATTTTTAACATTGCAGATTTGACAGCAACCACGAATGGCAAGGGAGAAAGTGCATGATTTTAAAAATTTAAACTTTATTTTTAAAAACAAGGAAAGCAGGACAAAATTGTCAGAGAATAAGGGAAGTAAGGATAACCCCGTAAACTACCGTCACAAACCACTCACACGTTGGTGCAGGCTTCCTTTTGAGAGGGTTTGCTGCCCCCTCTTGGCCTTTGCAGTAGGATGCAAAAGAAAAACGCAAAAAAACAGACATCAAAGAGGCTTAACCAAACGGGCTTGAGTCTAAAACCTTTTGAAGAACAATTTATGTGCTGTATGAAACAACCTTTGTGGAGGAGTCTGTGACACTAAAGGCTGCCCCACCCTCCAGTCCCTTAAAAAGAGAAAGCTGACGTTAAGGATCTTCCTGCCTTGTGAATTGTCACGCTCTGTGTAATCGGATCCCACCCAGTGACTGGGCTCCCTGGACTGGGCCACCATCTACATCCTCTGAACAAACTAGGCTGTATGGCATAAACCCCACATGAAACTGAGCAATAAAAGTGCTTCATGTTGAAAAATGAGTAAATCATTTTGCAGAACATACTAAGAGCAGTATAGGAAGTAAGAGAAGCAGCAGGTAAAAATTGAAGTACACAAAGCCAGAAGCAGAGATTGTTACAGAGAGAGATGAAAACAAGGGATAGAAAACTAAATATATATATAAAAAAATGAGTTTGCTAGAACTCAAACCCCAAAAGCTGTGACTACGTTGCCCTACATTGTTCCACTTTGCAGGTGTGACTACATTCACGATCTTGAGATGGCGAGAGTATCGTGGATTATCTAAGTGGGCCCAATGTAGTCACATGAATCCTTCTTAGAAAAAGCAGGAAAGTCGGAATCAAAGAATGATACAATGATGGAAGCAGGGTCAGAGAGAAAGAGAAAGAGGGAGAGAAAGAGAAAGAGGGAGAAAAAGAGAGAGAGAGAAAAAGAGAGATTGATTTCAAGATAGTACACTCCTGATTTCGAAGATGGAAGAAATGTTGATGAGCCCAGGAATGCTGGTGGCATCTAGAAATCAGAAAGGTAAGCAAACGAATTCTCTCCTAAAGGCTCAAGGAGCATAGCCTTTCTCACCCATTTTGAACTCCTGACCTCCAGAACCATAGTAAATTTTTGTTGTTTTAAACGACTAGTTTTGTATTAATTTATTACGGCAGCAAGAGGAAACCAATACATGTTTCTGGATTTCTTAGAGAAACTTCAAATTTGCTGTTTCCCCTCCTATTCCATTGACATGCTCCTACATTTTACTTACATTCCCTATTTTCACAATATTATTCAACAGTCTCTATATTCTTCTGTATTTCCTATATGGTCATTCTTTATAATAGCAGTATCATAATCCATAAACAGTACATCTAAATTTCCAAACCAAAACAGTGTCTTATTCCAAACAAGTCTCAAATTCACCTTTTTTTCTCTATTTTGACCAGCTTAGTTCTCTTCTGCCTCATCATATATTTGAATTATTGGAACAAGAAACTAATGTTTTCTGGTCTCCAAATGCTTCCCAATCAATTCCATACTATGAAATTATCTTTATATAATAGTCTTTTTTAAAATTTTATTTATTTATTTTTTTTGAGACGGAATCTCGCTCTGTCACCAGCTCGGTTCACTGCAACCTCCACCTCCTGGGTTGAAGCTATTCTCCTGCCTCAGCCTCCCGAGTAGCTGGGACTACAGGCGCTCTCGTCACCACCACGCCCGGCCTATATAACAGTCTTATGTCTTTGGGGAAAAAAAAAAAACTTCTATTGGCCAGGCGCAGTGGTTCACACCTATAATCCCAGCACCTGGGGAGGCCAAGGCAGGCAGATCACGAGGTCAGGAGATCGAGACCATCCTGGCTAACACGGTGAAACCCAGTCTCTACTAAAAACACAAAAAATTAGCAGGCGTGGTGGCGGCGCCTGTAGTCCCAGCTACTCGGGAGGCTGAGGCAGGAGAATGGCAGGAACCCGGGAGGCGGAGCTTGCAGTGAGTGGAGATTGCGCCACCGCACTCCAGCCTGGGCCACAGAGAGAGACTCCGTCTCAAAAAAGAACAAAACAAAACAAACAAAAAAAACTTCCATCTTTCTCCACTACCTACAGGACATCAGTTAGAGTAATTAACTTAGAAGAGCAATTAAGTATAATGCAAAGATGCCCATGAGAATAAATTATAATATTTTATTGAGATATTAAAGACCTGGATCTTGTGGGCAGAAAAGTATTCCTTTAAAAGTACTCAAAAATATTGAAAATAGAAAAAAATTTAAGGTTAATTATACTAAAAGAATAATTATCAAAAAATAAAATATTCTATTAAAATTATGCTATATTTTATATTAGGCTATAAAAAGTAAAAATTATCTTTTAAATATTAAAAAATATGTTATACACTGGAAAAATACCTTCAATACATATACTGATCAAAGATTAGTTATACAAGTATAACTAATAACAAAGACACGAATATAAATAAATATATATGACTAGTAACACATATGACTAATAATCATGAATATTAGTGTCAGGAAAATGTAAATCAAGACCACACTGAAATACCAGTGTATTATAAAGAAATAAAAACACATTGACTACAATGACTCTCAACATATAATCTTATAAAGACTCTCAAATAGTTATAGGTACCACAGTTTCCTTTTGTTTTATATGGTTTTAAACAATTAAGAATTTAAAAAATATATTTTTTACTATTTAAATGAAAAGCAATGGAATCATTGACATAGGATTCATTAATACAGGAATCATTGAAGGGAGAGAGGTAAAGGGATGGGATTGTGGAAGTAAATGATTTTATAAGGGTCACTGTCAAAGTTTTAACTTCTATTTTTGATGGCAGTTTGATGGGTATTTACTGTATCAATAAAAATAACTAAGTGGTCATCATGGAATAATAATGAGAATACACCTTCAACAAAGAATTATGATTAATCCAGTTTTGTGTATCTGCAGTTCAAAGGGTGGAGAAATGGGATGGGGTGGGATGGGGTGGGATGGGGTGGGGTGGTGTGGGAAGGGAAGGGAAGGGATGGGCTACTGTCTCTTGAGCCCTTAACTCTGTGGCAGTCCTTTGCTTGCTGTATTTGCATATGTCCTGATCAGTGCCCGCATATATCTTCTTTGTATAAGAATACTTCTACTATTATGATTGTTAGTAAGTATATTACTATTATTAAGTATAATATTAGTAGTAGCATTAGCATAATACTATAATAGTATTAATAATATACTATTATACTTAAGTATTATACTTAACAAGTATTAGACTACAATAATACTCTTATTATACTATAATTTTCTTAAGAAATACAGGTTCTGGGAGGTTTAGGAAACCATGCTGAGGTTAATATTTTAGAAATGAAACTTGTAAACATTTTTGTTATTTAAAAATTCTTATTTAGGAATGAATATTTAGGAATATATGAAACCCACTAAAAAGAAATGCAAGTGAATAATCAATATAAGATTTAAAATTACGGTTTCTGCAGGGGAAGAGAAGGGCTTGGTTTGACAGAAACCACAAAGTTAGATGTAGGCTATTGTTTTTTGTTTGTTTCTTTTCCTATTGAGGTAGAGGGTGATTCTTTGTGTTAATTATATTATTAAAAACAGCCAAATCAATTAATAAGTAATAAAAGAAGATCATGTAAGGATCAAGATGAGGAGGTCTTAAGGATCATGCTTATTCCAACTATATGCTCCTGAAATCCAAACAGAAAAAAAAAAGAATTAGGAAAAAATATATATACTTATGGAACAGAAGGGCCCATATATACACATAATTGGGATTCTAGAGAATAAATCTTAAAATGGGAGAGAAAAATTACCTCCAGATATGTAATAAGAAAAATAAGGTTTCTGGAATTAAGTTTTCAATTTTCAAATTAAAATAGGAAAAACTGACAATGACTAATTCCAAACATATACTACCGGATATTGAAGTGAAGGAAGAAAAGTACAATTCTTACAAAAGGGAAAATCGGATTTTTGAGAGTTTTCCCTTAAACTTTCAATGTCAGCAAAATTTTTGTTAAAGAGAGAAAAGATAGTTTTACTTCTGTTCATTTTTTGAAAAGTACTAAGAAAATATTCATTTTCAAGCATTTAACCAACCCCCTAAATATAGCTATAAATATATAAATAAATAAGATAAAAATAAGTAAATACCAAATAGCATTTTAATAAACACTATAAATAAAATTTATTTAAATTTACTAAAAGAAATAATTAAAAATTAAAATATAACTATAGTATATAGTTTCCTAAAATGTCACTCAGAGACATAGGACTCATGAACTTTTCTTGAAAAAATAATCTATTTAAAAGTGAAATCCACTGTACCTGAGTAAATATAAAACAAAGAAAAAAGGAATATGTGGTAAAGGGTTCTGAGATGAGCATTAAATTGGTTTGTATATAAAACCATAAACAACTCTGGGAACCAGGGTTTTGTTTTTGTTTTTTGTTTTGTTTTTTGTTTTTGTCTTGACAGGGTCTCACTCTGGTTGCCCAAGCTAGAGTGCAGTGGCCAAATCTCAGCTCACTGCAGCCTCAACCTCCCGGACTCAGGTGATTCTCCCATCTTAGCCTCCCGAGTAGCTACAATTACAGGCGTGTGCCACCACACTGGCTCATTTTTGTTTTTTAGTAGAGACAGGGTTTTGCCATGTTGTCCAGGGTGGTCTCAAACCCCTAGACTCATCTGCCCACCTTGGCCTCTTAAAGTGCTGGGATTACAGGCGTGAACCACCGCACCTGGCCTGGGAACCATGGTTCCTAGAATGTAAAATTAAAAACCTCATTAAAAATAAAAACAACAAAATCAGTGGTGCAGAATAATGGATGTGGGAGGAGGTATTTGGTTTCCTCGTTTTTCATAGTAAGGAGTCAATAGATATATCTAATTTTAATAGTCATTAACTGATGCTAACCTCCTCCAAGATTATTTATAATCTTTCTTCTTGAGAATTTCTCAGGTAAGAATATCTCTTATCATGAAAGCATTTATCTGAACTTCATCTACTTCTATAGATCTATATGATGATTCAAGAGAAATATTTGTATACTTATTGCTTAAAATTATATATATAGAAGTTAGCATCTGTTCTGAAAAGGAAAATAACATTATTATAAATTGTAAAGAAAAACATGAAACAGCAAAGTAAGAAGCTTGGGGCTTCTAGAAACTTCATTTTTATAGTGTCCATTTCCATCAAAAGGCCATAACTGCTGAAACGTATCCTCACCTTTCAGGAAACAATGTAACCTGTGGCATTAACCCCTATGGCATGGTACACTGAAGTGTTATTGAGATCTGTGTCTGATTTGATACTTATGACAAACATAAATCAATGTCTTTGCAGTGACACTGCTGCACAATGCTAATGACAGTGTAACACCCACAGTTTACTATTCAACATAAAATTATCTGCTAGAATATAAAACTGCTTGACATTTTTTCCTCTATTGCTCCTGGAGACTAGGACTTTAATAAATACCTCTATGATTATAACAGTATAATTTTATTGAACACAATCATCTATAGGGATTTTTATTTTTTACTAGGAGAAGGAATGACTGTGTCATCTCGTTGGCTCTGGAAGACCTCATTCCATTGAGGGCCTGGGAGAAAAGCAGCAAATGTCAGGACCTTATTGGGCAATTTGACATGTAGACAGCTTCCTGATAAATGCAAACTATCCCCAGACAGATCAGCTGACAAATTTCTCATCTCTTTTTCCGGCTTTAAAAAAATCTTTATCTCGGCCAGGCATGGTGGCTCATGCCTGTAATCCCTGCACTTTGAAAGGCTGAGGATGGCAGATCACAAGGTCAAGAGATCAAGACCATCCTGGCCAATATATTGAAACCCCCATCTCTACTAAAAATACAAACATTAGCCGGGTGTGGCGGCGCATGCCTGTAGTCCCAGCTTCTCAGGAGGCTGAGGCAGGAGAATTGCTTGAATCCCAGAGGCGGAGGTTGCAGTGAGGCGAGATGGTGCCACTGCACTCCAGCCTGGCAACAGAGTGAGACTCCGCCTCAAAATAGTAATCATCATCATCATCATCATCTTTATCTCTCACCAATGTTTTATAATTTACTGATTTATCCAATTCATTGTCTATCTTCCCACCTGTATACATATTCACTGATGGAAGCACTTTGTTTTTGTTCACTGCCATACTCCCAGAACTGAGACATGTGACTGCCATATAGTTGGAATTCATTAAATATTTGTTGACTAAACAAATTGAATGCATCGATGCACAAGCTATAACCATAAATTACCTGCCGTAAAAGTACATCTCAGAGGCCCGCTATTATTTTCAGAAGGAGCTATCACTTTAATTTAGCTACATTATATTAAAAATTTCCTCAACTTTTACAAGAAAGCACTTGCTAAAAACTAAAGCTGTGGACTTTAATTGATTCAAATATTGAAATAACCGCTAAGAACTATGTTTTATAGCAAGATATACCCTATAGCTGACCAAAAGAATACACTTTTCATTGGCAGTAACTTTAAAACCTTGGGTAGGTATAAGGAAGATTTATCAGCATAATTCCAGAGTAAGAATGCTGTCATTCTCCTTACTCTCTCAAAATATATAAAAGCATCAGTAGATCCATTTTAAATTCTGCAGTAGAAATCATATTTTTAAAAATTACTTATATTTGTTCCTAAACCCTATTAAGTGTTCACATCCTAAATTAAGACACACTCACATTAAGATCCAAGTACCTTGATTTACTGGATATGTAGACTGCAAAATTACCCAATCTCACTGACACTCATTTCTAAAGCTGTAGAATAGTATATCTCCCTGAGACTCATTTCTAAATCTATAGAATATAGAGACTTCTAGGGCTCACCCGTGCCAATTCTCTTCTCATTTTAATATGTAATCAGATTAATCCCTGCCCCGCCCCCACCCCAGAGTGGAACCATGTAAACTGGTCCTTAGCAATTGGCTATGAACACAAATTTCTCTGGACTCCAAGGAGACTCTCGGTTAAGCTCAAAGTGGTAGAGTCTCCAAAAGCCTGGGTCACTGAGTAATCACATATATCATGGGAGAATACCTCTGTGCTCTCTAACCTAAGCTGGATGTGTTTTCTAGACGTATACTGTAAGAGATACAATTCTAAATACAAATATTTTCTGAATAACCTTATGAAGTAAAAATTGCTAATATTATAAATATGTATTTTTCAAGATTTTTATTATGTGTCAATAACAATATAAGCTTAACTCCCACTGGTTTAATAAATAGAATTGTATGGGGCCTGTAGCCCCTTTGTTTTGGCCAGTTTCTCCCATTTTCAACAGGTGTATTTACTCAATGCCTATAACCCCATTGTATTTAGGAAGTAACTAACTTGCTATTGATTTTACAGGCTCATAGGTGGAAGGGATTTGCCTTGTTTCAGATGAGACTTTGACTTGGACTTTTGGGTTCATGGTGGAATGAGGTAAGACTTTTGGGGACTGTTGGGAAGGCATGGTTGTGTTTTAAAACGTGAGGCCATGTGATTCGAGAGGGGTGAGGGGAGGAATATGGTTTGGCTGTGTCCCCACCCAAGTCTCATCTTAAATTGTAGTTCTCATAATTCCCACATATCATGGGAGGGACCTGGTTGTTAGGTAATTGAATTGTGGGGGCAGTTACCCCCATGCTGCTGTTCTCATGAGATCTGATGGTTTTATAAGAGGATTTCTTCCTTTTGCTTGGCACTTCCCCTTGCTGCTACCATGTGTGAATCATGTGTTTGCTTCCCCTTCTGTAATGATTGTGAGTTTCCAGAGGCCTCCCCAGGCATGCTAAACTGTGAATGAATTAAACTTATTTCCTTTATAAATTACCAGTCTCAGATATGTCTTTATTAGCAGCATTAGAATGGACTAATACACAAATAAGCACATGAAAAGATGTTCAACTTCATTAGTCATCAGAGGAATGCAAATTACAATCACAATGAGATGTCCTAATAATGAGATATCTTTCAAATGACTAAGGTAAAAAAATAGTCACAACACCAGATGCTAATGAGGCTTCAGAGAAACTGGATCATTCATCCATTACTGGTATGGATGTAAAATGGCACAAGCACTCTAGAAAACATTTGTCTGTTTTGTACAACGTTAAATATGCAATTACCATAAGACCCAGAAATTACACTTATTCGCATATACCTTGGGGAAATGAAACCCACACAACAACCTGATGTTCACAGCAGCATTATTGGTAACAATCCCAGTAATGATGAAACAACCCAGATGTCCTTCAACTGGTAATTAGTTAACCAAATGGTGGTTCATTCATATCATAGAACACCACTCAACAATAAAAAGGAAAGCACTAGTGATTCACATGACAACCTGGATGGATCTCCTGAGAATTATACTGAGTAAAATTTTTAAAGGGTAATTTTAAAAGGTTATGCACTGTGTTTTTTCTTATGTAACATTATGTTAATGACAAAAATTTAGAAAGGGAAAACCGAGTAGTGGTTTTCAATGGTAAGAATGACTGTGGTATTGAAGAGCAGCCAAAGGGATCCTTTTGGTGTATGAACTATTCTATGCCTTCACTATAGTGATTTATGCACAAAGCTATAAAGGTAATGAAATTTCATAAAACTACAATATCCACACGCAAACCCAAATGAGAACAAGTAAAAGAGGATATCTGAGGAAGATTAATAGGTTGTATCAGTGTATCAATGTTAGTATCTTGGTTTATTACAGTTTTGCAAAATGTTATCTTTGAGGGAGACTGAGTAAAGGTACACAGATCTATTATTTCTTTTTTTAAAATTTTATTTCCATGTGTTTTTGGGGAACAGGTGGTATTTGGCTACATAAGTTCTTCAGTTGTGATTTGTGAGATTTTTGTGCACACCTGAGCAGTATACGTTGAACCCAATTTGTAGTTTTTCTCTCTTGCCCCCCTCCCACCCTTTCCCCTGAGTCCCAAAAGTCTATTATATCATTCTCAAGCCTTCGCATTCTCATAGCTTAGCTCTCACTTATGAGTGAGAATATATGACGTTTGGTTGTCCATTTCTGAGTTTCTTCACATAGAATAATAGTCTCCAGTTCCATCCAGGTTGCTGCGAATGCAATTAATTTGTTTCTTTTTATAGCTGAATAGTATTCCATCATATATAAATACCACAGCTTCTTTATCTACTCGTTGATTGATGGGCATTTGAGCTGGTTTTATATTTTTGCAGCTGCAAATTGTGCTGCTATAAACGTGTGTGCAAGTATCTTCTTTGCATAATCACTTTTTTCCTCTGCGTAGATACCCAGTAGTGAGATTGCTGGATCAAATGGCTGTTCTACTTTTAGTTCTTTAAGGAGTCTCCAAACTGTTTTCCAAAGTGGTTTTACTAGTTTACAGTCCCACTGGCAGTGTGGAAGTGTTCCCTTTCCACTGCATCCCCACCAACATTATCTTTTTATTTTTTTGATTATGGCTATTGCAGGAGTAAGGTGGTATCACATTCTTGCAGGAGTAATGTGGTATCGCATTTGCATTTTCCTGATCATTAGTGATGTTGTGCATTTTTTTCATGTGTTTATTGGCCATTTGTATATCTTTTTCTGAGAATTGTCTATTCATGTTCTTAGCCTACTTTTTGATAGGACTGTTTGTGTTTTTCTTGATAATTTGAGTTCCTTATAGATTCTGGATATTAATCATTTGTCAGATGTATAAATTGTGAAGATTTTCTCCTACTCTCTGGGTTGGATATTTACTCTGTTTACTCTGCCAACTGTTCCTTTTGCTGTGCAGAAGTTCTTTAGTTTAATTAAGTCCCACCTATTTATCTTTGCTTTGTTGCATTTGCTTTTGGGTTCTTGGTCATGAAGTCTTTGCCTAAGCCAATGTCTAGAAGAGTTTTTACAATGTTATCTTCTAGAAGTTTCATAGTTTCAGGTCTTAGATTTAAGTCCTTGGTCCATCTTGAGTTGATTTTTGTATAATATGAGAGATGAGGATCCGGTTTTATTTTCCTACATGTGGCTAGCCAATTATCCCAGCTTCATTTGTTAAAGAGGGTATCCTTTCTCCACTTTATGTTTTTGTTTGCTTTGTTGAAGATCAGTTGGCTGTGAGTATTTGGTTTTATTTCTGGGTTCTCTTTTCCATTACATTGGTCTATGTGTCTATTTTTATACCAGTACCACGCTGTTTTGGTGACCATGGTCTCATAATATAGTTTGAAGTCAGATGATGGAATGCCTCCAGATTAGCTCTTTTTGCTTAGTCTTGCTTTGACTATGCAGGCTATTTTTAGTTCCACATGAATTTTCGGATTTTTTTTTTTTTTTTTTTTTTGCCAGTTCTGTGAAGAATGATGGTACTATTTTGATGGGAATTGTATTGAATTTGTAGATTGCTTTTGGCAGTATGGTCATTTTAACAATATTGATTCTACCGATTGATGAACATGGGATGTGTTTCCATTTGTTCGTGTTGTCTATGATTTTCAGCAGTGTTTGTAGTTTTCCTTGTAGAGGTCGTTCACCTCCTTGGTTATATATATTCCTAAGTTTTTTTTTTTTAATTATTATTATTTTTTTTTTGCAGCTATTGTAAAAGGAGTTGAGTTCTTGATTTGATTCTCAGCTTGGTTACTGTTGGTGTATAGAAGAGCTAATGATTTGTGTACATTAATTTTATATCCAAAAACTTTGTTGAATTATCAGTTCTAGGAACTTTTTGGAGGAGTCTGCAGGGTTTTCTAGGTATACAGTCATATCATCAGCAAACAGCAACAGTTTAACTTCTACTTTACCAATTTGGATGTCCTTTATTTTATTATCTTGTCTGATTTCTCCATCTAGGACTTCCACTACTACATTGAATAGAAGTGATGAGAGTGGGCAATCTTGTGTTGTTCCAGGTCTTACAGGGAATGCTTTCAACTCTTCCCCATTCAGTATTATGTTGGCTGTGGGTTTGTCATAGATGGCTTTCTTTACATTGAGGTATATCTCTTGTATGCCGATTTTGCTGAGGGTTTTAATCACAAAGGGATGCTGGATTTTGCCAAATGATTTTCCTGCATCTATTGAGATAATCATGTGATTTTTGTTTTTAATTCGGTTCATGTGGTGAATCACAGTTATTGACTTGTGTATGTTAAATCATCCCTGCATCACTGGTATGAAACCCACTTGGTTCACGGTGAATTATCTTTTTGATATGCTATTAGATTTTGTTAGCTAGTATTTTATTAAGGAGTTTTGCATCTATGTTCATCAAGGATACTGGTCTATAGTTTTCTTTTTTATGTTATGTCCTTTCCTGGTTTTGGTATTAGGGTGATACTGGCTTCCTAGAATGATTTAGGGAGGATTCCTTCTTTCTTTATCTTATGGAATCGTGTCAATAGGATTGGTATCAATTCTTTGAATGTCTGATAGGATTCAGCTGTGAATCCATCTGGTCTTGGACTTTTTTGTCGGTAATATTTTTATTTCCATTTTAATCTCACTGCTTGTTATTGGACTGTTCAGGGTTTCTAATTCTTCCTGATTGAAGGTAGGTGGGTTTATATTTCCAGGAATTTATTTATCACCTCTAGGTTTTCTAGTTTATGCACATTAAGGTTTTCAGAGTAGCCTTAAATAATCTTTTGAATTTCTATGGTGACAGTTGTAATATCTCCCATTTCATTTCCAATTGAGCTTATTTAGATCTTCTCTTTTCTTGGTTAATCTTGCTAATGGTCTATCAATTTTGTTTACCTTTTCAAAGAACCAGCTTTTTATTTCATTTATCTTTTTTACTTTTTGGTTTCAATGTCATTTTATTCTGCTCTTATCTTGGTTATTTCCTTTCTTCTGCTGGATTTGGGTTTGTTCTTGTTTCTCTAGTTCCTTGAGGTGTGAACTTAGATTGCCTATTTGTGTTCCTTCAGACTTTTTGATATAGGCATTTAAGGCTATGAACTTTCCTCTTAGCACCGTCTTTATTGTATCCCAGAGGTTTTCATAGGTTGTGTCACTATTATTGTTCAGTTCACAGAATTTTTAAATTTCCATCTTCTTTCATTGTTAACCCAATGATCATTCAGGAGGTCATTTAATTCCCATGGTTTCAAAGGTTGCTTTTGGAGTTGATTTCCAGTTTTATTCCACTGTTCTGAGAGAGTACTTGATATAATTTCAATTCTTTAAATTTACTGAGTTTCTTATGACTTATCCCATAGTCTATCTTGGAGAAAGTTCCATGCGCTGATGAATAGGATGTATATTCTGCAGCTGTTGGGTAGAATGTTCTGCAAATATATGTTAAGTCCATTTGTTCTAGCATATAGTATAAATCCATTGTTTCTTTGTTGACTTTTTGTCTTGATGAACTGTCTAATGCTATCAGTAGAGTACAGAAGTCCTCCATTATTATTGTGTTGCTGTCTATCTCATTTCTTAGGTCTACAATTGTTTTATAAATTTGGAAGCTGCAGTGTTACATGCATATATATTTAGCACTGTGATATTTTCGTATTAGACAGAATTTTATATCATTATATAATGTCCCTCTTTTTCTTTAACTGCTATTGCTTTAAAGTTTGTTTTGTCTGATGTAAGAATAGCTATTCCTGCTTGCTTTTGATGACTATTTGCATGGAATTTCTTTTTCCACTCCTTTACCCTAAGTGTATATGAATCCTTATGTGTTAGGCAAGTCTCTTGAGGGCAGCAGATACTTGGTTGCTGAATTCTTATCCATTCTGAAATTCTGTGTCTTTTAAGTGGAGTATGTAGGACATTTACATTCAATGTTGGTATTGAGATGTGAGGTATTATTCCATTCATCATGCTATTTGTTGCCTGAATACCTTGATTTTTTTGTTTATTTATTGTGTTTTGGTTTTATAGGTTCTGTGAAATTTATGTTTTGGTTTTATAGGTCCTGTGAAATTCATGTTTTGGTTTTATAGGTCCTGTGAAATTTATGCTTTAAGGAGATTCTGTTTTGACGTGTTTCCAGGATTTACTTCAAGATTTAGGGCTCCTTTTAGCAATTTGTGTAGTGCTGGCTTGGTAGTTTTGAGTTCTCTCAGCATTTGTTTGTCTGGAAAAAAATGGTATCTTTTCTTCATTTGGATACAAAATTCTTGGCTGATAATTTTTTTTTTTTTAAGGAGGCTGAAGATAGGACCCCAATCCCTTCTAGCTTGTAAGGTTTCTGCTGAGAAATCTGATATTAATTTGATAGGTTTTCCTTCATTGGTTACCCGGTGCTTTTGCCTCACAGCTCTTAAGATTATTTCCTTCATCTTGACTTTAGATAACCAGATGACAATGTGCCTAGGTGATGATACTTTTGCCATGAACTTCCCAGGTGTTCTTTGAGCTTCTAGTATTTGGATATCTAGGTTTCTAGCAAGACCAGAGAAGTTTTCCTCAATTATTCCCCCAAAGATGTTTTCCAAACTTTTATATTTTCCTTCTTCCTCAGGAATGCCAATTATTCTTAGGTATAGTCCCAAACTTCTTGGGGTCTTTGCTAATTTTTAAAAATTTTTTTCTTTTTGTTGGATTGGGTTAATTCAAAAAACTTGTCTTCAAGCTCTGAAGTTCTGTTTTCTGTTTGTTCGATTCTATTGCTGAGACTTTCTAGTACATTTTGCATTTCTCTAAGTGTGCCCTTTATTTCCTGAAGGTGTGATTTTTTAAAATTTATACTATCTATTTCACTGAAGATTTCTTCCCTCATATCTTGAATCATTTTTTTATTTCCTTAAGTTGGACTTTACCTATCTTTGATGCCCCCTTGATTAGCTTAATAATTGACCTTCTGAATTCTTTTTCAGTTAATTCAGGGATTTATTCTTGGTTTGGATCCATTGCTGTATGATCCATATTACCAGAGTTGTTTTCCTGGTTGCTTCTTATTTGGGTAGGCTATGTCAGAGGGAAGATTTGGGGCTCGAGGTTGCTGCTCAGATTCTTTTGTCCCACGGAGTGCTCCCTTGATGTAGTACTCTCTCCCTTTCCCTAGGGATGTGGCTTCCTGAGAGCCAGACTGTAGTGATTGTTATTTTTCTTTTTGATCTAGCTAACCAGCAGTCTTACCTGGCTCTGAGCTGGTACTGAGGGTGTCTGCACAGAGTCCTGTGATATGAACCATCTTCAGGTCTCCCAGCCATGAATACTGGCACCTGCTCTGGTGGAGGTGGCAGGGAAGTGAAATGGACTCTTATTTGGGTCCTTAGTTATAGTTCTTTAGTGCACTAGTTTTGTGCTGGTTTGCCTCTTGCCAGGAGGTGACACTTTCAAGAGAGCATCAGCTCTGGTAGTATAGGGAAGATCAGGAAGTAAGCGGGACCCTGGAACTCCTGAGATAATATGACCTTTATCTTCAGCTCCCAGGGTGGTAGGGAAAGACCATCAGGTGCAGTCAGAGTTAGGCATGTCTGAGCTCAGACTCTCCTTAGGTGGGGCTTGCTGTGGCTCCTGTGGGGCATGGGCATGTGGTTTCCATGTCAATGGAGTTATGTTCCCAGGAGGATTGTGGCTGCCTCTGCTGTGTCATGTAGGTTGTTGGGGAAGTCGGGGAAAGCCAGCAGTTACAGGCCTCACTCAGCTCCCACACAATCCAAAAGTCCAGTCTCATTTCCACTGTGCCCCCAGAACAGCACTGAGTTTGTTTCCAGGCAGTGGGAGAGCAGGGCTGAAAACTTGCCCCAGGCTACCAGCTTCCCGGCTGAGAAAGCAAGCAGGGCTTTCACGCCTCCCTGCCTGTTGAGTCTGCACACTGGATTCATGCCCTTCCCTGAGCTCTGGCCAGGAGACTTTGCCTTCGGTTGGAATTGTTACAAAGTTCAGTTGGAGGTTTCCTTCTTCCTGTGGTCTTTTCCCAGTTCCTCTGGCAGCCCTCCCCAAGGACTCCTGTGAAGTCAGAAATGGCTTCCCTGGGGACCCAGAGAGCCCACAGGGCTTTTCTTGCTGTTTCCTCTACTCCTGTATTTCACTTAGCTTTCTAAATGGACTCAGTTCCAGGTAAGATCATATCCTTCTCCTGTGATCTAGGCCTTCAGGTGCCCCAGTGAGGGTGAGTGTTTAGGGGCAGACGATCGATCCCTTTCCCACTTTCACAGTTTGGGCACTTACAGTATTTGGGCTGTCTCCCGGGTCCTACAGGAGGAATCCGCTTCTTTCAAAGGGTCTATGGATTCTCTCAGCTTTCCTGATGTATTCCTGCAGTAGTTCTTGGAGCAAAAGTTCACGATGTGAGTCTTCACACACTGCTCTGTCCGTCCAAGTGAGAGCTGCAATTTAATCCTGTCTCCTATCTGTCATTTTCCCTACCTCTCATCGCTCTGGTATTACTTACAGCTGCACGCAAGTCTACAATTACCTCAAAATAAAAAAGTTAAGGAAAAATAAATTACTCCGAAGTATAAGAATGATATTTCCATTTCTTACATAGAAATCTAGGGAAGACACATTTTTAAAATTCTGAAGGAAAACCTGCTCGAATCTAAAATAGTATGTTTGAACTCTCATTGAAATTTGAGGAAAAAATGATGACATTCCAGATATAAAAGTACAAAGAAAGACTATTATTTATTCCCCTAATTGGATTAAAAACTCAATAACTTGAAGATTTATTTTGGAAAAAATGAGAAAGGACTCCAAGAGAAAAAAATCATAAGATGGGAGAAATAATATAAAAATACATCACAATAGCAATTACAGCCAGAATTATTATTGCAACTGTTAAGAAAGCATTTCTTTGAAAAAAGACATTAGTTTAAGATCCTAGATAGTCCTTGATTTGATACTTAACTGTGGTATGCTTAAATTTTTTAAACATCTGCTAAAATAATTGGAATAGGATGGAGAGTATCCAGATCACTAGAAGAATCAAAAAGAGGGAATTCTAATAATGGAGCAAAAAGCTGAAATGAAAGGAAAACCATTAAACAAGAGAAAGTCTTACAAACAGAAAATATCAAGTATCAATAATAAGAGCAATGATGATTGACACTAATAAATATAAGTATCAAATTATTATCTCAAATAACATTGACTTGTCAAACAGGGTTAAAATATTGAAATACAAAAGCATTCCCTGCACAAGTATACATCAAATCAGAAGAATATGGTAAGGCTGAAAATAATAATGCAATAATTTTGCAATAATAATTTTGCAATCTACTCATCTGACAAAGGGCTAATATCCAGAACCTACAAAGAACTCAAATTTACAAGAAAAAAACAACCCCATCAAAAAGTGGGCCAAGGATATGAGCAGACACTTCTCAAAAGAAAATATTCATACAGCCAACAGACACATGAAAAAATGTTCATCATCACTCGCCATCAGAGAAATGCAAATCAAAACCACAATGAGATACCATCTCACACCAGTTAGAATGGCAATCATTAAAAAAATCAGGAAACAACAGGTGCTGGAGAGGATGTGGAGAAATTGGAAAACTTTTACACTGTTGGTGGGACTGTAAACTAGTTCAACCATTGTGGAAGACAGTGTGGCAATTCCTCAAGGATCTAGAACTAGAAATACCATCTGACCCAGCCATCCCATTACTGGGTATATACCCAAGTGATTATAAATCATGCTGCTATAAAGACACATGCACATGTATGCTTATTGCAGCACTATTCACAATAGCAAAGACCTGGAATCAACCCACATGTCCATCAGTGACAGACTGGATTAAGAAAATGTGGCACATATACACCATGGAATACTATGCAGCCATAAAAAAGGATGAGTTTGTGTCCTTTGTAGGGACATGGATGCAGCTGGAAACCATCATTTTCAGCAAACTATCGCAAGAACAGAAAACCAAACACTGCATGTTCTCACTCATAGGTGGGAATTGAACAATGAGATCACTTGGACACAGGAAGGGGAACATCACACACCGGGGCCTATTGTGGGGAGGGGGGAGGGGGGAAGGTAGCATTAGGAGATATATCTAATGTAAATGATGAGTTAATGGGTGCAGCACACCAACATGGCACATGTATACATATTTAACAAACCTGCATGTTGTGCACATGTACCCTAGAACTTAATTATAATAATAATAAGAAGAAGAATAAAAAGAAAAGAAACTAAACTCCCTCACACCTAACAAAGTGCATGCAATGGTACTGAAGAAAAATTGACACAGAAAAATAGAAGTAAAAACAAAAAATGGACACTTTACCAAAGAAGAAACAGAATGACTAATTAGCATTATAAGTGACATCTATCTTCATTTGCAAAATCAAACAATGAGATTTACTTTTCTGTCATTAGATTACAATTTTTAAAAATAATATGAAAATGAAAATGTGGGGGAAACTAGGTCCCTAATAAATTGGTATAAAATAAAATATAAAGAGTGTGTGGGCATTCCGTATGTACTTGTAATTCACATTAGCATATAAAAGTGACTCTGCAATTTATAGTTTTAAAGAAGTTTGTGATACGTTTTTCATTCTTGACTTTTTTGACCACAGGCCCTTTTGTTAAGTAAGATATGTTAATATCCTATAAGGCAATTATATACATGCTGTTTTAATCAATGAATTAGTTAAGAAATGTGACTCCATGGGTCTGCCTATACCAGAACAAGTGCCTACTAAGAAGGAATAATAAAAACAAGTCATTTGAAAGAGGGCAAAAGCTTTTTATATAGATTTATAACTCCTGAAGCATAATTAGCTTGTCTTTCAGCTGTTTCCCTTGTATCAAAATTTAGTTCTTATTTTCAATAATATGCAAATTAAGATGCCATGAGATGACATAAAGTAATAGATTATAATTAATTCATATAAAGTTCCCAGTTTCTCTTAAAACCATTGTCATAAGGTTTCCAAGTATGAAAATCATGTGCCCAATTGCCTTTTAGGATAAACCCTGGTATTTGCTATTTTTACAAGAAATTAGTGGAAATATTTTAGTTGCCAACATTTTAGTTGCCAACTCTCACAGAAAAATAGCTTCTATCTCTATGTTATTAACCATATTACATTGGAATATTTAAAAAATCCTAACTTCTAAGAATTTGCGCATAATAGTAGAAACTGACTTTTAGGTGAAACAATTTTGGAGTTATTTACTAGTTTGATCACAGAATAAATATGCTGTTAAAAGATATGTCAGCAGGAGGTGAATTGACAATGGCCATTTCATGCCTAATAATAATGCCATCTGAGCTCATCAGCAGAAATAGGGTAATATGTAAATTTTACTGTTTCACAGAGCTGATCTCATCTAAATGCAGAAAACCCTAGTTGTATACCTTGTCTCTTTTTCTGAACTTTAATCAATGTGTTTTAATTCTCCAGACAGAGCTGACTGATTCAGCGGACCTGGTTTATACCTTTTCCTCTCCTTGAGATGCTTGGGTGGCAATTCAATGAGGGAACTGGGGAGAGTCCGTGCTATTATATCATGACTAAAAACCGTGCAATCTGTCAACAGTTTCTTCCTACCTCCAAATACAGACACCTACTCCGACACACACAACTCTTTCACCACAATCCCCAACACAAAATCGCTGCTCAACTTTTTATGGACAGCCTGCAGGGTGCTTTCCGGTGATTTTTTTTTTTTTTAATAACACTTGTCCTTTGATTTTCATTTTACCAGTTTTCACTTAGCTAACATATGGGGTAATGAGAAGGCAGCACACAGTGGGGTTTGTAGCAGAATCTGCTTTAGAAATGACCTCACTTTGGGAGGCCGAGGCGGGCGGATCACAAGGTCAGGAGATCGAGACCACGGTGAAACCCTGTCTCTACTAAAAATACAAAAAATTAGCCGGGCGTGGTGGCAGGCGCCTGTAGTCCCAGCTACTCAGGAGGCTGAGGCAGGAGAATGGCATGAACCCGGGAGGCGGAGCTTGCAGTGAGCCGAGATCACGCCACTGCACTCCAGCCTGGGCGACAGAGCGAGACTCCGTCTCAAAAAAAAAAAAAAAAGAAAAAAAAGAAATGGCCTCATTTACCCTGCACTCTTGAATATAATCGGCTCAGTGGATGCTCGTTTCCATAATTGTAAAATATTTGACTTATCATTCTATGCCCCCAGAACTATATAGAATCCTTTCTATTTTAAGTATGGCACCCAATTTGGAGCAGTGGGGGCTCCAGAATTTCTGTTATGAAGAGGACTAGGGGACATCATCTGGTTAGGAGGAATGGGTCAGACAGATGAAATAGCTATAGAATTTACCTGGACTTTATTTTCATAACACACTCATTTAAGAGTGGGAATTGAGACCGTGGTGGAGTGAGGACACCTTCAACCTTTTTTGGGCACCAAGAAGGTTAAGAAGAAACCTTCTTACTTCGGCAGTTCGTTGTGCACTCGGCATTGCCTACTTTTCTGACCTGAAGTTCAGTTGGCAGTTGTTAGGGGCCCATATTCCTGTCTTAGGATGTGGTCATCCTATAGTTCCTTAGACAGAATTGAAAGCCTGACCCAGCTAATTCTGCTGGCCAGTTGAGTTCCCAAGACCCTCTTCCACTGTACTGTCTTTAGTTCTTTCATAAAGAGGCACAGAACAATATAAAAACTCTTGTTTGTTAAACCCCTGAAGATACTATCTTCCTTCCTTTTTCATCATTCTTTCTTCTTCATGATCCTCTCCTCTTCTGTTGACCTGATGCTTGTTTGTCCTGTGTTTCATTCTTGAACAGAGCCGATTAGAGCAGAGTATTGTGAAGAGAAAGAAGAGGAAAGGAGTTGTCTTTCTCATTTCTTTTTTCATATTTCCTTTTTATTTGCAATAGAATGCTCTATTCTGGTTGCAGACCCCAGGAAGAGTGGATGAGCAGGAGCCATCTCTAGTTTATTCATTGCCCATAATGAATTTCCAGTCTCAAATGGAGCTTCTTGCCCTTTGGTCAGCAAGCTTTGGCTTAGTATTTTTCCTCCGACTCTGTCTACCCTCTAAAAGGATCTGTGCAAAGCTATCATTTAAGAAATACTGCTCAGCATGACTTACAGATAGTAAACTTTACTAGGGAACCCAGGGGTTGATCTTTCCCTGGAAACCTGCTCTTTAAAAGTTTTGCAGTGTTTTATTGGAAAGCCATAGAGTTCGTACTTGTTCTTCTAGATATAATCTTTCTCTAAATAACCACCCAATAATGTGTGGTTAGAGATGAGTGACAGGATGTAATGAGAACATTTGTTTGCTCCACCACTGGATTTTCTTTCCTAAGGAAGAAATATAAAACTAAATAATTTGTGTAACATGACTGACTCCCACACTATTGATTATAGCCATTGTCATCAATTTGCTGCCCCACCATCCACCCTACGGGTATTATTGACAGATTGTGGTATTATTTGCTGCCAGGATTCCATTTTTTAAAGTAAGTATAAACAACATAAGAAAAATTTTAGCACATCAGAGAGTCACTCTCCTCTTGAAAATCACATAAGCTGCATCTCTGGTTTTTAATTAATCAGATGCCAAAAGTTGATCCTAAAATTTCAAACAGGATCAAAATGAGTGGTAAATAAGTAATTACACAGAGGAAGAGAAGAAAGTTATCAGAATTTTTTTTTTTTTTTTTTTTTTTTTGAGACAGGGTCTCGCTTTGTCACCCAGACTGGAGTGCAGTGATGTGATCACAACTCACTTCAGCCTCGACTTCCCAGAAAAAAGTGATCCTCCAGCCTTCTAAGCAGCTGGGACCACAGGGACACACCACCACGCCTGACTTTTTTTTTTTTTTTCTGGAAAGGCAAGGTCTTCCTATGTTGCCCAGACTGTGTCAAACTCCTGGGCTCAGGCTCTCCTCCCAACTTGGCCTCCCAGTGTGTTGGGGTTACAGTCGTGAGCCACTGCACACAACCAGAATGAATTTCTTTATGATTTAAGGCCAATGACAGAGGAATCAAATTTGATCATTTTTATTTGAAAAAAATGTAAATTAAATTATATATTTATTAATTATAAGATAGCAACAATCTGTTTTATTATAAGGCCAGGCTTCTAGATTTAGAAAAAAAGCCAAGCTCTAAAAATTACTTATTTGCAATTAGATCTTTAGTTTAATATTTAGAAATTACACTGAAGAGTTTTCTTTTTCTCTTCAGAAGTCTAAGGTAATTATATCTATCCAACTTAAATAGGTAGTATAATAAAAAGTTATGCAATGTGACACTGTACCAGTCTGCAGAAAGTACAACTAGAAAAAATGCTCTTATATAACATATCAAAAAGATCCTCTAAAATACAAACAAAAGGAGTACCAGTGGGTCCCTCCTACTTTAAAAAAATGTTTTAATATGCTGTCTATTCTAAGTTACAGAAATAATCAGAATATGCATAATTTATAATTTCTGATTTTCTTAGAGCTGAGTACATGGTTTATAAATGTAAGCTTCTCACAATGTATTCTAATATTTGTGACAAATTATTTTCTTACCCACAAAATTATCACTAAGGTACAATTTCAGCAATCTCACCTGAAGATGATTTAGGAATTTAAAGAGATCACAACACCATCACCTCAACAAGAACAACAAACCCAGGGTGTTATTTATTCCCAGCTCTTGGCCCGAGGGTGGTCAGGTTAGGGTAGTAGTACTGGTTTCTGTGCTTCCACAGCTGAAGAATTGTTTTACAGTCTGCTATGGTTTAAATGTGTCTGCCCTAACACATGTGTTAGAAACTTAATCCTTACTGCAACAGTGTTGGGGGGTGGAAACTAATGAAAAGCGATTAGGCCCATGAGGGCTCCACCCTCACCAGTGGATTAATGCTATTACCTTGGGAGTTGGCTGATTTCAGGAGTTGGTTAGTTATGAATGGATGAGTTTGGCTCCCTTGTATCTTTTGCCCTCTCTTTGCCCTTCTGCCATGGGATGACGCTGCAAGCAGATGCTTGTCAATCACCAGACCCTCAATTTTGGACTTCCCAGCCTCCCAAATTGTAAACAATAAATTTCTGTTCATGATAAATTACCCAGCCTCAGGTGTTTTGTTATAAGCAGCACAAAACAAACTGAGACACAGTCTTAACACATTCCATAATAATTTTCCATTTATACATTTGTCATCCCCCTCAAGATGAGAGGGGACTATGACATCTAATTTTTTTTTATTATTTACGTAACCAAGCATAATATTTAAGGTATAGTAGATGATACCATTTGGCTGTGTCCCCACCCAAATCTCATCTTGAATTTCAGTTGCCATAATTCCCATGTGTCGTGGGAGGGACCTGGTGGGAGGTAATTGAATCACGGGGGCAGTTACCTCCATGCTGTTCTCATGATAGTGAGTTCTCACAATATCTGATAGTTTTATAAGGGGCTTTTCCCCCACTTCACTGTGCACTTCTCCTTCCTGCCACCCTGTGAAGAAGGTGCCTTTCCTCCCCTTCACCTTCCACCATGATTGTAAGTTTCCTGAGGTTTCCCCAACCATGTGGAACTGTGAGTCAATTAAACCTCTTTCCTTTATAAATTACCCAGTCTCAGGTATTTCCTTATAGCAATGTGAGAATGGTCCAATACACTGGACAATGAGTAAACCCTAATTAAATTGAATACAATGAAAACTGCCCACCTTCTATGATATAGACTTTTAAAATAAAATAACTGAAATAGTTTATCTGTTACCCTTCTCTGCATTATCATAGGAATAGCCAAAAACACACAACCTGCATTGGCTCTTCATATTACACTGGTTCATTCTGAATTCTGCTGCTGAAATCCAGCTAGTTCTCCCTTAGAGAACAAAATATATTCTGAATTACTTAACAAATTATATGTTGCCCACCTGGCAAGTTTCACCCCGTTACTTAGCATTTGTACAGCATTTTTTATTTGCTAAGTGCTTTAAAAATAATTTTTATTCTCTTGGCTATCACGCCTTCTGATGAGTAACCATATTTCAAATGTACTTTATTGCCTTCTGATTGCCTCTTTACATCACTAAGGAGGAGAAATAAGGATGTAGTGGGATATCCTTGCACAGTATTCATTTGAGAGTTTTATTCAGAGTTTTAATATTTCAACTAAGTGGAAAACTTTGGAATAAATAGTCTCCTGTGAAGTAAATAACCATTACTTTCCTAAAATTTAGATTTATTATTATGCTTGTGAAACTACTGAGTCTTCTCCAGGGTACTCAATTTTCTAAAGCTAACTTTTTGCTGAATCAGATATGTCAATAAATCACTGATCTGTGGATAACTTTTTGGGTTCCGTGCCATTTTTTTTCTCTTATTTTATATCACATTATGGAGGCTGGGTCTCTTGAGATAATATTTCATCTTTAACTAAAACAACAACAACAACAACAAAATAAAACAAAACACCTAGGTGTATAGAGTCTATGTTTGGGTTTTGTTGGGTTCTCTATAAGTACACTATTTCAGAAATATAGCAGCTATGAATCACAATGCCTTTAGCATGTTTTCAGCATCGTTTGCTTATATATACTCAGATAACATACTAATATATCCCAAGAATTCAGAAGCAGTAAATGACACAATATTAGAAACTGAAAATGCAAACCAATAACCAGTATAAATTGTTGTTTGTACAATACAACATTATTCACCATTATTCTCAATCATAAACCACTCAGGCTATGCAGGGCATTTAACTTATTAGAAGCAACATATTGATTCATAACCTGCCTCAATTCTATCCTCTTGTCTTCATTTTTTCCCTGTTACCAATGCTCATTTAAATCTCTAAAATCATTTAATATTCAATACAAGAACTACACACTTCAGGAACCTACCACAAGGATTGTAATCCCACAGATGTTTCCAGGAGTGTGGGGGAAAGAAAAAAAAAAAAAGGCTACAATAAGATTTAGGTTTGAATCCTGGCTTAACTGTTTCCTACTACTGTAGTAGGAGTAGGCACATCATTTATTTCACTTCATCTCAGTTTCTGCATTTGTAAAAATACAATAAAATTGTACCTATTTCTCAAGTTTACAATTATCCTAATATAAAATAATTCAAGAAAAAGTAACATCGAAAGTTATAACATGTGAATTGTTTTTAAATTTCCACATGCTACTTCTGTACTTGGAGTCTATACGTATCACCCAGCAGTCAAGTAACATGTTGTATGCTATTTTTCTTAATTCCTGGAATAGACTGCAGTCTTGGTGAAGCTGAAACACGTGTACAGCAATTTTATTGTGTTCTGCATGGTGTAGTACTGTGCTAGTCACATGCCGGCGCAAATAACATTTAATTGTAGATAGACTTGTGTTTTTTGTCTTATTCATTCAGCTAGATTAACAAATGAATTGAACTTGATGAATCTCATTTATCATTTCATTGTCTCTTTTCTTTAAAAATAAGACATTTATGTTATTTGTTGAAGAGAGTTTCTTTTTGGAACAAAATACTGGAGAAGGTAAACAAACAAAATGACCATACTTTCTTATGATGGAAATCAAGTAGTGCTTTAGAATAAAAATCATTGAAGAGAAAATCAATGAGAAAAACTGAAAGTGGGTAGGAGTTTAGCCAAGAAAGAAAATAGGAAAATTTGTAAATGTCCTGCCCAAGACAATTTCAAGTTCCTGCTACACTGAGATGGATTAGGAAGCTGTAGAAAAACTATGGGCTTTGGTGACCATCACACCACATTCTTGCTTTGAGACCTTGGCATAAACTCTCTGATTACAAGTTTTCTCATCTATAAAATAGGGCATAATAACCTCAACGGAGCGTAAGAGTAAAGAATAATTTTAGCAGTAATTAATCTTTTCAAACAGCAAGCTCTCTGATTGATTCTCTAACTTCAGTGAATCCCCTCTAAAACATTAAATAGTTTTAGAAAGAGTGAACTAGAATGAACATTTAGGAACAGGTAATTAACTGAGATAATTAAGCAGATATTCAGGGTCTTGGCTTTTCCTTCATGATTAACTGAAAACCAAATCTTTATTTCCTACTTATGTGGCATGTCATAAGAAAAAGAAAAACGCTTCCTAATACTAAATAAACCATGCAGCCATCTGTGAAAATTTCATGTAATAAAATTTTTAAATTTCTATAAAACTATTAGGTTAGACCCTTTATAAAAATTAATTCAAAATAGGTCATAGACCTAAATGTAAAATGCAAAGCTATGAAACTCCTAAAAGACAACATAGGAGAAATTCTAGATGACCTTGGATTTTGCAGTGACTTTTTAGAATATGACACCAAAGGCAGGCACAATCCATGAAAGAAAGAATTGATAAGTTGGACTTTATTAAATTTTAAAACTTCTGCTCTTCCAAAGCCTCTGTCAAGAGACTGGCAAAACAAGCTGCAGACTGGGAGAAAATATTTGCAAGATACACACATGGTAAAGAACTGGTATCCAAAATACACAAAGATCTCTTAAAAAGCTCAACAATAAGAAAACAAAAACACTGATTTAAAAATAGACAAAAGATCTGAACAGACACTCACACACACACAAAATACAGATGGCAAATAAGCATAAGACAGCATGCTCCCCATCCCATGTCATCAGAGAACCACAAATTATAACCACGAGATATCAGCACTCATCAATTAGAAGACGGAATCCAGAATACTGATACCACCCAATACTGGGGAGGATGTGGAAAAACAGGAACTCTCATTCACTGCTGGTTGGAATGCAAAATGGTACAGAAAATTTGGAAGACCGTTTGGCAGCTTCCTTCAAAATGTAACATGTTCTCATCATATGATACAACCAACATACTCTTTGGTATTTACACACATCAGTTGAAAACATACATACTCCTGCTCATTAAGGTCCACAGCAGCTTTAGTCAATTTCCAAAATTTGGAAGCAATGAAGATGTCCTTCAAGAAGTACATGGATAAATAAACTGCGGTACAATTAAAATATTATTTAGAACTAAAAAGAAAAGAGCCCTGAAAGGGCCTGAAGGAAATTGAAATACACATTAATAAGTAAAAGAAACCAATCAGAAAAGGGTACATATTGTGTGATTTCATCTATATAGCATTCTGGAAAGAACAAAACTATGGAGACAGTAAAAAAGACGGTGGTTACTAGGGGATGGGGGTGAGAAAAAGAGGATTAGCTGAAGCACAGAAGATTTTAGGATAGGGAGACTATTCTGCACGATCCTACAATGACGAATACAGCACATTATACATTTGTCCAAACTCAAAAAATGTACAACACACAGAGTGAACCCTAACGTACAGTATGGACTTTGGGTTGTAATGTGTCATTGTAGGTTTACTGAGTAGACCAATTACACCTTTCTTGTGGGGAATATTGATATGGAGGGTGAAGGCAGGGGATATATGGGAACTCTGTACTTAATTGCTTGATTTTGCTACAAACCTAAAACTGTTCTAAAAAATAAAGTTTATTTTTATAAAAAAAAAAACTCTGTGGGACATCCACAGAGGCACAAAGAAGCATACTTTGTTAGTGACTTTTAAGACAATTGTTAAACTAGTGATGCTGAAAGTTAACATTTGAGCTTGAGTGTGATGAAGAAGACACGACCAGATGCAGGCAGATTCTTAAGGTTCTACGAGGCTCTTCCAGTTTCCGTTTGTAAACATGAAACTTTTATTTCCTTAACCTTCCTGTGTCCAACCTTCTTTGTACCTGACCTCCTAACTCTTGGCAGGCATTTGAAACTAGTTTTCAAATTCCTCATTTCCATACTCATCCTAACCTGATTCCAGTTCATGCTATCTCCTTTCCTTTTTGCTGTGGTTCTACTTCCTGACAATATCTTGTCTCTGTTTAACTCACAGAATACCCTGATACAAATCCTGCCCACTCCCCTGGCAAAAAACAGACTGTGCAACTGTGTACTCAGATGGTGCTGACCTATTTTCTCAAAAGGACTAAATTTACAATACTTCCAGACACTTACAGGTTTACATTTTATTTTGAAAAAGAACTGTTTATAGTATTTTATAGTATAAAATGGCTCTTTTTAATCTGTTAAGATATACTGCAGAACTGTTGGGAAATTATATATTGTACAGTTTATATTATCTATATGTGTCTAAAATTACAACCAATTAATAGAAACAACAGGAGCCTCAATGAGAAATACACACATTCACACACACATGCAAGATGGTTTTTCTTCCTTCCACTGAGATCTGGGCAAGAGCTCATTTATTTAATACTTAACTTTGGAAAGACCAGTTGAAAAAAAAAATGTTAGACATTTAATAAGTATGCTAGGTATTAGGTTTTCCCTGAAAAGTGACTGGTAGTATTCATATGCATATTAAGAAGATGCCCCGCTTTGACTCAATTGTCAAGAATGTCATGAATGTTCTTCATAAACCTGGTGAAAATGATGGAAAACTTAAGTTGCATCCTGCTGCTAGCAACAGAAAACCACAGCCCAAGCCAGTGTAAACAATGAGAAAATTGTGTTATCTCATGTAACAAGAAGTCCTGAAAAGAGAAGTTCCAGGCTTGATGGCCCAAGTGCTTAAGCTTAAAGCCATCATCAAGACCCTGATTTCTCTTCATCCTTCTACACATCTGCTTGGATCTCAGCTCAGTTTTTCATGGTCATGAGTGGGATGCCAGATTTCCAGTGTTCACCTGCCTACATCACAACAGTTAGCAGAGACAGAATATCTTCCTGTGTGATTTTGTTCTCAGGGAAGTGTTTTGAGGGAAGAATTGACAGAAATTATGTTCTTTGACCATTTCTAAATCATTCACTGGCAAGGGAAATGAGATTGCCATGACTAACACAGGAACACATGTGAAGAAGGTAGGTTTTGGAATCAATCAATATCTTTTCCTAGAAATACATCCTGCAGTTGCAACTGAGAAGCAAATTATAATGAACAATTGAGCTATGTCTCTTAATTGTTCTTTACCAAATTCCATTAATTATACATATTCTTTTTATGTTTGGTTTCAAATACTAAATGCTAAAATCCTTTATTTTGAAAACAATCTTATTTAAGTATACAAAAAAAGTAGATATGCCATAAACCCTTTTTACAATTCATTATATTGTAATTCAATAACTCATAAATAAAATACTTCATTTAGGGTTTGGTGTAAGAATCCTGCCTCCAGTCATGAATTTCAAAATAACAAATATTGTTTTATTTAGGTTAGTGCAATCTACTGTAACAATTAGCTCTTAAGTGTATAATGTGAAAGAAACAAATAGCAGTTTATTCTTTGCTCAGCGAATCGCACCCCCAAGCCATCTTCAGTTTGCAAGTTCGCTGTGGAGATTCTCTCTCTTGCAGCCAGCTGAATAGGAACATAGCACAATGGAAACTCATGGGCCAGGCTTGGAAATAGCACTTTTTCCCTGACATCCCGTTGGCTACGACTCAATGATAGGGTCACTGTTAGCCATCGGGTAGTGGTTGAGGAGAAAACTTGGTTTTGTAACACTAAGAGGAGAACAATGATATTATGGCCTCTTTGACTCAAATGCATCACGTCCTACATAGATGACCATATTTAACTCACATAACCACAACGTATAAATACGATGAATACCCCTACATTGCATATGAGAAAAAGAACACACTCAAAGAGATTAGTCAAAATCTTTTGCAGTAAGCAGTTCAGCCTGGATCAAAATTTCCAAAGTGTATCCTTTTTATGTTACATCATTTGGTTATGTGAGGAGAAATAAACCTTTGTCATTTGTACCTCAAGATTCTTCGCGAGAAGTTCTCTCAACCTCCCAGTGTACTTTGCTTCAGCCAATTTTTAGCGGCCAGTGTCTTCCCCTCTGTGCGGGAGGGCTCATCCCCCAACCTCAGAACCGCAGCAAGAAGCCCTGCCAGGGGTGCGAAGAAATAAGAACCCCCACGTAGCTCCTCCTCACTAGCTCCTCTTGAAAGGGGGAACCCAGCTATCCCGACTCCTTTCTTCTCAGCAGGATGCTTCTAAGGCTCCTGTTTTGCATCATTTCCCAGAATTACCTGGCAGAATTAAGCCTTCATCACCCACCGTGATTGAAGCCTCCATGTTCACTGTTTCTTAATTGTCTCCCCTTCCTGTGTCACTCCCACATTTACCTACCGGCATTCTCAGAACTTTCCACACACAGCTTCTAGGAGAACCACAGCTAAGACTGTAAATCTCAGAAACAGAATTTTGAATTAAAAAAAAAAAAAAGCTAGTTGCAGAAAAATGCATAAAGTATCATACCATTAGAAAAGGAATGACGCATGCAGAACTAAATAAAATTATTTTCTAGGAATACACACATATGGGATAAATCATTCAAAAAAGAGTGAATAATACACCCACATTTCAGGACAGTGGTGACCTGTGGAAAGGGCAGGCGAAGCCATCAGCTTCAGAGGACACAGGGCTTCAGTGATATTGAGAGTGTTCTAGCTCCTTTATAGGTAGAGAGTGAATTGAGTTTATCATTGTGGATTAATTTACAAGTGGACTAGCATATATTCATTCACATAAAGGGAATAAAAATATTTTTAAATGTATACATTTAGTAAAGGACATTAAAAAATCCCAATGGGCTAAAGGAAATGAGTAAAATAGGGAGGAGTTTAAATCCCTGGATTCTAGGGTGGGTATAGTGACTTCCGACTTCCGGCTGCATCTCTAACTTAACATGGAGGCTGTCGAAGGAGAGACTGATGGCATCAGGAGTGCCTAGACATGCCTGCTTGACTAAGGCTGCCAGAAAAAGTACAGGTGCCCCATTGTATTTTAATGTCAGGTAAGCAAAGAGTATTTTTGTATAATTATGTCCCTAGTATGTCCCTCTCACTTTAGTCTGGTGATGTCCATTTTAGTTACTTATTTTAGTATAGTGGGATATGTATGTGTGTGTATATATATTTTTTATATATATGTATATATTATATATTTTATATATTTATACTATATATTATATATTATAATTTAAAACATAATATATATTTTATATATTATATATAAAATATATTATTTTTGCTGCTATTATATATTTTCCTGTATATATAAAATATATTATTTTATATATATTATATATTTTATATATGCTACTACTTTTATATATTATATATAGCTCTGTATTTTTATATATATTATATATTTTATTATATATATAGTATATATTTTAATATCTAATATATATTTTATATATAATATATATTTTAATATATAATATATATTTTACATATAATATATATTTTAATATATTATATATATTTTATATATAATATATATTTGTATGCTCTTAATGTATTCAAATATTATGTGAGATATAGTTATGCTAAAACATTTTTTAATGGCCTGAAATTCAAATGTATCTGGGTCTCCTGTTTCATTTTCCTTAAAGGCATTAATTACATAGAGATATCATGAAAAACTTATAAGACACAGAGATTGAGGGTTTAATTCCAAACATAGAAGCCAGAGGATTGAAGTTGTATGCACATTATAAAAATTTTAAAATGATCATCACCATCAAGAATTTTTCATTAGAAATTTTATGTTTGGCTTCAAAAATATGAAGCTTTGGGTTTAAAGCACATATTAATCTTTAAGACAAAAATGTAAAACAGTAGTATATGTGGTTGAGTAAAGAAAACGATCATAGTTTATTTCGGGGCTCACGACCCCTCAGAGGGGAGCTTCTCCACCACAGAGACCCTGTATATCCCTGTATATTTCATTTAGATTTTTCCAAATCTCTCTGCTTTCCTACATTGTACTTTAATTGCAAACACAAAAGTGGTGTTTAAAGATTTCCTAGCCATGTAAGCTTCATTCTTGAACATACAAATGAATCTGTCTCTACGGCCCAGCTTTGGTTTTTCAGGAACATACTCTTATCAACAGAAGAGGTGTTGGAATTCCAGGAGATAATACAAGAGAATGTAGGACATATGGTAGATAATGCATAACTACATTCTTTCACTTGTTCTCACAATGCTCTTCTTTTGCAGATAATGTGATTACATCCATTTTACACATGAGAGGTCTGAGACCAACAGAAATATTATGGAATTTGTGCACAGTCCTACAGTTAGTAAGCGGTGAAGCCAGAATGTGATGCTTGGCCTCCCAAGTCCACACTGTTAGCCACTTCCGCCAGCAGCACCAGCCCAAACGGCGCAACTTTCTGAACATGACCACCTAGAACTATACTGAAATTTGGGCAAAGTTCTCCAGAAAAGCCACATACCTGTCACTTCCTTAGAGCAGAAATGGGGTATGGTTGAAAGTTGCAAACACACTATGGTTAAATTCCTTTTTCTCACTTTGGCAAAGGAAAGAACAGGAATATTTCAGCCCATCCCTTTAGCCTCACCTCACCATGAGTATAATCACCTGCATCCATTTTCCAGAGACATGGTGCATTGATCTGATCCCTCCCCTACAAACACATACATACTGAACTACATATTATAGCTATCTCACATTCTGGGATAAATAAAAAAATCTCCGGTGAAAATTTACATCATAAGACTTGACCAAATGTATGCTGTCCTGTGGTGTATGTTCAGGACATATGTTATTCTTTTGGGTTGCCCAGAATGTGAATCCCATTCCCACGTTTTGGAACCTGTGTGCTGTGGTAGCCTGGGTAATAGATAGGGAGCCTGTCCCATGAAGAAGACAAAAATCTATTTCCTGGCTATCCCATCTTTGCAGCTTGTGTACACATGTGACCATATGACCTGGCCCTCCCAAACAGATGTACTTCTGCCAGATTTGACTAGAATCAGAATTGAATGCTATGTGGTGTCCCTGCTGGCGAGGATTGTGGCAACAGCAGCAGCCATGTAACTCTACTTTCCACAGGTAACAGTGATTAAAAATCCAGCAACTGCACCCAATATCAAGAATGAGTGGTATTAGTGGTTAAAGTGGTATTGCCTGTGGCCTTGATGGAAACAATTGTGCAGCATGATTTAGAAACTGCTCTGGCTCTGCAGCACCCAAGGCTGATCTCCAGTCCTTTCAGGGCACTCTGACAATCCCAAGGTCCTTTATAAGTTGGGTTTTGTTTAAATCAGCCAGAGTGGGTCACAGTTGTTAGCAATTAAGAATACTTACTGGCAGAATATGGGAATCATAAGGCTTGAAATTCATTTAAAACACTTCTCTACACATGAACCTATTGGAACTTTATAAGAAGTAATCTGAAAACCACCTGTAGACACTTTTGTAAGTTAGGAATTCAAAATTTAATAGAGGAAAATTTATCAAATATAATGTCACAGTGAAAAATATTAGATATACAAGAAAATAAAGTATCAGGAAGAAAATTATGTGGAAGCAACTATTAAAGAATTGTGATTCAAGAATAAGAAAAATAGGAGAATATAAAATAGGTCAAAAAGGCATGTTTATAATAATTAAGGAGATTTAAGAATGGGAACCAGTGAAAAGCCATAGCCTAATGGAACAAAGAGCAAGCATATTTGAAGAACAATCATATGTAACTTTTACTAAAATAAGTGTTTTAATTTAGAACAGTTTTAGATGTACAGAAAAATTACAAAAGTAGTTAAGTTTTCATAGAACCACACACTCAGCTTCCCATACTATTAATGTATTGCAATAATGTGCTACAATGGTTACAATAAATAGACTAATATCAGTATATTATTATTAACTAAAGTTCTTATTTTATTCATGTTTCCTTCCTTTTTACATAACATCCTTTTGCTGTGCCAGGATCTCATCCTAGCTACCACATTACATTTGCTTGTTATGTCTCCTTAGGCTCAGCTGTAATTCTTACCCATGTTAAGTTTTCTTATGACAAAAACAAAAACAAAAATACTGTTGGAGGTGATAGATGTATTAATTGCCTTGATTATAGCTAGAATTTATGAGTATATCCATATACCCAGACTCATTAAATTGTACACATTAAATATATGCTGTCTTTTGTATATCAATTATACCTCAATAAAGCTATTTTGTTTAAAGAAAGATTTAACTATTTAACTACATGAGGTAGCCTTGTCGTGTGTCTATTCACCTACACTGAAAAACGTTTCCCAGAATTCTCCCTCTTCTATGTTTCCCATTAGCATGAGCCACACATACAATTTTTTGAGTGAGATTTGCAGGGTGGAAGTAAAGGCATAGCATTTGTAGCTCACACACTGTGCCGCTGGTCTGCTAACTAAGTTCATTGGCCGGAGGCAGCATCTGGGCCTACACATGGCCTTACACAGCTTGACTTTTGCATCTGAGCCTCCTGGGCCAATGTCTCAATACCTTCAAGGGTCCTGACTTCTGAAATGACACTCGTAACACAAGGTGAACACCAGAAGAACTAACACAGGTGAAAGTCACTCCTGGGAGCTTCAGCTGTTCTTGTGGACTCCACCACCTCCCATTCATGTTCTCTTCCAAAGTGCCTACCCTGTGAACTTCAGTAAACTTCAAGCTCCAACACCAGATGTGAAGACAACAGCCTTAGAAGGACTGCCTAGCTAGCTTACCCAGTTCCAACAAAAAAAATCCTTATAACAAATCTCTCTGTGTACGTATTAGTCTGCTCTCACGCTGCTATGAAGAGATATCCAAGACTGGCTAATTTATAAAGGAAAGAAATTTGACTCACAGTTCTGCATGGGTGGGAAGGCCTCAGGAAACTTACAATCATGACGAAGGCAAAAGAGAAGCAGGCACCTTCTTCACGGGGCGCCAGGCCAGAGTGAGGGCAAGCAGGGCCGGACGCTTGTAAAACCGTCAGATCTTGCGAGACTCACTCACTCTCACGAGAATAGCGTAGGGAAAAACTGGCCCCGTGGTTCAATTACCTCCACCTGGTCCTGGCCTTGGCGCCTGGGGATTACGGGGATTACAGTTCGAGGTGAGATTTGGATGGGGACACAGAGCTAAACAATATTAGCGTGTGTTTGTATATATGCATTTAGATATGTATCTTCTGGTGTTTTTACCTCTCTGATTGAACCCTGCTAAAACAGAGTTTGCTACTGAGAGCGGTTCCAGAGAAACAGAATATTAACAATATATTCTATGCATTGGTTCTGGGATTTCTGGAACTGGTTCTTTGATCTAATTAAATTTAAAGGCACAACTGATCTAGTTTTCAGTGCAGTGGGCCATTAGTAATCCATGCATGCAGTGTCAGAACCGTTTAGACAATCACACCAGCGTCCGTAAGAGTCAAGGCTCCAGGTGACCAAGTATTTGCTGTCTTAGGATATTTTGGTGAAAAAAATAAGTAAAATTGGATGGATTTATTGCTGCTGGAAGTGGAGAACTTGGGAAAAGAAAATGAGATCTTCTTTTGTTGAAGTTGGGTTAGTGAATTGAGAGTGAATGAAATCCTGAAAACTGGCATGAGAACATGTGGAGAGATTCTGATTAAACTGGGCACCTCAAACACCGAGTCCCACCAAGATCCCTTTGTTGGCAGAAGCAGCTTTCTCAACTCTGTGAAGAAGTTTGTCCTCCTTGGCCATAAACACCTGTAGTGACCTTCCTGGAGGTAGTTGCCAACAGGCCCAAATTTTGAAAATTTAAGTATGACCTATGAGGAGGTATAAGGCCAACTGAAAGAATGGCATGATTTTGCCCATTCATATTGACTGAAACCTAAGGATTTGTATCAAAATATAAATAACTCTTAAAACCTAATAAGTAAAGGATAATCTGGTTTTTTAAATGGGCAAAGAATCTGAATAGAAACTTATCTAAAGAAGACATGCCAGTGGCAACAGGCACATAAGAACATCACACACCGGGGCCTATCATGGGGAGGGGGGAGGGGGGAGGGATTGCATTGGGAGTTATACCTGATGTAAATGACGAGTTGATGGGTGCAGCAGACCAACATGGCACAAGTATACATATGTAACAAACCTGCACGTTATGCACATGTACCCTACAACTTAAAGTATAATAATAATAAATAAATTTAAAAAAAAAAAAGAAGATATCGAAATTATTAGTCACTAAGGAAATGCATATCAAAACCACAGACAACATATTATACCCTTTAAGATGATTAAAAGAAAAGAGACAAACAATAAGTTTTGACAAGGATTTGAATACATTGGAACCTTCATACAGAATAGGTTAGTGGTTGCCTAGGGCTGGTTGATGAGGGAGGAGGAATATAAAGAAAAGGGAGTGACTGCTAATGGGCACAGGGTTCCTTTTGATGTGATGAAAATATCATAAAATTAGGTAGTGCTACAGTTACATAAGTATGTGAATATATATAAATGAAACAACACTGTGCAATTTAAAAGGTTAAACTTTATGGTATATGAATAAAGCTATCTTTCAATAAAGCTGTCTAAATAAAGGTTTAGGGATGATGGAATATTAATGTGGATTTATCATGTATGACCTGATCTGGAAAGACCTAGAAGACATATCTTTCCTCACAGATGTGAGAAAAACAACTCAAGGGGGGAAGCTGCAGCATTTTTGAAGAGTTCTCTCTTCTGTAAGTCAGAAATCACAAGGAAACTGCTACAATGAACTGGGCTCTCTACCTAATAGAAGGAATGGGATTCCAGGATGGGGGAAGCTGTTGGGAGCTGTTAGAGCAAGATGATCCTTTCTTTCCCCTCTGGAGTTTTAATATTTGAGTCTGACAGATAAACCAACAATAGAGCAATTAACAGGAAAAAGGCAAACACATTTATTATGTGCACGGGGGCATCACAGGAAGGTGAGGACTCAATAACAACAGAATTTGGAAGGCTATGTGCCCTTCTTCATAGGGAGAAGGAGTAGAGAATGAAGACAAGTTAGAGGGGGAGAAAATAACTTTTAGAGCAGATGAGTGGGCCTGGAAAACAGACAACCATCTGGTAGAAAGTCATCTGGGCTCTGGGTGTGGTGTCAACTGTAGTCTTCTTTCCGCGATATGCATCGGTCTCACCCTGTTGATAAGACATCTGGGGAAGGGATTCACAACAATTGACTACGTTCTGGAGGATCCGGCCTTTAGTAGATGGGAACGCTTCAGGGAAAGCCTATCCCTGCATTTGCTGTTCCCCAAGAGCTCTCCTTTTGAAGTCCAAAGCGGCATATTTAAGGGGATTATTAATATTTCCTGAGCTCCAACAGAGCCAAGTGAGGGTACTTAGTCACTGAAGACAAGGTGAGTTACTGGAAAGGCCAATTGTATAATGTCTGCTAGTCAAACTAGAACTGAAACTGATGCGCAGTCCGGTGAAATTTTACTTGACCCGATTAAGGGGAAAAGCTATAGTCTGTTGAACTGAAGTCTGAGTTGAATAACCAAATTAGAGTCATGTCCTTCAATTAATTTCCATTTCACACACTCAAAGCCTCTTAAATGGCTGCCCTGTGCCCAAATTCTTACCCCTGAGACAGAGTGAAGAAAGCCTGAAGCCATCCCATTGAAAACAGGATACTGCTGCATAGCAAAACAAAAACAATGTACATCTGCAAATCATCTTCTTTGTGGTCCCACCCAAGGACACACACTATTTACCATAATGACAGCTTTGGGTGGGGAAAAATGATCAGATCTTGAGGAATTACAGGATTTATTTCATGGTTTTAAACTGACAATACTTCCTGTGGTCACTGGTCAGAGTAGGAAACTGTGGCTGTCAGATTACTGATGAAGGCTTGGCTGGAGTCTGCCTCACAGTGGGCCACCTTCTGATTACTTTCCTAGCACCAGAATGGGTAGAGCATCTGCAAAGAACTTGCAGAATTCCCGCATGTACCTGACAATGGAATGGAAAGAGAGCAAAATGGAAGTCGCTGGAACAGCCCCTGCCTTTGATAATAGTAAACCAAAGGTAGCACACATTCCTGGAGTGCAGAGATTGTTGCCACCATCAAGGACTCGAAAGATGCAGGGGTGGGGGATTCCATTCTATTCGGCTATTTTGCCTGTGTAGATAGCAGATGGATATTGGAGAATGAAAGCCGATTATTGAAAATTTAATCAGGTAGGGATTCCAATTGCAGCTGTTGTTCCAAATGTGGCTTTGCCAGAGGAAATTCAGACATCCCCTTGTATCTGGCATGTGACGATGGACCTGGTGAGTACTTTTTCTCTCTATACCAGGAAAACTTGCAAGCCGAATCCAGCCTGCAGCCTGTTTTTGAAGAGGGGCAAACTTGCAAGCCAAATCCAGCCTGCAGCCTATTTTTGAAGAGGTCTCAAGCTAAGAAAGGTTTTTGCATTTTTAAAGAGTTAAAACAAACAAACGTAGACTGTATGACAGAATCTCTTTGTGGGACCCAAAGACTAAATTATTTATTGCCTGTCTCTTTATAGAAACAAGTTTGCTGACCCCTTGTGGTGCTTTAGAGAAAATATTTTTGTATCTGAACAAATTTTGCTGAACCAGAACCAGGACTAAACGCAAGTCTCAGGAAATAATTTTTGACTGCTTACGTAAAACTCCAGAGCGCTCAATCTCCTGGAGGTATTTTTCTTCGTGTCAGAAGGGCGTGGAGACCTGGGCTGGAGACACGGAGTTGCAGAGCTGAAGACAGTGGTGTTATCTTCCCCTGGTGAGATGGATTTATATTCTAAAGGGTTGGAGATAAAACTCAGGGTCCTCCTGAAGAAGCAAAAGTTCTCTCCCTTCTTTGAGGAAAGAAGCTGGATGGCATGCACAGAAGCACCTGGACTCTTTGCAGGATTTTCACCTGAAATATAAATACCTTATGTGTGGGATGGCTTCAGGCTTCCATCACGCTGCCCCAGGGATAGGAATTTGGGTACAGGGCAACCATGAAATTGTTTACTGTAAAGTAAATAATGATTAATCCACTCTACTCCAGAGACCTTATGGATGCATTTAGTATAAAATTAATAAATATGAATATTAAAAACTTAAAATTTCTGCTTTATACTTCTTAGTGAAATCATAAGCAAGTGTCTGCTTTAAGCTGAAAAAGTCAGCAATATGTCCGTCCGGATTTTCTCAGTTCTTCAGTCCCATACCAGAATCGAGCCCAAGGGAACGTGCATCCTTCAGTCATCCAGTTCTTTAAGTCCCGTACTGTCATCTCCTTCAAGGGATTTTTCTGAATCCTTCAAATCCATACATAGCCACTTTCTCCTTCAGGGAGTTTCTCAGTCTTCAGTCCCATGGGAGAATGGAGCCCAAGGAGCGTCTGTCCTTCAGAATTTATCGTTCTTCAGTCCATGCTGTCGTCTCCTTCAGGAAGTTTCTTAATTCTTCAGTCCATACAGAATCATTCCGGGAACGTCAACAATCAACTAAGGAATTTATCCGTTCTTCAGTCCCGTGCTGTCCGTCACTGTCCTTCAGGGATTTCTTAATTCTTCAGTCCCATACCAGAATCGAGCCCAAGGGAACCTCACTGTCCTTCTGGGATTTATCAGTTCTTCAGTTCCATACCGTCCCTCACTGTCCTTCCAGGATTTATCAGTTCTTCAGTCCCACACTGTCCTTCACTGTCCTTCAGGGATTTCTGAATTCTTCAGTCACATACCAGAATCTAGCCCAAGGGGACTTTTATGGATTTTTTCCTTCTCTGAGTGTCACACTGGTGTATCGCATTGATAATACGCTGATCATATCAGTTTGCTAGGGGTGCCATAACAGGGTATCATGGAGAGTGGCTTAAACAACAGACATTTTGTTTTCTCACAATTCTGGAGGGTAAAAGGCCAAGATCAAGGTGTTGGCAGAGCTGGTTTCTTCTGCGGTCTCTCTCCATGGCTTGTAGATACTACTTTCTTCTAGTGTCTTCAAAATGGTATTCCCTCTGGAACAAATTTCTTCTTCCATCAGGACACTAGTCACACTGGATTAGGGCCCATGCTAATGACTTCATTTTAACTTAATTTCCTCTTTCAAGGTTCTATCTCCAAATATAGTCATGTTCTGAAGTACTGGGAATTAGGACTCCAACACACGAATTTGATGGTGGGGACGGGGCTGTAATTCGGCCCATAACACAGACTAAACCTGCTGGGCAGGTAGTCACAACTACCCTAGACACATTGGTGAGACACTGCAAGCCAGAGGACAGAAAATGAAAAGAAGTCCTCCAAAAATGTAGAGGCCTTTCATCTTGGTGAAGTCCCTGATGGTCCAATGGTCTGGGACATATCAAGATACTACTTCTAGTAGTGGTGAAGGTCAAGTTGTGGAATCTGTTCCCAATCACTAAGAAAGATGTATCAATGTCTGATAAATGTCATCAGATGCTGGAGACAACATGTACCTCGTCTGGGCCCATTACTTCAACTCATTTGCTAAGTGACCTAAACACTTGCCAGTTTGGAGTGGGGTCTGTTACAAGGGAAGGCTCTACAGTAGTGCGGGCTCTGCATGGACCGTCAGACCCAGCAAATGTGATGTGTTTATCTAGGTGGCAGATTGAGATGCTGGTTGGTGCTTTGGGCAAGTTGATAAGAGAATCACAGTGAAAACACTCAGGATTCTGGAGCAAAGCCATATTGTCTTCTGCAGGTGTCTATTGACCTTTGGAGAAACAGCTTTCGGTCTTACCAGCTGACTGCTTGAACTCGGACCACCAACTTGCCATGTGAGCTGAGTTTTTCATCATGACGAGGTGTTGGCTGATCCAGTAAGCCATAAATTTGGACATGTACAGCAGCACTTTATTGTTAAATGGAAGAGATATGTATGGGATTGAGCTTGATGAGGTCTGCAGGGAATAAGTAAATTGCATGAGGAAGTACCCTAGATGCCTCTGACCTGTACTTCTGATACACTACCTTCTCCCTCTCAGGACAGCCTCATGAGGAGGTCTCTATGATGTGTTGTCTTGGGAAGAAAAACTGTGGTCATTTCTGCCTATGGAATTCATTTCACTTCAGATAAGTACGGCATGCAATTAATTCGTCTCACCGTTAGTCTTCCCCATCCTCCTGAAGCAGCCAGCTTGATTGAAGAGTAGAATGGCATTTGGAAGACTCCAGTACGGTCCCAGCCTAGGCTGGGCCCTATCTACCCAGATGGTAACTGTCTGCAGGGCTTGGAGAAAATATGTATCGGGATCTAATAGAAAGTACTATTTCTCCCGTAGTAAGAATTCATGGGTCTGAGAATCAAGGGGTGAAATGAAAGGAACCTCCTTTCATTATTATTCCTAGTAATCCACAAACAAAATTTTTCCTTCCAGTCTCTGCCCCCTTAGGCTCTGCTGGTCTAGATCTCTTATTCCAAAGGGAGAAACCCTTCCACCAAGCACCACTTGGTCACTTAGTGTTCCTCATGTCACTAAATCAATAAGCAAAGAAGGGGTTGCTGCACTGGCTGGGGCATTTGATCCAGATTACTAAGCAGAAATTGAGTGGCTTCTGTATAACGGGAGTGAGGAGAGGTTGTCTGGAATGCAGTGTGTCCTCTGAGTTGCCTCTTAGCTCTCAGATTTTCTGTAACTAAGGTCAATGGAAAATTATAACAACCTGATTAAAACAGAACCTTTCCAAAAAGAAATTTTACATTACCTCATTAGGCAAGGAACAGTGGCCAGCTGGGAATTGCTGAGGGCAAAGAGAATATGGGATGGGAAATGGAAGGAGGTGGTTATAAATACAGTTACAATCATATGACCAGTGGTAGAAACAAGGATTGTAATAGTCATGAGTATTTCTTCTTTAGTTTTGAAATGGATATATATTTATATATGCACATACACACATGCTATTCAGAGTATAAACGTTTTTGTTTTTTTCATCTCTCTTATCCCCTTATTATCTACTGTAAGCTGTGTTAGTAGAACTTAACATAGTATTATGCTAAACAGAAGCTTGCCTTAGATACCATCTTTATTTGGTGATCAAGTGTGGTTCAGGATTATAGCACCATGTGTATGACTGCTGGTGGCCGCAGGTGGCCTCTTGTGGCTTTCTAATGTGTCAACTTGGCTATGCAGAATACTTCCGAATTCCTGTCCTGCGTTATTCCTCTGAAGATGAACCACAAAGTGATCTTATGTGAGAGTGAGGGCAGAAGTCAAGATGTAGACATTTCCAGCTCACACACACGACTGACCTCTGACACCTCCTCAATGGGAGGCATGGCTGGGTCTGAAGATGTCCCACCTTCATCTAGGTCCTCCTGCTGCTTCTCAGTCAGATTTTGGGTTTAGCACCATCAGGAAGGCTTTGGAAGGGCTCTCAAAGCACCAAGATCCATGGCAACAAGAACTGAGATGGGTTTCAAGCTCAGGCAGCAGATGCAAAGCTCAGGCAGCAGACACAAAGACCATAGCGTTACGGAGATGTTCAACCTGCTCCCACCCACTGTGTAAATTCAAAGTCCCACAGTAAATGTGTGTCGGTGGGGTGGCGGGGGGGAGTGGGGGAGATTGAGGGAGTACACATCTCCTAGTGTTTCTGCTTCAAAGATACATTATACTTTTTAATTTGGCTGTCTCTGGACATATGACATGTTTCTATTTTTGTTTTCTAATTTTCATGGAAACATGTAGTGGAAATGTTTACTTTGTCATAATCAATATATGAAAACATATAATTTTTTAATTTGTATGTGTGTATAGTCATTCATGAGTAACTGCCAATAAACACAGCAGTCTCTATTTGAATGTTTTTAAGGGCAGTATTATTAGGGTATTTATGACATTCTTTTGTTTATTGTTTGAAAATTCTATCATATCTATCTATCCATTCACTGATTTACTCAATGATTCTTTCATTCAAACTCTTATTGAGCTTTGAGCCCAGGCAACACAATTTCAACTCTTAAAAATGTCATCAGACTGAGGGTAGTGGCTTATGCCTATAATCCCAACACACTGGGAGGCCAAGGGCAGATTGGCTTGAGGCCAAGAGTTTGCGACCAGCCTAGGCAACATAGTAAAACCCTGTCTCTACAAAGAAAAAATGTCATTAGATTTGCAACAGATAGATAAATAAATTGATTTAATTCACTCATAGTGTAATTCTGTACATTAAGCATCAAACCTAAGTTTATACAATGTCTTATGTGGCCAAGATGGAGGATGAAATTAACACCTCAAGAAAAGTCAGTGTATGCCTCAAAGACCTGTTGATCTGGATTGGTTGTGTAAGAATTAGTAATACTCAGATATATTCTAAGCAACAGTAGTCAGATATTATGTATTAATAATTTCCTTAAAAATTTTAAACTGTTTACATAAATAATTGTTGTTTTCTAAGTTGAATAAAAGGGATAAACCTTTCAGTCTAGGCTCATGGCTTTTCAGCATAATTTATTAATTTATTATTAGTAGCAAAAGCCTTTTTAAAATCTCCATTAGTCGATTTTGTCCAAACCTTTCTTATCCGTATTTGATATCAAGGTTTTCATCTCACATAAAGGCATTTTACATCTGTCATTTGAGACAGTACTTTTACAGACCCATGTACAATGCTGCTGTAGTGCATTCTGTCTAAAGGCATAATGTATATTTCTATCACATTTGATAATTTTTTTTTTTTTTTTTTTTTGAGACGGAGTCTCGCTCTGTCGCCCAGGCTGGAGTGTAGTGGCCAGATCTCAACTCACTGCAAGCTCCACCTCCCGGGTTTATGCCATTCTCCTGCCTCAGCCTCCTGAATACCTGGGACTACAGGCGTCCACCACCTCGCCCGGCTAGTTTTTTGTATTTTTTTTTTAGTAGAGACGCGGTTTCACCGTGTTAGCCAGGATGGTCTCCATCTCCTGACCTCGTGATCCGTCCGTCTCGGCCTCCCAGAGTGCTGGGATTACAGGCTTGAGCCACCACGCCCAGCCTCACATTTGATAATTTTTAAAAATCTCTGGCTGCAGATTCAAAATTACTCAATTAAAAATATATTGCTTACTGTATTTACTTTTTAAATAAAAGCATTTATTTTAAAACTTTTTAAACCTATATAAAAGTTACAAGAAGAGTATAATTGATGATTCTAGGTAAAGGGTACATAGGTGTTATAAACATGTAGCCACAATTGCTTTGTCTATTTGTCTCTCTAAATATGCACAATAAGAAATATTTATAATTGTTTTAACTACAACATATACAATGACCAAAAGCAGAACAATGGAGTCAGAGCCATGGTACCTTTCCTCTTCCCTTTGCAACAGGCATCACTCCACTAGAGGCTGGGAATTTTAGCTCCCATTTTGTTTCCTTTTTCTTTTACCATCTGAAGTTATCCAATCCACTTCCCTAGGGAAGAAACTGCTTTTGATCACAAAAGTCCAGTAATCTAGAAATGAACTGCACCTGGTTATGAGAACACAGCTGAGTAGATACACCCTCTCACGGGTTTTGTATGTGTGTGTGTGTGTGTGTGCTCGTGTGTTTTTTCCTATTTTAAATTTTGTTTTCTAAATAAATTACTCATGACGATGAAGCCACAAGGTGTGAAACTTCAACGAACTGCAGCTCCCAGGGCTCCCTCTACTCCGGACATCCCTCGAAGCCAAGGCTGATTTAAGTCAGTTTGAGCCCTTGCTCATCTCTAGAGGAAGGAGCATAGAAAAAAAAAAGAGAGAGAGAGAGAGAAAGAATCCCAGCTGAACATAACCTACTTTCTTGTTTACAAGAATAAAAATCCCTTTCCTGAAGCTTCCACTGGGGCTGCCTGTCGTGAGGAGGCTGTGAAGCACATCATGTTCTTGTACTGGATTCGACCTCTGAATGCTCAGAAGGAAATCTCGCAAAATCCAACTTCTTTCAGAGGCACTGACGCTTTTACCTTTCCTAACAGTCATTTCAACCATTAGTTCACAACTTGGAGTACATACCAAAATCCACTGCCGATTTTTTTCTTTCTGTTCTGACTTCAAGCGGGAGTTCCTCCAAGACCAACCAAAAAGATTTGCTAAGGTTTATGTGTGTTTTTGTAAATCATCTGAGGTGACACTCATGTAATTCTGATAGGCACCACTGGTTAAGAATCCCTGATTTAAAATATAGTAATTGGCACCACAAAGGCTAACAATTTTAAACTGGCATTTGCAAAAGAGATAATTACTATTTCATAGTATTTGAGGGATGGAAATTATTTGGTTACATAAAAGTTTGCACAGTACTTGACATCAAATCTATTCTTATTTTCAATGACTACACAAATTTTAAGATTTTAGATCCCAAGCTAACTAATGAAAGAAATCTTCCCCATTAAAATTTAAAATATCTTCAAAGCTAATGACACTTTTATGTTAATTACTTATTTTTCTTGCTGTGGAATCAGTAAGCACTTAAATGCTTTTGTACCATACATTTAAAATCTTCAATTAAAATTAAATATATGCTTTTTTTTTTTTTATCAGAAAACTTTAACACTCTGGTGATAAAAACATCATGATGTAAAAACAACAGATTCCACACTCACTCATTCATTTGACAAATATTTATTGAACCCATAGTACATGCCAAGCATGTTCCAAAACTTGGAATATAGCCTTGAAATAAAACAGATAAAGTCTATGACTATTTGGAGCTTACAGTTAAAGTGCATTTGAGGATAGAAGCAGTCAGTAAATGAGCAGTTAATATGTATTTTAAAATTTATATAGAACTGGCCTGGCGTGGTGGTTCATGCCTGTAATCCCAGCACTTTGGGAGGCCAAGCACTTCGGGCAGATCATAAGGTCAGGAGATTGAGACACTTCTGGCTAACATGGTGAAACCCCATATCTACTAAAAATACAAAAAATTAGCTGGGTGTGGTGGCAGGCATCTGTAGTCCCAGCTACTTGGGAGGCTGAGGCAGGAGAACGGTGTGAACCTAGGAGGTGGAGCTTGCAGTGAGCCAAGACTGTGCCACCACACTCCAGCCTGGGCGACAGAGCCAGACTCCGTCTCAAAAAAAAAAAAAAAAAATGCAGAACCAAAAAGGAACCCAAATGGCCAACGCAATCCTAAGCAGAAATAACAAAGCTGGAAGAATCACGTTACCCAACTTCAAACTATACTACAAGGCTACACTAACCAAAACAGCATGGTACTGGTACAAAAACAGGCACATAGACCAATGGAACATAACAGAGAACTCAGAAATAAGGCTGCACATCTACAACTATCTGATCTTTGACAAAGCTGACAAAAACAAGCAATGGGGAAAAAATCATATTCAATAAATGGTGCTGGGATAACTGGCTAACTATATGCAGAAGATTGGAGCTGGACACCTTCCTTATACAAAAATAAACTCAAGATGGATTAAAGACTTCAATGTAAAACCCAAAACTATAGAAACTCTGGAAGATAACTTAGGCAATACCATCCTGGACCTAGGAATGGGCAAAGATTTCATGACAAAGACACCAAAAGCAATTGCAACAAAAGCAAAAATAGACAAATAGTACCTAATTGAATTTAACAGCTTCTGCACAGCAAAATAAACTATCAACAGAGTAAACAGATAATCTACAGAATGGGAGAAACTATACATCTGACACAGGTCTAATAACCAGAATCTATAGGGAACTTAAACAAATTTATAAGAGAAAAGCAACCCCATTAAAAAGTGGGCAAAGATGTGAACAGAGACTTTGAAAAACAGGACATACATGCAGCCAACAAGCGTATGAAAAAAAGCTCATTATCACTCATCATTAGCGAAATGCAAATCAAAATCACAACGAGATGCCATCTCACACCAGTTAGAATGGCTATTATTAAAAAGTCATAAAAAAAAACCCAGATGCTGTCAAGTTTGCAGAGAAACTGAACACTTAAACACTGTTGATGGGAATGTAAATTAGTTCAACCATTGTGGAAAGCAGTATGGTGATTTCTCAAAGAGCTAAAAGCAGAACTACCATTTGACCCAATAATCTCATTACTGGGTATATACCCAGTGCAATATAAAGCATTCTCCCATAAAGACACATGTACATGAATGTTCATTGCAGCACTGTTCACAATAGCAAACACATGGAATCAACCTAAATGCCCATCAATGACAGACTAGATCAAGAAAATGTGGTACATATACACCACGGAATGTTATGCAGCCATAAAAAAGAATAAGATCATGTCTTTTGCAGGGACATAAATGGAACTGGAGGCTAATATCCTTAGCAAATTAACACAGGAACAGAAAACCACATACCACATGTTTTCAATTGTAAGTGGGAGCTGAATGATAAGAGCTTGTGAACACAAAGAAGAAAACAAATACTGGGATATACCTGAGGGTTAAGGTTCAGAGGAGGGAGAGGAGGAAAAGATAACTATTGGGTACTGAGCTTAATACCTGGGTGATGTAATAATACTATGTACAATGAATCCCCATAACATATTAATATAACAAACCTTCACAAGTATCCCCAAACCTAAAAAAAAAAAAAAAAAAGTACACTGTAAAGGGATGAAGAACCAGAGGCCAGGAGGTCAATTTACAGAGAGTAGGTCATAAAGGCATTAATGATAAGGTGATGAAAGTGATTTAGGAAGTCCTGTGGGTATCAAGAAGAATGTTATTCTCATCAGGAGGACCAGAAAGTGCAAAGGAGCATCTGGGTGTGTTCCAGGAACAGCAGAGGTCAGGAAGCTGGAAGGAAATGAGCCAGGAGATAGGTGCACTGGAGTTAAATGTGTTAACAGTGGGAGGCAGGGAGACTGTTGGAAAGCATTAGAAGCTATTTGAATTTGCTGGGGCTGTCATAACAAAGTGCCACAAACTGGGTGACTTCAGCAACAGAAACAGTTTCCCAGTTCTGGAGGCTAGAAGTCCAAGGCATCCACAGGGTCAGTTCTTTTCCAGAGGTGTGAGGAAGAATCAGTTTCTGGCGTCTGCCCTAGCTTCTTGTGATTTGCTGGTCATCTTTGGCATTCCCTGGCTTGTAGAAGCATCATCACTCCATCTCTGCCTTCATCTTCATGTGGTATTCTCGACGGGTGCTTGTCTATCTCCAAATTTCCTCTTTATATAAGAATCAAAAAAGAACCTGAATAGCCAAGGTAATCCTAAGTAGAAGGACCAAAGTTGGAGGAATCACATTACCCAACTTCCAACTGTAATACAAAGTCACAGTGAACAAAACAGCATGGTACTGGTACAAAAACAGGCACATAGACCAATGGAACAGAATGGAGAACCCAGAAATAATGCTGCACATCATAACTATCTGATATTAGGGCCCACCCTACTCCAGTGAAACCTCATCTTAACTAATTACATCTGCAACAACCCTATTTCCAAATAAGGTCACAATCTGAGGTACCTGGGGTTAGGACTTCAATGTATGAATTTTTGGGGGACAGAATTCAAGCAGTAACATAGGCTATGGTAAGGATGTTGGCAATTACACTAAGGAATGTTTTGAGCAGAAAAATGACTTAACCTGCCTTATATTGTGTATTAGTCCATTCTCACATTGCTATAAAGAACTACCTGAGACTGGGTAATTTATGAAGAGAAGAGGTAATGTATGAAGAGACTCACAGTTCCACAGGTTGTATAGGAAGCAAATCTGGGGAAGTCTCAGGAAACTTACAATCATGACATAAGGTGAAGGAGAAGGAAGCACCTTCTTCACATGGCGGCCAGAGAGAGAGCAAAGGGGGAAGTGCCACACACTTTTAAACAACCGGATCTCATGAGAATTCACTCACTATCAAGAGAAAAGCAAGGGGGAAATCCGTCCCCATAATCCAATCACCTCCCAACAGGCTTCACCTCCAACACTAGGGATTACAATTCAATATGAGATATGGGTGGGGACACAGAGCCAAACCATATCACACTGTAAAAAAAATGACTTCAGTTCCTCTTTCAACAGTAGACCACAGTCAGGCTATGACGGAAGCCCTTACCAGGGTAAAGGGTAATGGTGGCCTGAACCCAGATGCTAGTCTTGAAAGCCATGCAAAGTTTGGTTTCTGAATATATTTTAAAGATACATCTGATGGGCATTTCTCACAGATTAGATACACGGTGTTGAAGAAAATAAGTCACAGACAGATCCTGGCTTTCTGGCCTGTAATTCCAGCACTTTGGGAGGCCGAGGTGGGTGAATCACGAGGTCAGGAGATCGAGACCATCCTGGCTAACATGGTGAAACCCGGTCTCTACTGAAAATACAAACAATTAGCCTGGAATGGTGGCACATGCCTGTAATCTCAGCTACTCAGGAGGGTGAGGCAGGAGAATTGCTTGAACCTGGGAGGCGGAGGTTGCAGTGAGCTGAGATCATCATGCCACTGCACTCTAGCCTGGGTGACAGAGCAAGACTCAATCTCAAAAAAAAAAAAAAAAGATAAAATAATGTAACACAAATTTATTAGTTACACAGATTGTGTATACAGCTTCATAATTTTAACTATTAAATGTTTACTGTGTTTTTGACTGTGTGTTTATAATTGGAAATAGAATTTCCAGTGGTTGCATCAAACAGATGCAGAAACTGGCAAATCAACTTTAATAGAAGAAAACTATTTTTATATAAATTAGTAAATGACCATGGACACTTATGAACTAAGACAATGATGCAAAGATTCCTGTGAAAAATTTAGATGGGTGGAGAAATAGTCTCAGTTTCTATAAATTCAGCTTCACTGGACTTTTTCATCCACCCAAACAAAACTTGATATATTAAAGTTGGCTAAAAACCTTTTTGGATCTTTTTGTTATTAAAAGAGGAGACTGTCACACACATGGGCATGGATGGTGGCTTTACTGCTTACATTTATGGACTCACAGAATCTCAGTCTTGAAGAAACCAATACTGAGGAGTTTTCTAGCTTGAAAAACATTTTCACTGTGAGAACTCTGAGCCTCCAACAGCCCATTTTATCTCGGGATATTCTTTTTGTTATTTCCTTACCTTGAACTGCGTTCAATTCTGTTAACCTCTATCCATAGAACTACCACAGTTGCAGACATGCTGAGTAAATCTGACCCCTTCATATATTTGAAGCAAGCTGGTATGTTCTGTTTTGTCTTGGTCACTAACCCTCTGAGTCCCAGAGATCAATTATCAGTGCTCTTATGTTGAACAATAGATTGTGTAAGAAGAGAAACTAAGAAAAACAGAAAAATGGAAGATTTCCAATTGAGCATTTTAAGTAAAAACTGAACAATCACAGTAGCTAAAAACTTAATGAAGACTGAAGCTATGACTGTTTTTTGCTGCTGTATATTCAATAGAATAAAAGATATTTCTTAAACGTTTATTGAAAGAATAAATCTGGGCAAAGCAGAAAGATTGCTTAAAGTCAGGAGTTCGAGACTCACCTCTGCTTACAAAAAATTTAAAAATTAGCTGAATGTGGTGGTGTGTGCCTATAGTCCTAGCTACTTGGGAGGTTGAAGCAGGAGGATCACTTGAGCCCAGGAGTTCTAGGCTGCAATGAGCTATGATTGTGCCACTGCACTCCAGCCTGGGCAACACAGTGAGACTCTGCTTCTAAAAATAAATTTAAAAACAGAATAAATCACATAAAAAATTGCCACTTCTCATTAGTTATCATTTCAGTTTACCAGAGATGAACTTAGTGAAAAGTTGAGCACTTGACTACAGTGAGGTATGCTAGCAGGAAAATCAGATAATTTTCCTATCTGTATTCAATATTCATTATTTTAAATCTGACATTTATGTCTTTCTATTCACATACATCAACCAATAATCTCACTGGTTTATATCTGCTTATGTATATTCATTTTCATTAGAAGCACAAAAACCAGAGGATTTTTCCAAGACATCTGAACCTAAATATTTGTAATTGCTTAATTTTTATGTCAAAGTAATTTTTTTTCATTTCTATCCTAAATGTTAGAACTTACATTGCAGAAAGTAGCCAAGCAAACTTAAAACATTAGAATTTCACATTCCTGATGACTTGGCTTTTCTCTGTGGTAAATAATGGTATAAATTCTAAATAAAGTGAGAAATCAATTAAATCTAAAAAACATTATAGTTAATATTTTAGCTGTTACTGTATGCCAGTCACCGTTCTAAATACATGTCATGTGCAACTCATTTCTCTTCACAATCCAACGAGATAGGTGCCATCATCCTCCAATTAGACAACGCGGGAGCAGAATGATTAAGTGGCTCTCTCAACTTTACACAGGTAAATGACAGAAAGAGCTGAACCAGGGAGTGTGACACCGGACCTTCCACACACACCGTGCGATACAGCCACTCAACAGAGATGAGAAGCCTCCATCACACTCCTGTGAAATTTATAAACAGCTGAATGTGCTGTGCTTGACCACCCTTATCAGAAGAGGCCCATCCTAACCAGCCAGTCTGCAAATTCACAGGTTTGTGGGTCCATGCTGTTATTCCTGTGCCAGTCACTCTCATTAAAAGAGATGTCCTTGTTAAAAAATATATATATATACATACATATGAAAGTATTTTTAAAATTAACGTTTGTATAAAGCCTTTTTTTCCTAATATACCTGATACTATTTAAAACAAAATTTTTTAGAAACTTGAGGTTTTAAATGTGGTTGTGTGGTGTCAAAGATAATTTGGCAGTTGATTTAAGGACTGAAATTCTTCTCAAAATAAACTATAAGATATGCTTTTGGAAAAAATACTTTAAAATTATCAGGTTGGTCAAATACAAACTATATCAAACCTATGAATCTCAGGTTCTTGATTTGTAATCTAGTAGAATGAGACTGCAATCTGATCTCTCTCTTCTCTAGAATTCTACATTTCTATAATTGTAATTTTAATACAAGGAAACACTTTCTGGAAGACACAGCCGTAGCTGTTGTCTTTGAACACAGAACTATTCTTTTTTGTTTGTTTTGTTTTTGTTTTGTCTGAGACGGAGTCTGGCTCTGTCGCCCAGGCTGGAGTGCAGTGGCCGGATCTCAGCTCACTGCAAGCTCCGCCTCCCGGGTTCCCGCCATTCTCCTGCCTCAGCCTCCCGAGTAGCTGGGACTACAGGCGCCCGCCACCTCGCCCGGCTAGTTTTTTTGTGTTTTTAGTACAGACAGGGTTTCACCGTGAACACAGAACTATTCTTATTGCAAACAACCAGGATACACAGTAAAAATAACAATTACAGGTTTTCAATTACTTTATTTTAGAAAAACAAAGGTTTACAATTTGTGCCATAGGCAGAATATCATGAATTCAACAAGTTAGTAATGCAGACTTTCAAAAACCTCTATAGATTAGTCCAAAGTAGAAAATTATTTTTTGCCCACTCTTGGACTCAGACACATTCAGAAAAAATATATATTTATAAAAATAAAATGGCAAGCCTAATCCCACCAATTGATAGTCTTAATATCCCACACTGGTTTATTTGATCTCTTTATGCATAAGAATAGTTGAATGATTTTTCCCTGTCCTAACTCCATGTCATATGAAACAATGATGAAAATATCTGTTACTTTTTACAACACCAAAATAAAAAGGCCCCAAAGCAAAACACAAAAAAAGTCACTAACAAAATCCACTAAACAAAAACAATACTGCTAATTTACCTACTCATATAGACCCTTCCTTAAATCCCCCAGGTATTTGGCATTTTAATGTTATTTCTTAATCAGAGACCAGGAAGCAACTATGTGAGAAAGAAAATGAAAATTCTAGGTCTAATACATGTTAAACAAGTTTCAGGTAATAGTAGCTGAGAAAAATATCGATGCATATAATGAAACAAAAAGAATTGCCAGATATAATGCGGTGCACAGGGTACTTGATAAAAACATGCAGTTTGTCTTGCTGAAATATCCTTAAATATTATCTGAGCACCAAATTCTGCAAAAGCAAGGATCTAGAAATCTGAATTTAGAAGTTATAGAGAACTTCACTGCAATTAAAAGCTCCAACTTCCTGAAGGACCCCATTATTCACATAGAATCATGACAAAATTCATCATGGAATTAGAATGATACCTATGTTCTTCCACTAGATTCACTTATTAAGAGACCTATCTTTACATGGAAGTAACTTTTCATGGAATGAAACTAACATTCATAGTAATCTCTCATATCACATTGAAGGGAAAAGCACACGAGCAAACAAATTTTAAAATCTGTTTTGTGAGTAGTCTGACAATGTAAATAAACATCTCCCAAAGTAGAAAAAAAAGCAAAATTTTAATACAAAAAGAAATAAAAATTATTCACTTACAAACCACCTACACATTTTGTTTTCCCAATAGACACACTTTAAAAGCACAAACAATATAAGGCAACAGTACAAAGCTGTGAAAAGGGTAGCAGAGAACTGAGGCATTCATTTATAAAGAACATCACAGAATACAAAGGAAGATCACTGGATATTTGCATTCACACTGAGCTTTACTCTTTTTTTTTTTTTTTTCCTATTAAGGTCTTTCATTTACAGGTAATGATCAACAAGACAAAAATATGCAGATGATTAACTATAAATACGAAAAAAATAGATGACACTTTCTATAGCTATTTCCCCATGTCACTGACTGCTAAGTTTTCACTTCCTTACTAGGCTGAGTTTCAAATGAGGCACCCGTACTCGTGTAAGCTTTTCACTACTACAAAACAAGCTTGACTATTGGGAACATTAAAATTTATCTTCCCAAGAATCACTCATTATTCTTTGGAGAAGAATCTACTTGTTAAAATAACAGCATTTATCTCCGGTTTCCACTTAACAGCATTTCACTCTAGTAGTTTCTGAATTTTGGACTGCAAATTTGTTTCATTTCCAAAAAACAGAAATATGGAGTGTCAAGCACTAAGAATAGGTATTTAATTATTAAATACTAAGAGTACATGGATAAAATAAAACAATTACTAGTAATTCCTTGATAATTAAGATACAAGTGTCCATACTGTCTTGATTAGTATGGCATTAGAAACAAGAGAAGACTGCCCTTGTTGACTAAATCGCTAAACAACTTCAGTGTCGGGACCATGAATCACCTATTTTTTGACCATGAGTTACATATTTTTAAATAAATGTTCAATAAAATTCTTTATAGTAGAAAATTACTCAATGAATAGCCACTCAAATCTTAGTTGCCTAACATAAATTCTAAACTTGGCTAAAATGAAGGCCTCAAAAATAATTTATCTACAATAAACATACCAAACTGTTACTTTTTAAAAAAGGGTTTTTAGACATTGCTTTGGATAGAATTCCTGTATTAGTTTACAGAAGATGAGAGGTCACTTGATGAAATGGGTGACAGAACTAAGGAAATGGAGAAGGTAACCGGCTGATCACTTTTTCCCCACTGGATGTGACTTGTCACTGGACATGCTAATGTCACTCATTATTCATTATGAAACAGACACGGACAGGTCTACAGCATTACATAATAGATGTGTCAATAAACTTTACGTGCCTGTGGGTACAAACATACGTATTCTGGAGTATAAGTTACCATAAAGTTAACACACTGTAAACATAAAAATATGATACATACTACTTTTCAAAAAGCAGAAGATTTTTATCAAAGGAAATGTTAGAAGAAATCTCAATATATAAAATAGAAATAAAATACTAGGCTGTTCTGGCTAAAGCAGGGTAGGATTAATAGAGACCCTTCCCAACCTACAATGACAGATGAAATACCCATTAAGAGTAATCCAAGGAATGGGTTGAAACCTCTACTCTCAGTAAACCCTGTTCATTTTGCGAAAGTCAATCACAAGATTTTTTTCCCCATTATCTAGGTCCATATGAAAATTTTATGATAATGCAACTGAGTATAAAGTTAAAAAGTAACATTTCTTCTCCTTTAAAAATAACTAACAAAATAAAATCACTATGCTATATAAAACCACATTATTTTTAACCTCAATCTTAATTTGATACATGGAAAAAGTTATTAGTTCTCCTTAAAGTGCCTAAATTTTAAGGACTTACTTTTGTCCGTATAAATATTATCCAAAATATATGAGGCAAATGAATGGCAGCAGGGGAGGCATTACTTTTCTATATCACACATGTATCTTCTACCTGACTCACCAATTTAAATATTCTGCCCAAGAATCTTAACTTTTTGTCACAGAATATTCAGATAGAGAAACATGCAAATAGAACTGATGTGTTCTAATCACAAATATCAGGTAAATTTTGATGGAGTGCTCTGTGTTTGTTTCAGACAAACTGTTCATCTCTTTGCTCCAAACACTTCCCCATGTATGGAGGGACTACTTTAATCCATGCAGTTGATATTAGCAAAATACAAATAACATGTTCTTTTCTGTAAAGATCATGATTAAATGTCTAAATTCAATAAATAGACTCTTTAATAATTTGAAGTCCTATCAAATATTTTATAGTAATCAAGTCTCAATCTTTCTTCTTTTCTAATACATCCTTGGGCTCCTGCACTGTAGGCACTACAGATTCTCCGCTGCTTGGCTCCTGCTGTTCTTTGCTCTCTTCTATCTGTTCTTGGTTTTCATTTTCACTTTTAGACACTTCATATCGTTCTTCTATATAACCTCCATCTGTGTCGGCTGTGTAGATTCCATAGCACATGATACTGATGACACCCAGTGGCAGGCCAAAGAGAAAGCAGCCCATCAGTGGTGAGCTCTTGAATATAGACTGTGGAAAGAGAATTAAAACTCAGTTCCCTTCATATGTAATTCTGATATGTAAAGCATGACATGAACTTGAAACCACTATAGATTTCTCTTGTTGCCTGTCAACTTGTTTTTAGTTCCAATGAATCAAAGTCAATAACTTCAGCAGTAACTACCATGTTAAAGACACTGTTAAGAGATATAATTTCTATATGCACATACATATGCATGTGTGTGTAGAACCAGCTATCAGCAGGAGAAAAAGGCATCAAATATTCTATAGCCTTTCCTAAAGACACTGATTTTTCTCACACCAACCACAAAGGTCTCTTTAAGATGCTTACTATGTGCAACCAGCAGCTTTAGAGTTGTTTCCTGAACTACAGGAATCTGCTTATGGAGAAGGCTGGGTTATTTACCACAAAGAGGGTACACACATATTCTCTTCACATGACATTTTTAATATTTTTCACTTATCTGGTTAGCAGTAAAGCTTCATTGACTAATTTCCCTCAATTTACATACTGTGTTCATAGCTCCCAGAAAAGGAAGAGTAATTTTAATGAATAGGATTTTCAACTAGAATATACTGCATGAATTGCAACGATAACTTGAGAACATAGACAAGTTCAGAGAAGAAAAAGATCACTTTGGATTGAGGTAAGAAAAGAAAGTTTCACAGAATAAAGATGTGTTTTAGGTAGGAATTTAAGGATGAGTGAGAAGGAGGCAGGATATGGGACAGGTGAGCACCAGGCAATTTGCATCAGCAAAAGCTAATATTCAAAAACCAATGAGGAAAATACTTTAGATGGACAGAGTATTCTGATGTATATCCCTGGAAAAGGGAAAGAAAGTGATCAAAATTGATTATTTTAGTAATATTAATTGTGTAGTGGAATACCATATAGATTGGAGACTGGGCAAGTGGAAGTACGGAAACCAGGTGAAAGAGAGCAGCAGCGAGACAGAATGTGATTAGGGCTCAATCCATGCTTGTGGCAACAGGAAAACACAACAAACTGAAGGATACTATGCAAGGAAAAAAACCCAAAGACTCCCAGAATTTACTTCTAAACAATAAATGTTAGCTATATTTTCATGATTGCTTTGGGCCACAATGAATGAAAATGCCCATGTAATAGCTCAAGAAGGACAACAGGAACTAAGTTTAGGGCTCAAACATATTTAGGAATTCCTCCACTGTCAAGCTGATTGACAGTTAAAGCTGGGAGAGGAAGAACAATTTCTTAAGAGTTTCAAGCAAGAAGGTTCAGATTCAAGGACTGCAAAGAGGAAAGAGAGGAAAGGGATGCTGAGAAACACTGACTGGAGAGATGGGGCAGGAGCAGGGGAGTAGTGATACTCACAGCAGCACGGAAAGGAGAATATTAAGGAAGGGATGCTTCAAAGAAATCCAGGGGAAATACATCAACTGATCTAATTAGTTTGATAGAGTGAAAGGAAGAGGAAATTAGAACGGCAGAAATAATCAGGTGTGAGGTGACAGTGAAGAAAGTCAAGGAAATATATTTAGAAAGTAAGAGAGACAGGTAATTAGGGGCAGACATGTCAATTCATCTACCAGTGTTGATATTCTACTTACATATAACAACTGTGAATAAACACTGGGACAAACAAATGAAAGTAAACACTGTTAGAAAGGATTTGATCCATCACATTTTAATTCCACATTTAAAGTCTTCTATAAAAAGAAAAAAAAAAAAAAAGGAAGGAGAGAAAAAGGGAAGAAGGAAAAACATCTGTAAATGATCTTAATTATTTACCAACTAGGGAAAAGTACAGAATTAACAGGGATGTTTAAAACTTTAAGATCTAAAATTTTATTTTGACTCCTGCAAAATAAAAAGTGACTTCCCAGCACACATCGTTTTCTTCAAGAAAAATGACCAATTTACAGAAGACAGCACGTAATGGAACTAAAAATTTCCTATTATCCACACTTTCAACAAATCATGGAAATTACTAAGTAAAAAGTTTACATGGTAGGTTGCAGAAATAAAATCTTTTAAGTTATATTATCAAGTTAATTGATTCTGAATTTTAGTTTTAACTCATCAATCATATAATTAGAAACAATTTCCACCTAATGAATATATTTTCTTAAACACTGACTAGTCATATCCTGCAAATTAAAAAGACATATTTTGACCTAATCTTTTCAAATTCAGATTTTTAACATTAACACAGCTAGACATAAAGAACCTATATCTTCTTCATTATCAATGACATAAACTGTCACAACTTACCACAATAGTAGATTTGGCATCAAATACTATTCTTTTCAATCTCTGCAAAATGCTATCACCTCCTTGGGCCTTCAAACAAAGGAAAAGAAAAATAAATTACTTAAGTACTATTACTTCATTTATTTGGTGTTACATAACCTTGTAATCGCAGGCCAAATGGTTGACTCCAAAATATTACATAATCACCTGAAAAGGCCATGTGGTAAACATTTAATGTTGTTGTTTTTTGTCTGTTTCATGTCCAGCATTCCTCCTGCCTGCTTGTGTTAACTCACCCTGATTCTACTCTAAAACATTCCTCCTCCTCTATTCGTAACCCACGTAGCTTGGCTGAAGCTCACCCACCCCTGAGTACAGCCTAACCAGCTTTTGAGTTTAGCTGGGACTGCAAAACCAGAGCTGCAGGATACCTTTGCTACTGTGCAGGGAGAGGCTCCCTGAGGATGAAAGTGCTGAAAGGAAGAGAGAGAAAAATTCCTGATGAAAATCAATCAAATCCTGTATTCGGCCACACCTGCAACCTGGCTCATTTTTCAAATTTCCAAGCTCTATGAGACAATAAAATCTGTTGTTAAACAGTCTCAGTTGCATTCCACTAACTTAAAAATAAAAGCCTGATTATATAGGTGAGTTTCATTTCAACTAATTGTTTTCAAAAATATTCTGTTTGATTAAGAGTGTTTTTCAAACTTCTTCACCTTGACCGAAAGTAGTTATGTTTGTTATTCTGTGAGCAAATTTTATATAAAGTTTGTGTAAAACTGAAACAACTCTCAAAACATAATAATTAAATTTCACACAAAAAAAATGAAGGCTCTTTCTTTTAAATTTTATTCTAGTCTATTGAATTAAGATGCATGCTGGTCACAACCTGGTTGTGACTTGCAGTGGTTTCATGACTTTCTAATACAGGTTGCAATTCACAGTCTGAAAAACACTGCAGTTAAAGTTTATAGGAAAAAAATATAAAATTAAGACTATCCATTCACTTATTTCTGAGAAATATTTTATAGGATTAAGTCTAGAACTCTCCATGGGAGCTTTTATTCTCAATAAATTTCCTCATTTCTTGAGAAATTGTGGTCTTATTTGCAGATTTTCTTAGAAAACCAGTCCTAACAACTTAATCCAACTGTACTTTTGGACCTAGAAACACACTAAGAGACAGGCAAGTTCACTATTAAGATTACCCCACACAATGCAGACCTCCTAGCATCCCTAGCCCTCAACCTTAAATGCCAACAGCACCTCCCCATCACCATGACAACCAAAAATACCCTCCAAATAACCCCTAAAAGGACATTTCCATCTTTTAGCAACCTCTGCCATAGAAGAACCTTCTGTATCTGGGAGAATGTAACTCTGTTCTGCCTATAATTGGACAGAAGCAATGTATGGAGATCCAGCCCTCTACTCTGGGTGATGGCCAACTATTCTTTTCAGAATCAGAAGTAAAGAAATCAACTAGTTTCTCCTCTACCCCAGTCCATCATCCCTTTGAAACAGAAGTGAAAAACTTACTTCTACTGTGCCATCCAAAATGTTATTTATAAACTGGACCATGTCTTCAACATTCTTAATCTGTCTATCCAGCAAGAAATATTGTTGGTTTGAAGTATTCAGTACAACTACAGTTGGGACTGTCAATTCACTGAAAATATAAAAACAAATCAAAATATACATTAAACACAGCAAAGTATTCTGATACTCATTTATATCTCAGTAGCTATAATTACAGAAGATATTTAATAAATTTGTACTTATTTTATGGTAGAAAATGATCAAACAGACCTAGTATTTATTTTATGCATTCATGACATAACTTTTTCTTAATTTTTTTTGGTATTTCTAGGATATGCAATTCATCTTTAAGTCTTTTCAAATTATCAAAAATCTCAAAAAAATTTTACAATATATGTATTGAAAAAAAATTCCTATGGGTAGATCTGCACAATTCAAACTCATGTTGTTCAAGGGTCAACAGTCCCTTTAATAATTGTATAGATACTTTTTCTTTGTCTTGATTCTTCATTATATCCCACATCTGGTACTTTAATCTTTGGCAAATCCTCTTAAGTTCTTACTGAAATGAGAGGGATAATAAATGAAGTAAGGTGATACTAATTATATTTCAAGATTTTAGCTGAAAATGATGAATGTTACCTTGGATTTGTAAGTTCACCCCCTTCCTCGCTCAGTGTTCTTACTTAGAAAATAGAAAACACCAAAATAATCTAATATATTACAATAACGAATGAAGGCATTTGCTAGATCTATGATACTAAGCAAAGTGAGAGAAAACCAACACAGCATTGTGTTGTTGAACTTCCACTGGGCCCTCAATGCGGCTAAGAGTTAGTGTGTCTCTAGTGAGATTTCCCCATCTTCATTTAGAGGCTAGCTTATTTCTCTAGCCCTCTCCTAAGCCCTGTCATACTTGCTATTATGTTCTGCCTAACTTCTCACTCTTTAGACGTTTCTTAATTATTGCCTCTTCCAGAAAACATTTCTTGAGCCCTTCCACCTTAGTGTGTACTGGGTGCAGGTGTGTGTGTGTGTGTGTGTGCAGGGGTGTGTGTGTGTGTGTGTGCAGGTGTGTGTGTGTGTGTGTGTGTGTATGTGTGTGTGTGGCGGGGGTTGAGGGTGGGAAAGTGTCTCTATGTTCCAGAGCCCTGTCCTACATAGATCTTTTCATACAGTTCTGTAATTAACATTTGTGGTCTTATCCAGTGGACTATAAGCATTTGAAGACAGGAACTCTATTCATTCTTCCATCAACAGTGTCTAACAGTGTACAACATACAGTAAATACTCACTAAATGTTCACTGAATAGAGTGGGTTCTTGTTTCAAATTTATTAATTCAGTACAGGGTTTGGTAAATGTTTTCTAATATCAGTCTTGTGAAGTGGCAAATTAAATCTTTAAATCATAATTTTAGATAAAAATTATTTTAAAACTGCACATTTTTCCTACAAATTTAGTCTACTAAAATAAATTCTAGAACAGTTCTTGAATGCTAAACATTTTCTATTTAATAGTCTTCACATAATTTTAAAGAGATAAAAATTTTAAAATTGCACATTTTCTTACAAAGTTATTTGTCTATTAAATTCTACAACAATTAGTTTTCGAATGCTAAACATTTTCTATTTAATAGTTATATTGCCCATTAAAACTGAACTTCTCAAGGTATGTATTAAGCAGAAGCTATGAAATTTACAAGTTTTGGAAAAATGGCTTCTTTTCAGAATATGAGAAAACATTAAATCAGGAGATAATTTTTTTTTTTTTACTATAGACCAATATTAAAGTCAGTAAGTTTCAAATACAGAATTTGAAAACTAAAGTAAAATATTTAATGGGAAAATATCTGTATCTGAATATGTCAACTGTTTGCTTTTTTTCAGCTATTTAATCCTTCTACCTGTATCTCAGAAACAAATTTAATAATATTAAGATTTGATAGCAAAATCATTCAGCACTTTACTTACTCCATCAGCAAGGTATTTATGTAGTCATTTCCATCCATATGGCCAAATTGAAAATCCCTAACAAACGACAACCAAAAATAAATAAATAAAAGGCAAGGGGGTGGGGAGAGAAAGAGAGAAAGCTCATTAAATATCAAAAAAGTAAATAAAACAATGAACTTAACATTAGGCCTCAGTAAGCCCAGAAACTGTAAACATCTCACATGTAAATCATATACAATAAATTCTGCTAAGAGTGTAAATTCTACTGGCTTCTGAGATACAAATACATGAGTAAAGGAAATTCTAAGACATTTCTACTTGGTTTATGCATATTTAAAATTCAGGGAAATATAAGCTAATCTATCTGAAATATGTTTAAGAAAAATTACCCATTTTCCCTAAAAAAAAAAAAGGACTAATCAAAAGACGCTACATACCATGTAAGAAAACTATACAATGACCCATTATTAGAAGACTCAGAATAGGAAAGAAAAAATAATTCAATAATAAAATACATTTATATTGACTGTCTTTTTTTATGGTAGCAACAATGATTCAGCATAGTAAAAATACATGTATTTCTGATGCCATTTTTATTCAGTGATTCTTTTGAGTTTCTGTTAGAATAATCGTCTGCCTATCTCTGACTTCTGATTGCTCATTTATCTCCAATTATAACTACATTTGCATATTTTATTTACATAAAATGCATCTCAAATCGTATCAAGAAGCCAGGTATGATACAAATTATGGATCAAACTGTTTCTTTTTTTTAAATTGCAGGACATACCATCAGTGAATTTCAAGATCCAGACAATTGATGCTAAAATGCAATGTGCTATACAGTAGTCCCCCCTTATCCAGTTTCACTTTCTGTGATTTCAGTTCCCTATGGTCAACCATGGTCTGAAAATATTAAATGAAAAATTCCAGAAATAAACATATACATAATTTTATTATAGTGTATTGTTACAATTGTTCTATTTTATTATTACTGTTGATCTCTTACTGTGCCTAATGGATAAATTAAACTTTATCACAGGTATGTAGGTACAGACAAAATTATAGTATACGTAGTATTCCATTCTATGCAAAGTTTCAGTCATCCACTGGGGGTCTTGAATGTATTTCCTGTGGATAAGTGAGAACTACTGCTATACTTCCCTTCCTGGATTCACCTCTAAAAGCATGAATACTAGTAAGTTTGCTTTATTAAATTACAAAACTGTATTTAAAAAAATAAAGGAATCTCTCAGAATATAAGCACCTACCTATGGAAGAGGTCTCTGTAATCTCTTGCAACTTCCTGAATAATTGACTTCAATCTGTAGAAGAACAAACATATGAACTGGTCATCTGCACTTGAAAAATATAATTTTCCAATGACAGTATCTGCTCTCTTACATCTAATTGCTGCAGGAAAAGTAAGATACCACATCAAGTCTATCTAAAGCCATGTAGTCTGAAATGACCATTTGAAGCTTAAAACCATATCGAGGCATTATACCTGGCATGTTCAACTGATGTATTTTTCTCATCAATAACTGCAAGAGCCACAAGCTTTCCTGAAATAAAGAATGACACATTTGAATTCAATCACCCTTATTACACAAACTGTTCAATCAACACTTTAGTTCTGAGCAGGAAATTGTAAAGTATTTCTAGAATTTAATTCCAATCACCCTACACGTTATATCAAATTAAATCAACAAATTATGGTATATGTTTGTAGAGTGAATCAGTGAATTAGTCAACCCAGGTGACAAATTCCCTTCCACTTCCCACCCCAAAATGTAAATACGAGTAAATATGTAATTTATACACTAAAATTGTACTTTTTATACCAACTTACAAGCTTGAATTGTATTTTTTCCTTGCACCCTACAAATTGACTAAGATAACTTTTTCAAAGGCTAAAAACATAGGAAATAAGTTGATTAAAAACAAGTTTGCTAAGAATTATTGTAGCTCTAAAACAATGGTCTAGAAGAATAAGAAAATGATTTTTACATGGCCATTGACTTTGGTACCATGATTCAGTAGTTGCCAGTTACAAATATGCAGAATTAAACTGACTCACATTTACTTAACCCTAAATACAACATAAAGCATATGTATCCTGATATCCTCTAGGAAGCTGGCATGATGTAATAACCAGAAGACTGGTGTTAGAATCAGAAAACCACACACTGCTATCTAGCAGTGTCCATCATGTTCCAGGCACCATACCAAGGCACAGGGGAACAGGGAAGTGCCTCAGTAAACTTCAACCTATTTTCAAAAACTAATACATATTTCATAGAGGTATCGGGAGAGTTAAGTAAGATTAGACGCACAGAAATACGGACATAAACCTGGTTCAGAGCAGGTACATACAAGTAGGATTAAATCAATAATCTTTTAGTATTATCCCTGTATTTTAATGCTGCGTCTAATTCCATACTGCTTCAACACCTGTTTAAATTCTACACAATCTTTAATCTTCTTTTAACTCTCTGATGAAAACAGTTCACAATGGTATCTACCTTCTTGAAATATCTCATCTACTATTCATTTTTTTGTATTATATGCTGCTTTAATTTTCAAATGCCTCTGAGTTTTTTTTTTTCAAAATGTCTACAACACGCAGAGAATTCTCCCACAGACCAACAGGATTCTAAGAAACACAGACACAGTTTCTCACATATTCATTCAACAATTATTGAGTGTTAAATAATGTACCACACACTGGGCTGGTTACGAGGACATGGTGATGAGCAAACACAGACAATGCTCTGCGCTTGTGAAAGCACAATACGGTAGAACTGGTAGACATTTTCATCAAATAAATGTCCTGTTAAAAATAAGAATATGCTGCTATAAAAAAAATTATAGTGTAAATTAATGTAGTTTGACGGGGTCAGTAAAGATTTTCCTAAGGAAGCAGTATTTGGTCTGAGTTTGATGGATGAATATGAATTAACTGCATATTTCCAGACAAAGAAAAAAGCATGTAAAAAGGTGCTTTGGTGCAAGTGGCATAGCCTTTTCAAGAAACTGTTATCAAGCAAACTTGGGTAAAAATGATAAAATAATAGTAACAATAATAAAAGAAACTAAAAGGTTAGTGTGCCTCAAGAAGGAAGAGTGTGGGGAGAGGCTAGAGTGAAATGAGGCTGGAGATGTAGGCAAGAGTTAGAACTTCTGAGAAAGACACGAGGTGTCTGAAGCCGCAGAGCGTCGGGAGGCTGCTGTGGTGCTAACATAAGAGGACAGGTCGGGTGAAGAGCAGGAGCACGACCACAGCTGATGCCTAACAAGGGCAATTATGTCAGACACACAAAAGAACACTGCCACAGCACACTTCTGTCTCCAAGTTCATCTGGGAAAAGATGTGTTCAGTCGAGCCAAAGCCACTTGTTTGAATCACCTCAAGGTCATGCTATGTCCTATAATTACTATACAAGCAAAACTACTATATTCCTACATTTCTCCCTTTTCCTTTCATGTGAGTCTGAAATAATTAAAAAGCCTGGGAACGGTGGCTCACGCCTGTAATCCCAGCACTTTGGGAGGCCAAAGTGCGAGGATCATGAGGTCAGGAGATCAAGACCATCCTGGCCAACATGGTGAAACCCCGTCTCTCCTAAAAATACAAAAATTAGCTGGATGTGGTGGCACGCACCGAGTCCCAGCTACTCGGGAGGCTGAGGCAGGAGAATCACTTGAACCAGGGAGGTGGAGGTTGCAGTGAGCCGAGATCACATCACTGCATTCCAGTCTGGCGACAGAGAAAGACTCCGTCTCAAAAAAAAAAAAAAAACAAAAAACCAAAAACCAGAATCAGAAAGTAAAACCACAGTCTTTGACACTGTCCCCAGCAACTTCCAATAATGAGCTAATACACAGCTTCTTCTGTAAAGATAAGCAAAGACAGAAATATCACTAGACACAGAACATTAAAAGCAAGCTCAGGTACAGAACAGAAATATCCCCCAAAATGTTAAAAACAGGAGAACGTGTAAGAATGTCTCTAATTTTCATTAATTAGATTTAAGAGCAGGCTATCATAAAGAAGAAACTCTACGCCTATTATATTTTTAAAAATTGAGTCTTGAATAAAATTTTCTCATTGTTTTACTCAAAAACTATACTTCCAGGCTATTTACCATAAAGTTACTAATGGAAACAAATGTGGCACCAATAACCAAGATTTCTCATTTCTAATTTGCTATAAATTTATAAAACACTTTCTCCTAAAACTTATAGTTAGCTTCTTATAATTTTTATAGTTTGCATCTGAGACCATATAATCGGCTTCTTATAGCTTTCATTTTTGTATTTGTGTTTATATTTGCATTGCCTGACATTTGCAACAGTGTAACTTTAAGAAACCATGCCAAATTTAATTTACATTTTTCCCTTTCACAGGTAAGAGCAGGCCTTATAAATAGGTTGTGCTAAGTTTTATCTTAACTTCTATCACAAAATCAGTCTCCTGTGTATAGCTTCTTAGTTGGTTATTTTTCTCACTCTCTTATTACCCAGGCTTTTTGTTTTCCTTGCCACCATCAGTTCTATTAGTAAACCATCGCTTTAATCACTGACCCATATGCAAAGGTATATCTTCTGGTAATATCAGTTTATGTTCTCATAAAGAACTGGCATTCAGATCTAAAATAAAAAAATAAGTTAGGAAATAGAGCTTAAATTCATTTCCTACAAAATAAGATTTTAAATAATCAATCACAGAAAAATCATGTAATGTGATGGAGACTTGTAAATATGCTTGTTACCTGTGTCTCCAAGTTCATATAAGAGGAAGCCATCCATAGCAAGGTAATTCTGAAACCTTTCCCTGTTGATCCATGATGACAGATCACCATCTTCATACTCTTAAAACCAAGACAAGGGTTAACAAATTATAGTATAAATATGAGTTTAAGATAGTTATAATAGCTTTAATCTGGTAACAGGTATAAAATGCCTGACAGAGAATCATTCATCCATAAATATTATTTTTAGGAATTTATTGCAAGAGTACGATCAAATGTACAGAAGGATTAATGCACAAAGCAATCTTCATTTATAGCATCATTAAAAATAGCTATATTTTTATTCAAATAAATTCAAAATAAAGGAAATAATTCAAAATAAAGGAAAAAATTCAAAATAAAGGAAATAATCAAAATATCCTAAATTGGAAATAATTTAAATAAATTTTGGTATATGTCGAGAAAGATCATTTATAAATTTTCAAAAAAACGTATAACTGAACAGATTACAAAACAATATAGGTTATTATACAATATATAACAGTGTAACTGTAACTTTGTAAAAAAAAAAAAAAGTATGAAAAGATAAACTCATAGAATGGTAAAATGAAGTCAGTTATTCCTAAATGGTTACCCTGGATCAATGGTTATACTCGGGTCATGGCACTATAGGTAATTTTTATTACAATTTCTTTGCTCTTCTCTCTTTATGACAGTCTTCCTAGTTTACAGCTCTTTCTCAAAGGTACAACTAACACACATATAAAATCATAGTACCTTAGCTTTTTTCCAATATAAAATAATTCCTCTGCTAAGCAGGTAGAAAATATCTAAGAGAAATATTACATCCTGATTAGAAATATAATTCTGAAGTCATTGTTCAAAATTATTACAATTGCATAAAAAAGGTGATGTAAAGCAAATGTCTATAAAAGCCTACCAACACATCTGGTTGAAGATAGGATTTTAATGACTTCTGGAAAGGTATGCTTTTTCTTGCAATGCTAAACAAAACATTTTCAAGTTATCAAACCCATAAAATAAGTGACACAATGCAAATCTTAAAAGTATTTATGGATTCGAATTTACAAATTAGGAAAATAAACATAAAACTAGAAATTGATTACTGGGCCACAATGTCCACTCCATGCTAAAAGCAAATTTTCTATGAGATTGCATACAGTGATCAATTTGAATTTCATTTGAAAATAAACCATCTCAAATACTGCATGTTCTCATTTAGAAGTAGGCGGTAAACACTGGGTACCATGTGGACATAAAGATGGGAACAACAGATACTTGGGAGATGGGGAGGAGGACAAGGGCTAAAAAACTACCTATTGGGTACTATGTTCATTACCTGGGTGATGGGATCATTTGTACCCTAAACCTCATCATCATCCAATCTACATTCTAGAGTATTTCTGAATGAATGGGTGTTCCCTATCTGGCCTCAAACATGGTAACCACAAGCCACAGGAGGCCACGGAGCACTGAAATGCGGTTAGTGAGAACAAGAAATTGGATTTTAAATGTTATTGAATTAGAATTTAGAACGCTAGCAAGAACGCTATCAGCTAAGACTGCACTCACTTTTGCTTTTGAGTGGCTTTGTGGTGTCCTACAGATGTCGAGTTTCACCGTTTCCCTTGAAATTTAAAATATCCCCTGTAGCCCCTGTGAGTTTGCTGCACTGCCCTGGGGTATCTCAGAGCACAGTTTGGAAAACATGAAAGTAGGCATTTCAAAATACCAAGGAATGATGTTAGTTGTTGTAGCTGCATGTGGTTTATCTGCAAATAAAAAGTCTGCATTATGTAAAGAGATGCGTAATATAAAGCCCTGATGAAATGCCACTACAATTTGCTTTAAAGTACTTCAACAAATTCAAAGTTAAAGTTAGAGCAAATGTCATGATGGGCAAAGATCTTGTAAGTGTTTAACTTCGGTGATGGGTATGCAGGGCTTTACCGTTCTCTACTATGATGTATGTTTGATATTACAATTAAAATATTTTAAAAGTAGACCAAGTATTTGCTTCAGTGAAGAAATGCTGAATAGCAGGTAAGCGGTTATTTCTAACAGCTAAGGGGAAATGCCGCTACAGAGGGATACACAGGGGCTTCAACACTATTGAACACGTGTTACTTCTTCAAGCCTTTTTCTGTATCTGAAATGTTACTTCAAAAAAACTAATTCTGAACATTTTAAAGTAATGTATAAAAATCACATATAATTTATTCCTCAAAAACACATACAATTTAACAAACAACAAAAAGAAATGTTGTGTAGGTAAAGCTCGGAATAAAAATAACAACTAAAAGTTGAAGGGTGAAAAACCCCAAAACATCAGTCATTCAAGTAATGAGAACTGTTATTCTCATTAAACAGTAGAAGCATTTACAAAATCTTTCCACCTAAGTCATATAATAGACATTTTAATTTTAAAATGTTTTACATGAGTTAAAGACTTGGAACTTACCGTCATAAACAAAGTAAGTTTCGTCTTTGAAAACAAGCACAGCCGGCATCTCTTTTAGTGTCACATACTGCAAAAAATCAGAAGTTTAAATAACTTTTATCACTAAAAAATTCTAATTAGTAACTATAATTTCAAAAGTCTTGAGATACCAGAAAACACAAACACACATAAAAATAACAAAAAAGAATGTCACAAACAATTAAAGAGTACAGTCAATCCCAAACTCATCCAAGGAGCATATATGAATCTTTTTCTATATCCCCTGGTACAATGTCCTGTTTGCTATAGTAAAGACTGTGGATTATTCTTAACTGATAACAGACTTAAACATCAACCAGCCTATTTAGGTTTAAGTCCTTCCCCACCACTCACTGGCTGTGTGATAATGAGCCACTTTACCTAGGGGAGTCTGCTTCCTCATCTGTGGAACAGAGACACTGAGACTACCTACCTCACAGAACAATTGTGAGAGTTATGTCAGATACCATAACTGAGAGCACTGCTTAAAGTGTAAACTGCTTTATAAGCCACTTACAGTAGTAATAAGGGATTCATTCAGAAAGTACCAGCTGCTTACACCTGAGTTGTACTTATTTCGAGAGTAAAATTATACTAGAAAACAAATATCAGATCAGAAGACAAATAATGTAGAAAAATAACAATAAAATAAAAATAAAGACAGTTGTCCTGGAAATATTAAAAAGGGAGGGAGACACATCTCGGGGGAGAGAAAATAATACAGAATGATTTGGTTACATTACTATTAAAAAATGGTATAGCACTATGAAAATAACAATTTTAAGGGCACTGCAAGAGCTCTTAAGTCAAGCATGCTCCATTCACCTGCTCTTGGCAACTCATCCACACAGATGCTTAGGAAGTATTTTTCAACATTCAGCACCTCCCTCCTTCATCAACATCCCTGAATGGTTCTTACTAGAACACAAATGATATAGTCTCAAATCTTGCAGCCATCTAGTCTCACACACTCTGAAGCTCTCTTCCTCTCCCGTGTTTTCTTCAACTATCTTCTATTACTGTTATAGTCTGCATGCCAATCTCCTTCGTTCATCTGTAAGTATTCTGAAGTCAGAAACTGTCTAACTTCATCTTTGTACCCCCTTACTGCATCTCCTAGGGTTTTCATAAATACCAGTTGCAAAGCTAATGAAGCTCTGAAGGACAAAACATTAATATTCAAAGTATGGGAAGACCACAAAATTATGGGCTTTGCCGTTATTTGAGAATCATCTATGGGAGTAAAACTCATATTTCTCTGAAGTAACTATTATTTCCCCTAGCAGACTTTTCCAAATACATCCTTAAAACTAAAAAAAGGCAGATGACGAATATTAACATCTTCAGGAATAAAGAATGACTAAACAAACTAGTTGAGAAGGCCGATTAAAAAATAATAGAAGTAATGCACAAATACTAAATATGCTTACATAACAGATGCTATATATATGCCTACCCAGGCTCTCTGGGTTCTAGGGATTTTGGCCTAAAACACCTCATTGTTACATGAGGATTAAGATGGTGTCAAATGGTGCCAGGGCCTAGAACACAGCAAACCCTCTGGTGCACTCCAAGTGCCAACTGCTTGCAAACCTTTGTAGATGAGGACCTAGCATAAATTCTCATCTCTCATACAAAAATGTGGTTCACTGGACTTGGGAGACAAAAATGTGTAAGAAGTTCAGATTCTAGTCCGTTTTAAGCCTTTATGTTACATCAGGGCATTCCAGAACAGTGGTTTGTAACCTTCTGAGAACCCTGTCGGAGATTCTGATGGCAAGTGTGGCCTCTTCTTCTCATCTTACTCAAGGCAGCGGCAGCCCGTCGGGAGCAGCTGCTGCGGGAATGCCCGCTGCAGCAGGGGAGGTGCGGCAGGGGCTGCATGCTCCGTGGAGCCAGTGGGGGCCAGGAACAGGCGGGAGAGTCCTACCCGCTACCAAATTTGTGGGGTGGGAGCCCCATGCTCCCAGGTGTAGCTGAAGCTGCTCAGCAGTGGTTCTGGACCCTGGCATCCCTGAGCTCTCTGGGACCCAGAAAGCAGCCACCCCACCCCCCAACTCCTGCAGGTTCAAAAATGCCTGCTCCTGCTCCCTGGCCTCTCCCTGCTCCCAGTGCCTGCTCTGATTTTGGAACAAAGTTGTGGCCGAGCCCGAGTGCTGTCACAACTTAGCCGGGTGTGTGTGCTCGGGGCGGCACTGACATGCCAGCTCCCACCAGTGCCTGGGCTTCCTCCAGACTTGGACATCGACAAGCGTGGGAGGGAGGCTGGCTCAGCGCAACCTGCAGGCACTCCTCGGCATGAACAGCCTGGTTGCCATAGACGGTATAATGATGATGGCGGGAGTCAGACAGTTTCCTAGGCAGGAATGGGTGGGTCCCCAGTAAAATCCCAACTTCCGGCCAAGGAGGGCCTAAAGCCTGGGGGCCAGGCTACCAGTTCTGGGTGAAGTCCACGGTCTGGAGTAAGAACTTCATTGATGACCATACAGCCAACTGGATAGCGCCTTTTCCAGGCCTGACCGTGGCCACCCATGGACCACTCAGCATGCACCTCCTCAATTCTGAGCACATAAAAACCCCAGACTAAGCCAGACACAGACTTGTCCGGATGACCTGTCTGTGGAAAGGAGCTACCTACTCGGGTCTCCTGAGAGCTATTCTGCTGCTCAATGAAGCTCCTCTCCACCGTGCTCATCCTCCAGTTGTCCATGTGCCTCATTCTTCCCGGATATGGGACAAGAACTTAGGAACCACACAATGGAGGGACTGAAGGAGCTGTAATGCAAACAGGACTGAAACATGCCCCCCAGTCACCATGTTGCAGGTGACAGGAAGGAGAGAAGAGCTGTGACCCTCCTGGGAGCCCAGACCTTGGGGCTCCCCAAGTCAGGGCTGCGACACACTGTTAACACCCTCTTCAGGGCTCTGCAGTTCATGGTGTTTTCTGAGCTTTCAGGTGCCACTGCATTCCCCTTGTCCAGATGCTGGTTCTTGCAGCAGTGGAAGCCACTTGCAGCACATCTAGTCCAGCCACAGCCTCACATGGAGCAGGTGCCTGGAGCTGCCTTCCCTATGGCAGCCAGCACGCTTGGCTGTGCGCAGTGGCCAGATCCCACACTTGCTCACTCACACACCCCTTGCTGCTCCATGCCTGGCTCATCCTTGGCAGGCATGGGATCTGGGCCTGTAGCATGAGCCAAGCACAGCCTGCCAGGATGAGTGGGCAGAATAAGCCCAGCGGGTGCAAGCAAAACCCAAGCAGAGGCACTGGTGGCCACAGAGGTTTCTGGTGGTGAAGCGACAACCTAAGGATCCGGTGACATTACCTTCCCCTTCAACAGTAAATACATAAGCATAAAATACTTGGCAAACCAAAATGGGTGTAGGTTGTCCAGAAACTGAGGTTCCTCCAGGAGTTGAAAATCATTGCGGGGTACGTAAGATAAACACCTACATATATTGCAGGAAGCATTAAACACCTACTTAGGCAAGTCTGTAATCTTAAAATATTTAAACATTAAAACATTTAAAAGAAATGAAATGTCTGACTTACCTTTGTGAAAAGAAAAATATTTCAATTTTTTGTATAATTTATATTGATTCAAAAGAAAAATTCCCTTGACTTCTTTCATGTTTCCCCTGAGTTATTGCCAAATTCCTAAGGTCCTCTACTCATTAAAAGTTTCCTAAAGAGAAGTCTACACTTGCGATCTCCACTTCCTTACTTGCCATCAGTGTCTCCCAAACACCAATAAGGTTTTGGTCCCCACTACTCCTCTGAAAACCACCAACAACCTCCATGTGGGCACATATTGTGGTTATTTTCCTCTCATTATTTTCTTGATCACTTTGCAAAATTCTCACACAAACTGTTAACTCCTTTTAAAACACTTCATCTTGGCTTCCAACTCATCTGTTTTTCCTAATTTACTATTTTTTCTCATTTTCCTTTGCTGACCTCAGGTTCTGGGCCTACTTATTTCCTTAAAAAATTGCTTCCCATGTCTAGGAAGGTTCTTTACACAGCCTTGACTTAATTCTAGACCCCTATGTCCAACTGCTTATTTGATGCTTATATTTAGATTCCTAATATGACATTCTGAATCAAATTAAAATGAGTAATTCAAAGCACTTTTCACTCTCCATATTTTCAACCTCTTCCTTCTCCAATATTCCTCAAGTTCATAAAACACCACCATCTACTCAATTGTTCAAACCAAAACATCTAAGAGTCACTCTTGATTCATTCCTATTCTTCCAGATCAGCAAGCTCTGACAATTCTATCTTCTAAACGCAACAATCCTTTCACTTCTTCCCAACTCTCTCACTAACCATCAAGCCCAAATTTCTCAGATTACTGCAAAAGTTCAATTGGTATCTGTGGACCTACTCTCATACCTATCTAATGCACTCTGCACTTAGCACAGAGTAATGTCCTTAAACAAGAACATCGGTCCATGTTCTTCACAAACTTCAACCTCATCACATGCACTGCCATGACTTACAAAGCCTACACTGCTCTCTACCTACTTCCCATCGCACTGTATGCACTACAGTCACATTGGCCTACTGTTTTGTTCCTGTATCATGTCAGGTGTGTTCTCATCTTGGACATCTGTTATCTGTTCCTTGTTTCTGGAGTATTGTATCCACAGATCTTTGCACGGCTCCTTCATATCATGTAAAAGTCTCATTTCAAGTATGTTCTTGAGACAAACATTTCTTGACCAATCAACCTACAGCACCCATCCCACTCCTATTTGCCCCAACTACTACACTGTTTTAAAATTTATTATTATTATTATTATTATTATTTGAGATGGAGTCTCACTCTGTCACCCAGGCTGGAGTGCAGCGGCGCAATCTCGGTTCAACGCAACCTCTGCCTCCCAGGTTCAAGCAATTCTCCTGCCTCAGACTCCTGAGTAGCTGGGATTATAGGCCTGCGCCACCACGCTTGGCTAATTTTTGTATTTTTAGTACAGATGGGGCTTCACCATGTTGGCCAGGCTGGTCTCATACTCCTGACCTTGTGATCTGCCCACCTCGGCCTCTCAAAGTGCTGGGATTACAAGCGTTAAGCCACCAGGCCCGGCCTTAATTATTATTATTTTTTTGAGACGGAGTCTCACTTTGTCACCCAGACTGGAGTACAGTGGTTCAATCTTGTCTCACTGCAACCTCCACCTCCCAAGTTCAAGTGATTCTCCTGCCTCAGCCTCCCAAGCAACTAGGACTACAGACGCGTGCTACCATGACCGGCTAATTTTTGTATTTTCACTAGAGACAGGATTTTATCATGTTGGTCAGGCTGGTCTCGAGCTCCTGACCTCAGGTGATCCACCTGTCTAGGCCTCCTAAAGTGCTGGGATTACAGGCATGAGGCACTGCACCTGGCCTTTAATTTTTTTTCATGGCACTTATGATATCCTGTTTATCGACTAGTTTACTGAGGACCACTATCTCAGTTTGAGGACCCAAAAATCACTGTATTTGCCACACACACACACACACACACACACACACACAAAATAATCCACCACTTGTAAGCCAATTTAGGAGTTTGAGGTATCACTTGTCATCACTACTTTTATTTTAAAAAGAAAGAAGCACTAATGTAAATCCCTAAATGCTATGAATCTGATGGTATTTGTTTATTAATAAAAAGAAATCTAATACCAGTAGTAAAGAATCAGCATGTTTACTCTTTCCACACACATCACAGTAAATAAATCTGATACTAAAATCAATAATCAAGAAATGATAAATCAATTTTATCTATTAAATCAAGTAATAATTTAATAAATAAAATTGTGTCATTAAAATCAAATTTTAAATATTACCTCAGGAACCACTTCTTCTGAGGCAGAAAAGAAGTACGTATATACAATCAATTCTGAAGCAGCATCTATGTATTTCTCCTGTGAAGATACAAACAGAGAAACAGTCATTGAAAAATGTTAAAGGTCAAAATTCATTCCTCATTAAACAATGAGAGTTACCTTATGTAGTAAGGGTCACCACTGTAATTTGCTACCTAATATCCTTTTAGGTGAAAAGAAGAAATATAAGCAAATAAAATTGTTTCTAAGGCAAAGCCAACGTAATTAAGAGCTTTTATCTTTCTTCAAATAAAGTTCATTGAATATAACATAAGTTCAATTTGCAGGTATTCATTTAATTATAAATTAGACAAACAAAATGATGGTGATGATTATAGGATGATATGTGTGTATACAAATACAAAGTCTGCAGTCTCAAAGACTCAGAATTTGAAAAAAGCAGCATAAGACTTAACCAGGTTAATAACAGAAAAAAATACTAAGGCAGGCAACATCTACTCACTTTTTACACACTTCTATTTCATATAGACAAACATGACAGAGGGTATACAAGGAAGTGTTTTTATTATAAGAAATACTTAGACTGAATGAAAATATTTCTAGTAAGAGCAGAATAAGTTCTGAGTTTCTAGTGAAGTCTTGATTACACAGTAAATTAAATTACAATACATCTGTTTTTGAGGAATAAAAAAAAGTCTTACTTTCAAAGGTGATTCTCCACCTATATAAACAAAAAATACACGGTGTCTCTTCTGCATATGTTCAAACATTTGTTGACTTGGAAGTGGCCGAATTAGAGCCCTGTTGCACAACAAAACAAAAACAAATTTGAATTATAAACTAAAGTACATAATTTACTCCTATTTATACTATAACTAACCATGTCTCAAGTTATTTTTAGTAATATATCAATTGCATTTTAAGTATATCACAAAAGCCACAGGAATCTAATAAAACTGTGGTCCATGACTACTATTGCACATACATATAAAAGGTTAACATAGTACCCACAATTTAATCTATGTTTCAAAATAAGTGTCAAAACATCCCTTCAGAGAGTACCATCATTACCAGTATTTTGATAGGCAAAAAGAGAACTATTGTCCATTTAGAATCCTCAGCCTAAAACAAAACAAATCCCAAGATAATTATTTTTTTCTCCCTTTTAAAAGGTCATTCACAAAAAACACTGTGAAATACCATCCCAGGAATATATAGTACTTTATTAAGAATATTTATATCTTACTCTTCAATTTAAATGGTGTACACTTTTTAAGTACCCTATGGAGGTTAAAATCCAAAAGTATAAAAAGCATATCATTAATCATTTTCAGAAAAAATAAAATGGAAAATGACAGTCATTACATAAGAACCTCATGAAAACAAAAAATGTTATTATACAAGCATTTTTCAAAGCACATAGACTGAGAAATGAATTACATCACAGGTTATTATGAAGTACTTCAATTATAAAATATCATTAAACTAAGAAGAGGTAGTCATCTTTTACATATGGTGTATATATTATAATTTTCACTCTACCACATTTATAAAAAGAACAGAACACAGGCCAATATATTTTCAAAATCCTTATAATGCATTGCATCATCACCCTACCCTAGCCTCTATTTTAATACTTAGTAATTAACTTGCAAGTGACGCAACTCCAGAACTGACTCCTGAAATTTCATCTACAATAGAGTAATCTCCAATTACATCAGGAGAATGAATCCCTTCTTAAGCCTCAACCCAAAAATCCTGGGAGGATTCAGTACCTCCCACTGGTACTCCCCTCATACAACACAAAGTTATTTCAAAATTTATTTATTCACAAAGGAAATAAAATGAAACATAGTCAATTAGAAAAATACAGTGAAAATTACATCAGTAAGCACCACAAATTTAATATGTAAAGATCACTCCTAATCCTGTGAATTTTCTCAAATAATTTGAGACAGTATTGTACCACCACAAATCCATTCCATTTTAATTTAAATTAAAGCTATTTAAAACTATCAGTATAATATATCCTGTTAAACTCATAAATGCCTATATTTTAAAGCCAATAAAGATTAACACAGCTTGAGGACCATTCTCCTCAAGAACTTTCACATGATCATGTTAAATAATTCTAAGCACCGACTTTCTTTATATCCCATCAAAACGTAGATTTAAATAAATCAGTGACAAATTCAAACCAACAAGAAATGCTTACAAAGGAATTTGTTTCCTTATCAGTAAAACTTTAGGGATCAGTAACTTGAGTAATCTTTGGGTTTTAACTATGTCTTTGGGTTTAAACTATGCTAAGTATAAAATGCACGAATACCTCACAGCTGGCAGAAAGCAGTATGTGATAAATAATGAAAAATATTTTAGTTGTATCTAAAATACATTTTCGAGTATCAAAGAGTATGGATGAAAGCCCAAGTGTGTTCAGAACAATAATATCCCAAGGCTTTGTTGAAAACTCTGAACCAGGCAGTCCAATAGAAAATTATCATAAAATAAAAATTAAGATTCACAGAGTTGCTACACGTAATCAAAATCTGGAAAATGTATTAAAAAAATCACTGGGGAAAATTCTTCTACAGACAAAATGAATTTAAATGTGAGGTTAACAAGTATATAATACAAACCATGGTCTCTGTTTCTTTAAAGCATTTCTTTGGATATGCTGTATAATCCTATCTTCTCTCATAAGTAAATAATCAAATAAATTTTACCTAGGTATGTCCTTAAAATGTTTGTTCAATACAGTCTATTAAAATACATTTAACTTTCAAATATTAATAACATACAGTAAAGGCCTTTCCTAATAACTTACCCAGATACCCTGTGGGCAAACTCAATAATATCATCTTTTGTTCGTGGTCCTCTATAATTATATGCCAAGTCCCCTTTTAATCTTAAAAAAAAAAAAAAAAAAAAAAAAGATTAAAACTCGGATTGTTTTAACTGTTTTAATATTTAATGTTAATCATTATCCACTGTTTCATAAAATTATATTATATAAAATAGCAAATGCAGAGAAGTTTTAGAAGTAGCTCTCATGTAAAATATGGTAGGCATTAGGCTGGTCAGAGGACCAGTAACACAAAACAAAAGAAAGAGGCTGCATTCTATTAAAATTACGTGAAAATATTTTATGCTGCATTTGATAATTGCATTGTATCTATGCCTTCTGAAAAATAATCGACACACTCATGGTCAAGAGCTTGGAAAATTAAAGCACTATAATTCTCACTATGTTCCCTTTCAAAAGGTAAATGAAAGGACAGGGAAATAAGACTATTTTGGAAGAGGCAAAATAAATGTTAATACAACATCACAGTTATTTGATGCTCCAACATTACAGAGTAAAACGATGCATAAAAACAGCTCTTCTAGAAACTTATGTAATTCTTCAAAAGCCAACCAATGAATTAATCTGTGTGCCTAATTAACTAAAATTTTAAAAAGGAAAAATTGGGAAGCACAATAGAATACTTACAATTAAACAGAAGGAAAAGATAGGATCATTTACTTAACACAAAAAGTAAAAGAGGCTAAGCAAACATTTTTAAAAAGTGGGGGAAGGAGAAAGGTCAACACAAAACCCAAGATATAAACTGAAATTATTTACATTTAAAAATTTGAGTTGTTTAAATATTTTTTAAACTTACTTTATTATAAAAATAACTTTCAGAACAATTCCACAGCTCCCCGCATTATCAAAATAAGATTAATGAAAATATGAGAAAATGCAATGAAGTCATGATTACAAAACAAGTCCTTTAGAATTACCACATTTCTTTCAACTTGTACACTTTATTAGACTTGATCAACTCCTACAGATTAGAATTAATATCATCAACTTTGACTCTCTGTATTTCTTTTATCTCACAATCCACGCTTCAACTCCTCAAGGGTAAAAGACCTTTCATAATTTATGACTGTATACCTTGTCCTGCACAGTGCGTGTCACACAGCAAGCAAAACATGTGAATTAGCCGTAAACAACATGATGACTTAAATATGAAGAAAAGTATAAAGAAGCAGTCCCTCTCCTTTAATTACATACTTCACTTATAAAGAATGGCCAAACCCCAATCTTCAATCCTCCAAGGAATCTACTAAGTAGAGTGAACTAATAAAAATACACATATAAACATACAACACTCAACTTACAGCTTAATTGTTGGATAACCTCGAACTCCAAACTCTGAAGCAATGCCTTGATAAGAAAAAGAATAAAGCATTCTAAATTTTTTTAAAATATGAGAAACTAGGTAACAAATGAGCCTTTTACTTTAAAAATATAGAAATATTTATACAACCCATATAGATACGTTGTTTTTAAGTCTTAAGAATATAAACTCACACAAAAGAAAAAAACAGGACATTCTCATACCAAACAATTACTTAATAATCCAATCTGTGACCTGCACAAAATACTATGACAAAATAAGAAATGCATGTCAAAAGAATAGTTAAAAATTTATAAAATACTTATTTTAAAAGATATTCTGGTAAAAAAAAAAAATACATAAGTACTTCTCATTTGACTTCATGTCCAAATATTTCTTCTAGGTCTCATTTACTCCTCTCAAAAAAAAAAAAAAAAGCCCATCTCTTCCTTTAGTGTTTTTTGAGTTTTCAAAGAACTGCAAGGTATTCTAATTTTAAAAACATAACTCGCATTTGCAAAATTAATTACTATAGTCAACACAGGATCACAGGATTGAAAAGCAACTTTGTTTTAGGAGTTTCTGCTTTTGTGATAACCTAGAGTAATTTTAATTATCTCAAAGATTATTCTGAAATCCTCACATGAATTAAAATGAGAATGGATGCTACAATAGCATCTTTTGAGGGGAAAGGAGAAAGTAACAAAAACAAGTGAATATCAAAAAGGAAATAAGATGTTAAAAAGTAGAGAAATCATATACCAAACTAATGCAACACTACTTTACAGACAAAACACCACCAGGACAGGAAAGAAAAAATATTTTCAGTTAACACACATTATACCATAAAGATATTTACAAAAATATACCCTAGTATATGAAAAGTACACTGTATTATTCACATAATCTTTCCCTTTGTAATTTTCTTTATTTCCAGGTATTTTGTTATCACACTTGGGTAAGGAACCTACTGCATCTGAATTCCAGTTTAACAATCACTTTAGTAATCTTCACTAGTCTTTGGTTTCTCATCAACTCACCAATTCAATTCATAAGAATAAGGGCAGTCGATTTGTGACAAAATAATATCTAAAATTTTTCCTTCCTTTGTCAACTCTAGTTTCTCCCTTAAACATATGGAGATAGGCAAATAGAGAGACCTGGACAGTGGCCGACACGTATTTTCCTTAGAGGTAGCATAGACAGCAGAGGTGATAATTAAGAACTCAAGTTCTGAAGATACAGGTCCTGCTTCTGAACAGACATGCAAACTCACAGCAAGCATGTAATTTATTTGTGCCCATCTGTAATCTAGGACTTCATTCTGTCAAGTATGTTCTAATTGGAGACTGTGGGTATGGAGATTGCCTTCTTCCCAGCAAAAACACAGAAACTACTTTGGAGAGATTATGTGAATAATGAATATTCTTAATGATCCCTTTCCAAACTAAGAAGACAGGGAAACATCCCAAATTAAGAAGACAGGGAAATAAAATCCCTTATTACCTTTAACTAAAACTCATTTAAATCAAAATGTATTTATACACAAATCAAATAAAGAAAATAAAGCATGCAATCAATGAGAAAACACACTGGTCGTGCTTCATAGCCGGATATTGTGGATCTCATAAGCCTCAGAGAGAAAAATCCCAGCTCCACACTTAACCCTATCACATCATTTCCTTGACCTCAGTATTCACGTCGAGACAATGGAGATCTATCACCCAACTCACAGCCCTTGGCTTCTTGACCATGAACATTAACCTTCACTTCTGGCCTAATTTGAATTGATAGTAACTTCTATAAAACTTCAGCCTTAGATTTCTCTAAAGGGGAATGGCAGTATAATATTTTTAAAAAGCCTCTGGGAGGCCGAGGCAGGCGGACCACGAGGTCAGGAGATCGAGATCATCCTGGCTAACACGGTGATACCCCATCTCTACTAAAACTACAAAAAATTAGCTGGGCGTAGTGGCAGGCACCTGTAGTCCCAGCTACTCGGGAGGCTGAGGCAGGAGAATGGTGTGAAGTAGGGAGGTGGAGCTTGCAATGAGCCGAGATCGCACCACTGCACTCCAGCCTGGGTGACACAGCAAGACTCCACCTCAAAAAATAAATAAACAAATAAAATAAAATAAAATAAAGCAAAGCGGGAGTTACAAACACATAATGGCCCTGGTTAGAATTCCAACTTCATTTATCGTCTATGTAACTCTGGATGGTTTTTTATACTTCTCTGATTCCCCTTCTGAGAATACTACTCATCTTGCAGGGCTACAGGTTGGGATTTTAAAATGAAAAAAATAAATGGAACACAATTTGAGTCTGGCACATAGAAGATTCTTAAATGCTAGATCCTTTTCCTTCCTACTCTTGATCCTGACTTCGTTAATTAGCTGCTGGACACAATGCACACATAGTATTAATAAAATTAATGTGCAGAATATTTTATAACTGGCATTAACATTTTAAAATTGCATCTCGAAACAATTTTGCGAGGAGGAAAAAATAGTGGCAATTCAGATCAAGAAAGTAAAACAGGAAGATTCGATAACTTGTTTGAGAGAAAACAATTTTGTGAAGAAGAAAAAAATAGAGCTAATTCAGATTAAGAAACTAAAATAGGAAGATTCGGTAACTTGTTTGAGAGCGAACATTGCGTAGGCAGCAGGGCTGAGATTGAAACGCGGTCTAATTGACTTTAAATTTTTTATTCTTCACTTTTTCATATTAGAGAAAAATAGTTTATATAGAAATCTGAGCTCAATTCCTTCATAAATTGAAGAGTCCATTTGCAACAAGAGTTATACCTTTGAAGTTCTACGATTTTATATGTTCATAAAACAAGATTCAGCATGAAGTCTTCTACTTCATTTCTATTTTCTTCTTGAAATGTTAACAGTCTGCTGCTAGAGGTAAGTACGAATGTGAATCATGGTGAGCTTGGATACTAGGCCTAATTCTGTTTCTAACTTTGGTGTGTGAAATTACTCAGTCATTTCATTTCTAGTTTCCTTGTTATTTGATCTATAAAACGGGAAAGGGTGAAAGGAGTGAGAAGTTACTCAACCTCTAAAGTCCTTTTTAGCTCAAAGATACTACATATTTTAGTATTTACTGAATGTCACTATGTGTCTAACAAGAAAAGGGTATAAAATATGGCAGTGGTTTACCATCAACTGAAGACATTTTGTTTGCCAAAAACAGTGAGTAAGGGGGAAGGAAGAAGTTGGGAGAGAACACAACTGGTATCTAGTGGGTAGAGGTGAGGGATGCTCCTAAACATCCCGCAATGCACAGGATTCCTCCTCCCATCCAACTCCCAACAAAAACCCCACAGAATTATCTGGCCCAAAATGTCAATAGTGCGAGGCTGATAAACCTTGAGACATAGTCACTGCCTTCCCCTGCACCAAAAACAAACAAACAAACAAAAAAACCCACCATACTATCTAGCCCAAAAATGTCAATAATGCGAGGTTGAGAAGCCCTGAAACAGTCACTGACCAAAAAGAGTTTATAATCTAGGAAGGTAAAATTAATTTTTAACTACAATCTATGAACAAGATGTCAGAATGTTATTGGCCAAATGTCATTTCAAATTTACACACACAAGAGGGCTAAAATGTGATCTTTATCATAAAATGATGTCACACTTAGTTTGGAGAGTAACAGAATTTCAGTGGTTCATAATAAAGATCAGCATGCCACTATAGGTGGTAATATTATGTCATATTTTAACTTCCAAACGAGAAATACTTTTAGCACTCATTTTGAAGAGGTATGTACAAAAAGAGAAGCTAAAACATCTATCTAGATTTACACTGGACATAATTTTTTATATTATTTGGTTATGGTATTAGTTAACTCTATGCATCAAGACATTTTTGGTATAATTCCAAACACAGAGCAGACTAAATCACAACAGTTCAAATTACTCTAGTTCAAAAATTCTGTACACACAGATTTGCTGGACTGAGTCTGATGGCACTTGCCTACGGCAAGTGATTTAATATGGCAAGTGATTTAACTACGGCAATGATTTAATACATGATTGAGAAATAAGTTATTATCAAAGACTCTTAGAAACTGTATAACCTTCATCGCTTTGAATAGTTTTATCCCACCCCACACTAAAATCTTATAACTATCTACCAAAATAACATTCTACACTTCGCGGTTTTCCAGCCGCAGTGTGCAGTGCAATCATCTGAAGTGCTGTTAAAAATACAGACTCTCGGCTGGGCGCTGCGGCTCATGCCTGTAATCCCAGTACCTTGGGAGGCCGACACAGGCAGATCACCTGAGGAGGAGGGCGGATCACCTGAAGTCAGGAGTTTGGGATCAGCCTGGCTAACACGGTGAAACCCCGTTTCTACTAAAAACACAAAAAATTAGCTGAGTGTCGTGGCACATGCCTGTAATCCCAGCTACTCGAGAGGCTGAGGCAGGAGAATCACTTGAACCCGGGAGGCGGAAGTTGCAGTGAGCCGAGATTGTGCCATTGCATTCCAGCTTGGGCAACAAGAGCAACACTCTGTCTCAAAAAAAGAAAGAAAGAAAGAAAGAAAATAAAAAATACAGACTCTCAAGACCCAACTGCAAAGGTTTTCACTTTTCACCAGGAGGACTGGGGTGGGTCTTCAGAGTCTGAACTGACAATAAGTACCCAGGTAATTCTATTGCAGGTCGTCTACAGATTACATGCTGAGGAACAGTGATACCGTGACTGTCTGAAAAGCAACCTATTGGGCTGCAAGAGGTATCTATGAAACAGTCAATCCTTTAGTGTTCTATAGGTGGACCTAGAATAAAAATGGCAGATGACTTGAAAATAATTCCATTTTTTACCTGTTTGATTCCAAGTTCCACTAAAATGTCTGTATTTGAGCTGCCTTGAAATATTTAGGAAAACTTTGAAATTCACAAGGCAAAAATCTGTTTCTAATACACGAATGGTGGTTTTTGAATACTTAACTTCTTTAATACTACGAAGATACGTTTCTTCATTACACATAAAACATTCCCTTGGTGCTAATATTTAAGTGGATAACGCTTCCATCACTGACATTTAACTCTAACAATGGTCTAGAAAATAACATTAGACAACTGACTAACGTTCACAGGTTACTGTTTGTCTCTTCCCACAAGAATGTAAGTTCCATAAGAGCAGAAAATTTTATCTGTTTTGCTCAAGGATGTATCACCAGTACCTGGTATATGCCAGGCATATCCTAACATGGTAAGCACATTAAGTGTCTGCTAAATGAATGAATGCTAACTCTACGACTTTTCTACAAAGGGATTTTTTTTTTTTTCAATAAACTATGTTTGGATAATTCAAGTAGGATTTACAAGCAAGCCCCACTATGCAAGGTCGGGTGCAAGTAGTTGAGAGAGGGGGATGGTGGAGGTTTAGCATTCCATGTCCAATGAGTAAAAAGTTGCAACCTGTATATGAGGTCTTACTACTGCTTTTTAAAAATAGCATTTAAAACACTTTCTTCTCTAAGTGACTCAGGAAAACAATCTTGGCTATTTTTTTCCCTAATCATAGTGCCACTTAAATAGTAGTACACAGGGCACTTAAAACTGAATAATAAACTAATGAATTAGATGCAATGTAGAATTTGACAATGTAAATTGTTAATTATCACATGAACACTTTACCACTAAGATTTGTACTGGTTCATATGCTCTGTTTTTCTCATTGACTATTTTTCTTCATATTCCCATATTCCTTGATATATGACTCTGTGACTCCACTGACCTATTCAAGTGATCACAACAATTTGCCATTTTTAAGACTTTACTGCTCTTGTTAGTTTATTCATCTTTCTCCCTTTATTATGTTGTAAGCATTTCCAGGACAAGCAGGATTTGTCTAGGTCTTTCTTTAATCTCTAGAGATTAGCACAGTATCTGACAAATAGTTCTTGGTAAACACTGATTGAGTGAACAAATGAATAAGCGCATCTATGAAGAAGTATGTGTATGCACATCTAAGCAACATACATACATATGTATATATGGAAACAAGTAATTACTTTCAAGAGCAACAGTAGAAAATGGTAACTTCTTAGACATTGTTAAAAGCTTATTTCAAAGAAATATCAACTCAAACATATTCTCCCTCTGTCTCTAACAATTTCTGCCATTTATCTCTTCTCCTCTCAAAATTTCAACGCTTCATTCGTGTGACTCAATAATTCCAGCACTAATATCTCACCTACACTGTAGGTCCCTATTCACAAACATCAGTTAAAAGACCACAAATTCAAAATCGTTGGTAACTTAGAAACACACACAAAATGAAAACTGGTATTTTGCATATACCCAGTGGCAGCATAGTTCAGTAACTATACTAGGAATCTCACACTATTCTTTTTTCTCGTTTTCTTTACAGTACAAAGCCCATCAATCTGTTACTTCTGTGATTTTAGTACGAAATATGTCTATGAAAATTAGTTTCCATCATACTCTACTGTCACCACCCACAACACCAGGCTCCCAGCATCCAACACCAGGATATATACACAAAGCTGACCTAGATGATCTCCCTGTTTCTACATACTCTTTATTTCCCATCCTAAAAGTTGCTGCCAAAAATATTTTTATCAAGTCATTGCCTTCACAAAAATGTGTATTACCTCCTACTGACAAGTGATAAAATCCAAAACACCGCCTGACCTGGGAAGCTCTTAACAATCTGGCATTGTCCTTTGGTGTCATATATGGGCAGCCATTGTGCTAGGAGATTTTAAATACAAGATATTAATATGATTTCCACAACCTTGAGGATTATCACTCTCCTTCGTAGATACAGAAACTAAAATTAAGAGAGGCTAAGTGCTTCCCAAAGCTACAAAAGTAGGACATGGCAAAGTTGAGATTAAAACATAGCTCTATCTTGCTCCAAAGTAAAATGCTGATTTCTCAAAAAGAAACATACATTACATACTTCCACTTTCTTCACTAATGAAAGAGAAACTGCATGTATTGAATACAAAAGATTTTATATCTGCTGGAGCACTCAAACCTCAAAACCACCAATAAAAGCAGCATTATAATTAAGTATTTATCAATATAGAAACCAAAGATTAGGTTTGTTCAGACACGTTCTCAGTGTTACACAGCAAAAGTAGCAGGAGCAAGGATCTGAATCCAAATCTGCCTTCTGAAAGCTATGCTCTTTCCAAATTCTACAACACCTCACACTTCTCTAAATTTAACTTCTTCTTTTTCCCAAATCCTTTAAAACAGGTATTGCTGTAAAAGGTCAAATAAATACTTCAGGCTTTCTGGGGCATACAGTCTCTGTCACAACTACGGAATTCTGCCATGGGGGCACAAAAACAGCCCTAAACAGATAACAAACAATTGTGCCTATGTTCCAATATAACTCTATTTATAAAAATGGGTAGTAGGAGAAATCTGGCCTACAGATCAAGGTTTGCTCACCTCCACTTCATTCTATTCCCCTATGCACACTCATTAACCTCTTTTACACTCTATTATTTGCTCTAGTATTCTTTCTAATGTGAAAACCTTCCTGATCCTCATTGTATTTACCCTAACTCAATTCATCCTTCGAGTTCCTTTACAGCACATCTCAGGCCACTCAGAAAAAAACTGATTCTGAACTCAAGTAGCAATATCAATAATTTAACACTCATCTTTTTATAGCTGCCTCATGTAAACAATCTAAAGTGGTCTCAAAGGAGAAAAGATGGTTTAAACACCTGTTAAGCATAAGATTAACATATACCACACACTATATGTTCAATGGCTAATTCATTTAACTCATAAGTATACAGTCTTAAATTATTAAGATAATTGAATTTTACATGAATAAAAAAAGTCTTCTTCCCACCCTGAATACTGCTGTTTTTGCTGTGAGAACAGTAAAATAATAAACTAAGTGAAGGCTTACTAGAATAGGAAGTAGCATCCATCTTTCCAACCTTAACTGGAGAACCAATGCTTTTCATCTCAAGACCAACTTCATTCCAAATCGGTTCCAGCTTTTTACAATGGCCACACCATGGTGCATAAAACTTGTTTTAAGAAACAAAAAACAAAAAAAAAGATAACCATTAAAATGTGTTACAGTGAATATGAATCTTAATATTTAAATAATCCCTTTGACTAAATGATCTAATAATGTTTTAGACACAAAGTTTAAATATATTTTTAAAGTAGATACATAATGAAAGACCAAAACATACAAACATAAAACTAGATACCTCAAAACCGGTACTATCTTAAGTTCATTTTAATTGACTACTGATACTTATTTAAAACAGATACACGACTCACAATAAGAATGTCTTTACTTCCAAGTAAATGTTCTGTATGAAATGTTTTACATAAAATGAAACCACAAAATAAACATATATACCATACAACATACACACCTAATTGTTAATGATAAATTTCCTATTACAAAACGTTTAACATAGTAGGTGACTTTGCTGACTTCTATCGTAACCACTGGCAAGACAGGGGAGGTCATTAAGATGACGGTTTGGCATAGGGACAAGTCAGGTTGATTAAACTAAAGTCACAGTCTTTTACTCTTCTTTAGAATTACCAGATGGTGGAGGTGATACTCAGGTTCCTCTAGTTAGGTGGTGTTACAAACTAGTTGTTATATTTTCATGAAATAAGATTTTTTAACTTTATACTATGAAAATGTTCAAACATATAGAAAGGGAGAAAGAATTAAACAGCGGACCCTCTGTCAACTCTGTCATTCTTTTTCCATCTCTTTTGCTGCTGTTCTACTTTTTGCTGAGGCATGTTAAATCTCAACTATCATAAGGTTTAAATATATTCCAAACTTTAAAGAAAGGGAGGTGAAAATTTAATTTTGTTCACTGTTAAGATGAAAATATGACTTTGACTAAGTGATACTAATATACTTAATCTCTTGGAAACTATCAAGAAAACAAGAGTGAATTCTGCAATAAAATCATACCCTATATCATTAAGATATAATCCAAAAGTTGACCTCATTGTAAGACAGGGTTCCAGCTTTTCCTCTTAAAACCCTCGCCCCCAAAATTTCATCAAAAATAGGTTCCCTTGGGAGTAACCTTAAAACTCTGAGGTTCTTTGTAATGTGAAATCTCAAATATAATAATACTTAAGAAAACAAATTGAGTATATACTTAAGCACTAGCTGTATACCGCCATTTTGGGGTAGAGTAGAATAGAAAACAATACTTAAAATGGTAGGGGTAACTAGCATATAAAATTTACATACTTACATCTACAAGCCAAATGTCATCATTTCGATTTTCTTTAAACCTAAAAAACAAGAAAACAAATTTTGATTGTATGTTTGTGCCCACTTTACAACTGTATACTATAGGCAGAGATAATACATTGATAAATATAAGGGAAAGAACCAAATTCCTTCAATAAATTTTTACATAAAATTTTTACTCAGTGACTTATCCATTAAACATCTTAAAAATAAAAGCAGAGAACTGATCAACGATAAAGTAATTAGGAGGAGAGGCTCCAACAAAAAGAATTAAAGTAGGACTTGCTAGAAACACAAATAGATGCCTAAGCTCCTTGCCCTTCTAGAACAGTTTACACCTGTGCAGAAAAGGTACCAAAGGAAGCCTGAGGCTGCTATGCTTAGAAATAACTGTTTGCAAGATTGGTCCTTGGTTGGCATCTGGGAACTTGGATTTTAGAAGCGTTCTCACCATTTCCTGGTAATGATGGCTCAGAGTTCATAAAATGCTCGTGAAAAATACTGGATTGAGGAATTCCTGTGCTGAGATCTCAGACTACTCTCCTGAGATGTGTAGTCCAGGCCAGGGTACTGTACTTCACCATCAGCTGGTTAAGCCTAACCTTTAACTGTCCCTTAAAATGCTCAACCACCCCTGTGGATTAGAGTTTATAGCACATGAAGAGCCCATTGTATCACCCATAATTGGGCTCACTGATGTGTAGCCTGGGCCAAAAATTCAGGGTCATTATCAGATGCAGTGTTCTTAAGGTAACTGAACAGGAAACAAAGGGGGTCTTGTAGGGCCTAGACAGTGTGGCCCAAGTCATTGGAACACATAGGAATGGCTAAGCGAAACCCAGAGAAAGGTCAGCCGCAATCAGTAGCCACAGGAACATTACAGACAGAATGAGAGGCCCACCATGTTCTGTCTGCTGAGAATACGGTGGCCCACTGGCTTTATGAACCTGTCCCTGGACAGTATTGTTAGCCTTGACTGGGGTCTGACAAGCAAGACAGTTTTTTCACACTGTTATGGTATCTTCTCACAACCGTCACAGTCCACGCATTCTTGGCCAATCTAGGATCCTGTCTGAATTTCCATGAGCCATCTCTTGTGGATCCAGGAGGCAACTGGTTGCACATCTGCTTGCTCTGGAACAAGGAACAATTCATTTTCCACATTTAGCTGTTGAACATAGTTTGCTCTTGGTAAAGGTCCTCTTTCTCAGCACAGGGTCTTTTCTGGTGAGCATCCGCATGGCTAACAAAATGGTTATTAGGAGCAGAATCCCTTCCTCCTCCTCATGAAGAGCTGCCCCTGTCAGGACGCCCTGAAGGAGGAAGTCTGTAGTGACACACCCCACAAGGCAGAGTTTAGTAAGATTATCTCCTTGTTAACAATGGTTCTTCTCAGAATCAAAAACTTTCTGTAAACAATCAGCTAGCATCCTCCAGGGCCCAACAGCACGACCAGCGAAGTGCCCCCATGGGACTGTCAGAATTTTTGCTCTTACAGAACAGCACTGTATGACCACCCTCTCACTGCACCCGTCTGGTCATGCAATCAGGTGTCCAGGTAGTCAACTAGAACAACAAGCTAAACTGAAACTAACAATCACGGCTTTATTCACTTACTGTGACAGTGCAACTTAAGAGGTTAAAAAAAAAAAAAAAAGTCGCAACAGCTCCTCACTGTTCCATCTCTCCCCATGAAACCGCACCAGGTGAGTCAGGTGAATGAGACACAGATGGGAGAACTCATCTCATCTCCTAGGAGCACTGAACAAAAGTCTTCTGTCTCTTTATGGGGAGGGGGGTGAGAGAGAAAAGGACTAGTAGTAGAAAAGTGCCTGAGCTGACACCCTCAATAAAGAAAGATTTTTTAGCAGAGGTATTTGGAAAATGCCTCAGGTGAGGCCCCAATAAGGAGGCTGCCAAACAGACGCCACTAGGTTGAGAGAGCAGACATGCAAATGAGCGTGGTTGGCCTGGGAGGCCGAATCCTTGACTGCCACTCCCTCCAGGGACTGCAATGCACTGGTTATACACCAAGTTTGGTGTAGGGAGGGCACCTTCCCCTATGCCAGAAAAATCCTTGCAATTGTCTATGGTCAAGCCTGAAAGATCACACATGGGATTTTGGTCTGAAGGGAACCTCCTCACTTACTATAAGCAAGGTTGATTAATGCTGTGATACTATGAAGATAAATACAGTATAGTTACCAAATTCTAGCCCCCATTCAATATAATGAAAGCAAAAAGACACAACAAATACAAGGTAAGATAATGGGGAAAAAAAAAGAATATGTAAAAGTTTGCCACTGTTTTTTGATCTCAAAACTATTAATAACACTCTTTTGGGCACACCCTCATTTTGTATCTCGATAAAGCTTACAACAAGTGAAAAAAAATGAGTAATATATAAAAATTGGTTCCAATCTAAAATACCAGATTCACATGCAAATATTCAGATATCTCAGTGGGACAGTTAAAATAATATTTTAAATATATATATGTATACTCACGATTCATCTAAATCTTCTACAAATCCTTTACAGACGACCATATCAAGTAAAACAACTGGAATAAAAAAGACAAAATGTACACAATAAATGCTGATTATTTGGCTCATACTGTATAAGCTTAGTCATCTTTGAAATGTTTTTGACCTTTTACAACCTACCAAAAAATTCGTCACTGATGCATCCCAGAGTGCAAATGATGCAAAAGCAAAAGTAGCTCATCCATTTAATAAATAGTCTGTATGCAACCACATCGTGACCGGCCAAGTTCTAGGTAAGCCAATAAAGCTAATATACACAGTTCCTTTTTCCTCATTTTCACTCTCATCTTACTTCTCCTTTTTACCATTCCATCTTTTTGGAATATAGATAGACAGCATTCTTCTATACTTCTTTTGCTTTAATAGCAATTATCTCTTCAGTAAAAACTCCAAATGTCATTCAAAATATTTACCCCCAAATAGAAAGAAAGTCGAGCTGTAACTCTAATACTTATTACACGGCCGTGTCTGACACAGAGTGGATTCTAAAAGGTTAAGTGAGCGGACCCCAGTGAGAATGAGGGCACTCCGTGCTGACGGGAGGCAGCTGAGAACCGCTGACACACACTCAGGTCCTTTTCACACCGCACAATCCCGGCGGCCTGACCCTGATCTGTCCTCGACCACCCTCTCTGAGCACTGGTGGTAAAAACCCTTAAACATAACAAGACTCGGAACCTAAAGTCAAGACAAGATCTGGTCGTTAAGGTGGGACGGCGGCATCCTTCTTGCCCATCAAAGGAGTAAGCTTTACTGAAACTTCCTGCCACAATGAGAAAAACACAAACACAAGGCAGCGCGCCCTTCCCACGTCCAGCACTGGTCCCGCACAGCAGCGGCTGAAGGACCCTCAGGTGTCCGCTCCGTCACGGCCAGGCAGGGCGGCGGGGCGGGGACGGCAGGACGCTGCCGGGGACCGGGTGGGCATCTCCGCGGGCCCCGCAGGCCTCGCCCCAGACCCGAGCCCAATCCCGGCCCCACAGCGGGGCCAGGTTCCGACCGCTGCGCGCCCATTACCTGTGGCGCAGAGCCGCAGGGCGGCCCAACTCCTCCACGCTGCCATGCCAGCCAGGGAGAGCTGCAGAAGCTGACTCTGTGCAAAAGAGAGATAAAGACACTGGGGTTCGCTGCCTGCCCTCCCGGAAAGGGAAGCAGACCCGACCCGGAGCGGAAGAGAAGCACCGCGCTCAATACGGGGGCGGGACTAGCCGGCCTCCGTTAACCTCCCAGCACCCGGCTGGTCTCTTAACTCTGGCTATGAGGGGGAGTACGGCGCATGCGCGAGGAGGGTGGCGCATGCGCGAGGAGGGTGGCGCATGCGCGAGGAGGGTGGCGCCTGCGCAGTCGTGTTCTTAAGAATGCTTTGCGCCCCCGGCGCCCCGCCCAGCCCAGGAGCGTGGGAACCCTGCTTAAGGGCTTTACTAGGGACAATGGTGGTTGTTCACTGGGGCGAGTTTCTGGGAAGGTGAATACCGGTGAAAGTTACGCTGAGGGTGAGGTAGGCTCCGACGACGCAGTTGCAGGTTGAATATTGGCACATCATTTACTTGCTACTCCCATGCAGTAAATGCACCTGTGGGTTTTGATGCTGGATCAAATTCCTGGAAAGAGGCGCGCATTAAGACTGTGGATTGCTGAGCTGCGCGACACTCCGTATTTTTCCAAAACGTACTTGTAATATTCTTTCAACCTGTTTGCATAATGGGACATCTCTTAAATGCGGCAAGCTTTAATGCATTTTTGCCAAAGTAAGGATTGCCTCTTTAAAAACTTTCTCTTGAAACTTGAGAACATGAAGTTAAGCGTAGGATATTTTTCGATGACTCTTTTCTGATTATTTTGGGACTAAATAAATAGTATGAAATATTTATATTGCTACCTGTTTTTTCTTCTACACGACAATGATTTGTAAAAACCATATACTTTCATGAGACGGTTACTGCAGCAGTCACTACTTCCGAATTAGATGAAATTTTTATGGGACATAAGGTACCAGAGAATTTAGATCAAACCAAACTTTGAAAACCTATGACAGCAGAAGGGGGATATGATGTCAGCCAGTTCACCTTAGGTTCAAAATTCCAACAGGCCGAAATGTTATAAAACGTTGTTATTCCTAGTGACTGGAAGATTAAATTGCACTGTAATTGAGAGCAAGCCCTAAATGTCACCCCCTTTGTGCATACAGCATGCACAAACGCGAGCCCTCTGCAGATTCAATTTTTCTTTTTGTTTCTCTTTTCTTTTCTTTTTTTTTTTTTTTTTTGAAGAAAGTAGACTAAAACGTAAGAGGACTGTTGAAGTGATGGTAATGTTCTCGCGGTGGTGGAACAGCTTTATAGTAGTACCATCGCCTCGATACTCTTATACAGAAGCTTTTCTACTTTCTTGGCAAGGTCTCTGAATGACCCATATTCAATTTTTTTTTCATTCTAATGTATTTCAAATTTTTCTGTCTTCCACATCATGCAAAATAAAATAATTTCTTTTTATATTTGCGTTACAGTTTAAGTTCACATGTGGAGAACAACGAAAACAGGTTGACCTAGATTTGTGCTCTTCAGTAGTGTAGCCACTAACCACATGTCGCTATTGAGCTTTCGAAATATGCCTAGTGTGATGAAGTAACTGAATATTTAATTTTAATCTCAGTAAACTCAAAAACTGGCACTTGATTCAGCTATTGGAAAGTTTTTAAAATATGGTTGGAACAACTGAGGTATGTGAATCTACTTTTTCAACTGTAAACTTTATGAAATCTAAATACTGATCAAGTCCCAGGCGTCAGTGGCTCATGCCTGTTATCCCAGCACTTTGGGAGGCTGAGGCAGGAGGATTGCTTGAGGTGAGGAGACTGAGACCAGCCTGGTCAACACAGTGAGACCCCATCTGTACAAAAAATTAAAAAATTAGCCGGATGTGGCCTGGCACGGTGGCTCACGGCTGTAATCCCAGCACTTTGGGAGGCTGAGGCGGATGGATCACTAGGTCAAGAGATTATGACCATCCTGGCTAACACAGTGAAACCCCGTCTCTACTAAGAATACAGAGAATTAGCCAGGCGTGGTGGCAGGCGCCTGTGGTCCCAGCTACTTGGGAGGCTGAGACAGAAGAACGCATGAACCCAGGAGACCGAGCTTGCAGTGAGCCGAGATTGCACCTCTGCACTCCAGCCTGGGTGGCAGAGGGAGATTGTTTCCAAAAAAAAGTATCAGCTGGATGTGGTGGCACACACCTGTGGTCCCAGCTACTCCAGAGGCTGAGGTGGGAGGATAAGTTGGGCCAGGGAAGTTGAGGTTGCAGTGAGCTGGGATCCTGCCACTGCCTTCCAGCCTGGCAACAGAGCAAGACCATGTCTCTATAAAATAAATATCAATTAAATATTTCTGATGAAATTAGAGAGGTTGTAACGAGATATACTATAAATGTAAAATATACACTGGATCACTGGATTGGGAAGACAATATAAAACTGTAAAATGTCTCAATATTTTTGTACTGATAATATGTTATAATGATTATAGCTTAGATATATTGAGTGAGTTAATTAAATTATTAAAATTAATCTCGTGTTTTTTTAGTGTAGCTACTAGAAAATTTATAATTACATATGTGGTTTTGCATTATATTTCCATTGCACATCACTGATCTAGGCAACGTGAAAATGATCAAAATAATGCATTAATCTGAAAATGATTTAATAAACCAATAAACTTTTTAGGCTTTTTGTTCAGAGAACATGCTAAATTTCCACATGCTAAAACATATTCCGCGGTGAAAATTTTAAGTGTTTTTTTCTGCTTATCTACCTCAAGTGGTGATAATTTTTTTTGAGATTTAAAAGATTCTACTATTTTGACAATATTTTTAAAAAGACTTTCAGATAAGCTACACTTGTACAGGTGTATATATATATATATACCATGTATATTTTGCATACATATTGCTGTAGTCTAAATGTGTAACCCAAATTTCATATGTTGAAACTTAATTGCCAATATGATAACATTAAGAGGTGGGGCCATTTGGGCATGATTTAATCATGAGGTGGGACCCTCATGAATGTGATTAGAGACCTTATAAAAGAGATGGAAGGGATTGTCTTAGACCCCTTTTCCCCTTCAACCTTAAGCCATGTGAAAACCCAACCAGAAGGTACCATCCTGGAAGGAGAGAGCAAACCCTTATCAGACACCAAACCTGCTGACTCCTTTATGTGCAGCCTCCAGAACTTTCAGAAATAAATTTTTATTATTTATAAATTACCGAGTCTGTATTTTTTTTGTTATAGAGCACCAACAGGCTAAGACACATGTCCTCACCAAAAGTCATATACAAGAATGTCTTGTCTATAGCAGGACAGTTTGTATTGTGAAAAGCTAAACAACTCGAGTGTCTAATAGTAGAATCGATAAATTGTGCTGTAATCCTATAGTAATGTACTATATAGCAACGAGAATGAATGAACTTTTGTATGGAGAACTACGTGGTCGCAAATCATAAACTAAATGTTGAACAGAAGAAACCAGAAACTATAGAAAGGTTCTATATATGATTTTATTTACATAAGCTCAAAAGCAGGCAAATTAATCGTGTTAAAAGTTGAGGTACAGGTAAACGTCATGTTTCTTGATCTGGGTGCTGCTTACAATGATACGTTCACATTGCAAACATGCATTGAGCCATACCTTTAGCGTTTCTGTACTTTTCTGTGTTTGGGTGCTAATAAAAGCTTAAAAATAATAAATACATAAAGCTACATACATTTATGTTTTTTAACGGAGAGATATTATATAGCTTTAACGGTGCTTCTCAATTTTAAGCATCAGTTGCCTGGAGAGCTTGATTTAATGCAGACTCTAATCAGTCCCTAGAGAATCTGACCCAGTGGGGCCCTTGAATTTACATTTCTCAAGAGTTCCCAGGTGATGCTGTTGTTTCTGTCCTGCATATCTCATTTAGTGGTGCTGAGGGAAAATAATTTCAGAAAATACCATTTCTTTTTAAATCACTTTGTGTAAAATATGCTTTAAGGAATGATGGGAGAAAAATCTGTTGTATATTGATTGTAATCTTTATTTATTCAGTATACTAATTACATTAAAAATACTGGGACCAGAAGAAGAGCATAAATATACGCAGCAAAACTTAAAGAGATATAGAACAACTTTATGAAAATATATCTGAAAACTTAAAGTCAATGTTATTTAAAAAACAAAAGTGGTTCAAAAACTAAAAAGACTTAATAATTAGCAATTAAAGGAATTGAATCAGAAGCTTAAAATTATATCATTAAAAAATGAGACCCGATTGATTTTAAAATATATATTACCAATCTTTATGAAAACAAAAATTAATCTGTATTAGGATTCTCCAGAGAAAGAAACCAAAGGAAGCTTTATTATGTGAATTGGCTTATGCAGCTATGAAGACCAAGAAGTCCTATAATCTTCCATCGGCAAGCTGGAGAACCAGAAAGCCACTCCAAGTGTTTAATTCAATCCAAGTGTGAAAACCTGATAATGAGGGGTCCAAAGGCCTGAGAACCACAAGTTAGTGATGTAAGTCCTAATCTGAGTCCCAAAGCCCAAGAACCAGGAGTAGTGATGTCCAAGGGCAAGAAAAGATAGATGTCTCAGCTCAAACCCAAAGAGTGAATTCACCCTCCCTCCATCTTTTTGTTCTGTTCAGGCTTTCAATGAACTGGATGATGCCCACTCAAATTGGGGAGGCCATCTGCATTACTCAGTTACTCATTCAAATGCTAACTTTTCCTGAAAACATCCTCATAGACACGCCTAGAAATAATGTTTTACTAGCTATGTAGGCATCTCTTAGCCCAGTCAAGTTGAAACATAACATTAATCACACGGTTCTTACAAACACATCCAGACAATCAAAAAATAGGGAACACTCACCAATTTGTTCAGAGTCTAGTACAAACTCGATACCCAAACCGGAGGAGTCATGTGAGAATGGAAAACAAACAGGCCCATTTCACTTGTGAACAAAAATTGAAAAGTTTCCAATAAAATACCAAACGAAATCTAGCAGTTCACTGAAAAAGATAATAATCATGACCAAATTATTATTAATTTTTTTGATCCAGAAATGCAAGCCTTGGTTTAACTTGGGAAAAAAGTTTTAATGAAATTTGTAGCACATAAGAGATAAATAACATATGATTATTTAAATAAGCACAGTAAAGGGAATTTATATATTTCAACCTCTCATCAGTAGTAAATTAGGAATAGGAAGACAATTCTATGACATGTTGTGCTGTAAAGGTTAATATCCACCAGTTCCAGAATTATCCTGAGATGTTGTGCTAAATTTCTTGCATAACACTAACCACTGGTCAATCACCAAAATGTGCAGATTAATAATGATGCTTTTGTAACCATGGATCAAGGAATTTTCAGGTGGTTTTTACCTATTTGTTACATTGTTTATTAATTAATGTGAGATTGATTTGCATTTGGTCTTAGTGAAATCTCCAGAGGGTTCTAGGATTGAGGCTGATTTTGTAGCAGTAATATACATACATGGCCAGGAAAACATTTAAAAACTCAGGTGAGATTCCACCTTGTGTTCCTTCATTTTAAAGGGTTCTATGCACATGCACGTGGTTCCTGATCCAAGAGAGAATGTGCACTCATGACCCTTAGAGAAAGAAGCAGCTAGAAGCTTTCACGTGGAATCTTTTTCCAGACTCCTTGCTGGGAGAAGGACTTTGATCCATATGGTTATTTCAACACTGTTATTACATTGTATCCCTTTCCTGCATAGATTTGTAAGCATTGTTACATGAAGCCCTGTGAGTCTTTTTTAGCAAGTGAGTTCTGTTTTTGTACAGTTGATGTTAGAAGTGGGATTGCTTAGAAGACTCCTGACTCAGCTGGGCATAGTAGCTCACACCTGTAGTCTCAGCACATTGGAAAGGCTAGGCAGGAGGGTGGCTTGAGGTCAGGAATTCAAGATCAGCCTGGGCAAACTAGCGAGCCCCTGTCTCTACAATAATTTAAAAAGTAGCCAGGCATGTTGGTCTGTCTACCTGTAATCCCAGTTGCTTTGGAGGATGAGGATTGATGGAGGCCAAGAATTTGAGGCTACAGTGAACTACGGTCACACCCCTGCCCTCCAGCCTGTGGGACAGACAGACACAGACTTTAAATAGAAGACTCCCAGAGACTGGGAGATTGCTGTCTTTCTGCAGAAAGTTCCTACTCTCTCAGAACTCATGATTAGTCATTCGTTAATAGCAACAATAATTATTGGGCATCTACTTAAACAGCATTTATTGGAGTATAATATATGCACAAACAAGAACACATATCATTAGGGTACAAGTTAATGAATTTTTACAAAATGAGCATGCCCATGTAACTGTTTCTTGTGATGATCCAGAAACAGATCACTGAAGCACCCACAAAACCACCCTTGTCCCTACAACCCTTGTCCCTTTCCAGGGCTCCCTTCCACCCTTCCCCTTTACTACCTCTACTACGGGAACCACTCTGCTGACTTCTGACAGGTCAGATTAGTTTTGAACTTGACATCAATGGAATCATACAGGACGTACTCTTCTTTCATCCAACATGAAGCTTGTGAGCTTCATCCAGAAAAAATTAAAAAAATAAGATTCCTTCCTCATTCTTTTATAAAAATATGACTTCAGCATTATTTAGAAATAGAAAGGGAAGAATCTGATAAACAGGATGAAAATATCCTATTGATACAGAGGTGGTTGCCAAGCTATGCTTGGTTGGAAGTAGCATAGTGTTTGATATTAGTTACTGATAATAAGACTTTCTGTTGCAATCTGGAAATTATAGAAACTGAATTCCAGAAGCTAGCAAAATTGGAAGAGAAATGCAAACTGAAGGCAAGCTGACTAAAATTTCAGTGCCTAGTTGTTGCTTTCAGCATTAGCAAAAGTGAAAGTAAGTTCTGAAGTTGGGTTTCATCCTCTCTGGCTGTCAAAGAAACCTCAACCATAGGAACTTGGACAGTATAACTTCTGATGAGCCAACTAAGCCTGAGGTTATAACCTACTACAGCGAAGAAGATAATTCAAATGGGGGCAAGTAGATGACACAAGGGAGGAAACGACTGAAGTAAGGGATTATTCTGTGAAGTAAGGGAGGTATTTTGTACAGAATTATAAGCCTTACCCTGATGAAACTTTGTTCAAATGGCTTCTGAGAATTTTAGATCCGTAGCATTGTCTCTGGCTTTGAACACTGTTGAGGGAGGAGGATGTTTGCACTCATCCTGCATCCTTTTATGGCTGCTATCTTTGTGGGGATTGTTCAAGGATAAATCCATCCTGACTGGAATGTAGTAAAGAGAGGACAATCATTCCCAGAGAAGGGCAATTTCCCCACTCTTCCCTTGTCATTAAATGGTTGACTGAAGCTGCAGAAATGCTGATGATACAGACATTACTCGCCTGACTATATGACAATGAAACAGCTCCATCTGAGATGCTCCTCATCCAACTTATGAGTGCTGCTATTATAAAAGACACCCCACCACCATGAATACCATACGTGATTATGATTTGGAGACCTAAAAAGGATATAAAAGAGACAGCTTTGGATTTTTATTCCCAACTTCTTCCTATCAGACTTCAAGATAATATTATACAAAGGGTAGGGTTTTACAAAAGAAAGTAAATTTAAAAAAAGAAAAGGTCAAGAATTACTTAGATGTTTAATAATTAGAAGTCTTTAGATGTTTAATCTAAAATGACATGAAAAAGGAACAAATGGGCAAAGTACCCACCAGATCTTTGATGAAATTTTTCAGGAAGCGAGAGAAATACAAATTGCTTCTTCTCAAACTTCCCAAGATATTAAAATACCAAAGCAGATATACTTGGCTTGTCTAAGATTAGGGGAATTTCAGATAGAGAAAGGTTGTCATGAGTCTCCAGCATTGAATTCCAAAATATCTGCCTTTATTATTTTTTTCTTTCTTCAACTTTTTTTTTCTTTTTTTCTTTTTTTAGATTCAGGGAGTACAAGTGCAGGTTTGTTATGTGAGTTGTGTATTAGTCCTTTCTTACACAGCTGTGAAGAAATATGAGAGACTGGGCAATTTATAAAGAAAAGAAGTTTGACTCACAGTTCCTCATGGCTGGGGAGGCCTCAGGAAACTTACAATCGTAGTGGTAGGCACCTCTTCACAGGGAAGTAGGACAGAGAATGGGTGCCCAGCAAGGTGGAAAGCTCCTTTTAAAACCATCAGATCTTGTGAGAACTCAATATCATGAGAAGAGCATGGGGAAGAATGCCCCCATGATTAAACTATCTCCACCTGGTCCCACCAGGGGGATTATTACAATTCAAGATGAGATTTGGGTGGGGACACAGAACCAAATCATATCATTCTACCCTTTGCCCCTCCCAAATCTCATGTTCTCACATTTCAAAACACAATCATGCCATTCCATCAGTCCCCAAAGTCAGCTCATTCCAGCATTAACCCAAAGTCCAAGTCCAAAGTCTCATCTGAGACAAGGTAAGTCCCTTCCACCTATCAGCCTGCAAAATCAAAAACAAGGTAGTTTCTTCCTAGATACAATGGAGGTGCAAAGATTGGGTAAATACAACCATTCCAAACAGGAGAAATTGGCCCAAAGGGGATACATGCCCCATGGAAGTCTGAAATCCAATAGGGCAGTCATTAAACCTTAAAGTTCCAAAATGATCTCCTTTGACTCCATGTCTGACATCCAGGGCACACCGATGCAAGAGGTGGAGCAGCCTGGGCAGCTCCACTCCTGTGGCTTTGCAGGGTACAGCCCCACTCCTGGCTGCTTTCACAGGCTAGCATTGAATGTCTGTGGCTTTTCCAGCTGCGTGGTACATGCTATCAGTGGATCTACCATTCTGGGGTGTGGAGGATGGAGGCCCTCTTCTCACAGCTCCACTAGTGAGTGCCCCAGTGGGGACGCTTTGGTGGGGGCTATGATGACACATTTCCCTTCTGCACTGCCCTAGTAGAGGGTCTCCATGAGGACTATGCCCCTGGAACAAACTTCTGCCTAGATATCCAGGCATTTCCATATATTCTCTAAAATCTGTGCACAGGTTCCCAAACCTCAATTATTGACTTCTGTGTACCCACAGGCTCAACACCATGTGGAAGCTCTCAAGGATTGGGACTTGCATCGCCAGAAGCAATTTCCCAAGCTATACCTAGTCCCCTTTTAGCCATGGCTAGAGCTGGAGCATCTGAAATACAGGGCACCAGGTCCTGAGATTACACAGAGCTGGGGGGCCCTACTCTTGGCCCATAAAACCAGTTTTTCCTCTTTGGCCTCTGGGCCTGTGATGGAAGGGGCTGTGTGAAGGTCTCTGACATGCCCTGAAGACCTTTTCCCCTTTGTTTTGGTGATTAACATTTGGCTTCTCACTACTTTTTTTTTTTTTTTTTTTTTTTTTGAGACGGAGTCTCGCTCTGCCGCCCAGGCTGGAGTGCAGTGGCCGGATCTCAGCTCACTGCAAGCTCCGCCTCCCAGGTTTACGCCATTCTCCTGCCTCAGCCTCCCGAGTAGCTGGGACTACAGGCGCCCACCACCGCGCCCGGCTAGTTTTTTGTATTTTTTAGTAGAGACGGGGTTTCACCGTGTTAGCCAGGATGGTCTCGATCTCCTGACCTCGTGATCCACCCGTCTCGGCCTCCCAAAGTGCTGGGATTACAGGCTTGAGCCACCGCGCCCGGCGACTTCTCACTACTTATGCAAATTTCTGCAACTTGAACTTCTCCCCAGAAAATGGAGTTTTCTTTTCTACCCTATCATCAGGCTGCAAATTTTCCAAACGTATATGCTCTGCTTCCTCTTGAATGCTTTGCTGCTTAGAAATTTCTTCTGCCAGATACCCTGAATTGTCTCTCTCAAGTTCAAAGTTCCACAGATCTCTGGGGCAGGTGCAAAATGTTGCCAGTCTCTTTGCTAAAACATGGCAAGAATCACCTTTATTCCAGTTCCCAAGAAGTTTCTCTTCTCCATCTGAGACCACCTCAGCCTGGATTTCACTGTCCATATCACTATCAGCATTTTGGTCAAAGCCATTCAACAAATCTCTAGTAAGTTCCAAACTTTCCCACATCTTCCTGTCTTCTAAATCCTTCAAGTCTCTAGGAAGTTCCAAACTTTCCCACATTTTCCTGTCTTCTTTTGAGCCCTCCAAACTGTTCCAACCTCTGCCTATTATCCAGTTCCAATGTCGCTTCCACATTTTCAGGTATCCTTATAGCAGCACTCCACTCTATTAGTACCAATTTACTGTTCTCGTGCTGGTATGAAGAAATATCTGAGACTGGGCAATTTATAAAGAAAAGGGGTTTAATTGACTCACAATTCTGCGTGACTGGGAAGACCTCAGGAAACTTACAATCATGGTGGAAGGCACCTCTTCACAGGGTGGCAGGAGAGAGAATGGCTGCCGAGTGAAGAGGGAAACTCCTTATACAACCATCAGATCTCATGAGAACTCACTGTCATGAGAACAGCATCAGAGAAACTGCTTTCATGATTCAGTTATCTCCATCTGGTCCCGCCCTTGACACATGGGGATTATAATTCAGTGTGAAATTTGGGTGGGGATGCAGATAACTGTATCAGGTGGATTGTGTGTCACTGCAAAATACCTGCTTTTAATAGAAAGGCACTATATTAATTTTCTATTGCTGCAGTTTAAAGCAACACAAATTTATTATGTCCCAGTTCAGTAGATTAGAAATCCAGTACACTAAGCTAGTCTTTCTGCTCCAGGTCACAAAAATCTACAATCAAGGTGTCCAAAGGCTCTGCTCCTTTTTGGAGGCTCTAGGAAAGGACGCACTTCCAGGCTTCTAAGGTTGCTGTTGGAATTTACAGTGATAGAACTGAGGGCCCTGTTTCCTTGACAACTGCTGTCTGGGAATTATTCTCCACCTACATTTCCTGACTCATGGCCCACTTCAAAGGCAGTGACAGTGGGGCAAGTCTTTCTCCTGCTCCAAATCTTTTCAACTTTCCTTTCTGCTGCAACTCTCTACCTCTTCTGCTTTTGAGGGCTTGTGTGGTTATTTTGGGTCTCCCTGAATAATCCAAGATGCTCTCCATATCTTAAAGTCAGCTGGTTAATTTTATCCCAAAAAACCCTTCAGAGCAGTAACTGGATTAGTCTTTCATTGACTGAGCAGAGTATGGGAACTTGGAGTGGACACCTTTAGAATTCTGTCTACCACAGGCAATAATGGATGAAGAAGGGTGATGTGAAGGACTGCGTCTCCTGACCAAATTCCTGTGGGAGAACCAAAGCCTACAGATGTGTGGGTGAAATGGCCTAGAGATGGAGAAGCAGCTCTTTTAGGTCAATTAGGTACAGGAACATTGCCTCAGCCTGCTTAATGAGTCCATTCAGGGTGATAGAATTAATTTAGGGGAACAGGGAGATGCTTCTGGAAGAAGGATAAACCTTAAAATCTCATTAAAAGTTGAAATACATGATTTTCAAAAGTATACTGTGGGGATGTCTCCCTTACCTGAATGTATAATTGGTATGGATAGAATAATTAGCTGCAAATTCTTCCTCCTACTGAGTGAAAATTTTTACAAATGAAATAACTTGTAGATCTGCTCTTCATTCAGTACTAATTGGATATGAAAAATGGGAACCATTAGAGTTACCTAAGCCTATTTGAATAGTAAATTTGAAATGCTAAGTAACATATGCCTACAGCAACAAAAAATTACTGCCTTAATTAAGGAAATGTTAGCTGCAGGCATGTTTGTGTCCACACACTCTTTATACAGTGCCCTGATGGTGCCAGTGAGAGAGGCTGATGGACGATGGAGACTGTCAGTGGTTACCAGAAACTCCATTAAACAGTAACTTTAATAGCTTCAGAGGTCCCTGATATAATCCACACTATTCAACTGCTAAATACACTATTTAACAAGCTAAAGGTGACTGGTTTTCTGTAATTGACCTGGCTCATATTTTTTGCAATTTTAGATGCCAGGAAGAGTCAATAACAATGTGCATTCACGTAGAATGGTTTTCAACATACATTTGCCTCAAGGATACTAGAATTCCTCCCTGCATATTGTCACAGTCTGGTGAGGCAGATCTAGATGCAATACGTTGTCCTAATGCTCTATCCTGATGATTCTATGATTATCTCTGAAACTGAGAGTCAGGCTAAAAGCAACTTTGCCATGATCATGAATCTGATTGGGGATCTGATTGTGGATGGTGCATGAACCCTAAACAAATCTAGGACCTTGTAAAGACTGTAAAATTTGGCAGGAGTCCATGGATTGGAGTGCCAAATGATACACAAAAGACTACAAGGAAGAAAATGTTCTTGCTCCTCTCCCCTCAGACTAAATGAGAGAACTAATGCCAAATAGGCCTATTTGGTTTTGGAAAAATCATGTCATCTACTTTGGGATACAACTGGGTCCATCCCATTAAATCACCTGGAAAAAGTCCATTTGAAGGGAAGCTTGAACAAAACGACAAGCCTTCTTGGAACTGCAGAGCCTGTAGTTGAAGCTGTCCTGTTTGGACCATATTGTGCTAATGCTGAGATAATATTCAGTGTCAGTCACCTGCATTCATACTGACTCCAGTCTCTGGCTAAAGCCCATAACCATGGTCAGCAGTGACTTCTGTGTTTTTGGAATAGAAAATTACCTAGTACCGTTCTCTGGTATATTTCTTTTAAAGACAATTACTAGATAGTCACTGTGCATTTAGTAATACAGCCCCAGTAATTGGAGGACATAAAATTATATGAACTCCTTAACTACCTCTCATGTCATGAGTAATGTCAAGAAAGCATCCCAACATGCAGGGAAATGTTCATAGAAATTTCACCATAATGTGGGTGTAACTGCACAGAAGCACTCTGCTATGATATGCAGTGAGACTCAATGTATTCATGAGCAAGTGGCCTTTTTCCACTAGGACTTTCTAAAAAGCCATCTGAAGACTTGGCTGCTGCTGTTACTGGCAGGCCTAACCTTTCTACCAATTGCCTCAAGGATACATGGCAATTGGCCTGGTTTACAGGTGGCAATTCCAGAATGGAGTGCCATGGCTCAGTATGGAAAGCAGCTGTCTTGTGTCCAGCAGTTAGTAAATTCTTCATGGATGAATAGACCAGGTTGGCAGCCTACTGGGCAGAATTACAGGCTCTGTTCCTGGCAGTAATAGAATTGACACAAATAAAATCCCAATGATTTGGGTGCATATTGACTCTTGGACTGTTGCTAATGGACTTTCAATTTGGTCTGGCAAGTGGACTGTAGATAATTGGCAATAAAGAGACTCCTATCTCAGATACTGCTCTTTCTATAATTCTGAGTGCAAATCGAAGAAAATCATACTGTTGTTCACCAAAGAACTTCTTTTCTAGTTTCTGAAGGTGATGGGAATCAACAAGTTGATGCTTTAGTTCAATCTCTTGAAATGGCAATATGGGTCTATGAAATGAGTGGACATTCTGGAGGTCAAGCCATGCAGTGATGGGCTGACTGGCAATGTATACCACTGGACTCTGCTGAAGCTCAAATTTCTTATAAAAATAGATTATTCTGCTTGCCAGCAGGAGAAGCAACATTTGAAGTCATTTCTGAGAAGTAATCCCAGGGAAGAAAGTCTAATATATAACAGGGAAGTAGATTATATTGCGTCTTTTCCTGCTCCTTCAAGGGTATTTGAGTGGAATAGACAAGCACAAAAGATATTCTTGATTTGGCTTTGCATTTCAGTATCTGAATCCATGGCTGCTAATACTACCCAAAGATTGAACAACATAAACCAAATTATGGCACAAGTTTTGTCCTCCTAGTTAAATTCCTCATGTCAAGGTGAAGCTTTCAGACTGTGCATCAAGATTATGTTGCAGCTGTGCTCTTGCATTATCTCCTCAGCTTTAGGCACAGCTGGCTGTGACCTGAAGCAGGCAGAATGCTGTAGTCTATTGCTGCTTGCCTTAAGCAGCCTCATGATTTACATCAATGTGCCCATTACAATTTTCTCTGGATGTTATCCTGCTCAAAATGTTGAGAAACACCAGGATACACAATAAGGATCAATAATATTCATCAAACATTGTTACGAGTAAAACAAACAAACAAAAAAAAATAGAAGAATTTCCTTTAGTATCTGGAATTGGATGAGATGTTCAATATTACCATACCTATTAAATATTGTACTGAAAGTCCTAGCTTGAGCAGTAGAAGAAAAAAGAGAAAGGGGTAGTATAAGGATGGGAAAGGGAAGCAAAATTGTTATTGATCATGGATAAGGCAATCTATATTGAAATTTTATTTAAAGTTCATGTATTCTGCAGGAGTAAATTTAAAAAAAAAAAGTTCATGCAAATTATAAACATCAGTAAAGGTTTACCAAAGTAGCTAGGCTTATGGTCATTATGCAATAATAAATTGTGTTACTTTAAAATAGCAATCAAGGCTGGGTGTGGTGGCTCATGCCTGTAATCCCAGCACTTTGGGAGGCCAAGGCGGGCAGATCATGAGGTCAGGAGATTGAGACCATGGTGGCTAACATGGTGAAACCCCGTCTCTACTAAAAATACAAAAATTAGCTGGGCGTGGTGGTGGGCACCTGTAGTTCTAGCTACTTGCGAGGCTGAGGCCAGAGAATGGCGTGAACCTGGGAGACGGAGGTTGCAGTGAGCTGAGATCGTGCCACTGCACTCCAGCCTGGGTGACAGAACAAGACTCTGTCTCAAATAAATAAATAAATAAATAAATAAATAAAAAATAGCAATCAAGAGAAAACATGCATTTAAAAATATCAATATTAGCAACAAAATGCTATATTATAATTAATGTAAAGATGTGGCAGCTATAGGAAGAAAATTATGACACTATTTCAGGAAATTAAACAAGACATCAATAAATGGAGAGAGAAAGCACTGCAGGGGATAGAAAACACCACAAGGTATCTGTTATCCCCAAGATTATCTATTGATTCAATGAAATTTCAACGACAATTTTAAGAAGTTTTTTTCAGGGACCTTGATATATTGATAAAAATTTATAGAGAAGAGCAAAAGTCCAAGTATATCTGAAAAACTAAGATGGAAGAGCTTATTCTGCTAGATACCAAGATTTTACTGAGGACAATGTAGTATTCACACAGGGATAGACCAACTGACCAGTGGAATACAATAGCTCAGAAAGGAATTCAGGCATTAATGGAAACTTGACACATGACTTGATACATCACATTGGAGAAAACTGGAGAAAAGCGTATAATGTGCTCAGACAATTTTATCCATAAAGACAAAACAATTAATTTGGGTCCAAACCTACACCATTGACAAAATGTAGTTCCAGCAAGAAAAAAGACAAATGAGCAAGCAAAACATTAGTCTTGATAAGAATATATGGAACATCTTTAACACTTAGAGGTAGAAGAGGATTTCCTGCATACAAATGTTGCAAGTCAGAGGGAAAAGATTGATATATTAATTGAAAGACACCATGAAGAAAGTAAAGTGAAAAGACAAGCAACAGAATCGGAATTGTTATGTGCAACTAACTACTATAAAAAGTTAATTAAACATATGAAAAATACAAAGCACATAACATAACAGTGGGCAAAACATATGGACAGACATTTTATAGAAGAGAAAATGTAAACATCAAATAATATTCAACGATGCTCTACTTCATTAAAATGTACTAAATTCAAAATAAGACCTCACTGACGTACCATTGACTTTCATTTTGTGTGGTTGTAGAACAATGGGAATCCTTACGCACTGTTCATGTGAGTAGAATTTATATTTATAAATACAGTAAACTTAAGTTTCTCTTAGTTGTTTTAATACTAAATATAAAATGTGAGGTTTCATCTAAATGAATTCCATTATTACATACTTCAGATTAGATTTCAGATCATCATTACAACAGGTCAGATTCTCTTATCCATTAAAAATATAAAAATACAAAAACTTTAGTGCTGTATTTTCTTTTTCTTAAAAAAATCTATATTTACTTCTAAGTCTCCCTAGGGTTCAAAGGTACTAACCCAATTATGAAAGTCAATTAATATTACATTTAATTAGGTTATTCATTTTTTTATAGACTTAGTCCAAGAGGATCACTTAGATACTTTTCCAGGACTCTGAGAAATATTTTGAACCTTATTTGTAGTTATTATGCCTTTTTTTCATAATTTCAACAGAGTGACCCACTCATGTAATACTTCCGTCTGCTCATAGATGTCTGCAGCTTACTCAAGATAAGCAATCGATCAGAACACTTATGATCTGTTATCATCTTTTCCTTGAATTTTAAAAATGTTAAACATTAATGTAATCTCACTCTCATTCATATTCTTAAAGTAAGCAAATGCTACTGATTTAAAAAATAATAGTAGATTGGTTATGGATGTCTCACATATCTTCATCTGACTGAATGCCACACTTAAGAAGTCAATCCCTTGAGTCAGAAAATGTCTTCTATATGATGTATTTAATACTGAACTGTATTCTGCATCCTTTATCAATATAAGAAAGGTATCAACATTATCAAAAGGACTGAGTAATAAGATTCCAGCAGAAATATTCTGATATCTTGATCTTCTTTGGCAGATTTAAATTAATATTTATTTGGGTAGGTCATTATGGATTTAAGACCTTTTTTTCCCCCCCCGAGATGGAGTCTCACTCTGCTGCCAGGCTAGAGTGCAATGGCACGATCTTGGTTCACTGCAACTTCTGCCTCCAGGGATCAAGCGATTCTTCTGCCTCAGTCTCCCAAGTAGCTGGGACTACAGACATATGCCACCAACCTGGCTAATTTTTGTATTTTTAGTAGAGGCAGGGTTTCACCATATTGGCCAGGCTGGTCTTGAACTCCTGACCTCATAATCTGCCTGCCTCAGCCTCCCAAAGTGCTGTGATTACAGGGGTGAGCCACTGCATAGATTTAATGTATTCGAGTTAACCATAAGTATTTTTCTATTTTTGATGCTGATATGATCACAAACCCCTATAATCTAGTTTCTGTATCCTTCTGATCTGATTCCATTAACCCTTGAATGAAACTTTGGCTTATATGAAAACGTGCACACTCTCTTATACTTTCCTTCCCCAGACTTGGAATCAGTGATCCTTCCAAAATACCCTGGCTCCTTTTCATGGAAAATTGATTTTGAGGAACTATAATCTGGACTCTACATTTGAATATTGGGTTGGTCCCATCTGAGGTTCCATTGCCTCAAGGTCATTTTAGTGGCCAGAAGGATAAACAATTTTGTATATGTATGTATGCATATATAATATAAATAATTTTGTATATGTATATATATAATATAATATCTGTTATATGATCTCCTAAACAATAATGCTAATTCAAGTGTATATCAGTTGTCGAATTTATTTGGATCAAAACTCTTCAGACAGACAATAGTCTTGAGATTTTGAAATCTCTGAACACCATTTCTACTGCAGTAAAAGTACTGAAAATTGTATGAATTAATGCAAGCAAAGCTCTTTTTGGAGGAAATAAATCTTTTTATTTATTTTTATAAAACTGAACACATATCAAAGGAGAATAGTTTACAGTTGTTGAGATTTAAATTGTAGTATCTACTAAATACTTGCTATTTTTCTCACATAAAAGTACTTTCTCAGTCCTTTGGCTTTAGTACTCTAAGAGCACTCTGAGGAACTTTATTCATGTTGATGTTTTGAGTTACTCAAACATTAAAGTTCAGAAAGTGGAGAAGCTAATTTCAATAAAATATACTGCTTCAAGAGGGAAACTTCAATCTTTTTCCTGTGGGCCAGTTTTTATGGAAGCACAGGGCTTTTCTTCTATCACCCTGTGTATTTTAAATTATTTCTAGTATTTCTATGGTGGATACTATAAACTGTTTGGTTAATAATAATCATAGCTTGAAGTCTTATTCCTTGAAATGTGTATTTGGCATTTCTTGAAGGCTTTTTTTTTTTTTTTTAGATGGAGTCTCGCTCTGTCGCCCGGGCTGAAGTGCAGTGGTGTGATCTCAGCTCACTGAAACCTCTGCCTCCCGGGTTCAAGCAATTCTCTGCCTCAGCCTCTGGAGTAGCTGAAACTACAGACGTGTAGTCCCACCATCACGCTCGGCTAATTGTTTATATTTTTAGTAGAGACGGGGTTTCACCATGTTGGCTTGGCTGGTCTTGAACTCCTCACCTCAGACAATCTGCCTGCCTCAGCCTCCCAAAGTGCTAGGATTACAGGCATAAACCACCGTGCCTGGCCTTCTTGAAGGCTTCTATAGGAATGTCTCATAGTGATCTTTCTTTTGTAACCCTCACCTGCCTGCAGACAACATGAATTCATCTATTTAGAGTTAAGGTTTTCCAGTTTTCTCTTCAAATTTTTAGGATACCCTAGTTCCCAGATCTATGTATAAACAAAACAAAACAAAACAAAAACAAAAAAACCTATGATTTTGAGTCATCCTTGCTACGCCAGTTACAAGTTTTATAGACCAGGGACCATCATGGCTAAACATCTATTGGACAAGGGTGGAGCTCCCTTCCAGATTCTTGGGCTGGGGACTTCCCATAGACTGATTTAGCTTAGGGACAAAATAAAGACATCCAATGTAGAAGGAGAACTATATGAAAAAGAAAGACATAAGGGTTGGTGGAAAAGGTTATGCTAAGGCTAGAGAGACTCAGAGAAAAAGTAGACTCAGTTAATGATCTTTCTGTCATTTCACAAGTCTTTCTGAATAAAACAGCTCAGAAATGGAGCCAAAGCCAACCGCACCAGCCCCAAGCAGGGAAGGGGATTTAATGAGGTGGGTCTGAAAGAATAGTACTAAGAACTCATGCCTTTCACACACACTGTCTTTGTCCTGGAAAATAAGACTGCTGATTCAGAATTAAAAACTAGTGTTGTTTACTAAGAGCCAATTAAAACATTAAAGAACAGAGGAGAAATGTCATCACATCTTGGTTCCTTAATCTGTCAAAATTACAAATATCCCTTTGAAAATTACCTTGTGGTTGAGGAAGGAGCAAAAAGGGATCAGAAGATATTTTAATACTCAGCAAAGGAGAGGAAAGGTAACCTTAGAGTCACAAGTTAGACAACTATCTGTCTGTCTGTCTATCTATCTATCTATAGCTTTTTAACTTAAGCATGCTCTAAGAAGTTAGACAACTTTAGAGATTTCTTTTAAAAGAGCACTGAAAATATAGACTTCATAGTGTTTTGTTGCAATAAACCCTCATATCAACCTCGAGTGTTGAGTTGCTAATCTCTATAGATAATTAACTTTAGATTTAGGAAATAAACTCACAGTAGCTTGCTTAAATTGAGAATTTACCTAAGAGGACTTCCAAATTCCTTTATAGCTTCAAGGATTAAAAATTTTTTACACTTTATTGCATGTTTACCCTTTCCACTTTGTGATGCCTCGTAAAAGCTAAGATTATTTTTATCAACCTGGAAAGACCTTTAGGTTCCTTTACTCATAAAAATGGTGACATCTGCTGGAACTATGTAGTTCAGCACCAGAGTAAGGTCTGAACAACTGCCTGGATTCACATGTTGGCTGCGTTTCTACGTTTCCAGGAGAGGTAGCAGATACACTTGCAAATGGGGAAACAACACAGTCTCTGCTTTATTTAGAATGAAGATTGATCATGGACAAAGCCAAGCTCTTTAAGACAAGATGTCAAGAGCTGAAAGCTTCTAGAATAATATCTTTGCAAAGAAACCCACGCTACTAAGAAGCTTAAAAAGTCAGAAAGCAGTTAGCAGTGGTTGCTATGGAAGCAACTGTAAACCTGTCCTCTGGGAAGAACAGAAGAGAATAGTCAGCTTCCCTCAGGGAAGTGGGTTCTAGGGCTCATTAAGGGGCACAGGTGACAGCAGACACCTAGCTCTGAAAAGACAAATAGTTAAGAAGTGCCTGTCTGTAGGTTTTTTTTTATTACCAGAGGCTGCAGCATTAGGGGTGTAGCGATTAGCCAGAACAGCAGGGTACAAACATAAATTATTATAAAATCCAGACTGTATTTTGTCATCAGCATTGCAGAATGTTTTGAATGACACAGTATGACAACAACAAGGGATTATAGTCATCATCTTGCTTAGGGAGAAATTTTATGCATCATGTATATTTAAACCACAAATACCAAAGATTTTATGTGCAGTGACTCAAATATCACAATTTTAAGTCTGTTTTAGATTTGAAGCAATGCCTGCTAATTCAGCATTCTGGAAATGAGTATCCTTGTTTATTTTTTTCATATTTTTTATAAAAGTTGACATTTTTATTTTTTCTCAGGCTAGAAATACTTGATAATTTTTGTTACTGTTCTCTAAATCTGATTTTCCAGAACTTGGCAGGATGAAGACAAAGTGTGTGAAAGGTATGAGTAGTTATTTTAAATTCTCTTTTATCTACCTGCTCATATTTTCTAGGAATTGAGAACTGAGTTTTTATGGATATTCTTTTAAAAAAAAATATTTAGCAATTGAATTTTCAGACCACAAAATACTTTAGGGTTTCATTTGATCCACGTTACCATATCTCTTGCAGCAACTCATTTTACTATTTCCTTCATGAAAGTTTATACAGGACTTGTTTAGGGAGAAGAATTTCTGAAACTATATATTGCTGAAATATCTTTTTATTATAGCAACATTCTATTATTTATTTATTTAGAGACGGAGTTGCTTTCTGTCACCCAGGCTGGAGTGCAGTGGTGCAATCTAGGCTCACTGCAACCTCTGCCTCCCGGGTTCAAGCGATTCTCCTGCCTCAACCTCCTGAGTAGCTGAGACTACAGGCATGTGCCACCGCTCCTGGCTAATTTTTTTTTTTTTTTTTTTTTTTTTTTTTTTTTTTAGCAGAGATGGGGTTTCACTATGTTGGCCAGGATGGTCTCAATCTCCCGACCTCTGGCGATCTGCCTGCCTCGGCCTCCCAAAGTGCTGGGATTACAGGCCTGAGGCAGCGCGCCAGGCCTATAGCAGCATTTTAAAAGGACATTTGCTTGGGTATATAATTTTATATCCAACATTTTTTTCCTTAAATATTTAAAAATATCCTACTCCTTCTTTTGTTGCATCCATTTTTGTTGCTATGTCTGATATTCTGATCCTTGCTTCTTTGCAGGTGATCTCTGACTCACTGTAAGCTTTGTAAATTTCTCTATGACTTGCATGTTCTAAAATATCTCGCTAGCATTTTCAGTCATAGGTTTTTCTTTGTATATCCTGTTTGGCCTGAGGGCAAATCTGGCAATGAAAACCCAAGTGCTCACACACCCGTGACTCTGCTGAACTGCTCGCACTTCTTACCAGGCGTCCTCATCATAATGCTTTGCCCATGTCCAGGACTCTTTAACCAGAGATGCATTTTTTGATATGTGATATGTGAGGTCCAGTATAAACTAACCAATTAAAAACACCTTATGTTGTAAGATCTGTGTGCTCTGTTGTTCTAACTGAATATTTTTATCTACAAAGCCTGTATTGGGGTTAATTCCATCCTTAGAACCTGGCATTAGAGGGACATCATGTGGTAGTATAAGGTTATGCAGGCAGGCTTGTCGGCAGCTTTCTTTGTAAATTGCTTTTTCTTGAGAGGTCAACTCTTCGTTCACAGGATGCACTTTTGCTAACAATTATCATACGCCAAATATCATATCCTTTATACCAAAACAACATTTTGTCACTGTATAATGGATTAAGTTATTTAGGTGGAGAGGAATTTTCAGGATTTTTTTTTTTTAAGTTTTTGAAATAAATATAGGGAATAACAATTCTAAAGGTTGTTTTAGGATACACACTAATGGAGAGTATAAAACTATCCAGTGGATGTCACTTTCAGAATGCCTTAAAGTCATTAACATTTGAATCCTAACCAGATTTTAAAAGAAGTGTGAATGTTGTTTGCTCGTCAAAAGCAGTGATGATAATCTTAAATATAGAGTCCAGGAATGGCATCTGTGAAACATAAACATCTTTCTCCAACTTGATGGTGAATTAATGCTGACTGTGAGCTAACATAAGAGCCTTATTATTTAAATTGTGTTTTTTAGTAGCATTCTGATCAAAACCATTATTAATGTTGTTGCCTTGCACCGCGCACGTCTTTATATCATTGTGTTCTAATATCATGAGATAAGCATATGGTTCTCATATAATTTTTTAGTGTAATAGTGTTATGTTTGTGCTATGTTTTCTTTACATGTTTTTATTTTGAAGATTTACATCAGATCCAGCCATTTATAGGGCATTGAAGACCAAACACATGCAAACATCAAGTATTTTAGAGTTGATTTCTAGCAGAGGCTGAGGTGGGACTCTTGTTCGAGGGATTTAGTGAGGGAGCATCCTCAGGAGAAGAGCATGGCGGGGATCAGTACAGGACAGGGAATCCAGCTCGGCAAGAATGTGTCTTAGCTGGAGACTGGCTTCAGCTTGACCCCACAGGACAACTCTAGAGCATCGCTGTCCAGTGGAAATATATTGCATGCCATACAGGTAATTTTAAATTTTCTGGTAGCCACATTTAAACACGTAAAAAGAAACAGATGGTTTAAAACACTTTGTTTGAACGAGTGCATCCAAAGTATTGACATTTCAGCATGTATCAATATTAAACATTTGATAAGATATCTGTATTAGTCCATTTTCACACTGCTGATAAAGACATACCGGAGACTGGAAAGAAAAAGAGAATGAATTGGACTTACAGTTCCACACGGCTAGGGAGGCCTCAGAGCCATGGCGAGAGGCGAAAGGCCCTTTCACCTGGAGTCAGCAAGGAAGAAGCAAACGCGGAAACCCCTGATAAACCCATGAGATCTCATGAGACTTATTCCCTATCACGAGAATAGCATGGGAAAGACCAGCCCCCATGATTCAATTACCTCCCCCTGGGTCCCTCCCACAACACGTGGGAATTCTGGGAGATACAAGTTGAGATTTGGTTGGGGACACAGCCAAACCATATCAACATCTTATGTTTCTTTTTATACTAAATCTTTGAAATCTAGTGTGCGAACAACATGTCTCACTTCAGGTGCTCGACAGACATGTGTGGCGAGGGATGACGGTATCCAGTGGCACACACCTCAACCGCACAAGAGTTGGTCGCGTCTTGGGTCAACGTTTGTACCCCCAATTCAGTTATTAGCTATACTCTGTCCTCAAGGGTTGGGAGGAGTAGTCTTAAAGGCGAAGTGGTTCCTGTTTGTCTGAGGGCAATTCTTCTTGAGAAGGTGTTCTCTTTGAGTTTTACCAGCAGGGTATGGGCATGGGGGGAACATGTCTGGGCACCTGAAAACAAAGCATTCTCGACAGTCCCTAGGGGCGCTCATGTACACTTGCTTCTCACATTAAGTTCCTTCGGTGCACACAGGGCTTCTCCAGGATTACATTTTTTTTCTGAGAAAACTATGAGGAAGGCTAGTGGGACCAATGATAGCTCCCACTGCAGGCTTGGTCCCAACACTCTCTCATACCCAAGATTTCCCTTCTCCACCAGTGTTTAGAGTCTCCTCCCCACTGACTGGCACTTGTGGTGGTGGTGGCAGTGGTGTGTGGGGTGTGTGTGTGTGTGTGTCTGAGAAGGGAGGGTTTTCTCAAACTCACATTGCTGCAGGATCCGACTCCCGGTTTATTTTGCCCTTATTAATGGCTGTGATTGGCAGTAGAATTAAATCCAGCAATGCTAGTAACAAAAGACATCCTGGTGGATCACCAGAATGCAAAATACCTTCTGCTCTGTCTCAATTATGTAGCAGCAGCCCTATTTCTTCATGATTAGAGTCAATTGCTCCTGCTAATATAGCAACTTCTTTCTTAGCTAGTTACTTCACTAGCACACAGAACATACACTGAGCAGTAATAACTTTAAGTTTAGTGCAATCCACGTTGTTCCTCCTGGTGGAAGTGATGTCTTCTGGGAATCAGGAATGCTGAACCCACAGAGATTATATTTGTGCACACTGGAAGTACAAATCCCTTGAATGTGGATGGTAGTGAATGGCTACCTCCCCCATTCTCTACCTGGACACAGTATTTTACATTTTGAGGACCATATAATGACCATTCATTTAATGTGTGTATTGCATAATAAAGGATAGTACCCCATCCCCGTGCAGGGTGTCACATTGAATCGCTCGTGATTCCCTGCATCTACAAAGCCTGCTTTATCACAGGCCATGGCTCTTGCACTCTGTGGGAGGTGGTAGGACCGGGGTATTCCTTGGTCTTATGCCCACTACTTCACCTCTATTTCTTTAAAGTGGGTCTCTGGGAATGAAGTGATCATATGTAGGATCCTATGTGAGCAGAGTAGACATTCTTTGCATTCTTGGACAAGAGGGCTCGCTGAGATATTACAGACAGGAAAGGCAGACTATTACCTGGAATACGGGTCTATCCCATCCAAGTTTACATATTACTTGGAAGAATGGAAGGGATCTGATATAATCATTTCCAAATAATGTCCAATATAGACCTTCTGAGAGATGCTTTCAGCATTAGTCCCTGATGGTGGCATGACAGAGCTTCAGCAGCCGCTGTAGCTAATTCACCCTTGGCCTAAGGAATCTCTTGCCTTTGGACCCATACATCTCTGCCATGATGGCTGCTTCAACTGAGCCCATTGCATAAGCACCGGGATGACTGAGAATGGAGTCTGACTAAAATTTATTTGTTAATTTATCTTGTCTGCTTGCTTGATAAGTGTCTCTTTGGCAGTAGCTGCTTCTGTGGGCAGTAACCTGATTTAGAAGGAGCTCCACACTTTGTTCCCACTCCCATGCCTCCCATGCATCTCATCTGCATGCCTCTCCCCAGACCTCTCTGAATCCAGTCTACCAGGCCTGCTCCTCCTAGGCCTCTGACTGGACAGTCAGCACTCCCCATGATACACCCTTATCTCAGCTATGTCTGTTTTCACACAAAGTGGATGGCCAGGCACATCGCCTGAACCTCTGGCCATTGGACTGTAGATAAGCAGCCATTCTTTTTTTTTTTTTTTTTTTAGACCAGGTCTTGTTGTCACTCAGGCTGGAGTAGTGCAGTGGTGCAATTTCAGATCACTGCAACCTCCATCTCCCAGGATCAAGCGATTCTTGTGCCTCAGCCTCCCAAATAGCTGGGATTACAGGCATGTGCCACCATGCCCAGCTAAGTTTTTGTATTTTTAGTAGAGATGGGTTTTCGCTGTGTTGGCCAGGCTGGTCTCAAACTCCTGGTCTCAAGTGATCTGCCCAACTTGGCCTCCTAAAGTGCTGAGATTAACAGGCATGAGCCACTGTGCCATTTGGCCAGCTACCATTCGTTTTTGATATGCACCCAAATTTCTAGCAGGCTCACTGTTTCATGAACAAAGCCTGAGCTTTTAATTCTTCTCCTTTGCTTTTACTCACCCCACTCCCTGCTGTCGTGATGCCATAGGTGTGAGCTTAGGACAGATACCTGTTCACTACTGGCAGGTGACATGAGAGTCTAGGTCAACAGTTTATGCAACTTACTTGTGACCTCTGAACCTGCTCATGTTTGATACTGGGTGTGATTAGTCCATTGTACTATAGATTATGGCTGGGTCCACCTATAACTTGGTGTTTCTGAGAGTACACAATATAGTATTTTTGTCCATGAAGTCACTTGATGACTTCGTATCTCTGGTTCCACTCTGACCCAGTAGTAAATCAGGGACCATTTTACACATGGTGTATGTAGTTATTTTTTGCAGATGACATGCCTTCTTCCAAACCTAGAGATCTAGCCACAGCCTCTTGCTGGGGCTTACCAGAAGCTCCTCCTGGCATATGTCTCTATTAAGACACATCTGGAAATATGAGATGGCCCAGGTAGTAGGTTTGCTGCTACACAGCCTGGAACAACTGCAGAGCTTCCTTGTTTTGTGCTGCCTTCTGAAAAAGCAAGTTGTGTCCCAAGATAATTGGATTATGATGTCATTACTAGTATGACATGTGTTGAATTAAGTGATATTCTAAAAATAAATACTTAAATAGATACTGAAACACAGTCCTGTGGTATATCTTAAGGAAGGATTTCTCAACCTCAGTACTATTGACATTCTGAGTCAGATAATTCTTTGTTATGGAGAAGCGTCCTGTACAGTTTAGGATGTTTAGCAGCATCTTGGCTTTTACCCATTAGATTCCAGCAGCACCTGCCCCAGTTGAGACAGCCAAAAATGTCTCCAAATATTGCCCAATGTCCCTTAGGGGATAATCAACCCCAGTTAAGAACCACTTGTTATTATGATTCTCTAGAATTTATCCTGTATTGATAAAATGAATGTTTGCTGTCATTTTAAAGATCTAGGAAAATTTTTCTCCAACGTCAATCTGATTTTCGAAGAGGTTATAAAATCTTTGTTTCCTCAAGTTGTAAGATAAAAATGATTATGAAACTTAAAATCCCCATTATAGTTTCTATATGAAACATTTGCAAGTCACAGAAGGTTTTGCTTTGGTTTTGCAGGACTGTTACTCCTCTACCATGATCAGATCATTCATGTGATCTCTAACACTGATGTGAGATTGACATATGATAGAATAGGGTGTTGGTGAACACTTGCTTTTAATGTGAGGAAAATCCACCAGTGCAGCAGTGAGGAGGTGAGGACCTTGGCCATTGCTGGAATTGGAGGTAGTGGAGTAGATCTGCATGAGTAACCCAGTGCTGCCTAGGACGGGGTGGGTACATCTGTCTACAACTGCCTCAAGCCCTTTCATCCCTCACACTAACCTAAGCCCCATTTTAGCCTGTTTCAATAATAAAGTAATATTTAAATATGTATACTATGAATATGTATATATACGTACTTATGAAGTATTAAATATATATAAATTACTAAAGTGACACTGACTTCTATTTGCTTTAGAAGTACCTTATTTATCAGTTTGCTCAGCATGGAGAAGGGAAGAAAATGTTATTTGTTGCGGGAAGTCAGGGACCCCGAACGGAGGGACCAGCCGAAGCCACGGTAGAAGAACATAAATTGTGAAGATTTCATGGACATTTATTAGTTCCCAAAATTAATACTTTTATAATTTCTTATACCTGTCTTTACTGTAATCTCTGAACATAAATTGTGAAGATTTCATGGACACTTATCACTTCCCCAATGAATATCCTTGTGATTTCCTATGCCTGTCTTTACTTTAGTCTCTTAATCCCGTCATCTTCTTTGTAAGCTGAGGAGGATGAATGTCGCCTCAGGACCCTGTGATTGTGTCGACTGCACAGATTGTTTGTAGAGCATGTGTGTTTGAACAATATGAAATCTGGGCATCTTTAAAAAAGAACAAGGTAACAGCGATGTTCAGGGAACAAGAGAGGTTACTGAACTGGCCTCTGGTGAGCCGCAGGGAACAGAGCTATATTTCTCCTCTTTCATAAGCAAATAGGAGAAATATGGCTGAATTCTTTTTCTCAGCAAGGAACATCCCTGAGAAAGAGAACGCGCCCTGAGGGTAGGCCTATAGACAGCCCCTTTTTAAGGCGTCTTGTCTTTTATGGTCGAAGCCGAAGGCATGAAATAAGCCAGGGTCTCCTATAGTGCTCCCAGGCTTACTAGGATGGGAAAACTCTCACCTAATAAATTGTGGTCAGACAGGTTACCTGCTCTCAAACCCTGTTTCCTGATAAGATGTTATCAATGACGAGTTGATGGGTGCAGCACACCAACATGGCACAAGTATACATATGTAACAAACCTGCACGTTATGCTCATGTACCCTACAACTTAAAGTATAATAATAATAAATAAATTTAAAAAAAAAAAGATGTTATCAATGACAATGCGTGCCGAAACTTCATTAGCAATTTTAATTTCTCCTCATCCGATGGGCCTGTGATCTCACCCTGTCTCCATTTGCTTTGTGATATTTTACTACTTTGTGAAGTACGTGATCTCTGTGACCCACACCCTATTCGTGCACTCCCTCCCCTTTTATAATCGCTAATAAAAACTTGCTGGTTTTATGGCTGGGGAACATCACCGATCCTGCCAACATGTGATGTCTCCCCCGGACACCCAGCTTTACATTTCTCTCTCTTGTGCTCTTTCCTTTTATTTCTCAACCCAGCCGGGACACTTAGGAAATAGAAAAGAACGCGCGTTAAACATCGGGAGCTGGTTCTCCCGATAGTTATTTCTTGAATCTTCCTCTCAGACTTCAATGCCTGGTGCTCCTTTTGGGAATGTTGAGAAATAAAATCAAAGAGTAAATATTCTGTGGCAAGTTGGAGCAGCTCTGTAGGGGCCAGTCTAGTAGGTGCTCTTGTGGATGGTGGCAGCTTGTGTCATGCATGCGTTGGACAAGTCCATATGGCATATGGCTCTGTGACTCACAGCGCAAATAGTGTTAACTTTGGCCAGTGACTGGAGCTTATGGCAGCTTCACTCGCAGATGTTTTGCAGTTGCTGTCAGGGCAAGTGTGTACTTACAAATGGCTTCCATCCAATGGTGTCCAGATTGTTTGGGGCAGGGCAAATACAGGCAAGTCAGAGGGTCAAGCCAGTGTTAGCAAATATGCATGGGCTGCACCAATGGCACGCACCTTTCCCAGACAGGCATGATTGAGCAACGGATTACATTTCCTCCTCACAAGAAAACTGGATGCCTCTGTCGCTAAACAGAGCCCACTCTCAGTGCAATTCTGGGGTAGCTGAAGCATGGGGCTCTAAAGGGGACAGAAATGAAGAAACTGTGAATGTACCGAAGGGGATAGAGTTGTACTACAAATAAGACTCAGGAATAGGATTGCCAATGTTGAAATATTTTCAACTTTGCAATAAGGCAAATGCCTTCCATATTTGGTTATCCCAAAGAAAGGAAAAGGTCCCTTACCCCAGATTTTGTCCAGATGTGAAGACTGTTCACACACACACACACACACACACACACACACACCCCAAGACGATATAGAAAGGTTTATTGCTCAGATAACAAGGCTTTCTTGCGACAACAGGGTGGCTCCTTAGTGGGTCCAAAAATGGTTTGAGAGAACAGAGAAAGCAGTTGAGCCTGGGGTGTTTACTGAGGTTAGTGATAAGGAAGGAGTGGGGGTTCCCATAGGTAGTTTGAAATTCCCACTGGCACCAAAAGAGGGAGCACCTCAGCGTTATTATAAACTTTCCCAGGTGCAGAGTAGAAGGAGAACAGGGAGAGGTGAGGGTTCAAACCTGTGCGTGGTCAAACATTAAAAAATGGCGGCTGACTGTGTGTTAGCTTTCTAGGGCTGCTGGAACAAGTGACTACAAACCGGTGGCTTAAAACAACAGATTATTTGTTGCCTCACAGTTCTAGAGGCTGGAAATCTGATATCAAGATGTCTCCAGGGATGATTCCTCCTGGAGGCTCTGAGGCAACATGTGTTTCAGGCTTCTCTTTTAGCTTCTGGTGATGGCTGGCAGTCCTTAGCTTTTCTTGGCTCATAGAAGCATCACTGTGGTCTCTGCCTCTGCCTCATGATGGTCTCCTTGATTATCTGTCTTTGCGTCTCTTTTCCTCTTCCTATAAGAGCACCAGTCGTACTTGATAAAAGGCCCACCCTACTCCAGTGTGACCTCAACTAAATTACATCTTAATTACTTCCAGAACCCATTTCCAAATAAAGTCACATTGACGGGTACCATGGGTTAGGATGTCAACATATATTTTGGGGAAACACAATTCAAACCACAACTGACTATTAAATGTTACATGCCAGTCTTTGACAGAAGTGATTAATGCTTGTATATAAGGCAAACATAATGGCAGACATAACTTCTTGATGGTTAATTTATCCTTAGTGTAAATTTAAGTGGTCATGGGCCACTGGCATAGATTGGGTGGGTGTCTGGTAGGGCTGAAAGAAATAATTATCTCCATTAATCCTTTCTCCCTCAGTGCCATTGAGTTTCTGCTATGATTTTTGCCATTACTAACCACTGTGTAATAAGAATGAAATTTTGCTTCACTAACTTCTTTAGGGGCTGCATATTGCTTTGTTTTCTAAATGTGCTGGGTATAGAGACAGTACAGTGATCATCTTTGAACTCTTTAAAAGAGACACTGTAATTAAGGTAATTTATGGCTGGTTTGTAACAGCTCTAGCTATATTTCTGGGGATGCCTGAATGTCTGGCTTTAACTTTTGGTCAAGATAATGGTAACGGAATTTATAATGTTCTGTTTAAATTCTGACCCTTAGGGCCAATTTTTTAACTTACGACTTTCAACTGGCATAATGGGTTAGACATCCTGACCTATGGGTCAGAGGTACATTAAAAATCTTGAACCGGGCACACTGGCTCACACCTGTAATCCCAGCACTTTGAGAGGCTGAGATGGGTGAATCACCTGAGGTCAGAAGTTCGAGAGCAGCCTGGCCAACGTGGTGAAATACCATCTTTACTAAAAAAAAAAAAAAAAAAAAAAAAGCCTGGTGTGGTGGCACACGCCTGTAGTCCCAGCTACTCGAGAGACTGAGACAGGAGAATCACTGGAACCCAGGTGGCAGAGCCTGCAGTGAGCTAAGATCATGCCACTGCACTACAGACTGGGTGAGACAGAGTGATACTCCGTCTCAAAAACCAACCAACCAACCAGCCAGCCAACCAACAAAAAACTCTCTTACATCTCTGTCTTGAGCTCTCTGAAGCTTAGATTCATTGCATGGTTCAACTCACAGAGCACATTCGTGTGTGAATAAAGACCCTGAGGAGTTAGCACTGGGATCTCTCAAATACTCAATGCTTGCCTCCACTCCAGTCTCTTTCTCTAAATGGACCAATCAGTTGCCTTTAAACCAAAGCCTCACAGGAGAATGCTCTACGGAGTCTTGTCCTTTCAGATACCTGAACTCCTGAAATGTTTGGAGAGGTTGAGGAAAGGCTTGGGAGTAAATTAACACAAAGTTTATGGTCTGAAGACACTTTAGTCATTTCAATGAGTGAATGCCTAGCTTGCAGCTGATGAAAGAACTTCAAATCTGTCTGATTATTAAGAAGAAAGAACTTCAAATTTGTCCAGTTATTATTATTACTTTGTTGTTGTTGTTGTCATTGTTTCTGTTTTTCAGTTGAGTGTGAGCAGAAAAAGAAACTGGGGATAAATTAATTTTTTTGTCCTACAAGGTCAAGACAGTTTTATTTTGGATTTAAATTCTTTTGGATTTTGAAGTCTTTGGACTTGAACACTTTTAGGATTTGCATTTAATTTCTTTCTGAAAATACTGTTAATAAGACTATATCAAACATATGGGACGTTTTCTATAATTGTTGGAATTTTACTAGCAGAACATCTTTAGGCAATTTATTATGTTAATATCTTATTGTTGTAATTCAGTTTCACTGAGGATCTTCCGATACGCTCTGTTGAAATTCTTAAGTGGACACAGTTTGGATAGGAAATGAGATAGAGAAATAATTTTTGGCTTTGGTGGCAGACGTGTCTTGGAACTAATTAATTGTTGTTCTGACTATTTTCAGATCCATATGGGACAAAATCAATACTAACAACTATTGAACTGTGGAGGTTTTAACATTTTCTGAAAATTTTTTGATGCTCCTTTTGTAAGAGTTGGGGGATTATGTCTTTTATCATGAATCTGGGCCCTTTCAGTGACTAGCTTATAAACAATATCATACAGAGAAAGTGAAGTTCCTAACTTCCAGGGCTAGGTAGAAAAAGCAGTACTGCATCCTCCTGGTTCTCTTGGCACATTTGTTTTGGAGCCATGAGTTACTACATAAGAAGTCCAACCACCTGGAGTAGTGACCTGTAGGTGCTCGGGTTGACAGCATCAGTTGAGGTCTGGTACCACAGATTCAACTACGTAGGACCAATCACCAGCCACGTGCATAAAGATGCCTCTCAATGATTCCCCAGCTGTGTGGTTACCCCCAACTGTTAAATTGCGCCAGCCAAGACTCCAGAGATGGTGGAGCATGTGTAAGACATTCACACTGCTTCATTCTGTGAGCATTGAAAAGTTATTGTACATCACTATGTTTTGAGTACTTAGTTGTGCAGCAGTTATAACCAGAGAATGCTCTCTGAAGTCTATCCAAAGGGGTAGTAGTTAGCATTGGGGATGCAATCCAGTCAAGACTGAAGTTGGACATCCTGTCTGTTACTGAGTTTCCTTCCCCTAGGAAAATAGCCACAGTCCTGATGGAACCATGGCATTAACCCAGAGAGCCAGGAGAATGAAAAGCTGAGCACCATCAGGGGAGACCTGTTCTTCACTTCTGGAGTCAGTAGGAGAGACTCTTGTTACCTTCCCAGTCACTCCCCACAGAGGTAGGAGAGGAGGCAGTGGAAGTGATGGACTTGTTGTTATTTGAGAAGAAGTTGGGTGTGCTTGGTTCAGCTCACATATTTCTGTTTTCCTCACTGGGGGCCAGCCTGACCACAGGGAACATATGGACCTGTTTCAGCTGCCCATGTTACACATGTAGGGGGCCTGGCTCACTTAGGGCAAGCATGTGGGGTTGTAGTGTCTTCTGTGACTAGGACTAATTCCGCAAGTCAACTAGGAAGCTTATTCTCTCCTGCCTCCCACACTGTATAGTACCTCCTACAACTCGGTCTGTGAAAACAAAATATTTTGTCCTTCAATGCCCTCATTTCATTTAAAAATTAATTTTTTAATGAAGATATAATTGTACATATTTATGAGATACATAGTGATGTTTTGATACATATATAATGTATAGTGATCAGATTAGAGTAATGAGCATATCTATCACCTTGAATATTTGGTACTTCTTGTGCTGAGGATATTAAAAATTCTCTCTTCTAGCTATTTTGAAATATACTAGAAATTCTCATTAACTATAATCACCCTACTGTGCTGTCAAACACAATAACTTATTTCTTCTAATTGTATTTTTGTACCTATTATCCTACCTCCCTTCATGTCTCCCGCCCTTTTTCAGACTTTAGTAACCATGATTTTCCTTTCTACATCTATGAGATAAACCTTTTAAGCTTTCACATATAAGTGAGAACATATGGTATTTATCTTTCTGTTCCTGGCTTATTTCATTAACATAACGTCCTTCACGCTCATTCATGTTGTCCAATGGCCTCATTTCTAATCTCATTTTTATTACATTCAGAACTCAGGTGGGGATGGGGAGGTACCATTTGTTGGGCTTCTTTAAGATGCCAAGACAATTCTCCTGTATTTATCTCATATATTCAGTCATACTATTTACATGGTCATGTGATTCATCCAACCACAGACAGACAAAGTAGATCTTTATTGTTATTACTAATTTATAGCAAATTTTAAAAACATATGCAATGCACAACATCTTGTCCTAATCCTCTAGAAACAGACTCTAGATTTAAGCTTAGAAACCAGTCTTTCAATATATTACTGCCACATTAAGAGCTTCTTTCAAAAGAGTGAAACTCTGCATAATTTCTGGGCACTTAGAGTTACTTTTACTTTAACTATTTCTGAATGCTATCCATCACATGACAGGGTGATAAAACATTTGTAGATTACTAAAGAAAATAGTTCCAGTGTTTTCAGCTGGGAATCCTTTTCAATCATAATACATTTCAAAGGGCTGCCAGAAGATTTATTAACTTTTTCTCAGAAATAAATCTTAAACAGTTTGCTACCCAATGTGATATGCTTTTTTCATAATCCAAACCATACTGAGATTGCACAAAAAATGACAAAGTCCCTAGTTATAGAATTCCTGAACAGTGAAATTATGGCTTCAGAGGTAGGAACAGCCCAATATCTTTCATTTCAAGAGAAACACAATTTTCTAACTTTTACCTCTACAGGCAAAAAATTTACTTCTAAAATTCTTTTGAGTCTTATACCTCAGTGTTTAAATTTTATCCCTAAATTAGTAATTTTTCTTTCTTTTCATCCACACAGATTCTATACCCTTACTGGGTTATCATCTTTTTTAAAAAAATTGACAGTTTTATTAAAATATAAGTGATATATAAAACTGTACATATTTAATGTATACAATTTTATAATCTTGAACATATAGATAGTCCCATAAAAATCATTACCATGATCAAGGTAATAAACACATCTATCACCTTATGTAAACACTTTTTATGGTGAGAACATGTGACATAAGATCTATATTTATTTATTTATGTTTTAATTGACACATCATAACCATACACATTTATGGGGTACTGAGTGATATTTTGATACATGGATACAATGTGTAATGAGCAATTCAGCATAATGAGAACATCCGTCATCTCAACCATTTGTCATTTCTTGGTGTTGGGAATATTCAAAATTCTCTCTTCTAGCTGTTTGAAGATATACAGGAAGTTATTAGCTATAGTCATCCTACAGTGTTGCAGAACACTAGCACTCATTCCTTCTATCTAGTTGTAATTCTGTATCTATTAACCATTCTTTTCCTCTTCTCTTTCTCTGCTCCCCTTCCCATCCTGTCGTAAACAGTATTCTATTCTCTACTTCTATGAGATCTTTTTATTTTTTTCTCTCCCACATATGAGAGAGAACACAGAGTATTTGTCTTTCTGTGCCTGGCTTATTTTACTTGACATAATGTTCTGCAGGATTATATCCTGGAAACAAACTTTTAAAGTGCATAATATAGTATTGTTAGCCATAGGCATGGTGTTGTACAGGTTTCTAAAACTTATTCATCTTGCCTAACTTAAATTTTATACCCATTAAGCAACAATTTTCTATCTTCCTGTCTCCATCTAGCGCCTAGCAACTGCCATTCTCTTCTCTATTTCTATGAGTTTGACTATTATAGACACTTTATGTAAGTGGAATCATGCAGTATTTCACCCTCTATGACTGGTTTATTTCACTTAGCATAATGTACTCCAGATTCATCTGAGTTGTCACATATGGCAGGACTTTCTTCTTTTCAAAGCTGAATACGGTGATACACCATTATATGTATATATCACATTTCTTTCCGTTCATCTGTCAATGGACATTAGGTTGTTGGGTTTTGGCCATTGTGAATAATGTTGCAGTGAACATGGGAGTTCAGATGTCTCTTTGAGATCTTCATCTTAATGCTTTTAGTTATATACCCAGCAATGGGATTGCTGAATCTTATAGTAGCTCTATTTTTCATTTTTTGAGAAACCTCTATTCTGTTTTCCCTAGTCATTTCACCATTTTAAATTTCCACCAACACTGTTAGAAGGGTTCCAGTATCTCTATATGCTCACAAATGCTTGTTATCTTTTCTGCTTTTGATAATAGCCTAACAAATGTGAGAAAATATCTCATTGTGATTTTTATTTTCCTTTCCCTGATAATTAGTGATGTTGAGCACCTTTTCATATACTTGATGGCCATTTATATGTCTTCTTTGGAGAAACATCTATTTAAGTACTTTGTCTGTTATTAAACTGGTGTGTGTGTGCGTGTGTGTGTGCGTACGTATGTTGCTATTAAGCTGTAGAATTCCTTCGTATAATTTGAACATTAACCCCTTGTCTGACTGCCTGAACTAGAGTTCCAGATACAATGGAGTGTTTTCTCATTGTATGCATCCTGATGAGATTAGACCTGAATATAAAATCTAGAGCATGAGCAAACAGGCTGAGTGCTAGGCATCCATTTTACTGTCTGATAGTTTTGTAGTCAGCATGGTGACAGAAATTTCCTAATTTGACAGCTTCATACAGCTGTTTTCCCAAAGGAGTAGTTTTCAATTCTTTCATCAGCATTATGGATGGCAACCTCCTCTGTTAGCAACTCTGGCAGCAATGATAGAACATTACCCAAATGCTTTGTAGGTAATAATGTTCTGGAGATATTTCTGGAAGCATAGCCTAAGCCGAGTGCTTTGGCCCTTCCTATTTTTCAAGCTATTTAATATGTAGTAAGACATCCCTTTTTCAACCTAGCTAAAGCAGATTCTGTTTTCTGCAATGGAACTCTAACGTGTAAATTATTTATGAAGTAAAAGTATAGCAACATGCATAGGATGATAAACTCCAAATAACTCAGAATAGTGGTTTTGACTGGCAATGTGTGGCAGAGAAAAGCATAGAAGAAGGGAAATGGAATAAGAATGGGGAATGCGACTGGGAAGGGAGCCGAAGCCCGGTCACCTTTCAAGGACCCAGAAGCAGGGTTTTGGCCTAGGTAACGGGGCAGAGATGTGGTTCGAGATTCTCCCCGGACTCGCCGCCATGGGCGTGTGCTTGTTTATTCCAGGAGCGGCTACTGCGTACATCCAGAGGTTCACTAATAGGGGCAAGGAAGAAAGGGTTGCTCATTTTGGGTATCACTGGAATCTGATGGAAAGAGATAAGTGCATCTCTGGAGTTGATCATTACTATGTGTCAAAGGGTTTGGAGAACATTGATTAAGGAAGCATTTTCCTGACTGATGAAAAAACAACTCAGTTATGGCCATCTACCCCTGCTAGAAGGTTATACAGTGTATTATATAACATGCAATGTGTTATGTAGTGCTTAATAAAAATAAAATAAAAAAATAAGAATGGGGAATGCAGATAATTTCATGGCATTATTTTTCAATTTTTATTTCTTAAATGATTAGTGAGTGCCTGCATATTTACTATGTCAATTCTTACACTTTTTGTGTATGAGAAATGTTTTCTTTAAAATAATCTCACCAGATATTCTTTGGAATTTTGTGGATGTGTTTTCTCAGCTGATCATCATTCTTCTGATGATCTCTTATGAAAACTTAGATATCTCCAGTCTCGAGGATAAAGATATGAGTGATACAAACCAGTTAACAAGCTTATTGCAGATGGTCTCAACCACTTCCACTCCACATGCACACCTCACATACCACACACATTACCACACATGCAAAGTTAAGAAACACAGCATTCTCCCTCCTTTCCTCTCTCTCTCTCTCTTTTTGAGACAGTTTTACTCTGTCATCCAGGCTGGAGTGCAGTGGTATGATCATGGTTCACTGCAGCCTCAACCTCCTAGGCTCATGCGATCCTCCCACTTCTACCTCCAGAATAGCTAGGACCAGAGGGTACACCACTGCATTTGGCTAATTATTATTTTATTTAAAAAATGTAGAGATTGGGTCTTCCCTTGTTGCCGAGGCTGGTTTTGAACTCCTGGGCTCATGCAATTCTCCCATCTAGTCCCCTCAAAATGTTGGAATCACAGACATGAGCCACCATACCCAGCCAGTATTATCTTTTTATGTGGTTTATATTAATATATACACACTAAAATTGTAAAAACATGGAATGATTTTTTTCAATAACAAACATGATTCAAATATTCTGTTTCTTTTTTAAGCACTCTGTATGGATTGTGTACAGACAGGTTAAAACTCAATTCCTCTTGCTGTTCTTCAAAGCCTTTTGATTGTAATCAATCTGTCAATACTGCTGTATAGCAGTTTCCTCCTTTGGAAAACAGAAAAAAACGTATTAATTTTCTTAAAGTTTTTTGTAAGAGTTATTTTTCAACTGGGTGTATATTATTTCACAAAATATTTGAGGAGGTTTACAACCAAAATTATGACAAAAACAATAGCAAGACTTTTGGCAAAATGAAAGGAACACAAATAATTCCCTCTCTTTGTCTTTTAAAATCCCATTTAAACATCCAGTAGTTAAAACAAAGACAGAAAATTCTGTATGTTCACTGGAAATCAGTCAGAGGTTTGTGTATTCCACATTTTAGAGAACTAGAGGAATTGCTGCTAAATTTAGTACGAATGTAACTGAACTGAGCAAACCTATGTAGAAGTGGTATGAGTCTCTGAGACAAGGATATGCAGACAGCAGTGGTAGCTGAACATTCCAGACAGTACAAAATTTGAGGGGAGGGCTGGGCATGGTGGCTCACAGCTGTAATCCTAGAAATTTGGGAGGCTGAGGTGGGCAGATTGCTTGAGACCAGGAGTTTGATGTTGCAGTGAGTTGTGATTCCACTGCTGTACTCCAGCCTGGGTGACAGAGTGAGCCAATGTCTCTATTGAAAACAAAAGAAAAGGAAAGAAAAGAAATTGAGGGGAGAGGTTTGGAAGCAAAGATGGGCTAGGAAGACTGTTATGGACTGAACGTGTCTCCTCAAATTCATGTGCTAAAATCCTAACTCCCAATGTGACGGTGTTAAGAGGTGGAGCCATTGGTACCTGATTAGATAATGACAGTGGAGCTTTCATGAATAGGATCAGTACTCTCACAAGAGAAGCTTAAGAGAGGTTTCTAGCTCCTTCCACCATGTGAGCATGCAGGGAGAAGGTGGAAGTCAAGGAAGAGGAAATGAGCCGTTTCCAGATGCTGACTGCTAACATTTGGACTTCCCAGGCTCTAGAACTATGAGAAATAAACTTCTGTTGTGTATAAGTCACCCAGTCTATGGTATTCTGTTATAGCAACCTGCATGGAATAAGATGGAGACCATCAGATAAAACGCTTCTAAAGTTTTTCTCTATTCTTTCACTTGGATTTATTGAAAAATGCAAGTAACTTGCATAGTTGGCATTTAGAAAACTATGCAGAGCCTAGAAGCAGAGAAAGTCTTAAACCTGATCTCCTTCAAAGAGAGAAATAGGCTTATGGGAGGATGTGCTCCCCAGAAAACCTCTCCAAGTCTTTGTTGTAGCCACTAAGCTCCTGGCTGTGGTTTGCATGAGGATCTAATTCATCATTATTTAGCTCAGCCTGTTGGACCTCTGGACTTGGAGACAGGCCCTGCTGTGACTGATGTGGGCAGGCTCAAGCACTGAAAAGTTGTAACGGAACAGAAAACAAGCATGGAATCTATGAAAAATTCCATACTTCAAAAGAAGGTAATCTCCATTTCTCTACACATGAAAGAGATTCTTATAATTTTATTATAAGAAATAGAATAGGGATATTTTATATTTATAAAAGCTACAATGTAAAGTACAAATATAAAAATTACAAATATTTCTATTTTGCTTGATATGGAATGAAATATGTAAAGCAAAATCTGCCACAAAATTGTTAGAAAAGTAACTGAAATGGCAGCTGTCATGTATCCATGTAACTAATCCATAATATATTTAAGACAAAAATAATATTTTTAAAATATTGATTACAAAATTGTATTAATGATCAAATTAAAAATTTGAACTCAATATTGGAGAATTCAATTTTCTTACCAATAGCCATAGAAAAACTATAAGAATCAATCATGTAGAAGACCAGTAAAATAATTTTATAAATTACAAATAATAGAAATAGCATATAGAGTTGCTACATTTACCGTATAAAAATACACATGCTTGAAACATTTCATATACTGTTTTAAATAATTATGAAAGTGTAGATAAAAGAGCTATTCAATCAACACTATTAAGAAAATGTGATAATTCTAAATATTAAAATACATGAGATTTAGCCAAAGATTTAAATAGATATAAATACAAATTTTAAATAATCTAGTTATCAAAATTTTTTTAAAAAATCAAGCGAAGTTTATATATGGTTCATGGAAGATTTTCTGTAAGTATTATTTTGAATCACTAAGTTATTTCAGGCAAAGAAATAAGTGCAAGAAGAAATAAAAAATGAAGATGAGTAAAATTACTTAGGATTTTAAAATAGTTAGATGAGTAAAATTACTTAGGATTTTAAAATAGTTAAATTCATATCAATAAATTAGTCCATAGTAAATTAATCTAATAGTATCTATAGCTTCTAAAAGAAATATAACAAAAGCCCTTAAACAATAAATAGATGGTTCTCTGAACTATTCTATCAATACAAAAGAAAACACTCACAAATTGAAGTAAGAGAGGCAATATAACAGATAAGGAAGAGATTCAATAACTCTGTAAGAGAAAGTTATCTTCTATTTATTCTACTAAATATGCATACTTCAATAATGTTTTAAAATGCAAATTGCCAACATTGATTTAATAAGAAAATATCCTCTGTAGACTGATGACCAGCTCTGCCACATATAGTAGGCAATGCTAGTTGTAAACTTCTAAAAGGCAAGAGAAGGCATGCCCAGTGTAATCTTTATGTTTAAATGGCTCTGCTTGGAGTTTTGCAGTATGGTACAAAATGTGTACAGCTATACTTGGTACACAAATAATGATCAAGACAGAAATGGAAAAGATACTGAAGTGTTACTTCTGAGGAAAACTCAGAAGCCAAGTAAGTCAATTCAATAAGAAAAGGGAATGCAGATGTCCCCAGTATTTTCTAAGCCAAGTTATGTGCCACTACAGGCATGTCCTGTTAATGCAGCGTTGCATAGCATATTCATGGTTTGGAATGTTGTATCTGGGGTGTGTGTGCGTGTGTGTGTGTGCACATGTTTGTGTGCACGTGGGTAACCCATCCAAGAGCATCCTGAGTGCTGGTGAGAACTGGGTGGTGGTCAAGCCTCTGCTCCAGTGTTACCTCCTTAAAGTGTCAATTCCATCATTTTTCTATTGGAAAATGTGCCCTGCATCCATCAGAAAAGGCTTAACTATTACTAGAAATCCTGCCTACAGCCCGAATTGAAATACATTCTGTTATATTATAATTGCATTATATTCTGAATTTTTTTTCTCCTTATCCCTGACATTTTAAAGAATATACCGTGCTTGCTTACATAATAAGGACATGATATTAGCTTGCATGAAGAAAAATGGCCTTTTTGTCTTTAGTAAGATTGTAGTTTCTAGTGAAAGCTATGATTTTATGTATGACTGTTGACATTCTTGCCTCTCCAAGGAATCCTTAGAAGATAAAATGTCTCTTTCCTCTTGGTAATATTATTTCAAAAATAGACTTAATCTAAAACAGCTGTTGAAATTGATCCCAAACTGCAGAGTAGGAAAAGGAGGAATAATTTTATTGAGTAAAACTATACATAACAAACTGGTCAACCAGATGGAATTTTCTCTTAAAAAACAACTAATGCTATTTAAAAAAAATACATACTGGTGTGAAGAAAATTATATAAAATGAGTATAACTTTTTATTGCTTTATATTAATTGTTGCTAGATATTATTTCCTTTTTTCTATTTTATTTTGCTCTACTTATTTCCTCACAAATTAAACATTAAATAATATTTAAGATTTTAAAGAAAAAATAATAAGAAAAATTATAGCTCTAGTTGGCACTTTACTTTTGCTACATAGCTTCTAATATGCTTTCCTCTTTCAGAAGAATTTGTTATAGTGTAGTGTAAATTTAATGTTCTGAAGAGGAAGGGTTATACCTCACCTCACTTCTGTCCCCAAAGTCAATGCATGAACAAATCACATGTGCCTGGCCAATTGGAAGCTCCAACTGGAAATTTTAGCCCTTGAACAAATATTAGAAAGACAAGAGATGGTTAGAATTCATTTACAAAAACAACAGTGGTAGCTGTGTCCTGCTGACTGAAAAGATGGCCTTTTCACCTCTTCTCAGCTTTATGGTGGTGTCTTGATTTGTGCCTATATTACAAGCCAGTCTTCTATTTCTCTTAGAGTCCAGAAGTATTAACATGTTAAAAATACATTTTCATTTTATTTAAGGTATACAAAATTGATTTTGATACTTGAAGCTGAAGACATATATGTATATATTTGTATTATACATGTAGATGTATAATGTATATATTATGTATGTAGCTATGTATGTATGTATTAAATATGTATATATGTAATATATATAAATAATTTGGTTTGGTTTCTATAAACACAATATTTTAACAAATCAAATATGATCTTAAAATTGTACAAGTTAAACATGTTTGTGCTGCAGTAAGAATCAGTATTATTTAAGATATTTCTATGAGAGAAAAGAATGACAATAGATTGTTTAACACAATCTATACAGGGATAGCATGCTGGAAAACTCTAGCACACCATTATCAGTAGGACTCACAAAGAGATAAGACCTCTGTAGCTGTTACAATCTATAATGTAAGCATCACGGTAAATTGGTGGTTATGACCCCCAAAATTCAATGGTGCTGGAGCTTAGGATACTAAGTGGAGAGGAGATTGTGATAAGCTCTGATAAGAGAAAAAAGTCATGATATCTATAGCTTTAAAACGAAGTCATTCTCTTTATTTCTTGAGAAATAGCTCCTGGCTTCTTGCTGGGACCCAGGAAGATTAAATGCTTGTTTCATACATAAATGAGGCAGAGGGGTTATTTGAAAGCCTTTTTAAGACTTGGTGGTTCCTTATATGCCAAATCCTTCCCCATCCCTATAGTAAGAAATGAGCAAAACAAACTTAACAAATAAAAAATACAACTTAAAACAAGCAAATCTATAAAGACAGAAAAAAAAAACTAAAAAAACCCCAAATGGATGAAATGATCTTTCAAATAAGAAGTAACAACAGAATGCCACCCCTACCTAAAAAAACAAAAACAAAACAAAACAAACCAGCAAGATACACTCAGGCTTGAAAAGAGCTTCTGAAAATTAAAACTATGAAAGCACTATTAAAAGCTCAAGAGAAAGGCTGAAAACGGTATTTAGGGAAACTCATGGAGTATAACAAAGAAAGAAAAAGTTATGTAAAATATTGGGGAAAAATAAAGGAATTTTATTACCAGTCCAGTATGTTTAATATCTTAAAAATAAGACTTGTGGAGCCAGATAATTGAGATAAGAGAAAGAAGAAAATGTTTAACACAATAATCAATAAACTTTCATATGAACTTAAATACATGAGTTTCCATATTTAAAGGACTCATTGGGTACTCAGCTCAAATAATAGACATGAATATGTAGCAAGACACCATGATATTTTAATTTACCAGCATTAACAGCTTGTAGTGGTCAAGGGAAGAAGTAAAGGTGAAGGGAACAGGTGACAGTCACATACAAAATAAATGGGATTAAGAATGACATCAGACTTCTCAACAGACATATGGAGGGCCAGAAGACAATGGAACAATGTCTTACAATTTTGGAAGATGATACTAAGTATAGAATTCTATACACATTCAAATTGTCAATCAGGGTTTTGTACAAACTAAAAATGTTTTAGATCTGTAAAGTATTCATTTATTTTTATAAGTACTTTCTATGGAATGTAGATTTTTGCCAAAATGAGGGAGTAAACCAAAAGAAAAAAGAGGATATACAATACTCAAAATTTAGGGAAGTCTCGGGTGGCAGCTGGATTGTAGACCTACAGAGCAACCATACTATTATGGACCAAACAGATGCCCACACTTCTGAGAGTTCTGCAGGAACATTCCCCTCAGCCCTCACCCCTCTTTGGGGGTTACATTTGATGAAGAAAACTGCTTTGTTTGGAGTTTCAGGGGCAGCCTGCATCAAAAGACTGATCACTGCAAGGGTATAAACGCACAGTTATCTCACCCCAACTTGGAAGGGGCCATCTCAATTCCAGAATACTGAGGTAGTCTCCTTCTGCCAAATTGTCCTTCCTTCTCCATTTCACAGTTGTAATCTCAAGTGCATTTCCTAATAAACCTCCTGCACACTAAGCTCCATCTCAATTTGTGTCTTCTCAGAGCCATTTAGCACAGTTTGGTTTTAAACTATTTACGTGAAATACTGTCTTAAAGTAAAGTTAACAAAAATGAGTAAAGTAGTCTGACACATTAAAGTAAAAATAAAAGATGTAAGTAATGTTAGTGTACAAAATTCACACCCCAACGACCTGTAATATAGAGGAGTTTAAATTAGAATGCAAGCTTTAAATTAGAATACCATCAATGTGAAAGAGATGAACACAGTTAATTACATGACTTGCTAGGTGTAAGATAAAAATAAACTTGCTCCTAAAGAGAAGGACTTTATTTCAAGAATAAAGAGAAATTTTTCTCATGAGTTATTAAACACTTTTGTTGTACCAGGTATCATTGTTACATTCATTTATCCGGTCCTTCCAAAGACTTGTAATTGTACAACAGAAATCTTCAAGGACTACACAGTAAGGTGTAAGAACCAGCAAAGGAAAGATATAACCGTCGCCCAGTGTCACATTGTCACTATAAAAGCAAATGCGTGGTGCTATGGGAACCCAAGGACCAATGCTGAAGCTGATTTTGGTGTCATAACAGGGTATCCAGTGAAAGTGATGCCTAAATTTAGGTCTGAAATATGAATAGGAGTTAGATGAATAATGAGAAGAAACAAGCAGAAAACCACTAAAGTCCTTTCAGCGAGAAAGATAACAGCTTGCCTAGGTGAACTGAAAACTTTTCAGGATAGCTGGATGGCAGGGTTTGCCTAACCTAAATTTATCTTCATCCTGGAGTAAGAGCCTCTTAATTTTGTTAAGATACAATGTGCAAGCAAAAGAAAAAAATTCAGCCTCCTTTGTAGCAAAGTAAAGGCATATTACTTATTTATGACCAATGAATACAAGTAGAGATGCTGTATTTCCCATGGAATCCTCTAAATGGAGGGAGTGCACCCTTCTGTGGCTTTCCTTGTTCTGCGCCGTGGAACACAGCTGAGTTTGAGCACGAAGCCCGTCAATTTTCAGTCTTAATTTGTCTTTCTACACAAACATCTCTGGCTACAATTTCCCTCTCAAACAAATTTCATGGCCTCCCACAAGTTATGATATGTATTATTTTTATTTTCTCTAATTACACATTTTTAAACATTCATCTACAACTTGCTTAGCTGTGAAAATAGTCTTTATGTAGTACTTCTTTGAAATTTGTTGGAAGTTTTTCAATTTTTATAAATATTCTATATAAGTTCCTAGAGAATTCATTTTGTAAAAAGTTTCTGTGTGAAGCAGTTTCTGGTAACTAGTATACTCTGTTTACCTGGGTAATCAGTCAGTACTTGAGATATGTTGAAATATCCCACTCTGAGTGTGAATTTGTCAAATTCTCAATTTTAAAATAATTTTTTATTTAAATATTTGAATCTGTATCATTTGCTCTCTACACTTTTTAGAACTTTTGTACTTTCCTGGTGAGGTGAATATTTTATCATTTTCTTGTAAATTTCCTTAACACTAGCATAGCTTTGTGCTTTAAGATCTATTTTTGGATATTATATAACTACACTAGATTCCTTTAAATAATACTTTGTGTTACAGATTTTTATAAATGTTTTAAAAATTTAACCCTTATAGCTGGGTTTAGTTTATATCATGGTTATTTAACTGTATTTAATTTGAGAAGTTCAGTTCACTTACGTTTATGATAATTTTTTATATTTTTGACTTATTTTTAAAATCATTACTTTGTGCTTTCATTTGTTCTGATTTTCCACTGCTTTTTAAAAATCTTTTTTGATTGATGGAACTTGTATCTTTATCTGTTTCCCTTCTTCATTTTAAAAATTTTTTGCTAGTTTCTAAGTAATTCCATTCTGTTTAAACTTATTTTGGATGGTGTCCCTTGACATTTTACCATCCATGTTTACATAAATGTTGTTTACAATTACAGTAGTCTCTCCTTATTCAACGTTTTGCTTTCCACAGTTTTGTTTACCCACAGTCAACCGTGGTTTGAAAATAATAAATGGAAAACTCCAGAAATAAGCAATGCATAAATTTCAAACTATGTGCCATCATGAGTAGCGTGATGAAATCTTGTGGTGTTGCTCAGCAAAGACTTATAAAGAAGGCTAACATATCTCTTATAACCTTTTTGTCCTCCAAATATTTTATGGAGAACATATTTGCCTTAAATGTATTGTTTGGGATGAAATAATTTATTATAACTAAATTTTGAAATATTCCTTGACACTTTCTAGCCTAAAATCTTTTTTGTTTCCATGCATTTTCTCCACATTGAACACATTCCCACTCACTAGTCACTTACTGGCCATATGGACTATCCGATTGACTGTCATGGTATTCCAGAGCTTGTGTTCAGGTAACCCTTATTTTACTTAATGATGGCCCTACAGCTCAAGAGTAGCAATGATGGTAATTTAGATATGCCTAAGAAAAGCTAGAAAGTAAAAAGGTGAAAGGTCTGTATTTTATAAGGAGATAAAAAAGCATCATGTGTGGAGGTTGTGAAGACTACAATAAGAAACAACCTACCTGTGATATTATGAAGAAGGAAAGCAAAAGTCATGCTACTTTTGCTGTTGCACCTCAAACTGTAAACATTACTGCCACAGCGCATGATAAATATTTAGTTAAAATGGAAAAGGCATTACATTTGTGGGTGGAAAACAGGAACAGAAACGTATTCTGATCCATGGCAATTGGGTTTGGTACTACCTGTGGTTTTAGGCGTCCACTGCGGGGGCTTGGAATGTATCCCCTGCAGATAAGGGGGGCTACTGTAATCAATATTTTATCTCAGCCTCACAAACCACACAAAGGCCTTAGGGGGAAAAAACTGCTAATATCTTCTTGATTTATAAAGCATTGTTTCTGATATTTTAGACATGATTTTATAATTTTATGTGGGTTATATTATTCAAATTTACTTACCATTTAATATAGATAAGTTTGGTTTACATTTATTTACTGGATTCCTGTAGTCTTTAAAGACCTTTTTTCATGCTTACCACATTGTAAACATGGAGAATGCTCGTTTTTTTTAAATGAATCATCTCCCTGTTTCTCATACAACTGTATTGACAGTTGCCATGGCACAACCTCCTTGGAGATTACTTATGTAAGTCACAGGAAAGGGCGCCTGCAATATTTAGGTGGATTTGTAAAAAAGCTAGATGGAGTTATCATATGCATGCATGGTTGCCCCTTTCTCTCTTGTGTCCTTTTCATTCCTCCCTAGAGGAAAGGATAAAAGAGTCAAAGCACAATAGCTATATTTAGAATATTGGCAGAAAGATTCTTTGTATTCTAACAATGTAAAAAAAAAATGTTTCCTCGATAATAGCACGACAGCCTAATCTGAAGAATTAAAGATTTTCTGTTCTGAGAGTACTATGATATGCTGATGCAGAGGATTTTGAGGTTGATTGCCTCTTTCTACACTCAATAATGATAAAAATATAAACACTACCAATACTCCTCAATACAGCAATAGAATCTAGCATTTGTTTTCCCTTGTGTTAACCTCTAGGTGTTTCTTCCATGTGAGTATAATAATAGAGTAACTGTGGCTTATAAAGTAGCCTTTTCCGCCATTATCATATAATTACCCTTTGTTGAATGCCATGTGCCTAAAAATGCATTAGAACCTTGATCATCATTGCTTTCTATTCTCATAGCTTCATAAGAACTCCATTACGCTTACTTTTTTAAATCAGGAAATTGAGAGAATTTGCTCAAGATTAGACAGATAATGATGATGAGAGCTGGGCTTAGATTCAAAATCTTACATTCAAAAGCTAAGGATCTTAAGTACTCTTTGTTTGAAATTTGATCCACTACACTCTTGCCTCCAACAAGGCAACATTTCTTGCTATAATTTCCTTTCTGTTATTTCCCTTCTGTATACTTTTTTCCAGTGAATTTTATTCCAGGTGCTCCGTATAACACTACTATGATTACTAATAATAACATCATGTTGACTCCATAGAATAGCATTGCATGGCAACTCACAGTTCTTTGAATTATTATTCAAAATAATAATAAATAAATTATTCCAATTTATCTGTGCAACAATCCTATGAGGAAAGTTTGCATGACTTCTAGTTTTACAGATAAGTAGCTAATGCTCACAGAAAGTAATTCAGTTTTTCAAGGTTAGCTAGTTAGTATATGGCAGACTCAAATTGTATTCCACGTCCTCCAATTTAAATTCCAAAGTTCTGTATTTCACAATAGTCAATTATTGTAAAGATAAAAACATGAAACAAACAATAACCTTCAAACTACTTAAGGATGTAAGGCACCAGGGTAGCAAATTCTTGGTTATCTGCAGACTTGTAAAGAATGCCAGAGTAACTCTTATAACATTTTTGACCTCCAAATATTTAAGAAGAAAATGTTAGCATTAATTTATTATTGTTGCATTAGCTAATTTACTATAATTAAATTTTAGAATATCCCTCAACACTTTCTAGCCTAGAATTTATTTGGCAAGTGACATAATAAGATATGTTTATTGCGGCACTATTCACAATAGCAAAGACTTGGAACCAACCCAAATGTCCATCAATGATAGACTGGATTAAGAAAATGTGGCACATATACACCATGGAATACTATGCAGCCATAAAAAGGATGAGTTCATGTCCTTTGTAGGGGCATGGATGCAGCTGGAAACCATCATTCTCAGCAAACTATGGCAAGAATAGAAAACCAAACACCGCATGTTCTCACTCGTAGGTGGGAATTGAACAATGAGATCACTTGGACACAGGAAGGGGAACATCACACACCGGGGCCTGTTGGGGGTGGGGGAAGTGGGGAGGGATAGCATTAGGAGATATACCTAATGTAAATGATGAGTTAATGGGTGCAGCACACCAACATGGCACATGTATACATATGTAACAAACCTGCACGTTGTGCACGTGTACCCTAGAACATAAAGTATAATTTTAAAAAAAAGAAAAAAAAGAAAAAAAAAAGAAAACAATGGGAGTCCAAAGCAGGCAGATCACTTGAACCCAAGAGTTCGAGACCAACCTGGGCAACATAATGAGACCCTGTCTCTAGCCAAATAATAATGATTAAAAAAAAAATAGCCAGGCATGGTGGCACAGATCTGTAGTCCCAGCTACCCTGGAGGCTGAGGTAGGAGGATCACCTGAGTCCAGGAGTTCGAGGCTGCAGTGAGCAGTAATCATGTCACTGCACTCCAGCCTGGGTAACAGAGTGAAACCCTGTCACAAATAAATAAATAATAAATAAACAACAAATAAATAAGCTGGGGATGGTGGTGCATGTCTGTCATCCCAGCTATTCTGGAGGTTGAAGTAGGGGGATTGCTTGAGCCCAGGAATTTGTAGCTGCAGAAAGCTACCATAGTGCCAACACACTCCAACCTGGGTGTCAGAGTGAGACTCTGTCAAGAAAGAAAGAGAGAAAGGGAAGGAAGGAAGGAAGGAAGGAAGGCAGGCAGGCAAAGGAAGGGAGGGAGGGAGGAAGGAGAGAGAGAGAGAGAGAAAGAAAGAAGAAAGAGAGAAAGAAGAAAGAAAGAGAGAAAGAAAGAGAAAGGAAAGAAAAAGAAAGAAAGAGAGAAAGAAAGAAGGAAGGAAGGAAGGAAGGAAGGCAAAGGAAGGGAGGGAGGGAGGAAGGAGAGAGAGAGAAAGAAAGAAGAAAGAAAGAGAGAAAGAAAGAAGAAAGAAAGAGAAAGGAAAGAAAAAGAAAGAGAGAGAGAGAGAAGGAAGGAAGGAAGGAAAGGAGGGAGGGAGGGAGGAAGGAAAGAAAAAAAGAAAGAAAGGGAAAGAAAGAGAAAATAAGTGGAAACCAAAGGCACTATAGTAATTTTTAAATTTACATAATCTATCTCCTTTTAGCCCCTTTTGGAATCATTCTGTAAATTTGCTAATACCATTATATACATCAGTAACATTTAGCAAGAGCAAAAATTGACATTGAAAAAAGTGGAAAACATTTGCATCCTGGTGATTTGCGATCAGGGTTATTAACATGGCTTCAAAGATATTATTGTTACTTAAAGTTCTATCGACTATATTTAATATAACATATATGATTCTTATACTTATTCTGATGTAACTCATACTTTTTCTTTCTCTTTTTAAAAATTTTTTTAGTTTTCTAAATCCAGCTGCACATGTGTGACTCTCATGATTGCTAGTGAGATGTTCCAATGTAACCACTATCTGGAATGTTATGTCTTTTAAGGACGTAGCAGTTTTGGCTTGTTAGCAAAGACCGAAAATCCAATTGAACAAAATTTTCTTTAAAAATTTTAAAACATATTAATTCATAAGAAATAAGAATTAAACATAGATACATTTAAGTAGCAATTTAAGGAGCCAATTATTTTGATTCCTATTTTTGCAATGTCTAAGTTTATTCTTAAATATCATAATACATGTATCTATCTTTCTCTTTTCTTAGAATCATGCAATAAAATAGTGATGGGTGATTAAATAACTCCTAGGACAAAGAAGCAAGATTACAAATAAAGTTTCGTCTGCTTCTGTAGTCATTAACAAAGAGCTGTATAAAAACAGTAAAACAAGGACTACATTACTGAAATTTAAGAAAAGTAACACATCCTGCATCTGACCCAGTGATACGTCCATATATGATTCCCTAAAAAAAGGTCTTACAGTTTTTAGTTAATCTTTGAAAAAATTCCTGAGAAATGCGCAGGTTTAAGAAGTGGAAATTCTTACCCACATCAAGTGTGGGATGAGGACAATGGGTTGGCAATGGATTGACAATGCTTAAGTATTCTTTATATCTGGTCCACCAAAATCCATAGACAATCATTCATTTAGTCCTTAATAAGGCACTGTTTTTCAAATCTGAAGTAACTGGCAGCAGATCACACAAGCACAGGAATTTCCAAGTACTGTTCTGAGTCAGAATCTGGTGTCCCCTTTCTTTATCTTTCATTTTGGATACTTTGTTTTGCCAGCTGAGAAATACCTTTCCAAAGAAATCAAAAGGTATGAGTCTGGCTGGTGTGCCACGGGCCCCAGTTGAAACTGACATGTTAGATAGTCAGGAGGTAATAGTTCAGAGAAAGCAAAATTTTGACTTTGGGAATTAAAACAAAAAAAAAAGATACTGTTTTGAACTTTTGTAATTTATTATTTTGTAAGATCTGGTACATATTACTTCATTATTTTACATAGCACCGATTGGAGAGGCAAAGATAAATGCTGTTTTTCCCCATTTCATGGATAAGAATATTAAAACAGAGATATTAAACTGAAGTACACGCTTTGTTAAATGCAAATTACAGAACCAGAAATGTAATATGCTCCTTGAAATAATTTTGAAGATGATATTTTCTCTTATTAGCTGGGTAAAATCCATACTAGGCTAAAATTCATCATTATGTAGAACTTTGCGTTCTGTTTCTGCTTTGCTGTTAATTTGCTGAAGTGAGGAAACTCTTTTCTTGTAGTGTTATGGACTGAATGTATGTGTCCTCCCAAACCTCATATGTGAAGCTCTAACCCCTGGGAGGTAAGACCTTTGGGAGGTAATTAATCTTAAATGAAGTCATGAAGGGGGAGCTCCTATAATGAGGTTAGTGCCATTTTAAGAGGAAAACACCAGAACCTTCTTTCCGAGCCATGTGAGGATACAGCCAGCTGGCAGCCGTCTGCAAGCCAGGAAGAGAGCCCTCACTAAGAAGGAATCCACTGTCACCTTGTTCTCAGACTTCTAGCCTCCAGAACTGTGAAAAATAAATGCTTGTTGTTTAAGCTCACCAGTCAATGGTATTCTGCTGTAGCAGCCCAAGCTGATGAAAACGCTTGCAGATCCACGTAATACTGACCAACGTTGCTTCAATCATGATACCAGAACTTCATGCAAACTATCTTTACTATGATTTTTAGAAGCAGTAAAAGGTCGTAGTATCTCTCTGAAAAGCTCATTCATATCATTAGACATATTTTACAAAGAATAGTGTAATAACAGTTGCTTACGGTCATATACAATTTTACACAAAAATTATCAAGATTTATGCTAAATATATTCAAGTTTTTCTTCCACAAAACACATTTTAGTAAAAGGTAAATCATTTATGACAAAATATTTGCAAGTTTTAAAAAATTGATATTTATTTATTTCTTAGGTATATTGAATGAAGAATTAAAATTTGGATTTCAAGTCATTATCATTATACTTATATATAGTTTAGAATAAAATATAAAAATGATAGTAGTTGAAACATTTATTTTTGGAGGTTGACATTTTTCTAAATCTTTTTTTGTGGTTTATCAATCATCAATATGCAATTTAAACTATCAGGCTAATTTATTACAACTGATAATCACATAATGGATAGTATTACAAACCCATTCTCTAATGGAAGTCTATAGCAATTTACAATCAGAGAAGAACTTTAAAGAATGAAGTTATTGATTCCCTGTTGCATAATAGGAATTATTAAACCGATAATAAACCAAGGTCTCCACTGAAGGCAGCAAAGACAGATGGATTTTACTATCATAGGGACAGTAGTTACTCCCCTAATGATAGCCTTTTCCAGGGTTTAACTACTTATTCTGCCAGAGGATTCTATTGGTTTCACCGAATTTATATTCTAATTTTCAGATCAGAAGAGCAGCTGGTAAATATCACTTCGAATAAACTTTCTGTACTTAAACATGTACAGTCATGACATTATTATTTGTCTTTTACCAGGGTCTGAAGCTGAGTGCCTTATTAATTTTATATTCTCTTATTTTACATTACTGATTACTCTCCTTTGAAAGATTGCACAATTTTTAAGTTATTTAGCACGTAACTACTCAATAGGAAATTAAAATATTTAGTTACCAAAGTCAAAATCACAGAAGTTCAATGTGTTGAGATTTGATATTTTTGTTTAATGTAAATTAAATATGGATGAACAAATTATTTTTCTTGCCTTAAAATATCATATAACCTATACTTTTAGGTTAAAACAATATAATTAGATATATAAATATTATTTCTTATTTTATTTAATTAATATTTATGGGATTAGTATGCACTGAACACATGAGATATAGTGTTATCTCTGTCAAGCAGCTTTCAGGCTGATGAGGGAAATACGGATAAGAATTTCTTAAACTATTATAACAAGTAATAGAAGTTATTACTAAGGCATAATTTTAATTGAAAGAAAGGGGAATGAGGTAGTAAGGGATAGGTGAAATGTAAGATGGAATTGATGGCTGAATTTGGTGGCTCACACCTGTAATCCCAGAACTTTGGGAGGCTGAGGTGGGTGGATCACCTGAGGTCGGGAGTTAGAGACCAGCCTGACCAACACTGAGAAACTCCGTCTCTACTAAAAATACAAACTTTGTTAGGCATGGTGGTGCATGCCTGTAATCATAGCTACCCAGGAGGCTGAGGTAGGAGAATTGCTTGAACCCGGAGGCAGAGGCTGCGGTGAGCCGAGATCGTGTCATTGCACTCCAGCCTGGGCAACAAGAGCGAAACTCCATCTCAAAAAAACAAAAAAAGATTGAATTGATGGGTAAATATGTTTTTCATAAGCACAGAAGTGGATGAAAGCTATTATAGAGTGAGAGGAGAATAATCAAAGAAAAGGATCATACAAATTTTGATGTATATTAATTCTGAGTAAGAGGATGACATATATGTAGCGAACTATAAGCCAGAAATGAAGATGAGTCAAGGGTAAGTTTACTGAGAAAACAATGTGTTATGTTTAGGAAACTAAGTAATTCCTAGAACATAGGAATTGAAAGAATAGGGTGGGAGCTGTCACTGTAATCAACTCTATATGGAATGTCAAAGAGGTTAGACTTTATTTGATAAGTAATGGGGAGCCATTGAAGATGTTTAAGCAAGAGAACAGCCTGGTATGGCTTACTGTGTTACTACATTACTATGGAGCAGTGTGTAGATTAATTTCTTGTAAGTAATACCAGACTGAGTTGAATATTTATATAGAAAATAATGAAGTTATTTAATTTATTTATTTTTAATACCCTATCTTAAAAAATGATAAGTAATTACAAGCATACATATAAAAGGCAAAAATAAAAAAAAAACTTTTGGTAGATACATAAGATATTTTCATGGCAGATTTGAATTTTTAAACAAATCCATAAAATTCTCCAAACAAAAAGGAAAATGCTGATAACTGTTTTTATTAAAAACTCAATAGATTTTCAATAAAAATTTGACAACATCCTGCATTAGTCAGCTTAAGCTGCCACAAGAAATGCCATAGACTGGGTGGCTTAAACAATCAGAATTCATTTTTTAACAGTTCTGGAGGATTGAAATTCTAAGACCAAGATGCTAGCTGGTTGGGTTCCTGGTGAGGGCTCTCTTCCTGGCTTGCAGTTAGCCACCTGCCTTCATACTGTCTCTTCACGTGGCACAGAGAGAGAAAGATAGAAAGCTCTCTGCCATCTCTCCTTATAAGGATGCTCTTCCCATCAGGAAGACTTCACCTACCTGATCTCATCTAAGCCTTATTACCTCCCAAAGGTCCCATCTCCAAATAACATCACATTGGGGGTTAGGGGTTCAACATATGAGTTTGAAGGAAACCCAATGAGGTCCATAGCACACTGCATCTTCTGCTTCTCTCCTCTCATTTTCTCCAACCCTATGGTTCCTCCTGGAATGATTGCCAGATAACCTCCCTCCAATCAAAGCATTGGGCTCTGATTTCAACAAGAATCCAGACTAACTAGTTGGCAGTGGAAAACATACTCTCAGCATGGGATTACAAAACTCACTGGCAGGTAGGCAAGAAGACTGTGAGTAGTAGTGAGGAAGGCTGTGAGTTAAAAAAAAAAAAAAGCGAGATCTCTTGCAATAATCTGAAAGTAATTCTTCTGGCTAGAATACACAGACCAATGCTAAAATCAAAAACGGAGGCTGGAGAGATAGAATGGGAACAGATTATGCTGATCCTTATAGGACATGTTGAACTGTTCGACTTTTCTCCTAAAACAAATGAGGAAGCACCGAAGGATTTTAAGCTGTGGAATGATATGGTCATATTTGCATTGAATATATTAGGATGAGGAACAGACTAGAGAGGAATAGGTTGCAGTAAGGGTGTATTCCAGAAGGTGGGTGTAGAGGCTGCTTCATTAGTCCAGCTGGAAAAGATGATAACTTGGACTAGATGTTGGAAGCAGAGACCATAGGAACTTTTCTAAAACCTTAAATAAGAGCATCTCTGCATTTAATGAAAGATTTGACCAGATGACTATAGTGGCTCCTCTGCATACTCCTTTGAGGGACCATGTGAATATTTCACTAAGAGGTAAGAAATCTCTTGTTAAAGAAATCATGATTTCCTTCAGTTTCTTTTGCTTTTAAATCTCCACTAGTTGATGCAATATAAGAAAAATAAAACACACAGTTATGTATTCCACATAGTATCAGTCAGCTATTGCTGCCTAACAAACATTTCAAAATTTCAGTGGCATACAACAAGAAGCATTTATTTCTTATGTATCTATGTGTCAGTTGATCTAGGCTAAATACTTAATTTCTCTTAAGACATGGGCTTAGAAATAACAAAGTGCAACTTTCCTCATTCCACTGGACAAGTTTATTGAACTGGGAAAGTGTACTCTGCTTCTATGATGCCAAGGCAAGGTTGTGGATGCATCCTCCCACCACAGGGGAGGGGAGAATTGTGGCTAATAATTCAACCAATGGCAAAAAAATTAACTAGGTCATATTCTGCTCAGTAAAACCTGGAAGATTTTCAGCAATTCCTTTCGCTGCAGTTCTTCCTGTACCATTTAGTCAAAAGTGATTTCTTCCTGTGTACATTACTTTTAATAGGATGGCTGATGCATTTTATTACAAGGAAGCCTGTGTAATTTTGTAAAGTTTTTCTTAAATCTCAAAGTTGTAATATTTCTTGATGCATAAGAGCCAGACAAGTAGAAGGAAGGAATCATTCTCTGTGAATTTAACAAGCTGAGTTTTACAAATTTACAGCCAAGCCCAGAGTACTGAGCATGGTGTTTTTAACCAACACAGGAAGAATATTTAATATTGTAAAATATCAAATATTGCATCACCCTGAAAGAAACAAAAGTGTGATCAGTAGGTTAGAAGAAATGGTTTTGCAGGGACCTAGATTGATATTAATGCTGGTAAAGTAACGAGGCCTTCGACTGAGAAGATAGATTTGGAGAATTCCCAGATTTGGGATTCTGTGCCTGACCTTCCAAAATGCAACAGGCAAAGCAACATAAAACCTGTTTACATTGTCAATGGCTATATGGTGGTGTTTAGGCAAATGGTCCTGCAGGCAACCCCATAGTTTTGATACACTCCAGGGTGATGTGGTCAAAGCAGCCAAGACTTCCCAAGCCCTGTAAACGGGAAAGGATGTTCTTTGAAGATACGTTGGGTAAGGATGAGAAAATGTAGACTACGTGACTAGTCAAGATGAGAAGCTGTAAAAGGGACTGGTGATACCTGAGGCAGATATCACTTCTGAACACGTAAAATCATCAGGGATACAGTATGTCAGGGTGCAAAATAACAATAACTGAACATGGCTCAGGGGTTAGATACTCGCCTCTTCATCTCAGGATGAATACAAGTCACACGCACTTAACTACTTAACTGTCTCACCTTATCTTGCTCTCTGGTGTTTAGGTAACCCTTATGAAAAATGAAAGGATAAGGAGGTTTGGAGAAACCTTGGGACCACTTGCTCAGTAAGCAAGGAGCGGTAAGGTCAAGAGAGCATGGGCCTTGAAACTGTGCAGACATGTGGCTGTGGATACATTTGAATATCTGCTAACAGAATATCAATTTTCAACTGCAATGTGACTGAGTTGCCTTGAATTAGAAAAATAAGAGCTTTCTGCCATCAGTGAAAGTAGGGGTTAAAATCAAGGTCACTTAGAAGTTGAATTTACTTGTAAAAAGAGAGAGAGAGACTTACGTTTATGTACATATGAGTTGTTACTCTGAAATACAAACACACACACACACACACACACACACACACCCACACATACAGGCACACATCTTCCAGAAATAAGGATTGTTAAGATACTCAGTTCCTAAATATCTGGTCAGAGTCTCTTTAGGTAAATAGATCTTTCCTGTTTCTAAATGTTTTAAAATTATTGCTTCACCATGCACTTTTAAAAATCTTTATCATTTCAGTTCTACACATTTCCAAGGTAAGTGATAAATGTGATAAAATGCAAAGTCAAATGTAATGAGGTGCAGAATCAAATTCTTCTCCCATGATGACTAAGATCCAAAAGTCCTCAACCCCAGATTTGAACACCTTAAACTGTCAATCAAAATTAGAAATTGCCAGAGCCTTGTACAAAATCTAGTACCATTTAGCATAATGACTTTTTTTACTCAGTGAATTTTTGTACTGAAATCTTTTTTATTGCCAGCACAAGGTGAAATGGAAAGTTGGAAATAATATGAAAAGCTGGTAGCATAGGTGGCCAAACCAAATAATTAAAACAAAATCATACTCAGCAACATATTTTTGGAACTTGTAGAGTACAAATTATCTGCAGCTGTGAATAACTTCTAATATTTAAGTAATGAGTGAAATTTTTACTTTTTGACCCAAACTGTTGAGCTTGGCTCTCTCCATAAGATCTATGGCCAACTTTTCATTTTGCTTTGAACTTTACAGGTTTGGGCAAAATCTGGACTCTTAAGAAACGAGAGAATTTTAGTTCTTTTGTAAAATTAATCTGTCCTGTTTAAGAAGTTCTTTTATTATTCCTTGATAGATGTTATCTCTTGATAAATGGTTTAAATTGGATAAAATGTTAATTCTATGTTTACTTGGAAATTGAAATTTAGAAATAATTTATCTTGCCCAAGGAAAGAAGGAATGTTAGTGGAGTATAGCCAGACTTTTCTCCATCACTCTCAATAGACTAATTAAAAGAATGGTTTTAGTATTTTATTTGGGAGAGTTCAGTGAAACACATTCCCAGAGGTCTCTAAAGTTTACCAGAAAAATTTCAGGAAGAAAGAATATAAAGGAGATGAAAACTATGAGAAGAGAGAGAAATAGCAAACCAGTGTGAGTCTGTAAAAAGGAGTTAAAGCTTTCTGGTTAAGTGGTAAGAGGGCAAATGAATGTTACAAAGTTTTGATTCCTGAGACATAAACCATAAAAAGTGGAATATAAAATAGAAGTTAGAAAGTTAAGAAAGGATTTAATCAATACCAATATGCACTCAAAAGCGTATCATTAGCCATAATAATTTATTCCAAACAAACGTATTTTCATTCTTGAAAACAACATTGTCAAAACTAGAAAAAAAAATGTCAAGTCAAAAGAATCGGATTGAATTTCTTCTTTTAGAGGATGTCAACAGCTGTAAATCATTTGCACTCCAAAAGTTGTAAGAATGAGTCTAAGTGAAATACTATAATAGTAATACAGAAGAGGAGCCTGGGAGAAAGGAAAGGTTCATTTGATATGTTCTAAAATATCCAAGAAGTTAGTTTGCTTCATATGCAGTAAAGAGAGGATAAAGTTTATCAAAAATGAAGTTTTTAAACAGTTAATCTTTTCTAACTTACTTTTTCTGTAACACAGTTTTATTTACTGTGTGTACTGGAATTTATAAAAAATTAAATGACTAAATTGCCTTGTTATATTGTGCCTTAATATAAATGCATTTAATTGTGAATTAGTACTTAAATATGATTGTTTTTGAAGCACTGCTTAAAATAATTTTATTTGTTAAAATTGAATACAATTTTCCTTTTAAATAAAAGCTATAGTTTTCAAGTACCTAAAATGCAAAGTATATTACTTATTGACTATTATTTAAGCGAAAGGTTTGGGGAGCTATAAAAACATTATTTAATTTTAAAAGATAGTTGTCTGAAATATAAACATATTGACTGGTATTAAAATATTTGGGTGGCAAAACACCCAGATGGCATGACTGATTTCTTGAACAATGAAAACAATAATAACCCCATAAAATAGTCAAATATTTATTTTAACTTAACCACACATTTTACCCAAAATTGAAATTTTACATGTGCTTAAGAGAAAAAAAATTTGCAAAAATGTATGCCTTTTCTTTCAATGGTCCCTATAATTTGTTGAAGGGTTATGCAAAAGTGACCATAATATCATTAGTTTTAAAATATGCCATACAAGAAACACACACACAAACAAATTAAAAGTTGGGCAGGTTGTAGGGAGACACCCTGAAACTATTGCTACAGAATAAAAGATGAAATGCTCCTGATTGTTGTAAATACAAAATAGCCTGCAGGATTGTGTAAAGACAATGCCAGGTTGGGCTGCCAGAATGAACCAACAGCGTGTGATGTACTTCCCCCTGCAGAGAGCCTATGAACGGATATGCCGTCAGGGAAGTTTGACATCACCAAGATTCCTATCCCAGAAAAGCAGCTATTCATAGCTCTGGGAGTAGAGCTCTGCGACCCTTGTGGAGAGCCTATAAACTGATGCGTGAGGGGCACCTGTCCATATGGATAAGATAGGGCTATGAACGCCCTCATCTTGCCATAGCTCTTCTAGGCTTCTTTAGGGTTAAGACATACTCCCTTATGAGAATTTCTGGTCTAACCGGTTGTCTAGGTTCACGTTTTGTTTCTATGGATTGTTTGTAAGCAGCTTTTGCTGCAACTATTACTGCTGATTAATATCTTGCTAATCATAGGTTATGGAAAGACTGTGTTTCTGTTTTAAGGCTCTTTTAGAAATTACTGATGCACACACTATATTGTAAATTCCTATCTCTGTATACTGTACTTCTACATATAGATGTTATGTTAAAGAGTTACTTCATCCCCATGTGACCATCTCACCTCATAATCAAAAGACCCTAAATCCCTCACTAACCTACCCCTGCCCTCACTAAACTTAGTAATAAATGCTGGTATATCCAGTGCATTGGCGGCACTGTGGGACCAGAAGGTGGTGACCCCCCTGGACCCAGCTTTCACTGTCTTGTGTGTGTCTATTATTTCTCGACCTGCCGATCCACCTGGGAACAAAGAAAGAGCCCCGTTGCATTGCAGGCTCCTGGCCAGATCAAGCAGTAGCAGGTGGTTCACTAACATTCTGCAAGTGACACCTGTGAAGTTATAATTTTTACTCATACTGAAATTGCTCCTTTTTTATCTTAATATCTTTCAATGGGAAATGATATTTTGAGACAACTCTTTGGGTATTAGGGGTTGTCTTTGCTACTGGATTTGTCACTATTCCTAATTTTTTTCACTTAACAAAACCAGAGTATATAAATGTATATGTATATGTTTATACACAAGTATAGTTATATATAATAATTATATATACATATTTATATACAATGTAGAATGGATTCACACTAATGATTCCATTCAAAATCAGGACAAGGGTTTCTATTAAACTCTTCAGTCTCACATCTGTATCTCTTTTCTCCATGTTGCAAATCCTGGTTCTTGATGATGGCAGGAATGGTAGCATTAGCTTATCATGGTCCACAAAATTTCTCATTTGCTTTATCTATAATATACACACAACAATCTCAGAATAACAGTATCAACACTATCACCGAGAATATGATTACAGAAAATAACTAAATATTTTTCCAGCTCTTTTTGTCAAATTATTGTGATTTAAATAACTTAGAATTATTGATCATTGTGTGTCTATATGCCACTAACTGAATACACATTTAAGCTCAATTTCTTTGTTTTATTTTAGAATTTTAGAGATTGATTTATTTTTAATTTAATTTTACATGGCCTCAAAGTTGAAACTACAAAAGAGATATAATCAAAATTTAACTTATATTCTTTGCTCTTCATTTAATAATCCCAATAGTTGTCATTTAAAAATATTATCATTTACTTTTAATTTTAATATATATTAATTACATAATCAGTACTGCTTATACTTTTCATTTGAAATATTATAGTTTTTCCATTTAATATATTATACATAAAAGATTTAAAATATATGTTATACATATTTGTATATGTATACATAATCATGTGTTGCCTTTCTTCTTTTCTGTTTTATTTTTGTTTTGTCTTTTCACTTTATATTCTAGACATCACTTTATAGTCATATATAGAAATATCCCTTATTCTTTTTTTACAACTGGAAATTACTTTATTACGTTGACATGCTACTATTTATTCATCACTTCTAATATTGACAGATATTTGTGCTATTTCTAATATATACTTTTAAAATTATTCTTGCAATGAATGACCTTCTCATACATTTTTTTTTTTTGTATTTTCACCAGTTTATCTTTGGTGTATATTTTTTAAAGTGGCCATACTGCTACATTAAAGGTAAAGGTATATTTAATTTTGCTAGATAGTAAGAAATTCCTTTTATTATGTAAGGTCATTTTAAGTTGTTTAGTTAGAGTTTGATTTAGATAAGATCTATACACTGTATTTGCTTGATATGTATTTTGTCTCTTTTCCCTTGACATTTATTTATTGTTATAACCAAGTATGGGATTTAATTTTTAATTTTTTCTCTTCTCTGTATTTCTTATACATGGAATGATAGATTTAGAGGTTTGATCTCATTTAGGTTTTTTTGGCAAGAATACTACACAGGAAATGCTGGTACTTCCATCAGGAAATGTAAAAAATAGATTGTTTTCCTTATGTGATGCTAGTAGGCATTGATAACTGTTTTCTGGCTTTTTTTTTTTTTTTTTTGAGATGGAGTCTTCCTCTGTTACCAGGTTGGAGTGCAGTGGCGCAACCTCGGCTCACTGCAACTTCTTCCTCCTGGGTTCAAACGATTCTCCTGCCTTAGCCTCCTGAATAGCTGGGACTACAGGTGCATGCCACCACACCCAGCTAATTTTTGTATTTTTAGTAGAGATGGGGTTTCACCATGTTGGCCAGGATGGTCTCAATCTCCTGACCTCGTGATCTGCCTGCTTTGGCCTCCAAAAGTGCTGGGATTACAGGCATGAGCCACCAAGCCCAGCCGCTGGATTCTTTTTATTAATTCGTGATACTCACAGTGATGATACTCTAATTCTATTGTAATGTATCTTTGATTATTTCTTCTCTTTGTTCTCTGTGTCCATTTTTGGTCATTATGATTAGATGAGTGTTTTATATTTCCACACTGTCCTGTACATTTCTTAACCTCTATTTCATAGTTTCCATCTCTTTTATCTGTGGAGTATATTCTGGGTTTTTCTTTGGCTTATATTTTCAAGTTCACAAATCGTCACCTCAGTTGGGTATACTCTGCTTATTAACCATTTCCAATTAATTTTTAAAATTTCAATCATTTAGTTTTTATATTTAGAATTCCTATTTATTTAAAAACCACTTGGACATTTTTCATAATTTCTTGACTTTGCTATATTTTTCAGAATTATTGTTCTATTATAAAGACACATGCATGTGAGTGGAAGTTCTTTGTAGCACTCTTCACAATAACAAAGACATGGAATCAACCTAAATGTCCATGAATAGAAAATAGAATAGAGAAAATGTGGCACATATACACCATGGAATACTATGCATCCATCAAAAAGAATGAGATCATGTCTTTTGCAAAGACAAGGATGCAGCTGGAGGTCAGTGTCCTTGGCAAACTAACTCAGGAACAAAAAAATAAAATCTCGCATGTTCTCACTCATAAGTGGGAGCTAAATGATGAAAACACATGAACACGAGGGAACAACAGACACCGTGGCCTATCAGAGGGTGGAGAGTGGAAGGAGGGAGAGGGTCAAGAAAAATAACTGATGGGTAATAGGCCTAATACCTGGGTGATGAAATAATCTGTACAAAAAAACATGACACAAGTTTACCTATGAAACAAACCTGCATATGTACCCCCGAACTTTAAAGTTCAAAAAAGACTTATTGATACACATCGAAAATAATTATTTTGGGTTAGTCTCAATTCTAATACATAAATTTGTTGTAGTTTTTATTGTATTATCATTTTTTTCCTGTATACATCCCACATACGTACCACTCACATCCTTTGTGGTACTTATATATTGTGTCTCTGTGTGTGGGTGTGCAGATAATTTCCCTTAGAATTTTACCTATGGGAAATATTTGTGATCTTGGTTGAATTTATTTCCATCAGTTCCATGGGGAAATTTTCATCTCAAAACCATTTAAAAATAAATTTGCTGAGAACTTTTTGTTTAAGCAGGTAGCGTGAAGTAGCAAACTTGTAACAGGTTCAACTTGTGTTTCCATGTTTTAAAGGACTATTTCTCCCTTCAACACTCAATACAAGCTCAAGACGTGCACATGTCTTTGCTGTATCTTTCTTCTCAGTAGATGAATTGATCATTGACTTTTAGTCTCAAGTTATAGTTATTTTGGATTTCCACTTTTATATGTGGGTCTATGCTGTTGGGGTCCCGCATTGTCAGTTTCTAGGCTTTCTCTCCTCTCTCTTAGGCCCTGAGGAGTCCTCAAAATGGGAGTCAAAGTTATCAATTTTAGGCAAATACCTTCACAATGAAAGTTGACTTTAGCACTCTTTTTCTCCTTGATTTCTAACTTTCACTTCATGTTGGACCTAATAATTCTTAGTTTCCTTACAGATCAGCAAAATGTTATTTCTTCTTTTATTCTGGCTACTTAAACTCTTTTTGTTGGTATGGGTTAAGGGGGGTATTTAGATCTCTATGCTTGCAGAAAAAGAAACTATTTTATGGCATGTGGAATTTTAAAATTGGTGTAAATGATAAGCTATTCAAATAAATGACTTACTATGTCATGTGCCTCAAATTAAGCAGATTAAAGAGTAACTCAAAGAGAGTCTTGCCTGGAAGTAAATGAATAAATAAACAACATCGACAACAAAAAAAACTAAGAACGGTTTCCTAAATATGTCAGATACAGTGATTGCAATTGCTTTTCAAGGGAGAGGAGAGATTCAAGCTTGACAAAGATACTACAATGAATCAAATGGAGAATTTTCTTCGATTTTTAAAGGAAGATTCTCATTACTAAGTCATCACTTGCTGATAGGTTACAGGTACTAGATTCAAAATTAGTTTAGAAACTATAGAGCTTGCATAAGAGTATTCATTAAACCACTGATCCATAAGTTTCACAAGTGAGGCAACACTATCAGGCAAGGAAATGGGAGACGTAGCCCAAGACTAGCACCTTCAATCTAACAGCAGAAGAACAACTTTATGACCGTCAGATGTACTTGGGACTCGAGAGGAGAGTCAACATTTTCCCTCTCCATATTCCAAACTGTCCTAGCATATTTCTTTTAATTAATGGCAAAAGTTACTGGTTACTGAGTTCAAAATCTCTCTTTGCCAACAAAGGAACTTTCTTAATTTCCCAAAAATAACACCATCCATCTTTTTCTAAGATTTACCATTTCTTTTTCATCAACCAATTTACTCTTTAGGAATTCACATTTTCTACCATTTCTGTATAAGTTTGATTGCCAGGAATTCCTTCTTTTGGCTCTGACAATACTACATTTATAATTCAGTAGCTGCAACACCATTTTATGTGAGATGTACCCGGTTTTAGTTTGTCATCTCACCAGATATTGCTGATTCAGAGATAAACAGGATTTTGGATGTCATCAGGTCAAATCTTTTTTTTTTTTTTTTAGTAAGTAGTAAACAAAGACTAAGTCACAGTGAATTGAGAAACTTTCCCTAAAGTCACTCAGTTAATTGAAATATGTTTATGTTAAAAAAATTCCTAAATCCCACATGCATAACTGATTGAATAAATCATACTCTTATTCAAAGAGCGTTTATTGAAAACCAAATACTTATCAAGCTAATGTGCTGGGAACTGGGGATACAAAGGTGAACAGGGCATGGGAACTGCTTTGAAGGAATTCAGACTTGGGGAAGCATAACCATGAAGAAATAGTGATGAGTTCTGGTGAAAGTGATTTCTCGTTATAGTCTACAATGATGAAAAGGAAGAAAACCAGAAAAAAAACAAAAAAAACAAAAAAAACAAAAAAAACAAAAAAAACAAAAAAAACCACTGACAACCTAGTACCAGAATTTTGAAGAAATGAAGACTATTAAAAGGTAAATAGTGTGAGTATATGAAAAACGAACCTGACTTATTCTAAATTTGGATAGAGGTTATTCTGAATAATAGTAAGAAGGTTCATTATGCATTCCTGTTTAATGACACACACTACCCAGAAAACTAGACAGCCATCCTTTTTTTCTACGAGGTTGACAGATGTTCCCAAATACCTTGCCCTCATCCCCCAGTAGCTTGATAAACAAAAAATAAAAATACTCAAAATTCACTCTGGCAGGAAATTTATGTGCATACGCATGTGTTTGCGTTTTTATAGGTGTGTGAGCTGACAGTGCAGCAGGAAATTATATGTATAGTTCTCATCAGGAGAGAATATAAGGAAGTAGGCCAATAGGAAACCTAGTAGCACAGATGTTGCGGATTATATCTTTTCCTTGTACTGTGTTGCTTAAGGCCACATAGTCTAAGGATTACTTAAGTCAAAGATGGCTTAAGCATAACACAAGGATTGCTTAGTACAAGATTGCTTAAGGCAATTGAAAAGCATGAAGAAAATAATAAAGATTCATTTATATTTTAAAATCGTACCTTTCTTTTGTATTTTCATAACAATTCAATAACATACATCACATATTGGCACAACAGTACATCATTATCTTTATAAATAAATTCAGTACATTTATTTATGTTATGGGTTCTTATGGAATATAATTTGATGATTGTTGCATAATCAAAAATGTTTGGAGACTATTAAAGTAGAGAGGCAGAAAATCATACAGTGAGGAAAGGAAAAAAACTAAACCATATAGGTGACTGTAGAGATGAGTTACATTATTGATTCTACAGAGCCTTGCTGTTGATTGTAAGGAGCTCGGATAGCTTAGGCAAACTTGCTGCCTCACACATGGGCTGATTTTTTAAAAAGAAAATAATTTTATTGAGCTACAATTCACATGCCATACAATCCACCTATTTAAAATGTACAATTCAATAGTTTTAGTAATTCACAAAATTGTACTACCATCATCACAATCAATTTTAGAACACTTTTATCAACCAAGATAAAATAAAATTAAGAAAGAAACCCTGTATGCATCAGCAGTCACTCCTCATTTCTCTCTGTCCTCAACTGTAGGCAAACAATTACCTACTTTCTATCCTTATTTATTTGCTGATTCTGCACATTCTATATAAATGAATTATAGAATATATTATTTTTTTCACTGACTTCTTTTACTTATCATGTTTCCTAGCTTCCTCAATGTTTTAGTATGCATCAGTACTTTACTGATTTTTATTGTTGAATTATATTCCATTGAATGTACGTGCCATCATTTCTTTGTCCATTCCTCAGTGTAAGGCTTGTTTCTACTTTTTGGCCATTATGAATAATGCTGCTATAAACATTTGTGTACAAGTGCTTGTGTGAATGTAGGTGTTTATTTCAGTACGGTTTTAATTTTGGGGAACTGCCAGACTATTTTCCAAAGCAGCTGCACTATTTTGCATTCCTCCCATCAACATGTACAGATTTCACCTCCACATTTTCATCAACACTTTTTTAAATTTTTTTTTATTCCATAAAGTTTATTCACAGACACCGAAATGTGAATTTTCTTGTCATGAAATATATTTTAATTTGTTTTCAATCATTTTAAAATCATGTATGTTTTTATGATCTTAGCTATCCCAGTGGAAATAAGGTAGTAGCTCCTTGTTGCTTTGATTCACATTTCCTAATGACTAATGATGCTGAGGTTTCCAATAGGTGGATTCTGACAGTTTTAACAAGTTTTTCCGTGTTTCTGGGTCCCAGAGTTCCCTACTCTACCATTTTGGCTGATGATACTTGGATCAGAAACATTTTGCATTCACCAGGAAGGCAGTCTCGTCACAAGTCTGTGTTCACTCTCCTATCCTTCTGTCATAACACAGTCTGAGGATAACGAAATTAGTGTCAGAACAATGACATAGTTATAATCACACCAGATAAGCCAAAAGTGAGTAGAAAATTGGAGGGCTTATTAAGACACATGCTCTACAAACTCTGATGGAAAAAACACTGTCGTATCTGTTAAAGTTTTAGGGATACATGATAACACATTTCGATTAGTTCGTCTTGCAACTAATAAGCATAGATAAGCATAAGTTATCTGGTTTTTGTATGTATCATCAGTAGTAACTGGCTAACAACATCATGAAAAGTACAAACCAAAATGCCTTCATTACTTAACTGATTATGGAGACTACGAGTGGTAGTCTTCTTTGTGCATATTTATATTTTCTGATTTATTGAAAAGAAACATCTATGACTTAGGTAATATATATTAATTTTAAACAGGAACACATTTAAGTTCTCAGAAAATTAATAAGAGAAGAATGAGTGGGTGGACAGAAAGAAATTTGGATATAGAATTTTTTGGCTGAATTCAAGATTCTTTATCTGTAAAATAATAATTTTATTACATTATTTTCCAAAGTGCTCCTTAGAGTCTGGGGAATCCATGGATGACCTCCAATGGCCATTGTTGGAGGAAATTAGATGTGAAGAGAGTTTCCAAGTGGGCAGGTATCCAGGCTGTCCTCCAAGAATTAATGGGAGAAGTTTCACTTTTGACATCCATGACTTCTGTGTAATATATTGTTTAACTCTTGAACAAAAGTTCTCCATTACTTTAAAAACATTTGAAAGACAATGTGATAAATAATTTCTTAGGTTAATTTTGACTGTATGCTATCAAAATATTAAAATATAATTATTATTTTGTTATTTTAAAAATTGTCTAGAGCTTATCTGGGCTTGGCTTGTATAATGATTTGTGGAATAAATAGAAGACAGAAAGATTGGGTTATGGGTATTTAAAATTTTTTTATAATAACATGTATTGCTGAGCCTTTATAGATTAAAGTGAGGAAATGTATAAATTTCGATTTTTAAGATCTAAGAGATATAACTAGAATAACAGTCACTGAGGTATTTTTGAGGGTTTCTAGAGTTAGGCAAAGAATATAAATACTGAAGCTACTTTTATTACAGCTATCTTGTGTAAACAATTTCTATAATTTAACCAGAAAGTGAAATTTTCTGATTTCAATGAATAGGAATGTAATTTCTCTTTGAAGAAGCAATAGCACTCTTGTTCTTTTACTATCCTGTCAAATACATTATCATCACTGAATTTTCTTGGAAAGATGGTAAATAATGTTTATAGGTCCAAATTTTCATTTTTGTACTTCTAGGATTTGGATTAAATTACATATTTTTATTCAGCTTATCACCCAAAAGTTTATATTTTTACTGATGTGGTGCATTTTAGAGTTCATGAGGAAAATCAACCTATACACCTCTTTGTCCTTGTTGTGTAGGAATATAATGAAATAAAATCACCATATATATGTATATATATATGTAATGCTTTATTCCTTTTCTTCTTCTCTCTCAAAGGTTTTTGAAGTCAATACAAATTATGTCTGTGTATAGGAAAGTATGCCATGGAAATATTAGTGCTTTATTTAATTAGCTCGTGGCACTGAATATTTCTTTTACATCTGAATGAATATTTTTGCATGGCCTCTGCTTTGACGTCAGAGTTTTCATATTCTCAGATTTTTTTTGTTTTGTTTTGTTTTTTTTATCTGGATCAGGGGTATATTACCCTCCTACAGTTCAGAGACACTGTCTTCACTCTCTAATTTCCAGTAGTTGGAAGTAAAAGATTTGATTTAATCAGCATTGATTAACCAAAACTAAATGAAATCTTGAGGGAAATTTGCTTGAAAGTGTTTAGAATGAAAATAGTATTCATTTTTCATGTTTGTGGTGGTGTGCTAATCATGTTTCATAATATAGTAAAAATATTCAACATTATTTCTAAAAGACAAAGACCATATTTTAATCACAGGATGGATTAATTAACACCAAACAAGAACAAAAATTTAACTGTATGTGAGGCCATTCTTTTTTAGTGTAATTTAACGTATGCCATTATTATTATTATTATTGTTACTATTGTTATTATACCTGCCATTTACATTTAATGAGTGCTTACTATCTGCCAGGCTGGAGGTTCTCTTTTGCAGATTCACAATCGTCTTTTCAACAATGTACTGGCCTCGTTTTGCAGGTGAAGTAACTGGTCCCCAGTGGAGATTGGTGCGATTGGTTAGTTTATTTATTCAGCAGACCTGGCCTGGGAAGGCTTCTGTTTTCAGTCAGGTTTCCCATTGTGATATGTGGGTGGAGAGCAGGTAACCAGGTTCTAGATGTCCGTATCTAAAAATAAGGAAGTCTTATTTTTGAGTAGATTCCTTAAATGTGTTTCACTAGGAGTGGACTGTCCGTTTCCTTTATTTTTCAGTGTTTGTTGTTGTCTTGAAGTTTTCTAAAACTTTGTGATGTGTCTCTCCCTGTCCCTTGTGCTCATGCTAGGAAGCCTCCTCAGAGAGATGATCTACTTCATTTAAATGTCACTTCTTCCAGCATTAGACTGTGCCATCCAAGCAGCTGCTGTGTGTGTGAGCGGAGAGAAAACGTCAAGTCCTGTGGTCCGGCAGGCAATGCACTGATAATCCTAATGGTTTATACTTCATTGGTTTGGGCTTACACTGCACTTAGATTTTCTACCAGATGCTTTTGACTTACATTGTTGACAGCCTTCTCTTTCAGATATTGGGTGATGTCGTTTTCTGTGCTTAGATGTCCCTGTCATCAGTTCCCATATATTTCTGATGTTTAGAAATTCCCAAAAATGTCTTGTCTGATTTACCTCAGAATACATAAATCACTCTTCCTTGATTTCACCCTTGTTAGAGGTTTATTTTTAAAACCAGAACAATACTTTTACATTATGGGAAATAGGAGAGAAAACATATGACACGGAGCCTATTATATTAAACTAAAATCTGCTGATAACATTTATGAGTGCTTTTGAGTATATTGACTCAGGTTTAACAGTTGATACTCAAAACTAAACTCCGTGTTTTACTCTTTCTAAAAAGGAAATTGTATAACAATTCTAATGGTGCTTTTTTCAATCATGACATTTTTCTGTTTCATTTATATGAATTTTTTAAATCCTTAAGCTGCATTGGCTTACCTCACATATGCTCTAAGTATTCAACATTTGTTAAGAGCCATTGTATTAGTACATTCTTACATTGCTGTAAAGAAATGCCTGAGACTGGGTAATTTATAAAGAAAAGAGGTTAATTGGCTCATAGTTCTGCAGGCTGTACAGGAAGCATGGCAGCTTCTGTTTTGTGGGGCAGGTGGGTGGTTGGGGGGTGCTCAGAAAAGCTTCCAGTCGTGGTAGAAGACAAAGGGTGAGTGAGGTGTCTCACATGGTGGGAGCAGGAGGAAGAGAGGGAGGGAAGTGACACACACATTTAAACAACCAGATCTCACGAGAATTCTCATCGTGAGAACAGCACCAAGGGGATGGTTGTAAACCATTCATGAAGGATCCACCCCCATGATCCAATCACCTCCCACCAAACCCCACCTCCAACATTGGGGATTACAATTTGACATGAGATTTGGGTGGGGACACAGATTCAAACCGTATCAGCCATCAAACCTGGTTAATATCATGACTAATTAAATATAATACTTTACAAATCCTACCTTATAATTATAATACATGCAATATTGTTTTTATTAAAGAACATGTTTTACCACTCAGTCATTATTTATATAGATCCTTGTAACATAAGAAAAATAATAATTTTCTACATATATACATTTTTACTTCCCAAAATCTCCTTCAGTAAAATATATGGTCTAACATAAGCAACATATTAGGATCAAGAACAAACCTAGATCTTTTAGGACTTGGTTCAGATTGTCTTTAAAGCCATAGATTATGCTATAAGCATTACTGTTTTGGTAACTTTTATTGTGTTTTGTTTATAGCTGCAATTTATGACCAAAAATGACAGTCTCTCATGATATAAGGAAATGGCAATTTTTGAATTTCACAGAGTGTAGGTAATGTGTGTACTAAGAAATCAAAAGGAGAGATTAGCAAAAAAAAAAAAAATAAACTTTCAAGAGAGTAAAATAAAACTCACACTATGTAGAGAATTAATCCGTATGCCTTAGCAAGCGGTAGTTCAATATTGCTACCAAGAATATTTATTAACATTATTCAGAACAATTATGCATTGAGGACGATTAGTTCTGTCTTGAAAGAGATTATTTAGCAAGGGCTGCCCAAATAGTTTGAGTTTACAGATTCAGAAATGAGATATGTTTCCTTAATCAATGTTGTAAAATCAAGGTTTTTGTTAAGTTGTAGACACTCTTTCCTTAGTGAGGTCAAGTGGAATTGCAATTTAATATAGTTTCCTGATCAGTAAAAGCACTTTTCATCAGTATAGTGGATGTTGAGTTCCTTTGAGAAAAAAGCAGTGCTTAGCCTTATTGATTGAGATGTATTAAGGTGAAGTATTTGTTCTTTCTGTGTATGTGGTAATCCTGGAGTAGAAGTCATTCAGAAAAATTAATTATAAGACTGTAAGACTGCTCCCTGCAAACAAAAATGGGTTTTGTAACAATTTTTTTTATTTTTATTCCTTATGTGTTTGATATCCTAATGTAGACTACATAAATGACTATGTTTGAAATGTGTAAGTAGAGTGTTTGTGTGTGTGTGTGTGTATATGTGTGAGAGAGAGAGATGGATTTTAAAGCACCTAACATTTTAGTAAGATAAACTTTCAAAATTATCTAGTCTAATTTCCTAACTATATATATTTGTTCTCATATATTTTCATATATATATATATATGTATGTATGAAAAATAAAAATGAGACTTGGAATGATGGAGTCACTCTGCCTAAGACCACACAACTGACAGCTGGTGAGTAGCAGAGCTAAATTGTAGCCTCATCTTTTCACTACTCCATCACTATAAACAATGTATCTCAACTGATAGAGATTTTGCCTCTCAGGGGACATTTGGCAATGTCTGGTAACATTTTTGGTTTGCACAACTGGATGTGCTACTGATAACTAGTAGGTGGGGGCTGGAGATACTGCTGAACACCCTATACTGCACAGGACAGCCTCACATAACAAAGCATTATCTGGTCCAAAGGTCGACAGTGCTGAGTTGGAGAAATCATTCCAAGAAGCTGAGTACATCCTACTATTACTAACCAAGGAAAGAACAGTTAACCATTTACTGCTGCTATGAGCTCAATTAAAACCTAATGACTGTATTTTTAATCCTAATTTTATCAACTGTATCTGACGATTTAAAAAGCAAATATTTATTTCTAGGCCACTTTTTAATAATTAGATATTCCCAAGGAAATTTCCTAAAATTTTCAGCCTCACAAAGATAACTTCACAGTCTTTATTAGAAGCTTAAGTAATGTGTCCGTTTTGGTCAGAGCCTAAGTAGTGGGTGGCAAAACAAGACCACAACCATGAAGCTACCGGGTTGAGAGGTAGCAACATAAGTTATACCGTCAGACTGGGACATGTCTGAATTTACTTAATGTTCATATTTACAATATAAAAAATTGATTTTAGATTATTTTGTGGATGTTATAGTTAGGTCAACATAACTACTTTTAAAAACAACTATTGCTAATTATAGCTTTAATCCGTTCCTTTAATTCATTCAGGTGTTTGTTAGGTACTCTTTTAGCACTTTATATCCATTATTTCTTAACTGTTAGAATCTTTCTACAGGTTACATCTGTTTTACAAATACATGAACCGAGGCTTAAAGATGTAACTCTTTGAGAACACACAACCGATGCTTGAACTCAGGTCTGTCTGACATCAAGATCTCTTCTTTTTTTCTGCATGTTAGATATTGTAGATTAGATTTATTTTTCTTAAATTGTTTTCTTAACTTTTCTTTTAGGTGACAAAATATAAATATAGTTAGTTTTGTGTTATAGCTTAGACATTTTCATAAAAGTTCATATTCTTTTTATAAAGAAAATTTAGACATCGAGAGACAATTATTCCTATTTTTAAAATAGCAGGAGGCAAGAAATATTATTTTCTATATTGATGCAATATGATTCACTTATTGTCATTTGGACTTATGTGACTGATGTATCTGGGCACGCACAGGTTAGTTTAATAAGAGCTGCTGGCTACCCAGCTGGTCTCTCCTGATTAATGAAGAGTGCATTTGGAACATCACAGCTGCACTCTGTGAATTCATGAATGTACGGTTGTAATCTGATTTCAAATCACCTAGTACATTTCAATCAAAACCAAAATTGGCTTCCTTACAAAAAATTTTCAGTTGCTGACATTGTAACATGTTGTTTTAGAGTAATTTTACAAATACTGTTAAGTCATTAAAATTGTAGCAGTTAAGATTTTTAAACTAAAGCTGAATTCAAATAGTTACTAAGGCCCATAGGAAATTATTTGTCTGACTTCATTGGTATTTCTATTTTTTAAAAAAGTTTGTCAATATATGTATCTAATGTTAGTACTATTAATTCTTTTAATTTATAAAAGTAGAATAAAAAACAATGTTAGAATAATTTTAAAATCACTATATACTTATTCAATATTTTGATGGTATATCTTTCTAATTTACTTTCTCTATAACATGTCCAATTCTGAGGCATTGTTTTTATTTTCTTCAGTGAATTCATAGAACATCCATCCATCCATCCATCCATCCATCCATCCATCCATCCATCCATCCATCCATTTATCCATTTACTGTTCCATTAAATGATGAGACTAAGATATGTCTTAGCTCTGCTACCAACCAGCTATCAGCTTTGTGGTCTTATTCATTAATTTACTTGCTTTGTTTTTTGCAAAATATTAAAATATAAATACAACATTATCTCCTTAAGAAATTCATAGCTTTTTGAGAAAATAGACAGGTAAATAAATCCACCAGTATAGCTTTGGCTGTAGCGTTAACTTTTTCTATGGGAATCAGGAACTGTCCCACAGAGATGGTGAGAGATAGATGTAACATTCGGTAAAGGTTGCTGTAGGAGTTTTCAATTTCATGATTTCTTCTGGACCTCCCAATAAGGTGATAAGAATGTAGAGTAAATCAGTTTTGATTAATATTTATTCTCCATTGTGTTTCCAGCTAGATACTATTACAATTTTCCATTGGCCTCTAACTCCCAATCTAATAAATAATGACATAGGAGAAACCTGATGACAGTGGTTTCACCAGATTAAGTTCTCTTTTCCTCCCATCACTGAAATCTCTCATGAGGTTGATTAAAGCTCAGAGTTTTTCTTCTGTTCTTAATGTGTAGCTTGCATCTGAATCATGACTTCAGGAGCTTATTATCATTTAAGAACAGCTTCCCTGTCTCCAGCCTCCTTGTCTTGTTCAAGGAATGAAAAAGGAGAAAGGAGTCAACAGACTGGCATTAGAAATACAAAACTTTTCTAAACCCATTAGGTTTCCACTTATGTTTCATTGGCAAAACTGTGCCACACAGCCAAGTATATTTGTACGGGAAGCTTGTTAACACAGGCTTCAAAAAAATTGACCACACTGTGCTCCAAACAAAAATAAACAAATGTTTTGTAGGGAGGAAGGGGAGAAAGGATACTCAGTAGGTAAATATCAGAACCCACAGGGTGGATCTAATATATAGAATGAAACTGGAATCCAAAAAAAATAGCCTTCATTGATGTGTGCTGAGTACCTCAAGACATTATGAACTTGCCAACAAATTTTGGAAACCTCACAGCTGAATTTTTCTCATTTCTTTTTCATATGCCCCCAAGTGATTGTTATAGGATATGGAGTGTTAGGATAATGGAGGTGTGTGTGCACAGAGGTATTATAACCATGGTGTCAATGTACCCTTTGAAACTAGGATGGAGACCATAGGTAATTTTGTTTTCTATTCTCAGAGGTCCCATGCTGTCAATCAACAAATAATTTGTGAGCCAGACTTGGCAATAAGGATGAAGTAGGACACCTTCTCCACTTTCTGACCCTAATGGATGTGGCCTGTGTAGGGCAAAAAGAGCCTTCACATGAGAAAGCTGTAAATAAGAGTGCCCTCCATATATAGTCAAGTTTTGCCTGTCAGTAATTTGTAAACTTGCCAGTAAAAAAAAAAAAATGTTGTGGTAAGACAAAAACAAATGCAAAGATATAGAAGGACATAAAGTGAAGAGAGAGGTTTCAGGTTTTAATGTAAAGATGAGTTATTAAATTTGAATGGTGAAGAAGAATAAGAACTTAGGAATAGCAAAGAGGTTTCTAGATTGAAAGACTCAATGGGTGGCAGTGTTTTTATTTAAGATTGAGATTACAAGGTACAGTAGAGTATTTGGAAGAAATATAAGAGCTTGGAGGATTGGAGATTATTGAAAGATTTGAATGGCTCCTAGTGAATATTTCATTAGACTTTGGAAATACAGATCTGAACCTTTAGAAACTATTAAGGAAAGACCATATATATTTCAGAATTATATGTCTATTGGTTTACTAGGGCTGCTGTAACAAATATCACACGTTTGTCACTTAAAACAATTGATCTCATAGTTCTGAAGGACAGAAGTCCAAAATCAAAGTGTCAACCAGCAATACTCTTTCTGAAAGCACTAGGGGAGAACCCTTTTTTGACTCTCCTGATTCTGGTGATTGTTGGCAATCCTTGGTTTGTAGACATATCACTCCAATTGCTGTCTCTGTCTCTCCCATAGCATTCTCCTCTGTGTGTTTTGTGTACATTTCCCTCTTTTTCTGAAGATACCAGTCCTTGGATTATGGTTCCCCTTCACTCAGTATGGCCTCAGTGTAACTTGATTACATTTTCAAAGACCATATTTCCAAATAATCATCTTCATAGGTACAGGGAGTTAGGATTTCAACATATCTTCTTAGAGGACACAATTCAACTCACCAAATATGTGTGGCAAAAGAAGCCTCAAAAATAGATGTGCTCACCTAGACAGAAATGTGAAATAAGAATAGGACCAGTGATGGCTTCTTGAAGGTGTTCCACTGTTGAAAGGAGAGAAAAGTAATTAGAGAGGAGATAAAAATATGACATGGTCAGAAAGGTGAAAAAATAATCTAGGAAAGTTGTGTTTTAGAAACCAAGAAAAGCCAATGTATTACGAAAAAGGGAGTTGACAAAAAGATTAAAAATCCTTCAGGGAATTCAAGTGCATAAGTACCGGAAATAGACTACTGTATCTTTTTAGAGATGGAGCAGAAGGCTGGGAGAAGAGAGACAATTTAAGAGGCAGAGAGACACTGCAGTGATCTAGAAAGATCATGATGGTTGTCTGAACCAGAGTAGTGGCAGTGAGAAAAGAAGACTGGCCCATCAAAAAGTGGGCAAAGGATATGAACAGACATTTCTCAAAAGAAGACATTCATACAGCCAACAGACACATGAAAAAATTCTCATCATCACTGGCCATCAGAGAAAGGCAAATCAAAACCACAATGAGATACCATCTCACACCAGTTAGAATGGCAATCATTAAAAAGTCAGGAAACAACAGGTGCTGGAGGGGATGTGGAGAAATAGGAAAACTTTTACACTGTTGGTGGGATTGTAAACTAGTTCAACCATTATGGAAAACAGTATGGCAATTCCTCAAGGATCTAGAACTAGAAGTACCGTATGACCCAGCCATCCCATTACTGGGTATATACCCAAAGGATTATAAATCATGCTGCTATAAAGACACATGCACATGTATGTTTATTGCGGCACTATTCACAATAGCAAAGACTTGGAATCAACCCAAATGTCCATCGGTGACAGACTGGATTAAGAAAATGTGGCACATATACACCATGGAATACTATGCAGCCATAAAAAAGGATGAGTTTGTGTCCTTTGCAGGGACATGGATGCAGCTGGAAACCATCACTCTCAGCAAACTATCGCAAGAACAGAAAACCAAACACCGCATGTTCTCACTCATAGGTGGGAACTGAGCAATGAGATCACTTGGACTCGGGAAGGGGAACATCACACACCGGGGCCTATCATGGGGAGGAGGGAGGGGGCAGGGATTGCATTGGGAGTTATACCTGATGTAAATGACGAGTTGATGGGTGCTGACGAGTTGATGGGTGCAGCACAGCAACATAGCACAAGTATACATATGTAACAAACCTGCACGTTATGCACATGTACCCTAGAACTTAAAGTATAATTTAAAAAAAATTAAAAAAACAAAAAACAAAAAACAAACAAACAAAAAAAACAAAAAAGAAGACTAGGCAAATTATTGAAGTACAATGAAAAGGAACTAGTAGAAGGAGTCAAGGGTGACTTCCAGGATTTTTCTTTGAGAAACTGTAAAACTGGGTTGACAGTTATATAGATAACATAGCAGGTCCATCGAGAGATGATGATTTCAGTTTAGACAAGCTGATGCTGTATCTGTGTCATTTTCTGGGTGAGGGGAATAGTGGGCTGACAAGTATAAGTACTGAAAATTCAGACAGTCATTGGGTCTAAAAGTAGATATTTGGGAGCCATCCAAAAAGAAAGATGGTAATTGAAACTATGAGGATGGGTGGCATCATCCAGAGACAGAATATACACTTTTTTATGTAAGTTTATCTAAGAACATACGTGACACGCACCAATGGATGGATGGAGGATGAGGCATCATCAAAGAGGACGAGAAGAGCCAGCAAAAGAGGTCAAGAGGAAAACCGGGAGAGTGTTGTGCCAAGATAAAAGATGTCTTCATGTGGGCAGGGTTGTGAACAGTATGAAAGGCTGTGTAGATGTCAACTAGAAGAAGGATTGAGGTGAACTGGAAAAATTAAAAATAAATAGAATATTTATGTGCATGCATGTGTGTGTGTGTGTGTGTGTATGTGTGTGTAGTCACTTTGATGAATTAAAATCAGATGGATGCAAGACTAAATAAAATTCTTGGCTGGAGAACTTTCAATCATTTGGCCATGATGGAAAGAATGGTACCTGAAAGTGAAAATGACTGAATTGAAAGTAAAGTTCATTGGCATACATGAAATTGACCAAGGAATGTATGGTATTTAACATCTCGTGGGGAAAATCCGGACAAGAGGGAATGTTCAAAGATAGAGGAGCGAGAATCATGATTAAGTTTAGCTCGAATGGGTCAGTCGGCTTTATATAGGAAGCTGGCCACCTTTTCCATTGCATCAGAAAGTAAGTGGGAAAAGAATATTAAGTAGAGATAGACGATAACACCAGAATAAGCCTACAAATTAGGGAAGGGTGAAAAATAAAACAATTCGAAGACATTATTGCCTACATTTCACATGTTGTTTTTGTGCTACTTACAAGGAGCAAGTCAATCCTGTTACCTTTTGACTTTTTCTTTTCTACTTTGGACATTTTTTACTGCTAGTTTCAACCACAGAAGCTCTCTTTTATGCGGTCTTTGACCTCCCCCGACAACCCCCATCAGAACACTTCCTGACAGCTGAGTCATGTCACTGGAAAGCTACTTCATATTCTTTTTCCCCAGGGAAAGGGGAAAAAGCCAGGGAGCTTTCACTGGGCACCCCAGGGACTACAGCTCACTTTCCTGCCAATGTGACCACGATCAAGGGTTTTGATATACAGTCCTTGTTTCATAATTTGTATACTCAAATCTTTTATTAAATATGATTTCTTTTGCTTTTGCTTTTGTGCAATCTAATGCAAATCAGATTGGATGAATATTTTATATTCTTGTAATCTGCAGTATAATTTTCTTTTAAATATTTTGCAGATAGGTACTTTCTAGGCTTTTATTTTGCTTTGCTATTTTAGTTTTTTCTATTATTATTACAAGTTATACTGTTGTAATTAAACATTAAGTACACTTGGGGATGAAGGCGTGGGTGTCTTTTTCTTTTTCATCCACAGTACAGGTTTCAAATGCTTGTATGGAAAGCTTTGGATAACCATACTTAGGGAACATTAAAAATGATTTTATTTTGGTTGGCTCAACGGTGATCCAAAGAGGGGGTTGTGGTAGTGGTTTCAATAAAATTTCACAACCAATGGGAATCTTTTTTGAGTTTGTGTGGAGTGCCCTTAATGCTGGAAATAATCCTGTTGGCTAGGACTCCAGAACTGTACAGATGAGAAAAGGATGCAGGAAATTCTGTTGTTTACACATGTGGCTGCAACTGAGACGCTGGAGCAGCCCAGCAAGCCCAGAGGGTAAGAGTGTTTAATAACCTTGTGGTTTTCTATTTAATTTTTATATTTTCCTGCCGAGGCAGAGCATGTGTTGTTCTCGGAGCAAAGACAGTTGCTTACAAGATGCAGAGCAAAACTACTGTAGAGCTGGGAAGCAGAAGGATTTGGAGTTTCTTTTTAAAGTGATTTCTTCCTTTCCCCTTTCATTTTTCCACTGTGGGTGTTATTATCCTGACAATTTGTCATACATTTCCTGTCTTTAAAAAATAACTGTATACTAAGCCAAACTCAGGTAAGAATTTCAACTCTACATTTAGACAGCAATAGTGTATGTTGATATTAAAATTTTGTTTCATAGTTCCAAATGAATGTGAATTAGTCATTGTGTTTGAAGGAATCTATATTCTTACAGTAAAAAAGTAAAAGTGTTATGAAAAACTTTCTATCTATGCCTCATGTACCTTGAGTTCTTTTCATTTGTTGAGTCTTCATGCTAAATTATTGTATTCATTAATGGAAAGTATATTTCAAACTTAGCATGAATATTGATTTCTTTACATGTTACCTGTATAATGTGGAGGAGATAGGGATACAGAATAAACTAATAAAATCCTGTGCATAATATAAATGATGTTTAGCTATATAGAAATAAATTATAAAACTGAAAAAATCTCTGGAAACCATCGAGAAGCATTTGCTTATGTTTTCTGCAAAGATAAATTATCAATTGAATGTCAAGTGGGTACATTTATTAAATATAAGAAAGATTCTTTAAAAATGTAATTAGAAATATGTCAGTAACATAGGCACCAAAATATATAAAATATTTATTGATGTTCTTATTTACATCAATACCAGCTTTTCTGTTTTCTAAAATAATGTGAATGTGTTTTTGCTATCATTTTTGTGGGAAATAGTGTTATTACAACTTTTGAGTAAATATTCTCTTGTTAGTAAAATATGTTATTGACAATAAATATTTTTATATATCCAGTAAATATTCCTGAATTCTATTTCATATTTTAATGAAAATAATAAATTAGAGAGAAATATTTATAAGTTAGTGACACAGTATCTATGTAGGTTTGTGTGATATATTTGAGTATATTCAGAAAAATGTTTTATGTGAATTGCTTTATTTTCCAAAATCTCATATGTTCTTATGAAATCATAGATCATTTCATTGTCTCTCTTTTGCATACTTCATATGTTATCATTGGAGTCAATAATTGCTTGATCACTGGGAGATAGTTTTTGGGCCTCACTATGGGCGTGGCTTCAAAATAATTTATGATTGTTTTATCTAATTATTAGAGCCACAAAACTATGGCTGTAATTCTTAAAATACAAAAAATGATCTCAGGTCATCATATCTCTTATGCTGATATTACAAGACCAATTGAATTCTGCCATAATGCCAAAATATTCAGAAATCCCCTTTTTAGCAGGTATATCAGTCCTAAAGAGATGCCAGAGCCTTTAAAGAAAAGTTCAACTTCTTGAACTGAGTGTTGAAAAACTAGTAGAACTTGGATAGGTGCTGAAAGCAAGAGGAATACTCTACTTTGAACAAGTAATTGGCAAAAGGGGTTTTGAACATGAATTAGCACATAGCACAAAAGAACGGTGAGTAATTCATCGATTGGAGCAGAAAAAATATGCCTTTGTGAGTAGCAGACATTGTACTCAATACATAGAGCAGGAAAAATTTATAGAGCATCTTAACATTTCACACAGAAAAATTTGGTCTTTACATATCATACAAAGGGTCCAATTGCAAGTTTCTGAAAAGAGATGGAGTTTCTGTGCCTCTTTTCATCATCATTACCATCACCATCATCATCATCATTTTGCCAATACATAATAGCATTTGCTGCATGCAAGATGATTTACATACATATCCACAATTTTTATAACTATGCAATAAAATGAACAATATTTTACACATTATTTTCATTTTGCACATGAAGGAACCTGATGTTCAGAAATGTTCAATGATTTGCTGAAAGCCACAGATAAAGATAGTGAGGGAACCAGAATTTCAGATGTCTTTCTGGCTCCAGCGCTATTTCCACTATGTTGTACTGGTATTCTAGGAATGTGAATCTGGCAGAAGTCAAGCAGAATGGTTTGAAGTGGACATTGGGATTATAGGGTGCAGGGAGGAGGCAGTGAGACAACAGTCCAAAGATCCATTCCAATATTCTATAAATCCAGACGAATCACCGTTCTGTCAGTTGGGCCACGCTTTTCCTTTGGGAATTGAGAGAAGAGAGACTGACACTGCAAATAAGGGGTAATTTTTACATTTAAATTAGCTGCTCTCATATTCAACACTTATGCTTTTCTATCTCTACATTTTCTTAAATCTGCTTAGAGAAGATATCTTTTGCATTCTCAGAGAAAATGTCATCACTGATTTGCATTGAATACTACCTATTCACAAATGAGACGTGTGAGGTGGCCAGGAATGACACTGCGGATGCACTGACTTTCCTCTGTTTCTTTTTGATATGTGATATCAATAAACACGAAGCGACCAAATAGTCTTAAAACTATGGAATGACCAAGTTATTATCAAGTAAAGGCATTGTATAAGTTTCATTTCAATGGGCGAAAAGCATATATAAAATTCACATTGTAATAGATAGTGTAAAATACAGTATATTCAAAGTAAAAAAGAATAGAACTTATTTATTAACATGTTTTTCTTCATATATCCAAACCTTAAACACATTGCTTTACTTCTTCTCAGAGTAGAATTAGTGTCTGGAATAACATTCATTTTCTTCTTCTTTTTACAATGAAATTAAAATTATAGCTTATTTCATAACAATGAGTATTTTTTTGTTCAATGTATATATGATGGAAACTATGCTATCATTTTATAAACGTGCTATCTACTAGTTTAGAAGCATACTATCATTAAGTGGCCTTTACTGAAGGAGTATCTTTTTGCCATACATGAAAACAAATGAGGATAGTTGAAATGCAAAAATTTTGTCCCTGACCTTGACATTTTATTTTTGTACAGGTCTAGGTTGCTTTCTAAGAATATATTATATAGAAGACATTTTGTATAACTAGTACTTCATCCTCAGTGCCCTGACTAATTGTAGATGTTCAACGGAGATTGAATGTGAGCCTGAGACCTTGATTGTAAAAAGGAAAACTAGATATTGTATTGGAAGTTGTGCTCAAGGCCATTTAATTGTAGTCATAGCTTGGCAAAGGATTGTTAACATTATTATATACTTAAATATTATCTGAGTTGATTTATATTTAATGATATTTCCTAAAAGAATTGCTGTTGTGTGTAGTAAAGGCATAAAAATATTTGATGTCAAAATTTTGATAGAAGGATTTTTTGCTAGCTAAAGAAAAAGGTGTCCTTAATATTGAGAAAAAAAAACATATGCTCACTGCAGAATTTATAAATGTATCTTATCATAGTGTCTGTTTCAAATTTGTAGGATTAAAGCTTCCAAAAATAAAAGTGGGATTTTTAGTCACTGACCCGGGAGCATATGTTTCTAAGCTGCAGTAAACATTTGGAAATATAACACAGGTAAAGAGGCAACAGTTCCATGAAGAAAGACCTGTGGCAACTTTAGACTCATTTTCATTTGTAAATACTTTTGAGTGTTTCATACAATCTTTCCTTTCCTCCCTTAGTGAATTTAGGATTGTGAAGGCATTAGGTAAAATATTACATTTATGACATCTGCAAAAGATCAAATAGTCTTATTAGTCAGCCTATATTCATGAATTTTCTATCTTCTTTTGGCATAAAGGGTTTTGAACACGGGTTTCTTCTCTGAATGAGAAGAAAATGTATTTCACAATAAAGCATGAAAATTATAAGATGTTCAGTGGGATTATAACATTTGGTAGCACAGGAAAAAAGAGAAAGATGTGGAAGTGCCATAATCCATTGGTGTTTCAGATAATTCTAGAAGGTTCTGTTTATAACCTCTTCTTAATTTGGAGCTAGAATAATCCCAGGGATTGGCTGAGGGTTCAGGTGAGCTTTGCTCTATCTTTGTTTTGAAATCACTTTACAGGTATTGTCAATGGTAGGAATGAGTTGGGTCAAAGCAACTGCTTAGAGTCCCTGCCGCCCTATTTGTGATACTGCCCAGGCTTTTTCAATCTTTTTGTAATAATGAAACTTAAGTTACGGAATTTATGATTGCATGGATTAAAAACGTGGATGTGGCAATTATGCCGTGCTACAAATGGCCTCTAAATGTGTTAATGCTGTATGAATTTACATGCTGGCTTTTACATTTTGGGTATGGGACTAAATACATTTGACCTGATAATGCAGATTAATGGGAGAAATTCCAGTATTCATGGGTTAGAACTAGGAGGGCTATTTCAGATACAGGCATGTCACAAAAGGTTGGGGCCTAAGCATAGATACTGAATGCAAAACCCTGCTCCTGGATCTCACATGATCCATTCATTGTCTATGGTTGGCTGTCATTGTTTACTCTGTGGCTGTAAGTTTCTTCCATATTACTGAGCAGGATGTTTATCTGAATTAATATAAATGACACACTCGAGAAGCATAGATCTTTATCCAAAACGATATCAGAAGTAGGAATAGTGCAGAAGACAAACTCCACCTCCCATCTGCTGATTCTTTTGAAACCCCTTGGTTCTCTTATCTCTGACAGGGATACATGGCTTTGTTCTCCCAAATATCCTGTCCACTTTCCACAGTGTTTCAAAAGTATTTCTGGCCAAATAAGTGCAAATCTTCATCTTTTGTAGATACAGATCATCATCATAGGCGTATTTGTGTATTATTTAAGTACTTGGGAGAATAAAGTTGCTGACAGCAATTAAAGTGGTGTGATTGGGGTTAACCTCCTTAAAACTGTTTCGTTATTAATTTTAAAAGCCTACAAGCATTTAATATCCAAAAGCCACCTTCTTTAGAGAAGACTGACTTATTTAGTGGAACTTGTAATGCTTGCCTTTTGAAAGAAAAGGAATAGTTCTAAGTCACTCTGTTTTAGATTTATCCATTTAGTAATAAATGTCTACCATGTCTCAGACACTGTTCTAGCAATGGACGTAGAGATGTGAATAAAAGTAAAACTGCTTTCTTTTCATTAAGCATTTAGTCTAGCTGGTAAAGCAATAGAATCCATACATACTATATAAATATATATTAAGTCATGATAAGTACTGTGAAGGAAAAAAAAGAAAATTCAGGCTAAAAGGGAATAGAACATGCATGCGCTCTTGAAATGGCCAGGGAATGTCCCTTCTGTTAGGGTGGAGGATGTCAGATACCTAACCACGAGGAATCTTGGCAGAAGAGAGGTAGAGGCAAAGGAAATCACATGTGCTAAAGTCTTAAGTCAGAAGAATGTTTGTCCCTTCAAGGAATGGCCAGATGGCCGGCAGCTGCTGGAAATGAGCAAGGCAAGAAGGCATAGACAGAGGCATCTTGGGGAGGAAGTAAATCCAGCTTAAGCTTCAAGATATTAGGGTGGTGCAAAAGTAATTGTGGTTTTTGCCATTACTTTCAATGTTTCCATGTTCACCAACCTAATATTATTTTACTTTTAAAAGGCCTCTTCATACCCCAACTGTAGGAGCCTCAGGTCGGGAAATCACGGATCCCGATGAAGAGTTCAGAGTGGTTTATGTTTAGACCATGAGGACATCATAAACTACATCCCCTTTATTCGGAGTTTGATGGGAAGCCATTTGAATGTTGGGATCCTAGAAATATTGTAACATAAGTTGAGTGTTTAAAGCATCACTCAGCTGTAGACTGGAGTAGGGAAAAGGTAGAAGTGGGGAGGCCAGATACAATACAATAGTCCAGGCAAGAAACAAGGTGGTTTGAAGGAGTTATTAGAGATGGAGTTTTTGAAATTCTGCATAGGCTGTATTTCATATTTCCTGCCAGAACTGACGGAGTTTCCAACAGTGATGTGCAGTGTGAAAAGATAAAGGAATCAAGGATAACCCCTAAGTTTGGTCTGTAAACCTAGAAGAGTGAAATGTGCATTTATCGACACAGGAAACACTGTGGAGGAGCAGGTGTAGATGAGAGGGGAGTTCACGTGTTTGTTTTTAAACATGTGAAATCTGAGATGCTGGTTAGATATCCTTAGCGACGTTAAGTGGGCAGCTGGACACATGAGCCCAGAGATAAAGGAACATCTCAGACCAGAGATACAGATATTAGGGAATTTCAGAATATTAATGAATTTGAAGGCAAAGGCTTGGATGCCTTCACCCAGGGCAATTGCCCCAGCCTGAAGTCTCAGTGTTGGAGCGCCTCCAGTCAGAGGTGTGAAGCTGAGACAGAATGTGGGCAGCTACCAGGGAGTAGGAGGAGAACCACGACAGAAGATGTCCTCAGAAGCCAAGAAAAGTGAATGATGAAATGGACAATCACATACAGGGCTTCTGACTGGTCAAGTAAAAGAGGAATTTCAGGCCTGGAGTTGACCATTAGATTTGCAGTGTAGAAGTCACTGATTTTCTGTTTTGTGGCAAACTAGAGTTGAAAACGATATCATGACTTCAAGAGAAAATGAGATAAATGAAAGTGTCTTTTAAATAATTTTTGTTTAAAAAAAAAATGCCAAAGATACGGAATGGCTGCTGGGTGGGGATTGAAATCTTTTTTTTTTTTTTTTTTTTTTTTTAATGTTGAGGGTATTACAGCATGTACATTTGCTAATGGGAATAATCTAATCTAGAGAGAGGTATAAACTGGCTAAACAGGAGAGGAGTGTATTTGAGGAAGCCACGTCCTCGAGTGGATTAGAGGAAATCAGGTAGAGCATACAAATGGGAAGTTTAGTGTTAAGAACATGGAGTGAGTCTCTATAAAAACAGACAGAATGACGTATGGGTATCCATTAGACACATAGATATGATGGAACCAGTGGATGGCAGTTGTCTTATAATTACCTATCTTTTCTAAGTGAAATAGAAAAACTTCTGCAATCTCAACAGATAAGGCAGAGCTGAAGAAGATATGAAAATTTTGAAGATAGAGAATATATGGAGTTACTCAGTAGAATGTTTGTGAATTAATCAGGGAAAAAGATTAATTTCCCTGTGGTAGAGTTGGCTTGGCTATATTAGAGGCCCATATGAGGTTCAGAGTTGAGAAACTGAGGTGACACCAGATAGAAAAGGGTGCGTTTTCTCGAAGCATGATCAAGTGTGTAGGTGCAGACATGGAGCAGGAAGATAGCTGTAATTCACTGACATTAGAGTTTCTAAGCATGTAGGGTCACGGGAATGCCAAGCTTGCTCAGAGCAATTTGTTAAAACTGGAGACAGAATAGGGAGGAGAGAGTGGGTGTGATGCGGGTGAGGAAGAGAGAAAAAGCAATACTATCCATTGATAGGAGGCCATAGTTGGGTCAAAGAAGAGAGTTATGGGGACAATAGTAAAGGGTAATCAGAGAGGTGCTTATCATTGATATGGAAAGAAATGCTAGTATGGTAATGGGATCTAGCTGCATAACCAGCCGGTGGGTGGGTGAGGTCATATTATTGGAATTAATAGGAACTGAGAGGTGGGGATATTGTAAGGACACTAGATGTGAAATACTTTGGACATTAAAATTTTTCTTGTCCCTGAAAACATACTCAACTTCTCCTAATCTATTAACATAATTAGTTTCATTAGATAAATGTTAATATCCATTCCCATGCCAAGACTCTACAGTGTTGTCAGTGATCTCATTTACTTTTCTCTCTGCTTATGTAACGTTTTGATCAGTCCTACAGACTGTATTAAAGAACAATCTTCAGCCAGGGATCAAAGCAAGACAAGGAAGTCTTCAAATACAGCAGATTGCAAGCCCATAATATTTTTTAGGTATTTATCATTTTGCCAAAATTGTGGATAAAAATAAAATGATATGTATTATTAATGTTAAGAACACGTGAATTAATATTATTTTTAGGTTTTTATTTACAATACAACTGCTATTTTAACAATGACATACATTTTTTAAATTAATAATTATTTTTTTCCATGCTGTCTAAACAGCTTTAAATATATTTTAATGGGATTTTTCAAAGCTTAGATAAGAATGTTCAGCAAATATATCCAATTTTTAAAATGATGTTCATTTTATTTTTGCATGACTGTTGCAACATCACCTCTTCTCTATTATGTGGCCATGTGGCAGAGAATGAGAATGTCACATTCACTTACCTTTGAATAGCAGGCATAGCTACTTTGGTGTGCATTTTTATTATCAGTAGAATATGTTTTTCAAGCATATATTTGCAAGTAATATTGTTAGTAATTATCTTACTTTCCTCTATTTAGGAAGCCTCTAGGTGTTAGAGACAGCAATATTGCCAAAACATTCTGAACATGTTTGAAAAAAATCAGAACACAGTTTTCTATTTCTGTAAAATTCTCTGTGGAAAAAGAAAAGTTCTTAAAGTTTTTTGGATGCCCTACAGCTATTTTGTCCAATGGAAATATAATTCAAGCAACATTTGCAATTTAAAGTAGCTACATTTAAAAAGTTAAAAAACGAACATGTGACATTAATTTTAATAATATTTTTGATTTAATCCAATCTTTCAAAAATATCACTTCAAAATATAATTAATATGAAGTTATTAATGAGATAGTTTACATTTTACGTTTCATGCTGTGTTTAATTAATACTCACCAAACATCACAATTCAGGCAACCTTCATTTCAAGTGTTTGCTAACTACATCTGATAGGTGACTACCGTTTAAGACAGCACAGGTTTAACACTCCAGAATGTAAACGGTTCAAAAATATCTTCATAGCAACCATAGAATATATTTCATATTGATATTTATGTCCTTGTTGAAAGGGGGAACACACATGAGTTTGAACGTCCTTATCAAGGAAGAGAATTTACCTCACGTTTTCTGAACCAGTGTTCTCTGGGTTCTACCGTAGCTCTCATGTTATCATATTTACATACTTATGTTATTTTGATACTGAGAAGTATGTAAAAGACAGTGGCCTTTAGAAACAACTGGGACCAATATATTCTCTGCTTGCTATAATTTAAGAAAATTTACTAAATTAAGAAAATTTAATAGGTGTGAAAATCAGGCAATGATAAAAATGATAAAACTCAATTTAGGAGTCCACACAATTCTTAGTACTTTTTCTCTTTGTTTTGTAAATTAAATGCAATGTATACATCTGGGAAATCATGAGATATTTAAGAAAAACAAGTAAAAAATAGAGGTTTTGAGGAAGATTCAAGATATGACATTATAGGAATTACTTGGGAAAGAATTGAAGAAAGTATTTACATGATTGGGAGGCAAAATAAAAAGCAAGCAAGCTTTCAGAAATCTAAGAGTTTAATCTGGTCTTCAACTCTTTGCAGCTTTCCTTGCACATGACATCCATTTTCTGTTTTAGGGACGGAAAGACAGATCTTTTGAGAAATATAAAAACTGAGTATTCACTTCCTGTTATTTTGACATTTTTAATCCAATTCCTTTACTTGTCTTTACTAAGACAAACAACTATGTCAAAATGAAAGTAAACAAATGAAAACAGATCCCAGATCAATCACCAGTTGTATTAAGGATTCTGCTTTCTAGTTAAATTGTTTTTTTCTTTATTTCTACCTTCTCCTATGTCAAAAGATGAAAACCAGAAATATCAACACTTTAAAAAAAAGATGATTGCAGAGTTGGAGGCCTCTATGTCTGAATAAATTACTGATTTATTTTTGTTAACATGGAGAAAGTATGAGCAGGGATGAACGTTTCACTAGGATTTAAGCAACTAATCTTGAAATCAAAAGCTAACTTTTTTTTTTAAAGATTCCATGTCTTTTCCTTCTCAAGATTACAAACCTATCTATAAGTTTTCTATTATAGATGTAACTTTCCCAGTGAAATCAACATTTTGGATCTCACTATTATAAGAAGTGGCTTACATATTGTACAACCATTCTATCTTGTTTTTCAAGTAACATATCTAAAATTTGATTACTTGTTTTATATTATATTAAGATGGAAAGATTAGAACAAAACATGTGACGGATATTATTTTTATCTTAGAAGAGTTCATATAAATATAATGATTCTATAAATAAGATTAGAGTGGCCAAGACAAAGAATCCAGCATTTTGTCAAATATTACTAGCTGCTGTTCCTAAAATTTTTGGTGATACACATGCATGTATTAATATTTCTTTTTGTTGCATAATAAAATAACATTTGGTTTTTGAATCATTGCGTTGTTATTTCATTGCTTTTACTACACATTTTTATTTCAGTTTTCCTGAAGATTATGAAGCTCTTTGGCTTTAGAAAATGATTGGTTTAATGCCTTTATAGTACAATATACTAACAAATTGTTTTATTTACATACAAAATGAATTTTACATGATTTTATTTTTAAAAATTTATGTCATAAGAAGTATATATTCTGAAATTTATGCTGTTGCTATTCAGAGGTAAGTAACCTTGTGATTTCAAAATAGATCATGTGTTTTAAGAAAAAACATAATTATGAAACTTGGAAAGTTTCATGTTCATGAATAATTTTGTTTTCTCAACATCCTCTGCAATTACATTAATAAAAGCATATCATTCAAGGACTAAATCCAGCCTGCAGTAATTTGGAGCATTCATAAACGTAATTGAGCTTCTACAATATTGTGCTTTGAACATCTTGCCACGGGTGGGTGAAAGCAGCTGGCTTTCCTGTCTCAAATATTTTGAGAAATTTTAGAAAGTAAAGTTTACTCTCAGCCAAGAAGTCCCTCATTTTCCATAAAGGAAGAAGAATTGACCATATAAATATTGATATTTGGGAGATAATTCAGGAATTTTAGAGAAACTCTAAAAACACAGTTTCAGTTTGTGTTATAGTTTGTGTTATAGATTATGGAATTCTATTTTTTCCAGCTTTTGATGTACATGAAAACCTATTGAAAATTATAATGTTCAAAGCAATTTGTTTTTAATAATTTAACGCTATTTTTGTTCTATTAAAAATGTTAACATCTAAATAACTTGTAACCAACGAAATTTTGAAAACTTTTAATTTAAATAGCTACATAATTTTTAAAATAAATACATACTTATTTCCATAAGTCAGATTTTACACATAATCAAAAGTAAGCTCCATGAGAGTGGACCTTTACATCTATTGATTCACTGGTACATCTTCAATGCCTAGAATTTCATGGCTGGACCATAGTAGAATTTGATAAATATTTGTCAAATGAATGAATTCAAGATTCAAAAACTAAGAAATGTTTATTCTTATTCAGCTTTAACAACTTTCAGGAATGAGTAGATATCATTATATACATGTGTGAATGCTTATAGTAAAATGATCATTAAAATACATTGCTTTACCTGCATTTGCTCATTTGTTTGTCGCTTGCTTTGCTTTTGTTTCACATGAGTTACTGAAATGTTTTTAAAATTCAAAATTGGATAACAATCGAAGTAAAGACAAATGAAAATAAGTATACTTTAAAAATCTTAACATTATTCTACCACTTCTTGTTTTTCATTATGTGTAATTTAATTTGCATAAAGATTTTTTAGTCAAATTTATATTTAGAGATAGATTTGAAAGTGTTAATCTTTAAATAGAGTGCATATGTACAACAGATGCTGTTTTAAAAAATACAACAAACAAAATCTAATAACACCAAAAAATTTGGAAAGAGGTAGTAAGCAACTCTCTTACACAAATTCAATTTTCAGATAGATTTTAGTCTTGTCTTTTTTTTTAACCAATCAAGTTATTTGTAAATCTCACTGAAAAACTTCATATAATGGACAATCATTTGCATATACACACTCAGCAGGTGGTAAGCCCTGTTCAGACTTAGCAGATATCACACATGTGATTTATATCTGATTAAAATGGAAATACAACAATGAATCAACGTATTAGTTTACAATATCATTAGAAAAATATTCAGGAAAAATTTTCTCCCTATCTGCCTTAATCCAGGAAATCATATCTCTGTTATTAGCATATCTTATTCTCCATCACTTTTGAATGATTCCTGAATGCTGGTGACTCTTGGGTAATTGTAAACTTAATGCTTTTTTTCCAGACAGTTAGGTTCTCTAGGATCGTGATTTTTAGAGAGTCTGTTTTGAAAAATTTTCTTTTCTTTTCTTTTTTCTTTCTTTTTTTAATTATACTTTAAGTTCTGGGATACATGTGCAGAATGTGCAGGTTTTTTACCTAGGTATACACGTGCCATGGTGGTTTGCTGCACCTATCAACCCATCATCTACATTAGGTATTTCTCCTAATGCTATCCCTCCCCTTGTCCCCCACCACCCAACAGGCCCCAGCATGTGATGTCCCCCTCCTTATGTCCATGTGTTCTTATTGTTCAACTCCCATTTATGAGTGAGAACATGTGGTGTTTGGTTTTCTGGTCCTATGTTAGTTTGCTGAGAACGATGGTTTCCAACTTCATCCTTGTCACTATAAAGGACTCAGTCATTTTTATGGCCACATAGTATTCCATGGTGTATATGTGCCACATTTTCTTTATCCAGTCTATCATTGATGGGCATTTGGGTTGGTTCCAAGTCTTTGCTATTGTGAATAGTGCTACAATAAGCATACATGTGCATGTGTCTTCATAACAGTATGATTTATAATCCTTTGGGTATATACACAGTAATGAGATTGCTGGGTCAAATGGTATTTCTGGTTCTACATCCTTGAGGTGTAAAACAATACAGAGCCTTCATGGAAACTTTGAAATAAACAGTTTCTTTTCTATGTTGACAAAAACATAAGAGGTTGGGCGCAGTGGGTCACGCCTGTAATCTCAGCACTTTGTGAGGTGGGCAGATCACCTGGGGTCAGGGGTTTGAGACCAGCTTGGCTAACACGGTGAAACCCCATCTCTACTAAAAATACAAAAATTAGCTGGGTGTGGTGGCGTGCACCTGTAATTCCAGCTACTTGGGAGGCTGAGGCAGGAGAATCACTTGAACCCGGGAGGCAGAGGTTGCAGTGAGCCAAGTTCTTGTCACTGCACTCCAGCCTGGGCAACAAGAGCGAAAAACAAACAAACAAAAAACATAAGAAAGCAAACAATTTAGGCAGGCAGAAGGGTCTTTAAGAAAGAGAGAGATAGAACAAGATAGACAAAGTAGTGAAGAGATTGAAAGGAAGAAGGCTTTCTGGAAGGGGAGCATAGTGTGATAGCAGTAATGACAGGTGAGGATCCTGAGGTTGCGTGAAGCACAGAGGACTGCAGGCTGACTCTCAGAGGTAGGGAGAAAAACTGAATCTGGAAGGTAATGTCCAAAGCCAGAAGAGACAAATACTGGGCTGAGGTAGGATTTAATATGCTGAGAATGTTCACTTAAAGGGGAAAATAACTCAGTCACTGAATGTGGTACCTTTTAAATTATCCATCTGGAAAAATAGTATAAGATTCTCCTACCACTGCTGATTGAAATAAAACTGTGTAAGAACAAATATACTCGCAGTGTTAGAGTTTTACCATTACAAATCAGTGCCTAATCTTTTCTTGTCAAACATTCTATTGTTAAAATAAAAAGCTTGCTAAAGCTACACATCATGGTTGGGTTTACAGAAAACAAAAACAGATTTTCGTATTTCCCTTAAGAGTATTAACCATTTTGACAGGAAAATATATTTGAATAATTTTATTTAAAAATAGATTCAAAATTCACATTATGTTAAAGCATCCAATAGCTTTCATTCTACTTTATAAAATGTGATAAAATTTTAAGATGTATTTTGTGATGAAACTTAATTCTCAACTAAAGACTCTATTCCAGGAGAAATTTTCCTTTTAATTCCTGGACCATGGTAATCATTTAGAAGTTGTGGCTATATATGATTACTGGATTATGGTCATTTTAAAGCAATAGAAAACAACTTTCACGTAATAGTTTACTTTAAGTAATAGAAAAGCATTTTAAAGAACAAAATAGCAAATTTGAATAGCGCCTCTATAGTTTAGAGTGACCAAATACCTCTGTAGCAGAAGGTGTGTCTTTCAGATGTTGAATATTAATTGGGCAGGTTGATATATTTGAATATATCAAGAGGAAGCAAAATACAAAGAGGCAGGGAAAGAAATCATGACCCTAGTGAGTATTCAAGCATTTCCTGTGTTAAAAATGTGAAGGTACATATTTTAGTTCAAGCTGGTGCTTCTACTTTGTGTGTGTGTGTGTGTGTGTGTGGAAGAAATATTCCTTCTGAAGAATTAACATACAGAAATTGAGTACTGACATCCTAGAGTCAGTGATAGTATTTGGACTAAAGTGGATGAGACAGAGAAGCATGAATGCAAATAAAAATTTTTATAAGTTAAAATGAGCAAGACTTTATAATTGACTGGATATAGAAGACGATGAAGAATGGTTAGTAAGGGAAGCCTAAATCTTTGGCTTACACAAACTGAAAGGATAGTGGTGCCTTTTATCAGTAGGAAAAAATGAGAAAAATGGAATTAATTTTCTATAGAGTGAGAAGTATAAAAGGCTTTATCTAAACTCCTTAAAGCAGGAAAATTTATGCTTTGCTTTTAGAAAACAGAATGAGTATTTTCTTTACTCCAATTTCTAGGAAAAGGAGGAAAACATTTTTTCAATCTGTTTTTTTTCACATGGAGGAATTTTCTAGCTGTGCAAATTATTGTTTTGCAATTAATCACTTTTTTTCTAGGCTTTTCTCTTAATTACAGGCTTTGAGCACTATTAGCCAGAAATATTTATTCAATTTAGAACATCTCTCTCAATAAATCAGCCACTGAAATAGAAATAAACTGGTTTCATCAAGAAACAATATGAATAGATTTGGGTAATTAATACTTCTTCCTTCAGAGAAACATTATTATAGGACTTTGGACCAGAAATGTAGGTTAGTTTTTCATTCAATGGTCAGTTATATTCAGACATTAACTAAAATCTATCATGTATAATCATATTATTTTCAAAGGAAAATTAATGATTAAAATATAGCAATTTTCTCTATTTAAACATTTCTTTTGATTTACTAAACAATTCTAAAGACAGAGCAATAAATGATAAGGTGAATATCATATTACAGAAACTATATACTTAATGTTTAGAAATAATATCAATAAGAATACCTGGGTTTTAAAAAATGTATATGATCCCAGAAGTGTTTTAAGAACAAATAATAGTAATGAGCATGTTTCCCGAAATATTTCATTTGCAATGAAAACAAATTGAAAAGAAAAAAAAATCTCCAGTATGTTTATATTTAAAGGCCAAACACAAACTGTACTAAGGAAAACTAATACTCCAGAAATATTAGAATAAATTTCTTCTTCTGATACACACCTATATCATTGCTAAAGTTTTTGATCCACAAATATTTGCCAGTAAAAATTATTTTCAACAGAATATTAACAAATAGAATGTAGATTGTCTTGCCTTGTAACATAAGGAGTTCTTTACTATTCTATGTTAAAGGAGGATATTTTATATATTTTATGTAAATTTATGTAATCATATAACAATAAACATGCTTTTTATTTGCTAGTTCTGAGATTTTAAGTCATTAAAAACTAAATTTTCTTTGAGAACAGTTCTAAAATATTACAAGTAACTGATCACTTTCAAATCATTCTTCTCTTACTTTTTCCTTCATTTCTTTGATTTACAAACACGGAGACACCAAATATATTTTCATCTCCAACAAATCTGTGTATTCAAATGGATGGGATAAGATCACTTGTTATGGCCCAATGGACATACATAAACTGCACGTATATGCATTGGGGCAATTGTAAACTGCATTTTAATTGAATTATAGAATTAGTTCTCTCTAGATTCATTAGTTGAATGTCTTCCATGTCCTAGTTGCTGTGAAGACAAGGATAAATAAGATATAAGTTCTTTGCTAAGAAGCTTATAGACTGGTATGGAAACACATATATTAAAATTATTATTCAATGCCATAGATACAGAATGAAGTGATTAACCAGAGCATGGGAACACAGATGAAAATGGAACAAACTGACCAGGAAATATGGTATAGATTCATCATTTCTCTCATACCAGTCACCCTTCACCTCCATTTACACACACACACACACACACACACACACACACACACACACACACTGAACTCTAGTTTGGTTTTCAAATAGTTTTGCACTAACTTCTTTTTTTTCATCTTTTTATAGATATAAGATATATGTATTTTTAAAAAATCTGGATCGTGCAGTTCATGTACTGTAACTGTAAGCTAAGAGTTGATGACAGGGCTAGGGCTCTGTAAAATGTGCATTCCATTTGGAGAGGAACCAAGGAAAAATCAGTTTGAGTTGTTTATTTCAATATATCAATTCATTTTTCCCATAGCTTTAGATAATTTGGAAAAAGGATTGTTCACACTCCCGTATCTCATTCTTCATTTTATCTTTAAGTGTTTTGCTTTCCAAATTTTATTAATCCCACGCCTGATTTCATTGTAGCAGATTTTTTATTGTCCAAAGGAGAAGTAGAAAATGGAATAAATTGTTCAAAGATTGATTCTTGTGATAATACCCTCTATCTTCACTGAAGATTTGGTACTAGTAATCAGAAATGTATGAACGTTGGTTTTAGACTCTGTATTTTAACTTCAGCCACAAATTCATCATGTACAGAAAGAGAATTTCATGTAGTAAGGATGATCATTTATTGAATGTCTACATTGTGCCTGGGGTATCTGAGTGTGCATATTGTAGCGTATATTCTAACAATAAACTGTAGGTAAAATCACTCCAGTTTTATGGTTTAAACTGAGTCTGGGAAAAGTTAACTTCTCCAAAATCTCTCCCCGTTCAAAAGTTAAATCAAGTCACTTTTCACTATAGCCTTCTTCCTATTTCCTTTTGGATGGAGTCATGCTCTGTTGCCCAGGCTGGAGTGCAGTGGCACAATCTTGACTCACTGCAACCTCCACCTCCCAGGTTCAAGTGATTCTCCTGCCTCAGCCTCCCAAGCAGCTGGGATTACAGGCGCCCACCACTACTACTGGCTAATTTTTGTATTTTTAGTAGAGGCAAGGTTTGACCGTGTTGGCCAGAATGGTCTCAATCTCCTGACCTCATGATCCGCCTGCCTCGGCATCCCAAAGTGCTGGGATTACAGGCATGAGCCACCACGCCTGGTCTCCTTTTCCCTTTCCAAGGGAACAAAAAGTCTTGCAGAAAACTTCTCTTAAAGAGCTATTGACTATTTTAAGATCAGTAATAATGTCTAAAAGCAGCATTAAATACAGCAATGATCAGTTCGTGTACCTTAGTGTATAATACAACAGGAAATAAAATGTTTTTGTATTCAAGCTAACTTCTGCTATGATTCACACAACATACTCCTGTCTGCTCCATTGTTTTGCATTGTGAGAGAAAGAAATCAGTGAGTTGTGTTCAAGCCACAGGAGTCCCAAGGTGGTCAGACCAAAAATTATGCTATTTTCCATTTATGTTTTCTTACTAGTAGGAAAATCCACTGTTATATAATGTTGCATGCATTTTTATATTTTATTTCAATTCATGATGACTTTTATAAAACACTTGATTCACATGATTACATATGCCTGAGAATTCTTTAGACTTGTTAATAGTACGTATTATCTGAAAGCATAAAATATATTTGAATACGGGTTTGTTTTCTAGATTTCACACAACAGAACTCAGTGGGACACTTGGGAGTCTGAGGAAAGATTTTTAGGTTGCCAAACAGTGTTCAAAATGTAAAAGTAAATTTGGCTTTCATAAACATAATGAACAAAAGGAACTCAACATTTGAATTTAGCCTTCTTCCAAAATATGCCGTCATTTTTTTGCATTTTCCATTTTAACATTCAAACAGCAAAATAATTATCTTGGTTCTATTTTTCTGTCTCAACTCTTTGCAAATGGAAATATATTCAAAGAAGATGAAGGAAGTGGTTAGGCTTTTTCTGCAAGTTCAATTATCTTTGTGTTATTGCTCATTATTTTGAAGCAGACCCAGAGAATCTTGTTTGTTATCTATTGAGATTGAACATTTATATAAACGCGAGAAAGATAACTGTGAATGAAGATATTGTTAAGCAAATGTTCACAGTCATGTGTGTGGGTGTGCAGGGTAAACATAGGAAAATTGATTACTCGGTCATGAGACTTGCTAAAGGCTTTCCACATCATCTGCTGAGACTCATGCTTCATTTCTATTAACAGAAGGAATATATGATAATGAAATCCTCTTTATCTGAACATACTTGTTTTAATGAGTATTAACTTCATAAGACAAGGAAATATCTGGATAATTTAATTTGGGTGGTAAGATAAAGCATGCATCAACTAGTATTTTGTGATATACTCCTTGTAGTAAAGGCACATGATTAGAAGAAAAGCTAACATTTTCATTATATATGTTATATGTACACATTTCATTACTATTTTGTATTTTAAGTCCATTCAAAATCTCCCTATTAAACTACATTATTTTACAACAACGTATTGAGACTCATTGAGTTTGTGCAGGGTATTTTCTTTTGGAGGAACATGTCTCCTTTCCAGCATAGCTGAATTGAGCTACAACTTGCTGAGATCTGTGAATTTCGGGCCCTGTGCTGCCCCTGTGGTATCTTTGTACTTCCATGGGAGAACACTTTAGTATATTGTGATAGTATTCTGTTTATCATGTCTATTCTCCTGCTTAATCTGGAAGCTACTTGACAGCTAGAAATTTGAAAAGACGTAGTATTTGTAAGGCTAGTGCTTAGCAATTGGCTGCTTTGTGATTATTTAAATGAGATTCAACGTTAATGACTTTATGTAAAGTTAATAAATTTAAACATATGCACCTCAATGAATTTTTAAAAAGAATACACCCAAGTAGATCAAGATACCCAATACCCAATAGAATATTGTTGGCATTCTAGAAGCCTTCTTCATGACTTCCTCCTGTCATTACCACTCCAACTGAGGGTAAACACTGCTCTGAGTTTTCATGAGTAGCTTTTCCTCTTTTTGAACTCGTTATAATGGAGATTGTACAGTATGTATTATTTTGTGCCATCTTGTTTTACTTCGCATTTTGTTTGTGAGATTCCTCCAACTGTAGCACTAGTTCATCTGTTTTTATTGTTACATAGTAACTATGGTAAAATTTTTGCATCCGTTTTTAGTTTATAGACAAAGATTCATTCCATTTTGAGCAATTAGGAATAACGTTGCTATGACAATTCTTACGGGATGTGGGTTTCCATTGCAGTTTTTATTTGCACTTCCTTGGTAACATATAATGTAAGAACTATCCATGTGATTATTGCCTATGTGCATATTGTCTTTCATGAAGTACGTCTTCAAGTTTTTAGCATGTTATTGAAAAATCATACGGTTAACTTTTTCATGTCAGTTTGTGACTTTATGAGTCTTCAGTGGAAATATGCACGCTTAATGTGTTCCTCACGCTATTATTTGCCTTTTCATTCTGTTGACGATGTCTTTCTTCTTATGAACAGAAATTCATAGGCTTAATAAAGTTCTATCTATAAATATTTTTACTTAGTGGTTAATGCTTGATACCCTGTTTAGAAAAATCTTTGTTACCTGCAATATCCTGAATGATTTTTCTTAGATGACTTCTAGGAGGGTTATAGTTTTTACACTTTTAGTGAGCATTCTATTGGGACCTGAATTTTTTAATAAGCTGTGATGTAGCTGTTAGTTCCATATGGACATGATTGAGCTAGTTCCTTTTGTTGAAAAAGGGACAAATAATTTCACATACTGAACTGTCATAAATTAGGTCCCCAGAGATGTGGATCCGTGTTTGGACTCTTAATTCTCTTTCATTTGTCTATTTGTCTCTTTCTGAGCCAATGAGTCATTGTCTTAATTACTGTAGCTTTATATCACATTCATATCCAATAATATAATTCCCTAAAATTGTTCTTTTTTGAAAAAATGTTTTGGCTTTCTTTGACTTTTTCTATTTTCGAATGGGTGTTGATATCAACTTGCCAATTTCCACAAAATAAAATGTATGAAGTTTTGACTGGAATTATTGAATGCATAGGTTGATTTGGGCATAAATGTCATCCTCACAATTTTGAGCTTTCTAGTCCACAAACAGACATAATATGTTCCTTCACTTTTCTAGATATTCTTTAGTTTGTCTTACGAGTGTATTGTAGTTTATAGGATGTAAGCTTACCTATCTTCTGGTACATCCCTAGCTACCTAATGCATGTGATGCTATAATAGAATTGTATTAATTATTACTATTTGACATTTGATGTCTAAATACTGGCTTCTAAAATGTAGAAATATACATAATTGTGTATATTGACTTCAGTAACTTTACTAAAAATCACTTAATTGTTTTAATAGTTTGTGAATTATTTTGAATTTCTACTTACACAATCATATTGGACAAAATGAGAGTTTTATTCACTTTCACTTCTATTTAATTTCCTTTCCTCATCATACTAATGGCTAGACCTCTCCTTTTATATAATGCTGAACAGTAGTGGCATTAGGAGACACATCCTTTTCATACTGTTTTCAGGGGGAAGCTATCAATAATTCAAAATTAAAGGTGATTGCTTTAGGTATTCTGCAGAAAACTGTTATCATATCAACGACTTTCCCTTCTATTTTTAGGTGGTTAATTTTTCAAATTGTAAACTGATGTTGAATTTTACCAAATGCATGTTATTCATGTATTGATGTGTTCCCACTTTATTTTGTTAATATGGTTTATTAAGTCAATCACAATGATTAATAATCAAATGCTAAACCAAAGTTATATTTCTGAAGCATATTCAACTTCGTGATATATTAATTGTTTTAAACACCAAATTTCTCTTGCTAACACTTCTGTTAGGGCATTTATGTCAACTTGAGAGATTTGCAATTAAGTCCTGGTAAGGTCTTGGTATCAAGGTTTTATTGACCTCATAAAATGAGTTGGCATGTGTTAACTCTTTTTTTCTTATCTGGAAAAGTTTGTGAAAATTGATATCATTTCTTCCTGGTAAGAAAATTTCTTCTTTCTGAATTCTTCATAAATAATCTCTGCTAGATTATTTTCTTTTAAATATCTTGCATTCATTCATTTATTCTTTCATTCATACAATAAATATTTACTTAATGTCCACTCTAACAGACATTGTGCTAGCCTTGCAGATGGAATGGTGAGCAGAGAGAAGCATGGATAGTACCTGCATTGAGCTCACAGCATAGCTGGTGTGGAAGATACAGTAATCGAATAATTTAGAAGCATGGACCAAACTCTGATAAAAATTTATGAAGTATGGATACCAGTGCTCAGAGACTACAGCAGGGACACCTAACCTATGACATGATGATGAAGTCTTCCTTAGAAAGCTAATAGTCAGAAGTAGATAGACTGCCTCATTTCTTTTTTCTTGTTTGAACTTATATCTAATTCATGTGGTTAGAATGTTCTAAATGAGGATGACTGGCTTCCCAGTGTGGTTCATTTTCTATGTTACATAGAGGATGTCCCAAAGTATTGGAGTTTGGTGATCCAAAAGCAAATTCATGTCCTTCACACTACACAAAAATTTAGAACAAATACTACATACTTAAGTCAGAAATGAAAAACGCTAAAAATAAATTAGCCTCACTGGGCCCTTAATAGCAATGACTAAAAATAAATACTTGCTGCTTGTCTTAAATTTAGTGCAGCCATTTATTCTCATCATTTTCTACTTTCTGGCAAAATACATAACTTTTATTTTCCAGGATGCTATATTTTATAAAACTTTTGAAATTAATTAATTTTATAAATATAATATCTTTATTAATATTTTCAAATAACTTGTTTGGATGCACTATACAATCTCTTTCTTAATTCTTTAATTAGTCTCACATACAATATTTAAATGCCACAGAGATCAAACAAATTTTGAGTAGTCAAAATTCTTCCCTTTAATGAAAATTACAGAGTTTTCTCCTGTCTGGAAAGTCAGCTCATGCACTGCAAAACCATGCCAAACACAGACAGCAGAATAATAAACCCAATATGTTGCAAAGTTCTTTCTTTTTCTTCTTCTCTTTCTTCCTTCCTTCCAATGGAAATATATAAATATATGTGTGTATATATAACTGTGTGTGTAAATATATATATTTTATAAATATGTGTGTGTAAATATATATTATAAATATATATATAAAATATAAACAATATAGAAATAAAATATTTAATATTTAATATAATAAAATATAATAATTTAATATAATATATTAAAATATGTTATAAATAAATATATTATATTGTATATTATAAATAATTAAATATATCATGAATAATTAAAAGTATATGTTATAAAATAATATATTAAAATAATAACATAATATAATATATATTAAAAATATATATATTTACGCACACACATATATATATTTTCTGGAGAGAAAATCAGTAGACGTTAATTAGTAACTGAAACGAGTTTCTTTCAATTTTAAAACATGTAATAACCATTTTGAATAAACTATATATACACCATTTAATATAATTGTAGAGAAAAATAAAATAAAATATTCCAAAATAATTTCAAAACTCCCTTAGCAAAGAGTCAAGAGTTTCAATGTCAAAAATGTTTCAAGATTTGTATTCTTCTATTTGGGATATGATGAGTATAAAGAATTTGCTAAATGTGCTAGGTCAAATATCACTTTGTTCTAGAAGCTTGTAAAATTATAAATTGGAACACTTTCTAAAAATTATGAAAACTACTGCAGTTTTCTGAGAACTGTGTTTTTTAATTGTTTAAAGCTGAAATATTGGCGGGGCATGGTGGCTCACTCCTTTAATCCCAGCAGTTTGGGAACCCAAGGCAGGTGGATCACGAAGTCAGGAGTTCGAGGCCAGCCTGGCTAACATAGTGAATCCTTGTCTTTACTAAAAATGCAAAAATTGGCTGGTCACAGTGGGGCACGCCTGTAGTCCCAGGTACTCAGGATGTTGAAGCAGGAGAATCACTTGAACTCGGGAGACATAGGTTGCAGTGAGCTGAAACTGTGCCACTGCACTCCAGCCTGGGCAACATAGCAAGACTCCATTTCAAAAAAAGAAAGAAAAAACCTGAAATATTGTAGAATCGAATAAATGTTTAACATGTCAATTTGGTGTTTTAATTTGAAATTGGGCATTTAAAAACTATGATTATTTAATAGTATTATTATTTTTGTTTTTTACAACATCTATTTTTAAATACGCAGGATACATGTGCAGGTTTTTGCATGGGTATATTGCACCCAGGTAGAGAGTATAGTACCTAATAGGTAGTTTTTCAGCTCTCCTCCTCCCAGTAGTCCACAATGTCTATTGTTTCCATTTTTACGTCCATGCATACTCAATGTTTAGCTCCCACTTAAAAGTGAGAACATGCGGTATTTGGTTTTCTGTTCTTGCATTAATTAGCTTAGGATTATGGCCTCTGGCTCCTTCCATGTTGCTGCAAAGGACAATATTTCATTCTTTCTATGGCTGTGTGGTATTTTATGATATATATGTGAGGCAGGAGAATAGGGTCTGGAGACAGGGAGCCTAAGGCCAACCTGAGGCTGACTTCTTGGAATTGAACCAAAAAGAAAACCTCACCTCTCCATGCCTAAGTGACAAGGAACCAGAGGCATCTGCCACTACAGACCCCCTCCACTCCCCTATAGCACAAATGGGAAGTACCTCTCATTGGTCTGGGGCCAAGCCTTCACTTCAGCCTTTGATTGGTGGCGGGGGCAGGGTCCATTTCAGCCTCTGATTGGTTGTGGGCCAAGCCTCCACTTCAGCCTCTCATTAGTCATGGGCCAATGCTTCATCCGCATAGGTTGTAACCAATTGGAGGCCTCTAAAGGGTACATGTAGGTGTTACCAAATTCTTTTAGCTTAGTAAAAACTAAAGAACATTGCAGTCGGGACTCTTGAGCCACTTTCTTGAGCCCGCTCCCTGTCTCTAGAGTGTATGTTTGCTTCAATAAATCTGCGCTTTCATTGCTTTTTTCTTTTGTTGTTTTGTTGGTGCATCTTAGAATTCAGAATTCCAAGAATCAGGACAACTTGCAGTCAAGACTTTCCATCAGGTAACTTATGTGCCACCTTTCTTTATCCAGTCTACCACTGATGGATACCTAGGTTGATTCCATGTCTTTGCTATTGTGAAAAGCAGTGATGAGCCTATGAGGGCACATGTCTTTTTGGCTTCATGATCTATTTTCCTTTGGGTATATACCCAGTAATGGGATTGATTGCTCTGTTGAATGGTAGCCTTGTTTTAAGTTCTTTAGCAAATCTCCGAATTGCTTTGCATGGTGACTGAAGTAATTTACACCCCCCAGCAACAGTGCATGAGCATTCCTTTAACTCTGCAGCCTCACCAGCATCCGTTGTTTTTGGGCTTTTTAATAATGGCCATTCTAACTGGTGTGAGATAGTATCTCATTGTGGTTTCGATTTGTAATATCCTGATGGTCAGTGATAATGAGCGTCATTTCACATGTTTGTTGGCTTCTTGTGTGTCTTCTTTGTGAAATGTATGTTCATGTCCTTCGCCCACTTTTTAATGGGGCCATTTGTTTTCTGCCTGTTGATTTAAGATCCTTAAGCATTCTAGATATTAGACGTTTGCTGGATGTGTAGTTTGTGAATAATTTTTCTCATTCTGCTGGCTGTCTGTTTACTCTGTTGATAGGTTCTTTTGCTGTGCAAAAGCTCTTTAATTTACTTAGGTCCCACTTGTCAGTTTTAGGGTTTTTCTTTTGCAATTGCTTTGGGAGACTTAGCGAAAAATTATTTGCCAAGGCTGATGTCAAGAAGGGTATTTCCTAGGTTTTCCTTTCTTTTATAGAAATTCTTTTATTTTGTAAAATTCTTTTCAGAATTTTATAGTTTGAGGGCTTACATTTACACCTTTAATTCTTCTTGAGTTAGTGTTTGTGTATAGTAAAAAGCAAGGGTCCAGTTTCATTCTCTGCATATGGCTAGCCAGCTATCCCAGCAACATGTACTGCATGAGGAGGCCTCTTCCCATTGCTTGTTTTTGTTGGCTTTTTCATAGATTGGATGGTTGTAGGTGTGTGGTTATTTTTCTGAGTTTTCTATTCTGAGCCTTTTGGAAAAGTCTTTAGGGTTTTCTAATTATAGAATCATACCGTTAGTGAAGAGAGAGAGTTTGACTTCTTTTTCAATTTGGATGCCTTTTATTTCTTTCTCTTGCCTGATCGTTCCTGCCAGGACTTCCAGTACTAGGTTGAATAGTAGTGGTGAGAGTGGGCATCCTTATCTTGTTCCAGTTCTCAAGGGGAATGGTTTCAGCTAAAACCTATGATTTTCAATTACATTCCTAAAATACATTTCATTGGATAAAATATAGGGAGAAAAATAAAAATACTGAAATGTGCACAAGTTGTTATTTGAATAGTACAGAATAGCCAGACTGACATATTACAAGTATTTGGAAATGTTTTCTGTTAAGTCAAAGTCTCCATGAAATTACAATTTAAAAAATGATGTGTAATAATAGCAATGATTAAAATAGATCTTTGCTGATCTGAAAAATGTCTTTGTCTATCTTACAGGTACACACTATCACACACTCACACATGCACTCCATAAATAAAAACTAGAAAGGCATAGAGAGACAAATATATATGTACCTCTTGGATTCTGGTAAGAAGGAAAGAGGTTAATATATGTGAAATACTCAGGAAAATTCCTGATAATTTCTCTCTTTTTCTTTTTTTCATTATACTTTATGTTCTAGGGTACATGTGCACAACGTGCAGGTTTGTTACATATGTATACATGTGCCATATTGGTGTGCTGCACCCATTAACTCATCATTTACATTAGGTATATCTCCTTATGTTATCCCTCCCCCTTCCCCACACCCCACAACAGGCCCCAGTGTGTGAGGTTCTTCTTCCTGTGTCCAAGTGATCTCATTGTTCAGTTCCCACCTATGAGCGAGAACACGCGGTGTTTGGTTTTCTGAGAATGATGGTTTCCAGCTGTATCCATGTCCCTACAAAGGACATGAACTCATCCTTTTTATGACTGCATAGTATTCTATGGTGTATATGTGCCATACTTTCTTAATCCAGTCTGTCATTGATGGGCATTTGGGTTGGTTCCAAGTGTTTGCTATTGTGAATAGTACCGCAATAAACATACGCATGCACGTGTCTTTATAGCAGCATGATTTATAATCCTTTGGGTATATACCCAGTAATGGGATGGCTAGGTCAAATGGTGTTTCTAGTTCTAGATCCTTGAGGAATCGCCACACTGTCTTCCACAATGGTTGAACTAGTTTTCTCTTTTATCTTTCTCTCTTTCTTGCTGTCCACAAGTTTCATTGTTAGATGCCAAGCAGTTCAGTTTATCTGTTATTTGATTTACAGAAGTTACTCTTATATAAAGGTAAATATTACAAAATATATTGAGAGGCACTAAAATGATTTATTCTCATAGTAAATGAAACTGATGAAACTGACGTGCTTAAAGATTTTAATACCACTTTATGTGTTCAGAGTAAGCGCTACTGAACTTAAGGTGCTATTTGAATAGAAAGCTTTTCTCATGCTATTGTATTTGGCACTCAAAAAATGGGAAAGAAAAAGCTAAATAGTACATTGGCAGTTCCATTTTTCCAAAGTAAAACAATATTTGCGTTTGAGGTTTAAAAATATTTTTCAGTAAATTAGGCCAGGTGCGGTCTGTAATGCCCGCGTTTTAGGAGGCCGAGGTGGGCGGATCATTTGAAGCCAGGAGTTGGAGACCCGCCTGGCCAACATAGCGAAACTCCGTCTCTACTAAAAATATAAAAATTAGTTGGGCATGTGGTACGTGCCTGTAGCCCCAGCTACTCAGGAGGCTAAGGCAGGAGAATCACTTGAACCAGGGAGGCAGAAGTTGCAGGGAACTGAGATTACTCCACTGTACTTCAGCCTAAGCAACACAGCAAGACTCAAAAAATAAAAATGATAATAAATAAATAAACATTCAATAAGTTATTAAAACTTCAAGATGTAAAAATGAACATGTTCATCTTTACATACCCTTCAGCGGAAGATCATGCAATGAATTAAATGCAGTAATTCTGCTTGTATAAAATCCAAGTACAAAATCCAAGTATTTTGTACCTATAAGTAGTCATGTGCTCTTGAAAAGCACTTTTGGAAAATGAATCTGTACAGTGTTCTCATTTTCTAATTTTAAATTGTTAAAGGCACCATTTCACGTCAATTTATATTTCCTGTTACTGTCACCTCTTTAGAGGGTTAACATATACTAATGAAAACCTAGAATATTTCTCTCTTGTTTGTTTTTATTTTCTAAATATCAAGAGATTAAAATGCATTTTTCTGACCATTCACATTCTTTTAATAGACTGCAGACACAGAAACTGTGAAGTAATAAATATAGTGTTCTAAGAAACTCAATTTTGGTGTAATTTTTTATGCAGCAATATCATTTCTGTGGAATACAGGTGTGGCTTAATTGAATCCTCTGGCCCTGGGTCTCTCTCATAGGCTTCAGGGAAGGTGTCAGCCAGAGCTGCAGTGGACTGAAGACTCAACATGGGGTAGATCTGCTGCCAAGCTTCCACAAATGGTTGTGGGCAGGATTTAGTTTCTGGGAGCTGGTGGCCAGAAGCCTTCCTCAGTTCCTTGCCACGTGGGCCTCTCCAAACAACTGCTTATAACATGACTCTTGGATTCATCAGTGACCAAGAGAAAAGGCAATAGAAAGAATGCTAGCAACATGGAAACCTCATTCTTTCATAACCTGATTTCAGAAGTCACATCTTACCACTTTTATAACATTATATTCATTAGAAGCAGGTCACAGGGCCAGCCCCCACTGAGAGGAAGGGAATTAGACAAGGCTGTGAATACCAAAAGGGGGGATAAGTGAGGGGCATTTTAGAAGTTTGTCTATATTTTAATTTTAAAAAATGATATTCACACACACTGGGAAAATCAATTTGAACTTTTTTTCTTTACCATTTTACCCAATTATTCTGAGGTTAAGGAAACATTTCAAGAATAAAACAAAATATAATTACAAGGTTTGCAGTCATGGCCATAATCTCACTTTTTATTGGCACTTATTAGCGCCTGATTGATCACATTAATTGTTACATAGCTATAATCTACATTTGAAATTCATGGATAAGAGTTAAAATGAAAGATTTATATGCCATAGTATTTACGTTACTATATAACCAATGCTGAACTTCTAATACAAAATGTCAACACTAGGAATATCAATTCAAATGATAGTGAATTTCTTACCTGAAGCCACAAAGGCTACAAGGAGATGGTACATTTTTAAGTGTTGAAAAAAAATCAAGTGATAATTGTAGAACTGGTAAAACCATCCTTCGGGAATGAATGGAGAGTAAAGATACCAGATGAAGGAAAACTAGAAGATGCTATTAATAGCAGGAACTACCCTTAAAAATTGGCTAAAGGAAATTCTATAAAGAGAAACAAAATGATAAAAGAATCCCGTAGCATCAAAAAACAAGAAGAAACAATCAAATAGAAATATGAATATATGATAGAATATCTTTCTCCTCATTTGTTTTATAAATCATATTTAATGATTGAAATAAAAATTATAAAATCATTTTATAATCAAGAAAGTGATATTTAATGATAGAGAAGGTAAAATGACCTAAACAGAAGTAGGTTGTCCATACTTCACTTGAAGAGATGAAATGCTGATTTCCAGTAGATAAGGCTGTTACATTTGTGTATTTTAACTCTCAGAACAACAAGTATGAAAACTGTACAAGTGATAAACTAAAAAATACTGTACCTATATCAGCCAGGTGGAATCCACACAAAAATTCAAATAACAAAGAGGAAAGCAAAAGAAGAAAAGCAGGGATGGAAAGAGAGGACAGAAAGAAAACAAATTATAAAATGGCAGATATAAGTTCTAACACATCAATAATTACTGTAAATGTAAATGGCCTAAATAGACCAGGTAGAAGGCAGAGATGGGCAGGGACTATAAAACAAAAATAAGCAAACAAACAAAAAGCATGAACAAGTCACATGCTATTAATAAGAAACTTAACAAGAAACTCACTTCCTCAGATCATCAATTAAGATTGCCATCTATCACAAATAAAAGAATGTTAAATAAAAGAATGGAAAAAAACACCTTGGAAATACTAGTTTTTAAAAAAATACCTAAGAGTGGGTACATTAATACCAGAGATGTTACTTCAGAACAAAACAAAACAAAATAAAATATAGAAACCCACCACAGACAAGGAGGAAAATTTCGTGATGATAAAAGGATCAATACATCAGGAAGACACAATGATGCTACATGAGTATACGCAAAACAACACAACTTCCAAACACATGAAGCAAAAACAGGTAGAACTGAAAAGAGAAACAGACAAATCAGGAATTACAGCTGAGGATTTCAGAAATCTCTCTGAACAACTAGTAAAATGACTGCACACAAAATCAGCAAAGGTATAGAGAATCTGAACGATATAATCAGCAAATAGGATCTAATTGTCATGTATAGAAGATTCCACCATACAATTGCAGAACATACATATTTTCAAGTGTCATGTAACATTCACCAAGGTACATATCCTATACCAAAACCAAAAAAAAACAACAAACCCCTTCAACTAATGTAAAATAATTGAAATTGGGCAGAGTATGTCATCTTTCTGTAATGAAATCAAACTAAAAATCACAACAGAAATATCTCTAAAGAAGTAAAAATTAGACAACACATGTCTAAATAATTCATGGTTCAATAAGGAATTCGCCAAGAAAATAAAAAAAATACAAAACTGAATAAAATGAAAATACTGTAACATCAGATATTTGAAAGACAGTTAACATAGTGCAGAGAAGAAAGATTATGCCCTAAATTCTTACATAAGAAATAAAGTTCTCAACCTAAGTTCCTACCACAAGAAACTTAGAAAAAGAAGAGCAAAATAAAGGAAATACCAATTCAAATATATTTCAAAACAATTTCAATTATATTTGAATTGTTATTTCTTTTACTTTGTTACTTTAAAATATTTAAATTATTTCTTTTATTTAAATATAGTTAAATTATTTAAATATATATAGTTAAATATAGTTAAATTATTTAAATATATTCTGTCATGTCACTTCCAATCAATATACAGAATACATAAGTTAAATACTGTTATAATTTTAAAATATTGCTTGACTTGATCATCAAGACAGGTATGACAATCTTACACAACTTCTTAGGGGGTATATTTGAAAAGTGGCTTTTCTGGCTTTCTTACTTTTGAAGTCTGGGTGAAAGGCATAAGTTTCTTATGTCTGATCTTTCTCTTTTCTGAAAGAAAAAACTATCTTGCCCCATCTTTCCTACATGTTCGCTACAACATTCGGATTCACCAGAAATTTTGGAATTTGAAGAAGCTGGGCTTTTAAAAAAATTTTGTTGATTCAATTTATATTTTTTAAGTGTAAAGCTTACTCTTTGGTCATGCTGTTTACAATGAAAATTGAATTCCAGATCATACATACAAAATAAAGTTTAACATATCATATCATGCATGATTTTACATAAATACTTTTTGCTTTAAGAACTGGGATGACTGAAGTGGAGTATTTGGACACATGCACAGGTATTGCTCATAAAAGTCTTAGGTACATTGTAAAATGTCTGCTTCTGAATCCAATTTTTTCTTTCAGCTTTTTGATGTGGAATATAGTTTAGCCCATTTGGATTATTAATGTATAGAATGTACTGTTGGGAAAATAAAACTGACTTTAAGAATAAATTTTGTTTTGATTAAAAAAATTATAAGTGCTTTTTGAAAATAATAGGACAATCTTTGAGTTTCACTCTTCAAACTTCATGAAGTCTGAGAAAATTTTCCAGTCAGCCAACATAAAGCAGTTGGCAGCTTTGCACATCCTATCAAATGGGTGTGAGAAAATATTACCGCATTTTACTGATACATAAGAGCTTTCTCCTGTTCACCACAAAGTGTAAATAGACTTGTGAAGATCTTGTGACTTAGCCACACAGATTCTTTAAGAATAAGTGCGAATATGGTAAACGCCTTAGGAATTTTGCTTAGAAAATGCATAGGAAAATTGGGGTCATCTGTGGTTTTGTTTCCTGAAACCTTAAATGCACAAAAATATTTGGAAATCTCAATGAATTCAATGTTAATGAAAATCTATAATTTTAACAAATAAATGGCTTTTAAATGTAAAAACAACAATAACAATTAGAAAAAATTCCCCGATCTTGATGATATAACCATCGTTCTCTAAGTACCACCTAATTTGTAGTGGAACTGTGATAGGAATTATTTCATAGAGTGATTTTCTCTCACATTAGATATTGATAATAATTATCATTTGGAGTTATTGGCTATGTGCTCTCATTTTAATTTCCTTTTAACATTTTAGTGTTTCTGGGAACAGTTACATTGTCATCATTGTCATTTAATCGATATGAGGTTCTATAAGATGATGTTTACATAATAATGTAAATTTCAGATACAATCACCTGCCCAAATTTAGAAAGCGGTAGAACCTTTAACAATATCAGGCTTGTGCAGTGTTATTTCCCATAAAATGTGCACCATGTCTGTTAGCCACCTGGAAATAGTGCTAAGCTGCTAAGCACATTCTTATACAAAAATAAGATTAGGTGGGGCTATATAGTTCCAGCAGAGCTAATGTTAATTTTATTTTTGGCTTAAGGTCTCAAGAAACATTTTGGCTTTTTTATTTGGCACCATTAAGTTGGATTAGATTGCATAAGAACATTGGGATAGTTTGTAGCTTTGTTAACTAAAACCTGGCATGGGTATAAATATTTTAAAATGCTGATGAATTGACTGTCAGGTTTCCATACAAACAGGTAAAATATGTAGAACAGATTATATATACATGTATATGTATATCTAATACTGTATATTACATTTATTCCATATGTATTCTGTATACTATAGAAATATACTTAGGCTGCTAAGCTCAAATGTATGACATAATCTCTTTAAGTCTCAAAATTTGTACACTGGTGAGAAATTTCAGCAATATTTTAAAGCAGAGCTTTCTTGAACCTGCTTGGCATCCCAAGTACTTCATAAGAGTAGTTAAATGATGTATCCACCAAGAAAGTCTAAATTGTCTGAACCTAAATTTGTACTTGGCAGGCAAAGCACCATAAAGGCTTCAAGCTGATTAGCCTGCCAGAAAACAGGAATTTTATTTTTCCAAGACTCATTACAAATTATGCATTGACACTTTATAAAACGGATTATGGATTTTGGATCTCTCTGTATTTCTTTATTCATATTATAAAGAAGTCAGACTGGTCACTTTTTCTCTCTGATCTATGAGGTTATTATTATAATGTAATTTTTAAGCCCCTTAAAGCTTATAAAAAACACAACAATGACATCAAGATACTATGTGGAGAGACTCTGAAATAGTTTATTTTTAAAGAACTGGAGTTTTAAAAATCATTGAACATTATCTTAGAAATGTAATATTTTATCATGATTTTTTCTCAAATAGTTTTACTGAAAACCTAGCCTAAAGGAAAGGCATCACATAGATTTGAACCAGTAACACATTGCTTCAATAGCACTAGGTAATAGCAATAGCTTAAAGAGGGAGCAATGAAGAGTAAGCTAGCAAAAGGTCTTGTTTACTGTATTAATTCCATCCCAATTCTTTAAAATAGAGACAATTTCTATCTGATCAAATAATGCTATTTAAAATTGAATAAAGACTCTTGGAAAACATGAAATTATGTTTTAAACTTTGTGTTTCTGCTCATTTTATGTTATAATGCTTTTGAAAGTAAAATATCTAAGTTTTAAATTATTGGCAAGTTGTTCAAATTTATTTTATATTATTAGTTGCCTGCTTTGACAAATTATTTTGTCTCTATACAATTTAAAAGCCTCTCATTTGCACCAACAAGCATAGACAGAAACTATCTGTATAATTTGCTACAGTGTAAGGATTTTTAGAATAGAATATTTAACCATGAGCAAATCTTGAACTACATACATATGTCATGTGGCCATTTAGTGTAATGGTTTCATTTATCTCATCATCACAACTATAGTCTTCTATTTAACATTCTGTGTACTCTTGCAAAAATTCATATGTGTGTGTGTGTATATATATATGTATTTGCTTTAGACCTATATGAAATGAATTTTCATACTCTTCATTTATGCCTGTTTGACAGGTCACATTTTATAATACAATAAAGTGTTTATTTTCCCGAATATTAAAATCTGATTCTTTTTCTTTTTGTTAGATTATATTTCATCATATCTATCATAATGATTGTTTCTTAGCATTGTACTTTGAATCTGTGTTAATCCATTTTCTCACTGCAAATGGCTTTTGTTATTTTGTGTGCATTACAAGTCCTATGCTTCTTAGGAAAAAAATTCAACAAAGGTTTCATTTTCTATAGATTAAGATAAAGCAATAACTATAAACAATAAGACAACATCTTTGTAATGTCTGTTTTATCCTGCCATGGAAGTTTAACTTCTGCCAAAAATGCTTTTCTTTCTGGCCCATTTCATTCTTCAGATAACACATCAAGTGTCACTTGGGAGAGACTTTGATAAGTACATAGGGAGTTTTTGGATTACAATACACTGCTCCTTTCAAAGATATAGTTAAAAACTGTGATTGTTCATTTGGTTTGTTGTTCATGATTGTTAGCAACATTCAGGATGGCAGAAGTGATGTCTATTTTGTTCACTTTCTAGGAGCAGGTCAGCGGTGGATATTCAACCCACCTTACTTTGTTGTTGTTGTTGTGTTGTGTTTTGTTTTAGGCTTTCAGCAGCAGGAAACCTGGGTTTTTAGCTTCTGTTTCTAGTGATAGGTGGAAAAGAGGGATGAGGAAGGGGTTTTGGTAGCCCAGTCAGAAACAGAAACTAAGAACCCGTGACTGTGTCCTCTCCCTTGGACACCGTTAGACAAAGGGCCACTAAGGGATCTAGAATTCTCGGATCACAGGTTTAGTTAGTAGGAAAGTATAACCTGCTATCTGAAGGATGAGAAGCCAGGGGAAAGAGGGTCTGTGGAGAGAGGGGAGCGTGCTCCTGCAGAGCAAACAGGTTGCACCAAGGAGAAGGTGGAGGTGAGGTTGTGCAAGGAATGGACACATCCAGGGTAGCCGACACAGGGGATGTGGAAGATGAAGTGACAAAGAGGAGGCCAGAGGGTTGGACAGACCTGGACCTCACAGTCCCTTTGAGCTGTGATCAGGAGATTGAATGAACTCAAAGGACAGTGTCAGGATGAGAAGACTAATTGTTGTGTAATTTAATAGGAGATATTTTAGCATAAAAATATCCAAAGTGGAAGTATGCCAAATGTATTCCTGAAATACTCTAAAAGATTTATAGTGAAAACAGTTGATATTTTAAAGCTGTAGAATTTTTATATGAAGAGGTGGTAGCTCTGGATTCAAATTTCCTCAGTTTCCAAACTGGGTTGACCCTTTCTAACTGTATGACTTGGCTGGATACATCAGAGCCTAAATCCTAGTTTCTTTATCATTAAAATGGGGATAATAATAGTACTGACTATTTCATTGATGAGTATCAATATTATATAGAAATTGGAACTGCAACTTTGTTACACGCAATACAGAGCACTTTTGTAGATTTCATTTTTCCTATGCTTTTCCTGTTTTTTAAGTACATCATTTCTCTTTCAAAACACAGAGGGAAAAACATACAAAAAAGTAAATGGTAAATTAGTATGTCAAGGTGACATACTAATGACTTGTATAACAAAAATGTATGCCTTGCCTACAGGATAGCTAGAGTTAACCAGTCTGCAGGCATTTTCCCTTTTAATAGTCACAAGAATTCAATGAGGCCCATGCTATTCTTGTCTCCTTCTATACTAAGGATATTTAGTGAAAGGCAGTTTGTGTAATTGGTGCAAGATCATCGTCTAAAAAGTGGCAGAGTAAGACTCTACCCAATAGAGGCTGGAGTCCACTATCTGACACATTAAGTCCTCCTTTGGCAACAAATAATTTTGTTAGTGATATTATATATACTTTGTAGACCCTTAAGATTTTATTTGGTTATGTACTACATTCAAAAATATTTGCAGAAATCACGGTGGACTGATTGTATAAGCATTTTTACAACGCAAAAATCAGTACAAGAAACCAGAGTCAACAGCATTAAAACATTTTCCCACGTTATCAGTGGCCCTGTTCTACAACCACTGGCAAATACTTTCATAGTTCTCTGAGCTAAAATACGAAGAGTGCACACATTTGTATAGGGAAATGAAGACTTCAGTGCATGCATATGTGTGTTAACCACCCTCATCTCAAGCAAATTTTCCTTGCCTGAGAAAACTTTTTAAAACAGGAAATACTCTTCAAGTTCAAGGACTGACTGATTAAGCCCAACTCATTTTTATTTAGTCAGATGTGAAAAAATACACAGTTAATTGGTAGGCAAGATCTCAATGTACCAGAATCCAATTATAGAGTCTTCAAAACACTAGTGAAATAAAAGTTAATGAGACATTTAAAGACATTACAATTTTATGATACTGATTTATTTTGAAAACTAGCAAGGATAATTTTAAGTTTAATATGCTGAATTAAATTCTCTGTCTTCGCTTTGGAATTTCAACCAAAAGAAATATCATTAAACAGTGAATAGTAAATATATATATGTATTTGTGTTTGTGTGTGTGTGTGTGTATGTGTATATATATGTGTGTATATATATACACACTGTTTCTAATTAAGAGTTCCTTTTGTTCTTTTCTTTTTTGTATTGGTGTTGGAGTTTGGTCAGCTGTATTCTTATTGCCCTCTGAATTATAATATATGAAGGGAACAAAATACTCCAAATCAGCAATAATTGAAACATGATTGGACATATACCAATGCTAACAAAAATAATTACAACCATGTGTCTATATTATTATAACAAGTATTATAATGAAGAGTGAAGTGGTTTGACATCTCTATATAACACTTGTTAAAATGTTTACTTCTCTACTATTAAAAGTTAATATTAATTAAGTTTAATATTATAAAATATCTTAATAAGATAGCCTTAATATTCATCTTTTAAAATATTATGTAGTCTTTTTTTCCAATGATTAAAGGCTTATTTTGTAAGTTAGTTATAGTAATGAAACCCATTCAGTTGATTAAATAGATAGGTCATAAGGAGGCAATTTATGATCTGTAACTATATAAAAGCAAATGAAAAAAAGTGAGAGGATTAAATGTCATGCACATAAAATATTATATAAGATTATTTACACCAGAAAAGCATATCTGAGAATAAAAATGGGTAATTATTTACAGCCATGGAACTTTATTAATTTACAAATTAAGCTGCATGTTTTGAGCACTTTTTTAAAGCAAAAATTCTACTTACTATATTCTCAATATACCTATATTACAATGTTGAATAAAGAATCGGGTATATGTATTGTTACATATGGTATGCCTTTACAAATTAATTTGTGTTTGGTATTTATATGGAAAGTTGATTTTAATTTCTTTACGAAGCTTTGCACTGGGCAAAGACTGTGTCGTGTTATCTACGCTGTAAAGTTTCCTCATTTCTAAGTGATAGTCACAACTTCATCAGTACTCCTTAGATCACCTTGACCATACCTAATAATCTAACACTGACTTGACACATACTACATACTAAACAAAATTATTGAACAAATACATGTATTTGTTATAATGTAAATTATGTATCTTTAAAACTTAACTGTGCTTCTCTCACCCACCAGACTGTAAAACTTTTGACACACAAGAAACATGTTTTTCATAATATTTTATTTTTGATCTTATCACAATATTAACCACAGTGAGAAATTAATTCATGTATAAGTTAGATGTGCTTTTGCCTGAAAATAACAGAAAACTCAACCATCATAACTTAAATAAATATAGGTTATTCTGCTCAAATAGCAAAGAAATCAGAGGTATGCATTCTACGTTGTCATGCCATAATTCACACCTTAAATCAGGCTCTTATCTTCATGGTTCACCATTTTGAATGTTATGAGAAGGCTGTTATACTCACCTTCTTCCAGAACTATGTCCTTATTCAAACACAAGGAAGGAAGAGGAAAGAGAGTTCCTCATTGTGATGTTCTCATATTTTTCTGGATGGGAAATCTCAGCACACTTCATCTCACATCCCAGCAGCCAGAGTCAGGCCATATGGCTGCCTTGAGACTAGTCAATAGTCAACAGATGAAGGGCATCATGGAAAATGTAGGCTATGATTTAACCTCTGGCATTGAAATAGAGGCTTATTTGCCTATACATCAATAGGTTGTGCATTCTGCCTGAACAAATTGAGGCTTAGCAGGGATAAAGAAAACCATTAAGTAGTTAGTGGACAATAAATATTACAATTTGTATTTTGTAGTGGACAATGTTGCAATAGATATGACCTAAATAGGACTGGATTTGTCAAAATGAATTATTTATGTCATATGCTATCTTCAATTGCATCTTTATATTTTTATTTGTATTTTTTTGGCAAAATTGAATATGAGAATTTTCTATTTCTTAGTGGACAGTTACAAGTGTTTAAATTCCTCTATATTTTTAGTTACACTGGAAAAATATGCAATATTGAAAAAGTGCAGCCGGGCGTGGTGGCTCACACCTGTAATCCCAGCACTTCAGGAGGCTGAGGTGGGTGGATCACGAGGTCAGGAGATCAAGAACATCCTGACCAACATGGTGAAACCCCATCTCTACTAAAATACAACAAAAATTAGCTGGGCGTGGTGGTGCGTGCCTGTAGTCCCAGCTACTCAGGAGGCTGAGGCAAGGGAATTGCTTGAACCCTGGAGGCGGAGGTTGTAGTGAGCCGAGATCATGCTACTGCATGATCAAGACTCTGTCTCCAAAAAAAAAAAAAAAAGTGGCATTGTTTTCATCAAATTTCAAAAACAAAAAAAAACATAGGTCTTATTCCTGTATTTACAAGGGAAATTTCAGCATGAAATTATGTCCTCTATCTTTTCTCAGGTCTCAAAGATGAATATGAATTTAGATTCCATTCATCGATTAATTGAAGAAACACAGATCTTCCAGATGCAGCAATCATCAATTAAGTCACGTGGTGACATGGTGACACCTGCCTCACCCCCCAGGGATACCTGCTTCCCACTTCATGGGCTACAATCTCATGCTGCTGACAATTTCTGTGCACACTCATGTAACACCAACAAATGGGATATTTGTGAAGAACTTCGCCTGCGGGAGCTTGAAGAAGTCAAGGCCAGAGCTGCTCAGATGGAAAAGACCATGCGGTGGTGGTCAGATTGCACTGCCAACTGGAGAGAAAAATGGAGTAAAGTTCGAGCTGAAAGGAACAGTGCCAGGGAGGAAGGAAGACAACTCAGAATAAAACTAGAGATGGCGATGAAAGAATTGAGTACACTGAAAAAGAAACAGAGTTTGCCACCTCAGAAGGAGGCATTAGAAGCTAAAGACACCCAGGATCTGAAGCTTCCTGGTTTCACAGAAGAAGCCTGTGAACATAGAGACCAATTTCAAGTGAGTTCACAAATGTATGAGTCCATCAGAGAGTGTTTGGCAAAAAGAAAATTTTCTACAAAGGAGGACACAAATAATAAGGTAAGAAAAAAGTCCAGAGACTATGTGAATATCTGAAGGTCATAGATAGTGATGGGGAGGAAGAAGGAAGTGACAAATCCAGTGGTGACTATACTAGTCTGCCAGGGCTACTGTAAAAACGTACCATAATCACAGTGGTTTAAGCAACAGAAATTCATTTTCTTATAATTATAGAAGCTAGAAGTACAAGATCAAGGTGCTAGCAGGGTTGGTTTCTTCTGAGGCCTCTCTCCTTGGCTGATAGAAAGCCATTTTCTCCCTGTGTCTTCATATGGTCTTTTCTTCGTACACATGTCTGTGTCTTAAGTTCTTCTTGTAAGGTCACCTAATGAGCCTAATTTAACTAAATCACCTCCTTAAAGGCCCTGTCTCCACCAACAGTCACATTCTATGGTACTGGGGATTAGGACTTTAACAAATAAATTTTGAGGAAACACAAGTTCAGCCCATCCTAGTGGTTTTACTAATCTTTATAGAAAAATTTAACTCAGCATTTTTCATCTGAAAAGAAAATATTTGGAGACATTTCTTTCCATTTGCCTTAATTATTTCTAAATTGTAAACAATCCATACAGTAGTTCGAATAGTTCTCAATGTTTGGGACTCAAACCTCACAATTAACTACTTATAAAATGGGTACTGCAGGCAAATAGGGTACCTTAGGAAATACTTTATATGGACCACTGATGGAATTTCTTGGTATACTTAGAATCTCAGTTTCTGAGAATTCTGTACAAAACACATGTAACTTTAAAAAGTCTCTCAGTATCACTTATTCATCCATGAACCACCACCCTGTTTTTTCTTTTTCTTTTATTTTAACTTGGTAAATAATATTAACAACCCAAAGAACATACTTTGGGAACTCCTGTTACCTCTTATTATAGTTTCAGTTTATTTTGTTACCTCTTTCTACTTAATTCCTTCTCTAACACACATTAGTTAATATATTGCACCTCTACCATTGCGTTTAGTATTTTAAGCCATTCTATAATGTATATAATTTATGGTAGGTAAAACCTAGATTTAACTATAAATAAAAAAATTAAGAAGATTGCAATACAATGATTACTTCTGCTTATTTGGTCTTCTACGTTTTCTTTTTAAAATGTTCAAAGCTGATAACCTAGGCTTTGTGTGTATCTTTTGGAAAATCACATATATTCTCAAAACTCAGCTGTGTTAATGTATGCGTTAGAAGAGTGCAATGATGAGGATAAGGGAACATAGCTCACATCAAGTTCTCTAAATCCACAAAGCATTTTTATTATTACAAGTTACTAGCCTCTGCGTTTGAGAAAATGAAGGATTCTCTTCACATGTATCATGATGGAAATTTCTCAATATTTTGGGATTTCTTCTGAAATATCTCCTTAACGTTAATGTCAAGAACAAATCAAACATAATGCTTATTTATTAAAAATGTATTTATTTGCAAAATATCCTTCCAGATATTCCTTCTGATGGTAGGAAAATAAATATTACCTGTTGAAGAAGCTTCAATCAGTTTTTTCCTTAAAATTTTGACCAGTATCTTTGCCAACTCTATACCTAAGAAGAAAGATATGTATATGTATCCTCAAACAACACATCTTATTTTATTGTTTGTCAAAATATTATAGTATAGATGATTGCAATGATCAGTCTTGAGAGAATTAAGGAATGAATCATACTAGGTAACCTGGCATCCACATACTACTTAAAAAATAAAATAAAAGTGAAGTATCATCGAGATTTTACTTGAACTTGACTATTCATTGAGATTTTATTTGAAATTGTCTTTCATTTTAAACTTATAAACCAGGGCAAATTTAAATCGTAGGCAAACCCAACAGCATGAGCCCTGTGAAGTTTTTGAGTTACACTCTAAGAGTGTCGATGCAGTTGTTGCTCTAGTATTGATGCCCATGTTTATTAAAGTGCCCCATTAAATTCTATTTGAGATGTGACTCATGAATTAAAAAAAGGGGAACTAAAATAAAGCGATAAGCAAGCTTTTTAAAATATTCAAGAGCTTCCTGAAAATTCTATCTTGTCTTTCAAAAATGTTAAAAAATAATTACTTTGAAACTGTAAGTGTCTTATGACAAAAGAAACTTGAAAGAGGAATTCATCAACTCATTAAAAATTATTTACAGCTGTTCAAGTTTGTGCATGATTATTTTTAGCGTGATTAGAAAAAGAGAACAAACAGAGTTAAAGCAGAACTTTTGAGAAATGTATTTTTTTTGTAAAGAGGTAGAACATAGAAAAAAATAAGTTTGAAGAAGAATGCAAGTAAGTGTGACCACACAACGCTTTTAGGGAATGATAATGAAATAAAAATATCAATTTGTTGTTGTATCATAACATGTATTTCTTTATGAAAATGTATTGTCATCACGATTTTTCTCCAAGAGGTTTAAATTTTTTTTTTTTTTTTTTCAGGAAGAAGGTGTGGTTATTGATTCTCTAAAATTAAGTGAGGAAATGAAACCCAATCTAGATGGTGTTGACTTATTCAACAATGGTGGTTCTGGAAATGGTGAAATGAAAGCTGGGCTGAGACTGAAAGCAATAAATCTACCTTTAGAAAATGAAGTAACTGAAATTTCAGCTTTGCAGGTGCATTTGGATGAATTCCAAAAAATCTTATGGAAGGAAAGAGAGTAAGTGCTAATCATTGTCTCCCTTAACCAAGTCTAAGTTTCAAACCACTTAAAATTGTTAATACTGATAGATTGGTTATTTGATAATGTATTTTATCCATGTTTAATCATTAAGTTTTAGGATTTAAAGAAATTAGTTTGACATATACTCATATTTTGAATTTTAAAAAGTAGTATATAACTTGTTAGTGTTTTTCATTCTTTTATGTTGACTTTTATCATGACTATGTTTTTATCATCTCTGGTAGATTCACTTTAATTGTATCTGAATTCTTAATGTACAAGGTTAAACTATCCAGTGTGTTATTTAATTGTTACAGCATCTTGGACTTGGTAAATAAAAAATGAATAAATATGTTAATACTAATAGCAGAAAAATCACAATTTTGTGAGATATTGATTACAGAAAAAGTTGTCTGATACATGGATCACTAAGGGCATCAGGCTTGTGATTAATTGGCCGGGATATTCATCTTTGTTCTGACGTATTCCAACTACGTGATGTTGGCTGTTGCCCCTTTGTGAAAATAGCTGCAGGGCTGTTATGTTCCAGTTATCTATTGTCTTGAAATAAACTTTTCCAAACAATTATCATTAAAACGTATCAACAGCAACCACCATGTCTTCTGTTCAAGAATCTTGAGCATGGCTTGGCGTGGACATCGTATTTCTCACTTGTACCTTCAGTTGCAATAGCTCAAAGGCTGGCCATGCCTGGAAGGCTGGGGGCTGCAGCCTCTCTCACTCATACGTCTGGCCTCAGTTCTCATCTAGGCCTCAGTTGGGACACCTGCACTGGGGCTATTTAAAGGGGTGCTTGGCTTCCTCACAACACTGGGGCTAGGCTGCAAGTGAACATCTTAAGAACACAGAGAGAAGAACGCCATTTAAATGACTCTGCCTCAAAAGTCACGTAGCATCACTTCAGACCCATTATCGGTGGTGGGAATCTCAAAGGCTGACTCAGATCAAAGAGAGAGAAGCACTTTCAACAGAAGGAGTGTCAAAACAATTTTATAATAAGGGCGTGTGGGATGCAGTCATTGTGGCAACGGTCTTTGCAAAATACAGTCTGTCATAGCCTTTCTCAGTGAATTCTCATAAAGATCAAGAACAAATAACATCTGGGAAAGAGGATAGTAATATGAAATATTCAATATGGATTTTTGTTTCTTTGCAATCAGTTTACAATTTTATTAGCACAATGTGGAATATCTAATATATAAATGTGGTTCTAAAATCTAAAAATAATTACTTTTATCTCTTAGTTATAAAAGCCTTAATGGGCAGAGCCAGAAACGCAAGAAGGATATGTATGCATATATACACACAATGTATTATATAAGCATATGTTATATAACAGTTTTAATTTTCCTGGTTTGAATGGACTGAAATCGGGATAAATATGCATACTAGCCATTCACAGATACAGTAAGTTCTTTACCACTTATTTTCTGCCAGAAGTTTCTCATTAGTTCCTCTGAAATTTACTAGTGCCACTGATTCTCTTTTTCAGACTCTTCATCTGTATTTCGCTAGATTAATAGATTGTGATCATACAAGCATTTATGTACAGAATAAATATTTATTACTCTACCAAGTGTAAATTCCTAGTAGAGGCAACCAACATCAGTAGAAAAAAGAATAAAATTGAATTTTTAGGCTTGTACACATACTGACAATTTTATCTGACCTATACATTTCAGTCACATTCTAATCTCTTTGCTTTTACTTCTTGAAGGATTTAACTTTTGGTAATTATAGACTTCTCTCCAGCACTCGTACGATATTACTTCCCTGATGCAGTCTAATGGGAGCAGTGCAGAGCTGTGCTTTTCTAGATGTAAACTTTCCTATTCTAAAGTGTCAGTTTTAAAAATATGCATGTTCTGTCTTAACACGCTTATCCATGTACATATACAGAACATGTACTTTTTACTTTCTTGGAATACATGAACAATTCTCAGAGTAAGTACATTCTCCAGTTCTCAGTGACTTCAGTCTATAATTCATAGACAGGTCAAAGAATAAGAGAAAAAAGGAGGCTTTCCATGGCCTTGTCTTCCTACTCTCCTCTTTTAAGAAACAATCCCACGGACTTGATGAGTCATGGTTCCTTGTGTCCATGAATCAACATTTGCATGCAATCCGCATGAGGCAATCACAGTCTTTTTTGCTATCACAAGAGAACATTTTCCAAGAATATAGGATATGCTATTACTTATAAATCCATCTAATCTTTTAAATTCTTCTTCCTGGAATATCAGTGAGTGGGTGGCTTGAATTGAGATGTGAATGTATTTTTTTCTGCATTCCCATCTAGTGGGAAAATTCTCTTCTTAACTAGTGCACAGAAATCACCTCAGAAAACTCAGGGACTCATTTTTTCCATTGTCCTTGACTAGAACCTCTTCATCAAATAGAAGAAACTTTATTGTTTTATTTGCACTCTGAGTACTGTTCAGTTTTATGAATAATTCTCCAGCATTAAAAGTTTCTCATATACTGAGAATTTATATATTTCTGATGACTTTCATAAAGACTTCCCAGGTAGAAAATTTAGAGGAAGGCCAGGAAAGCTGATCCTCTTAGAGAGCTATGTGTACCTAAAAATTTAGGAAGCTCAGGTTGGCAATACCAAATCTCAAGTAACAGAGACTGAGATAAAATATTTTGAACTGTTCTAACATTCAGAATCAGTTTTGAAATTTCACTACAGAGATCTCCTTTATCACTTATAAAATGTTTGTTCTGTGTCCTTGAAGCTGAGCTTCAGTCCTCCTTTTCCATTTCATCTTTTTTTTTCTTTTCTTTTTGAGACAGTCTCGCTCTGTTGCCCAGGCTAGAGTGCAGTGGTGCAATCTCAGTTCACTGCAACCTCAGCCTCTTGGGCTCAAGCCATCCTCCCACCTCACCCTCCCGAGTAGCTGGAATTACAGCCTGTGCCACCACGCCTGGCTAATTTTTTTTCTTTTTTTTTTTTTTTTTGGTATTTTTAGTAGAGACAGGGTTTTGCCATATTGCCCAGGCTGGTCTGGAACCCCTGGCCTCAAGTGATCTACCCTCCTTGGCTTCCCAAAGTGCTGGGTTTACAGGTGTGAGCCACTGTGCCCAGCCCATTTTATCTTCTTAATTTATTTTATATATAAGAAAAGTAGTATGCTTCAATTATTTTGTTTTGCTTCATTAAATGTTCAACTTTTTTTCATAATGAGATTTAAAATCTAGGTGAGAAGTTTCAGCAAATTAAAAATGCTTCAAAGTTATTATTTTTGGTCTGTGTATGAAACAGACAGATTTCTACTTTACATATATATATAAAAAGCATATATATATATTCCTCAATTAATGAATACATTGACATGCAAATCTAGTTAATACTGTTTAATGTAAAATTTGTAAGTATTAGAAAGTCAAGCTTATTTTGTTTCTTTATTGTCACTCATGGAATATTCAATAGATCTTTACCATCTTTTGACTCTCCAGTGTCTATTTTGTGTTTCGGCAATTTGCTACTAAATGAAACAGAGTCTACACCTGTGCATAGATTATAAAAATACCAGTAAGTCTCTACCACGGTTTCCTTTGTAATGAGGGTACAGACACTTGACTTGGGACTAGTGTATCAGAGGTGGCCGCCTAGAGTTTTAAGCCAAGCCAGTACCCCAAGGCAGTAGACAGCATCTAGAATCCATGCCTGAGGGGGAAGCAGCAGCAGTAAAGAAACTCGTTTCCAGAGGCAGCGGTGGCCTCTGGTGCCTAGTGACACCACCCACTGTCCCATATTGGTGATCTTGAGGTCCCGCTGTGATGTCTGTACCTTAATGGTGGCCGAAATAGTGTGCTTACAGGAAGATTTCGATGGCTTTCTCATCAGTGTTCCTGGCTGCATGTATTCCCCAGAAATTTTTTGAGCTACAATATCCTTTTCCACTCACATTAGCTAATTTGAATATGTTTGTTTGCCAGACACATAATACCAGGACAGTGTACAGGCAACAGACAGAGGAGGTTACAGGCAGTGGGGTCTTCATGGGACCAGTTTTGTGGCATGAGAGTGGGTCTTCGTCCCTGTCTGCTTCATCTGCAAACCTTGTTCTATGATTCTCCTGGAGATCTGAGCTTAACAACATTCTTTAAATACTTATCTTTTCTAATTAAATTAATTGTATATGGCTTGGCTGTTTGCAACAGCCGAGTGCTAACATCCAGTGCTGAAAGATGTAATTATGAATAGTAGGAAGTGCAACTGCAAAATGACATATATGTTGCTTAAAGTATATTTGTAAAAACTTGTATTGTTAACAGTTTAATACTATCTCTAAATTTTGAACTGTTATAAAAATGAATATCTGCGTGTTATTATAAGATACCATTTGATTTGGTAGAACATTTTATATTAATACACCCTTTCAGAAAATAACGATTCAATTTTTTCCAGTGAAGTTTCCCACAGTTCAACAATGATTAATATTTATACCTAGATATTAATTTTTAGGACCTTTCATCCCTGAGAAATATTTGAGTAATATTTAAATTTAAATTTTATTTCCAATTATTGTGGAATTATGACAGTAAACAAAGCATCAAAAAATGCATGGAAATATAATCACAACTTTTCATAAAAATAATTTTGGTTCATATTTTATATTTAGATTCTACAAATTTAATATATTTTAGCAATATGATTTTTTTAAAGTTTATATCATCATATTAAAGATACTACATTTTTGCTAAGCTTTGCCTTTTTAATTTCATTCTCATGAAGAATGTGTACATAAAATATGCAACATTTTAGAGTAAATATTAAGTGTTTGCCTTCTTGTAGCTCAAATGCTCTGACAATAATATACATCTCAATTATAAATTTAACTATATTATTCATCAACTTTGAAAATCTCTCTGAAACACAGAATAAAATGATTAGGCTAGAAAATTAAGGACATATAGAGTGCCCTCTGCTGCATAAATTTAGACACGCAATGTCCTTAATGCTGGCACAGTGACACAAAAGTTTATGATGGGGCTATCTAAATACTAAAACAATTTAAGTATCCCATTGTCATTAAATAATTTTTTATGAATTCCTTTTTTTCTCACTCCCCTAACCAAATTGTAACCTTTTTCATAATAAAAATGCATAATTTTCCTCTTAGGAAACAAATACATATCAGATATTTTCTTTATGATGTATACTTGAGGTAAATATTACTTTCTTCGAAAATTTTTGAATTTATTTTGAGTTTCTAAATTATCATTTGATTCATTAAAGTATAACATCAAAAGCAGACATTTGATTTCACAACATGTATGATTTTAACTCTAGGTAATTTTCAAGTATGTTTCCATTATTCTATTATAAATAAAATAATTCTCAAAATTAATTTTAAGGAGAAACATAAATATATGCTTCATTACACAAATACAGTTAATTAAAATCTTTTATAAAATTATTTTATTAATTTAACATATGCCATTTGCTTTTCAAGTTTTTCAGTTACCAACAAGACATTCCCACATCCTACTCAAGAAAATCTAAAAAATTAAAATTATAAATATGGTGATTCTTATCTTAAACATTCCTATGAAGTTACAAACTTAGTTCAATTTTATTATAATTTTCAATATAAATTCACAGGTCTAAGTCAATATTCAATATCTTTTAAATATTCTAATTTATCACCCAAAACTTAAAATGCACTCAAATGTTAGATATGCAATATAGTTCATCTTACAATGATTTGTACACATAATTTCTAAATCTAACACAAAATACTAATACTGATTTGTTTATTATTTCTATATTTAATTCTTTTCCTCTTGTCATCTCAAACACAACTACTGAAACACAAATTATATCATAATAAGCAACTTGGGTGTCCTCAGCTGGCTAGGTTTACTTTTCTATCTGAAATTGTGACTGCTGTGGTTAATCTGGATTATAAACATTCATATTCAGTGTTCGTAAGACCTAAACTTTCAAGCTGAATCTTTTTGTTTGTTAATTTTGTTTAATATATTTGCTATGTTAATAAGGGATTCCGGATCAGAGTACTGTAAGTGGTGCTTTGCACCATTTTTTTTTTTGCAACCTGTCTCTTTCGAGGTTAAGCTAAGCTCTAATTCTTTTATATCCTCTTTCAATTTTATGGCTTGATTTATGTAAATATAATTATATAACTTTTAAATAGACTGCTTCTCCATTTGATTGGAGTAAACTATTGTATTTACAGCCTCACACTACTTTGAATTATCATAGTATTGTTACCAAGAAGAATCATATTTCTTATTAATATGTAAATGACATTCAATTTCGATTCTGCCTGCGTCTTCTAGCTCTGTGAATATGTTCCTAAGATCTTTCTAGTCACATTTAATATCACTGAAATAGAGCTGTATATTAGTTAATTATGAATACAATAACTATGTGACTAACAATCACAAAATCTCAGTGTCATATAACAATCAAAGTGTATTTACCTGGTGCTCAAACATACAAGTTCTTTTCAAACTTTTGTTTCTGTCGTCTCTGCTAATATCTCATTGTCAAATCCTAGAATTGAGGAATGAGGAAAACAACTCTGTCCGTGGAAATGGAGGAAAATCAATGAGTATTTTTGTTTTGTTTTGTTTTGTTTTTTGAGACGGAGTCTCGCTCTGTAGCCCAGGCTGGGGTGCAGGGGCCGGACCTCGGCTCACTGCAAGCTCCGCCTCCCGGGTTCCCGCCATTCTCCTGCCTCAGCCTCCCGGGTAGATGGGACTACAGGCGCCGCCACCATGCCCGGCTAGTTTTTTTTGTTTTTTTGTTTTTGTTTGTTTGTTTGTTTGTAATTTTTTTAGTAGAGACGGGGTTTCACCGTGTTTGCCAGGATGGTCTCGATCTCCTGACCTCGTGATCCGCGAGTATTTCTGAATAGTAATCAAATCTACCCTACAGATAAGAACAGGCCAGCTTCAAAGGTCAATATGTGTTCATAACAACCAGAAATAAAACAATTATCAATGACTCTAACAGACATTGTGGGCAAAAAAAAAAAAAAAAGAACAAAAATCCAGTGGTTGGTGTATTAAAGGACAAAATTTTTTATTTATTTTTTCTTTTTTTTTTTAAGCTGAGTCTCGCTCTGTCCCCCAGGCTGGAGTGAGTGGCGCGATCTCGGATCACTGCAAGCTCCGCCTTCCGGGTTCCCGCCATTCTCCTGCCTCAGCCTCCCGAGTAGCTGGGACTACAGGCGCCGCCACCACACCGGACTAATTTTTAGTAGAGACGGGGTTTCACCGTGTTCGCCAGGATGGTCTTGATCTCCTGACCTCGTGATCCGCCCGCCTCGGCCTCCCAAAGTGCTGGGATTATAGGCATGAGCCACCGTGCCCGGCCTAAAGGACTAAATTTTAATCCTAATTCTGTTGCTAGTTCTACAAATAGAGAAATTAATTTCAGTTATTTAGAATAATTTAAATAAGGATCCCAGTGAAATTTCTTTTTTACAACCAAATTTGAAATACTTAAAATTATTTTTAGATCCCCAATAAATGACTATTTTTTAAGATTGTTAGAATTCTGTGTCATTTCAAATGATTTTTTTCATTCACATACAGCCGCAATATGAAGATGGATAGAATACCATGTTAAAATTAGAAACATGTATATCCTCCTATGTAAGAAAATATTATGAGTGAGAGGAATTGAGAGGCATGCATGAAATACATGGAAGAAATCAAGCAGAATGTTAATACTGGCAAAGCCAAATTAAATATACGTAATCTACTGTAAAGTTCATTGTCAGAATAATAAACTAAAAAAGTTTTATTCAATATTTATAATTTTTAATAAGTTGCAAAATGTTTTCTCTCATTATGATCAGATACAAATATCAAAAATTAGGAAAATGGCTATAAAATTGAATGCATCCTTGAAATTATTTTACAATTGAAGCTGACTTTTTTTCTTTTAATTTTAAAATTATTTAGAATGCGCACAGCTTTGGAAAAAGAAATAGAGAGGCTGGAGTCGGCTTTGTCTCTATGGAAGTGGAAGTATGAAGAACTGAAAGAATCAAAGCCAGAACATGTGAAAGAGGTATGAGGGACTATGAGGTAAAGGAAGAAATGAAGCCTAGCTTTTTCTCTCTTTGGATATGTAAACAAGTGGGCAGAAAGGCACAACAGACAAGAGGAAGGGAGGTTAAATACTGGAATTTCCTCTACAAGAGCAATATTTGAAATCACTTGTCAATAGTGAGCTTAGTCAAATTCAGACTATATATATGACATCTTGTTTGTATTTATACATTTGTGGCAGTTTTATATTGGTAATTATTTATTTTCAAAAATCTCATTGCATATATTTATGATATAAAAATGATATTTTGATATACATTTTGGTAGTTAAATGGTTAATGATTAGCTACATGACACAATTAATTATCCATTCTAAGCACATTAGAGCAGATGGTTAAAGATATCCTCTGATAGCACACCATCTATCATAAATGACTTTATCTTACTCTTTCATGAAGCAGTCTGATAATATCAATTTATCTCAGGCGTATTGAGGTTCTTTTCATATCAACATTGTAGTTATTTGGGATCAGCCACTTGCCAGAATACTTTTCTTTTGCATTTTCATCAATAAAATGCCATCATGAACCTTTCCCATTTTGATGATTTATTACTGTTCATTATTTAAGTAATATTAATTGTACATGTTTTGTGTCCTAAAGCATGGTATTACATAAGTGTGTGGGAAAGAATAATAAGTAAAGAAAAGAAAAATAATGGGCAAAATAATGACTATTTCACGAGTTAACATTTAGTGGATGTGTGTGCAGTATAAATATATATACACACGTATACATGTATGCACAAACATATACATGGATATATGGATTCATAGTATTTACATGCACAGGAACCTCTCTCTGGGTATGACATCCAAAATGCATTGATGTATACTGGAAGAATAGTTCATGACACAAGAACACATTATGTTTAGAATATGTGTTTATGTGCTCTATAATATAATGGGTTCTAATTTTGACTGAAAAAGCTAATATTTAAGATGCAATTAGTGGAAAATTTGTTTAAAAAAAGAATGCATTTACTACCTCTTGCCACTAGTGTGCAGTACAGACTTGATAATCTTAGTTTTGTAAGCCTTTATTTGAGTAACATTTATGTAGCAAATATACTGAAAAAGTCAAGTTTTTGAGTTGGTTTAAAAAGCAATATGTATATTTGAAACTGTTTAATGTTTTCTGTTCAAATATGATTTTTGGTAGCAAAGTAAGTGAGAGGAGAAAAAATAAAAGTGTGATGTTATACAGTGTAAGGTGGATCTGTATTTGATGATCCTGCAGAAGTATTTATTAATACATATATGATGCTTTTGATAGATAAAATGCTGATAGGGTTTCAGAACAAGGGAAACCTCAAAATTGTGAAACAGTTGTCTAAGTGCATATGTCAGTTAAATGAACCACAAAGTTGAATAATGAACTCAATGAATGTAAAATTTTGTGGACATTGAAAGTTTATAAATATAAAGATCAAACACTGTTTGAATTATTCATATGGAAAAATTTTTTAAATATGTCCTTTCATTCCTAACAAACATTTCTGATGTTCTTAGGATTTTCTTTTTGAAGAAATGTGTTATATACACATGTTTAAATTATTTTTATAAAGTAAGGTTAGATTTTTAAAAATGATTAAAAACTAAACAAACAAGACTACTTAGAATGAGTTTAATTATTTATATATTCTTTGTTTAATCATTTCTTGTAATGGGTTATAACACACAAGAATTTTAGGCTACATTTAAAAATACTATTGTAGCACAAGTATAAGCGTAAAATATTCAGTCTCCATACAGTTGATTGACAATCAGAAGGTGTGTCATGATTCGTTCTTTAAAATTTCGTGTAAGTTATTCTTTCTTACTCCCTTTTTCCTCAAAAATTCTGATAATGACCTTTGCATTTATCATAGCTCATCATCTCTATGAAGGTTTGAAAACAAGTGTAATTTCTGTTGTAGATGCCAAAAATGTTAAAAGCAAATACATGCCTGTCTAAGAACTGGTGATGGAAAGATTAGCAATTAAAGTTAAAGTTGGAAACAGATGTGCTTAATAGACCTAGATTTGTAAAAATGCATTTGAAAGTCTGGTGTGCTTTTAGAGCGAAATCATTCTTCAATTATTGACATATAGAGAAGAGAAAAGATAAGAATTTAATTGCAAAATCTAAGTGTTTAAAATACAACCAAAATAATATATAGTAGAGGTAATTATATCCAAAATGCTGTTTCCATGCTGAATTTAATACTTATTCAGCTTTTCCTTTGCAAGCCTGTCTATATTGATTCAGAATTAGATTATGAATTCTGAGTGTGTGAAAAGGATCATTTATATGAAATTTCATGGTCTAGAGGATCAAACATTCATGTAAGTAACATTGAATACTCATAATTCTGGTTCGTCATTTTAACAATCAGTGACTCTGATTCTTTCCATAATGGAAGAGATTCTCTGCCATATGTGAGAATACTTGCTAATATTTAAAAATTAGTCTCAAGGTAACAAAAATTTAAAAAGTAACTTTTAATTCTCTTTGAAAATTGTGAGCATTTGCTTGGGAGGTTCTAATATGTTTTCTTAATAAGTCATCTTTTTGTGATCATAATGTGCCTAGCAGCTTATAATTTATAATATTCCCTCAAAAATATGTATGAATACTTATAGAGACACAGGCATTGTTGGGCCCCTTTATGTCTTACATTGAAGCCTTATTTTAAACACCTCAAAATACCTTTCTGATTTGGGAGAAAATAGAAAATTAGAATTACGAAGTTGTATGTAGCTAAAATTCTACACTCACACCTTACCTTTTTAAAACATGTGGCATATGGGAGCTATTCTGCATACATCAAGGCAGGGTCATTGAAGACAGTTATTAGAAATAGGTGTATGGTGGAATATTAGTGCACTTCTGAGCTCAATGCTAATTTTGAAACATTGACTCTTATTGCTATTCCTGTGGCTTAAATAAATTATTCCACTGAAGTGGCTATACAAATTAATGTATCTTATGAATTCTGCCTCCAAACTGTATCTCACATCATTCTTTCCATCCCTGCTACTTCTCCAGACAGGGCCATTATCATCTCCTTGTTTTTTCCTTCCAGGTCTATTTACCAACACTGTTGACCTATTTACATTCGTTTTACACCCACTAAGCAGCATGATACTTCTAAGAAATTACATCGGATTGTATTAGCCCATTGTTGGAAACACTTCAGTGGATTATCTGTTACTTAGTAGATAGCTGCCTTCCAAGTAATTCAGCAGTTCAAGGAAGTTCACATTCACCTGCTGAAACCATCACAGGCTGATTGTTCAGTGGATGCCCACTGACACCACTCTTTCCTACCCTAACTGCTGTAACAAGCAATACGCTAAATCCCAGTGACACCCAATAGGTGATTACTGTTGACTCACATACAGCCCTATCTGTGTTTGGAGGGCAGCTTTCTCCATCTATCCAGTGACTCTGCTGTCCTTCAGGTTCTCAGAGGTTCACTCAGTTGGACACTAGTCCATCTGATCAGAGATTAGAAAAAAGAGAGAAGGGAAGATTATGCAAGGATAATTTATATGGGCCAGGCTTGGGAGTAGCATGCATTATTTCCACTTATAATTCACAGATGAGTACTCATTTGTAAAGCAATACCTCATTGCAAGGCATGTTGAGCAATGCGTTTAAGCTGTATACCCCCAAAGAAAAAGAAAATGGATTTGGTAAGCATCTAACTAGTTTCTGCAGCAAGAGTCGATACGTTACATGGTATAGTCATACTGACTAATGTCATATCTTATTAATAAATGCATTAATTAAGATACACTTTCATTAGTGTTGATAAATACATTTTGAGGACTTTGGCTTATATTTAAGGGAGAGTGGGCCTTCTAATCCAAATCTCTCATATTGAGAGTTTGGCTTACCTCTGGAGAGCTGGGAAGTGGAAGGCTTTTGTTTCTCCCCCCATGGAACTTGCCCTATGTCCTTGAGAAAGACTGAAGTGTGAGTGCTTCTCAAGGTGTATATTTCCCAAAGAAATGGGGAGAGAGGAAGGATAAGAGCTACCTGTAATGAGTTTCCTCTTTTACACTCACCAACCAGCCAATTCCCTCTTCCTTCTGGGTGGTTGGAGGGAAAGATACTTGGTTGGGCTTACCTCTGGAGAGCTGGGAAGTGGAAGGCTTTTGTTTCTCCCCCCCATGGAACTTGCCCTATGTCCTTGAGAAAGACTGAAGAGTGAGTGCTTCTCAAGGTGTATATTTCCCAAAGAAATGGGGAGAGAGGAAGGATAAGAGCTACCTGTAATGAGTTTCCTCTTTTACACTCACCAACCAGCCAATTCCCTCTTCTTTCTGGGTGGTTGGAGGGAAAGATACTTGGTTGGAGTCTGAAGAGTGTTGTGAGGGCAGCTGGCCATCCACAGGGATGGGTGTTTTGAATGGAGAAGGTTTTCTCCTTGAACCATTCATCATGGCCTACATGGCTTCATTTCTGCAACACCTCTTTTGTCCTTTCTTTGTCATTTCCCCCTGCCCATGCTTACCTCTTGCTACCCTGGCTTTCACTCATCTAATCAAAGGAACCAAACTTCTTCCTGCTCAATGGCTGGGTCCATGCTGTTTTCCTTGTTGAAAATATCACACACCTCACACCTCTTTCCCCTCCTATGCCAGCCACACCTTGTGATTAACCTCAGTTTGTACATCACTTCATTTAAAAAAGTCTCTGTCCAAAGTATGTTTCCTTTCCTATTTTTTTTTCAAAGCAACAAGTAATATTTTAAAAGACTTTATCAAACTGTGTGGTTATTTTTTTATTTGTTTACTGTTGCCTTCCCCATTGAACTGTCAGCTTCATGAGGATATAGATCATGTCTGCTTATTCACCTCTCCATACTCAATGATGAATAAATGTGCTTAATATTTGTGATGAATAGTAAATGAATGAAGTACTGTACTAACACTTTTCTTAATAGCTATAAATGCTTACATTTCTAAACAGAGGCTATGGGATAGTGTAAGGTGAGTAGTTGACTTCCTGGACTTGTCTTTTATTAGTAGATGAGTCCACCGCCCTCCATCCCTAAGGATTTTAGATTTTCCAGGGTACTGAAATGAAGTCTTATCCATCATGAAAATCTGTTCAGCTTGTTCTCTACATGACATAAATCAGCTTATCAGGCCAAAGAGTGAGGCAGATAAAACACCATGGTAGAATTCTGCAAATGAATATAAAAATGAAGCATGTGGGATACCACTTTGCTGATATAAGTACCTTCAAAACCTTTTAAACAAACATAATTAAGAATAATATAAGCACTGAATTACATAAGTCGGAATTAATTAAACTACTAGGGGATAATTTATAGGCATTGTCAAGGTAACTCTCAGAACCCTGAGATGACTTACTTAACTCTAAGTCTATTATAAGAATTATGAAATAAATTTAGGCTTTTCAGAATCTACTTGTAGTAACATCAAATGATGAAGAAAAAAGAGAGGTTAAGTTAAGCAATATCATTTTAAAGTTTAAAACACAATGAAAAGGAAACAACTCATATTTAATTAGTCTAGACAGTTAATAGGTTGAGGATAATGATAAAAGTAGACTAAAAATATATAAAGAATGAGGTCTCTAAGTGAGTTACACAGGTAATTACCTCACACAATGGCAATGTTTTATACCATGGGGAGCATTTGGTCTATGGAATATCTTTATTTTATATTTCAGATGATGGGATGGTTTCCAGAGACTAATGTTCATAAATCCAAAGCTTCTGTTTTATTTTCTCTTATCAGAAGTCTTTACAGACACATTCAATTAAGACAATTCCATAAAGATCCTCCTCTTATTAAATAGCATTAGTCATTTTACCTAGGAGACCAGTTTTCGTGTTGAAAGGGAGATCGGACCAGGTCTCCTGCCTTCTTTTCTTCTCCCAGAAGGTATGGCCACTTTCCTCTCCCCCACCATGTACAGACATCAAAGGTATTGATTGTATACAAAGGAATGAAAAATCAGACTGAAAACAAAGGTATATTCTCCCATTTTAAAAAAATCCTTTCTCTGTTATAAACATATGTGAAATGATAAATTTAAAACTGTCCATTCTTTTCATATACATTATATGTCACTTTTTACTGTAAAAACATCCCCTTTTATTTTATTTATTTATTTACCTGCTTTTTTTATGAGACAGGTTCTCGTTATATTACCCAGGCTGGATTGCAGTGGCATAATCATAGCTCGCTGTAACCTAGGACTCCTGGGCTCAAGCAAACCTCCTGCTTTGGCCTTCCACAGTGCTGGGATTTCAGGTGTGAGTCACAGTGCCTGGCCTTTTTTCTCAAGTATATAATTTAAGCGCAAGGAATCTAAGGTCAGGATTTGATAATTTGTTAGCGTTTGGCATGTTTATATACAGTGAGATAAAATTGATTATATGGGGAATATGGTTGAAAAATGGAGAGTATTCTTTTTCCTTGTTAGAACATTGGAATTAAATATGGTATAAATTATGATGCACTTCTATGATTCTGCCAGTTTTAACTATCTTAAGTTAAAGGGTAGTTTATTATGGTTAATGGATGTTAACATTAGTATTTCATAACCACACAAATTCTTTGAAGAATAATAATCAACTTCCAAAAGATATGTGTACAAACTCACCAATAAAAATTACAAATATTTTGTATAAGACATATGAAATCTGAAATTTTAAAAATTCTATGTGTATAGTTCACTAGTGTATCCTGAATAATAATATTTAGGCACTAAATGGCATAAACACAGTCATGAAAATGAGCCATGCATCAATGAACAGAGAAATTTTGATTCCTTTGGATGAGACAAGATAATGGTAAAAACATTCAGGGAATTGAAATAAAACAAAACAAACAGCAACCCAAAACAGGAAAGAAAAAAAAAGACACAAAAAAATCCCATGAAGCCACCACCTTTTTGATCGAATGTGGGCTACTGGAATATTAACATTCATATCAAATCAACATTCCAGCCAACAGATTTTCTTAAGATGCAAGTATCATGTTTCTGGTTTTCAGCCACTTCTTAGTTAATCATTATATCTTGCTGAACTAAATTCTTGCTTTAGAAAATTTCATGGACTACTGGTCACCCTCCAGAGAACAGCACTTGAATGAGGCAGCACCAGGATTGTATCCAGGATAGCAGGTCAAAGTATCACAAGTGCTACTTGTGAAATGAACTTGGTTTAGCTGCTCTAATGAGAAGGGACTATGGACTTGGAGAAGACTCACAGCATCACCATCACCTCTCCCGGGTTGTGAGTGTCCTAATTAGTAGCTATAGATTTAATGAGAGTTAAGAAATCATAAGGCAGTTTTAGCTATTATTTTTCCAGAGATCATCTGGGAGATTTGAAGACATACAATGTCATCCTTGAACTGAAGGTATTCTTTGAAATGCGTTTTAGAATGTGTAATTGTCACATGAGGCAATACTTCTGTGTAATGTAGTTCTGAAGTTATGATCAAAGCTAGAGGAAGATATAATTCTTTATCTATATTAAAACATCTAATGTGTACAAAATGAAGTTCTCATGGAATCTCATAAGGTTTCTCACATGGATAATCTGAATGTTACTTAAAACAGGTAAAAATTCTTTAATGCAGTTGTACTGAATTAACAGAATCCATTAGATTCAACTGAGAAGTTCTTTGTTGTTGTTTTAAATACATTTTTGGGGATTTTTTTCTAACTGATTAGAGATGCTTCTCTGATTTCTTTGCTTTGGAGAAGCTAATTATTTTTACATATACGTTGAGATCTACTGCTTTGAGATACCAGATTGCAAAGCTAGAGGATATTATGGAGATCCCAAAGACCAACTATGACTGTTAATTTTATGTGACAACTTGACTAGGCCATGTGATTGACATTTGAATCCATAGGTTGAGTAAAGTTGATTGTCCTCCCCAGGGCAAGTGGCGCCCATCCAATCAGTCAAAGGTCCAAACAGAACAGAGCCTGAGCCTCCATATGTAAGAGGGAACTCCTCCTGCCTGATTGCCTTTGAGCTTGGACATTGTTAATTTTTTATTTTTTTCTGACTTCAGATTGTAATTACACCATCAACTCTCCTGAGTCCCCAGTTTGCCAGTTGCAGATCTTAGATCTGTGTGTACTTATAATCTCTTAACATACAATTACCGATATAATATCTCTAAATATATATAAATGTGTTTATATGTCCATACATGAACACACGCGCGCACACACACACATGCACGCACACACACATCCTATTGGCTTTGTTTCTCTGCAGAAGCTTGACTCGTGCAACAATCTTACTGAAAGAGCCACAACTTGACCTAAGTGTACTTGCTGCAATGCCAGCTTCTTCCCACTCATTTTTTTCTTCTTTGACTAGGTTTATTATTGGCCGTGAAAGAGCTATATGTGCTTCTAGTTTGTAATTTCAAATTTGAAATGAAATAGTCATCCCTTGGTATCTGTGGGGGATTGTTTCCAGGATCTTCTGCAGATACGAAAATCCATAGATGTTCAAGTCCCTTACATAAAATGGCATAGTATTTTCATATGACCTATGCACAGCCTCTCATATACTTACATTGTATCTAGATTACTTATAATTCTTAATACACCATTTTCTAGGTTACTTATAATTCCTACACAACATTTCATGCATGTGGAGTCAACATAGCATTCTGGCACCTGGCAAATTCAAGTTTTGCTTTTCAGAACTCTATAGAATTTTTTTTCCTGAATATTTCGGATATTAGATAGATTGAATCCATGGATGCAAAACTCATGGATATGGAAGTATATACTTTATTTAACTTACTATTTATATTGATTAGTAGGTTGACTTAAAATAATTTTTATATGTATTGTTGAAAAGATATTGTGCTAGCATAACAATACTTGATATTTGGTTGATTTATTTTTAATTTTGTTTTTGAACGAAACCATTTTTGGTTTTACAAAGGAGAAGAGATGCAATTCCTCCTTGGTAGGTTCACAGTGAAACTAAAACAGTTTGAGTTTCAGGTCCCCTTCCTTATCCAGACCTCTAGTATGACTATGACAGAAGTCCTAGCAGGATGTACATATGATCACATGTGTTTTTGTGCAATTTTCATAAGATAATTGAGACACACATGTTAATATTTGTGTCTGTTTCCACTCTGACTTCTCACCCAATATTCTGGCTTTCTTCTCTGATTGACATCAATGAGCTGCGGAAATATTTGTGATCTTTCCAAGTTGATGTTGAGTTGAGACTACATACAGTTTGTAGATAGTGAAATGTATTTTTTATTTGTTTCTGATATATATTTAGTCAATATGAAAGTTCTCCCATTTCTAAAATGTACTTGATAATGCACCATACTTTTAAATGAAAATTACATAAAATATACCTTTTAAAGAATACCTACATTTGGGGGATAGAAACTTCAAAGAGTGAATATTCTAAATAAGAAATGGACCTTTGTGTTACATTGTGAGCTTACTTCTCTCAATTTCATTCTCAAAAAATGATCAACTTTTGGAGAAAGTCTGGAAAAAAGACTAAATGCTATCTATGAAAAATGGTATTACTATATCACTCTCGTACTAAAAGTTGATTAGAGTATATAAAGCCAAAAAGCTAGGAAAAAGTATAAAGCCAAAAAGCTAGGAAAAAGTATTAGTCATTTTAAAATTATTACTAGAACTTTTATTATGTTTTCTAGATTTTATTATGTTTTCTGTGATTTCTTAATGGTATTTGTGAGTTTTCTAAAATTTGCAAATTGTTTTCTCATTTCAAATATTTACTTTTATTCCCAATTTTTCTTTATCCCCAAATTGTAAAAAAAAAAAAAAAAACTGACTCGATGAAACCGTTGTTTATGGTCATCTGTATTCCTTTAGGTTAACCCCCAAGACCCCATTAGGCGGCCCTCTTCTTCATAGTACTGTGACCCATTGCACACGTGCTATAAGCACACACACTTATAACCAAGTGTGTGTTTGCACTTCCGCACACGTGTGATCATATTTACATTCTGCTAGGACCTCTGTCAAGCTCCTGTTAGAGAACTAGACAAGAGAGGTGCCCTGAAACTCAAACGTTTTTAGCTTCACTGTGAGCCCACCTGTGCAGAGGAGGAATTGTACTTCTTCTCCTTTGTAGAATAAAAAATGATTTAGTTCAAAAATGAAAATAAAATCAAACAAATATAGGTATCTTTATGTTAGCATACACCTTTTCTTTTTTTCTTCTTTTTCTTTTTGAGACAGAGTTTTGCTCTTGTTGCCCAGGCTGGAGTGCAGTGGAGCCATCTCAGCTCACCGGAACCTCTGCCTCCTGAGTTCATGCCATTCTCCTGCCTCAGCCTCCCGAGTAGCTGGGACTACAGGCGCCCGCCACCACGTCCGGTTAATTTTTGTATTTTTAGTAGAGATGGGGATTCTCCATGTTGGTTAGGCTGGTCTGAAACTCCCAACCTCAGGTGACCCACCCGCCTCGGCCTCCCAAAGTGCAAGGATTACAGGCGTGAGCCACCACGCCCGGCAGCATAATACCTTTTCTACAATACATATAAAAATTATTTTTAAGTTAACCCAATAATCAGTATTAACAATAAGTTAAATAAGGTATATATCTCCTCCATGAGTTTTGCATCCATGGATTCAATCAATCTCCGATCAGAAATATTAAAAACAAAAATTCTGTAGGTTCTAAAAAGCAAACCTTGAATTTACCAGGTGCGGAAGTGATTATATACACTTGTAATACATGCCTTTTGGCCTGTAGGGTGTAAATCACCCTGAGGACAGAAACCATCTTTTTTTCTTTAATTTTATTTTTTATATATATTTTTAAGTCTTTGTGGGCTCCTGCTACCTCGGGGTCTGACTCTTAGTAAGAAGTGATCAGCAGATGCTTGAAGATGGGCTTAATGCAAGTAGATAAAGAACGCTTTAGGATATGGGAAGGAAAGTTGCTGAGAATTAGCACTGCTTATTTTAACCTATTCACTATTGTTCTTTTGTTTTTTTCTACTTAAGTGGCTTTTGCTGCTGCTTTGTGTTTGCATTGTTCACAGGAAAAGGCACAAAGTCCCTAAAAAAGAAAGTGAAATTTTGTCAGTGATTCGGTTGCAGAAAATATTTGCACAGGTCAGACTCCTATTCCTAAAGGCTTCAAGAATGTCATATGTGATGGGAGAGTTAGGGAATGTGTTAACACATTTTAAGACACCCCATTAGCAAAGATTTTATAAGAAATAGAGTTTCCAAGACTAATTTATTTGCATACAAAGTAAGCAGCATCATGTTCAAGCCCCATTGCAAGATTGATACACAGAGTTTGAGGTTAGGAAATTCCTCTTTGAACCACACACTCAATGTTAATTTATGAATATGTAAAGAGGTGAGAGAGTAGGGTTTTTGACTCTTCCTAAGGTAGGGGTGTCAATAAGACGAATTAAGAGGTGAAAGCTCTTGTTATGTTTCAGATCATTTGATTAAGAATGCTCCAAGCAGAAGCTCTTTAAGATTTAAAATTTAGTTAGAAGGCATAAATGCTGTATTCCTTTTGAATAAAACAACCTCTGCTCTTTACATATTTTAACAGATTTATTGAAATATAATTCTCATACCATACAATTCACCCACTTAAAAATACAGTTAAGTGGCTTTTAATGTATTTACGGAGTTGTATAACTAATACCATAATCAACTGTAGAATATTTTCATCAGTCCAAGAAGAACTCAGTGTACATTAATAGTCACTTCTTATTTCTCTGCAGCCCCAAGAGCCTGAGAATACCATTGACTAATTTTATGCTGTAGATTTCTCTATTCTGGGCATTTCATATAAATGGAATTTTGTGACCTTCACTTTAGGTAGGTTTTCAGAGTTTCTGTAATCTGCTATGATAGCACTTTTTTCTGTCACAACTCAATAAAGAACATATACATAATGTTTTTTAAAAAAATCAAATAGCTTTTTAAAATATATATTAAATAGTGTAATTTTCTCTTTCTCATAGGAAAAATGTTAACATTCAGGTGTGTGTTAGTCATGTCTGAGGCAAGAAAAAAATTTTTTAAATATTATTTTTCTTAAATGAAAACTTTAGATTTGGCAGGAATATAGGCCACTTTCTTGTGTTTGGTAGAGAAGGAATGAGAGAGAAAAAAATACATTTTAATTTCCAAGGCTTTCCAGAAATGTAAGATCTTTCATTGTGACCATAGTTGGCAATATTTCTTTTTTACTTGATAAAATTAAATCACATACTTTAACTTCATAAAATATTCCCAAACGTGAATATTTTTCTTTAGTTTTATATTGCAGTAATTATTGTACAGCTTTAGGCAATATTTAATTAAGAAGTAAATAGCGTTAATTCTTTTAAAACTCTATTTGTCTATAGGAAAAATGTAAAACATGCTTTTCTTCCGAATATCATTTTTTTCTTCCCTTAAGAGACACAGTCTTGCTCTGTTGCTCACACTGGAGTGCAGTGGCACAATCCTAGCTCACTGAAGCTTTAAACTCCCTGGCTCGAGTGATCCTCCCACCTCAGCCTCTAGATTAGCTGGGACTACAGGCATGCACCACCACAACTGGCTAATTTATAATTTTTAAAATTTTTGGAAAAGGGTGTTTCTCACTGTGTTACCCAGGCTGGTCTCCAACTCCTGGCCTCTAGTGATCTTTCCACATTGGCCTCCCAAAATGCTGGGATTAAGGGTGTGAGCCACTGTGCACAGCCCCACTAACTTTCATATCCTATTATTTCAGCTTCTGTATTAGCTGAAGGACTCAGGGTCATGGAGCGGGAAGAGAGAGGGAGCTCATAGAATAATCTGTGAAGTTTAAAAAGTTTATAAGTGATAAATTAAAATGGTATCACTTTCAAATATATACCTTGAAGATGTTTCTACACAGCATTTTCCTAAAATCACAATCATGATTTATTTATTTTATAGCTGTGATTGATTTAAATATTATGGATATATATGCATATATATACACATATATTGTGTGTATATATATGCATGAATGGACACATTTATACACATACTTATACAGCATACACACACATACAGTATATATATACACACATATACAGCAAATATAATGATCCATTCTTTATTTTTTATTTTCTTTTAAATAATGATATGTATATATGAACAAAAAGCATTTATATAAATTTATAGCTATTATTGTACATTAAATAAGTATTGTAGAGTTTATTTTTGCATATACATTTTTACTTTCTTTCCTGCTCCACTTACCTTGTATCACTCACTGCAGATTCCTTTATCTTCCTAATGCTCAATACAAAACCATATGCCAATATGTATGAATAACTATATACTTATATACTCATAGTATATGTGTACATATAACTAAAGACAAATACGTACAGATACCTATAGTATTTTGTAATTTTCATGTACTGGATCACATGAATGGTTTTCTTACTCAACATCTCATGGCCAAAATTCCGAGGAAACTAGTGACATTGAATGGCTTCAGAATGTTTCACAACATGATGATTCCACAATTTATTGAATTATTTTCCTAATGGTGAACATTATTCTTTTTTTCCATCTTTTGTCCCTGTGCACGATTTTTCAGTAAACAACTCTGTGCATGTATCATTAGACTCTGAAGCTTTGATTTTTAGTCTGGTATTTTTTAATACCTCAGTTTAAGGTATGACGAATGCCCTCATGCTAATCTACTTCAGGAAATCTAATCTCAGGTTTTGATTTAATCTATCTGGGATTCTCCCCACTGTCTTCAGGAAGGTGTCTCAAATCTGGAGAGGAACATATTGCCACAGACCTGAAGGCATCTAATCACTTTTGTTACCTGTGATGTCTGCACATGATGAGCCCTAATAAGTTTTGATTAGATGCTTGTCATTATGAATTTTATCTTGTTGAGTGTTAAATATTTTCATCGTTTTATAATTATTCTTAACCTTTGTTCTGAGTCCTAATTCCATTACTTGGAAGCGTATCTTTCATGTCTTGAAGCTTTTAAGTCTTGTTAGATGAGACCAGAGTAGCATTTAGCATCAGCATCAGCATCAGCAACAGATCTATTTTCTGTCACCATAGATTAGTTTGCATTTTCCAGAATTGTATAAAAATGTAATTCTACAGTGTTTACTTTTTTCTTCTATCTTCTGGTACTTAGCATACCTGCACAGAGATTCATCATTGATATGCATATCAAATTGTCTTTTTTTCCCTGGCTGTTAACACTTTTTTCTTGATCACTGGTTTAAGCAATTTGATTGTAATGTACATTGATACCACCTTCCTATTTCTTATGCTTGGAGTTTGTTAAAATTCTTGAATCTTCAGGTTTCTACTTTTTATTATATTTGGAAAATTTCTGGTCATTATATTTTTCAAATATTTAACTTCCCCTCTTCTTTGCCAGGAACTCTATTTACAGTATATTAGGTGACTTGAAGTTGTTCTACCATCTGCCCATTGGCAGTCACTGAGGTCTCACTAGGGTGGGCTGTTGGGAAAGTGCTGGAGGATGTTAGGGAGTTTTGATCAATGGGTTGTATCCATCACTTTGAGGTATGCCCCAGTTTTCCAATGTTATTCTCTGTGATTTGGTCATCTATGTTTTCTAACAGGCACCCATTGAAGTAAGATTTCTACCTTGCTGCAGAGAAAGGGAGAACTAGAATTGCTATCTTTTTTAATATATAAATTTTAAGGAGATGGCTTTCAGATCTTTGGAATAAATATTTCTGGGATAGAAAACTGTCAAGAAACTGGGAAAATATTTATTCCTTAAAGGGGCAGATAAATAATTTGCAAGTTTTTGTTTTTCTTTTTAAAAATACATGCTCCAAGAAAAGGGAAATCGGGGGCTACAGTCACAAGTAAACCTGTCTGAAGTTTTGTCAAGCTAAGAGGAACATTAAGTTTCTTTTGATGACTACCATGCTTATTTTATCACTTGTGCTTTCTTTTTCTGGAGCAGTTTAAATGTTTTTTTTTTTTTTTCCTGCATTATGTGTTGTATTTTTCTATTTATTTCATGACAAGTAAGTTTTGATTGGATGCTTGTCATTATGAATTTTATCTTGTTGAGTGTTAAATATTTTCGTCATTTTGTAATTATTCGTAACCTTTGTTCTGAGTCCTAATTCCATTACTTGGAAACATATCTTTCATGTCTTGAAGCTTTTAAGTTTTGTTAGATGAGACCAGAGTAGCATTTAGCCTAGGGCTATTTTACCTACTGAGTACTGAGACAAAACCATTTGGATGGAGTACTTTACCCAATGGACTGTGAATTATGAGGTCTTCCACTCTGGCTGTTGAGAACAGGGATGATTATTAACTGGCCTTGTGTGAATCCTAGAGGTTGTTACTTTTAATTCTTTCAGATGTTAGTTTTCTTAAAAGTATGCACTGATCACCACCCTGTTGAATACTCTGCAGCCCCTGAGGGTTCTCTCTCTGATGGTGCTCATCTTGGTGAGCACTTTGCTAGACATTTCATTTGAAGACTATGACTAAGAAATAAAATTATTTGTTGTGATTCAGTATCTGAAGCTGTTAGAAATAAATAACTCAAAATTTAAGGGAAAATCAGGCATATTTTTAGATTAAAAATGGAATAATAGAAAGTGATTGATTTCTAAAGGAGCTAGGTATTTGCCAATAATTTTACAAAATAACCTCCTCCTATTGATTGAACAAATTTATATAATCAACTCTCTCTAAATGTATATGTTATAGATTGATAAACAATCACATAAAGAACCACACACCATCTTGTATTTCCTTATCTGAAATATATGCTAGATAACTTCTTGATAAACTACAAATTACATTTCTCAGATCAATATTCTGAGCAAGTCATAATGAATTATCTGTTGACCATGTGATATCCTTTGTTACCTTGTGGATATGTCTGTTAAGAAAAATAAATAATTATTTGGAACTCTAATTGGCTTTTTCCTGGCCTTTCAGTGACTCTGTGGACAAAAATCAGCCATCGGCTAAAATGTGTAACCTTGGATTGTTGAAACAGGCACTGAACCTTCACTTTGACTCCATTGAGTTAGGGATTACAGAATGGCAGTACTGATTTAAAATAACCCTTTCAATCATTTATAATAGACACAGTAAGGATGTATTACTTTTCATATTTTTTATTTATAAAAATTTTATGATTCAGTAGTTCAACCCTTGGATGAACTGCCATCCATATTCATCTGCACCCCCACAACCATATATAGAAGCAAAAAGTTAGCCTCCTATTACATGTATGTTACAAAGTTCTATGTCAAAGAGTAATAATGTCTTCAAGAGGTGGCAGATTCTCTTAATGAATCACTAACAGGCAAAAAGACTTTAGACTAATAGATCTTGCGCTTTAAGATAAACCAGAAATCTTTATGCTGGGCTACTCTCCAACTATGCCTATAAATAAAGTGGGCATAGAGTTTACTTTTTAAAATGTTTTATTATGGAAAACTTTGGCTGTGTACAAAAATACAAAGAATACTATAATGAACCCCAACATTTCCATCAGCCATATTTAATAATTTTAATCTCATGAACAGCATTTTTTGTCTATATTATTCCCATCTGCATTTCTACCTTACATTATTCTGTCTGGAAGTATTACAGCATGTATCTCAAAACATAAAGACTTATTTATCACTAAATATAACAATAACATTTTAAACCAAAAAAATGAAAAATGATTTGCTAATATTAAATATTTAGTGTTCAAAATTTCAATTTACTAAGAAATATGATTTTAAAATTATTTACTTTATTTGAATCAGAAATCAAATACAGCGCAGCCATCTTGATTGGATATATATTTTCAAGTGTGGTTTATATATATATATATTTATATCTATTTCTCCATTTCTCCTTTTTCTCTTTTTATAATTTATTCATTAAAAAACTAGATCATTTATCCCGTAGAGTTTTAATGTGCAATACCCTGTACTGTAGTACTGTTTGATATTTTACTCCATCCTCTGTGTCTCCTACAAAATGAAAGTCGAATTTAAAGAGTTTGGTTTGATTCAATTTCAAGACTTATTCATAGAAATGTGTCAGTGTGTTTCTCTATTAGGAAGCACATGATATATGATTGTGTCTGACTGTGGTATTGGTAGACTGATACTCATTGCCTAGAACCATAGATGAATCAGGAGTTGCAAAGCTATAATTTTCCAGCTCAATTATTTCTGCCCAAGCTATTATTTGGAATATTTAAATAAAGAGAACTTAATCTCATATAATATTTTGTTCATTTAAATAAGTCAGGACACATAATAAATTTATATTCTCCCCAACCCCGCCATTTCTTTAACCAAGTAACAAAATAATGAATTGGATCGCTACCATTCTTCAATGTTGATCAAATTTGATAAATTTTTCTTTTTTTAGTATCAATATTAAGACATGGATTTAAACTTATTGGATGTATTTCATTCTATTACTGTATTATCCTTACTGATATTCAAAAGCTACCATATTTAGAAAGCAGAAACCTCTTTATATTGTCTATTGAGTGCAATTGATGTATTAGTAATAATACATCAATTTTTTTATAGATTTCTCACTTCATAGAATGACAAGATATACTGGAATCACCCTGTTTCAGACCTGGATAAAGCAAACTCTTTAGAGTCCAGGGTTCTTTCAGTGGGAAACATCTTAAGACCACAATCTGTGCATACATATGTGCATAGATACTGAGATGGTCATTATTTCTAGGCCATTTCAGTGGAAAGACTGGGAAAAATTGTAAATATATTGAATTATTTTTGCCTCTCTTTATTGGTCATAGTTTCTAAAGCCCTTTTTAATCTATCCTCATTATTTTTGGATTTTAGCATTTTATTTCTTTTCATCTTTCCTCAAGGAATCATCTGTTGCACTAATTTGCTCTTCTGTTCCTTCTAGTTTATTCTGAAACAATTTTTCTTTTCTTCTATTTTCTATTCTTTCAATATAGAAGAGACAGAAAAGTACAAAGAAGAAAACAAGAAAGGTCACCCAGAGAGAAGCATACTGAGATTTTTGTGTACAGTCAGCTCATTTAAAATACTGATATTGGGATCCTACTGCTGCCTGCTTTTTCATTTTCCATGAAAATAAAACCTGACCTGAAGTGTAATGATTTTTTCTTTTATTTCTAATTCTTTCCTGGGTACTGTTACATTTTTCTAATTCCTGGTTTTCCTGCATCATACTATTTATTGTTTTAATAATGTTGTTCAATTGCATTAAAAATTAGTTCTGTTTTTCTTTTTCTATAGTGGGCATATATCTTCCACTGCTTCATTGTTAGTAGCATACTTTCACTATCTTTAAAACATTATTTTTATCTTTTTGTCCTTAATAAGATCATATATGATTCAACTACGATTGTCTTCTGTTGCTCATTATGGCATGAATTAATTTTTGTACTGATAATAAAAAGATTGAATCTAGAAACATTTTCTGGCTTCACTGCTTGAGAGCTGACTATTCTTAATATTTTCATGGAATATCTAAAATATTCCTTGTTCTTTCCAAATATTTCTTGTTCTCTCCAAAAATGCCTGACTCTGGATTATTTCTTTTCTCTGCTTGTATTGCCACTATCCCATCAATACTGCCACTATTCCCATCTATTATCAGTATTCTCTTCTCAGTAGAGGGTGTGTTTTTGAAGGAAGCTTGATGTTTTCTGTTTTGCTTTGTTTTGTTTATGAAAGTATAAAGGATTAACACTTTCCTAGTTCTTTAGGGTTTACCACTAGCCTATTCCATTCACTCACAAATCAGGTTGTGTAAAAATGTGTGAACTCTCCTAGTTGTATTTACTGTTCTCACATTGGCCTGACACACTTGCCAAGGCATGAGGATTGCCAACTGAAGGGTTCCCATATTATCACATCCTCCTTTTCTTATATGTTCACAAATAGATGCTGATCTTCTGCAATTCCTGAGGTGTCAGTAGATTTTCTTAACCTACTTATGTCTTAGGGTTCACAGGGATAACTTTTCACCTCATTTTGTTATAGGCATCTACAATTTTGGTTTTGTTAAGTTCACTGCTCCGACTGGTTTTATGGAGAGACTTGCAGACTTTAGAATAATTACCATCATCATACCACTGCCATCTTGCTATGATTCCTCACAGGAATAGGTATATGTTTTTTAATTCCAGATTCACAACTTCCATACATAGTTATTCATAAATTAATCTGCCTAAGGAAGTACTTTGCAAGCAAGTTTTCCTTTCCTATATTACCTTCCATCCACTTTTCAAATGAAGGGCATACTCGTCTCTTTTTCTCAGTATTATTTTGAAGCATTTTGTGAGAGTGGAAAAACACTTGGGGTACTTAATAGAGAGATAGCAGATCCCCTGGAGCTCAGAGGGATATGTTGAAATATTGTTGTTGAGAAATAAACTAATCAATGGGTCACAGATCTTTGGCATTTCAGGTGGTTTCTAATTTTCTCTTTATAAGAATATAGGAATATGACCTACCAGACTGGTCAGCTTATAAATAATAACAAATAAATTTTGATATTAGATAAAAATATGTCTTTGTCATGTATTTAGAAGGATAGTTAATAAAACCCAAAGACCCTGATTAAATAAAACTTCTTCCATGTCTAACATGTGTGATCAATTTTCTTAATGCCTACATTAACAAAAGAATAATTCTTATGTCATTCTATCAGTAACTAATTTCATCCATAAACACACAAATTAATTGAAAAAAGGCACCTATCTCATTAAGAGATGCATTTCTAGTAAATGATTAGTTTATATTTAATAATTATCAAAATCTGTACTATCTTGTTTATTTTTAAGCAATTGTGTACACATAACAATTATTAGGGTAATTCATTCCAAAAGAAACTTTTAAAAATATTTGGGGTGTTATAGTAATAATAGATACATACATACTTTATACCCACAGTTTTATTGCATATTATAGAGTAAAAACTTTCTCAAGTGTAAACATTTCACATATCATGGTATGATAATCTGGAGGCAATGGGATAATAAAAATTGAGGGAATAAAATAACAATATAAAATTGTAAGTAGATGATACCAAATATCACATTTCTATGTTTTTAAGATGTCATTGCTTACAGTAAAGTGTGATATAATCATTCTATTTAAAATGTCAACATGTAGACTTTTGTCCAGGCCAGATGCAAGATGGTTGTACTCTTGCGAAGACATGTTGGCTGTCATTGCCTCGGAGCCCAATTTAGCCCTCTGCTCTATATCAGAAAAGCTGCTCCTTTGGAAACCTCAGTCAAAAAAGAGATGGAGTGGCTCTGGAATAAGAACATAGGTTCAAACTGCCCTTTATCTTCCCATAGCACTATCTACAGTTGGTCTATTCCCATGGCGATGTCCATTTGCCACCATGGCACTGGTATTGCTTTGAGTGCATGGGTCTGTCTTTTTGGTATCGGCCCTTTTGCTCCCCGGGAACTTTGAGTATTATTTGAAACTTGTGAAGTCCCTGTGTCTGGGGCCAGCACCGATCCACCACAGCTAAGTTTGTACTCCTCTTCCCTCTCATGTCTCACACCTGGAGTGCGATCTCACACTTGATGTGGTATCTGGGAATAGCCTTGAAGCCCAGCTACATCAGTCTAGAGTGGTTGTCTTGGTTCTTACTGTGTTGTCGTCTGTAGGGCTGGCAGCTATATGAAGAGCTGATGTTCCCAACGTCATCTTTCCACACACTATTAAGTTCACATATCTTCCCATTTGTCACTCTTATCTCCAGTCTGGGCCAAGTTCTCCTGATTTATTTAGATCCTTTTGGGCTTTCAGATCCCCTGGAGCTCAGTAGCAGTAGATCATAGTGGTGGAAAAGAGTCCAGTTTTACCCTTGTTTCTAAATATCGAGTGGCTGCAAAATCTTCCCTTTTCCTGCCCACAACTTGCCTACTCTGGGCATAGAAGCACTTATTCTCTCTCCAACTGGGCTTTGATTTGGGCTGAGTCAGCTTTTGGCTCCTTCTCCCTGAGACAGTGGAAACAGACAGCTCTGTGGCCTCTGTCCTGGGGGCTGGGGGTGAGACTTTTGGTGCCACTGCCTATGGGTTGTTGGCCTAAAGGACAATTCTGTTCATTGGTCATAACCCATGCCTTTAACACCTACACAGTGTTATTGAAAGAAGAGAGAGGAGAGAGTGGAAGGGAATTAATCTGTCCCAGCTGGAGGGAGATAAAGAGGGCTACTTAATTCTTGGAGATGCCATTTTGGGGAGAAAATATATCGCTTCTGGCACAAGACAGAAATCCAGACAACTACCATTGAATATATTATTTCTCAATGATATTTCCTTTTATTGCATTTCCAGAAAAGCAAACTTCTTAATTTCATGCTTCCAAGTCCATATACCATTTTTTTTTCTAAAACTGAGTTAAAATACTCATTTTATGAAAAGTAAATATTTAAAATTCACTAAAAATTTTATTTTTGAGTTCAAATAAATAAACCATTTTAACAAAAACTTCAAAAATTAAAAAATATATTGGTAAGAGAACAAAAAACCATTGAGATAAGTGATTTGACATCCTTATTTTGACTTGAAGAATACAATAACTTTTTTATTTGTTAAAGCTAAACATTCTTCAATGTATTTTCTACCATTCTCTAAAGTTAAGGGAGGGAATTAGGTAAAATCTACTTTAAGGGATTGTGGCTAAATTTTTTGAAGCAATGATCTAAGGCATAAAATACTTCTTTGTGGCTTATATTCCCATTTGAAGACTTCTCTTTGCATTGATAAATAATACATGTTATTTGGAATCTTAACCTTGCTGTCACATATTTCTGGTCCCACTGCATTTGAGTCTACTCTTTGGACATATTTCCTCCTTACATTCCTCAGCTTTCATAAGGATATATCGCTACCAAAACCTGACCAAATGTAAAATACTTGCTCATATACCCTTACGCTAATTGATATTCAATACTTATCTCAAGAACCACATTAAAAACATGTGTACCAACATGAAGGCAATCGGGAGAGCTAACAAAATTTATTGACCAAGGTCAATCTGATCACAATTTCAAAAAATGACCCAAACTTAAGTGTGAAGAAAAGATTTGGGGGGTGAGCATGATGAGGAAACTGTTATGAGCCTGTTACAGTAATCTAGATAGAAATATTCACGTGTCCTGAGCTTGGTGGTGGAGGAGGTATGTTGAGAAATATGCAGGTGAAGGAAGTGATAATGATTGGTGATTAAACGAATGTTGCAAATGCATGAAGATTCAGGGGAGGTGACACAGAAAGAGAAGTTAAGATTTCTGACCTTATCAGCCAGGTGGACATTCACCAAGAGAACACAACAACAAGAAGAAAAATGTAAGGGAAAAAGACAGTGAATTTAGTTCTGAATATGTTGAGGTTGAGTTGGAAGTGTTTGGTAGGATTATGGATTTGTGAATGTAGAAAGGAAAGTTGAACAATGAACAGAGAGATGATGGCTTAAGCCATGACAGTAGGTGGGATGACTCTGGGTTGGGGCACTGAGGATTGACACCAAGCAAGACAGAGAGAAAAGGAGAAACTGCACAGAAATCCAAGCAGGAGGGTGTTGCGGGAAGTCAGGGACCCGAACGGAGGGACCGGCTGAAGCCACGGCCAAAGAACATAAATTGTGAAGATTTCATGGACATTTATTAGTTCCCAAAATTAATACTTTTATAATTTCTTACACCTGTCTTTACTGTAATCTCTGAACATAAATTGTGAAGATTTCATGGACACTTATCACTTCCCCAGTGAATATCCTTGTGATTTCCCATGCCTGTCTTTACTTTAATCTCTTAATCCCATCATCTTCTTTGTAAGCTGAGGAGGATGAATGTCGCCTCAGGACCCTGTGATTGTATCAACTGCACAAGTTGTTTGTAGAGCTTGTGTGTTTGAACTATATGAAATCTGGGTATCTTAAAAAAAGAACAAGATAACAGCGATGTTCGGGGAACAAGAGAGGTAACTTTGAACTGGCCGCTGGTGAGCCAGACGGAACAGAGCTATATTTCTCCTCTTTCATAAGCAAATAGGAGAAATGTCGCTGAATTCTTTTTCTCAGTAAGGAACATCCCTGAGAAAGAGAATGCACCTGGAGGGTAGGCCTATAGACAGCCCTCTCAAAGCGAGCCATCTTTTATGGTTGAAGCCGAAGGGATGAAATAAACCCCAGTCTCCTGTGGCGCTCCCAGGCTTATCAGGTGGAGGAAAATTCCTGCCTAATAAATTGTGGTCAGACAGGTTATCTGCTCTCAAACCTGTTTCCTGATAAGATGTTATCAGTGACAATGCCTGCCTGAAACTTCATTAGCAATTTTAATTTCTCCTCATCTGGTGGTCCTGTGATCTCACCCTGCCTCCATTTGCTTTGTGATATTTTATTACCTTGTGGAGTATGTGATCTCTGTGACCCACACCCTATTCGTGCACTCCCTCCCCTTTTGAAAATCCCTAATAAAAACTTGCTGGTTTTACCGCTAGGGGAACATCACCGATCCTGCCGACATGTGATGTCTCCCCTGGACACCCAGCTTTACATTTCTCTCTCTTGTGCTCTTTCCCTTTATTTCTCAACCCAGCCGAGACACTTAGGAAATAGAAAAGAACCCACGTTAAACATCGGGAAGCAGGAAAACTATTCTTTGTATAAGCCCAAGGAAGAGAGTCTTTGAACAAGGGCATTGTCAACAGTGTATAATTCTGCCAAGGATTCAAGTAAGGGCAGAACTGAATATTGTGTGGTGGAAAGTATGAGGAATGCTGGTAGCAGAAGCGAGTGAGAAAGTTAAGTGCAGCAACTCTTTCAAGGCACTTGATGGTAAGAGGAAACAAAGAACTTGAGTGGAAGCTCCAAGACTGGATAAAATATTATCCTTTTTGTTAATCTGTTTAAGTTCCCTGTAGATTCTGGATATTAGACATTGATCAGATGGGTAGATTGTAAAAATTTTCTCCCATTCTGTGGGTTGCCTGTTCACTCTGATGATAGTTTGTTTTGCTGTTCAGAAGCTCTTTAGTTTAATTATATCTCATTTGTCAATTTTGGTTTTCGTTGCAATTGCTTTTGGGGTTGTAGTCATGAAGACTTTTCCCATGCCTATGTCCTGAATGGTGTTAGCTAGGTTTTCTTCTAGTTTTTTTATGGTTTAGGTTTTATGTTTAAGTCTTTAATCCATCTTGAGTTAATTTTTGTATAAGATGTAAGAAAGGGTCTGGTTTCAGTTTTCTGCATATGGCCAGCCAGTTTTCCCAGCACCATTTATTAAATAGGGAATCCTTTCCCAATTGCTGGTTTTTGTCAGGTTTTTCAAAGATCAGATGGTTGTAGACGTGTGGTGTTATTTCTGAGGCCTCTGGAAACCATCATTCTCAGCAAACTAACACAGGAACAGAAAACCAAACACCGCATGTTCTCACCCATAAGTGGGAGTTGAACAATGAGATCACATGGACACAGGGAGGGGAACATCACACTCCGGAGCCTGTCAGAGGGTCGTCGGGGGGCGGGCAAGGGGAGCGAGCAGCAAATCACCATGAAACATGTATACCTATGTAACAAACCTGCACATTCTGCACATGTATCCCAGAACTTAAAGTATAATCATAATAATAATAAAGAAAAGATTATCCTTCGACCCTTGATCTCCCACACTCCCTCATCCCCAACCGGAATGGAAAGTATTGAGCAATTACATGTTAATGGGGAAGAAACCAAGAAAATTTCAAGATACACGAGATAAACAACTCTTAGAATGAGTTTGCCAAGTACCCTGAAGGTATGAAATTCTAAGTACAACTGAAATGATTAGACTTTGACTTTAGAAGAGATATTTAAGTTCTTTAAAAGAGTAAAAGATTTCTGTAGAGACATGCAAATTTGTATATTTCATCACAGGAAGTAGGAGGTCCTTAGCTCCTATTTCTCCATGAAAGAAGTTGAAAGATTATTTGTTGAAAGTTATTGGAGAAATGCTAGATTTGGTGTTTAGGGGATATTGAATAATTCTACATGGTTAATAATATTGACTTAAATATTTGGTGAATGATTTCCAAAGAGCAGAACTTTGGAGTCTGCATTAACTACTTAATCCTTTTAGATCATTTTGAAGGTTAAAATGTGAAGCAAAATGACAATAGGGTATGTTACTTTTTTTGCCTTTTTGTAATTATTTTTCTTTTTCTACTATATATGAATAAGAAAATACTTTATGTTACACAATACTTTTGTTTCTTGGAGATCGTCTTCAGTTTTTTTCCATTCCATGCTTATCTGAATATAGAATACACATTTATATGTGGTACTGATAATTTTCCAGAAGTGAATTATAGCAGATATTTCTGAGATCAAGGATATGGCAAATTGCCTGGTTTAAATTTTCATAAACACTGCAATAAAAACAGAGGATTTTTAAACAGTGATTTTGGAGTTATATTATGGTACAAACACAGAAAAAAGAGAAGGTTTACCAGAGAATAAACTAAATAAATATTAAATAAAAGGACAGGAACTTGGAAAATGCTTTCTAATGCTGAGTAATTCACCTCATAGAGTACTTTCTATTTCTGTCACTGTCAACTTAACGAATGCGATATATCAGTTGTGGATGACATTCATAATTCCACTAAATTAATCATTGTTAGCATCTATATGTCCACTGCTTTAAACTTCTCAGCTGCTAAATAGATTTTCATTACAAATCCATTAATCTAAACCTAAATTTGAAGAGGCAAATAACAAAATTAAGGTTATTTTGTGTCCAAAGCATAATTTTAAAATGTTCAAAGTAATTGTTTTTTAAGGAGAAAGTATAGTTGTTTAATCAATCTGTTCATCAATTTTCCCTGCTATATTGTTTTAGTGGCTTTAGTTGTATAATATTTTATTACTTATTATTTTTATTTATTTTTTTACTCCTCCATGCCTAGAATATACAAATAACAGTGAGGAAGATAGAAGGTGGAGTAGAATGAGGACCAGGAGTAGGAGATGAGGGCTGAGGAGTTATCAGATCATGTGGATAATGACTTTGATTTATATAGTAAGTTGATTGAAAAGCTATTGAAGAAAATTGAGCAGGGGAGTTTCATGATCTGAATTGCTTTTTAAAAAGCTTTATTTGGTGGCTATCTTGAGAAAGGAAGTATGAGGCTACATGCAGAAGCAGAAAGAATGGAGGCTATTAAAATAACTGAAGTAAGAGATCATGGTGGTTTTTGATCAGAATAATGGTGGAAATGGAGAGAAGTAACTGGATTTATTATGCTTTGTGAAGGGCAAGCTGATTTAGTTAGCTTTAGTTTGGATGTGGCATAGAGAAATAAAGAACTTAACATATTCAATAATTTTGGGAAGGATGGTATCGATATTTACTGAGGTGACAAAGATTGACAGAGAAACAGTTTTGAGGGAGAAGTTCTGAATTCGGCTTTCCAGTGTGTTAAGTGTGGGATGCCCTTTAGAGGTGTTGAGTAGGAAGCTGGACATGTGCATTCAAAGTTCAATGGAAAACTATAGGCTGGAGACAGACACTTAAAATTTGCCAGCATTGCAATTAGTACAAATGAAGTAGGTACACGGGAACCATCCAATGGAGTAGATCAGAAACACAGCAGGCAGCAGGACCAAATTTCAGTGCACTCCAGCATTGAACTTTACTTGCCAAATAAATTTTTTTTCTTGACCTATTTAATAAATTTCCTAGAGGACTATATTTTATTATTTAAATTTTTGAATTTGCTGTGTCCTTAATTTATGAGTGTAATATATTCTTATTTTTTTCTTGAAGATAGTGATGACAGTAGTTTTTTAAAACTAGTATCCTCTTCTATATCTTACATTGGTTCCAGTTACTTCTCTCCATTTCCACCATTATTCTGATCAAAAACCACCATGATCTCTTCCTTCAGTTATTTTAAGAGCCTCCGTCCTTTCGCCTTCTCCATGTGGCCTCCCTTTTCTTCCATTTTTTTCTTTCCTCTATGGACATTCTGTTTCTTAATCGTAATCTTGACTATTCCTGTTTTTCTTGTTTTGTTTTGTTTTGTTTTGTTTTATGCCACTCTTACGTTCTTCACATGCCCAGAGATCTTTGATTTTTCCACTCACAATGATGAATGATGTGGATTTATTTGAGGTATTTGACGTGGGTTTCCTTTGCTGTTGTTTATAAAAATTTGCTTTCCTGCCTCCTCTCTCTTTTGAGTGGTACAGTTCATTGAGAGTTCTGTTGGCAATTGAAAGATTTATTGATGGATTGAATTCCCTGTGGTTTAATGACGAGATTTCAGAAGTTAAACGGGGAGCATTCAATTACCCAAATGAATTCGATATTCTTTTGGTAAACCTAAACCAAAACTGGTTGCTTTTATTTTACTTCTACTATCCTCTGTTTTATTTAGCAAAGTAATTTATATTCTTCTGGCTAGGGATTAATGCCACATTGTCTATTTAACTACCATGATAGTGAGCTGGACTTGCCTACTCAGACTTTCAAAGAACTCTGTGGTATTTTCTCTTGTTCTCTTCCTTGCCTTCTGTGTGCTCTCTTTATGTTACCAGCTCTGAACATGGAGTCTCTCTGTAGTGTGTTGGGAAATCAGCTTCTACCATTATTGTAGTTGATTTCTAGTATACTTAGACTATGACATTTTCTGCTGTTTCCTTTACTATCTCTTCCTATCAGTTTATTGCCTTTGAGACAATTATTTCAGTGGCCTTTAGGTCTATAATTATAGATGCAATAATGGTTTAAAACTCAGGTAATGCATTTGGCAAGTACTTTCTTAAAATTTGCTTCCTCCAGTTACTATCTTTGTGAATTTAGGAAAGTTACTTAAGTCTCTTAAAAATATGGTTCACCTTGAGGTGGAAAGATCACGAGGTCAGGAGATTGAGACCATACTGGCTAACACGGTGAAACCCCATTTCTACTAAAAATACAAAAAATTAGCCGAGCGTGGTGGCGGGTGCCTGTAGTCCCAGCTACTCGGGAGGCTGAAGCAGGAGAATGGCATGAACCCAGGAGGTGGAGCTTGCAGTGAGCCGAGTTCACGTCACTGTTCTCCAGCCTGGGCAACAGAGCGAGACTCTGTCTCAAAAAAAAAAAAAAAAAATATATATATATATATATATATATATATATATATATATATATATGTATGTATGTATATATAGGGTTCACTTTTCTCTAGTGGAGGGATAATGATAACAATGCCTAACATATAGGATTACTGTTAGCATTAAGTAAGGCAATATATATCAAGTTCAGTTCTTGGGGACTAGCACATGCTTAATATTACTATTATTAATAACAACATTATGAGTACTACTTTTTATTTTTAAACAGATAGTGTAACATTGGCTTTTGTATTTTAATTTGTTATAAAATTACACACATATTATGTAATATGGATGATGGAAACATTTACCTACATAGGTTAAAATGTATGTCAATATAATGAAAACAGCATATATGTGTGCAACTACATATTTTATATATTTATCAAATTTCACGGTTCTGCTGAAAATTTTTAATTTTAAGAACGATTGTGGGAAAATAATCATTGTTTGCATTTGTAGGACTTTTCTCACCTTTTTATTTTTTTCTGCAGTCATTTTCTATGGAAATTTATTGACAGCGTTTATAGATTTTTTCACATATTTTATCAGCCCAAGCAGTATGTATATACTTTTTTTTCCATTGCCCAAGTTTGTCTCCGTTACAATTAATATGCTATTAAATAGACATAAAAAAGATTACAAAGAATACTGAGGTACTAATATTCAGGATGAAAAGATAAGGGTTAATTGGTAAGCTTAGAAACCAGCTGTTCAGTTGTTTCAGAGTTTGTGGAGGTAACTGAGTTCTGCCTAGTTTTCAACTGATGAATTGGAATTTACAGAGATTTGCTTATTTTTTTTTAGAGGTTAGCATTTTTGAACTACAAGTATAACAATAAATGGTTCAACCACAATCATTACATCAACAGCAACAAGCCTGCCAGAATCCACATAGGAAAAAAGCAAAACAACACTAAAGCTAAATGAAAGACTAATGTGGATTATCCTGTAACCACCCTTTATAGCATCCTGTGATTATAGTTTCAACTTTCTTTTTCAGTTTGACATTCGTCTTGGTCAACATAATGATGAAATGGAAGAACTGTCAGGCAATGTAAAGGAAGAATCCAAATCTCAAAACAGCAAAGACAGAGTGATTTGTGAGTTAAGAGCAGAGGTAAGACATTGGGTAAAGAGTGCCATATATATTAAAACATAACTGACTGTTGTTAAATGCCATACTACGTTAAGTAGGGTAATAGATGTGCCTTTGGTTACTTTATGAAAGTGAATGCTGCTGCTAATGTAATTAGCTTATATATGATTTAAAAGGCTGTGGAATGACATTGGCCCATAACTAGATCTGAGTTATTTGAATATTACTTAAAGATGAAATATTTAACTATAAAACTATCTTGTAGCCAATACAAGTCTTACTGTGCATAAATATTTTTTAAAAGTTCAACCAGCTGCTGGATCATGTATGTTCATTTACTTTCAGAACCAATGACATACAAGATATGTGTCATGCAATTTCTGGTGGAATTAACATTGCTGTTGGCAGCTAACAGCAGTGAGAGATAAAATAAATTCACTTTTGTTGTAGTTAATTCATTTCTTAGATACACCACCTAAGAAACATTTATTTTTCCACTCCTGCCACCACCAACAATAAATGAATTTTCACAAATGTGTAAACCCTGAGTGTTTTTTACTGTTCTGTAGGTAAAAACAGAATTATTGCGTTTATAGAAAGGAGAAGGGAGTGAGTTATTTGTACTTCATAGAAAATAGCATGATGGCATTAAAAATGGAAAATCACAAATTATTTGTCTTGGAACAGATAATTCTGGGAAAATAGCTTGGAAACAAATGCGTAAGAGCAATTTACAGACTGAAATGAATTTCATGCAACTGTAGGCTGGTAGAAAACTGATTTGTATTAGGTTTTCTTCCTTATATAACTCTTCAAATTCTGAACCAACACCAGAGTATATTTACATCAGATGAATATAGTGCAATGGGAAATATACAGATTTTGGAGCTAGAAATGGGTCCATTACCTCCTGATTACTTTATTCTTGTCAATGCTGTAAGCATCTCTGTGTGTCAGTCTCCAGATTAAAATAATAGTAATAATAATATTAATAATAGTCATGAAACAGGATTTTGGAAAATGTATGTACTGCAAGAAAACAGTTTTCTGAGACAGAGTGCTCTAGTATTGAAACTTATAGCTAAGCTGCTTAGGAGAATTATATCCTCCCTGTGTTCCTCCTCATCACATCAATGCCATCCCATGACAGCTCTTCTATGAGTCCTAAAAGTGGTGTTGGGGTGAGATGGCATATATCAAGAGGTCCATTATGAGAAAGGCTGAACTGTTGAATACAAATCTTCGTAAGTCAAAGAGAAAAATTGGTGGCGTTTGTAACTTTTGTTTTCTAAGAGGAAACAAACGATCAGGATAGATACCTCTTTTTCTTGACCCTCAGCTCTGAGAATCATCTTTCATTAAACATTGTACAACATGTTGTATAAAAGCTTATTTAATAGTTAACGGCAAAAAAGGAGGAAGGCACATCTAGATATTTATTATAACTCTCCTCAAAAGCCAAGAACATTATGTATACACTTTTTTTAAAGACAAGTTTTAGGTTCACAGCAAAATTGAGCAGAAAGTAGACAGTTTGCACATACTTCCCCTTTCCCCCAGAGACCCCTCCACAACCAACATCCTTCATCAGTGCTGCATGTTTGTTTGTTATAACTGAGAAACAAACTGAGACATTATCAACCGCAGTCATAGTTTACATTAAGGTTCACTCTGTGTTGTACATTCTATGGCTTTTGACAAATGCATAATAACATATATCTACCATGTTAGTATCATGCAGATGCTAAACAAATATTGTATAGAAATATGTTTTTTTGCAACTTGTTTATATAAATGTGTCACAACTACTTATGTTTACATAAAAGTACTATAATTTAATTAAATTTAATAACATTTAAAAAATTAGTTTATTATTTTTAGATATATAATCAGCACTACAGTGAGTATGCATATGTATATAAATCACTGGATATTTAAAAATGGCTTATGATATATTCCTAGAAAATAGTGTGGCTTGGTCATTGGAATATTTATTTTTTAAATCTTTTTTACACATTTCCAAGTGTTCTATTAGAAAAATTGTATCAATTTACATTCTCACTAAGTAAGACTAAAATCTCTGAATATTATGTATAAAGCAAATATTGAAAAAGACTCAAAATTGGAGAAAAGAGGTATATCACCCAGGGGACCTGAGAATTGAGAAATGGCATGCTGTTGAATTTTCTGGGTTTTTGTCACATATATTCCAAAATTAGAACTGAAGAAGCCAGAAATCTGGAAACACCAATAGGTACAGATAAACACACAAAAATACCTAAAATGAAACACAACCTAAGTCTGCTTGCTCTAGCCAACGTACTAAGGAAGAGTCAATGTAGCAAGACGAAACTTTTAGGACAATAATGCTTGAATCCACCCCAAATCACAGAACACTGTGGCCCCACCCCATGCCTGTTAGCTAAGGCCAGCTGTAGAACCTGGACTTCTACATACATCTGGAAGTAACAAGACAATGCTATCCTTTCACTCTCAATTGTGGTTTCATAAGAACCCACCCAAAACACAATGTTAGATAAAATCCAAATCTCATGACATATTTCACAAAGTATCCAGGATACAATTGGATATTACTCATCATACCTAGAACCACAATAGTTTGAAGTGAATGAAAGAAAACAATTGATAGATGCCAACACTGAAATGATAAAGATGTGTTAATTATTTGGGAAGGATCTTAGAGAGGGCATCATTAAAATACTTTAGTGAGCAATTGTGCATATGCATGAAACAAATAAAAAATAGGAATTTTCATTAAAGAAATAGAAGGTCTCAGCAATTAAAAAAATGCAAAGAAGGAACAAATGGAAAAATTAAAACTGAAAAATGAACTGAATTTTAAAAAACAACTTCTGAATGCAGAAGACAGAGGAAAGAGTCAGTGAACTTGAAGATAAATGAATGGAAATTATCCTATCTGAATGAGATAAAGAAAATAGGCTGAATTTTAAAAGTAAAGTCTCAGAGACCTGTGGGGTGATTAAAAAAAAATTACATTCATGTAATTTGAGGCCAATGTGAGAGGAAAAATAGTGTAGGACTGACAGTACTAAAAAATAGATGAAAACTTCCCAACTTTCAAATGAAAGGATCAAATCTAGAGTCAAGAATTTTAGTGAATCCCAGACAGCATAAACCCGAAAAGGCTGATATTAAGACACATCATAGTCAAACTTATGGAAAATAAGAAAAAATAATCTTAACAGCACCTAAAAGGTAAATTACAGTATATACACAGGGGAAAAAATCCAAATAACAGGGCTTATCACATCAGAAACTCTGGAAGTCAGAAAGAAGTGACATACAATTATTTAGGTTCTAAAAGAGCTGTCAACTCAAAGTACTATATCCAGTGAAAATATCTTTCAGATCATTCTCTGATGAGGAAAACTAAGATAAATTGTCTTTGGTAAATAAGCATATGAAAAGGTGTTCAACATATTAGTCATCAGGAAAATGGAAATTAAAACCACGATGGGACAAAACTATACACCTATCAGAATGGCTAAAATCAAAATAGCGACAATACTAAATGGTGGTAATAGCACAGCTATTGAATTACTCACCTATTGCTAGAGGGAATGTAAAATGATACAATCACATTGGAAAATAGTTTGACAGTCTTCAAAATTGCAGCTACCATATGATCAAGCAATTGGACTCCTAGGTATTTACTTCATAAAAATAGAAGCTTATATTCACACAAAACTTATAGGTAAATCTTGAGTATTTTATATGTAAATGCCAAAACTTAGAAACAACACAGGTGATCTTCATGGGGTGAATAATTAAACAAGCAATTACATCCATACTTTGAACTACTTCTCAGCAACAAAACAGAATGAACTCTTGATACATGCAACCATCTGGGTGAATCTCTTGAAGTATTGTGAGTGAAAAATATCCCTAAAGACTACATAGTCCATGATTATGTATATATATGATTTATTTATATATACATGATTTATTTGTATATATGATTACATATAATCATATATATATTCAGCATTTATAAATGAAGAACCTATTAATGGTTTTCAGGAATACAGGAGTGAAGGGAGTGGGTGCTGTGGCTAAAAAACAGCCACATGATGCATCCTTGTGGTGATGGAAGCATTCTGCATTTCACTGTGTCAAATTCTTTGCATAACTGTCAATGTCTGACTTTGGTATTGTACTAATGTACTGCTGTTTAACAGCCTATCTAAAGGATCCATTCATTCATAACTGTAAAGTACTAAAAATTGTACACAATAGTAGGCACTCAATCAATACTAGGATAAGAACTTAGATCCAGGTCTCTTGGGTCCCAAAGATAAATTTCATATGGCTTTTACCATTGGAGGGCTCAGGGTAAAAGGCACATGGAATTTATCTTTTCTTTCAACTGCCTATGAATCGACAGCCAAAAATGAAAATTTAATTCAAACATCCTAATTTTTTTTGAAATTTAAGTAGTGATTATATAAGCAACCCTATTTATTTTGCTTATGCAAGATAAAACATAAGTATTTGTTACACAATTTTTTTCACACCCAGGAAGATTGTTTTATCTATGGGGGCTTAGAAAGGTTCTTTCTCCATGTGAAAGTCAATTAGATTCTGTCTGAATAGGTAAAATGCAGTAATAGTGAAGTAAAAAACGAAACTAAATGACAACAAAAATAAGTTCATATGTTCATTCATTATACAACCCAATTATTTACTCCACAAATATTAATCAACAATCTCCCATGTTAAGCACTAAAGATTCTACAAAGTGATGTATTGATGGCCATAGACACAAACAATCCAAGTCAATTAAATGCAATATGTTATATAGCCTTATAGGTGAAGCACAGTTATTTGTGTGGGGATAAAGAGGAGATATAGTGAATGAGATGGGTAAGGTGAAGAGCAGTTAGCCAGGCAAAGTGCAGAGCCAGGTAGAAAGGTAAGAACAAGGCTGGGCGTGGTGGCTCACACCTGTAATCCCAGCATTTTGGGAGGGCAAGGTGGGTGGATTCCCTGAGCTCAGGAGTTCGAGACCATGATGAACCCTGTCACATGGTGAAACCCTGTCTCTAATAAAAATATGAAAATTATCTAGGCATGTTGGGGGACCCCTGTAATCCAAGCTACTCAGGAGGCTGAGGCAGGAGAATCGCTTGAACTTGGGAGGCAGAGGTTGCAGTGAGCTAGGATCATGCCAGTGTACTCCAGCCTGGGTGACAGAGCAAGACAAAAAACACAAAACAAACAAAAAAAAGAAGGTAAGAACAATATCTGAAAAGGGCGGTAGCATGTAAGAAGGGAGGATGCTGCAGAATTTAGAGAAAATGTTGTAGGAAAGGGTGGTACATGGGAATATTGACAAAGAAGGAAACACTTCTCCTTTTCTTCTTACATTAGTGTAGATATCAGAAAGTGTGTTGATTTTGGGGGTATTTTGATCACTGGAAGAGCAGTATGTTCTGACTGGGAGCAATTCACCACTAGATGTTTTTAAGGTATGCAGAGGGAAGAAAAATGTTTTGGTTTTGTGCTAAAAATGAAAATAAAAATATTTTCAGGATGTTTTCTTAAATTATAAATTTAATCTTTAGTTCCGCAAATATTGTATGGTATCTGCTATGCTGTGTTCTGGTAACTCAATGGTGTGGGATGTGAAATGGACTTGCCTTCAGAGAACAGCCTTCGGCAAGGGGTACAGTATTCATCAGAGATCATACCTTTTAGTGTAAGTTGTCAACAGTTTGGGAGCTATACAGCAAATGTGAATGAGGCTAGGGGGATTGACCTAGTCAGAAATTTTAGATAAAATACCAGATATTTTATTTACTGACATAGTTAAATAGCCTTATCTTTGACATGAAGGATATTGTATAATTAGAACTCCGGTGTCATAATTTAATTTGTAGAGATTGCCACAGCAAGTGTTGATCTGAATTGATTTAAATCTCCTGTATCTCCATTCCTCTTATTGACTTTACATGTTCTAGCAAAGAGATTTCAATTACTGAGAATATGATGAATATATTAGAAATGGTTATATGATTTTGGAGCAGGATATTGAGGAATGCAAGCAGGTTAATTCAGAAGTCTGTTAGTGATATAGATTTAAACATTCTGGGTTTATATTGACAAAACTCAGGAAACAGAATATATAAAATAAGACTTGATATGAATAAACCATTGGAGAAAAATAACAGTCTGGGAAAACAGAATCAAGCTGTCACAGTTAAATATACTTTCTGGTCATTTAGATAAATACAAGTCTAAATATTCAATTTTTTCAAGAATAAAACTGTTACTTATTCTGCATTTATAGAAATCTGATAAATAGAAGGTTGAATAACCAGTGAAAGCCTGTTATCATTTATTCAGGAAATATTAGGCGCCTTGAGTAACAGGTATTTCTTTCAAAACATTTAAACTATATAGTTCAAAATAAAATACTGAAAATAATCTTTGATAGCACATCAGTAGTAGCTTTTCTTAGTAGCTACATCTTCTGAAAAGATTTCGAGCTAACTTGGGTTGACGATTAAATTACAATCTGAGGTTTTTTTGCCACCTTCAAGTTTCTTGCTGTCTTCTATTACATAGAGAAGAGCTCAATGATGATTGTGATGTGAGTGGGAAAAGAAGGGACGGTATCAATTACAACTGTAAATATTAGCTTGTCTTAGGAATAGCCCACCTCCCTTCTTTAGAAACTGTGCACATTTTAGTGCCAATCTCAACACATCTAGTGTTCGACACCTTCAAGCTACTTGAGCTCTTTAATATGATGCCCCCCAGCTCTTATCTTCCTTAGGACACAAACACATACATTTGAACTTTTCCTGTTAAGTTCTGTGCAATTCTTCTAAGACCCTGTTTACTGCTTCCCATGAGGTCACAAGTCAACTTAGCAAATCTACACTAATATGCTAATTTCTTTTATGTCATCATATCAATTGTTACTCTCAAATGCTTCCAATCCAAAACTGCTTTACTAACACTCTTACGGTTGTGTTTAACAAGGATTCTGATTTCCAGTAGAGAGAAATTTTCTGTTTTACACGAGAGGTCATTGACTTAGAACCTTTCCATCATTATCATCAAATGCTTTTCTTAGAAAACATGTTTTCATATGAACTGACACCTTCTGAAAACATATGCCTTAAATTAAACAACAATTACATTTCTCTTCTGCTGAAATCCCTGGTTAATATGAGTATGGCATAAAAAGGGAAGGAAAGGGCCTGACAGTTTAGGTGGTGGAGTTCTTAGCTTCATTCTGCAATAGTACGTGGCTCACCATCGCTCAACCAATGGCCATTAGCTGAATGAATGAGGGAAAGATAAGGACAAATCACATTTCAAAAAAGAGAACTTTCTATTTTAACTTTCTAGGAGGTCAAAAGAAAAAGCAAAATAAGAATGGAGGAAGGGCAAATCTGTCTATATTCATTTGGAATATGTTTTGTTCTATATTTGACTCCTTTTTTGTTTGTTTGTTTTGAAATGGGATCTCACTCTGTCACCTAAGCTGGAGTGCAGTGGCACAATCTGTGCTCACTGCAACCTCTGCCTCCTGGGCTCAGGCAATTCTCTCACCTCAGTCTCCCAAGTAGCTGGGACGACAGGTGCACACCACTATGCCTGGCTAATTTTTGCTTTTTTTTTTTTTTTTTTTTTTTTTAGAGACAGGGGTCTCACCATGTTGGCCAGGCTGGTCCTGAACTCCTAAGACAAGTGATCTACCTCTCTCGGCCTCCCAAAGTGCTGGGATTACAGGCATGAGCCACCATGCCCGGCCTAGATATGACTACGTTTGATGCACTCAAAACATGTTGGTCACTAGTATGGTCTGAATGGCTGTGTGTTTCCCAAACTGACATCCTGACTTCCAAGGTGATGGTATTAGGAGGTGGGACCTTTAGGAGTTGATTAGGTTATGAGGACAATTAGAATTAATGCCATTAAAAAAGAGACCCCAGAGAGCTAGCTCAAGCCTGTACCATGTGGATACATAGGGAGAAGGCGCTGTCTATGAACCAGAAAGCAGGTCCTCACCAGATACAAAATCTACTGGCAACTTAATCTCGGATTCCAGGCTCCAGAACTGTGAGAAATAAATTTCTACTGTTTATAAGCTACCCAGGTTATGATATTTTGTAGCCTGAATGGACTAAGACAGTCACAAGTATAGACTGGCAAGTGTAATTATTTGAAGGACAGAACTATCAAGAAAACTAGTGACTGGGCAACTAAGTCATGAAGATAAGCCCCATTTTCATATAACAACTCTACTTTCGGGGTGAATTGGAGAAATTCACTGCCCTCTAAACCTTTTGTTGAATTGAGTTACTTCTTTAATGGAGTAAATTGTTTCTCTCAAATACTATTAGAAATTCTCCTGCATTTGAATATTTAAGCAGTAGAAAATATTGTTAATTAAATAGCTTCCATAAATGTATGCATTAGTAAAACATTGCTTGATGCACTTTTTAATCCTAGTAGTCACAAGTAGTTATTGGAACAATTATTTCTAACAGTGATGTACCGTATTGGTTTTTATTTTCAGTATTGATCTGTTCGAGTTCAAAACAACTGTTCTGGAATTGGGTTTTATAGGTTGAGGCATTTCTTTCTGTGTAGTTAGCAATGATTCAAGTGCCCTGAAAAATAGAAAAAGTATCTTCTCTTCATATTTGAGTCTCTGATTTTAGGCTTTCTAGAAATCACCAAGACAATAATTGCTTTACTGAAGAAATAACTGAGACCAGTGATAAATCAAAACAATTATGCTTTGCAATTATTTTATTAACCAATGAGTGGAAGATGTCATTTGGAGATGAACAGGGATGAAAGGAAAAAGAATTAGGCCAAGAAGCTTTCCCTTCAAAGAAGCAGAACTATTTAATATGTACATCCTTGTCTTAAATACTGAGAATTAATGAAAGATGCATAAAGATCTATTAAAATACTCTGTTCAGATTGAGTATCACTAGATATTTAGAGCTAATGTTTATGAATACTTTGTAGGTCTCATGTGCCTTGTAAGGACTTAAAACATTAGATTTCATTTAATCAACATATCAATTTTATAAGGTAATGTGATGGTTAATTTTATGTGTCAACTTGGCTAGGCCATAGGGTGCCCAGACATTTGTCCAAATATTATTCTGGGTGTGGGGTGTGTCTGTGAGGATGCTTCGGGATGCAGTTAACACTTGCATGGGTGCACTGAGTAAAGCAGATTGCCTTCCCTAATGTGGGTAGATTTCATCCAAACAATTGAAGACCTACATAGAACAAAAAGGCTAAGAACAAGGGGACTACTGATGCCTAACTGCTTGAGCTGGAGCCTTGATCTGCTCCAACCTTTGGATTTGGACTGAAACATCAGAACATCTTGAGTTTCCAGCTTGCTGTCTACAAATCTTGGGACTTAGCTTCTATAATTACATGAGCCAATTCCTTATAATTTACCTTTCCCATTCTCTCTCTGTCTCTCTCTCTCTCTCATTAAACCTCACACCCTTGACCACTATGTGATGCTGCTTTACACCACCAAAAATTAACTAAACATTTTATGTATTTGTTCACTGTATTGTTATAAATTTATTTGTACATTTTTGAGAATATAATTCTCCGATGCTAGACTCCTAAGCAAAAACACATAAATCAAGCAAAAGGAGTTATAATACATCTTTTGATACAATGCGGCTAAATAATAATAGGAACACTTCTTTTTAAAAATATTTTAAAAATATTTTAACTATTGTTTTAATAAGATTTTAAAAATCAAATGTCCTTAAAGAGCCAATGATAATTTGCATTGCAAAAGCTGACTTTGCATGTTGCACTTTAGCCACACGAATGAAAATATAAATAAATAAATAAATAAACAAGACAATTATTGTTACCACTCAGACAGTATGCAATAATGCCTTATAGCTTTGAGAAATAAAATGAGAGATGATCTGTGTCAGAGAATCCAATCTCTTTTCTTGCAATGACTTTAGTAACATGCTCCTTCTCCTAAGGAAGTCTTGATACTTCTCATTCACTTCAAGCCCAAAACCTGACAAAGAAACGAGCAAAGCCAGTGACAACTGATAGTTTTAATAAAATATCCCTATGTTTTCCCCTTCACATCAGTCTCCACATTTAAAAGGATTGATTATTTCCTACACTATCCATTGATTTATTTCTAGATTCTAGAGTGATATATGATCATGTTTGATAGAAACTGGGTTAAGTTACTGTAGACATGTAACCAATTTATTCATTTTAGCTCCTAAATAAACCAAGAATGTAACTATTATTCCAGGCTCATATTTCATTTAAATGTTTTTTCTCACTACCTCGTATACAGAATTACTTACCTTTACAAACACAATAAAAGGATTGCCACATTTTCAAGAGGAGCCAAAGAGGAGAATTAACTTTTTACATCTGGAAAATTAAATATAGATACTGTTTCCTACTTTCTCTTCAATCCCAGTGTTTGGAATGTAGCTATACATTTTAACTGTTCTTGCCACAAAATAAGTGAACAAAAAATAGGTAACTATGTGAGGTGATGGATATGCTAATTTGCTTAACTACAGTAGCCTTGCCACTCTCTATATACATTATAATATCATGTAGCATACAATATATACAATGCAATTTATTTTTAAAAAATAATTCTGGTAGCAGAAGTAGATTAAAAGCCCTACATCTAATATCCGAAGAGCAAAAACACTGATTACCCTCAAAATACCCTCAAAATAACAAAATGTTACATAAAATGTAACATGGAGAAAACAAAAATCCTGCTCTTAGGACATGGATACATGATAGCACAAATGAAAATTAAATATATAATTTGGAGTTGAAAGTTGAATGAGTCACACAGAAAGTAAACCACAAAGACAAGGATATAATAAAAAAGGGAGTTTCTTAAACATTAATTTAGCAGTTAGTCCCCCAAATTAAGAGATCCTTAAAAAAGAAGTTTAAAAGCGAGAGAATTAGAGAAACAAAATTCTTCCAAATGAAGGTCATGATGGTTTAGATGAATATATCCATCCAAGTAAGTAGCATAATAATACCAAAAAGACAGAGCAAAGTTCATTTCATTAAAGTTCATAACACTGGAATACAATAAATTGCCTGAAAGGAAGCAGTGATAAATAAATGAGCACATATAGATAATCAGAAATCAGAAAAATTATCAGACTTCTCCACAAGCAACTCCAGAAATTATAAAACAATGTAGGTAAATGTTTAAAATTCTGAAGAAAGTGATTTACATCTTAGAATTCTACACATACTCAATTTACAATAATAATATAGATTAGAATAATTCATTATAAGACCTATCAAATCTCCGAAAATTATCAACTGTTGTAACCTCTTTGCAGTTCGCAAAATGACATAGGAAACATGAATTACGAAGTAGAACTAAATAGAAAAGACTTCAAGAATATTTCCAGGATTATGATGAAAGTTGATTCCAGGTAAAAGAGGTCTCAAAATAAAACAGAAGTGACACTCATATTATGTTCTGGGTATGTCAGTATTTCTAGGAAATGTATACTTCCATTGAAATGTTCCACATTAGTAACTACATTGAAAACTAAGCAAGAAACTATGAGGCACTTCATAACTTCAGGAAACATAAAATTATAATAGCAAAATAAATGCAATTATAGTGTACCACATTGGTCACCTGTAAATATATATATATATTTTTTACAATGTTAAGATAGAATACGTGGCCAGGGGCAGTGGCTCACTCCTGTAATCGCAGAACTTTGGGAGAATATATAAAATATAAATAAAAGAGGAGTAAGTGAATTAACAAAGGCAAACAGCTTAAGACTGTGCTTATCTCACTAGACGTTCTCAAAAATAATAGACATTATAATTAATGAAACGATATATAATAGGACAAATAATACCATATATTATATTCAGCCATGGTATGGAGATAATAGGCCTTCACATTAAAATAAGGGTGATGATTTATAAATTACATACAACCATTAAATCTTCAGTAAATGCCACCTATTTATTTGGAAGATGAAGTATTTGCATATTAACAGCAACAAAAAAGTGATCTTGAACCTATTGTTGAACTCAATTTTAACATGGAAGAAATCTTCAGTTGAACTTCCTTAAGTAGAAACCTAAATTATTTTATAAGCTTAAAAATATTCTTGATATATTGTGAAGATAATGAATCATTTTATATGTTCAATGTTTGTTTTTCAAATAGAGTGAATGCACTTTTTTTCTTGAGTCCATTGAAATTTTTGTTCTAGAAAAGATTTCATTAAATCTTGTCACTGACTACATAGTAACCATTTTAATTGGTCAAAGGAATCCTTTACCATATACTTTCTACTGCCTTGCTTAATAATGTTGGTGTTTACTCCATGTATCTAGTTTGACATTCACTCATTTCAATGGACCCCAGCAAAGTGATTCTATACTCCTTTAATAATCTGCTCTCAGAAGCTAGTCATTTGCTTGACATTTAGAGTTCAAGCCTTTCTTTACTTATTTCAGTACCAATGACTTATAAGACAATCCCACAATCCTGACCACTGCTTTTTTAGCTTCTAGGTCCTTAAAGTTTTCAATACTCATTCTATATTTCCTCTTTTTATAGTTAAACATCTTGGCCCCCACAAAGGCTTTTCCTCATGTATGCTCTATCCATTAATCTAGGTTGAGTAGGAGCAGTTGTCATTTTAACCTACTCCTTTATTTGACACTAGAACTGCTGGCAAGAGAAGGAAGGAGATTCTTCCTTCTCCCATCGATTTTACTTTGTGGAGGTGAGAGAATGCGGAGCGCAGCAGTGAGGTGGAGCATTGAGGTAAAAGCAAGTGTAATAGGAAGCTCAAAGGATATATGCCAGGTTCTAGACAAGAGCCACTTAAAATTTTCACTACAAATGATTTTGAATTCTGATGATACATAATTATTGAAAACTAAATTTCAAACGACACTCAAGTGTATGCTCTGACCTTTATCTAATCGTTTGGGAAATCCTATCCTCTACCATAAATGTTAAGAACCTTTCTGTAAAAAGGTTAGGTGAGCTGAAGAGTCTTATGTAATCGATCCATAGGCATTGACATTTGTTTTTGAATTTGGACAAATGTCTGTGTTGGACTTTGGCTCACTGACATATTTGAGTCATCGATCCTTTCAACTAACTCGCACTTGCAAAATGTTTTTCCACTCCTAGAAGAGAAAACTTAGGCTACGGATGTAAATCTTCACTCAAGTGTACCTTTAATGCTGATGTCACAACTAACACAATATTTTTTTTTCCCGCGTCCTGAAGTTTTAACCTTACCAGGTAAATACAAGCTTGAAACATCAAAATCAATACATATTTATAGTGTGCAGTGGGAAAACATGTTTTATCTAGAACTTGTCTATCTGTGCCAGAGTATAAATAAAAATCTGCAAGCAGGACCCTGGGAGTGATGGTGATGTCTTAATACCCAAGGCATACGTTCATATTTATGTTTAATAAATAGGTTTACTTTTTACTTATTTAGCACTCAGACACAGATAACTTGCTTAGGCAATCTGCTTTAGTTTATGGCACACGATCACCACTGGTTTCTACAAAGCCTTTCTCTTTGTGCTCAATCATTCATTTTATATTTTCTGCATATTTTTCCAAACCATTTCCTACATAGGCTACTATTGCAATATGTTTTTCTTTATCTATGTTCTTTAAAAAAGTATATTTCTAACTTTAATAAATGTTAAAATCAGCACTATCTTTTATCTTTTAAGGTTATTGTCTGTTGTAGGTATACTATTTCAACACATGGGGCAGTCATCATGATGCCTGTCTCAAACGTGTTAACGTGCATCTCCCTAGAATAATGGCATTTACCTACATGATCATAATGTTCAAACTGAATAAATTAATAAATTATTACTATTATCAATAGCTAATTCATAAATTCGCTTTTTCCTAGAATGTCTTTTATAGGCATTATTGTAAAGCAGCCTCCAGTCTAGTTTTGTTAATGCGTCTGCTGTTATATCTTCCTAATTGCTTTTAGTTTAGAATAGATTCTCTCATTATTTCCCCTGAAAGTGGTGTTTTAAACAATCAGATAGGTTCAGTGGTACAATATGCTATATTCTGTATTGGTCTAATTGATTGTTAATGGCATCCTTTATTCTTCTATGTTCTGTATTTCCTGCAAACAAGAATTAAGTCTAGAGCAGGATTTCTCCCCCTTGGCACTATTGACATTTTGTGGGGTGCCGCCCTGTACATTGTAGGATGTTTAGCAGTACTCCTGGTTTCTACCCACCAGATGCCAGTAGTACTTCTTCAGATGTGACAAACTAAAATCATCTTCAGACTTTGCTAAATGTCTTCTCAGGACAAAATCATCATGGTTGAGAACCACTGATTGACAGACTAGACTCAGGTTAACGTATTTTTAGTAAGGATAATATATGACATCTCCATGGATTTCCTAATGCTTCATATTAAGAGAAACAATGCCATGTTGTTCAGCTATTACCCATGCTAAATAGAATCACTTGGTTAAGGTGTGGACTGCCAGCTTTCTCCAATATCATACTCACTTTGAAATTGGAAGTCGTGTGTGGTAGAACGCTTTGATTCCTGAATGTATCGTTTTCTCCAGAAACCCTTTATCTAGTGATTCTGAAACCCACTGATGATCTTTATGTACATTTATTATAATTGGTAGTTGCAAAAGTTATTCTATCTGTTTACAGTTTTGAGCTACCATTTCTCTGCCCTTCCCAGTAGTTTTTCTTACTTTCTTTTTTTCTTTGTCTCTTTTTCTCTCTTTAACATTATAGAATCATGAATTAATTTTCTTAGGGTGTTATAGTGAATATTGTCTAGTATGGTCTGAACACTGTGTCCTTAGATGGTCTTTCCTTTGTGCTCACGTGGAGAGAGGGATCTCTGGTGCATCTTCCTTTTCTTATAAGGACATCAGTTCCATTGGATTAAGGCCCCACCCTAATGAATCCTCTTAACCTTTGTTACGTATTTATAGGACCTAATTCCAAATACAATCACACTGGGGATAAGACTTCTAAACACAAATATTGGGGGGAACACAATTCAGTCCATAACAGTTGGGTAGGATTTTCCTGGGATAGCAAGAATAAGTGGTAACAGGTAGGTTCTATGGGGGAAAGTGGAATAATAAAAAGTTTGAGTTGTATACTTAATATCTTAGTTGTAGTGTGCCCTCTTTTGTCGATATAGTGAAGGGACACTTTTTTGAAATTCAGGCTTTTGGGTAGGGGGGATGAAAATAAATTTGTCTTATGATTCTTTGATAATTCCCTTAGTATCAACTTCTTGCTTTCCTACTGTCCCTTTCCAGGAAGTCTCTAAATGACACCCCTGCTTTCCAAGATACCCCTTGCAATCTAGAGTGCTACTCATGAGCTTGAAACACCTGAAAACAATTACCCTTGGGCTTTCTAATCTCCTTTATTACATTTCTGATAGTAGCTTGTGTTCTGGCTCCCCAAGTCTGAGACCTGTTCTCAGTTATTTCCCTGCTTAAGGTGATGTGGCTACCTTTACAGGACATCCAGCATAGTGTATGTTTTCTCTTCCTGCACCATCCCTATCTGACTCTGCTCCCCCGTGGTCTCCAGAGAAAGCTCTGCTGCCCTCAGACATTTATTGCACCTCTTACATATCAATCAAGATTCTATAAGTCTAAGCCTCTTTATTATGTTGACAGATTTGCAGCTACCAGTGATTTTATTTTTTTCTCAGTTTTGATCTTTGGAGGTTGGGTTGAGAGATTGAGATTTAGTATGTGTTCACGTTTTAAACTATGCAATTTTCAAAGGATACTATTTTATAGCCATAGTCATCTATTTTTGTATTGATTACAAAAAATTACTTTAAGAAACTAATTTACTTGGATATTACAAAACAGACATCTAAATCAGTCTAGCAAATAAATAAATTTAATGTAATTTAAGGCTGAAAGATAAAAACATTGAAATCTTGAGGGATACTGCAAAGCTTAAAAATAGGTATAACATCAATACGTATATAAGGAAATAGCTGTGTCTGGCATTAGACAATGCCTTTCGTATCTCAATTACAGGGAGTATAGTTAAGTCAGAACCCAGCTGCTATGTTCTGAAACCAGGAAATGAGATCTTGCTTTCCACAGGCTGCTCCCAGCCTAACACTGACCTCTCTGTGCCTGGGAGGTGTGATGTTCCTCTGGCTACTGATGTTGACTCAAAAACCCCTTGAGGGTCTTGCATAACTTTGCTTAGACTGCACTGAGGTCTCAGAGGCTTCAAAGCATCCTCCCTTCTTTACTGCTTCTCCCTCACTCAAAGCCAGTCTTGCATTACAGTTTGGCTATTCCCCACCTCTCTTGTCTTCCTCTCCATTTTTTTCTCATAGGCATTCTCCCTAATAAATTTATTACATTTCTACAATGAATTGTAGAATTGCTTCTTGGAGTATCCAGAATAACAAAAATAACAAAGACAAAAAAAGCAAATAAGCTAATATTCTACTTTAAAAGTTAAAAAAGTGGCAGAAGAAAAGTGTAGTAAGAAGAGAAGAATGACAATACTAGGAATTGATCAAATAATTTTTTAAAACTTTAATAGAGATAGCAAAGCCGGAAGTTAATTCTTTGGAAAAATTAACTAATTAATCAAGAAGCTATAATTAGAAATTACTAGTAATAAAAAGTAGACATAGCTTTTGATAAGGCAGAGATTTACAAATATAAGGAAACACCATGAAGAGACACTGCTAATAAAAATGAAACCTTACATGAAACAAATTATTGACCAGAAAAATATAGCTTACCCAATATGACACTTTAGAAATAGAAAAGCTGAATGGATTTGTAACAGCAAGTAATTAAATTAAAATATAATAAATGAAAACTCTTCTTGCAGTGAAACTCCAGTATCAGAAAAGTTTATGCACAAGCTGTACTATTTAGGATATATGATTCCAATTTTTAAGGACATCTTCCAGAGAAGAGAAAAGCAGAAATACTTTCCAACTTTTTCCAATGTGTTAATTTAACTCTACTACTGCATCCAAAGAAAGATAATAGAAGAAAGGAAAATTACAGTTAATTTCACAGATAAATTTAGTAGCAAATACATTCATCAAGTGCAAGTAATATTAATTTAAATTTAGTAATTAAAAATTGCTTTGTCACAGTAGTGGAAGACATATTATAGCGTTAGAACATCTATTATGCAAATCATCACATTAAACAGACTAAAAGCAAAAATCAATGGCATGGTTATCTCAAATGTTATTTAAAAAGCATTTGCCAAAACTAAATTTATGCTTATAGGGAAAAACACTTTAAACCAGCAGCAATCAAAGTGGACTGTTAAAATCTGGTATCAAATAGCAACATTTTAGAGCAAATGTTTTACTTAATAATGATTGGAAGTATGCTATCGGTTTAATATTTTACTTCAGGTCCCAGCCACTTCCACAAAAGAAGACAAATAAATAGAATTATAAGAGTTGGAAAGATACAAAATTACAATGATCAAAAATGATACAATTATCTATTTACAAAACACAAAATAATATACAAGATATATTTTCTGAGAGTTTAGAGATATTGCTGGATAGAAGATCAATTTTGTGTGTATACACCAGCAAAATATGTATATCTGGATATCTGTATCTATGTATAATAAACACTAGTATTTGTCCAATGATAGATAAACTGAATAAATAATACCACCCCAGAATCAAAGAAACACACTTATGGGCGGTTGATCTATCACCACAGTTGTCATTATAACTCAGTGATGAATAGAGAAGCCAATAAAAACTGCTGACTTTAAAGATGAATAAAAAAAGAATTAGCTTACCCAGTTATAAGAGTAATCCTTTTGTCTAGGTGATCAAATTTTAATGTCAATGCATATGTACTTCTGGTTTAATTACAAAAAAGCTAATTGTTAGTCTTCATTTTTTTTATTTTTCAAAGAATTCATCAGTGTATCTGTTTTGGCAAATTCAACTTCCCCCTAAAAATCCAGATATGAGAACAGCAACATACATAAAACACAAAATGCTTATGCTAAATCATTCTTAGCACAGATGTGGAATAAAAGATGATGATTTAAGAGGGGTGCTGGTTAATACTTTGTCACAATTTTATTCTTTCTTTGTGCATCATTCTCCAGTTCTGATTCATTTTACCATCTCTTATCCCACTATTTTCCTCCTTTAAATTATATATAAATTTTTTCTTCTTTACAACTCAATGCTAATAATTGAAGCTAAGTTGCTATTTTTTTCTGAACCATCAGAGTGTCTACAAATAATGCTTGTTAATTCCTTAGAGAAAACAAATATATGGATTAACACAAAGGATATTCTCAGTTGAGCAGAAAAGCTTGTTTTAGGCAGTGTCAGCAGGTTTCATGTTTCTCGGATACTGAGATCAATTGAAATCCTTGAGAATACCTGTTTGGCAACTTTGGTGCCAAGATAATTTGTCTACTTTTAAAATTACTTCTAGGAGAGATTTTGCAAATAGAGCGCTTACCTCCCATGTTTAATTACAATTCCCTTATAATACATTCATTTTTCTAATGCAGATCTTGTTACGTATTGTGTGTTTGCATATTTCTTCCTAATAATAGAGCACGCTTGAGAGTGTAGTTTGTGCCTGGTAAAATTAAGTCCCATTATAGATGCTTTATATAAACCCCTTGTTCCTATTATCCCTGGAACAAGATCTACATTTTACCAGCTCTATTGTGTTTCACTTCTCAGATTTGGTAAGCACTCATCCTGTAAAGCTTCACACTTCCTTGATTTTATAAGAAATCCGTGGTAGCATGTCGGTGTTTGGCATGGGAGTGAAAGAAGGGTATCTTTTTCCTGTTTTGGTTTTAAATCAAGGCTTTCTCTGGTTGGGCTTGAATACTTTCATGAAACATTTCTCATTTTGCAGGGATAACAGTAACATGTTTATTTTTATGTTTAGTTTTCATAGTTCCTAAGTTATGTATAGATGATTATTACTTCTAATTGAGATGAGGAAAGTATTAATTCTATAAGATCATTAAGAACTTTTGAGGCAGTGCATGGTTGTTGTGAAATCTAGGGTCCAAAGCATCCCCTTAAGAGATTTTACTTGTGAAGTTTGTAAGTTTTCTCTACCAGAACATAATCAAAGTATTTACAAATGTATTTTCACTTGGCATTCTAATATGTACTGACTTATTTAGAAGTAGATGCATTAAAAAATGCTTACATTGCTTTTGATTCATGTTTAATCTGAAATAGCATTTTGGCCACTCTCTTCTTTTATATTTAAATTTGGCACACATTTTGTTTCAAACTAGTGAGGCAATTTTTACTTTTAGAAATTCTCCAAGTATTTTAAATAAAAAGAAAGCAACTAAAATATGTATGACATTACACATCACTAAAATCATTTATTGTACTGTTGACTCTTGGTCAAAAAGAGACTGAGCTATCCCTAGGCTATATTTAACTATGGACAGATTGGAAGTAGATTTTCATTTAGGAAGGGGTTCCTCCAATTCTTATTTGTGATTCTAAGACATAGAGGAAGACTGGTAAAGGATACAAGGGGTGATATCGATAATATGGACTCAATTAAAATGGAGTTGCCAGACTTTTCAATGTGATTCTACAGAAATTGCCTCTCTTGTGAATTAATTTGCCTTAGACAGAGACAGAACAAAAAGGGAAAAAAACCCTAAAAGATGTAAAACCAAACCAAAATCATAAATGAAACCTTTGCTATAATGCAATATAGGATTCAGAATCTGGTAGTTGCTATTGCAAGTGGGTATGTGGTCCTGTTTACTGGTTTCTGAGCTCAGAAATAGCACCAGAGAGGATCTTTAGGTGAACCATGGCTTGGACTCCTTGTCCAACTGGAAAATGACTTCTACTCTTGGAACCCCGGCTCCCTCATGCATAGCACAGTCAAATGATTTGTGGAATCATTGTAAGAATAGGAAATAATCTATATGACTGTTTACCCAGGATACCTTAGGGCCTCAATAAAGGGTGATCATTTCTTACTGCTAGGAAACAGAAATGCTTTCTGTCATTTCCTTCTTTCCTCCAAAACCACAGTATATATAATGAGGTTTCATGGCTAACTTGTCTGAAATCAAAATTCGGAATATTTGCAAATCGATTACTGGAACATCCACCTTGGTGTTAGGTGACTCTTCGCTGGCCTGCCAAGTGACATATAGTGCATGCTTTTGGGAGTTTTCTCAGTTGATTAGGGCCATTTAAAAAGTGATTGTCATCTTGATAAAACTTAAGGAAAACGTTAATACACTATTTTGTATTTGAAGTGGCTGTTGATGTTTTCTTCTTTAGAGAATAAACTTATGACTTTAGACATTTTTGACTTGAATTTGGAAGTTAATAAATATTTTCCCTAAATGATTTCTTTTCTCCCTCACAACATTAGGTTGTAGGAAAAAGTTTTCTTATGTTTTAAAGAACACAAATTGAAGCAATCAGTCTAAATGAGAATTGGGACTCATCTGTTGGTTATTTTATTAAAAATCATCTCTGCCTCACTGTGTTCACTACTATAAAATGTAAAGCAGCTCTGACAATAGCAGTAAGAGCTCAGAGTCAATGTACTGAGAAATCCTTTTCATGTTAGGTCATGGTAAGTCAAGTAACTGGATTTTTCTAGAGTGCTGTCTTAATTTTGCTTTGTGTCTAATTGTTGTCATTGAAATACAGAAAGGATTTTTCCTGGAGAACATCATTATCTGCTTTCTCTCTCACTTAACAGTTTTTTATGGAGCACACATACAGTGTGTGTCTGGTGCTGGGCTTATGAGCAAAATGACACAGTCCTGGTGTCATAAAGCTTGCATTCCAGTTGTTGTTAATGATTACAATTTTAGGTATATTTTCAACAATATCAAGCAATGACAGTTGAAGAATGAGTAAATAGCTATGTTTAGAAAATGATCCAACATTTTATCCTTAGGAATAATCACAATACTACAGTTTTTACGAGCAACTCAAGTGATTCTGTTATTCATACTTATTTTTCAGAACCAGTCTGTGTTTGCCCGATTTCCTTTTATACCATGTCCTCCCCAAATCCTAGCTTTCCATAACTGGACAGACTCCTCTTGGTCTTGCAGTGTTCAAACATATTTCCTGCTTCCTGTGCTTGGTACAGTCTGGGCTTGGCTGTGCTTTTCTGCCTTGTTAAACTTCAAGTTGCAGCTTAAATATCATTTCCTCAAACAACCTTCTCCTTTTACCTGATTTATTGCAGTCCGTTCTATGATACTCAATTTTTGTCCTTTGTAAAAAGATGCCCAATTTTACTCATATTCTATTTGCATTTTTAATGTCATATATTCAGTTCCTCTTTGTTTCTTGATACATAAATATGCTCAATAAATATTCCTTCAGTAAATATAGTGTTGGATATTTATGTACTTTTTCTCAGTGTTTAATAAGATATTGATGTCATTAAGTGAACAAATATTTTAGTACTTACTCTACAAAAAATGTACTTTTACGTTAAAATTTTCAGAAAACATGTTTCAGTAATTTCTGCATTATCTGAAATTCATTTAACGCTAGAACACACTAATGGTTAAAATTCACAGTTGAGTTAGAATTAAAATATTTTAGGAGTTTCTCTTCATCATCAGAAGCAAAGCAATGGAATTCTATTTCCATTTGATAAAATTATTGTAATTTTTTATGGTAAACTCTGAGAGCTTAAAATATTACTTGATTTTTTATTTATCATTTTAAAGTACATGCAATTAAATGCTTTTTAAATTAGTGGATTTTCATATGATTCTTGGAAAAGAATAATGTGATAAGAAACAGTTTTACAAAATAACTAAAACTGCTAATAATTTTTATAAGATTTTTAGTTTTTAATATATGTTATATGCATATATTTATCAAATAATTTGTATGTTTTGATAAATCTGTAAATAGTAAAACATCAGAAGGCATTATTTAAGCTTTGTTGTTGCTACTGCTAAAATCATTACTTAAAAAAAAATCTTAAGAGTTAAAATTTGTTCTTTCAGACCATGTATTACTTATTTAAAACCTTGGTTCTACTTGTTATCTGTTATTTAATGTTAAATCAATTTATTTAATTTTAACATTTAAAAGAATCCTACAAGTTTGCAAAGACTTGACACAGCATATTTGTCCTTGCCCAAAAATACATTTGCTCTCCTTATATTAATTTTTCATTACTAAGTTGCTGCCTTTTTGTGGCAACTTTATTATTTTTATTCTGACAAGTGAGGCAATGATAGAAACTTTAAGTATTAATCTTAACAATGAAAGTAATGTAATGTACTAAATTAAATTGTGATATAATATTTTCACCTCATATTCCCAAACAAGCATCCCAAATGTCAAACTACATTATCTAAAATTTGACCCTTAGTTTATTATACATAATAGGTAAATGTGCCAAGAATGTAATTTTGGTTTCCTACATTTTAGAAGCCAGAGCATCTCTTAGATTTGGGAACAGAACATTTTCTACAATAATGGTACAATTATATATATATGAAAAAGCAGTTTTTAGGCTTTTATATCATAATTTATTATGATATTATAAAGGATATTTTTGAAATGTAACATTTTTCTAAATGTTGACTAAGTTGATGGGTTTTTAGAATTTAACATGTCATAGCAACAGATTTTATAACAGTATGATAATTATAAAGTATGCTGCAATCAAGCCATTATAATTAACAACGTAAAAACAAGTAATTTAGAATGTTTATCCTTTTGAGATATTTTTAAAATGCCTCATACTTTAATCATCCTAAATAGTTTGCAAGGAATTTTGAGTAGTTGACCCTCTTCTGTCCATACAATACCACAAATGTGGCATTTGTGGTATTGTATTTATGGTATTATATGTATGGTACCATACTAATTTTACTAGTAAGAAAACTTAATAAGACAATAAATGTCTTGTCCAGAATTAGACAGTGAGTAAGTGGTGGAACCAGGATGAGATTCTAATAGATTTTCTACTGTAAAGAGTTACTCTGTTGTATAGATATATGCAATAAATTACATTGATGTCCATATGCCCAAATATATGAGAGAAATATACATTTTTAAAAAAAATTTATATTACCACAGTGTTTCTCCTTTAAGTATTACATTGCTAGACAAAGTGCTTTCTAATTACCTTGATTAATTTCACTTCTCACAAACCTCATCAGATTAGATAAATTGTCCACATTGGGGTAGATGAAGTTACCTGACTAAGCTTATCCAGAGGATAAATCGTGAAGTCAGATTAGAATGCATAGCTCAGGACTATAATTTACAGCAAAAAAAAAAGCTACTATTCACTTCTACTTACAATGTCCACAAAAAAAATTATAGCAGATGAATATAATTGCACCTCATCATAATGAGCACTTAGATGTAATAAAATTGCAGAAAATAAATACATTTGATATTGCCTCTTTAAAACATAAAAACACTAAAATAATAAAAACCAAAGGAGATGTTAAAATTATCTTAAATCGGAATTTCTAAAGTAGGCTTCTGGTCATTGATGGTTATAAAAATCTCCTCATGTTGATATACCATGCAGCCTTGGTTGAGAACCATGGGAAGAGGGCAGAGGTAGACAAAACTTTAGTGTAAAGGACCACAAAGTAACCATTTAGGGCTTTACTACCTATATGGTCTCTCTCTCAACAGTTTAACTTAGCCTTTGTGTGTGAAGGCAGTTATAGGCAAAGTGTGAAGCACGGCTGTGTCCCAGTAAGATTTTATTTGTAGTATTGTTTCAATTTTATATAATTTTACATTGAAAATATTTTAATGTAAAATTTTAAAATACAAAATTATAAAGTAAATATATGTATTTCAATATAAAATTAAATTACTTTTCTTTCTTCGTTTTTTTTTTTTTTTTTGAGACGGAGTCTCACTCTGTCGCCCAGGCTGGGCGTGATCTCGGCTCACTGCAAGCTCCAGCTCCCAGGTTCCCGCCATTCTCCTGCCTCAGCCTCCCAAGTAGCTAGGACTACAGGCGCCCACCACCACGCCCGGCTAATTTTTTGTATTTTTAGTAGAGACGAGGTTTCACCGTGTTAGCCAGGATGGTCTCGATCTCCTGACCTCATGATCCACCCGCTTCGGCCTCCCAAAGTGCTGGGATCACAGGCGTGAGCCACCGCGCCTGGCCAAAATGAAATTACCTTTTGCATTACCTTTTGGCAACTGCGAATGTTGCATAGATAGATGGATGGATGGATAGATAGATAGACAGACAGACAGATAGATAGAAAGATAGACATATAGCATCTATCTATTCCCTAGATAAATGAGTGAATGAATAAGTGGAATATATCCAATCAAAATTGCCTACAAAATGGTTTTGTGTCTTCTCCACTGAGAATGTTCATCAGTTGAGAGTGGAGATTAATGTGTTCCCAAGAGCAGCAGTTTTTCACTTAACACATGTATTTGAAAAATATGGTCCATATGGCTGTAGAGATAGTTACGTGAACCAAGAGGAACAGTCTGTTTATCTACGGTTTGGCCTGATCTTCAGACTTTTGTATTTTTCTCATGTTTTCAAACAAATAGAATTTTCTTTTAAAAATTTTATCAATGGACATATCCATGAACCTTTCTTAATGGGAGTCTGTTTGTCGGTGGCGTTACCTTTTGGCAATTGCAAATGCTGCATGCTGCTTTTTTGTGTTTTCTGCGTGTAGCTAGAGAGATTGCAAGCTGAAAACACCTCGGAATGGGACAAGAGGGAAATACTTGAAACAGAAAAGCAGGGACTGGAGAGAGAAAATAGAAGGTTGAAGATCCAGGTGAAAGAAATGGAAGAGCTCTTGGATAAGAAAATTAGATTAAGTGCAAACTCTCCAAGTCCTGATTTCAAGACGTCACAAATTGACCTGCAAGAGAAAAACCAGGTATAGGTGCTCCTTGGAGCAAATTCTCACTGTCTAATCTCACCCTGATGCCTATGCCGAGTCTGTCTTCACTGGTACACACCTCCACATTTGGCTCTTTCCTTTTGTGCTAGCTAATACCTGATACCCCTTGCTCTTCTGCCCACTAGGATGTAAAATAATGTTGTTCATGCATCTGAAACAAAGTGTGTCAAATGTTAAAATATGACAAATCTTCAGACAGTTTAGAGATTTCCAAAAGGAGGAAGAAAAATGAAGTAAGAAATAGACCTTTCTGGTTTTTTGTTTCTTATTAAAGCTTTGTCTCAGTATTTTCTAAGCTATTGATCTTATTTCCAATAAAGATTTTTTCATTAATTCAAGCAACTATACAATAAGCACTTGCTGGTAGCTATGGTAAGTTCTACATAAACATTTAAATTTAGCTGAAACTCACTGTTTCTGGTTCTTTTTTTGTCAGTTTCAGAACGATTATTTTTGAGCTAATTAAATGCATAATTTTTCAAATAATTTTTCCAGCCTATGGTATAAATCTTAAAAGCAGAATAACATTCCTAATTTGAATTTGGGAAATTTAATTTTAGATGTGTTTTATCCCCAAGCCAATAGATATAGTTTGTGCTATAGGCGGACATTTTTTTGATAGTTTACAGATTTTTAAACGTGTTTTTAATGACAGTCTTATAGTTTTAATGTGGGTTTGTGTCAATATGCTGCAAATTTTATTTTCCTTGTTTCTATTTTTCAATTACATATAGCATCTTAATGCACAATTCTATTTCTTACTCAATTCCTGTAACAGTTTTCAAGGGTGAATTTGATAAGTTCATAGTTTTGAGATATATGAGTCATTCATACTCATATAAGCTCTAAAAGCTACATGGCCAGAAAAATTGAATTCCGTATTGTTTTGTCATTCTTTCATGAATCTAGGGATTTATTGCAAATGCAAGATTAAATTGTATTAGTGTTTCATGACCTAGCAATGCAAATATCTAAAGTTAAATGTTATAGTCCGTGACCATAATTTTCTATTGTACTGATTCATAAACTATCTATAATAATGTATTTGATTCTGACATAAGTACACTGATAAATCTGTAGACATCTTTTTTGGACATCTCTACTCTAAAAAGCACAGAATCATCTCAATTATGGACTGTGGATTGATTACAGAAATACTTTTTATTTGATTTATTTAAACAAGACAAACATTTATTTGTATTATTCTCTGTGTCAGTCACTGTTCTATATGCAGGTAATGAGAATAGTAATTAATGAATCATTATCCCCGCCCAGCGTGGGCTTAGAGTCTATGCAGGGAGTCATACAAATTTTTATAAATATAACACTATAATGACTGCTAAGAATAAAGTGGCAGGGGACACAGATTAAGAAGCAATTGATTATATATTTAATTTTGGCACCTTTCCAGTTGTACCAAAATGTCATAATATAAAGTGTGTCTTTCAGGAAAAATTGAGGCGTATTTGGAGCTGGCATTGTCGTAACCTGTCCTCAGGGCACACCAATTCCAGACCTGGTCTCTTTGACGACAGTGTAGTTATTTGGGCTAGGACTAAGCAGAACTTGGAAACTGGGAGGATCCTCGAAGGTCTAAGTCAGTGGGTATGCTGATCACTTAGAAGACTGTAGGATTTTTTAAGTATAGATCATTTTGATGGTGGGGGTGGCATTGGTGATTTTTACCCTCTTCATTATAAATTCAGACTATCTGCTGGAACTAAAATAATCACTTATTTTGGAACAGTAGCATGCCAAAATTCTTAGTATAACAGGAACTTCCCCAGAAGCTCAAAATGTCAAGATTATGATGTCCTCAAATGTCAAATGAATCAGAGCTGTGTACAGAATATGCCAAGGTTCAGGGAATAATGTAGATTTTATCATAACACAAAACCATATTGTAGTTTTAACACTATTTCAATAAGAGTTAATTTATATGTATATAAGTACCATGGATGAATACCATGGCGCTATGTGTGTGTGTGTGTGTGTGTGTGTATACCATGTATGAGTACTATGTCTACATATGTATAGAAGTTCCATACATGAGTGAGGCAGTGAAAGAAGGTGCTAGCATGTAAAGGCCACTAGTGCAAACACTGCTTGAATCTTAGTCTGTAAAAGAAATATAAGATCTTTTACTACATGACATTTGCATTTAAATCACATTTACCAAAGGTTTGTGGCAGACATAAAGCTACCTGCTACTCATTAAGAACCCCACATAAATTTTAAAAAAATATGTTGGGTTTTAATATTCTAACTGTTCAATAAAATTTTTGTAAGTCCCTATTAATTGAAAAAGGTATGACTTTTTACAGGGCTTTACATTTGATTTTTTTTTTTAATTTCAGTGGTATAGGGAATACATTTTTAAAGAAAATGCCTTCCAGTTTTAAATTGCACTATTAATTCATAGAAAAATAATTTTATTTACATGAGTAATCTTATCACATAAATCTCCATTGAGTAGTTGCTTTTATATACTATGTTTAAGGATATGTGTACATCATCCTTTTACAACTTAAAAAATGCGATAATACACTTGAACTTTTAATGGACAGACTGGAAAATTACTACTCTGGTAGTAACTATTTTTAAAGCATAAACCAATGTAGTAGACTTTTCTAGAACAACCATTGCATGAAGATCTTTCGATTTGCTGATGCTCTTGGAAATAGTGGCACTGTTCCATGGTCCCTGGCATCAGCATAATTGACAAAACGACACCAGACAACAGAACTTCGGTGGCAGTATTGAGTGCTCTTCTCAGCATGAAGTCTGCATTATAAATGATGGCAAAGATGTTTAAGACCTAGATTTGTAAAAACATAAGTAAATCCAAGAGTATGCTTTAAGGAAGAGAAATGCAGCTACATTTGAAAGTCTGATTTCACAGACAATAGTAAATTATGTTAGTGATGTTTGATCATTAGAATGTACATTTCCATCCAACATTTAAAAAATCCACCTGTCCTTATTGGACTAACTGATATGACAAAGTTTTTTAAAAAAAAACATCTTCAATACACTCAGAAAATGTGAATTCAATAATTTGAGCTATTTGTCAGAAGTTTTTCTTAGTTTTCTTTCACAAGATCAAGGTAGCTAAAACATTTAAGTATATTAAAAATTATAGTGGCATCAAAAGTGGGGTGTGCATGTCACACTGTGTTCAAAAAGCTCTTTTTGAATCTCTATGTTTATAATATATATTAGTACAATAGCATATCTATAGAACATAAATAAGTTAACATATATAAAGGGTGAAAGTTGGTAAGCTCATAACTTTATAGGAACATAAAAAGAACATGTATCAACTATTTTATTTATGCCATTAGTTAATGGGGAAACCAGTAAGTTACTACAGCCAGTTCAAAGGAGAATCTAAGTGTCATACAACTAGGCACCCAATAATGCCGAAATGAATGTGCTTAATGGATGCAAGAGTGGCTCTTCCATCATGGGTGGGGAAATAAATTGCACTGTCACAAAATAACGTTGTCCTACACGTTTATGGACAAGAATCAGTTGCATGGCCATGGATCATCTATAAATTACAGGGTTTTGTGTAAAATATCTTAATGATATCAACGTTGCAGGACATTATAGAATCAGAAAACCTTACCCGAGGAATGTGTTAGACACAACCTCCAGGAATCTTTGTTGATCATTGCAAAGACTTTCGCAATTTTCTCTGGCAATATAAGTTACTTGATGTGCGTGTGTAATAAGTCTATATATGAGTACATCAACAAACACATGGGGAGTGTTATTCTAGACTAGGGATGAACAAACTTTTTTTGTAAAGATCAAGATGGTAAATGTGTTAAACTATTTAAGTAAGCCACATAAGTCTCTGTGGCATATCCTTTTGGAAAATTATAAGCCTTCGAAACCATACAGAATATTTCATGGGAGGCACACAAACAGGTCTGGAGCCAGATTTGGTTCATAGGTCATGGCTTGTGGCCTCCTGCTATAGCCCAGGGGCCTCTGGCTTACAGAAGGGGCCAAGAAGGCAAATGTGACAGAGTTAGGTTCAGGGTGAAAAAACAAAGCAGTACCTCTCCCTAGCTGGAGAGCAGTGCTTTCCTGGGAGGCATTCATATTCAAAGCACTAGAAATATTGTTCTGGCCACACAAAACCCTCTGGGGTAGATTTTCCACTTGGGTTAGTAACCTGGTCTACACAGTCTACATTGAGCCATGGCAGTCATTTTAGAACTGTCAGCCAAGGATCTCTGCCTCTATTTCTCAGCAAGATTTCAATTATTATACTGGTGTCTCTTACTTGTCCTAGTTCCCTTCGTGGAACCAATTTTGTCTTACTGATTTCAGGAAATGCATTGCCACCTCCTGTGCATATAGCAGGTGTACAACAAAGACTTGCTGAATGAAAATAAGTTGATGAACCATGACACATACATTTTTAACATGAAATATGTAGATGCTTATGCTATATTTCTGCTGAGTATTTCAGCATAGTTTGAGAACATAACTGGTAAGTCTTCAGAATGTAGCTGATCAGAAGACATTTCTCCAAATGACTTATTTGTAATTTGGAAAAAAAATCTGAACATTTCCCAACATTGCTATTCAAAAACTAGAGAAATTATGGTTTGAAAATACAGACAGTTAAGAAATTAGCATTAGAAATTTTTTTGGAAGCCAACCTGCTAGTCACTGAGTTTAACTGATATTAATATTTATGCTTAGCTTTAATGGAGACACATACATATTAAAATCACAATTTAAAAGCTATTAAATAAAAACAGAAATGACATTGAAAGTATGAATTTATAGAAATTAAAAACAAACATTCTGGTGTGATGTGATAGTCCTATTTAGAAATTATGTATTATGTCATCATCTATTTAGAAAAAAAAAAAAAACCTTTAGATTTTATTAAAGTTAAAAAATTGTATATGATGCTACCATGGTATGTATCTAAGGATAAGTTTCTAAAACTAGCCACAATATTTTATTATTATACTATTTGAAAGATGGCTGGGCATAGTGGCTCACATCTGTAATGCCAACACTTTGGTAGGCTGAAGCGGGAGGATGACATGAGTTCAGGAGTTTGAGACCAGCTTGATCAACATGGTGAAACCCTGTCTCTACTAAAAATACAAAAATTCACTGGGCTTCTTGGTGACGCAGGCCTGCAATCTCAACTACTTGGGAGGCTGAGGCAGGAGAACGGCTTGAGCCCAGGAGGCAGCAGTTGCAGTGAGCCGAGATGGCACCACTGCATTCCAGCCTGGGTGACAGAGACTCTGTCTCAATAGAAAGAAATAAAGAAAAAGAAATAAAGAAAAAGAAAGAGAGAGAGAGAGAGAGAGAGAGGGACGGAGGGAGGGAGGGAGGGAGGAAGGAAAGAAAGAAGGAAGGAAGGAGAAAGAAAGAAGAAAGAAAGAAAGAGAGAGAGAGAGAAAGGAAGGAAGGAAGGAAGGAAGGAAGGAAGGAAGGAAGGAAAGAAAGAAAGAAAGAAAGAAAGAAAGAAAGAAAGAAAGAAAGAAAGAAAGAAAGAAAGAAAGAAAGAGAGAAAGAAAGAAAGAAAGAAAGAAAAGAAAGAAGAAGGAAGGAAAGAAAGAAGACTTCTATTTTTTAAAGTAATTTTACATAATTTTGTTCAGGAGAATTTTTTTATTAAACACAAGTCAAAATCAAGAATATTTTGCACTAAGATTAAAGGGCATAATTAAGTGAATTCATAACACTGAGGATAATCAGTACATCCCCTATGATAGGAGACAAAATAAATGAATTAAAAATAGGGGAACTACTTTACAGCATTTATACTCAGGAAACAAATTAAAAGAATAACATTGATTGATCCTAAACTATTTTAAAAGAATTTTAGCGATAGCCTAAAATTAATGAAGCATGAAATTAGGAGAATAATTGGTGGTGTCATTTTTGTTGAGGCACCTGTGGGAACATTAATAGAGAAATTCTCTGTGGTAAATTCTAGAGATCATATTCCATTGTTCAAATGTATGGATCCTAAAGTCTGTAATCTAACATCAATAATAACCTCCACTAGGGTAGTTAGGTAAATACAAGACCGGAAAGAGAAAGTTTAATGATAAACTGAAAATCAGAAAAACTCTAACATCCAGAAAAATAAATGTATCTATAATTTAAAAAATGGTAGGGATTGGATAACACTGAACTCATACCTTAGCTGGAATTAGATTCTATTTGCCAATAATTAACTTGACCACACATTATACATTACTTATAGTTTAACTAGTTCTTTCTCTTTCACTATAATGTTGATGAATTGCCAAAATTAAATTTATGAAATATTAGGGGCCTTTTAAGAAGTTTATATAGGATTTTGAATAAAAGTCATGAAGTTAGCCAGGTGTAGTGGTTTGCACCTATAGTGCCAGTTACTTGGGCAGGTGAGGTAGGATTCTTTGGACCCAGTTGTTTGAGACTGGCCTGAGCAACATAGCAGGAACTCCATCTCCAAAAACAACAATGATAACAACAACAAAAACTTTTCAAAATATTGATCGTAGATGTTATAAAATTGTCAGTTGGTTGGGGTTTCTCTGACATATGCTAGTAGCACATTTCCATCATAATTATCAGCATAGGAAATGAAGAATTAGCTCAACAGAAACAGAAAATTAGGTTACTGAACAATTGCATTATTAGCATTCTTTCAATCATATCAGCAATTACAGATTTTCTTTTGATAAATAGTTTATATTTATTTACTTGGAATTCAGAGACCCACAATTGCACTTGAGATACTTTAATGTGCATATTCAAATTTAAGGCACAAATGAATAATCCAGGGATCTCTTAAAATGCAGATTGTAATCATAGAGCTGGGGTGATGTCTGTGATACTCAGTATTGATCAAGTTTCCTGGTGATGCCATTGCTTTTGTTTTAGATCAGACTTCCAAGTAGTGAGGTGCTAGAGGGAACCACACAAAGTAGGAGGTGAGGCCTGTTAATAATTGTTGGTTGGTTAATAGGAAAAAAATATGTGGAAATAGTTGTCCACCAAAGAAAAGTCTTTCCCCTCAACTGGAATTGCAGTTTTCCACATTTGCACATCAATACTTTGTGTGCATGAGTCATCATACTAAAAATACTAAGAAATAAAGGTGAATGAGTTTTCATAGATGCACAAAGAGAGGGAAGCTAGAATCTAGAAGTCAGGATGAACGGATAGCGAATATTCACATAATTGAGAGGCATAGACAGAGGGGAGTTTGACACACAGAAAAACGTAATTCTGGGCTTGAGAAATCAAAAAAGAACTTTAGATACCTCTCCGGTCCTAAACTCTTTTCATGCTCTTACACTCCCTTTCCTCCCTTTGTTCACATTTTTGAAGTTTCAGGAGGACAGATAAAAGATATAAGACAAATGAGAGGAAGGGAAATGAAAAGTGGGGTTTGTGCTCATTACAAAAGGATAAGACATAATAACCAAGGAGAACAAACACACAAGTGTAATATTTATCAAGAGAAGTCTTGATTTTTCTGTGACAAAAAAACGTAGACTTGCAATTTCCAGACATTATTTTTATATGATCTATAGTATAAATAGTATGATCTATAGTATCTATAGTATCAATGCTGATTTGCTTTATCCAATATATGGCACAAAATCTTCTTTATAATAGCTCATTTCTTCCACTGATATGAAGTCCATTTATTCTCTACTGCAAATGATAATTTTGAAAACAAAACGTTTTTGGAGAAAGTGGTCCATATTCTTTTGAGAAAAGCCCCATGTCTCAGGAGAATTGTTTTGGAAGCTTGTTTACTGAAGTCATTCTGGCAACTGAATCCCTTCATTCACTTCACATAATGAATCGCTTTCAGAAAGTTAATGTGCCTGGGCAGTAATTGATGTGTCTTAGGAAAATGATGAATTCATCTAAAAGTTAAAGTTGATTTAAAGTTGATTCCTAATGAATTTGCATTAATGACAGTAATCCATATTCGAGGAATTACAATATGTTTATTTTATTTAGTAACTTTGACTTCAAAAATATTTTATTTCCAGTCAGTGGTTTAGCAGGCAAACCTATCCATTTACTAAATTTTCCTGATATAGTATGTTGTTTTTCTTCCAAATCTTACTATTATTTATAAAATCATTCATTTAAGAATACACAGTTACATTTTTTACTGTTATGAAATAGAAATTATTATAGATAACATTATATTGGATCATTTCCTGTTTTTCTTTAACTGTTTACGTACTTCAATAGCTGAAATACTCTATAAATTCTATTTTTTAAATGTATCTATTAATAAAAATTTATATTATTGTGAAGAGAATTTTGATATATGGAAAAATTCACGTTTTTAAAATATAAAATGTGTTATATTTCGGTAATTAAATTGGAAAGCCATTTCTTTTGAAGAATGCCCTGCTTGCAGTAAATGCTAGGCTACATGTAGGTCCTTCGTAAATTGATAATTTAGTTATTGAGTGAAATGTAGAAATACACCCATGATTTTGTGTACATTTTAAAGTGTATGAGTGGGATTGTGTGAGTTGGATGGAATAAAGTTCTTTTGCCAAGTAATTGCTTAAGTTAGCAGAGATAAAGAATCATAGTTTTAAAGGACCGTTTCTTAATGCCATGCAGAAAGCACATGCTGAAAGATCCCTACTGGTTTGAAACAATCAATAAATTGCAAAAGTAGCATAACATTTACCCTAATGTAATATGATTGTTCATGCCTACTCTCAAATCCATGCATACAGACACACACACACACACACACACACACACACACAGAGAGAGAGAGAGAGAGAGAGCGAGAGAGAGAACTGACTTTTACAAATCTAGTTCTAAAATAGGAGAGTTATCCTTTTCCCTGTTTTGTGATTCTCCACGGAAGCAAAGCTAAGTGGATAAGGTTTTGTATATAGGAAACATTATTACTAAGAATAAATTAGTGATAGGAGGAGTTTTACATCCTTTTACTTTCATATTCTCTTAGCAATGACTGTTATGTTTTGCTAAAATCATGAATATTAAATCTCAGTCCCTTCAACAGTGTTTGGCACATCCTCATAACTGTGTGTCAAATGCATAAGTTTACGTATTGATGCTTCTGTTATTACTATTTGAATTTAATTACGTGTCTTGATTTGTTTTCAACTCTTATACTTCCCTTTTCTTCAATCAATAAGGCAAATGTAAGGTTATTGGAAATTTATATTATCCTTTAAAATCTCCTTCATGTGTATCAAACAGATGATATGTCAACCCATATCCAATTAAAATAAAGATGCAAAGTTTGACAATTTAAATCACTTATATTTAACAAAATATCATAGCATAAATTAAGACATTTATGAACGCCAGATATGAAATTATATATTTTTAATGTTTGATGTAACTAGCATACTAATAATCCACTATATTATTACAAAATAATTTTGCAGTTCACATCACAGTTATTAGTTGACATAAATTAGCTTGATTTAAAGGAATGATAAGAGAAATAATTATTTACATTCTTATTTAAAAGGACATAAAACACTATGGTTGCAAAGGTTATTTAAAATTAAAACTAAAATGCAAGTTTGAGTTAAAATCATAAGATTAGTGTAAAGTCAGATAACTTTAACAGATCTGAGCCATTCACTATTTTTTCTTTTTTCTTCTCTTTTTCATTAAAGTGAAATTACATAACATAAAATTAACCATTTTAAAGTGAGCATTTAGTGGCATTTAGTAGGTTCACAATGTTGTGGGACCACCCTGTCTATTTAATTCTAAAGCATTTTCATCGCCCTAAGAGGAAACCCAGTAAGCATGATGCAGTAACTCCTCATTCCTCCCTGCCCTAAGCTCCTAGCAACCGCACTTACGCTTTCTGTCATTGTGGATTTCTGGATATTTCATATAAATGGAATCATACAATATATAACCTTTTATGTCTGGCTTTTTAAATTTATCATAATGTTTTCAAGGTTCATGCACACTGTAGCTTGCATCATTACTTCACACCTTTTTGGGTACTTCATTCCTTTTGGGCCTATCTGGTATTTGTTCAACTCTTCATCAGCTGGTGGATATCGAGTTGTTTCTACCCTGGCTCTTTTGAATAGTGTTGCTCTAATCATGCATGCACATGTATTATTTGAACACCTGTTTTCAATTATTTGTAGAGTTGCTGGGTCAGATGGTAATCCTATCTGTAACCTTTGGAGGAACCACCAAATTGTATTCCATAACGGCGGAACCCATTACCTTTTCGCCAGCAATATGTGAGCGTTTTTATTTCTCCACATCCTTGGCCACACTTGTTCTTTTGTGTTTTTGTTTTGTTTTGTTTTGAATTACACTTATCCCAGTGGGTTTGGTTTCTCATTGTGATTTTCCTTTGCATTTTCCCAATGACTAACAATGTTGAAGATATTTTCATGTGTTTATTGACCATTTGTGTATCTTCTTGGCAGATATATGTACTCAAACTCTTTGACTAATTTTAAATTGGGTTGTTTGTATTTTTGTTGGAAAATTGTAAGAATTCTTTCTATATTCTGGGTACCCTACTCATATGTATGAAATGCAAACATTTTGTGCATTGTTTATGTCATAATATCACTTTTTTTTGATACATGCAGTTTTACTTTTTGATGAATTCTATTTTTTTTCTTTTGTTGTTTATTCCTCTGGTATCACATCTAAAAACCCATTGCTAAACCCAAGATTTTCCCCTATGTTTGTTTCTGATAGTTTTATAGTTTTACCTGTCATATACCATTAATCTATCTTGAGTAAATTTTTGTATGTGGTGCAAGAGAGAGATCCATATTCATCATTTTCCATGTAGATATCCAGTTGTGACTGCAGCATTTTTTGAAGAGACTATTTTTTCTGCCACTGAATTGTCTTGGCATCCTCATCAAAAATAAATTATTCGTATAGGTATGGTTTAACTCTCAACTATCAATTCTATTATTTTGGTGAGAATGTTTATCTTTATGCCAGTGCTATACTGTTTTGATTACTGTAAGTTTTGAAATTACGAAGTGCGAGTCCTTCAACTTCACTCTTTTTCAATATGATTTTGGATATTCAAGGCCTCTTGAAATTCCCTGTGAATTTGAGAATCAACTTTTCCATTTTCGCAAGAAAAAATGCCATTAAAATTTTCAGGGACTTCATTGAATCTTTAGATGGCTTTTTAGAGTATTGGTATTTTAATGGTAAGTGCATATATCTTTCCATATATTTGTGTCTTTTTATTTCAGCAATGTCTTGTGGTTTTCAGTTGATAAGTCTTTAACCTCCTTGGTTAAATTTTTTGCTATGTATTTTATTCTTTCAGATGTACTTAAAAAGGGATTTATTTTCTTAATTTTCTTTTTAGATTGCTTGTTGCTCATATAAAGAAGCACAACTAATTTTTGTGTGTTCATTTTGTTTCCTACAACTTTGCTGAAGTTGTTTATTAGCTGTAGTAAATTTCTTGTTCTAGATTTGTTCGAGTTTTTTATGTATAAGATCATGTTATCTTATACATGTTTTACTTTATCCTTTGCAATTTGCATGTCTTTTACTTCTTTTTCTTGTTTAAGTGCTCTTACTAAAACTTCTAGTACAAAGTTAAACAGCAGTAATGGAAGCAGGCACCCTTGTCTTGTAGCTCATCTTAGGGGGAAAACTTTCAAACTTTTATCATTGATTATTAGGTTAGCTGCAGATGTTTCATATGTCATTTGCTATGTTGAGAAAATTTTTCAACTTTTTTCTAATTTATTATTTTCTGTTTTTCTCCCTGATCAAGTATTGCATTTTGCCATATGCTTTTCTTCATCAACTGAGATGATACGTTTTTTTCCTTCATTCTGTTAATGTGGTGTTTTATATGACTGATTTTATTATGTTGAACTACTCTTTCATTCTAGAATAAACCCCATTTGGCCATAGTGTAAATTTTTCTTGATATGCTGTTGGATTCCCTTTTCCAGTATTGTGTATAGGATAGTTACATCTATATTCATAAAGGATGTTGGTGTGTAGTTTTCCTTTCTTGTGCTGTCATCTCTGGCTTGAGGTCAGGGTAATGCTAGACTTTAAAGGACAATAAAAACACCACAAAGCTTTCCTGCCATATTTAAGTTGTCTTTTATTGATTCAGCGATTGCTTGGTTCCATGAACCTTTGACTGCTTTCTAGAGTTCTGACAAAGTGGATTGTGCTGTTTTTCTTGATTTTTTCAATGTTTCTGTGGCGAGATGGACACTTGAAGCTGCCTACTCTGCCATTTTTGGTGACATCTCATCACACCCATTATTGATCTTGGGAAATCTAGGCCAATATTACTAAAGCAGCTGTATGCATTCTGTTTACTTTCACCATTAAAAAAATGATTTTAACCCACATCTTAGTTAAATGACATTTTGAAATACATTTTTCTCTATTGGACTTCTTGAAAACATAGCATTCAGTATTAGAATAATCACAATTTATTACTATAAAAATCGGTGTGATATTGATTTTCATCTTTAAACTTAAATAATATTAATGGCATTTATTAAGAATACTGTAGTAAGTGAAAAAATTTAGCATTGGGTAATATACATGTGTGTACGTATATTTTGGGTACTTACATATTAGGTTTTACTTAAATATACAGATTTATATGAGTATACAAATGTATATTATTATTCTCCAAAGTTTCAATTGTGTTTATGTGGCTCTTTGTGTACCGATCCAGATCAAATTTGTAGTATACCTTCTTTGGTTTGTTATCACTAAACATAAGGTAATGATTGGTAATTTAGCTTTCTTAAACTAGACTATCCACAGTGACTAGTTTTAACAAATTGTGTTTACTCCATCTATGTGATTCCAAAGACATAGTTTGGCATGGTAGAAAAAAAAAAAAAAAGAATGGCAGATAAAACACAAAAGGAAGGCAGGAAAGAAGAAAGAGAAAAAAAGGAAAACAAGAAGGAAGAAAGGGAGGAAGAAAAAAGCAAACAAAGAAGAGTAAAGGAAAGAGGAACAAAAGAAAAATTAAGGCAATTAGTTGTAGGTAGGAATGCATCATGGTATCTGTTTGCATAAATTAAAAGGAAAAAAAAAAAACAACGTCGTCTACTATTTTTATTTCAAAACAGTTATTTTTGTGAATGCATCCCTCCCCCCTCCAAACAACCCATGTTAAAGTTCTATATTCACTGTGAAATAGCCATTTTCATACAGGATCACCAATAAAGACTGGCTGCTATGAAATCAGATTCTACCAATAAGTATTTTCAGATTTTCATTCACAAAGTAAAAGCGTACACTTAAGTATGTGTTAGAAAGTATGTGCTAGATGTGGAAGCATCACAAATGACCAGTAAAGAGATGTCATCATCAATTACTTTTTAAAAATAGGTATAGATCATGGATGAAAAGACTCTAACATTGAATCTACAAAGTATAATATTTTTGAGAAGCATACTTTTTTGAGGTTTATAAATTTAGTTTGGAATCAACCGTGAGAAGTCGAAAGACTGGCTGGCTATGTGCATATGATTTTGATAAACTAATTAAGGTGGTTATCACAATGACAGACTGAAAATACAACAGGATCAGATCACACATAGGGAGTAAAATTATATTTCATGTGATTTAAAAAATGCATCTGGACCTTAATAGCTTATTCTGCTGCTTCATACTTGGAATGTAATTTTTGTCTGTATTTTATTCTAATTTTAAATAAGGCAGAATTACAGACATGCAAGATAAAAATCCTTTGGTGGGGGAATGCTGGCAAATAGATGACCTTTAATGAAATGTTTTATAAAAGAGATAGGGAATTAGACTGGGCACGGTGGGCCACAGCTATAATCCCAGCACTTTGGGAGGATGAGTAGGAGGATCATGTAAGGCCTGGTCAAATCATTTGACCAGCCTGGCCAACACAATGAAACACTGTCTCTACTAAAAATACAAAAATTCACTGGGCACAGTGGTACATGCCTGAAACCCTAGCTACTTCGGAGGCCGAGGCCTGAGAATCCTTTCAATCTGGGAGGTGGAGATTGCAGTGAGCTGAGATCACACCACTGCACTCCCGCCTGGGCGACAGAGTGAGACCGTCTAAATAAATAAACAAGATGGGGAATTGGATAGATCAACAAAATCAAGTAGGTATGAAAAGGGAGAGCAACTCTTTTTAGGATTTTTAGTTAGTACAGCAGAATTGGCAGGTGTACACTAGTATTAAATATTTTGTGAGGTCTAGTTCATCATGGTAAGAAGACATTTTAAGGCATGACAGAATGATGTTATTTTTTATCACCAACCTCCTCTAAAGTTAAAAGGTTTTAATAATTGATTACAGAAAATATGGGAATGCCCTCGGCCAAGAGGAGTTTCTAGTGTGACCGGTGTAGACAGGGTATAGGCTGAGGACACACAGCACATTTGACTCCTGATGAAGTAAGTTGCCTTTTACCTCTAAGGGCAATAAGACTAGTTCTACTGTAGAAATAGTTAATTCTTAGTTCTGGAATTCTAATTTAAAAAGCAACTCATGAAGTCAACAATTGGCTCTTTGTTCAAATTATACTGTTTTCAGTGCCATGTTTGACTTCCTCTGAATTCTTTCTGTTGTAGGCCTTATATTCTCTCTCAGCCAGGATGAGAACCAATGGCTTAAGACTTCAGAGTTTGAAGATGAAAAATAAAAAATTAGCCCGGGAATGGCTGTTACTAAAAAATGAAAAAAAAAAAAAAAAAAAAAAAAAAAACAGATGCTGATGAGATTGTGAAATAAAAGGAATGCTTATACACTGTTAGTGGGAGTGTAAATGAGCTCAACTGTTGTGGAAAGCAGTGTGGTGATTCCTCAAAGACTGAAAAACAGAACTGCCAATCAACTCAGCAGTCCCATTACCAGGTGCATACCCAAAGGAATATAAATCATTTTGTCATAAAGAGGCATGCATCTGTTCATTACAGCACTATTCCCAATAGCAAAGACATGGAATCAACCTAAATGCCCACCAACAGTAAACTGGATAAAGAAAAGATGGTACATACACACCATGGAATATTATGCAGCCACAAAAAAAAATAGGATTATGTACATTGCAAGTACACGCATAGTGTGGAGGCCATTATCCTTAGCCAGCTAACGCAGGAACAGAAAACCAAATACCGCATGTTCTCACAAGCGGGAGTTAAATGATGAGAACACATGGACACATATGGAAGAACAACAGACACTGGGGTCTACAGGAGGATGGTGAGTGGGAGGACGGAGAAGATAAGAAAAAATACCTAATAGGTAATAGGCTTAATACCTGAGTGACAAAATAGTTTGTACAGCAAATCCCCATAGTATGAATTTACCTACATTTACCTACCCCCGAACATGACAAAAATAAAAGTAAAAAAATTTAGCTCAGGGAACCAAAATGTCAGCATACATTTACTTAGCAATATGAATTTAACCAATACCATTTTGATTTTGTAAAAGCTGTTACTGAACTCCAGAAAATATTTTGTAAATTTTTATAAGAACAGTAGCATGACACCAACCCAAATCACTACATTTCTTATTTTTCATGCTCAAACAGTACATTTGTCTGACTTGTTGATCTCATCTGGCTACTTGATTAAGGTAAATTTTGAGATTTGATCCTGGAGAGGAGACAATTTTCTACAAAGTTAGTAAGATCTATATAGTTTCAGTCCTGGGTTAGAAAAGAGCCACAGCCTCCTGATTCTATTAAAAATAACACTTTCTTGATGTATTTTAATAATCAGTAAAACACTACTCTGTAAGTACTGTTTTAGACAATTAGATATAAAGAAAAACATACATTAAAACATTCAAACTCTGTTTAATGCTTTTTACACACTCACTAACAGTCCAGCCCAGTGGTTCTTAAAATGTAGTATCTAAACCAGAAACATTAGCAAATGCTAATTATCAGGCATTTTTACCCTAGGCATATCAGGCATAATTATCCTAGGCCCTCTGAATCAGACACTTTAGGTGTGGGGCCCAGGAATCTGTTTTAGCAAGTTAGAACCTAACACAAACTAAAACTTAGAATCTAGCCTATGTATTTACATTGAACATAGTTATTTATATGATGACAGTGTCTTTAAGGTGAGGATAGTATGTACATTTTTTAGTCATTGTGTTGGTTGTTAAGAGGCAACTAACGCATGTGTGGTCCAACTTATAAGAGAAATGGGACCAGAGACTGGAAAGGAAAAGAAAAAGAATGAAGCCCTTATCCTAGGTTCATGCTTATTATTTGAGTGATTGTGGCCAAATAATACTCTTTGTAATACACTTCAGCTTCATAATTTCTAAACGCTGAGTTTGGAATAAATGGTTGAGATCCCCTTTACTCCAAAAGTCCATGATCTCATCACGTTTTTCAAAATGTAGCTATGGAGTTAAAATAAATGTCACTAATTTGGGTTCGTGTGTACAACGCAGTATTTCCTTGGAATTTCAGTGTATTTTCACTAAAATGGCGATTGGCTTCCGATATAGCTTATTGTACTCTTTCTGGTTGCTGGATTTATTTCTTTTTTAATTCACACAGTTGATTTTGATATGCCTGTTGACATAATTGAGAGATTTTTTATTTCCTATTTCTCTGTGACTGGCCATCACTTTCTGTTTCCCCATCATTTGATTATGCTTAATTAATGGCATTTAAATTCCCACAGCATTTGGCAGCCTTTCTAATTCCCTCTAAATTACAGAAAAACAAAGGAGAGAAAGCATCCGTACATTAATTACTAGAAAGAATCATCTCTTTGCTTTTTGATGAACTTTTATTTAATTTTTCCATTGCATGGTTTTTGTGTGTGTGTGTGTGTGTGTGTGTGTGTGTGTGTGTGTGTGTGTGTGCTTATGCCTATAATCCCAGCACTTTGGGAGGCCGAGGTGGGCAGATCACCTGTGGTCAGAAGTTCCAGACCAGCCTGGCCAACATGGTGAAACCCTGTGTCTACTAAAAACACACAAATTGGCCGGGCGTGGTGGCACACACCTGTAATCCCAGGAAAATCACATGAACCACGGAGGCAGAGGTTGCAGTGAGCCGAGATCGTGCTACTGCACTCCAGCTTGGGTAACAGAGTGACACTCGGTCTCAAAAAAAAAATAAAATAATAATAATAATAATAATAAACTAACCAAACAGGAAGTCAGTAAAGCTAAAGAAAGTGTGGTTTAACAAGAAGTCAATAAAGCTAAAGAAAGTGTAATTTTAAATCACTTTCATACTTCACAGGCAGTTCCTATTCTATTATTCTGAAAACACATTCCTCCATGTATTTCCAGTATATGAATAAATTTACATACAGGGACAGTGCGATTTCATTAGATGTTCTTGTCTCCTGCAGCCGTGTTTTTAAAAGTTGGATCGTGGTCCTATCTCTGCCAGATAGGGTGCTTTCTGAAGTAAAACTTTGGAATTACTAGGCATGTAACTTGGGAACCAGGAGCACATATATTTTAAAACATAGGTAATTTTTATGTGCACTATATTTGGAGGAAAATGACAAATCAACACCAATTTTCTCAAAATACATTATAATAACCTTTGCAATAACTGTAAAATATTTTAAGTTACAGTAGGTCCTCAAATAATGTCTTTCATCATAACAATGAGAGAAACAAAATCTATTCCTTGCTGGAGTCACTATGTGGAGTTTGACACTCTCCCCATGTCAGAATGGGTTTTCTCCTGTTACTCCCACATCCCAAAGACGCCTCTGCCAGGTGGATTGGCATGTGTAAATGGTCCTAGGCTGAGTGAGTGTGGGTGTGTGAGTGGCCCTGCAATGGGATGCTGTCTTGTCCAGGTGGGTTCCCACTTGGTGCCCTGAGCTGCTGGGATAGACTCAGGCCACCTGTGACCCTGAACTGGAATAAATAGGTTGGAAAAGGAATGAATACATATTATTGTAAAATAAAAATTTATAAAGCATGCAATCATCCTATGGAAACGTTACAGTAAGCCAGGCAATACAAAAGTGCTCAGCAAACTCACCTTACATATGCTTGTTTTTGGATTGCATGGAGGCTAGAGGTGCTCCTGACAATCTTCAGTTTGGAAACATTTATTCCTTTTTCTTTTTTTAATCACATCACCACTACAATCTCTGACCTCACTGCTTCACCAGAAATTGGATAAATAATTGTCTTGTTTTTATGAGTCTTTCTTAAGTGTGTGTATAGCTCACACTTACTTCAGTGTTTAATATTAGAAGCATTTGTGGATTTTAATTTTTAAATTTGGTGACGTTTTTGTGACCAGGAACATGCCATAGGAACTCAACTCTCATTTATATCCATTAGCCAATGGTAAAATTGGTTTGTCATACATTGTTTCACATAAAGTCACAGTTTCCAAGAACCTATGGATGACTTTAGGTGAGGACTTACTGTATTTCTGATTTGGGGACTACTGGAGAGAGAGAGAAAGCACGAGAGAGAGAGACACACACACACACACACACAGACAAAGAGAGAGACAGAGAGAGAGACAGACAGACAAAGATAGAGACACACACACACACACACACACAGAATGAGTGAGAGAGAGAGAAACGTTAATAAGGGCAGCGATTGAGATAAATATCTTTTGTTATTGGTAATCTCAAGTGATGTATTTTCGAGAATATTTTATATGTCTTCTAGTTACATTTAAATAGATATCACAAATAAAGTATATTTTCCCATCTGCTGCATTCATGCTTGAACCTCTGTGCTAGAGGCAGGTTGGGGACTGTTTAGTGGCATTGGCCTTGACAGCATGTGCAAGGAGCAGCAAAATGTGAGAAGTTTCCCACGCCAAGGTGAGGCAGGTGTGAGGAGCGATAGCATATGGATGCATAATTAACTGGCTGGGTATGTATTACAAGAATAATTCTACCTTAAGCTAGTTAAAGTTAATTATCCTACCTTGCCTTATGCCAGATAGAATTAATTCATTTTTTTCTAACTGTATGGTTTATTTGGAACAATTTGGGTGAATGTAGTTGAGATGCTTTTTACCCATATTAATGAGCATATCATAATGAGTACTTTGTCCTTTGCCTGTATATACAATGTAGAAAAAAAGAAAATTTGAATTTACAATATTTTTGAAATCCAAATGTGTCCTTTATTCAAAAATTATTTTAGTTGTAATGTTTTCTACTCTTTTTATTTGAGTGAATATGTGTTAGCTTAACTTGAATTAGGTTAGTGCGAAAGTCATTGAGGTTTTTGCCATTTTTGCATCCGCCTAATACCATATGAGGAATGCCTCTTTCATTATTTCTTATAAGATGTGTCTTTTCCACTTTTTTGCTTATTAGCATGTAACCCACTTTAAGGAAAAAAAATCAATTTCAGTCCGTTTTTTGTTTTAATAGTTGTGAAGTATGAATGAAGATTTTTTTCAAACTAAGGTTAAGTGGTTTTCGGTTTTTTTCTATGACATACAGGCAGTATGAGTTTGCAAATGTTGCAGTCCCTCTCCTTGTTTAGTTCATGTGGATTTGAAATACATAAATGACAGAGAACAAGGAATATTAAGACATATTTTTATAAAAGGTACAAGTTATCACATCTTATCTGTTAGAGGTATGAGAAATTTCATGTAAATTCACTTAGCATCTATTCCTTCATTTGTTTATTCATTTAGTAGACAAACATTTTCTTAATATTAGATCAGTTAGTTTGGTTGTAGATAATTATACACACACACACACACACACACGCACGCATCTATCTATCTATGCTATTACATATGTAATAGAAGGAATTTGATGATTTGGAAGGACTAGGGGAGCCAGCTCCTCCCTGGGCATGCTGACCAAACACCCAGTAGACTACCACAGCATGTGCCTAACTAAAGAATGGGCACCTCTGGGAAGTACCAGAAGATGCAGGGGTCAGGATGCCACTGTTCCATCGGTTCGCTCCATGATCACTCAACCCTAGCTGAGGGTGACAAAGTTTCCCACAAAACTGGGCCTGCTAGCTCTGTATCTCCTTGTTGCCTCTTTTCCTGCTTTAATGAGTTCCAAATCCAGATCTCTTTTTTCCGGCATCTAAATCTAATCTGCAGCTTTAGCTTCCGGGAAGTCAGGGAAATGTGGATGTTTTGTACTACGTGAGGGAATACTAGAAGGAAGCTGGAAAAGATGTTGAGATGTGTTTCAGGCACACACAGGGTAGATAGGGAATATAAGGTTGGCAAGATACACAATGTAACAGCTGTGCTCATGAGGCTTACAGTCAAGTGGAGAAGACTAAAGTAAATCAAATCATCAACAAAAACTCCCTTGAGGTAACTCGATTCAATGTTACAAATGAGTACATTCGTTGCATTGCTTTCTCCTGGGAAATGATGACTCAGATTGAGGTCAGAAAGATAAAAGAAAATTGGTACCTGGGTAGACTGAATCAGGGCAAAGGGCTTCCCATGGTTTGCAGAGGCCCAAGGTCTGGACAGGAGCCCTGTGTGGCTGGAGAGAGGAGCAAATGCCAATGTGAACAGAATGAGCCTGGGAGCACAGAGGTGCAGGCCTCAGCTGGAAATCAGTAGCAAGCAAGGGGATGACACAGTCAGACAGGGATTTTGAAATAACGATTTTGCCTGAAATCAGGGCTCCAGGTAGAGAAGTGTGTTTCAACCTCCCATTGCTCATAGCTTTGTGCTCCTTTGTTTGGTTAACGTTTGTATCTTTTTGAGAAAACTGAATTTCTTGAAAACCACCATTTTTTTTTTCTTTTTGGAGACAATTTTAAGTGTCTTGGGGTGAAGGGAGAGCAGTGGTTTGGAGGGAGAGCTGCTTGGAAGGTCAGTGAGGTTCTGGGGCTCCCCAGTCTGTGTTGACAGTGCCACAGTACCCTGGGTTGGTCATAGAATTTCCAGGAAGGATCTGATGATGGCTGATGAGACTGGAGAGTAGCTGTGCTCAGCATAGCTACATGTACTGTGGAAATTGAGGGAAAGGTGCAAAGAAAGGAGTCTTGCGATCTCTGAAATTAAACTGCTAACTCTTCCTCCGTTACACTTAGCTAGTGTAGCTAAGGAAATTGTCATGTTATGACCTTTTCTAGTAGCTTTACCTTACATCCTGTTGCTTCTGCCTGTCCAAATTTACTTGCACTGGGATTAGTGTATCCTTCTATCTTGTATTAAGTACTATGTCCATCAATTCAGGTTATTTTTGGTATATCTAATGAAAGAACTTAGTTTCTTTAATTTAAAAACCTGCATATCAATCCCCAGTTATCAATCCCCAGTATCAAATCATTATTTCAGATGCTTTCTTTTAGCATCATCTGCAAATTACTTGCTTATTATTTATTTACTAAGAATCTCTATGTTCTGTTCTTTCTATGTCTCTTTTTATTCTTAATATTTTATATTATAATCAGTGTTTTTCAACTCACCATAGCAATATAAAAAGTTATTTTTATTGGATATAACCTGGAAATAAACATAATTTTTAAGAAAAAGGACAATGTGATACATAATATACCAAACAATTTTATTTACCATATGTACACTAAAATAATGCACACATATATATGTACATATTTATGATATAGTTTACTCTCTTCACACATGCAAACATGCACAGCCACATATACATCAGGTGAGTATGCCAATGTAGTACACCAAATATTTGTTAATCCCAGAGGGTAAAGACAATTAGAAAATTCATAAGTTTCTATTATAATAATGATCTGTTTATCTGATATCAGAAGGTATTAAACCTAAAACCTAGACATAAATCTCAACTTTATCAAGGCAAAACTTATAAAATTAAATACTTTCTGAAAGTCAGCACCCATTTCATCTTATATATCTTAGATGATTTGTGTTTTAGGGCCCCTAGTATCTATTCCCTGACTTCTACTTTAACATGCATTGATTTTTTTTTCTCTAGAATTAACTCCATCCCCAAATTTGGGGTTATATCCTATGGTTATGGTTGGCACTATGTCCACCTCCCGGTGAGTGATTCATGTTTGACTAGTCCAAACAGTTAGTGACCACATATACTAGTATGGCCAAGCAACTACATCAGAGACAATTAAATGTAATTATGGTTAGACTTTTCAGAGATATACATTTTCTTGTCTGTTAACATTAAGCCTGCAAAAGTATAAATTTGGAACTGTTAAAGACACACTATCACTTGGAATTAAATTAGAAAGAGAAAGATGGAACATGTCAAGAAACCTGAACAGAAGACATAATGAGCTTCTGGATTAGGCATTGCTTGGATTAAGACACCCTTGGGATTTTCAACTATGTCACCAAATTGTCTTTTTCATTTAAGAACATTTGAATTGTTTACAGTGCATTGGAATCAGCAGTTCTAAAATAAATAGCAAATATATTTTTCACAAGCAGTATTTATCAAGGAAAAATACAGTTTATTAAATACAAAATAAACTTCCTTTTAAGAAAAACCAAGGAATTAATCTCTTATTTTGTTATTCATTATTAGGATAGCAAATTATATTTAGTTTTTAGCTATCAAATATGTATTGTTTATAAAAGGGTAAGAAGGGAAAATACATTATCACATCTATGGGCACATGTGTTGTTAGAACTACAAGTGGAATATGTGGAGGCTTTTTTTTTTTTTTTTGTATCTGTGTTGAAGAAAACTATTCCAATATATTTTATAGTCTTATCCCTTATATCTATTTTGGAAAGGTGTAGTCTATGATACATATTATATTATTTTTATGAACATCATATTAAACAATTTTCCCAATAGCAACACAAATTATTTAAAGTGATATGAAACTAAGTTATTCACTGTATCTGTATGAGTGTGTATACACATATACTGAATATATACTCAGAGGGGAAACAATAGAAGTGAGATTTTGTTATATTGACACATTTTTAATCTCTAGTAGAAATCCAGGCTTTAATATGGCAATATCTAAGATAAATATCATTTTTACATTTATTATATATTTTTACCCATGCTGAACTGAAAAACTTTGGTTTCCTAATCAATGTCACCAGGTCATTTCACAGATTAATTATAAAAAACTTTTGGAAATTCAGAAGCAGAATTTTGGTGTCTAGAAAAAGTATTCACCTTGTTAGAGTCATGATACTACTGGGATTTGAGGAGATTCCACAGACAGACCTGTGATCCCCCTGAGAGAACTCTTATTCTCCTAGCCATACGCAGTATGAACTTGAACTCTGCTTCAAATTTAGGCTACAGAAAACTTTTCTTAATTTCTGAGTTAGCTATGACAGTTCTCTTACTATTTGTGGATGTTCAGGTGAGTTAATCACATACTTTGTTTACTAAAGACAGTATTGAGATATTGTAGTTTGTGTAGATCTCTAAGATAGAGAATGTCTTCAATAATTGTTGTGGTGTATTTTGAATATTCTTGCATTCTTGCTTTATAACCCAGTCATAATTATTAAGATATATGGATATTTTGAAATTTTAGTTGAATTTTATCAAGACCTGCAATGATGCCATTCCCTGTGGAAAAGTATTATTATTATTATTATTATTATTATTATTATTAAGACAGAGTTTCACTGTGTCACCCAAACTGAAGTGCAGTATACGATCTCGGCTCACTGCAACCTCTGCCTCCTGGGTTCAAGCAATTCTCCTGCCTCAGTCTCCCGTGTAGTTGGGACTACAGGTGCCTGCCCCCGTGCCGAGCTAATTTTTTTTTGTATTTTTTAGTAGAGACAGGGTTTCTTTGTGTTGCTCAGGCAAGTTTTGAACTCCTGAGTTCAGGCAATCCACCTGCCTCGGCCTCCCAAAGTGCTAGGATTACAGGCATGAGCCACCACAACCAGCCTATTTTTACTTTAAGTTCAGAGGTACATGTGCCGGTTTGTTACATAGGTAAACTTGTATCATGGGGATTTGTCATCCAGGTTATTTCATCCCCCAGGTATTGAGCCTAGTACCCATTCGTTATTTTTCCTGATCCTCTCCGTCCTCCCACTCTTCACCCTTTGATTGACCCGGATGTGTATTGATCCCCTCTATGTGTCCATGTGTTCTCATTTAGCTCCCATTTGTAAGTGAGAACATGCAATATTTGGTTTTCTTTTCCTGAAAGCTGGAGGCATCATACTACCCAACTTCAAACTGTACTACAGGGCTACAGTAACCAAAACAGGATGGTACTGGTACAAAAACAGACCCATAGACCAATGGAACAGAATAGAGATCTCAGAAATAAGGTCGCACACCTAAGGTCATCTGATGTTTGACAAATCTGCACAAGTATTATTAAAAGACAGTAGGTCCACTTTTAGGTACTGTGGTACATTAGTTCATTTTCACAGTGCTGATAAAGACATACTTGAAATTGGGAAGAAAAAGAGGTTTAATTGGACTCAGAGTTCAACATGGCTGGGGAGGCCTCAGAATCGTGGCGGGAGACCAAAGGTTCTTACATGGTGGCAGCAAGAGAAAATAAGAAGCAAAAGCAGAATCCCCTGATAAACACATGATATCTTGTGAGACTTACTATCATGAGAATAGTGCAGAAAAGACTGACCCCCATGATTCAATTACCTCACCCTGGGTCCCTCCCGCAACACGTAGGAATTCTGGGAGATACAATTCAAGTTGAAATTTGGGTGGGAACACAGCCAAACCATATCATGTGGAAGAAAAGCTACAAAATGATTAAAAAAAAAAAAAACAAAAAAAACCTCTACCTTCACGTTACTGCATTCTTTTGAGTAATACTGATAATGATATACAATTCATAAGGAAGTACATATCTCCTGTGAGGGAGAACCCCAGCCTCTGGAAGGATCAACCAGATGCCTGTGAGGGTCCTGGGGCTGTTGTCATAATCACCACAATCTAACAGATTAGCCAACAGAAATTCATTCTTTTCTGGAGGCTAGAAGTTCAAAGTCAAGGTTCCAGTAAGGCTCCCTCCAAAGGCTCTTGGGGCGAATCCTTCCTTGACTCCCCAGCTTCTGGTGGCTCCTGACATTCCCTGACTTGTGACGGTGTCAACCCAACCTATGCGTCCTCTTCACATGGCCTTCTTCCCTGTGTGTCTGTGTCTCAAATCTTTCTCATTTCTTTTATAAAAGCATCAGTTACTGCATCTAGAGCGCATCCTAAATCCAAAATGAGCTCATTATGAAATGTTTAACTGAATTACATCTATAAAGACTATTTCCAAGTAAGATTACATTCAGAGCTATGGCAGTTAGGGTTTGTACATATCTTTGTGGAGACGCAATTCAACCCACTGCAATAATTAGGTAACATACAGTTTGTAGGCCAGGTGCAGTAACTAACACCGGTAATCCCAGCACTTTGGGAGTCTGAGGAGGGCAGATTTCTTGAAGTCAGGAGTACAAGACCAGTTTGGGCAACATGACAAAACTCCATCTCTACAAAAAACACAAAAAATAGCTGGGATTGGTGGCACATGCCTGTAGTTCCAGCTACTTGGGGATCTGAGGCAGAAGAATCACTTGAACCCATGAGGTCGAGGCTGCAGTGAGCCAAGATTGTACTATTGCACTCTAGCCTGGGTGACAAAGTAAGGCCCTGTTTCTAACAAACAGAGAGAGAGAGAGAGAGAGAATAAAAGCAGTTTGCCCCTATTACATAAGTGGTAAAAGTAAACAACAAAATTCAATGGATCAGAGCAAGAGAGTTAGTGACAGCACACTACAAAGTGGAGATTGCAGTATGGCAGGTTTATTAGTCTGTTCTCACACTGCTATGAAGAAATACCTGAGACTGGATAATTTATAAAGGAAAAAGGTTTAATTGACTCAGTTCTGCATTGCTGGGAGGCCTCAGGAAACTTACAATCATGGAGGAAGGCAAAGGAGAAGCACGCACCTTTCTCACAGGGCAGCAGGATGGAGTGAGTGCTGAGTCAAGGCGGAAACCGCTTATAAAACCATGAGATCTCTTGAGAACTCACTCACTACCACAAGGATCGCATAGGGGAAACTGACCTCATGATTTAGCCTGTTCTCCGTTTTGACACATGGGGATTATGGGGTTTATGAGGGTTACAATTCAATATGAGATTTTGGATGAGGACACAGCGAAACCACATCAGCAGGGCTAGTTTTGTTGTGCCCAAGTTTCAAGCAGTGGTACATAGGCCAGAGATGGCTTCACATGCCAAAGGTGGCATGAGGGCTCCAAATGTTGTCCTCATGCAGAGATGAGAGGTTGTAAAAGTGTCATGTCCTGGTCACATTCACCTACTTAGTTATGAATAGGACTAGCTACTTCTGAGGTGCTCTCAGCAGTGATACACAGAAACGTTTAAGGCCTCTTCCAATATTCTAGCCTTAGTCCTTGACATGCTTTGCCTGCGTCCCCACCGAAATTTCGTCTTGAATTCCCAGGTGTGGTGGGAGGGACCCAGCAGAGGGTAATTGAATCATGGGGGCAAGTCTTTCCTGTGCTGTTCTCATAACAGTGAATAAGTTTCATGAGATCTGATGGTTTTTAAAAAGAGGCGTTCCCCCACACAAGCTCTCTCTCTTTGCCTGAGTAACTGTATGCCTATGGTAGGCAGAATAATGGTTTCCAAAGTTATCCAAATTTTAGTCACTGGAACTGTCAGTGTGTAACTTATATGTCAAAAAGAGTTTTGCAGATGGAAAGAAGGCTGCTAATCAGTTAACATCGCATACATAGATGATCCTACATTATCTCCATGGGGCCAATGTAATCACAAGGATCCTTAAATGTAGAAAATTAAGACAATAAAGTTGGCAGTAGAATAAGCAGGACTTGACCTGCCATTGCTGGCTTTGAAAATAGGGAAGCAAGCACAAGCGAAGGATTTCAGGCAAGTTCTAGGAGCAGAGAAAGGCCTCTATTTGACAGCCAGCAAAGAAATGGGGAACGTAATCCTATAAACACAAGGGATTAACTCTGCCAACAACTTGAATGATCAAAGAAGCAAATCTCCTGTAGAACCTATTAAAATATTACAATTGTAGCCACATGAGAGCTATGTCAGCCTTCTGACCTCCGCAATTCTAAGATAATAAATTTGTATTGTTTAAACCATTGTTGGTCATAATTTGTTACAGCAACAACTAACACACCACCACTACTCTTGAGACTTGGATTTGACGCTCTGATAGGGACTGGGTCTGATTTCATTCAGTTTGTCTCATACAACACTTGATTAGTGCTATTATCAACAGAATTCTGATCAGCAGTATGAGGCCAATCAGCAATATTGATCTCAGCCATGCACACTAGAATCCTGCAATCAGCCTATTGAATAAACCCCCAGAAGAAGTAGTGTGTCTTATTTCAGGTAATCATTTATTTTCACTTCTCATCTTATGGCTCATATGCTCTGCTCCACCTGACCAGTGTTAATTAAGACAGCAGAAAGTGTTGATGACTACATATCCTTCTCCTTGTTGAGCCAAGATGTAGATTATGAGTTGTTAATTGCAACTCATACAAGAATTGCTGATATAGGGCTTATGCTGTCTCAGAGGGGACACAGGTTACCCTAGTTTGGGAATTGTTGAACTTGTTTTGGATCAGTATTATGTTGATTTGGTTAGGCCTCAAGAACAGAATCACCATATATTTGCAGATTCAATAGCCGTGCATACATAACTGAAAGCCGACTGAGAGTCAGAAGCAGCACTTGAAATTTTATCCGTTCAAATGAAACAAGGTTGTCCAGTCTGTGCGTTTGTGCATGCACATGACAAGTCTGCATTCATGAGCTGTGGTTGATGATAAAAGGCCCAGCAGGTCCAGCCATGCCTGCTGCTTGACTCACGTGGATCTCTCTCCCTAGGCCTTCTGAAGCCTCAGGTGTTCCCTCTTCAGGTGTTGTGGTTTCTTCCCTCCCAGGCTGCTACTCTGTTTTTGTAAACGATTCCTCACCTGTACCCAGACATTTTGTTCAGGTGAGTCGGGTTTCATGGAGCTGGGACACAAATAAGTTTCCCATTGGGAGAAACGTTATTTGTTGAGCACCTATTATAAGCCAGCTGCTTATATTTGCTATGTGGCTTTACCTTAACTGTAATCTTGGGTATACATTTATTATTGATATTTTACAAACATAGAATCTGCAAGAAAGGTTTAGTGACTTGCTCAAGTCTGACATTACTTAGCCTTCTGATCTCGGTTGCCTTTTTAGATGGCTTGCAGTAAAAAAAAAATCAATATATTAAATTGAATGAGTCGATGTGATTCAAAAGCCTCTGTTTCCTCCTTTAAACTATACTGCCTTCTACTCCAAAAAAGGAGAATGGAGAATCTCTGTTAAATGAAAAGATATAAATATAGACATACAGAAACATACACACACATTTTTCTTTTTCTCTTATTACCATTCTGTCCTGTTTTAATAAAAACTTAGGGAATCATTTAGCAATTTATGTAACTCGCAAGAAAATTTTTCCAGACATAAATATAGGTACTTAGTGTGTGTACAAAAATGTATATGAAATGCACATTTATTGTGCACTACAGAAATCAGGCTATACAAAAATGTGTATATATTTTTTATATAACTAATAATAAAATACCTATGCAAACTATGCAAAGTGTGCATGACACCAACATAATTATTTTACTAAAATCAATTTAATAAATAACATTGTTATTATTTAATACTAAAATAACTGCCATAGATTGAGCACACAGTATATGCAATGCCTTGTGCTATGTATGATATAAATATGACATCATAAAAAATTAGCTGATAGGTATTCTATCATCCCCATTATATAGATGAGACACCTGAAATCCTATGAGGATATGTAACAAGAAGCAAATATTCAAACACAGGTTCACACTGAAGAATGAAGAAAAGCATTGTTTGAATAATGTTGCCTTCCTATGAGCCAGAAATTAAAGAGAGTTAGTGGCGACCTTGGTAACAGAATTGCATTAAGTTTACTGTCTTTATATTACCTAGAAAACAATATCACACATGAGTAGTCACCAATACAGATCACATTCCATTCTGAGACATGGTTAGCCTATGTTCGCAGCTAAGAGATTCATAATAATGAACATATGGATCCTATGGGAAATGGTTTTAAATTATCAACTATGCAAGGGATCTGTGGCCATCATCAGCAAAACTTGCTGCTTGACCCACAGCTGTTATACCTCCCTGAAGTGCTTGTTTCATTCTATGTTTATTGCTGTAATTGACATCATTAGCAACCAAGGAATTCTCCTAGGATTGAAGTTACTGAACTGCCTATGTTACTACAATTCGTCTTAAAATTTCTGATGCTGTGGTACAGTCTCTGTATCTCAACCCCCTTTTCCCTTCTTCCCCCCAAAAACTTATCAGATCTCTATTTTTAGGTACCCATTGCTCACATTTTCCTTATACACCTAATATGGTTAGGCTTTGTGTCCCCACCCAAATCTCATCTTGAATTGTAATCCCCATAATCCCATGTGTCAAGGGAGAGACCAGGTGAAGGTAATTGAATCATGGGGGCAGTTTCCCCCAGGCTGTTCTTGTGATAGTGGGTGAGTTCTCATGAGATCTGATGGTTTTGTAAGGGGCTCTTCCCCCCTTCCCCCACCATACTTCTTCCTGCCACCTTGTGAAGATGGTGTCTTGCTTCCTCTTTGCCTTCTGCCATAATTGTAAGTTTCCTGAGGTCTCCCCAGCCATGCTGAACTGTGAGTCAGTTAAACCTCTTTTCTTTATAAATTACCCAGTCTGAGGCAGTTCTTTATAACAGTATGAAAATAGACTGATAAACACCCACATACACCTAGATTTGGTTGGATATATCAACAAAGGTGCAACATTGAAATCCTCTGGATGCTCCGCTTTTCAGAAGAATTTCCATGTGAGGGGAGATAGGTAGTTCAGGGGACTTATCGATAGGCCTGCACAATTGTTCCCTGACATGGACTCCCAATGTCATCTGCACACAAGCCCTTGCTGGTCCTCACTTCAAGGCTCTGGTTAGGCACTGAAGAAATGAGTTATCCTCTTGATCCTCTTGAGATTAGCTGAGTTGTACAAACACTTATGCCAAATGCTTCTCAAATTTTAGTGGGTTACCAGAGTGCCAGGGGACTTGTTAAAATACTGTTTGTCAGCGCCCACCCCCAGATTTGCTGATTGGACAAGTCTGTGACAGGCCTAAGTATTTGCAGCTCTCACAAGTTCCAAGCTGATGCTAATGCTACTGGCACACAAACCACATCTTAGGGGCTACTGCTGTCCACTAAGGCACTCAGAAAGGATGCCTGGAAAAATCAGGAAGAACCAATGTTCTCAAAAATGACAACCTTCCAATTTTGCTATGGAAAAGCATTCTACCAGGTCTTCCTATCCTATCACCATCTACAACTTCTCTGACCAGGTCTTCCTATCCTACCACCATCTACAACTTCTCTGACAAAACGAGGCTTTCTGTATTACAAAATATATAGAAATATGTAGAAAACTATTTCTTGTTAGTACTCAAACCTAGCTTCATATTAGTATCAGTTAGAGAGATGATTAAGAAATACTCAGATACCACTCCTCAGAGTCCGATAAATAAGTCTGGCTTGCTGTGGTGGTATCAGCACTTTTTTTGGTTACCCCTGTTTCTAGGTGATTCAAATATGCAGACGGGGCTAGAACCACAGCAAACCCAAAAGGGGAGGCTGGAGTCTCTTCATTACATTTCTCTCCTTGTCACATCCTCCACTGAGGGGTGGGAGCTGACATTGGATTACAAACAGGAAGCACCAAGTCAGCAAATTAGTTTTGCCTTTCCTTTTCTCAGTTTCTGTTTATGATGTTTTGACCACAAAGCCTGCTCACTTTTATAATAGTAGCAACACCACTTTCTTATTTTAGGAGTACTTACTATGGGTCAATGCTTTCTTAAGCTATAACATAAATTGTTTCATTTTGTACTTATATTTATAGGTGGTTACTAATTAAGATGAGCCGTATTACTTTTTTAAAAGTGGAAGATGTTATTTTCAGCCAGTATATGTCTGGGAAGATATCAACTGTTTTATAAGAGTACATGCCAATGATGATTCTGCCTGATGAATCACCAAAAAGCCCCCTGATGAACATTCAGTCATTAACACCAGTACAATAGACAGTTCTAATAACCAGTTATTTTGAGGAGTGTATTCTCAATATATATCTCTGAGACATTTTTTAAAGAAAACAATAAAACACCAACCTCTTGACACTTCTTTGTTTTTTATAAACAAATCAAGGTAAATATTCTGATCAATATTTATACATTTTGAAGTTTTCTCTGCTAGGGATAATAAATTAGCAAAATATTAAAAATAAGAATTAGGATGAAAACAAAGGAAGCCAAGATACATAGATAATGGCTTTTGCTAACATGCAGTAGGAAAGGTAATAATGGAATATTTCATGATTATTTCTTAAATATTTGATATAATGATAGTGTAACATTAAATATTATTTTTCAATATGCAAGGACAAGAAAAGTTACAACTTGAACTGAAAGTATTTAGACATATTTATACATTCTATCTGTAACTAAGATTTAATCAAATAGTTTAATCAAATGTAATCTCAATATATATACTTTTTGTTAATAACTGCTTCTGCCTTTAAAATTAAATTGTCTATTATGTTTTTGCAGAAGCATTGATGAATCAGTTTATGAAATAAAATACCTATAATGATTTTTTAAAAATCCATTAGAGTAAGAGTTGAAATTTTCTATTTTTCATTGACTTGTTCTTAGTATTTACTTTTATAATTTTACGAACATGTATTTTAAAGGAGGCAGAAGCTAAATAGAATATAAATTCTCTTTTAGAAACACCTGCAATAGACATAATTGTTTAATTGACTTGAAGTTAAGGGATGTCTCATCGTTATTTCACATATATTAAAAGTCATGAATGGCAGTGACATTAATCTATCTCCAAAGACACTATTATTGCCATTGTATCCACAAATTATTTTTATTGTTAAACTTCATTATGTAATGAATATCTTTGTGTCATTGCCTTTTTTTTAACCTATCTTTATGAACTTAGAATTCACTTTTTAAATGGTTTTCTTTCCAGGGTGTGTTCACATTTTATTCATGTTCATCATTATTCTTTATGGAATATATTGATTTAATGAAGCACAGTATAGATGATTTGTTTCTAAATAAAAATTTGCAAATATTTACCCTGAGCACTAAATGGGAAAATCAGGTATACACTAATTAGGTTAGATACAAATTTTAGCTGATTCTTCAAGATTTTTACAAGTCAGATAGTATTCTTTAGCCAGTGTCTTATACAAAGCCTATACGATAAATGAGCCAAAAGTTAGTTTGTTTGAAACTTTGGTTGTTAATTCTACCTGGAAATATTTGAGTCTATGGTAAATGGAGCAGGCATGTGTAATGGAAAGTAGTTATGGTGCAAGAGAAACACTGTGAGCTTCAGAGTCAGATGTAGATGGGCTCCAGAATCTGGAAATAATTTTTAACCTCATTAAGTTCCAGAATTTTTTAAATTAAATGTCCTCATAAGAATATTGTAAAAATTGAATAAGATCATGCATATAACACATTCATAATTCTCAACACATGAAAGTCATCTTCAATTATTTAAGCATTTATCCATTTATTCAACAAATATCTTGTGAGAAGCTACAAAGCAAGGACAATCTGGTAGATAGAGGATACCATTTTAATCAGATAAATTTAGTTTCTATCCAGTAAAGTGTAGACCGAATGGTCAATAGTTTTTACCTCCCCGTTTTCTGTCTTCATACACTGGTCTGTTTTATTCATTATATGACATATTGGGTAGAAATTTAGCTACCTGGGAAGAGGCCAGATAATTCCTAGAAATAACATTGATTGATAACAAGTAGTTTGTAGTTTTAAATTTCAATAATTACACATAACACTGATAGTTAATAGCCCATAACTTGACTAGACTTTTTTGAAAATCAAATAGTACCTAACACTTTCCCCACTTCTGGGGATATAATACTAACCAAGACAGAAATTACCCAATGCACTGTAAAGTTCATTGGAGAAGGAGGAGTGTTACATATTGCACGTAGTTGAATAACCATATCTAGGGAGAGAAAGAAGCGAGAGCTGCTTGTGTAACTAGGTATAAGTGGTGCTTTTTACAGAGGTAAATGAGATTAGTGCACTGGAAGAGCAATGGATTTTTTACAGGGAGTGTTTGTTTTGGTGGAAAAATCTATTCAGTCATTTTCAGATGGGTCTGATTTGAAGCACACAAAACATTTAATTTACAGACATTAATTGGGCAGTTAGGTGATAGTCAAGCACTTGAAGTTGGGATTTGGTATGAATTTGGACTCCACCTGTTAGAGGTGTGAACTTGGGTTCCTCTCTTATCTAAGCCTCATTTTCCTCATTTGTAAAGTGGTGATTGTAATGCCTACTTCATAGGGTATTCAGAAGGATTAATAGATCATCAGTGAAAGCTCTTATTCTCAATACTGGCTCACAATAAGAACTCAACACATTTCCCTTATTAAGTTATGGTTTTGAGTCCTACATGGATCAGGACATCAGAGACATTGCCTGGATTATAAGTATGGATTTCAGAATCCTAGACCCACAGGTGGTAAACAATCTTATGGTACGGCAAAAGGCTATTGACAGTGAAGGAAGAACAAATACAAGACTGATCCTTATCCCTAGAGATAATAGTTGATAATTAGAGAAGGCAGAGCTGGCAAACGAAGCTGAGGAGGATCATCAAAAGGAAAAGAGAAAAGCAGAAGAATGGGATAAGGCTTGAAAAACAGTGAATCCAGGAGGAGGACGTGGTTACCTCCATCAAGCCATGCCAGATGACAAAATGAAGAATAAAAGGTATGCTTTGGATTTACAACACAGGAGTTGATGGTAATCTTGGTGAGAGCTTGTCAGAGGGGAGGAAACAGGGCAAATAAACCATACTGGAGTGGAAAGGGAAGAAATGGAAGAAACTATTACAAACTACTATTTTAAGATGTTTGATTGTGGTATTTTCAAAAAATGAGAAATTTAGTAATCGTTATGTTGGGTAGTAGGGTACATTTTTTAATTGAGCCTTTTTAATGCTTTTAAGTAGAGGAAAACTGCTTTTCTTGGCAGGTGGATTTTAGCGGGGTGGGGGGGACAATGGATTATAGTAGGGCAAGAAAGCAGTTGAAATGAGGAGTCGCTGTCTAACCTCAATACTAGAAGAAGCAGGGGAGAAATGAGGGTAGAAGGGCTGGAGAGCATGACAAAGAGGCAGAACAGGTATGCCTTTCTGCAGTGGTGAGAGGCAGTGCAGCTGGAGACCAGGAATACAAGCTCAATGAGCTATTTAGGATTTTCATCAAACACATTTCAACTCGTCATAGCTAAAGGTCAGCAGCTATAAGTTATATATTTTTCCTACCTGTAAAGGACATTGAATGGCTGTTGAAAGCTCAAGATCCATTTCATTAGATTGGAGCAGAAGTCTTAATAATTTGAACAGAAAATATAGCCTAACAGAGCCCTTTTTTCTTTTCCATTACACACAGCAGGGGTGTTGAAGTCAGTAAAGCCTTAATTTCACCCTTCAGTGTCTCACAAGACTAAGAACCTCCATGTTGATGAGATGGATGGAAAGGTTTTGTAAAGTTTTCTACATGAAATGGAACAATTTTTATGCTTCTGAGTTTTCCACTTTACAAAAGCATTGGTTTTACAACAGGCTGCCTTTGCATCCGTTTTACTGAGGAAAGACAATGGCTTTGATGGCAGTCCCTGCTGCTGGGCTCTCGAAGCTTCAGTTTTCTCCTTAGCAAGACTAAAACAGGAGGCCTGAGCCTGGTAACCTTAAAAACAATGCAAATTGGAATTTCCGTTTTCTCATTGCTTAAAAATTCCTGTTAGTTAGTATGTCCAGTCATTTCACTGACTTAATTTCATTCTACATGTTCAAACATTAACCATCTCCAGAGCTTCTGAGTATTTCTTGGATAACGAGTTTAATTTGGTAAGACTTTCTTGGGTCTTACCTTTGCTATACCAGGAAGAAGAGGAATCTATGGAGCATAGTTTGGCTATAAGAAGTAAACAAATTATATATTTTAAATATGCTTATATAATATACATATATATATGTCTGTATGCATTTTGTCATGTATTTAAAATCACCAACTCGATCCTAAGTTTAATGCTTATGATGAAATATGTTAATGTAAGGAGAAAATACTAAGGTACCACACAAACCTAAAAATAAAGAGTAATTGCATTGCCATCTACACTAGCTCACATTTTTGTGTGTTTATTTCATTCCTCTAACAACAGAATTTCCTAGGACTAAATTTGATCATTACACCCACCTTGCTGGAAAGATCTACAAGGAAACAAAGGCCAATGCAGTCTGCAAAGGGCCCAAATACTTGGATTTACAATTATGTGATAAAAGTATTCAAGATGTATATATAACACATATATAAGAGTAGATTATACATTATATAATTATATACATTATATACAACGTATACAATTATATGCATTATATTATACATTATATGCATGTATAATACATCTATATACTATGTATTATATGTTTGTGGGCTATTTTTAAATCACAGGTGTTCTTGGGATACTGGCAAAGGAAGCTCTCAGTGACTTAATACTTTAATATTTAAATATATGATAAAGTAATACAGTAAGTAACGCAAGGAAAATCAGCGAACGGCACCTCATCGAATGATGATGTGCTGATGGACACAATCAGGTGTGCTATACGTGGTTGCACAGGTTGCGCAAATATGACTGCCTCAGGGCAAAATGGAGCTGAAATTAAGGATGTGCTGAATTCTTCATGTCATGGACTCTGGCCTTCTGCTCTATCTCTGTTGGGGAGTAACTGCTATACTCTTCACAAAGCCAGCATGTGGTCTACATGCTATAACTGGGAAATCGTATGAATGTGACGGTCCAATATTGTGAGCACTCATTGAAATATGCCCTTTGAAAATCACCAGGAATCAGAATTTTGGATTGTTGCTTTAATTTTTTTATATCCAAATAGATTGTATGGTTACTTAAGGATATTATAGTAGAAAAGACTTGTTGCACAGTAAACAGGCATAAGGTGCAATGTCAAGAAACTTACAGCAAATGCAAGATCACAGTAATAGTTACATGAACACATACATTTTTTTTTCAAATGAGCACATGATTTATTTGAAAAGTCTACTTCATTTTAACTGCTAGAGAATACTCCCAGTATAGTGATTTTGTTTTTACAACATGTCTCATTCAGAGGCATGATCAGTAAATTTAATTTTTTACATTACAATAACATTGACACCTCAAAATTTAAGTAGATTTAACACTTTGAGTAGATAAACTTACAGTGTGATGACATTGCAGCCAAATTTTTTTTCAAGGCAAATATGATCTGTAAGTCACATTGTATTGACCAGAGAACTTTTTTTGTTTTATATAATGGAGGCTTTACAGTTTGCTATTGATTTGGGCCAACTGCTGGATTCTCAAGCTAAGATGGAAGGCATTTATTATACTTTATATGAATACATTTTAAGATATTTGTATTATTTAAGATAACCTAAACTGCTATGACATTTCGGACCCAAAAGATGTAATGGTAGAATATACTGGAGTGTTTAGTATGTTTGTATAGCAATCTAATTTGGATCAACACCTTTCATGTTGTAGTTTTGATTTCCCAGGGAATGTATTCTCAACGCAGGCCATATCATATGAGGGGGTGAAGATTTTTTCATTTGGGGGTGTGAGAGGTAAAAACAACGTTACAATAGTCTGTGGTCGTCCAAGGAGCCACAGTTTATAAACACATATAGCACACCCATGTTATTAAAATTTTATGGAGAAGTAGGATTAGGAAAAATGTCTAAAAAGCCTCCTTGGGAAAAGTAAGAATGGGGTCAGGGGAGTGTTGAGAAACACTCCTGGGGGCCTTGTTCTTGCTTTTTGCTCCCATCTGGCAGAAGGTGATAGGGAGCGCAGGTATGCATCTTTAGGGAAGCCTTCTGACCAAGTTTGGAAGTGACAGGACCCTCTCACCCATATCCATTGGCTAAAACTCAGTCACATGACCATAGCTAACTGCAAGGGAGGCTAAGAACTGTAGTCTAGCTGTGTGTCTAGGAACAAAAGGAATATTGGTTGTGGTAGCTGTATAGTGTCTTTTAATTCCAATTCATAGATGTGTTTGTATCACAAAGTAGGTGTTCAATGAATATTTACTGAACTGTTGAACTGATATATGGATCTCTGTTATCTTCTAACATAACTTGTATATCCCAGCTCTGTAGACCTTGTCAGATTTTTGACATATTATAGAGAATTATGAGTCCAATAAGAAGAATTATTTCTTTTCAAGTCCTGACACTAGGTAACCTACCAGTATTTCCGTGAATTTAGTCCAGGCTTTGGCTGTTGTCTTCCTTTTTTACTCCATTATTTTGACATTAAATATAAATGTGTTATTCTATAAATTTGCTTTTATTGCTAATCTTATCTAAACATTTCAAATTTTTAAAAAATTTCTTTGAACTATTATTTGTATAAAGTCGTTTTTAATGGAGAAGCAGTACTTAACAGTAACCAAATGGAAAAATGGCAACATTTTCTAGACCACATCATAGTTTTAGATGAATTATGTTGGTAAAGATTATAGATAGATATTTAGACCACCTTACAATGCATCCTTGGTGCACACAATTACTTTTAGTATGTTCCTTAGGTTGCCATTTACTCCCTTTATCCATTTTACACAAACATCTTCTGAAAAAATTCCTAGAGATTAATTATTCTACCTACTTCAAAAATATCTTAGTTTGAGATTATATTTGAGGTAATAGGATTTGGGGACAAGAAATGAAACAAAACACTGTTATGACAGTCAAGAGACTTTGGGGTTCAATCTGTCCTCATTTTGAAACACACAGGTTATTAAACCACTCTGTGCCTTACTTTCCTCTTCAGTAAATAGAGAAGCTTCTTTGGTGGAGCTTTACAATTCCTTCCAATTTGTTGACAACTGATACAGGAAATCTTCTCTCTTTCTAAATCTGCTTTCTGCTCTTGAAAAATAACACAAATAAAATGTAATGTCCAGTAGGCATCTTGAGAACACTTGGTGTTATTTGTTGAAGTGGGTATTCATTAGTATTTTCAACTAAAAATAGAGGAAACATTCATGTTTTTAATCTGTTTTTCTGCCAAGATAAGTTGAGCGATTACAATTTCCTCTGCTCTATATTAAATGCTTAAATAGTGTTATTTTATTTACTCATCACAAAAAAATCTTCTGAAGAGATTATTCTTTTGCCATTTCTATTTTATAAAGGAGGAAACTGAAGTGGAGGGAGGACACAACATTTGTTAGTGGAGAATTAGGTTTAGAGGGCTGGCTGACTCCAGCACAAATACGAATTGTTTATACACAATCTTGTAATAAGATTTAACAAAGAAAATGCTCATGTTTATTTTTGCTATTTTATTCACAACTTGAAATTGAATTTTAAAGAGATAAGTTCATTTTTACCTATCAATTATTTTTATCTCAAGTTTTTAGAGGCCAAATATGCTTAATTTTAAATGTAATAATGGTTCATTTTGATTTTTCTCCATCAAACATTTCCATGCCCTCCACGTCATTTAATCTGGTACCATTTGACTTTCTTGTGTATTGACATTGGGAGAGTCATTCATAAGTTAGAAGAAGCCTGTTCAGAATACTTAATGAGTATGTCTATTATTGTTGTAGAGCTATAATTTCCCTAGATTGCTCAATAATATTTTGTGATAATATATTGGAATATAGTGTCAGCTCAAATATTTATTGTTGTATGATACTGTGTCAGGCTTTATTAAAATCACATCAGTTCCAAATTGTAGCAGAAGTTTGTGTGTTGTGATTTCTACAATATGATCATATAAGCGTAATTAGGATGATTGCAATTAGCTGAAACTTATGGTCGTCTTAATTTTGAATTTGAAAAATAACTAAAGAACATATACAAAAACCAACTAACCAAACAAAAATCCATAACAACATGACTTTTAGCTACTATCAGTGTATCCCAAAGGAACATTTGACAGGCCGGGAGAGGTATTTATGAAGTATAATCACAAAAATTAGGCTTCCTTTTAAATGAGATAGTAAATGCTTTTGCATGCCACTAGCTAAATGTTCTTTCACCTATGAAGAATTATTACTGGTGGAAAATCATGTCACCGAAGTAGTTAATTTCTACCATGTCCACATTCACAGATAATGAGGCAACTCTATAGGCTCTGTACTTAGAGTAAATTAGTAATTTAACTAAATGTCTTAGTGTAGTAGCAAATAATTTGGGAAATTCTATAAATTACAAATTTTAAATGAAAATGACTTATCTACCTAAAGTAGTTGTTGGCAAACTGTATTCATGAAGATTGATTTTGGGGAGTTTCTTTTTTTGACTATCAGAAAATTGAAAATTTAGCTCTTTATTTTTACAGTGAGCCAAGTGAATATCTGTCTTTGATAAGAATATAAATCATCAATTTATTTTATCCTCTTTTTCAAAAATAACTTTCTATTTTAGCATGTATGTTTTCTTTAAAGCAGAAAGCTATAATAAAACTGAAAAGACAGATTTACAATTAATTCTACTCATGATTTCTGAGGAAGCTCAATGTGTTTTAACTTCTATGAAGACAGATTTAAGTTTGAACAAGGTATTTAAATGACAATAAATCTTATCCTAAGTTAATTCTAAGAGGAAATAATTTTTACACAGCGTAAAAGCATATAAAATATTCAGTAATTATCCATTGAGAGAAGGGAAAAATTATAAAACAATTCAGTATTTAGAAGTCACATGACAATAGCAATTTAACAGTACCTTTTCTTTGATTTTTTTCAGCAAATACTATGTCCAAATGTAGTTGTTATTGTGATATTTATGTAAAGCTTTAAATGTCTCTCAGATTTTTGTTCATTCAATAAATATTTAGTACCTCCTCTACTTTACATTGTTCTTAAGATATAATTACATTTCAATTTTAAAAAAGACAAAAATAGACACAAAATCCCTGCCTATTTGAGTACATAGTGTGCTGAGAAAAGACATACAATGAATGTCTGGCTACATTTGATATTTGGGTAGGTGGCAGTGAGCCCTATGGAGAAACAAAGCAGGGGAGGTGGTCAGGACTCCCACAGTGATGTGGGTCCATGCCCAGGCTTGCCACTAAATAGGATGATCAGAAAAGAGCACATCTATGAGGTGACGTTGAAACTGATACTTAGAAGAGATGAAGGAATGAGCTAGCCATGGTCATGACTTGGGGAACATTTTGCCAATAACAGCAAGAGATTTTTAAGACAAGCATGTGCCTAGTGTGTTGGGAGCCACTGTGACTAAATGGATAGTGCAAGAAACACAGTGGCAGAAGATGGGATTTTGAATCTATTTTTAAGGTAAGGTTGAGAAGATGTGCTGATGGATGAGAGAGAACGTGAGGAGTGAGAGAACGTGAGGAGTTAAGAATGACTCCGGGTAACAAGAGGAAGGGTGAGAATGACATTAGTGATACAGAAGTGAATGTGTATCAGCCGTATTTTGGAGAGAGGATTAAGAGGTGTTTTTGTTGGTTTGGTTTGCCTTTGGGTTTAGTTTAGTTTTTGTTTTAACTATGTTAACTTTGAAATACTCATTAGACAATCATGTAGAGATGTCAAATAGGCTGTAGGTATCTGAATTTCAGGGGATCTGTTAGGTTGGATAATGTAAACTGGGCGTCTTCAGCTTATAATGTAGGTTTAAGCCATGAAACCAGAAGAAATACTCAAATGAACACAAATTGATAGAAAAGCAACCAGGCCGGAAGATTTTGCCTTGAAGTTTTCAAGGTTCAGAAGTCAGGGAGAGGTCTTGGAACCATTAGGGATACTGTGATGAGTGGCAAGTATTGGGGAGTAAGATATGCAAGTACAGCATCCTGGGAGCTGAATGAAGGAGGGAAGGCAAAGAGAGATGATAGTGGGTGCACCTGCTGCTGCCTGAGAACTGTCCATGGTTCCCATTCTCCTCCTCCTGTTTGTGCCCCTTCTGTTTAGTGCTCCACATCTCATTCTTCACAGATTGAGCATCCCTAATCCAAAAACCTGAAAACCAAAATACTCCAAAATATGCAGTATTTCCAGCAGACATCATGCCACAAGTGGAAAATTCCACGTCTGGCTTCATGCAATGGATGCATAAAATTACTTAATATATTGTGTGAAATTATCTAAAGGCTCTGTGTATAAGATGTATATGAAACAAAAAATGCATTTTGTGTTTAGATTTGGGTCCCATTCCTAAGATATCTCATTGGCAAATATGCTAAAATAAAAAAATCCAAACTCTGAAATACTTCTGGTCCCAAACACGTTGTATAGGAGTTATTCAGCCTGTATTTTCTGTCATATTTTGATAAAAAATAAATCCAAATGATATACCTGTAAAAGGAAGCAAACTGTACAAAAATAATGCTTGGTATTTAGCTGTAGGTAGAGGTGTTCCTCTTTGTTCACCTCTCCAGTAGTTTTGTATTTCTCATTCATCTTCTAGTAAAGGCAGTAAGATTTCTTCAGCCCCTTGGTATAGAAGGAATAAATGGTTACAGGAGTCTTAGTTTTCTACTTTTAGAAATATACAACGGTTTTATTTTTCCTTGTATTACTTTATTACTGCATTTGTTTTTAGAAGCAGATGATTCCCTAATGTATAGAGCATGCTTCCTATAAGCATGGTTTCTAAAGACTTCAAATAACATGCTTCGTAAATACCTTGTGCCACTGGATCAAATAAAGACCTTCATTGTAATGCCTGAAAATGAATTAATTGTTCTCTAGACAGTTCAGAAACTTGTCAGGACAACATATATATCCACACACACGTACATATACATATACACATATATATACACATATACATATACACACACATATATACACATATAGACACACACATATATATACACATACACACACCCAACACACATAGACATACATAAGTCAATTATTATTATTGACAGTTGTATTCCATAAAGACCCCCACAGACACCAAAGTAGTGAATATTGAATAATTGCTTCCAGGGGCAATGCAGGTTTAGGTTTCTGCAAGCTTCTGATCGCAACATTTTACCAACCAGTTAATATACAATCTTGTTTAATATGTGTTTAAAGATGTCTTATTTAATATGCATTGTTGATTCATTAACATTGACCTTATAACCAATAACACTATAATTCATAGGGAATAAAATTTATCTAACATGCGTGTTTTCTCCCTAAGGCACATCACAGCCTTCTAGCACTTAGGAACATTAGACAGCACTTTAGCAAAATGCTTGATGGTCATTTTAAACAGATAAATTGCCAACACAAAGCCAAAAATGTCAAAAACATGGCACTAAATAAGCCTCAGAAAGATACTTGTTCACAGAATGAGAGCTGAAACCAGAAGCTGAATGTAACCTTGTTTGACCTCAACTGGAAACGTGGGCATTCATCTGGAGACTGAAATTGTTTGTCACTTTGCATATGCTGACAAATGATCCCAAAAGTGCCCTGAGTATTGGGGATTACAAATACATTTTCATGAGTAGGTAAATTTGCAAAAATGCAATCCACACATAATAAAGATTGACTACATTTTTAATTGTTCACCAGTCTGGCTGTATTCATTCATTGACCACCAATATAATGGCATCCAGTGCACACTGGATTTTTTTTGAAGGTTTTAATTTTTTTTGCTTTTTTTTTTTTATTATTATACTTTAAGTTCTAGGGTACACAAGCACAACGTGCAGGTTTGTTACATATGTATACATGTGCCATGTTGGTGTGCTGTACCCATTAACTGAAGGTTTTATTATATTTTAAATTTTGGGATACATGTGCAGAACATGCAGTTTTGTTACACAGGTATACATGTGACATGGTGGTTTGCTGCACCCATCAACCCATCACCTACATGAGGTATTTCTCCTAATGCTTTCCCTCCCCTATACCCCTAGCCCTCCAATCCTCTGACAGACCCAGGTGTGTGATGTTCCCCTCCCTATGTCCATGTGTTCTCATTGATCAACTCCCATTATGAGTGAGAACATGCAATGTTTGGTTTTCTGTTCTTGTGATAGTTTGCTGAGAATGATGGTTTCCACCTTCATTCATATCCCTGAAAAGGACATGAACTCATCCTTTTTTATGGCTGCATAGTATTCCATGGTGTATATGTGTCACATTTTCTTTATCCAGTCTATCAATGGTGGACATTTGGGTTGGTTCCAAGTCTTTGCTACTGTGAATAGTGCTGCAATAAACATATGTATGACTTCAATATTCATGCAGAAAAAAGGTCTCAAATCAAACCTTATTAGGTCAAAATTTATACAATTCAGACAATGTTTGGAAGAGAAGTTAACTTTTGGATTGTTAAGCTTTCTCCTAACTAAATACTATAATACAATCTGTGAAAAAAGTATAAGGAAATATAAAATGTATCAGATTTCAGAATAAATTTTAAACTTTTAAGAGAAGATATGGCCGGGCGCGGTGACTCAAGCCTGTAATCCCAGCACTTTGGGAGGCCGAGACGGGCGGATCACGAGGTCAGGAGATCAAGACCATCCTGGCTAACACGGTGAAACCCCGTCTCTACTAAAAAATACAAAAAAAAACTAGCCGGGCGAGGTGGCAGGCGCCTGTAGTCCCAGCTACTCGGGAGGCTGAGGCAGGAGAATGGCATAAACCCGGGAGGCGGAGCTTGCAGTGAGCTGAGATCCGGCCACTGTACTCCAGCCTGGGCGACAGAGCGAGACTCCGTCTCCAAAAAAAAAAAAAAAGAGAAGATATGATTATGACACATATTCAAAGTATACTTTATAACCTGAAAATTTTTATATTCCCTAAGAGATGAGGCCATGTTTTATACATTTTAGTACTTTTGACAGAACTTTGTACAGCATTTTGTGTATGGTGAAGGCTCAGTTAAAATTAGAATTTATACATTTTTGCTAATTACAAATGTCATATCTAGACAATTGTACAACCAAGTAATTGGTTTTATATTGACTGTTTTATAATACAAATATTTTATAATTTAAAAATGATATTTTCTACTTAACTGGAATAATGAGAATTTACCATTTAAGAATTTTAGTATTCATCAATATGAAAACTAGTATCATTTTATATTTGAAATCCTTATACAGCTATCCCTAGATACATTATGATATCATTGATTTTCCCAGATTATTTCTATTCTTTATTGTTATAAATTTAAATATATTATTTTTATATATTTTGGATACACTCCAAATCTATGCATTCTTGAAGTAACAGCCATCAGCCGATATTTTAAAACAAATATGTGAGAATATAGACTCTATATACCTATCTAGATACCTCATATATTTAATTTATATCACACCAATAAAGGTTTATTTAGTAAAAGGTTAAGAAATCCAATAAAATATCAATTTAATTATGTATATATACTCATCTTTCCCCTGAGTACTTTGTTATTAAGTTGTATATTTTACAGAAAATCTTTTGAAATAGATAACCAATATTTTAAAAACAATAAAATCAGAACTATTTGTTTTTTCTCCTAAACCTTCCTCATGATACTGTGATGTAGATAATGAGATAACCTATCAATTATATTTTTGCACTTACGTCACTTTTCCCCCCAAATGACTTGAGTTAGTTAAATATATATGAATACTAAACAGTGTAAGTTATCTCAGTAAGCAACTGACACTCCTAAGATTATAGTTGTGAGATAACAAAATGTTCTCCCTGCCAAATATTTCACCTTTCCTTATTCTGATATCAGGGGCTTTATTTCTGTTCATTAGATTGCTTTTAAATGGGAAATTTTACATGTTATTAGATTTCTCTCTACATATATTAAATACCATTTATATTTGAACCACGATTTCAGGGGTATTTTTTCCATATAACTTTCCATAAATTTACAGAAAAATATCCTTCTACTCCAAACATCGTTCTTGATGAAGACGTCTGTTAATCTGGATATTTCTAAAAGTCAAGTGTTATTTATAACCAAGACCTGCTATCTTGACAAATAGTTTCCATTTGATGGTCGAAATAAGGGCTATTCTTCCTATTATTGGAAAGTAAAGTTACTTTTGTTAAAGAAGACTTATCACAAGCTAGAAATCACTGCTAGATTAGAATATGTTGTAGAAGTTTGCAATAGATTATGCCACAAGCCATTTTTTCATTGTATTTTGTTTTTACATTTAAGTAAAATGTCTCATTCTATTTTTTAAATTTTATTTTCAACAGATGAAAACTTTAACAAAAATTACCACAATCCACTCAACATGCAGACACTTATTATCCTATTAAGTGGTGGCACTATTAGACAATTCACTCCATTAAGGCACATAAAACTGTAACTAATACCAAATCCTTTGAACATATGGGCTTGTGGGTTCTGTTAGGTGCTTTTGCCTGCCACAAAATACATCTGTTTATTCTGTGATCATACTGTCAACACTGTTTCTAACATAATATATGTTTCATTTCCATTTTTTCCCCAGGTCAAAATTCAAATATCATTTTTTAAGTATTCAATTTTTTAGATATCATGGTATTTCTGGAGATTAGGGCAATACAGAAGAAATATCAGATGACACTAAGGTAATTTAGAAATATTTTCAAAATTAGTTAAATAAGAATTCTAAAATGAGTCATAATTCTTTCAGCCTAACTACATTTAATCACAATTTATTCATGATTTATTGAATATTTACTTGGCATATGAAATAGTTTTCAGATATTAGGCAATTATAATATCTATCTCTTAGAAATGTGTATTTATGAGTCTTGATTTTGAAATTTATTGCAAGTAAAGCAGAAAATATGCTTATTTGCTTTTTCCTTTTTTTTTTCCCAACAGCCCAAATCCCCCACAGATAACTCCATCTTTATGCACAGACTGTTTCTTTACATTAATGAATCGCATTACATATAGGGAAAGTCACCTTGTGAAAGCCACATTATTTCATGGTCCATTAAATGAAATGCTTACTCTTTGATTATGTATAAATCTGCTCTGAAAAATCTCAAAAAAGAAGCTTGTGAGATACAAGTTAATAAACTTTCATTAACAGTGATCCCATTTCTCACTACATAAAAATTTTCTTTGTTTATAAAAATGGGTAGAGAAGCTTAACTGTTACTTCCTTTAGATATATGAAAAAGAGCTTTGTAGGCAAAGTAATTTTAGTAGTGGAGTGTGCATTAATATTTATAATGGCTATGTATAATGCACACTTTTTAAAAAACTGGAGGTATAGAATTAATGTACAGAATGCAATTTTATTACATTTATTTCAAATCAGTTTTGTGGCATGTAGTATTCAATGAAGCACCTTTGTCAGAAAATAGAAAGCTCAAGTTACTAAATTCAAAAAAAGTGAACTAACCTTAAAGTACAATGTAATTCCCCAGCGTGAACCTTATTTCAAATAATGATTGATCTAAGTCAGATGGCCTATTAAGAAAATCAACTCTCCTGACTTGAGATCATTGTAATCATACTAAATTTAACCTAAAGATTCTGAAACATAGGTAAGGGAGGAAATATCTACTATCTGCTATTGTTTTGCATAAAACTAAAGTCAGCATGCCTTATAGTTAGCATATGTTGTGTTTATTTATATTGGTATTCCTAATCTCTATTTAGGAAAGTATGTGACTTTTAATGAGATGTTAAAAGAGGTGGAGAGAATGAAAAAAAAATCAATTTATAACTATGGTGAGCACAAAAATAAAAAACATGTATTTTAGTGAGATAATTTAAAGAATATTTAACAGGTAAATCACAGCACAATTTAGGGTATATTAAGTTGGAGTTTGCCTTATTTATTAAGGATCTGAGGCAACACTTTGAGTATTGGGTGAAAGCTAGGTCTAAATTTATTTTTTTTCCAAACGTATTTCTGTACTATAATCAAGGTTATGAGAAAAATAACTTCATAAAATGTACTTGCTAGATATGAAGTAGTTGCCCTCATGCTATTTGTTTCTTGTGTTGATTCATAAGGTGGCAAAACTTCTTCACTTTGTTGCTTAAACGTAAATGAAGGCCAATGTGATATTAAGAAGTTACTGTTTTAAGTTTGTTTTAATTCAAATAAATGCCCAGCATTGACATACTCAGTTGTTGACTATTCATTAGTGATCATATATATCTTGTAGAAATCATGACTTAGAGGCAAAGAACATCAAAATGCAATATGATGACATCATAAGGTAAGTTGAAAGTACAGAGGAACAGTTCCATTTTCTCAGAATCCAGTATAACAAAAATAACAGTATTTTATATTCAATAGGGTAATTCATAGAAGGAAAATTTTCATATTTCCTTTATGTAATGTGCCTTAATTTCAATTATATATGGCATCAAATAGTTCGCTTTCTTTTTTCCCAGTGGTAGGTGATCTCCTTAAGGCAAGGGTAATGTGCTGTTAATTGTCTGCCTCTTGCCAAAGAAGATTATTGTACTTGTCAACTCGTACTGAAAAAGCTTATTTAGTATTCGTTAAAATAACAAATATACAGTCATAGTGGATTAAATTATATAGACATGAAATGGTTTTGCAGGCATAAAATTTAATATAAATTAATTTCAATTTCTGTTGGAGATGTCTCGATTTTGTAGGGACAGATTTCTCATACCAAATAGTATGAAACTCACAAATATTTCAACTTTAAGAGTCCATGTATTTCTTAATGAATTAGAAAGTTTCTGATAGGTTCAAAGAGAGAGACTACTAAATTTATTTTTTATTTTTGTTCTTACTCATTTCAAACTCATGAATTAAGTAGACTTTTAATTGAGGGACTTAGCAATTGTATTGCTGGGCAGATATTATATCTTTGAGAAAACATGATTTTTTTGTCACATTTCAATATTTTACTGAATGGTCTATTATAGTACTTTTCTAGGCTTTATACTTTTTCTACACTCTCAGAGCACATTTTCATGTCTGCTTTATGGCTATTGTAAATAATTAAGTACTTTTTTGGAAAATGTTTGTTTTGTAGCATCATGATGTTAATTCACTCAAAAATTTGAACAAAATGGACATTTTTGAGTTATGCACAATAAAGATGATGTTCATCCAACAATGTAGAGTGCCAGACATTGAATTAGTAGTACTTCATAGAGATTTATACTTCCAATGCTGATAATATAGCACATTTAAGCTTATATAACAAAGTACCATAATCTAGATGGCTTAAAAACAACAAATATATTTCTCATTTATCCAGAGGCTGGGAAGTCCAAGATCCAATAGCTGGAAGATTAGGAGTCTGATGAGGGCCTGCTTCCTGGTTTGCAGATGGGTATCTTCTCGAATCCCCACATGTTAGAAGGGGCAAGGCAGCTCTCTGGGGCCTCTTTGATAAGGGCGCTAATCCAATTAATGAGGGCAAAGCTCTCATTACCTCATCACCTCCCAAAAGCCTTGCATACTGATACCATCAAACTGGTGATTAGGTTTCAACATGTAAATTTTGGCAGGACACAAACATTCAAGTCATAGCAAATAATATTAATAATAAACATGAGATCAGTATTTGCACATTACTAGAACAATAACGAGCTTAGGAAAATTGCCTATAATCACAGAGCTGGCAGGTTCCAGCCTCATCTTAACCATATGACTTTAAAGCCTGTAGTGCTAACTAGCTCATCAAGATGTGTACCTAAAATAGAATTACATTCTTGACCTTTCTTCCTCCATGCTCCTTTATAGAAGTCATCACTTGTGGGCAATCCCTTGTGATTCCAGTTTCGCTAAATGTCTCTGGTACTGCCAGAGATAATTGCTTGGCTGCAGAAAGCCTTGATGTTTGCAAATAGTGTGACATGCTACAGATGCTAGCGTGTTATCTTGGTCAGTCAGTTGGTCGGCCAGTGTCTCTCTCTCTCTCTCTCTCCCTCCCCCTTCTCCACACACACTCACCTAGCTATCACCCCACATATACAAGTAGTACTCGTTTGTTTATCTAATTTGAATAAATAAATGACAATTTATTTTATATAATATGGGAAAATATGATAAAATTGCCTTATTAATGAAAAGACAGTAACTACTGAGCTAAATAGTATCAGTGAATCGTCTGCATTGTAGGTTCTCTTTTAAAATAAATCTCAGTGTAACCGAATGCAAACTGCAAAATTAATATTGTCAAAGTCATATAAAATGTGATTTGCTTTTGAGCAACTCAAAAATTTAAAAATATATGTATATTCTCTGCCCCTGCCTATGATATAGAAATAGATTCTTACTGAAAATTTTATTCATGTACAAGTTAGCTACCTAGTTTATTTGGCTACACTTGGTTTTATTGGTTGGCAGGATATTTTATGATTTGTTATTTCCAGTAGATAATTGGTTAAAACTGCTCTCAGTAGTGTTGGTTGCTGAAGCATGCTGTTACAATGTAAACCTCAAGGCATTCCATGTAAGTGTTGTACAAGAATCTCTTGTAGGACAGCAGTAAAGCAATTTGTCCTTGTTTATTCCTAGGAGAGCATATCCGTATGCTTTCTTCCTATGATAGGATCCTTAAAGAACTGTCCTTCTTAATTGCAGTATTGTAATTGTGGCCTGTTGTTGCTAATACTACTACATTTTCTAATCTAATTCATAGGTATTAAAACCGTTGACCTTGCACACTACTGGCTTGGGGAAAGGTATTTTTAAAAACAGCCTTTCTTAAATGGTCACTTCATTTTTTTTTTCTAACATACGTTTTGTGTACTTATTTTCTTACTTTAGTTCTTTTCCAATACATTTTATCTTATTTGTAGTTTAGTGGTTTAGTTGTTTCTAAGTATCTTTTGCTGCAAAGTACTTTGTAGCTTTTTGTACATTATTTTTCATATTTTAGAAGTATTACAAGAAAAATCGGAGCATGTTTAAGTGAAACTGAAATTTACTCATAGTTCTATCAGCTAGACAAAACCACTATTAATCTAGTTATATATTTATTTAGATCTTTTTCTGTACAAATTATCTCCCATGTACATATGCACATACTCAACTACCTGTAGTTTAGCTTCTGTTTTTTACATAGCAACACGTATTCATATTAACAATTAACCATCTTCATCATGCTTGCTACGTATGCATGAGCACACACATATATAATGCGTACTTGCTGTCTGCAAACACAAACATATACATATGAACTAAGTGTGTGAATATTACATACTTAAATACATTTAACAGAACAGTTGAGAATTATGGCTTGCCAAATGATGGGGTCATTATTTCAGTACTAGCAACATGACTTGATCCTGCATCTTCATCTTAATAGCATTCAAAATAATTTTCTATCTTAATCTATAAATTAGAGACGAACATTATATGGCTAAGTGCTTTAGGGCAGTTTTTCAATTTTTCATATAGAATCAAAACCAGATACTACTGGTTATCTGAAGCATGATAAAATTCCGTTTTGGGTATCATGGTGGTAAGATGTTTCCGTTTGAGGAATTGCCATTTAGACAAACCTAAGGGCTTTGAAGCTAAAACATTTGTTAAATTTTGTTTCAGTATGGTTTCTTCAAAATAATTTAACAAGTAGGATAAAGATTTCCTTCCAAATTTGGCCAGTTAATTCTATACCAGTTACATGGAAATTGTATTATTCTGTGAGGAGAATAATGCTACAGGCCCTTGGTTTCTATACATCATGGATCAGCAAATGTCTTATAGTACATAAGACACAGTATTTTGTGGGAAATGGAGATTTCCACATACAATTCGTTTTCCAGGATAAAAACCACAGCATTATATAGTCACAACATGAACAATGCCCTTTACATTGATTTTAAAAACAATTTTAATTACAGGGTAAGTATGGGTGTGATACTTTTATGTGGAATAAAGCATTTATTTCTTCATGACCGTAACAGGATCTGGTTTTGCAGCCCCCACCAAGAGATAGAGGGGCATCAGTGGTCTACAACTTCTGGAACAACTCTTTCACTTAATTCATTACCTACCATTTACATTTCTTGGTATACTTGATCGAGGCATAGAATAACTGAAGTAAAAGAAGATATTTAAAGTTAGAGATTTTGAGTGGAATTTGAAGCTTTTATTTGCAATATTCCCAGTACTTACATATATGGTCCAAAATATAATGGTTGCACATACATCATAGTTACCTTAGGAAGTTCCTAGTTCAAACCTTTATGTTAAAAATGAGGAAGTGGAGGGAGAGAGATGGCTATATTTCTTTAGTTTGTGATGAATTTAGTATCACTAGCTAGATCTCTAATTTCCATTCTGTATGTTCATTTCACAGTTAACTATTCATATAAAATTCAGGAAATCAAATGTGATATATTTTCTGAAATGGTTTTCTCCTAAGTAGTAGGCAAATTCCAGTGTTCAGGTTTCCCTCTGCAAGTGTCTTAACTCTGAGCATATTTTATTTTTATTCTGCAAGAAGGAGAGCTTGGCATATTTTTTCAACTTTTTAAAATTAGAATCTTATTAAAATGTATTGAACTACGACAGGGAAATTGTGATTATTATAAAAATAAAAATTCAAGTATAATTTCTCTTCTCATTCTGGTAAGGTGTTCCACCTCAGGGCTACTTATTTTTAATATGAAGTGTTTGAAATTTCTATTTAATCTAGAATTCACTTGAAAAGGTAGGAAATGAAAAACGTTGTATTTATTTTTTTCTTATGTAAAGGAAGCCATAACCTCAATGGTAATTGTTCTAGCTAGATCAAGTTTGTAATAATTCAAATATTTTTATATTGTACATCATAATTCCAACCATAATTTAAAATGCTTTTGCTATATATATACTCCATTTGCTAAAAGGTTTTAACTTATTTTTATTTTTGATTAATTAGTGCCTACGTGTGTGTTTGTGTGTTTAAGCTAAGCAGAACTTTATAGCTTCTGAAATGTCACATAAGATGGAAGAAATTAGCACCATTTTCCATGATAACAATTATGAAAATAAATTAGAATTACAATTAAAGCACATTATTGATGTACAGGGGAATTTCTGTGCATCTTTTATTTTTTCTTTTCAACATAGCATACCAATCTTCCTCTATTGTAACTAAACTTCATAACTTTTAAGATTTAATTTGTACTGACTCTAGAAGGTTTACTGCTAAATGTTGTCTTTTTCATTGATCTGCAATCTAACACATGCTATCTTATCATTTTCACATTTTCTTCAATTTCTCACCTTTTTTTTACAATAAGCCAAAATTGAAGTGTATTTGAAAAAATCAGTGAAACATCGAAGATGGCACCACCATAAATTCATGATCACCAAATCACTAAAAGCCTCAAATGGGTCCACATATTGCCTGGAAGACCAATGATGGATCTCTGGTCATATTGCTCTGGCACTGTGCTAACCTCTCCATTTCAAACCTCTTCAACTCCTCGGAAGCCTCTATTATGCCTATTCACTCCCTTCTCTCCCGTTTCTCCACTACCCCCGGCAGAATCAACAAGTTTTCTCTCATATATATTTACTGAACACCTGGCCATACACTAGTGGCTCTATGTGCCAAGTGTAACTGTGAATCAAACTGTTTATTCTCTCATTTACTTGTGGTCTCCAAATAATTAATCAACATGCTAGGTGATGATAAGCTAGTATATTAGTCAGGGTATATATATAGGAGTTTATTAAATATTAACTTAGATAATCACAAGGTCCCACAATAGGGTGTCTGCAAGCTTGAGGAGCAAGGGGAGTCAGTCTGAGTCTCAAAACTGAAGAACTTGGAGTCTGTTGTTCAAGGGCAGGAAGCATCCAGCAGGGGACAAAGATGTAGGCTGGGGGGCTAGGCTGGTCTCCCCTTTCACATTTTTCTCTCTGCTTTTCATTCTAGCCATGCTGGCAGTGGATTAGATTGTGCTCACCCAGATTAAGGGTGGCTCTGCCTTTCCTAGCCCACTCACCCACATGCTAGTCTCTTTTGTCAACACGTTCACAGACACACTCAGGATCAATACTTTGAATCCTTTAATCCAATCAAGTTGACACTCAATATTAACCATCACAGCTGGTGAAAATTAAAATAAGTTATAAGAGATGGAAAATAACTGCTGTCACTCTTGGATAGGAGAGTTGGGGAAAGCATCTGACATTTGTATAAAAACACAATAGAAATGAGGCCATGATCTTTGCAAATATCCTGACAAGGGCAGTTTCCTGTAGAAGCAGCAGCACAAACTAATACTATGAGGTAGGAATATGCTTGTTTTATCTGAGGCACAAACATGGTATAATTGTATATTTCATAGAAGAAACAATCCCTTAGTCGTTTTTGTCACCCCTCTTTATAACGTGGTTGCATCATTGACATCTTCTCTTTCTGCCCCTGCTATAATGAATGACAAAGGAATTCTTTTCCTATATGAAGTCAATCTGACCATCAGGATTATCTCCTTCTAGTAAGAAATCTTTTCTCTTTCTATCCTACATGTTGTTTCATCTTTCACTACTCCGTATTACCTATTGTTGCAGTCCTAAAAATAAGTTAATAAACTTCTGCTAGTAGTATGTTCCTTTCTAGTTACTGCATGTCCCAGACAGCACCCATTATGAAATTGTGGCTAATAAATAAAAAAAAATTGGATAACTATACATGTTTTATATTAAATACTAACTCTAATTACTGATTTAAGTATAGGAAACATTTCTAGTTATTGCATCTAAGAGATACTGTCAACCAGAATACTGGGTCTGTAATTCCTAAAATATTTAGATTTTCCTATCAATTCATAATTACATGAATCTGTCTAAGTTGACAACCTAAATATTAAAAGTATTGGATGTCTATTCAAGATACATGAGATGAAATTTTACAATCCTTAGTTTCAGGGTTCCGCAAGAGTTGAACTTGCTTAGGACCCTTCAAGACTCTTGGCAATGCTTTTTTTTCTTCTAGAATACTTTTATCTTATGTAAACACGAAAAAGTGTTGCAAACCCTAGAAGAACTTCCAAATGTATAGATGTGAATCTGCTGAAATAGTTATGTGTAGACAGTAGTATACTTCAGAGTACCCAGAGCTTAAAGCCTCAATCTACAGGCATTCAATATTTGGGCATCTGTATACTGTGATAGAATTTGAGAAACTGCAAAACTTCTACTTTATACCCAGGAGACTTTATCTTAGCAATTTGACTTTAATTAATAGTAAAAAATGAAAATCGGCTAAAAGAAAGTATACTATTGTGTAGACCCAATTAAATCCTAGAATTTTAAAAATATATATTTGTAATACATAACATTTTTAAAATTTTGCTCTTTAATTTTACCTTTTCTAAAATGTCTATTATATTTCTAGGTAATGGCATTCTCACCATCTATTCTCAATCTGTTTCCATTTGGTTCATTAGATTATGGGATCATTCATAACCATTTTGGCATAAACACATACAACATTTTTTTAATGTGGCAAAAATGAGGGAAGAAATAACTCCCAACTTTCAGTTTAATTTGGAAAAAGCATTATGCATATGTTTACAAATATAGCAACTAATTCTAGATTGACTTATTTTAGAAATGGTTTGTTAATTGCCTAAGAGAACAAACTTTAAAGTGGTGGTTTTTTTTTTTTTTTTTGAGAATTAAACGTGACAATGACAAACTATGGATGTAAGATATGTTAATTTATGTACTTTCACATAATAAAATGTATCTTAGAAAACATAAAGTGAAAAGATTGTTGTTATTACTGAAAATGTAAATACATATGGGACAGAGTTAACAATCTCAAGGAATTATTAGTCATATGGAAAAACACTGATTGTGTAGGATTTGAATATTGTGGGGAAAAACTGAGCACACACACTGAGCTGCAAGATTTTGAGGAAGAGTTGGCTTTAACTGAGCCCGAAGTAGGGGAAGGGAAAGTGCGGAATTTAAATAAACACAGATGATGTTAGGGAGTTCCAGAAAAGAAAATTAACAACAATGGGAGAAAAGCAAAACTAAAAATCCAGAACGGGTGTTCGAGAAGCAATTGACAGAAAATTTGGTCCTATTCGAAGATTCCGAGTCCATCTCAAGAAATAAAATTGGAGTAGTAAGCAGACTCCAGATTTGCACTTATACATTCAATGAATACATCACTGGAAAGATACATATTTTACTTGTAATGAATAAAATATTTTAAAACTGGGATGATTGTATTCCTCTTCACCAATTGTGAAAATATTAACTAGTAGAATGAAACATTTAATGTTTTCCTTTTCTACCTCATAAAACTGGCTGGGCATGGTGCCTCATGTCTGTAATACCAGCACTTTGGGAGGCTAAGGCTGGGGGATCACTTGAGGTCAAGGGTTTGAGACCATCCTGGCCAACATGTGAAGATGTGAAATCCTGTCTCTACTAAAAATACAAAAACTAGCTGGGTGTGGTGGCACACATCTGTAATCTCAGCTGCTCGGGAGACTGAGTTAGGATGATCACCTAAACCTGGGAGGCTGAGGTTTCAGTGGGCTGAGATTATGCCACTGCACTCCAGCCTGGGCAACAGAGTGAGACTTCATCAAAAAACAAAAAAATAAAAAAACAAAAACTGCCAGATTTTTTTTTTTTTACTCTTGTAGAGCAGCACTAGGTGCCTGCACAAAATTTCTTTAAGCAAATTTGCTGGAATTCTGTCTCTTGTTCAGAGAAAGATACTGATTATTTAATTTCCTTTCCGTTCGAATCCATACACATATTTAAACTTTAAAAATAAATTCTAAAGAATACTAATGAAATAAAATTGCACTGAATTCCAGTGTATAAAGTGACATCAGTTTTGCTTCTCCATGTAAAATGATTTTAAGTGAATAAATGCAAATGCACCAATGGCCTATAAAATATATTCTATGTTTTACTACTTTATAATAGATCGATTATATTGGGAAGCAGACAAATCGGTTTTCAGTTCTGCCCCTTCACTGGCTCATGCAATATTTTTTTTCAAATTATATAAATTTAAATATGACAAATTCTATACCCCTCTTCAAAATGGGGTTATTCACAACTACCTTAGACTTCACAAAATCGTAATAATCAAATAACATCATATTGGAAACTGTAAGTTGTTTTGCAAGTACGAAGTATTTTATAGTTTAATTTAGCTTTTAGAGAGATGTTGAAGCCATTTTACCTAATCATTTTGAATAAGAAATTGGCAAGAATGAGAAGAAATAGGTTATAGAGTAGGTAACAGTCTGGGATAAAGGAACCAGGACGAAAAAAGTAAAGTTCTCAAAATTAGCTGCTAAGTGAAGATGATCTGCCCTAGCCCCTAATCTTTAGGTTTTACTCAAAGATGAAGAAAAGTCAAAATTTAAGGGCCTGTGATAAAGAGAAAAGCTGTATAAAAGCTTGATCAAGCCAAATTTCAGTGAGTAAGTGAAGGGCCATATTAATCAATTGGTCAACCCCAAGGAGAGACAGTATTATTACCACTACTTGGCAAAATTTGTAAAGCATAATAATGCCAAATGCCGTCAAGAATATGTGCCAACAAAAGCTGTTACATTGTTGGGATGCTAAATTGTTGTAACCATTTTGGAAGAAAATTTATATTGTTTGAATTTGTATTGTTTATAAACCAACAATTCAGTACTAGAAAACAAACTATACTGATAGTCTTGTACATGTACACTACACACATGGGGGTACTGTCCTGTATTTCAACAAGTACTTGAAATTAGAAAACAAATGACCATCAAAAACATGAAAAAGACTATGATATAGACACACAGTGGGATATTTGAAGGAATCAAATGAAAAATCTATAGAGTGGCATTCAGCAACATGGATAAATTTTAGAAACTTAATATTGAGAAGAGTCTCAGAATACTAAGTCCAGGATGATTATATTTTTACAAATAGTAAAGCCAAATCAAAATCAAAACAATATAGCTAGCCATTTATAGTATACATTTGGGACATATTTCTGTTTAGAAATTGTAAAGGTGTTCTATTTTTCATATTTAGGAACCTGTGTACTGTTTTTTATAGTTGCTGCACCATTTTGCCTTTTCACCAAAAATATACAAAGCTTCCAAGTTCTTCACATTCTTGCCAATACTTGTCTTTTTTTTTTTTTTTTTGACAATGATCCTTACAAGTATGAGGTGATATGTCATTGTAGTTTTGATTTGTATTTCCCTGATGATTAGAGATGTTGATTATCTTTTGATATGCCTGTTGGCCATTTTTATGTTTTCTTTCCAGAAATGTCTGTTCAAGTCCTTTATCCATTTTTCAATTATCTAGTAGGGTTTTTTTTTTCATTAAGTTGTAAAAAATGCTTCAATATTTTGGAAATTAACTGTTTCAATGAGTATGAAGTGTCAATAATGCAAGATAAATAATTTCTAGATATATGTTTTAACACTTGAAAATTTGAGAGAGCTCTCATTACATGTTCTTATCACAATAAAATAAAATATAGTAAAACAATTTTAAAGATGATAAACATAAAATTCAAGATTGTGTTTACGCTAAGAAGGCAAATGGGTCACGGTGCAAGCACACAGGTAGATGTGGCAGTAGTGTAATGTTCCAGTTCTTAAGTTTGTTGTTGGGTTCATGGGTATTTTATCATGAGCTTTATATCTTTATCTTTTGAATCAACCAAACATTACATTAAAGAAAAAAATAGGTAAAAAATCATATAAACTCAAAGTGAATGTCATTTTAGTGGAAAAAAACAACATCACTGGAGAGACCATGTTGTTTGTGTATCATTTTATATCAGGGAAGAAAATTTTAATTTACTAGATAATTTTTATTTTTATTTTTTTAGAATAATACCTAAATTTAGGAATTGGCATTTGCTTAGATGATCAGTTATCCTGTGTTAAAGAAGAAAGTGGCTGGGCACAGTGGCTCATGCCTGTAATCCTAGCACTTTGGGAGGCTGAGGCGGGCGAATCACCTGAGGTCAGGAGTTTGAGAACAGCTTTGCCAACATGGCGAAACCTCATCTCTAATAAAAATACGAAAATTAGCTGGGCGTGGTGGCACACATCTGTAACCCCAGCTACTTGGGAGGCTTAGGCAGGAGAATTGCTTGAACCGGAGAGGCAGAGGTTGTAGTGAGCTGAGACTGCGCCACTGCGCTCCAGTCTGGGCGACAGAGTGAGACTCCGTCTCAAAAAGAAAAAAAATAATAAAGAAGAATGAAACTAGAAAACACATTCTGAGATCTATTACATGATTTTTCTTAACCAACTGGATTCATTATTTTGTTTAAAAGTGGTTTTATATTCCTTTATTTGATACTGTGGAAATAAATGAATGGATATAAAAATGCTTCCTTAGGAGATCCACTGATTATATGTGAAGTACCAGGTGACACCTGAGGAAATCTTACTTTCCTGTAAATATCTGCCATCATTAGCTCTGAGATTTCACAAAACTTTAAAGGCAGAATGGACTTTTAGAATTATTGTGTAACTTCTAGAGCGTTATTTCAATCTATTTACGCGGCATTAAAATGCTCAAGTGATTTTCATTAAATTGCTTTTTCCTTAATGCCTGAACTATAATTGCATTGCCTCATCATTGGAATTCCTAACTTGAATATTTGCAATTACTTATGTACTTTTCAATATGAAAACATCATAACCCTTGAGTACAATAACAGTGACACGAAGTCTACATAAAATGCTGTCTTACAACAATGACATCACAGCCACAGGAAACGCTGATCTATGGTTGTATCTTGCCAGCTGTTAAAGCACAGAGCTACTATCACAGCTTTATTTTGCTTTTGTCGGTCACTTTTCCTGAAAACTATCAAATGACAATGATGGCTACAATGCTAAATATGATCAATTATTATTGCTTTGAAGCGATGTATGCATTTATTTTTTTATATGCATATATGTTTTTATTCAAATTCAAAATTCAGTGATGGGTTACATTTTGGGATTGAGGACACTTGACTTGATAGTGGCTCAGGAAAAAAGATTTGACCCTAAGTTCCACATAAATCATAGAATTACATGACTACAAAATATCCTAGAACCACAGTGGGCTTGCTAGGGTTAAAGTACAAATCTTAATTTATTCCTCTTGTAGTCATGAGGGCTATTCCAAAGTCAAATTTACATTATGGTAATGGAGAAATAATGTTAAAATGAAGGAAGGAAAAAACACAATAGGAAAATCACACTTGCCACCATCCATTACTTTTATATGCATGCTAGACATTTTGCATAGCTACATAATTTAATTATTTATGAATCAAAAATTACACTGTAGAGCTACTATTTATAGTCTGATTTATAAAGGAAAACCTTGAGATTTAAAGGCAATAAATAACTTGCACCAACAACATGAGTGGAAAAATAATGTAAATTAAATATTTCTCATAGTCATTCCACTGTGGGAAGAGTGTGGGTGCAAATAACAATATGGGCCATTTCCATGACTATGATATATACGTTGTTAAAATTCATTTCTGTTTACAGAATTTAGAAATTTAAATTTCTTCACCTTTTCTTTTTTTTATTATTATTTTTTGCTTTAATTACTATCTGGCTGACTGTTGGAACAGTTTGCTAAAGCTCAGCGTTTCCAAATGTTCTTGGTACCTTTGTTGAAAATGAGTTCATTGTAGATGTATGGATTTATTTCTGGATTATCTAATTTGTTCCATTGGTTTGTGAGTCCCTTTTTATGCCAATACTGTGCTATTTTAGTTACTATATCTCTGTAGTATAATTTGCAGCTAGGTAATGTGATCCCTCCAGTTTTTTTTTTTTCCCCTCTGAATGGCTTTGTATGTTACTGGTGTTTTGTGGTTCCATATAAGTTTTAGAATTATGTTTTCTATTTGTGTGGATAACATCATTAGTATTTCAATAGCAATTCCATTGCATTTGCAGATTGCTTTGGGTAGTATGGACAGTTTAGCACTATTGATTCTTTCAGTCCTTGAACATGAAATATCTTTCCATTTTTTGGTATCCTGTTTAATTTCATCAGTGTTTTACAATTTTCATCATAAAGACCTTTCACTTTTTGGTTAAGTTAATTCCCAGGTATTTATTTTTATATATGACTGTTGTAAATGACATTACATTTTACGTTTCTTTTTCCATATTTTCACTGTTGGCATGTATTTGTCTGTTTTCATGCTGCTGATAAAGACGTACTCAAGATGGGGCAATTTACAAAAGAGAGGTTTAATGGACTTACAGTTCCACGTGGCTGGGAAGGCCTCACAATCGTGGCAGAAGGTGAAAGGCATGTCTCACATGCCAGCAGACAAGAGAAGAGAGCTAGTGCAGGCAAACTATCAGGTCTTATAAGATTTATTCACTATCACGAGAACAGCATGGGAAAGACCTGCCCTGGTGATTCAGTTTCAAGGTGAGATTTGGGTAGGGACACAGCTAAACCATATCATGTCATACGGAAATGCTAATGAAGGATGTTGAATTATATCACATGCTTTTTCAGCATCAATTGAAATGATCATATAATTTGTCTTTCATTCTGTTGATATGATATAGAACCTTGATTGATTTGTGTATGTTGCACCTTGATTGATTTGCATATGTTTATGTTTGCATCCCAGGAATAAATCCCACTTGGTCATAATGAATTTTTTTTAGGTGTATCATTAAATTCAGATAGCTAGTATTATGGTGAAGAATTTTGCATCAATCGTCATCAGAGGTATTGACCTTTAGTTTTCTTTTATTATCTCTTTGAATAAAACTACTACCTCTATCTCTTTCTCTACCTCCTCTTTAAGGCCCGTAACTTATATTTACACTTTTGAGGCTATTTTCTTGATCTTGTATACATGCTTTATTCTTTTTTTTTCTTTTGTCTTCTGTGATTGTATATTTACACATAGCCTGTCTTTAAGCTCATTAATTCTTTCTTCTGTTTGTTCAACTCTGCTAAGAGACACTGATCCATTCTTCAGTATGCCAATTGCATTTTTCAGTTCCAGAATTTCTGCTTGATTCTTTTTAGTTGTTTTAACCTCTTTGTTAAATTTATCTGATAAGATTCTGAGTTCCTTCTTTGTGTTATCTTTGACTTTTGTTGAGATTCGTCAAAATAACTATTTTGAATTCTTTCCAAAAGGTCACACATCTGTCTCTCCAGAATTGGTTACTGGTTCCTTATTTAGTTTGTTTAGTGAGGTCATGTTTTCTTGGATTGTCTTGATGCTGTTGATGTTCACCAGTGTGGGCATTTACAAGTTATTTATTGTAGTTTTCACAGTCTGTGCTTTTTTTGTACCCATCCTTTCTGGGAAAGCTTTCCTTGTATTCAAAGGGACTTGGGTTTTCCTATCTAAGTCTTTGGTCACTACAGTCATGTCTGCTTTAGGGGTTATCCCAAATCCAGTAACACTGTGACTTTTGCAGTGTCATAGAGATAGTGCCTTGGTAGTCTTGGGTAACATCTGGAAGAATTCACTAATTTACCTGGCAAAGACTCTTATTCTCTTCCCTTACCTCCACCCAAACAATCTTTCTGTGCTGAGTTGCTTGGAGCTGCAGGTGGGGTAACACAAGCATCTTTGAGGCTGCCATCACTGGAACTAGGTTAGGTCAGACCTGAAGCCAGCACTGCACTGAATCTTGCCCAAGGCCCGCAGTGACCACTGCCTGGTTATCACCTACATTCACTCAGGACCTAAGGGCTTGATATTCTGCAGGAAGCCAGGGGCAGTCAGGAATCTACCTGGTCCTCTATTCTACTGCAGCTGAGCTGGCACCCAAGCCATAAGACAGAGTCTGTCCCACTGTTCCCTCCCTTTTTCTCAAGCAGAAGAGTGTCTCCCTATGGTTACTACTGTCCCCTGGCTCATGGTGTGTACTACCAGGATACTGCTGATGTTCACTCAAGGACTGAGAGCTCTTCAGTCAGCTTTGGTAAATTCTGTCCATCCTGAGTCTCTCTCTTCAGAGTAGTGGACTCCCCTCTGGCCCCGGGCTGGTTCAGCAATGCTCTGTAGTAGCCAACACCTGGACTCAGGTACCCCAGGCACCTACTTAGTGCTCAACCCCACTGTGGCTGAGCTGGTACCCAAGCTGGAAGACAAAGTCCCCTTCACTCTTTTCTCTTCTTTCCTCAAGCATAAGGGGTTTCTCCCCCATAGAAATCACAACTGGGAATGTGCTGTGTTACATCTGTAGCCAGTATAGCTCAGAGTCTTATCTAAGGTTCACAATGAGTACTGCCTATCACTGCTGATTATTCAGGGCCCAATGGTTCTTTAGTCAGCGTGCAATGAAACCTGCCAGGACTGTGTCCTTCCCTTTAAGGCCTGGGGTCCCTTCTGGTCTTCTGGGTGTGTCAAAAAATTATGAATCCTTACTGGCATTTATAATTGCCTGTCATCCAGAAGCTAGGTCCTGGACTGGGGGCCTTAGAGCTCTACCTGGTGCCCTATTCTACTATAGCTGAACTGATATCCACAATGCAAGACAAAGTCCTCCTTCCTCTCCCCTTTTCAATCTTCAAGAGGGAAGGAGTGGCTTCCAGAGATGTTAGCTGCTCATCCTGGTGTTGAGGAAGGGGTGACACAAGCATTCCCTTAGTTATCCCAATGGCGTTTCACCAGGTGGTATGAACCTCAAGTACACTGGCTCTGGGCCCAGCACAGCACCAGAACTTGACCAGGATTTGCAATCCTTGTGACCTAGCCTGCCTTTCAAGTTCATTTCAAACCTCAGAGCATGTTAGTCTGTGGTGGCAAGATTTACCAGAACTCGGGTTTCTGCTGCTGTGATGAATAAAGGCCCTTGCCTTGCGCTGCTCTAAATGCTCCTTCTATGGGCACCAGCAGAGTTTTGGTTCTTGTTGCTTTGCATTGTGACAGGAAAGCACTGAGTTCCAATGCAATGGCTCACAATCACTGTACCTTCTCTCAAGTGTGCAGGTTTTCTCAGTGCTGCCAAGGGATGGGGAGGGGTGGTGTTAGCAATTCCAGACTGTCTTTCCTACCTTGTTCAGTGCCTCTTTCCTTAATATGATGTGGTAAGTATTGTTAGTTACCAATCCATTATATACAGTAGGCTATAGTTTCCTTTAGTAAATGTATAAATTCCAGTTGGCTTCTTATATAAGTAATTAACTCCTCCTTCCATGTCTTTGCCCCAGCAACCTATGGTTGAATATATTAAATAATAAACATTTTATTTATGTAGATTTGTTTAGTTTTTATTGAAATGAAAAATGTTCTCATACATTTAAATTCTTAAAACATTTTCAGAGTATTAATTTTAAAGGGATAGGTTAAATACATTGGCACATATAGGCAATTTGATTCCCCATCAATAAAATATGCAATTTTCTATTTTCTCAGAAGAACCTGAATATATGAAGTGATGTTTTTATACAAAATTGTTTTATTCATATACAAAATTATACACAATACAGAAACAAGAATGTAAAAAGCATATCATTTGATTTTATGTTTTCAATCAAAACTAGATACAGGATTATGACAAAAATGTTTAACTTAGGTATTGTAAAATGTTCGCACTCTTTTGGTAATAGGACTATATTTCTTTAAAATTGATTTATAGCAATACTTTTATAAATATTCATATGCAAATTACTAAAATATTACAAAATGTACTAAGAAGTATATTACTAAATTTGTAGGAAATCTTCAGCATATCATTTATTACAAAACTTTAGAATGCACCTATAAAATGTCATGGTATTCTGCCAACAAAATTGTTATTTGAAATGAATAATGAGGCTTTGAAATGTATCTTATACTTCCTGATTCTGCAAATTATGTTCTGGCTCTTAAAAATATTGAATATTCTGTGCTTGTGAAGTTATGTATTTGCTCATATAAAATAACATTTTGTCAGAAGTGTTATGGAAATATAAGTTCTCCAAAAGGTATACTTAAATACCAACTAACATAGTAATTCATGGATTTTAATAGAAATGTGCCTGCTTTTATATATTTATCCTCTGTGGGACTCTGCAAATTTATTTTATTTTAAAATTTCATAGGATGTAGGATCTCTGAACATTTTACTGCAGATATTATTTTTATATATTGAACATGTCTTACACAAGTATTTCCTGCACTAGATGTTTTCTGCTAATATATCCTGAAGAATTAGTTCTTGCTTTTCCGAAAAGAAGCAAAATTGGTATTTCACAATGTTATCCTGAGAATGATAATATTTTCTCATGTATTGTAGCATATATTCCATGCTTTGATTTACTTTAGTTTAGCTTCCCTTAATTAAGTTACAGCAATATGTTTCCTTAGTTTTGTGATTTAGTTTTTAAAAGGAAATAGAGCATTGCTTCATTTACTCCTTGGAGTCTCTCTTGGATTTAGTTCTGCACTCGGCATGGATACCTTATAAACCTATATTTTGAGTCTGGTGCTCACCTCGACCGTTTATCTGCAACTATCCAAGAAGTGAATGCTCTTGGGTGACTCTCTGACGTGTCAATACAACCTCTACTCCTATGTATATTTCCAGACAAATCATAATTTTCAGTGCAGTAATAGTCTCCATTCCATCCTCAAAACATATTGCTTATTATTGTACCATAATTTTATGTTATTGCTTATATTTTAAAAAATTGAAGTTTTGATTGAGAATTATCACATCCATCCAGTATTTCATTTAATGTTCAAAGATTATATATTAAGCATTTACATTTAGGTCTTGGGTGAGGCATTGCCTATGTAGTAGTAACCAAGAAAAGCAGGAAAAAAAAGTAAAAATAAAAAAGTAGGAAACCATTATCTTCTAAGAGCTTATAGTAAAGTAAATAGGGAAATAAAATTCAAGTCCTATTGCTGTTTTCCTTATGAATATGTCTGATATCCATCACCTAAGCTTCTATTATATTTCCATCAGTAATTCAGGCCTATGTACTGTGGCAGTCTTCCAGTTTACTTCCAGTGAGTCACATACACTGGCCTCGGTAGGTTTTTAAAATTGATTTTCGCTGAATCAAATGCATTTCATGACTCCTTCTTTCCTATTACACTTAAGGAATCTAAACAATTCTTCTCATTTTTTAAGGCACTGCTTCATTGATTCACTCTTTATTCATGTGTCCATATATTTATTTATTACATGGCATCTTTTTACACTGCACTTCAGTTTAGGTAGAAAAAGAAAGCATTCTTTAGTAGATGATGTGGAGAAAAATATATCTCACTATATATAAAGATAAAATTGAGATTTATTGTGGACCTTGCCATATATGAGTAGCAAGACCATAATAGTTTAAAAATCTAGGAGGAGAAAATGTTTACTTTACAATGGGGAAGAACCTCATAAAACTCAGAGCAAAAATCAAACAGAAATGGTTTTATGTCTGAATATAAATTAAGAATTACTGGTGGATGAAGGACACTTCAGTAAAAGATAAAAGGCAATACATTGATTGGGAGAAGGTATTTGTAAAGTTAAAGTTAGTAAGAAAAAGTTCCTGTGGAGTGTAACAGGGAATTCCTATAAATTGGTCAGATAAATGACAGAAAAAAAATAGACAAAAAAAGGCAAATATATCCTATATCTATTCTATAAGTGATTGCCTTTAAATTTAACATATACTTACAGGTGTACTTTTATTACCCCATGTTAATTAAACAGTGTAGTCCCCATCCATCAAGACAAGGGCTTTTACATGTGCCCCCTCCATGGCTCCATCTGTTCTTTGCTGTTTCCTACATTGGGATAATCTGGCCTCCTACTTAGAGAATATTGTAAATATTATCTTTATAGTCAACAACTAGCAGATGTTGCAGTAATATCTAACAACTTCCAGTGATACTGCAGGTTATCATGGGTTTTCCTGACTGGTGACTAAAATTTTGTATCCAATGATTTACTCCTGAATTCTTTATACTGTGTATGTATGTACATATATATGTATGTATGCATGTACTTATTTTGGAAAATCATCTAATAATTCTACATAAATAATTCTAGATAAAGTTTATGGGTGGTATCATCATGTGAGAGAAAATGTATGTATATAAATATCTTCTTACTTCTCCCCTAAGCCAAAAACTTTCATGTATTGCGGATCAGTACTTTCTCCCAATGTATTATGGCAGATATGTCAAATTTGGTACTTGGAATACTCTTTCAGAATAACAAATGGTGTCAGTCTTCAGTTCTGGAAAATTTTCATCTCTATTGCTTTAGTTATTACATAGCCACAAATGTATCTTCTGGAAATCCAGTGAGTCAGATGTTTAAAGTGTTTGAAATGCTCTCTGTTTCTTTACAATTTTATTTTATTTTGTGCTTTCTATTAAATTATTTGCAGTACATAATGGGATAGTTCCTTGGCTCAATTTTGATTGAACAAATTTCCTTTGCAGCTGTGATCATTTTGTTATTCAGCCTACTTATTGCACCATTTTAATCTCAATGACCAAATGCTCATTTCCAAAATCTCAGTTTAATATTTTATGAATACAAAATTATCTTCATCTTTCTGAGGTGAATAATAACATCTAAAGTTCAGTTTTTTTTTTCTTTTAACTCTATTTCTTTGGATGAAAAGCTTTTGCTGAATTTTGTGCTTTATTTACATGGTTGGCTTTTCTCAAGTGTTGAATCTTAGTTGTGAGTTTAGTAATTTTTTTGAGATTTCCAGCTATATTATCTATTGGTTAAATTAATATAGCTAACTCAGGTTTTCTTTCGCTTATTGTTTGCATGACATTCTTTGCCAATCCTTTCTCTTTCAAACCATGTCTTTATATTTAAAGTGAAATAAGTCGATGATATTTATCTACATTTTTACCCTTTCTTTCTTTTCTTTGGTCTTGCTATTCTAGGTTAGTTTTTTCATTTGGAGAACTTCTTTTAGCTAATCTTTTACCTTAGGTCAGGTGACAAATTTTCTTACTTTGGCACATCTGAGATTGTTTTCCTTTCCTCCTCATTCCTGAAGTGAAGTTTTACTTGATATTGAATTCTGAACTTATTTTTTTTCGCTTAGTTCTTGAGTCGCATCCCTTAGCTTTCTGATTTCTTATAAGATATCTGCTGTCTTTTGAATTACTATTTCGCTATAGGTAGAGGGTTATTTTCTCTGACTGCTTAAAAGATTTTTGTCTTTGTCCTTATTTTTCAGAAGTTTCACTGTGATGTGTCTCGGCATGAATTGCTTTGAGTTTATCTTGTTTGCTGTTTGTTCACCTTTTTAATTCTATAAATTTATGTTAATTTCTTCTAGTACATTTTCACCTATGCCTTCTATTCCTATCCTTCTAGGACTCCAATAAAATGAATATTAGACCTTTTAGGTTGATACCACAGATCCCAGAAACTCTGTTCATTTCTTTTTAGCCACTTTTTTCCTGGATTGTTCATTGGGTAATTTCTGTTCTTTTATCTTCAAGTGAGATATTTTTCCCATTTGTTTCCCCTATTTTGCTACTGAGCTATTGATTTTTAAAATATTTTTATTATACTTTTACTTCTAAAATTTTGATGTCATTCTTCTTTATAACTTTTACTTTATATTGAGACTTTCTATTTTTTTTTTTTCTGAGAGTTTCTGTGTTTTTATTTGGTTCAAGTGTGTTTATAATTGCTTGTTGAAGTGTTTTGTGATGGCTTCTTTAAAATCCTTGTCAGACCAACATGGCACATGTATACATACGTAACAAGCCTGCATGTTGTGCACATGTACCCTGGAACTTAAAGTATAATAAAAAATATATATATATACCCAGTCCCTATAAAATTTAAAAAAAAAATCCTTGTCAGACTGTTTTAATACCTGCGTCATTCCAGTATCAGTATCTCTGATTATCTTTTTCCATTTGAGTTGAAATTTTCTGGGTTCTTGGCATGATGGGTACCTTTTTACTAAATCTAAACATCTGGTGTACTATGTGATGAAATCTGGATCGTATTTAGAGCTTTTTAAAAGCTGGCTTTCTCTGACACTACTTCAGTGGGTGAAGGAATATACCACCTGTTAATTCCAGGTTTTGGTAAAAGTCCAAATTCTCCACTTAGCTTATGCTATCACTAACATTTGAGACACTCCTCTTACTGCTGGACAGAGATGGAGTTTCAGGATCCCCACCAGACTTCTTGTAATGCAATCCTGCCAAGAGATCACGGTAGATTTAGGTCATTATCACCATGTGGTCTCCACGAACACTGTGGTGTGGTTTTATACTGTTTGATATTTGCCCATAGCTCTAAAATATTATGCTCTCATTTTTTTAAACATTCTCCTCTCTTACTAGTCAATTTGGGTAATTTCTAGTGACCCATCTTCAAGTTTATGATTCTTTTCTTGACTATATTTGTTCTACTGGTGATCCCTGTCTGAGAGTTCCAGTGACTGGGTCATATCTGAGTCTTGTTCTGATGATTGCCTTATCTCCCCATACTGTGTCTCCTTGCCATTTCAATTAACTCACAATCCTTTGTTAAGAGCTGAGGAAGCTGTATGACACAGTAGATGCAGAAGTAAATACATGTATGACAGGAGATCAGTGTGTGAGTTAGTGCTGTTTGAATCGGGAGTTAGACAGGGGTTTTACTTTGTTATTGCTATGGTAAACCCTTTTTATATGGGACTCTTCCAATTCCTGTGGTGAGATTTTGTATTCTGGGTGCTGGTTGATATATCAGAGAGTTTATCTCAATATCTGCCCATCCCTTGGCTTTGGATCAACCTTTTGCACGTTGCCTGCAGAGAATCTCTGTGTTGCCACATTCCCTGCTGTATCTCGTTGTTATGTTGGTAGTGTGGTGTTGAGAGGCAGGGGGTAGAATATCCCCCAAAGTTCTGATTAAGCCTCTGTCCTAGGCAGGTTCCATGAAACTCGGTTTTTGGAGAAGTAGTCTTCTTAAGAGTTTTGCCCTTTCTGTAGATATACTGATGGGCCTTGTATGGATTCCTGCCCCTCCCTCCTCCAGAGAGTTCTTTTCTGTTTTACTGAACCCTTCCCCAGCTGTGGTGGAATCTACCAGTGCCCATAGGCTACTGCTTTAGTTGCCTTTGGACTGCAAAATAAGACTTTGGTTCAGTAGGGGAGGTAGGAGAGATGGTGATTGTTCAATAGTTGCTGTTCTCTTTCCTTAGACAGAAACACAAAGGAAATATTTTCAACATACATCCCAATCTTCCCTGTTAACCCCTCCTAGAGTTTATGGAAGAAACACCTGCAAGAGCTGAAACCCAGACCAGGTTTACTTCTGACCAATGGTGAAAGCTAGTTGTGCCTCTTTAGGGTGTGTAGAGCACCCCTTTTCCCTCCTGGGTGCCCTCTCCTATCAAACATAGCAGCATATAAAAACTCTCTACCAGTGGTTCCCAATGTTCACAAATCAAACACTGCTATGTTATAAAGTATATTTTGTTATACCCTTTAAAATAAATTGCCTAGTTAACATAACCTCAGAAAACAACTAACTTGGTGCTCAAATCCTGATGCAAAGGAGGATTTTTGAAAGTATTTTTAAATAAGTTTCAAGACATAGTCTTTAGCACAAATTTGCAAGATTTAATAAACCGGTAAAATAATCATAATTATAAATAAGATTAGATTTGAACGAAGAAAGAAGTTGAAGGACAATTTCATGAAAAGTTTTACATAAATTAAGTTTGATTACAATGCATGTTAGACACTGCATATTATATATTTTCTTAGGTGTTATCGAAATTTAAAAAATTTCATAACCTCAAGAAGCATGTCATATGTTGAAAAGATGTATGATATCTGGTTATGAAAAGTTTATGTATAAGTATGACCAAATGCTGTATTTTAGTAATTCCTATGTGATTAATAATAAAACCTATAAATACCATTATCTCAAAGTAAAAACCCTTCCTCATGGAAACCATAGCACTGAGTTGGAAACATCTCTACTTTCAAGTACATTATTTTTCTTTTAAGTAATCTCAAATTAGCCGTTAAAATGGGGTCTTTTTTGTATAAATTATAATTGAAAATGTGATATTAGCATATAAAATACTATCAGAAAAAAGTTACTGATACACAAGCATTTCTGGAAAATTTATTTCCTACAAAAACATCAAAATTCATAAGGCAAATGGAAATCTAAGTTAACCAGCATTAATGATGACAGTGATAGTGATTGCACTAAGAACTGATTCCAATAATAATACAGTTATATGTTGCCTAATGAGGAAGGACATTCTGAGAATTGTGTTATTTGGCAATGTTGTCCTGCAAAATATCAGGACTTACACAAACCTAGATGGTATAGCCTACTACACACGTGGGCCATATAGTATAGCCTACTGTTCCTGGGTAAAGTCATATTTCTAAATAAAACTTTATGCTCTGACCTTAAAGCAGTGGCTTTTTCCATTCAGGTGTAGGCAACACTGAGCTTCTCTGATGCAGCTCTGAAATCCCCTTACAGTTCAACACTAACGTAGCTTTACACTTCTTATTTTGAGATAATAGCAGGTGTAAGAAACATTACAAAGAAATCCCAGACACCCTTCACTATTTGGTATTTCCAAAATTAATTTTAAGTCTAAATTTATAGTTTCTCCATAATCCAGGTAATAAAGCAATTTATCACCTTCAAAAGGTGTCATGTGCTTCTCTCCATTTTTTCTCTGTAGTAAGATCACTTAACATGAGACTTGCCCTCTTAACAAGTTTTTAATTATTAACAAGAGGCATTATCTTATAGAGCACATCTCTAGAACTGATTCATCTTGTATAATTGTAACTTTATACCCACTGAACAGCAACTCCCCATCATCCCTACCCCCAGCCCCTGGTAACCACCATTCTGGTGTTTACTTCTATACCTTTGACTATTTTACATGCCTCATGTAAGAGCACGCATGCGGTATTTATTCTTCCATGACAGACAGATTTTACTTAGCATAATGTCCTCGAGATCCATACATGTTTTCCCAAATAGTAGGATTTCTTTTTTATTAAAGATGAATGATATTCCATTCCTGAGGGTATATACATATCTCAAAAATCACCAAATTGTATACGTTAATTATGTGGATTTTTTTGGTATACCAGTTATACCTTAATAAAGCTGGGGAAAATAATACTTTTGTTTCGTTTATTCTTGCATATTTGAAGAGTTGAGATTGTGAGCTCATTGCAGTTCATTGTGATCTGTAGAAAACACATTAGCCTAAAATTTGGATGACCAACTGTGTAGAGAGAAGCATGCTTCTTTTCCCTAACAAAAACCAGTCCATGCTAACGTAATGAACTAGGACAACCCAGCCCCATCCAGGTTTCTGACTGAATCCAGTCATCCCATCCTCATTTCTTCTAACAGATGCAGAGCCCAGGCATCGGAGGGGCCCTCGCCAGGGCTTCCGCTAGGCTTTCATACTTCCCCTCACCTGCCTGCGTCTGGAGGTTTTTCCTGATTCCTATGGGCTCTGCAATGAAAGGGTGCTTGCGCAGTTTTCCGGAGGTTTTGGAGTTGAAATTTAGTCTGGACTACCTGGTTTAATATACTAACATTTATTTCTTATTTCTTTTTTCTTCTCCTTTTAATTTTTTTTTGGGGGGGGTTTCTTATAGGCAACCATTAGCTCTGTGAGATCAATCCCTGCAATTTGCTACATGGTACACAGTAGTTGCCCAAATAATACTTGTTGACATGGTAGACAATGAATTATAAGTATCACCATATGCACAGTGATAAAACATATGTCACAAAATTCACTTTTTTTGTATTTTTGTGTGTTTTTTTTGTTGTTGTTGTTATTTTTCGGGGTTTTATTTTTTCTCCAATGTCATAGGTTGACATAAAATGTTCTTAATATTTTTAACTATGATCATGTTTGTGGCTACATTATCAATTTGTATTTCAGGACTTTTTGATGAATGAATTTATCCTTGTTTTTAACCAATAATTTCAGAAGTATGTAATCAAAAATATTATAGAGCAAATTATCAATAGTTTTAAAATTATTTAGTTGCCCAAAAGTGAAAAAATACTTTACACTTACATATACAGATTTATTCTGGTAAGAGCAAATTATATAGTCTTGAAGTAACAATTTCATTACCTTTCAGCAAATCTTACACCATGTAAATCCATCAGCCGTGGTTGTTTTCTGTATTGAATTTGAGGATAAGAAATTTAGGTTCTTCTTAAGCTGTCAGAATAAGAGAGTTCCATAAAATATATTAGCAAGTGATAAATATTTAGCATAGTTACTGCTGTCAAAATCATGGACTGCCTGTATTTCAAATAGTAAACAGATAAAATATTAGTAGTAAATCTTTAAAGCACACTTATTTCTTTATCTTTCAATTTTTTTAGATATCACGTATTTCCTATGGGAAGAATATAGCTAAGACTGTTTTATTTTCAATAAATCAAAATATAAAAAACAAGAACTACATTGAATTAGAAGTAGCATAAATATTCATGTTTTATCTTATATAATACTTTATTTGTCCATGTCTTTTTATAAAAACAACTGATTTTTCTGTTTCACATCTAACTTGGAGATGTAATATGCTTAGATAATTTGTGATTATAAATATCTAAATTCTTCATCACTTGATTGTATTAATTACTTTTATTTTTTTCTGCCTGGTTTCTAATCTCAGCTTTTCCACCTATTTCAACATACCCATGAGGAGATTTAACTTATTTCTACCTCAGTTTCCTCAGGATTGTTTAGATAATTGGATAACATTATATTTGTTTCTAACTTGGAATGGCCTCTAGCACATAAATTATAAATATACTGACAATGTTTTCTGAATGCAGTATGCTTTATCAATCCTTTTAAAATAACATAGTCCATCTAACCTGAAATACTACAAGAAGTTAAATGTAGTACATGTGAAATCTGTAGTAATTGGGAAGTAGATAACTAAGGTAAGGCTTACATCCTGGATTTTCAGTCCTATATTGAAAAATATTTTATTACAAGGATGAGTTTCATAATTTGACTCAATGGATAAATTAAATGTGATTTTATTGTACAGCAAATATATATATAAAAATATATATGCATATACATCTATACAAACAAATATTTGGTTACAGTCAAGGTAGCCATATTCAAGAAGTATGAACATTATGCAATAAATATTTGTAATACAGAAACTTACTGTGAGAACAGTGTCCTTAAGAACAGTAATGAATCATATTAAAATAACTTTTATCAAAATATATTCTTAATTAACCTTTAATTAAATTCATTTTGATTAGCTCTATTTTTTATTCATATTTTCATCTGTCATTGGTATGTAGACCTAAGTGTGCTTGCAAAAATATTTTCAAATTATATATAACCAGTAATACCTGCCCAACTTACTGTTGTTTTATGCAACTGGTAATTATATATCGTTACTTCGCAGACTTACGTTTGAGTCTACTTTTTACAATTTCCCTCTTTCACACATTCATCAATTATATCTTCCCACTCAGCAATTATCTAGTGAAGTTACATATACACAAAAATCGTTCTTCAGGAAAATGAAAGTCAATACTTTGAAATTTGACTCACTCCAGTTATTAGACTGTGTGATCACTTGCTGTATTCATAGATCCCTTTTCTCTGGAAATTATGATTTTTGGAGAAGGAAGTGTGCACCAGTAACTAATCTGCCCATTTAAGGGGAAAGGGAAATCACAAGATAACATTAAGTTCTTGGTTTTGCAAACTATAGGACGTCTTTTAAATGCACAGTGAAAATTGTGTAAGCCACTGAAAGTACAACCAATGTACTTCTTCTGCCTTTTAAAATCTTTCCCCTTTGGAGTGAGGTTTTTCTTTTGTGCCCTCACAGAAAACCCAGTGCTTATTAATAACATACATCATAGCATGTCAGTTATTAATTTATGTCCTTGAATCTACTGGATTGTACACTTACATTCAATTGATGTAATATGTATTTTAATAGTATCAGAATGAAAAAGGTAGAAACGTTTGATTGTTTTCCTTTCTTCCTTTCCTTCCACTTCCTCTCCTCCTCTCTATCCCCTTCAGTGTCTTTACTTTGACTCCTGCAAATACACCTGGTAAATTAATGTCCAGTGACTCAGCCAAGGCAAGACCACATGCTTGGAAAGGATATCTTTATTCACAAAAGAAAGTCACTAGAAATATAAAATAGTAGTTTGGAACATAGACATTTACAAAATCCAAAGCACTAGATTTGGGAAGTGCATCCTGAATTATTTCCTTCAGAGACAACATGAGAATTTGGGATCCGGGCTACTCTTCGTCCTTGCTTCCTGTTTCCACGTAGGTTTCTTCGACCATGAAAGAAGACTAAAAAGTTGTCTGGAGGGTGGTGGTAGCAGCAGGAATCAGGCATGTGGAGTCCCTGCCCTTCTTTTCCTTTCTGGTGGGTCTGCATGACTCAGTGCTCTCAGCTGGTCTGCAGAAGGCGTGTGCTTACACTCCTGTCTGACTGCGAGGGAAACCTGTGTCTTCCTGGCTTTCCGGGAATATTAGGGATTTCATTACTGCTCTGGAACTAAACCAGATTGCCTAACAGCATTCTAGGTAACATTCTGATTTCTCTCTGTTCAGATTTCTCTATCTCACCTGGTTCAAAACGATGGGGAAAATGTTTGTTATCAATTACATCTCATAAAATCCCATCAGAGTTGACTTATATCAGATTCTCAATATTTTCAATAGATTTCAGCAAATTAAATTTTAATTTTAGGAATCTGCACAGAGAGACATTAGGTGTGAATAATGTAATATGTATTACTATAAATTTAACTGAACTTGATTAAAATTTTAGGGATTCTTTTTTAAATAATTCTATTCAAATTTAATTAAGAAGTAATGTCTGGGTGAGTTTTGCTCTTCATTTTTAAAGCACTTTCTCCTTCATCTAATTGTTTTAGACCCTTGGTCAAAAATGTTTTCTCTTTGTTTAAAGGTTACAGATGACTTCTGAAGATCTGCAATAGTAAAAGAAAAGGAACATATATTTGCAATTTGATGTAGGATATTCATGAATTTAATCACGGGATGCTTTCATTTAGAAAGAACCACATATATAGGAAACAGATTTTTTAATGTTATTTTGGTGAGATTTGAATTGCAGATAGTCTAATGGTGATACACTCAAATCATTGAGTCGTTTATCAGTTTTCATATTGCCGCAGTATGCATGGGGGTCCTTAATCCTTAAATAGTCTGACCGAATACATAATAGAGTATCTTGGTAATTTAAATATTGCACTTTGCTTAATTCCTTGTTTGATGGAGGGAGCTCTTCTAATGTTTTTCATATAATGGCAATTGAAAACAAACTTGTCATTTATTGAGACCACATGTAAGTCTATATAAAAAAAACCCCAGAAGATAAGGATCAAATACGATTCAGGGAAATGTATAAATCACATAGTCCAAAAATAATAAATCAATTTTGTTTTCATTGTATTAGTCATGCCATTACAGTATCTAGCTTACTGAGTTTAACCCACAGCATTCCCAAAGCTGTCATACTTGGTTGTTCAACGGTGTCTCTGGTTTAAACTAAGAAATGAATAATAAATATGTAGCTTAGCAACCATCGACATGGTACACTGATAGCAGTCTAGGATGCTTAGAAATGGTTGTGGATACGCTTTTTCTTCTAAATCATCATTACAAATGTACTATTTAACAAGAGGTTAAATGCTAGTTATCAAAAATGTACAATAAAGAAATGGTTGTGAATACACCTTTCTTCATAAAAAAGGATGAGTTTGTGTCCTTTGTCGGGACATGGATGCACCTGGAAACCATCATTCTCAGCAAACTATCGCAAGAACAGAAAACCAAACACCGCATGTTCTCACTCATAGGTGGGAACTGAACAATGAGATCACTTGGACTCGGGAAGGGGAACATCACACACATGGGCCTAGCACCGGGAGGGAGAAGGGGGGAGGGATTGCATTGGGAGTTATACCTGATGTAAATGACGAGTCGATAGGTGCTGACGAGTTGATGGGTACAGCACACCAACGTGGCACAAGTATACATATGTAACAAATCTGCACGTTATGCATATGTACCCTAGAACTTAAAGTATAATAAAAATTTTAAAAAACATTATAAACTTACTATTTAACAAAAGGTTAAATGCTAATTATCAAAAATGTACAATATTTGTGATCTCAGCCCTTTTACTTTTGTACAAATGGTGTAACTTTTCACAAAGAACATTTTTCAGAACAAAATATGGCAAATATGGTGATTGTCTTGGAAACAAAATTTTAAATGCTAATTTTTTAAGTACAAAATGGTGATAGAACTGCTTTTCACTGTTCTGCAAAATCCACAAACATCAAATCCATTGCATCTTAACTGCTGCAACATCAAGTCTTCCCCAAAGCTGAGCCACTCTCTATGTAAATGACATTAAAAATACCGAAGCTGATATAAAGAAAACAAATAGGAACCTTTGGAGACTTTACTTTTGTCAGCAATTGTGATGATTTAATTACTTTCTCTGGTTGAAGTACTTTTTCCCCCTCCAGATTTCATGTTGAAACTTAATCCCTAATGCAACAGTATTGGGAGCCTTATGGGAGCTATTCAGGTCATCAGAGTTCTGCCCTCGTAAATGGATTAATGCCTCTGTAAATGGAGTTTCTACAAATGGGCTTTCTCTCTGCCCTTCTGCCCTGTGAGGACAGAGTTCCTCTGCTCAGTGTTCAAGGCTTAGAAACAAAGACACACCCTAACCTGCCAGTGCCTCGATCCTGGACTTGCTAGCCTCCAGAACTGTGAGATATTAAACTTCATTTCTTTATAAGTTATTCAGGCCGGGCGCGGTGGCTCAAGCCTGTAATCCCAGCACTTTGGGAGGCCGAGACGGGCGGATCATGAGGTCAGGAGATCGAGACCATCCTGGCTAACACGGTGAAACCCCGTCTCTACTAAAAAATACAAAAAAATTAGCCAGGCAACGTGGCGGGCGTCTGTAGTCTCAGCTACTCGGGAGGCTGAGGTAGGAGAATGGCGGGAACCCGGGAGGCGGAGCTTGCAGTGAGCTGAGATCCGGCCACTGCACTCCAGCCTGGGCGACAGAGCAAGACTCCGTCTCAAAAAAACAAAAAACAAAAAACATTATAAGTTATTCAGTCTGAGGTATTGTTGAAAGCAGCACAAAATGCACTAAGATATTATTTTAATATTATATTAATATCTGTTCACCTTTTTTTCCATATGGCATTTTCCCATTTTATTGACATTGAAAATGGTTCTTGTTGGATATAGTTATTTATGTGAAACAAATTCCTTAATCATATAATGACTGATTTCCTTGAATGCCTTTTAACTTTAATGTACCATAATTTTCCCTTAATGACCATGAGATTATACATATAAATAATAAAAGTAATATTTGAAGTGTTAAAATAATATTAACTTTATAAATTTATGAATATAGAAATTTGAATATATGTACAAATACTAAAATTGACATTAAATTTAAACTTTAAAAGTGAAGAGATAGAACTATGATCCAGGAACATAGAAAAATAAGATTTTACGATCTACGGGAGCACTGCATGGGATCTTTACATGTGTTACTGTTTACCTCCACCTTTATTATAAATAAAATTTATAATAATTTAAAACATTTACATAGGCTTTTAAAAATATACAGGCAATACATATTAATCTATCAAAATTATTTCTTTTAAAAATACCCTATGTTGCAAGATACTTCTAAATGCTACAAGAAATCCCAAGAATCATAAGACTCACATCTCCCAATGGGCAAACAAGTAGATGGAATGTAAAACATGCCCACGTGGAAAAATTGCAAGCAGCAGCATGCATTGTCTAATGGGCAATGTTGGCATCTACCTTAGGTACCAATTCCAGCTCTATCTATACTTACATACTCTTAATTTTTCAGAATTGATTATTCTGTAAATTTTCCATGCCCTTTTTTGCCTCTTGATGGCTAAATTTTCTATTCACTTTTATTTTATGAACATTTCAGAGATCACGAGAAAACAGAAATTCAATTATTAAATATTTCATTATTTTTGTCTTAAGAAAACAATGAAATTATAGAGCAATTTATTATATATGTGAACTCTCATTATATATGTGAACCAAGTATTTGAGAAAGGCAGCTGGTACAAGCTATAAAAATGTTTGAAAATTACTGTGAATTAATTTTTCTATTCACGTCTCCAATGATTGTTATAGATATGGTAAAACTGTTTGAGTCTTTTGAGGAATACCATTTTGCATATTTGTTGTATTAACGGGGCATTCATAAGTCATCAGTAAAGGCTAAGAACACCAGGTCTGTTTCCAAGTTGAAGTGTGTGGTTTGGCATCATTTTCTGCGGTCGATCTCAGAAATGCTTTTCTGTGTAGTGTTCATTCACTACCATCATTGTTACCTAATATGATTTTGCAAAGATTTACCTAGAGTCAGAGGTCATTGCACAAATGATTTCATTCATTCACTAATTCTTTCTACAAACAGTGTGTTTCTTATACTCAGAGAAGAAACATTCTACACTCCAGTTGTACTGCTCTCATTTTTTAAAAAACAAAAAGTGTCTACATGACACCAGTGTAGATCAGACATAGTCACAATCAACACTTTTCTCTTACTCCTAGGGATAATTAGCCTTTATTAGTACATACAGCAATAATTGGGGTTTTATTTCATAAGAGTTAATGGAAATACAGATGCCTTTCACAGACGTTTGCTTTGAAGAGATATCGCTTACAGAAAATTCACTTTTCTCAGTTAAATAATATTTTTTTCTTGATAGCTAGAATTAGACCAAAGTTTTAAAAATATATAAAATATCTGTGTGTTTTAGGTTTCAACTAATTGGTACATTTGTATTTATGTTTACAGCAAATTGCTGGATTTGTAGCTCAAAATTTCACTAAAATTTTTATGAATTTTCATAACTCTTAAGTGTCAATATTAGAACATTAATTAAATAAGCTTTGAATAGTAATGGGTTATCTTAAAACAGCTCTTAATGTTCTTATTTTGATAACAAAATGGTGTGAATTCTCGTAGTAATTTTGGAAAGTGTAGAAATATTACATATATGAAAATGAATATTTTAAAAACCATTACATTTTATTCTGCAAAATATTTTTAATAGATACTTTATAAAGTATTTGGGGAATGCATTTAAATAAAGTGCAGTAAGTCATAGTTAGGTTATCTTTGCACATCCCTGATTATTACTTTTGCAATCACTAGGTCGAATGTTGGCCACATTTTAATTTATTCAACTACGCTGCCAACTTTAAAAATATATATATATCAATTTACTTTCAGTAGCAATGGACAAATAACTTACAAATCCTATGGCTATTTACACGTTTTTGGGTTTCTGTCTTATTTAAACCCATCATATATCTATTTCTCTCATTATACCACTTTGTCTTAAATATTGTTGCTTTAGTGTATTTGAATGCATAGAATTAGGATTGCAGTATATTTATCTTTCAAAATTTTCTTGGCTTTTTTTTTACACTTATATTGGCAGGAGACTTTCCACATTATTGTCCTAAGCTGCTAAAGAGAATTTCACTATGACCTACATGATTTGGATAATATGTTTTGCTAATTAATTTAGAGATTGGATTTTTACATCACTGATAATATTTTATACCACAAGGAATATCCCACCACTATGCATATCATCTTTTAAAAGGCTTTCTTTGGTTTTCTTCATATGTATCGTATAAATCCTGGTCTAATTTATTCTTAGATATTTTGCACAATCTTTTTGCTAACATTAACTGGATCTTATTTTTATTATGGTTTCTATTAGGTTGGTTCTTGACTGGAAGAAGTGCTATTGCATTGTATGTGTTATTTTGTAACATATATCCAGATTGGCCTTGATATGTTTTCTAAGTTATCAGTTTATAGTCGTGGGGTTAGCTTGTTTACGCTTCTATGCAAAGAATGATGATTTTTTTTTTAAAAAAAAGTTTAAGTTCTGGGATACAAGTGCAGAACGTGCAAGTTTGTTACATAGGTATACATGTGCCATGGTGGTTTGCTGCACCCATCAACCCATCATCTACATTAGGTATTTCTCCTAATGCTATCCCTCCCCCAGTCCCCCACCCCCGACAGGCCCCAGTGTGTGATGTTCCCCTCCCTGTGTCCTTGTGATTATGTTATCTCTATATTCATATTATTTGTAGTTTTAAAATAATTTAAAATGTTGAGTAGGTCAAAACTTAAACTGTAGCACTAAAAAAAAAAAGGTTGAAAAACAAGCACTTTAGGCTCTTTCTCTGATTTTATAGGTTCAATGCAATATTTTAACATTAAATATGATAATTATGATGATGATGACGACGATGACTGTAGAGAATGTCTATGAGTCTATGGAATATTCTGCTGATTGTAATGTCCTAAATTTCTCTTTTTTGAAATGAATTTTTAAGTTGTACAAGGATTTTTTAATTTTAATCAAATGCTTTTTGGGCAATTATTGAGATGATTTTGGGTTACTTTTCCCCTTCTAGTGAGCAATTTATCGGAGGAATTCTATGAATAACCTCTTGAGAGCAAAACCATTTCTGCCATTATAGCATAAACACTTCTTAGTCATGTGTTATTGTTAAACAAATTTACTGCTGAATTCAGTGTTTGGCTGTTTTCTTGGGATTTATCTATTTATTCTTAATTTGCTTTTATGTAAAGTTGTAAATACTTATTTCATCTCAAATATTAATTTTGATGGCCTAGAAAATGTTCTTTATCATCACATGGAGAGCCAGATTTACTCTGGATGTATGCATAGTAAGATGCTATTAATAGTACTTACCCTGTAATTTATTTAGTTACTTTTTGAAAAGGAAAGTTATTATTTGATCTTATATAAATCAGCAGATTCAGGGAAGATGGCTTTATTGAGACCCTATATTATTAGCTACAGGTCTTTGGATCTTACAATTAATTTGAGTAAAGCTATAGGTGCAGATAAACTCCTTGACATAATGTAAAATTCAGCATGAGCATTGAAGGAGTCTTGTCATTTGCATATCTAGGGAAAGCCGACTGTCTTGCAGTCTATTAGTCTTTGTTTTAGCTAGATCAGCCCATATGGAAATACTGACGCAATAACCTTGCAGGCACACAAAGATCCACATAGGAGCCGATGAAAACCAAGCCTAGTCATGTAGTGGTCCATTCCCCACCTGTGACATATTTGAAGTAGACCGCTGCCAGAATCATAATGTGAAGGTAACAACTCAAGCCTTACAGTCAGACTGTGGGCACACAATGTGCTACCATCATATAATTAAATGTTTAATAAATGTGTGCTCATTAATACTATTGTTATAATCCTATTCTTCTCGAGTGAGCCCTGGGCACCAGATTGCCTATTGAACTGTCAGGGAGGTGATAACCTTTACTGGTGGTTAATACATTCTTTCTGAAACTTATTTTAATGTGACATTAGCCTAACAATTACTATCCTTTCTCTATATTGTCTAGAGAGATAATTACGCTGTTTCTAATAAAAGTTGAAATATGTCAAACATTGAAACAAATGTAAAAGCTAAGTTTTAAACTGTATTATACAAATAATTATTCTAATAGTAGCTCTAATCCAAGATTAAATTAGTAAAGATCAGCAACATGGAAATGAAAGAATCAGGAATAAAAGTAGGCTAAGACTTTAGGTGTCAAAATATATTGATTTGTACTTAAAATTGATAATTATAACCATGTATCAAAATATTTACACTTCAAACTAAGAATAAAACCACTGAACACAAAAGGAAACAATTGTAAGCATAAATATTTCCCCCAAATAAAATTTCAATAATTTTCCCAGTCAGAATTTACATAGGCCATAAGTGTAGTAAAATGTAAACACAAATATTTATACAATAAAACCTTTGAAGTAGACATTAAAATAATTCTTCTAAACAACTAGCAGGAAAGTCATTATTCATCAAGTGATTATTTTAAAAGATACAGAAGTACAAAAGGTACCAGTGTTTTCCATAATAGCCCCAAACTTGAAACAGCATAAAATGTATGAACAAAAATGTCGTTAATGTATTTGTAATATGTATCTAGGATGGAAAGCGATAGAGAAATGATAGAACAAAACACAAACATGGCTGCACCTCAGATACATAATGTTGGGTGGAAGAAACAGATAGGAAATATTGTAGACAGTGTTTTATTTATAGACATTTCAAAAGCAAGGGAAACTGACTTGGAATGACAAGAATCAGACTAGCGGCCACTGTGGGGAAGGGAAAGGTTGCAGCATCTTCTGTGCTAGCAACATTCTGTACTGGACTTGGGAGGTGGGTCCGCAGGGCTGTTCACTTTCTAACAGTTTATGAAGCAGTATAGCTAGTATTTGTGCCTTCCATCCTAAGTTATACCTTAAATAATTTAGAACTTTAGAATATGTTCAACACGCTATTCAGTAGTAGTGAATGCATTTTCAAATAGTCAAACAGGTTAGTATATTTCTGAAGAAAACATCACTGCAATATGTATTGACTTAAGAGTATTCTTTTCCTTCAGTCTAGTAATTCTGGAAAAATACAAACTCCAAGACAAAATAGAAACTCTCTAGTTCATTTAACAGCATGAAACAAAAGCTTAACACAATTAGAAAAAAAAGAATAAAACAAGTCAGCCAAGCTGGTGCCTCTAGCTCAACGTTATGGGGAACTAAAGAACCCCTAAAGTAGTGTAAAATGAAGAAAATAATATTTATTAGACTTCTTTATTGGTAGAAGGCTGTATATGATTGCATGCAGACAAAATAAAAATAGGATAAAATGTAATTTCCTTTGGCAAAGGAATAGTTAATGGCTCAGCTACGAAATGGGCTATCATGCGATCTTTAAAAGAGACATTCGCAAAGACTTCTTCACTTTCGTGGAGACATAATTATATTAAGTATAAAAATAGTGGGTGAAATGGATTGTGGTGGCCACTGCAGTTTGGCAGTTTCAACCTCCATTCTCCTCTCCTCCCTTGATGTTTTCCTTTACAATAGGGGCTAAAGAGTCTAAAAAGTCATTTTCTGAGCTCCCTTGCAGCATGAGGTCAGGATGCTGGTTAGGTTCTACCAATTCCCAGTACTCTCCTGAGACTGGGAAGGCAGAAGTGACTCAGAAGATACCATCCTGGTTTTTGTTTTCTTTTGTTTGCTGTTGGAGTAGGCACATCAACCTGTTGGTCCAGAAGCAGCTGTGGCTAAGGAGGTATTTCATTCCAGAATGTGGTCACCAGACTTCAGAGTGTCCAGGGCAGTTGAAACAGTAGCCACTTTTCCCAGGTCCTGGTTCTCTCTTCCCAGTTGTATCTAAACTGCTTCATATTCCTGGTTTGATGCAGGGAGTAGAACGCTTGTAAGTGAGTTCTGCAGTGACTGGGACCATTCTTAGTGGTCCAAGATAGAACCCTCTCCTCCAGAATCATATTAAATCCCCTTTTTTTTTTCTTAAAATACCTAAAGTTTCCTTTATTGAATACCAAATGATACTGTGATTTAGATAGGTTCATTCATTTATACATATTTACTTAGGGCCTGATATGTCCTGTCACTATTCTAGGTCTTGGTGAAAAAAAAAAAATTCTACATACAGAGCAACCTCTTTGCTCTGGAGCAGTTTATATTATAGGACAGGTAGTCAATCAAGAAAAAACAAATGATACCTAACTGTATACTACCTAAGAAAGATTTTTTGTTTGTTTGTTTTATTTTGCAAAAGTAAATAAAACAGAGGCAGCCTTGAGGGCACAGGTGGCGTACGGTGCAGTATAAATAGGGTGGTCAGATGAGGTCTCATCAAGGAGGTGATACCTGAGCAAAGATTGGTAGGAGGTCAGGTAACACCCCAAGAAGATTTATAGGGTGGAGGGAAGGGCTACCCAAGGCCCAAAAGGCCGAACAGTCCCAGAATGTTTGAGAAATGGCAGGGCAGGCTTTGTGGTTTAAGCAGCAGTGAGACACGTATGGGAGAGGAGGTCAGAGTTGGCAATGAGTCCAGTTATTTGGGAACTTGTAGGACATCATATGGACGCTGGATTTTACTCTGAGATAAAGATGGGGAGTACGGTGAGTTTTGGGCAGAGGATTGATGTTTTAGGAGGAATGAGCTGCTGAGAGCAGACTGTAGATGAGCAACATAAGTCCCAATAAAGAGGTTATTGCACCAATTCAGGAAACAGCAATGGGCTGCAATTCAAGAGGAAATGACAGCCGTGGAAGAAGAGTAGATATCATTGGATGGCTGAGTTTTATTTTCATATTTTTACTTTACATTGTTTTTCGAATTTTCTACAATATGCATGTTTTACTTAATAATAAAAATATTTTGTGAATTAAAATTTACAGATAGCAAAACGCAGAGTACAAAATGACTAAAGGAGATAAATATATTGAATACCAAATATAAAACACCCAGAGAGAGGGAAAGGAGAGGAAAGGGAGAAGAAGAGAGAGGGAGAGGGAAAAAGGAAACCCAATGAAGTGAGAATTGGGAATAAATCTCGTTTGCGAGGGAAGTTTTATTGGACTAATTTGTCCTCATGCTGGTTAAGAAGAGACATGAGGCGTAAGGGCAGGAAGATGGTGTGAAAGTCTTGATATTGTCAGATAACTATTGGCTTGGGGATGCTAGAATAGCTGAACTCAGTCATTAGGACTCCAGAAATATTTGGAATGATGATTTATCCTAAGCCATTGACTCTTGAAACAACAACAATAATAACAACAACAAAGAAACAAACAAACAAAAAGCATCTGTTTAGTGCCTGTTTCTCTTTTAGGTGCCAGATACAGGGCAGTGAAAAAACACGCAAAGCCCTTGGCCTCATGAAACTTGGTGTTTCATTAGTCTATAAAGAAACTGAGACAGAAATTTCTGAAATTATATCATAATTTATTACTTCTGATAAAGAATGAGAACTTGAGAGTAGGGTTGTTGCTCTAGAGTTGGATCTAGAATTATTTAGAAAGACAAGTAGGGAGATTGGGAGAAGAACTTTTCAGACAGAAAGGAGACATTTTTGAGGATGAGACATGAAGCCGGGAAGCTAGAGATAATATGGTATGAGACATCAACCCTGTCTGTCAATGATTCAATTATAACCTTGTTCTGGAGAAAAATCTGTGCAGAATTATCTCTGATTAAAGCATAGACACTTAACTGCTGTAGTTCAATAGTTTCAAAAGTTTTGTCTTCATTCATTCCTAAAAGTGTAAGAAAACAATGAAGTACAATATATGGATGTTTTAATTTGAGTTGTATCGGAATTAGTATATGAATGCACGTGTGGATATGTGATAATTTTACACAATTTTTTCATAACCAATAACCATCCCCACCTCCAGCCCCACTCTACCCTTAAGTATCCTTCTACTTTCTATGTTTATGAATTCAATTAATTTGATTTTTAGATTCCACAAATAATTTTAAAGATTATATGCACATACACATGTACGCACCTAAACATTTTAGTTGTGATATTTTCTTCCCCTACTCTATAACCAGGCACTCTGATTTCAATTGCATAGACCTCGTCAAAGACAAAAGATGCTGTCTAATTCTCTTCTCCAACCACATATCAATGCAATTTTTAATTTTTAGTACATTGTATTTTTTAATAAAACTAGGTGCTTATATTTTAATTTTCTATGTATAACTGAAAAATAATTTCAATTTTTTGTTGCTAAGCCAGTTTGCTTTCCTCATTGTATTTTATTCATTAGAATATGTATCTTTTCTTCTAGGCTATAATCCCCTTCTATAAAAATTAAACAGTGTCTCATAGTAGCCAACAAAAATGTATTTGATAAATTACTAAGAATCTAGTAAAATATAGTAATATTTTAATAACATACTTATTAATCATATAATGTATATCACATATATTTTTGTTACAAAATTGTATATCACTGTTCTGTGAGGAGAAATTTTTATATGTATTCATATATTTCCAAGTTAGCATCACAAACCACAAGGATTTGTACTGTACATTAAAATATAGGTTTTAAAATGAGTGCTTTAATTATCTAATTATTTGTGTTCATATTATTCAATTTCCATGTTCAGAAGCATACTTTGTATGATTGTAAGTATATATTAATTGGAGAGGAATCCTCAGGGGTGATTAAAGGTTTTTTTTAGTATAATTTATATAATTTGGGTGAGTATATGAGCTCTTTCAGACATTAGTAAATTTCAGAAATTTAACAAATTATTTTTTCACTCTCATAATCCCTATCTACATGCCAAAGTGAAATGGACATTTGGCAGTTGACCAGTTAATTTGATCAATGCAGATGCCAAACAATATTATGTGGGAAAAAATATAACTTGGCAGCTTAAGTGAGGTCTTAATGGACCAAATGGTTTGATGCAACTGCAGGGAGGGTTTCCCTACCTTGTATAAGCTGACTCTATAAAACTCACAGAACATTTCACTGGTTGGCTATATGAAATCAAGCAAATGTTTTCAAATTTCAGTATTTTACCAGCCAGTGATAAAATTGATTAGATTCTTTTGTCCCTCAACTAGATATGAAATAATGCAGTAATAATCCCCTATGTTCATTCATGGCCTTTAATAGTTTGAACTGGAAAGTTTGAAAAAAAAATTATTTATGGAGGTATCCGCTAAAATACTTATTACGATGTGTTTACTAGGAGATTGCATTTATTATTCATGAACAAACTCAGGAAACTTTTTCATTGTATTTTTTTGGCTTTTAAGATTAAATTTATCTCATATTTAAGAATAAAGTTAATTTAATGAAATGTTAGATAATTTGTCTTATCTGATTTTTAGATAGTATGAAGCTGGTCTCATGCAATTATTGACTAGAGAATGATCAGAGCTGCGTGTTTAAAGGAGTGAAAAATGATTCTGGAGAATAATACAAAAAATATCACAATAATAAAACCAATATAATATTTTTTCAAGAAAAAAAAATCCAAAAGAAATTTAGAAGGAAATTGCCCTCCTGTATGAGAGAAATGCATTAGTTTCTCTGTGCAGGAAAATTAAGATTTTCTTTACTGTTATCTGTAGCAACCATTTTGAGTGCAGAAGTTAACACTCAACATAAGTACATCTTAATGTACATTATCTCATTTATTCTAGTAGAATGTGATCTTCCTAGGACCAGAACTGTGTTACCTTTGCAACAAAGATGCTCAAAAATAAAATAAAATAAAGTTTAAAATATCTTTCCTATGAGCTACCACAGGCTGGTTCCAATACACCAATACACTGTCTTCTCACAACCCCTACACTTTCAAAGTTCTGGAAATCTGGCATTTGCAGATGACTTATGTAAACAGCTAATACACAAATTCAACTACATAAATGCCATAAATTGCAGAGTAAATCTGTAGAAAGGTGATGTCAATTTGCTGAAGGACAAACCATAAAGAGTTTCTTATCGGAATATGTAGTTCTGGCTCTTCTTCCCAAGGGGACTTTGAAACATGTGGGAACTATGCCTTTTCTTTTGATGATGCAAGCTTTCTAACTATGTCCTTCTCCCTAGAAACTATTTTTAACCTATGCCATTTCACATCATTGAATTCATTACTAGCTCTGGAGTAAAACTGGACCCATGTTGCACAATAGACGACCTTTAGAATTTAGGTACAGAGATAAATTTATTTTAGATCAACTGTCACTTATTATTCCAATTTTATTTTAATTATTTACCTAACTTTGGATTTAAATGCATCTGTTTTAGAAATACCAACACAGAGTGAAAGATGAAACTGAAATATTCCACACTGAAGGATTTATGTGTCTTATGTATCATCATATTAAAATGTATCATATTTCCAGACATTGCATGAGAGTACTTTAATGTACTAGTTAGTGTTGATTTATAGAATAGTTTTGATAATTTCATTATCTAATAGATTTTGATTTCTGGATATAAAAGGCCATCTAGAGAATTACATTTTAATTAGAGCTCTAAGTAGGTATCTAAGTCCCAAGTTTTAGAGATAATCTGAGTTTGTAAATAATATATACTATTTCTCAGATGAGGTTAAAACCCTGAGTTAGCTTTGTGGTTCTATAGCTAAGTTTCATTTCAATGGAAAAATAAAAGCCTGAGAAGTCTACACAATTTGTATACCTGTAATCTCACATCTTGTTCGCAAAGCAAATGCTCTGTCAAAAATGATGGTGCATTTTGCTATTCCATGGAAGAATGAAGTTTCAAAGGATAATATTTAATAACAAAATATACAATATTCTTAGGAGCGTGTGATTTCAGTGTAATAGAAGGAAAATCTTTCAATATTTTTATATAAATTCATATTTTCAGTTTGATATATTTTTGAAGTGCCATCCACAGGTTTAGTATACATTGTTGATACTGAGAGATATGAAAATGAGTAAGAGAAAATTACTGCTCATAAAACATACACTATTTGTCAGTGTCCATCTAGTAAATAGAAATACTCTAGATCTATGAACAGAGGTTGTTTGTTTGTTTGTTTGTTTGTTTGTTTTGAGACAGAGTCTCGCTCTGTCGCCCAGGCTGGAGTGAGTGGCGTGATCTCGGCTCACTGCAAGCTCCGCCTCCCGGGTTCCCGCCATTCTCCTGCCTCAGCCTCCCGAGTAGCTGGGACTACAGGCGCCCGCCACCATGCCCGGCTAATTGTTTGTATTTTTTAGTAGAGACGGGGTTTCACCGTGTTGGCCAGGATGGTCTCTATCTCTTGACCTCGTGATCCGCCCGTCTCCGCCTCCTAAAGTGCTGGGATTACTGGCGTGAGCCAGCCCCTGGTCAGAGTATTTAATAGATGCAACTGAAGAGCTGAGAAGCTATGTAAACTGCTACTGGGTAACACATAGATTAGTAATGGTAGGAAGGAGCTAAAAGGGTGAAGAGAAACTACAGTGTGAACCAGGGTTGCCAGACCCTGTAGCAGGAGCTGTGTGGCAAAAACAAACTACTGTTGGTGCTTCCCTATTCAGATGAAAGAGCTACCAGAAAGGACTTTGAGCCACAGTGGACAGGCAACAGCAGTAAGAGATGCATCTCTAGACATCAGAGGAGAAATGCTCTGGGTTCTCTCCAGTTCCGCCCACCAGTCTTCTGCCAGCATCTTCCATTGACTGAATCTACCAGGAAGCTACTAGCAAGAGGCCCTGGGAAATTGATTTCTCTGCAATGAAACAGAGTGGAGAAGGGGAAGGAATAGATCTGAGAGCAAATAAGCAGGTGGCCCATCAGCACAGGAATTAAGATGGAATTCTAATCACTAGTGTGGTGCAGCATGGCAAAGGCCATGAGAAAAGTATAAAATATTACTCAAGTGATAAGTGAAAAACTAAAATAGTAGATGGCATGTGATGTGTTTCATATTTAAGGTGAACATATTATTTATCTCCAAAACCAAGAAAGCTTTAAAAAACTGGTACCAATCCTACTGGCACTATTCCAAAACATCAAGAAGGATGGGCTCCTTTCTAATTTATTCTATGATGACAGCATCAGCCTGATACCAAAATCTGTTAGAGATACCATGAAAAAGAAAACTGCAGGTCCAAAACCCCTGGTGAACATCAACATGCAAATCATCAGCAAAACTGAATCCAGCAGCACATCAAAAAGTTAATACAAAATGATTAAGTAGACTTTATTCCTGGGATGCAAATCTGGTTCAACACATGCAAATCAGTAAATGTGATTTACCACATGAAAAGAATTAAAAGCAGACACCATACGATCGTCTCAATTGATGCAGGAAAAGCTTTTGATAGAATCCAACATCCCTTCATGATAAAAACCCTCAACAGAGTAGGTTGAAGGAGCATACTTCAAAGTAATAAGATCCATCTATGACAAAACCACTGCCAACACCATACTGAATGGACAAAAGCTGAAACCATTCCCCTTGAGAACTGAAACAAGATGCCTTGTTTCATGCCCCATCCAAACAGGAAAAGAAATAAAATTATCTATCTTCACTGATGATATGCTTCTATATCCTGAAAACCCTAAAGATACCACCAAAAGACTCCCAGAACTGGAAAAAAAAAAAAAAAAAAGTTTCAGGATACAAAATCAACATACAAAAGTCAGTGGCATTTCTATACACATTCAAGCTGACAGCCAAATCAAGAACACAATCCTGCTTACAGTAGCCCCATCCCAAAACTGAAATATTTATGAAGACATGAAGGAGGGGGAAGATCTCTATGAGGGGAAGTGCAAAACACTGCAGAAAGAAATCAGAGATGATACAAATGAATGGAAAAACATCCCATGCTCATGGATTGGAAGAATCAATATCATTAAAATGACCATACTGCACAAAGCAATTTACAGTTTCACAGTTATTTATGTCAAACTATCAATGTCATTTTCCACAGAATTGGAAAAGTCTATTCTGAAATTCCTATGGAACCAAAACAGAGCCTAAAGAGCGAAAGCAACCCTAAGTGAAAAGAACAAAGCTGAAGGCAGCACACTAGTAGACTTCAAACTATACTATAAGGCTACAGTAACCAAAGCAGCATGGTACTGGTTAGAAAGCAGATACATTGACCAACGGAGAAGGTTGTATAATCCATAAATAAAGCTATACACCTACACCATCTGATCTTAAACAAAGCTGACTGAAACAAGCAGTGGGGAAAAGACTCCCTATTCAATAAATGGTGCTTGGATAACTGGCTAGCCATATGAAAAGAATGAAATTGGACCCCTATACAAAAGTTCACCCAAAATTTATTAAACATTTAAATGTAAGACCCCAAACTATGAAATTCCTAGAAAGAAACCTACGAAACACCTTTCTCATCATCCACCTTGGCAGGATTTTTAAGTCCCCAAAAGCAAATGCAACAAAAACAAAAATTGACAGTGGGACCTAATTAAACTAAAGATCTTCTGCACAGCAAAAGAAACCATCAACAGAGTAAATAGACCATCTACAGAATGGGAGAAAATACAAACTATGCATCTGACAAAGTTCTAACATACAGAATTTACAAAGAACTTAATAAGTAAAAAATAATAATAATTCCATCAAAAAGTGGGCAAAATACATGAACAGACACTTCTGAAAAGAAAATAAATGGCCAACAAACATGAAAAAATGTTCCTAATCACTTATCATCAGAGAAATGCATATCAAAACCACAATGAGATATCGTCAAACCAGTCAGAATGGCTATTACTAAAAAGTCAAATAATAACCTGCTGTTGAGGCTGCAGAAAAAGGGAGTGCTTATACACTGTTGGCAGGAATGTAAATTACTTCAGCCACTGTGGAAAGTAGTTTGGAGACTTCTCAAAGAACTTAGAAGCAAAACTACCATTCTACTCAGTAATCCCATTAATGGGTATATAGCTGAGAGAATATAAACGATTCTATGGTAAAGACACAGGCACGCATATGTTCATTGCAGCACTATTCACAAGAGCAAAGACATGGAATCAATCAAGGTACCCATCAACAGTGGATTAGAAAAAAATGTGGTACGTATACATCATGAAATACTATGCAGCCACAAAAAATGTTTTGTGTAGCAACATCGATGTAGCTGGAGGCAATCACCCTAAGCAAATTAACACAGGAATGGACAGCCAAATATTGCATGATATCACTTATAAGTGAGAGATAAACATTGTGCACATCTGGACACAAAGATTGGAACAACAGACACTGTAGACTACTAGAGTGGGGAGGGTGGGAGGTATGGGTTGAACAAGGACCTGTTAAGTATTATTCTCACTACCTCAGTGGTGGTATCCAGACCCCAAACTTCAGCATTATGCAATATTTCCATGTAACAAAACTACACATGTACCCACTGAATCTAAAATAAGTGTTGAAATTACAAAAAAAGAAAAAGAAAAAAAGAATTACTCTGGGTCAACAGGAATAAACTTGGAAATATGATACCTGAAAAAGACAGTACTGGAATCAATACGGTTGAAAGTAAAAACTTCGGCCAGGCGTGGTGGTACATGCCTGTAATCCCAGCCCTTTGGGAGGGCGAGGCAGACAGATCATGAGGTCAGGAGATCGAGACCATCCTGGCTAACACGGTGAAACCCTGTCTCTACTAAAAATACAAAAATTAGCCGGATGTGGTGTTGGGCACCCATAGTCCCAGCTACTTGCGAGGCTGAGACAGGAGAATGGCGTGAACCCGGGAGGCTGAACTTGCAGTGAGCCGAGATTGCACCACTGCACTCCAGCCTCGGCAATAGAGCCAGACTCCATCTCTAAAAAACAAAACAAAAAAAGAAAGTAAATACTTTATGATTATGTCATTCAAATATATTTTGAGGTTAAATGCCACAACTCACTACTCACTAACATATTTCAGCATTATTGATGTGCAAGAACCATTGTACCATTATATTGTGTAGACTATGGAGATAGTTTGGGAAAGATTGAAATCAGGTTAGTTTGGACTTGAGTGGCAAGTGTTAGGATGTTTTTTGTGAATATTTATCAAAGATAACTAACGTCACAATGTAGGTGTGTATTGCATGGACAACTTTTATGCTATGAGGACCCTTGTTAATTCTTCATCGAGTTATGTCCTCAAACTTTGCATTTTGATTCATTTATTTCTCCTTGGTCAGGCTGTTTTTGCTGTTACCTCCTCTCATATCTGTTCCTAACTCTATATACTGTGCCTCCTAATTATTCTGTTTTACTGTTTGGCACTATTTAGTTATTGGAAATCCATATTCCATCCTATTTTGTTACTCTGCAAGTATTTTCTCACAATTCACTAATGAATGCCTATGTGTCAGATACAACCTAAATATTTCAGTTTTTATTCTTCTCTACATTTTGGGGTCATTTAAAATATTGGCTCCCTTTGAAAGACGGGCACCTTTGAACAAAAAATATATTGGATTTCTTGCTCTCTTATAATACTGTGAAAATGAAGATTAACATACCAAGTAAAATAAAAATTACCTAAATTCTAAAACTCAGAGGAATAAAACTGTCTACCTCTTGGAATGTTTGGTACATTGGACATGTTGCAAATGGGAAGAGAAGCTGTGATATCTTTTTCATACTGCTACCTTGAACAAGTTCTTTTTCTTTCATTCATGATAAAAACCTAGGAATAGCATAGAGCTTCGACATTATTGGATGTTAACAATGGTCCAGTATGCCAATGGTTAGGACATCCCGTCCCATCAATTATCAGATTCCATCTCTCATCAGCGTCAGACACGGGTCCTGCAGGGAGGAAGGGCTGTGTGCATCTGCACTTGTTCCCACACCAGGCTACCACATTGTCTCTCTTGCCTGTGAGATTGCCGCACTCATACATTTTCAGAGCTGGAAGAGAGGAAAGCAGAAGAATGAGTCTTGTGGACTGGTGCTGTTGTTTCAGTTGTGGGTGCTCTACTGGTCATTAGAGGTACAGTCACTGTCTCTCTCTCCCATTTGTTTATCTCTTCAGTTGTCTCTTCAGATTAGCCACTGACTGCTCCTGTATCAGCTCCAATCCCTCCCACAGTCCCTTCCATATAAAATTCTTCTGTTGATAGCACTTCATCCATCCAGCTGGTCCTTTTGAGTGGAGTTCATTATTTTGTTGTAGTTTTTAATGATGCATGTCCTGCTCCTCTCTATAGGACCTACTCATGGATCATCCCACACACACTCATAACATTCGTGTTCCAAAAAATTCTGAAATTACAGGCAATTATCAGTGAAGCACCATCTCTTTGCTCCATAGGAACAGGTTACTTTTCCTTTTTCCAGTGTCACTGAGGCACCACGCTGTCCCCCAAACTCCTGGTGGCACGTGTTAATATCTTCAGGAAGTTCTCTGCAGCCCCTTAGATTTGACTACATGTGGAGGCCAGTAACCCTACCCTATTTTCAGGGGAAGCAGGGAGGAGTCAAACAACAGGCCTTTCCAGCATCTCCTTGTGAATCTTCCCATTATTCATCTTGGAGATGGGAGCACTAAAGAGATACAGGATCCAGCCTTTAATTTTCTCTGGTCATCACTTTATCTGTTTATGGTGACTTCTTGTTTAGGGAGGTGAGAAGACCAAGAATCCATTCTTTTTGGTCTTAGAGCCTAGGTAAAGCTGGACAAAATGGAAAGCCTCATTTTTTGTTTATCTTGGGTATCTTGTATATCACGTTCTTGTGTGTGTGTATATATATACAAGGTATATGTAAATAATGAGAATCATTATAAACATACAATTTGTGCATTTTGCCTTTTTATTCCCCATTATATACCCTCAATGTTTTTGTTATCAAAATTTCCACAGATGTTAAAGCTTTATAATTTTTCACTTTAAGAATTATAATTTATTCAGTTAGACCCCAATCATATAGATTATTTCCTATGTTTGTTATTAGAAGTAATGTTGAGTAATTATGAACATAAATCTTTTATATATATTGGTACTTAGAACAGTTTTCTAGTTATGAAACAGGGAAAATTTAAGAGCTGTTAATATACTCTGGTAAATTATCTTCTCTCTGAAAAAGTCACGACAATTCACATGAAATGTGTGAGAATGTCTTTTCTTGCCATTCCTCTATCAATATTTGTATTATATATTCATTTTCTGGGTTACTGTATTCCATCTCTGTTAATTTTCCTTTGTATCTCTTAATCTTGGAATCTGAGTTACTTCCTATTAATTTTTATGAACGTTAACATGGTTTTACTTTTATTTGTCTTTCTGACCACTTCCCTGTTGTCACCTATATTGGCCCTTCCACTTTTTTTTCCCCCTTAAATAAATACAAGTTGGAATTGTTTGGACTTTGGGTCTGTAAAACTCAATATACATGTCCATTTATTTTCTTTATTTCTATAGAATTATGAACAAAACCAACAGCTTTGTCTATCAGGAGAGTTTACTCTATACAGAAACACTTTCATATACAAGGGGTTGCCTGGGGAACTTGTAAAAGGCTGATTTATCAAATAAAATTAAGCATTTTCAACAGCAACAAAAAGTATTTTCCCTGAACATTTGTAACGTGTGCAATTACAGGGCACTAAGTGTGGGTAGAGAGAATGCTGGAGACTTTAGTTATAAAGCACTAGTTGGCTAAGTATTCATGGCTTGAAGAAAAACTGTGTGGGAGTAATGCATTTCCCACTGAGCATGAGTCACTTATCTCACTTTCTCTACCCCATGGGGGCCTGTAAAATAGAAAAAGAACTTGTGATTCCACCTAAAATTTTGGTGACTAACCATTAATGCTTTAACTTAATAATTGCAAGCTCTCTAGAGATGCAAAATGCTGCATGAATGCTAAATTATATTTGCTATACTTGTGATTTAGCTATAGGATTAATAATCATATTTGCAATTCTTTAGAAGTCTTTAAATATCACACTGAGTCAGGATATATTATATAGTAGATGAAAATGTATTTCCTACTGTTATAGAACTTTATTATTTATAGATTTAATTGATGATTAATATATGCTATTATCAGAAAACAAGTCTAAACTCACATTATTTAGCCTATATCGTAAGAACTAACTTATATATGCACAAGACATATATGATATACCCTCAGGATAACATAAATAGAATGACATACATAAATATGATGTAAAAATAAATATGATCTGGCTTATTAGGCTCGGTAATTTTTTCCTTCAATGTTTCCAGGTTCACTTAAACATTTATCTAGTGACCTTATTTTTGCCAGTTATTGTATCTTTATTTTTTTATCCTTTTTCTTTTCCCTTTCATTTGGTTCTCTGACTCAAAGGAAATAACTGACAATCACTGCATAGGGACATTTAAGTAATCTAAACAATTGCTTGGCAAGGGAATTTGGACCTTTCATTTGGACTCCATTATGTAGAATAAGGATCTGAGTACTTTGATTATGCTTATTCATTGTTTCATCCATACAGGTGATGAGTGTTTATCAGCCACCATCTTTATGCCAATTGGAATAGGAAATGCGTTGACATCGAGTTCAGGGTGGGTAAGGTGAGAGTCATCTCTTAGATGATCTCAGTAGCCTCTGGCTGAAACCCACATGGCCATTGCTGCCTCCTCCATTTCTGTTCACTTGGACTTAGTGTTTCTTCACCTTTGCTGCAGTGATCGAATCACTTGGAAGATTTTTAATGAACAATGATCCAAGTGTCACCTTCCACATCAGTAGAGCAGAATATCTGGAGAGGGAGCCTATTCTGATATTTTGAACCTGGGTTGTAACTAGAACTACCTTCTTTAGTTCCCCCTGCCCAAACACAAACTTCGTTATTTGGAAGGGGGAAGAAGTAGTCCTTGGCACTAGTTGGAATGGAAGCTCCAGGGGCAGGGATTGGGGAGTTCTGGGGCTCCACTCTCTCCAGGCAGGGTAGGCATGCTGGCCCGGGCAGGCAGCAGGTGTGAATATATGCCAGCCCAGGAGGAAGGCAGCCTCATGTAGCCACTCGTCATGGTCATGCAGTAGCACAGGTGTGTGGCTCATGAGTGAGAAGCCTAGAGCCAGGATCCCTACCGCTGTCAGTGGCAGCCAGGGTGAGGTTCATGTCCTTGCAGACCTGGCTAAAAGCTGCCCATCTGAGTCATTAGTAGGTGTCACTCAGGGCTGCGTCCGCTTCTGAGCAAACTCAAATGTGACCCCCTCTCCAGCTGTCTGGCACCAGCCTGCAGCTGCTGCTCAAAAGCTTTCAGGCCCACACCCGGTGCCACAACAAAGTCTAAGCTGGCACTTATAGTGGCAGTTGCCCATGTTGTAAGCCATGCCACCCTCTAGCTTACTCAGGTTCACGGAGGTCACGGCCCTCCCTTCCCCCTTTAGATGGGAGTTTGACTGCAGCCTCTGCCTTTTGGGATCCAGCTCATAGCCTTGTACAGTTTTCCTGCAGCTGCGCCCTCGATGAAGCAGAGCCTTGGCCTGGCCTCCTCCAAGTGCTGGTGACCCGCATCCAAGGGACCCTGCTAACTATCAAACACAGTGAAGGCATTAGTTGGCTCATGACAGATTGTCACATATTCTTTAGATGGTTTTTAAGAAGGACACATACAGTTATAGCAAAATGCCTGCCTTCTATTTCTTCCCTCTTTTCCTATAATGAAGATGCACAGTGGTGAATGTTCTTTCTGTGTATAGTTTTGATCTTTTACTACATATTAGTGTACTCAAAACAATATTTCATTTATGTAAAATTTAAATGACCGATTTTATCCTATATAATTCTGCAGTTTGCTTTTTACACTAAAAATATTTTACAGATGTATGTATATTGATAAATGAAAGTCTAATTAATCTTAAATGTTATAGGAACCACTGTAGGTTTATTTATCAATTACCCATTGATGGATGTACATATATACTCAGTTACAAACTATGCCATATAAAAATCATTGTAAAGAATGTAGTAAATTTCTCCAGGTTCTATTTCAAGTAAATAGAACTGCTGTGTAAGAACCACTTCAGATTTGATGGGTAGCACTACTTTGTTCTCCCAATTGTTTGCACCAACTTACCTTCCCATAGCGTACACCTACACTGTGCTTGGTATCTGTTTAAATGAAACTTTATAGATATTTTATATGTATATGAATATCAAGACCTATTTATGACTTCTAGTTGAACTCATTTATTTTGAATCTATATTTTACTTAATGTATTTAAATCAGCCTCTAGCCAGTGGTATGGCTGAATCCTACACAATGTATGTGTAGGACATTCATTTGTAATTTTTAATTGTTTTATTTAACTCATATAAATTTCCAAAGAATCTTAAAAACTTTTTTTTTTAATTTGAATTCTACTTTAATTGCTTTGGTGACTACAAAAGTTATCAATAATTTCTTGAATTTATTGAAATGGAAATTTGTTGGAAATTGTTGAGGCTTCTTTTGTGAAGTATACAGTGAAGTTTGTAAATATTCATTGTATATTTGTAAATATTCATTGCATGTTAGTATATTCATTGCATGGTCTCTCGAAAAGGGAGTATGTTCCCTTTTCATTAGTTTTGTCAGGGTTGGGGGTATAGGGACACACACTCATATCCATTGAAATTGTTAGGCTTTGGGTCCTAATCTCACCTTGAATTGTAATCCCCATGATCCCTATAATCCTCCCCTCTCCCCGAACCCTCCTCCCACCCCGCCCCCATGTAAAGGAGAAACCAGGTGAAGGTAATTAAATCATGGGCGTGTTTTCGCCTCTGTGGTTCTCATAATAATGAGAGAGCTCTCACAGGCTCTGATGGTTTTATAAGGGGCTCTCCTCTTCCCCCTTCTTCCTTCCTGCTGCCTTGTGAAGAAAGTGCTTTGCTTCCCCTTCATCTTCTGACATGATTGTAAGTTTCCTGAGGCCTCCCCAGCCATGCTGAACTGTGAGCCAATTACAACTTTCCTTTGTAAATTACTCAGTGTCCGGCAGTTCTTTATAGCAGTGTGAAAACACACTGATACATAAATTGCTACTGCAGTCAGTGGAGTGCTGCTATAAAGATACCTGAAAATATGGAAGCAACGTTGGAACTGGGTAACAAGCAGAAGTTGGAACAGTTTGGAGGGCTTAGAAGAAGACAGGAAAATGTGGGAAAGTTTAGAACTCCCTAGAGACTTGTTGAATGGTTTTGACCAAAATGCTAATACCTTTATGGACAATGAAGCTCAGGCTGAGGTGGTCTCAGATGGAGATGAGGAACTTGTTGGGAACTGGAATAAAGATGACTTTTGCTATGCTTTAACAAGGGGACTGGCAGCATTTTGCCCCTGCCCTAAAGATCTCTGGAACTTTGAACTTGAGAGAGATCATCTGAAGTTGGAACTTATGTTTAAAAGGGAAGCAGAGCGTAAAAATTTGGGAAATTTGCAGCCTTACAATGCTATAGAAAAGAAAACCCATTTTCTGCAGCGAAATTCAAGCCTGCCACAGAAATTTCATAAGTAACAAGGAGCCAAATGTTAATTGCCAAAACAATGGGGAAAATGTCTCCAAGGCACGTCAGAGAACTTCAAAGCAGCCCCTCCCATCACAGATCGACCTAGGAGGAAAAAACATGTCCTGGGACAAGCCCAGAGGCTTGATGCTTTGGGCAGTCTTGGGACTTGGTGCTCAGCATCCCAGCTGTAGCTAAAAGGGGCCAACATACAGCTCAGGCCATTGCTTGAGAGGGTACAAGCCCCAAGGCTCATAAGCTTCCACATGGCGTTTGGCCTGTAGGTGCACAGAAGTCAAGAATTGAGGTTTGGGAACCTTCAACTAAATTTCAGAGGATGTATGGAAATGCCTGGATGTCCAGGCAGAAGTTTGCTGCAGGGATGAAGTCCTCATGTAGAACATCTGCCAGGGCAGTGCAGAAGAAAAATGTGGGGCAATAGCCCCCACACAGAGTCCCCACTGGGGCACTCCCTAGTGGAGCTGTGAGAAGAGGGCCACCATCCTCCAGACCCCAGAATGGTAGATCCACTGACAGCTTGAACTATGTGCTTGGAAAAGTCATAGGCACTCAATGCCAGCCTATGAAAGCAGCCGCAATGGGGCTGGTACCCTGCAAAGCCACAGGGGTTGGAGCTGCCCAAGATTGTGGGAGCTCACTCCTTGCATCCACGTGACCTGGATGTGAGACATGGAGTCAAAGTTGATTATTTAGGAGCTTTAAGATTTGTGATGGTTAATATCAAGTGTCAACTTGATTAGATTGAAACATGCAAAGTATTGTTCCTGCATGTGTCTGTGAGGGTGTTGCCAAAGGAGATTAACATTTGAGTCAGTGGACTGGGAGAGGTAGACCCACCCACAATCAGGGTGGGCATTGTCTGATCATCTAAGAGAGCAGCTAGAATAAAAGCAGGCAGAGGAACATGGAAGGACCTGACTGGCTGAGTCTTCTGGCCTCCATCTTTCTCCCATGCTGGATGCTTCCTGCCCTAAAAATCTTTTGGACTCTTAGACCTACACCAGTGGTTTCCCAGGGACTCTTGGGCCTTTGGCCACAGACTGAAGGCTGCACTTTCTACTTCCTTACCTTTGAAGTTTTGGGACTTGGACTGGCTTCCTGGTTTTTCATTTGGCAGAAGGCCTATTGGGGGACTTTACCTTGTGATCATGTGAGTCAATACTCCTTAATAAACTCTGCTTCATATTTTCATCTATCCTATTAGTTCTGTACCTTTAGAGAAGCCTGACTAATGCAAGATTTAATAACTGCACCACTGGATTTTGGACTTGCATGGGGCCTGTCACCCTTTGTTTTTTGCCCATTTCTTCCATTTGGAACAGGTATATTTACCCAATACCTTTACCCCCATTGTATCTAGGAAGTTACTAAATTGCTTTTGATTTTACAGGCTCATAGGCAGAAAGGACTTGCTTTATTTCAGATGAGACTTTGGACTTGAACTTTTGGGTTAATGCTGGAATTACTTAAGAATTTGGGGGAAGGTTGGGAAGGCATGATTGGTTTTGAAATTTGAAAAAAATGTGAGATTTGGGAGGGGCCAGGGGAAGAATGATATGGGTAGGCTTTGTGTCCCCACCCAAATCTCATCTTGAATTGTAATCTCCATAGTCCCCATGTGTCAAAGGAGAGAGGAGATGGAGCTAATTGAATTATGGGGGTGGTTTCCCTCATCCTGTTCTTGTGATAGTGAGTTGTCACAAGATCTGTTGGTTTTATAAGTGACTCCTCCCCCTTCCTTCAGCACTTCCACTTCCTGCTACCATGTGAAGAAGGTGCCTTGCTTCCCCTCTGCCTTCCACCATGATTGTAAGGTTCCTTAGGCCTCCCCATCTATGCTGAATTGTGAGTCAACTAAACCTCTTTTCTTCATAAATTATCCAGTCTTGGGAAGTTCTTTATAGAAGTGTGAAAATGGACTAAAACACCCACACATACATTTTATAGTAGATACATTTTTTTCATTCAAATTTTCTATATACTTACAATTCTAATTTGGTTGTTTGGCAGAGAATTGACAAGTACATATTGCATCTATTCCCTCATCTTACTTGGATGACTCTACATAGGTAAAGTGAATTTCCCAGCCACCCTTTATTTATTGGTAACCATGTGCCTGAGTTCTGGCAATGAAAGGAGTATCAGTGAAAGTATTGACTGCAATTGACTTTAGGGCTGGCCTTTGTGGAGTTATAAAATATACATGTAAAATGTACACATGTCAAGTAGACAGCTTGATATGGAATTCCAGATTTCAGTGTATGTCTGTTAATCCTTCTATCTCATTACGATTTTTTTCAGAACATTTTTCTGCATTTCATGTTATTTAATTTTGATCTTTTATATGTTTATTTATTCCTCAATAATATCTATTTCATTCATCCATTGTCTTTTTAATTTCTAGAACTTTATGTAGCTTTTCAGAAAGTTCTACTTTTTACCCCAAATCTGTCCTTTATGTTCTCACAGTTTCCTATTAATTTACTTTATTAATTTAATTATAATTTATAATTTGTTTATCATTTAATATGTGGTTTTTTGGCGTTTTCACATTGCTGTAGCTTAAGCTCTTTGAATGCTATTTTTTCTACTGTGTTTGTTTACTCCTTCTCACATTGAATCATTACTTCTTAGGATTTGAAACTTTGTTTTTGAGCTAGCTTTTCTGTCAGATTGATTTTTCTGTGGGCTTCTGTATTCTGAGCTGTTGAGTCATTTGGGGCTTATTTCTACTTTGTATTCCCAGGGTTTCATTTGGCAATGAGGGTGATTTTCCATCTTGGTGATTACTCCAGCTCCTAACCTCCATATCAGTGTTTGCCATAGTATGAGGTTTGATTTTTTTAAATTTAATGAGAGTATTTTGTTTTATACTCTGATATGGATAGAAACAAGCTTGCATATGCAAGCCTGGAGCTAAATTCTCAATCTAACTATGTGCATGTATCTATATTATATACATAATTACATATAGATACACATATATACACATATATAGACACACATATGTGTCTATATATATACATACATCTACACATACACACATACAAAAACATATATATATAGTATTAGGGTTCTCTAGAGTGACAGGAGACTAATAGGATAGATGTGTATGAAAGGGAGTATTGACTCACACCATTACAAGGTGAAGTCCCACAATAGGCCGTCTGCAAGCTGAGGAACAAGGAAGCCAGTCTGAGTACCAAAACCCCCAAAGTAGGGAAGCCAACAGTTCAGCCTTCAGTCTGTGGCCAAAGGGCCCTAGAGCCCCTGGCAAACCAGTGGTGTAGGTCCAGGAGTCCAAAAGCTTTCAAGGGCAGGAAGCATTCAGCATGGGAGAAAGATGGAGGCCAGAAGACTCAGCCAGTCTAGTCTTTCCATGCTCCTCTGCCTGCTTTCATCCTGGCTGTACTGGCAGCTGATTAGATGGTGCTCACCCAGATTGAGGGTGGGTCTGCATCACCCAATTCACCGACTCAAATGTTAATCTCCTTTGGTGGCATCCTCACAGACACACCCAGGAACGCTTTGCATCCTTCAATCCAGTCAAGTTGACACTCAATATTAATCATCACATAATCATCACATATATAGAGAGAGAGTAACTATCATAAAATAATGAACATTATTGAGAATTTGAGTTAGTGATGTGGTTGGCTATCCTGAAGCCATCAGTGCCTTTGACATGAGAAGTTTTCCTGGAGTCATGTGAAGGAGCAATAATGGAAAGAGAAAAAAACACTGGAGATGGATAAGTGGATGAAGAAACTACAGAAAGCTATTTTAGAAAGTTTTGCTTTGAGGGGAAAAAGAGATCTGGTCTATAGGTTGAGTGGGGCATGTAATCAAAGTAAGTTTCTCTTTTTGTTTTAAGATGTAAGCCTGGCACATTGGCTCACGCCTGTAATCCCAGCACTTTGGGAGGTTGAGGTGGATGGATCACTTGAGGCCAGGAGTTCGAGACCAACCTGGCCAACACAGTGAAACCCAGTCTGTACTGAAAATGGTAAAAGAAAAAAAAATAGCCCAGTACGGTGGTGCCTGCCTGTAATCCCAGCTACTCAAGAGGCTGAGTTATGAGAATCCCTTTAACCTGGGAAAAAGAGGTTGCTATGAGCCGAGATTGTGCCACTGCACTCCAGTGTGAGTGACAGAGCAAACCTCTGTTTGTTGTTGTTGTTGTTAAAAAAAAAAAAACAGGAAAGTTCTGGGGTTTTATGCCCAATGAATATCTAAGACTTCCCAAGTCACTCTTCTCTGTCTTATGTTGTCTTCAAATATGCCTCTATTCTACTTACCCTTAGATTCTCCTAACTCTGTTTCTCTTATTTCCAGCTGTCTGCATCTAATACTTGGTCTAGAGAATAGAAACAGTGACTATTTTGTTCATTTTGTTCACACATATCACTAGAATCACAGTGTATTTATCAATATGACATAAACTCACATCTGTTTTTGAATGACTATAGCAGGTAGACTTGCTTGAGAGTGGAGAAAAGGCATTCATTTCTTTCCTATTGATATAGTACAAGCTCTCTGGGAATTGTAGAAAAGAAATGTATCAAAGGAAACTCCATGTAATGAACAAAGAACTTTCACATAAGGAATGTCTATTACCTATGTTTCTTTCTGAGTCACTCCAAGGGCTATGTGCAGCCAATGATCAGAGCATAAGAGAATAGTTTCTTCTTATGGTAGTAACAACAATATTAATTAGCTATGTATAAAACAACAAATGTATGTATAAAAAGCATTATGAAGATGGTATTATGTGTTAGTTACTTTATCAGATATTTTTTAAAAATGCATTTACCATGCCCAATGGCCTTTGGAGATGGGTGTTATTATTTTCTACAATAAATATAGTAAAAATGAATCTTCATAATCATGGATGTCTTGATTTCTTCTGGGGTGAAATGCAGTGTGAATTGTAAAACTAGATCTGCATTTGTTCTAACCTAGAATAGCCTATTTATTCTTAATAAGTATTCCATTAGTGATATGACTATATACATATATACACATATATAGACACACACATATATACACACACATATATATGAATGCCTTAGTCCCAGAGATAAATATTACACACACACACATATAGAGTATGACTCACAGCTCTTGAGCAAACTAGTCAGAGACATTATCAGTATAGTCTTCCCATTTGTCCTCTCATTTCCATTTGTGATTGTTATAACAGAGTAAAGTCCTGTTTTACAGATAGTATGTTAAAGGATTATATAAGTTATTATATTAGAATTTTAACAAGAGAATGACCCTCAGAGATACTTACTTTTGACCCTATTTTTATAGTCAGGGAACCTGCAGCATCACATTTGGAAATTTGAATTTTACATTTGTAAAAAAAGTAGTTTATTTGTAAGCGAAGTACATTAGTTTTTAATATATAAAAATAGAATTGCTATACTTCCATTTTGATTTTTTTCGTACTGTGGGATCTTAATGTCTGGTGAAATATTGGTGATACATTCAGATACGGTGATACAATATTTTATTTGTATTTTAGCTAATCCTTTCCACTACATATAAGTGTTCTACTAATAAGTTCATGGCCATGTGAGGCAAGCCAATGCACACACATGCTCACATGCACTGCAGTTCAGGCCCCTCTCAATACATCATGCTCTTTCTTACTTTTGGTCTTGTCATGTGCTACTATTTCTGCCTGGAAAGACTTCCTCTCAATCATTCCTCTTATCACAATTTTTACTCATATTTCAAATTACAGATCCAATGTTCCTTTCTCTAGGAAATATTGTCATCATTTCCCATGCTGTTAACTGCTTTGTGTACCTCTTCTTTAACTTACCTCTAACACAATCCTTTCCAAGTAGAGTACCTACTGATTTGTTACTGTTGTTGTTGTTTGCTATTGTTTTTTTCTGCAAACTAGATTACAGGTTGATTTTCTTGTAGGACTTTTCCTTAGTTCAGCTAAAGATGGGTTCCTTGCCACATGACCATGAAAAATTAGGCCCACAGACAATTTAAAGGGTGAGAAAAATGGGTTTTATTGGACAAAAAGGAAAAATAAGAAAAAGAATCAGGGACTCTGCAAAGCCAGAATCCTGCTAGTGTGCTTCCCACATCACAGATTAAATACCAGGTTTACCCAGGTAAAGAAGGGGTCAGGCTCCTCCCTGCTGCAAACAGTGTGAACTACTGTGGCTCCATCCCAGGGTACAGGCTGGATGGAGTTTCTTTGGGGACCCCTTCCCACCTGGCCGTCTCAATTTCATATCTCTGTCCTTGGTGCTTATCGTTGTTACATTGCTGATTACCAATAAATATTAGCTGGATGAATGAATGGATGAAATGAGGAAAGGAAGGAAAGAAGAGAAGAAAGGAGAAATGATATCTCAGATAACAGACATTCTCAGTTGATTACTATTCATCTCCTTTTCCAGTTTCCCTGTCGTGATACAAGTCTAATTTTTCATATATTTTCCCTCTCTTATGGCCCCCTTGCACTTCATTAGTAAAGGCTCCATTCTTAGGCCCAAGACCTAATTATTAGAGTAATTTATTTAGTAGGTATGTTTTCCTGATCACAGATGGGTTTAAACATTAACATATGACACAACTTTAGCCATTTAGACATAAAGCGAAGTCCTGGAGAACTAGTAAATTTTTTTCACACTTCAGTGAAACTATTAAAACAACAACACTGAGAACACTGCACCAGCTTGAACAAGCTGGATTGTGCTATAGCAACAATAAACCTGAAAATCAAGATGGCTTCAAAAAAAACAGTTCTTTCTTGCCCACCCACATGTCTTCCAGTGCCACAAAGTGACAGAGGGATGCAAGTGTACATTTTGATACAATTGTAGACGCAGAAAAAAGAGGGCGTGGTGAATGGGACTCTTCAGCTACCTGGAGATGACAAACATCCCTTCTCCTGTATTTCCTTGGCCAAAGATATTCACATGGCCATACCTGATTTCAACAGCAGGGGCTGTATAATCATACTCTCAGGATGAGCGCCAAATGTTTGTGAAAAATAATGCAGGCAACCACAGTTCTCAACATTGAAATATGAACCCAGTCCTTAGCAGGGTTACTGAACTGCCAAATTAACAACCATGAAGCCACTGTAACCTTAGATTTATCATGTAAGACAAAAACATTTCTTGAATTTTGCCTGTCTTTTTCCTGTTAATCACAGATGAAAATATCGTAACTGAATCAACTTTATTGTAATTCTCTCTTCACTAGTTCTCTATTACTGTCATTACCTCTTTAAGTGAGATGAAAGTGTTTTGGTTTTTTGTTTGTTTGTTTGTTTTCAGAAACGATGTATACTTCACTCTCTCGATCAATGTTTTCCTTTACTTTCCATGCCTTCTCCAAACATTTAAGTAAAAATTAGATTCAAACTCTATACCGAGATTTTAAGATCTTTACCCTGTCTGCCCACAACCAAATCATCTGATGCTCTTCCCCCTTCTCCTCAATACATAATGCTTAAAAATCTGTTAGAAGGGTCCTCCCACCTACCTGCAATACCCTTCTCCCTCAAATAAGTCAACTCCATGTCATCTTGTCATCCAATGCTATCTTCCAGTCTTTCACTTTCTAACGGAAGTCTGTCCATTAAAAAAATGTGTAAGGAAGAATATACTCCCCCAGACATCTGTCTCTAAATATTTTTTTTTCCCACAAAGATAGTGTTTTAGGTCTATCAAATTAACTCCGGAACATGATAAAAATAAATAGCAGTTGTCAAATAACAAGAAACAAATAATATTATGGTCTCATAATTTAAAAGAATAAATTAGTATTTTTTCAAATAAAAAGAAAAATTATCTTGTTTAAACCGTGTCTTTTATGTATGTATCATTTAAATGATCATAACTTTTTCATTCTTATGTGCAATGTTTTTCTCTTTATCATGTTTTCCCATATATAGTATCAGGAGATTGTCTTATCAACAAACGGACACAAATCTCATTCAACTTTTATCTTTGCTGCTTCTCCTCAACTCTCTGTGCAGCAAAATTTGGCAGTTACTTTGTGATTATAAAATAGCAGGCAAAGGACAAAGAGCACATATGACCTGAGGATGGCAGAGAAGAAAGGTGAAAGGATCCCCATCCCTGATTGCATTTGTTGAGATGCTTGGTCTACTCTGGACCTGATACCTATGCTTATGATTGCATCTGATCAAAATGAACACATAAAACAGTCCCTTCTAGGCAGTCAATCTCCTGCTATACTTAATTCTCGTATCATGAAGCGATGTACATATAGATCACTTAAAGGTACAATTTTGTGAAGTTGCTTTTAGATGCGCTTTTACAGATGGGGAAAGTAGAACTTAGAAATAAGATAAAATTTGTTGATTTTTTTTCTATATTTTCTCAATACTTGAATGTAATTGGGAACGTTTACATAACTGACTAGATAAAACATTAGTGGATGCTCAACAAATATTTTTGATCATTTGCCTACTTATCTGTGGCATTGAATAAATACAAAGACATACTCCAAAATTTGATTTTGAATTTTTTAGGCTTCTAATTACTCTACTCACTTTACACATATTCAAGCATTGTTACATATAGAGATCCAAAACTAACTCTAATTTACAGAGTACGATATTGTGGATTCACACAGTTTTATACATTACTTTCTCAGTAAAGTTTCCATCATCTATTTTCCATCCATGGACTGACTTTTGCCAGGAAATTTCGTTCTGCAGGGCAGATATTCTAAAGTGACAGCCAGGGACACCAGATGCTGAAGCCTGTTACCTGGGAAGTGGATCCTGGAGATACCAACATGCAGGAAGTGTACTAGGTAGTACATTAGCTATGGGGAGAACCAAGCAGCCCAGGTCAGAGGGAGAAGTAGGACTGGAAGGGCTGTGATTATGGGACCTCAGCTGATCCTTGGGGTACTTCTGAAGCTGGGATGGACCTTTGGACCTGTCCCAAGTTGGGGTAGCAACAGTCCTTTATACTTCTAAAATGATCGCTGCCCCAGGAAGTAGGTGTGGACTTGGTAAGGAGTCTCTTTGCAGCCAAGAGGAAAGAGCTGTCGGTGAAGAGCTGTTGTGAGACCGTTTTTCCAGCAGCTAGTGAAATACGTCCTTCCATACAGAACTGGGATCTCAGAGGCACAGGACAGAAACTTCCTGTCACTTGATTTTTCCTGCTTCTCTTCCACCCCTCATTAATTATTCTCTATCTTAAAAAATCATGAGCATTTTTTGGTAATTGTCACAATTGACAAATATCCTTATTTGATGGTTTTTAAATCTATTCTAAGCTTTACAAGGTTAGAGATCTTATCTAACTTGTTCACTTTTATACGTAAAATGCATAGCACAGTCATTGGCACATGGTAGACATTTAGTGAATGCTTGTGGAATGAATGATATTATATCAACACTATAGACAATACTAAATCACACTATATTTAACACATAAGATGTTAAGTGGACCCACTAAATATGCCAATTAAGATGAATAAAATGCTCTTATTTTAAAGCTATCATCTGTCACCATGTATCATAAATGTTTATGAATAACATTGAATTTATTCTTGTTGAAGATACATGTTCCTTTGGTTTCTGTATTTTCTGAGGTAGGAATTTGATATAGTGAGAATTATCTTAAAAACAGGTAGGTAGTACAAAAATTATAATGTGTTTAACTTGAGTGGTATTGTGACTTCTTTAATGTATTTAAGTAGATGCATTTGACTGTTATAACAATCCAATGTATCTGGGTCAACTTTTGAGAAGAGAAAGTCTGCCCTCGTTGATAGCATTATTACTTGTGGTGAGTGTATAACAAGGCTTCAACGGACCATGAGCAAGTTATTTCCAATTTTCCATACTGTTTTTTCTCTTAAATATAGTTGAACCATGTGTTATATGATGAATTATATGTTATCTACAGATCAGTATATTATTAATACACATATTTGATATTATAGATGCAGAAATTTATAAATTTCTATGTATTAAAAATTTGAATGGATAGAAATAACATATATAATAGTACTTTTAAATTTCCTGTATGATGTTTTGTTTTTCCTTCAATGAGATACATATAAACTGATTTGATTTATATTTACCAGATTCTCATTATGTCATTTTAAGGTATAAGAAAATATATTTTGTTAGCTTGCTATGACTAAACTCAACCTTCAGTAGTTGATGTATTATATGTACAATTAATTCTAGATAGAAAGCAATATCCTTACATATAACAAAATAAACTAATGCCATAACAATATATATAATTTAAAGCATTCCATCAAATATTTCACATCTTTGGAAACTGATTCAATCTATATGAGAAACTAATACTGTATTACTCTATTAAAAATATATACACAAACACATTTTATATGTTTCTTTTCTATATCAAGATCTGAAATCATAGAGATCTGCTTATAAAAGAACTGTGAATTATATGTACTATCAGTTGCATAGATTTAGATTTACAGAGGATTACATGCTGACAAATAATCTTTATTACTGTATATTTTTATACATATTTTCTGTTCAGATTTTTCTCTTCCAGAATATGAATATATAGCACAGTAATTATGTATTTTTTATCATTACAGCATATTAGAATAAGCTTGCTCTGAAGTACATATAGAGATTACTATCTACCTAATTCTCTCTTCAAATGCAAACCACTAAATCTTCAAATTAGGATTCATTTTGGATGCTTTCCAATCGTACATTTATATGCAAGTTATAAAAGATACTGCAATTTTAGATAATAATAGCATCTAACATATTCATTGGATTATACTGTATGATCCTATATACCTTCACTATTTACTGTAACATGTATGGAAAGAACAAAATGAGTGTGTGAGGAGATTCCCATCACTTTTCTATCACAAAATTAATGGAAATGAATGGATAGTAGCAAAGGCCATAGCTTTGAGATTTATTTATTTATTCATTTATTTGGAGATCGAGTCTTGCTCTGTTGCCTCGCTGGAGGGCAGTGGCAGGATCTCAACTCACTGTAACCTCCTCCGCCTGGGTTCAAGCGATTCCCTGCCTCAGCCTCCAAAGTAGTTGGGACTACAGGCACATGCCACCACACCTGGCTTTTTTTTTTTTTTTTTTTTTTTTTGTATTTTTAGTAGAGACAGTGTTTCACCATGTTTACCAGGCTGGTCTCAAACTCCTGACCTCTGGTGATCCACCTGCCTCAGCCTCCCAAAGTTCTGGGATTACAAGCATTAGCCACTGTGCACAGCCTGCTTTGAGAAATAAAGAAGAAATCCATCTCTTCCCTTGAAAGTAAAATAGAGAGGACATGAATTAATGGATCAAAATGTCAAATAACTTGTCAAATCTTAAAGATAAGTCCTCCTGATAACAAGATGAACGCCAGCTCTGTGATATTGTTTTGGTAAAATGAAAATGTAGGATTAATTTTAGTTAGGTTGGCCATAAGCAATTTGCATAGCTCTCTGAGACTAAGTAGGAAAAAATATTACCTCTAACACAGGATTGTCATGTGGATTTAGAGAGAGAAGGTATGTGAAGAATTTCTCATAGGGTAGGTACCTGGAAAACATTAATGCCTTTAAACTGATTTTGTTTTTAAATCACTTTAAGCTGATATTTTAAAAATCACTTTAAACTGATTTTATCAATTTAGACTGATTTTTAAAATATCTTTGCATTAAGGAAGCAATGTATTTTTCTCCTTAAAGTGAAATCCAATTCTTACCTTTATTGAGGCACTCTACGAACACAATTAGAATATGTTGAGCTATGAGTTTGGCTCTAAATATAATTGGATATATTTTCTCACGTAACAAAAAATACCAAGGGTCTACCAACCCCAGGTGTAAGCAGGACTCCCCCAAAGTCTCAGATTGTTGTTGTAACTCAAGGCGCAAGTATCTTCCTTGCATATTTTTAAGTCATAAACATTTCTAAAAAATTATTTCCCACTCAAGGTTACTTTTTCTCTTTTCTCATTGTGCAGCTAAGTTACATCCACTTTTCTAACATAGTCACTGGCAAGAGGAAAGCTTATTAGAACTGGCTTATACCAATGGTTCTCAAACTTTATGGTGAATCAGAAACACCTTGCGGACTTGTTAAACCCACAACTTCTGGGCTCGAGTCCCTGAGTTTCAGATTCAGTAGGTCTTGAATGAAGTTCCCAAGTGATGCCGTTGCTGCTGGCTTGGGTATGACTTACTGAGAATATAGTTTCACAAATACATAGGTACCTCCTAGGCCTGAGAATAAGTTGATATTCTCTGAGCAAATGGCCAAACTGTAGAACATGAATGCCAGGGCTCTGCTTATAAAAATGGCATATGACCGGGGTAGAATTCACGTTGACAAATAGAGATGCCTTTCCTTCCTTCCTTTTGTTCATTCCTTCCTCTTCCCTTGTATGAACACTGAAGGCTTTTTGCTTACTCCTTTTAAATCAATCTAAGTAAATTTTACACACCTAATGACAAAGCATTAATGATATAAGAAATAATGTTGCTAAAGCACAAAGTCATGTAAGTAATTGTAACTAGGTGCAAAATGCTGGAGAGAAAGCCATCAACTTGCAAAGTTATCACTTTCCCATTAAGTTCTGAATTATTTGTGCAGCAAATTCTTTATGCCTGACAGATCAAGAAAGATCTTTTTTTAAATGTTCCATTGTTGTTCCAAATAATAGAATTGTGCTCCCTATTACATGTTTCTTTGTAAAAGAATATGGTATAGAACTTGACATTTGAAAATTGCATTCTGAAGAGAAGAAATGAGAAATCTGTTTCCATTTTAAATGTGATGTGTGGTATAATTTAGCAAACTCAGTGATGGTGCATAAATGACAGTGTTACTGTGAAGCGACTGAAGTGACAGGGCAAGCTTACCCAGAAAACCAGTTTGAGTATCCTGTCTAGCTGCCCAAGCCAAATCTATCTGTTTCTAGCTGCCTGTTGGCATCATTAAGGTTTAAATATCAATGGTTGTGATTTTGACTCCTATGGAATGAAGGGGCAGGATTTGCAGGACAGAAACTAAAAATGTCCCCTTCATTTGACGCTCCTGTTTTCAGTGGATACTAGGAGGTGGACATTCTTGAGACAGGCAATAGTTGATAGGCATGGGGGGCTTTCTCTTTCATTCAAACTCCCTGCTCCCTGAGAGTGAGGACCAGCATTTTCTCTGCCAGGTCCTGCCCTGTATCCACACCCTCACCCCACCTCTTCGGGACTTCGGAAAGCTGGGATTCACAGAGACTAAGAGCCTGCAACTTATCAATTGTGTCAGGTCAAAAGTCGCTTTATATCAGCTTGTTTCTTCTAATACCATACACTTCACACAGTTTTGCATTTTGCTTTAACATTTTGGAGATCTCTCCATATGAATATATAAAAGGCTGCCATATTATATTTAACGGTTTAATGGTTTTTCTTAATCAGGCTAATTTCACGGACATTTAGTTTCCAGCATTTACTGCAAACACCAGCAACAACAAAACAATGCTGCAACAAATATTCTTATAATCACAACATTTCATACGACTATGCGTATGTCTGTGGAATACATTCCTGGAAATACAGTGGCTGGGTCTGACTTTATGTGCATTTTTAATTAAAAAATATTGCCCGTGTTTCCCCATAAATGAATCCTTATTTCTCCACATTTTACTGGCAGATTATCTTACCATACTTAGCCTTTGCCAGTCTGAAGGCATCTTGATTTTTTCAATTAAGCTTTTTATTTTTGATATTTTTAGATTCATATGCGGTTGTATAAAATAATGCAGACAGATCTGGACGTCCCTTATGCCCAGATTGTGATGAGAACATTCTCATCACAAGGTTCCTTTTAAGCTACCTTCACATCTACCTTACCCTCCTCCTACCCTGTCCTTAAGCCCTGGCCGCCACTACAATTTTCTATAATATCTGTAATTTTGTCAGGTCAAAAATGTTACATAAATTCAAAATGATGTGCCCCTAATTTGAGAGATACTAAATATATTTTGTTATATGCAAATTATATACTTATTGTGATTGAATTTATCATTTTGTGATCTCATGATTTGGGATCATACTTAGTAAAACTTCCCCTAAAGTTTTGATTAAGAGAAAAACACCACATCCACATTTATTTTCCAATATTTTATGGCTATTTTTAACTTTTGGATCATGAATTCATCATTAGTATTACTGATGATTTGAGATGTGAAAATAATTCCACTTTCAATTTCTACCTAGACGTCCTAAGATAATTACCAATGCATTTTTTTATGATTGCCTATTTGTGATTTTTGTATATAAAGTAATATGACAGTGTGTTTTAGGAAACCAAAGAAATATCCTTGGGTTTTCCTACAATATTATATCGTTATGAAGAACCAGAGGCTAACTTTTTCTTTATAGTTTTAATATATTTTGTTTTGTTTTGTTTTTTGTTTTTTTGAGATGGAGCCTCGCTCTGTCGCCCAGGCTGGAGTGCAGTGGCACCATCTTGGTTCACTGCAAGCTCCACCTCTGGGGTTCATGCCATTCTCCCGCCTCAGCCTCCCGAGTAGCTGGGACTACAGGCACCCACCACCAAGCCCGGCGAATTTTTTGTATTTTTTTTTTAGTAGAGATGGGGTTTCACCATGTTATCTGGATGGTCTCGATCTCCTGACCTCGTGATCCTCCCACCTCGGCCACCCAAAGTGCTGGGATCACAGGCGTGAGGCACCGTGCCCGGCCCAATAAAGATGTTTTCTATAAAGATAGTACAATTCATTTTACACTGCAAATTTTAACTAAAAATGAGAAATGATATTAATAATCTGAGGATAATTATTGTAACCTGTTAATTTATATAGTGTATGGTATTAATTATAACAAGACTGATTTGCAGTCCAATCACCCTGTGATATATTAATATATTTCTTTACCCATGACGGGTCCTTACTGCAGGTTTCTGAGCCTGGTTCATGTGGTTTCAGAAGGTGTGGCCGGTGACGACATGACCACAGCCTCACAAAACCTATTTTCTTCAGAAAATAATTAAATCATGTAGTGTGCGAACTTTTAGCATCTGCTGAGTTAGTGGGTGATCAGGATGAACAACTTTTTTTGCATGTATTTATATTTTTTTGTTTATGGTTATGTGATTTCCTTTTGGCGGAAGGTTATATAAAAACTACTTTTGTATAAGGTGCAAAATAGATCATTTAGAAAACAACATAGAGTGTATTGTATTTTAGTCACATATCTTTCATTGATAGTCATATACTAATTATAATATTTGATTACAGAAATGTAGAATTCCAAATGAAGATGATGGCTCATCTAAATTCTTCCTAAAATGTTTTTCTCTTTTGTCAAAAGAAGTTGCCATTCTTCTGATTTTATCAGAGTAGACTGTAAATAATGTAATTTTTTGTTTTCCTTTGAAAGGAACTATTGAACCTTCAACATGCCTACTATAAACTAAGCAGACAATACCAGGCAAATATTGCAGAACTGACTCATGCAAACAACCGAGTGGATCAAAATGAGGCAGAAGTAAAGAAACTAAGATTACAAGTGGAAGAACTAAAGCAGGGACTCAACCAGAAAGAAGATGAGGTACTACTTTATAAGTGAACACGTACTGAATAGCTTCTAAATAGTATTTTAGAGCACATCTAAAGATTGTCTGTCTTATTAACATATGGCATTAATGGGAATATAAATATTCATATCTTAAATCAATTTAAAAAGAGTTAAGAAAGAAATAAGATTACACAGACAATGTGCACGTTTGTGGTGGTAATAGTATGTTTTATGAGTGCTCTGTAGTGTCAATACTTTAGCATGATCTCGTGTGCACATGCGTGTGCGTGTGTGTGTGTGTTTAAATATGGGCACAGTATCAATAAAGCTTGGGTGTTTTAAGATTTAAGCATCTATATCAACAAGTATGATACATATTATTATATATTATATATTTTTTCAGCGCTCTTTAGTGTTCAAAAGAATCTAGGTACTTCATTTTGTTTTGTTAGGTCAACTCAGTAACGGTTTATACAATATTTTAGAAGTTCTTGGAAGATAGATATCTCGGTGTAATATCTTAACAGCACACATTTACAACTGTGGGGGTGATTGCAGCTGCAGTTACAAACAACAAATTTGTTTTTGTTTTTGTTTTTAAATAAACACAGTCTCGAATGTCACTATGATTGTGGAACTGTCACCCACAGTAGCATTCTTTCACATGGTTTTCCAGTCACTGTCTCTGCTCCTGTTGGACAACTATTCAGGCAAAAACCATAGTTCCCTGGTTAAAAAGACTGTTTCTATATAACACGAAACAGTTGGAAATAAAAGAAATAAACAGCTGAATTATTTTTCCATGGAGTAATTTAAAAATCAAACATACTCCACATTTTGAGAATTTGTTTTTAGTAAAAACAATTCCAATCAAGCAAACTGGATTTTCTTCTCTAATAACATTATATGGAAACAGAATCAATCATTCCACAAATGAGGCTCACACACTGTCCTCTGTGCTTGCTAGTGGCTCTTGGCAGGCGTTTCATCCTTGCTATGTCTCTTTTTATGAAGATATATATGTACTTTCTAATGATATTCATGCGTGGTGGGGCTGGATGGTGGACGAGTAAAGTTGGAAGGGGAATATAGTAGGAAGGTTCAAGAATGTGATTTTAAGTTTTTTATTTTATTTTAGCTATTATTTTGTGAATAATTTTAACATGCTAGTATTTGTTGTAGGGGGTGGGGTGGTGGTGATGATGGTGAAAAAATCTTTATTTTTTGTCAATACAGGCTTTAAGATGTCATTTGAGACTAAACTATTGGTAAGGAAATAATTTCTTCTAGGGTTCGTGGACTAATGAAGTGCTAGTCCCTACAGATCTGATTCACAATGTAATTGTGCAATTTAAATAATGAGCTGCGGTCTTAAGGAGGATAACATTATTTGTTCCTCCATATAGGATTATATTTCCTACATCATCAGATTCAGGCTTGGTCATGTGATATTTGCTTTGACTGTGCCTTATGTGAAGGAACTGTGCATGCCAGCACCTTCAGAAGCTTTGAGAGGGAACACAGGACTCTGGCGTGTTTCTTTAAAAAAAAAAAAATACGTATTTTCTGTCATGTCGCACGTCCTGAGGCCACCACGTCGTGGCATGATTCTCTCAGCGATTCTGAAATTAAGAGAGCATAAAGCTAAGCCTTTGCTGACCCAAAATGGAATCTATACGAGTAGAAAGTCATGTTTATTGTCAGAAGCCACTGAGATTTGGAGTTGTTTGTTGCTACAAACAAAACAAAACAAAGCAAAAACTTAGTTGATGCTGACTGGTATGGTCATTACAATAATTTTAAAAAAACAAATATTAAAATAGATGACATTGCTCCAATACAAGAACAACCTCTAATGAAAACAATATGCAGATTTTTCAAAGAACTGAGAATAGAACTACTATTTTAACCGGCAATCCTACTCCTGGATATTTACCTAAAGGAAAAAAAAAATCATTATATCAAAAAAGATAACTGCACCTGTATGTTTGTTATACCACTATTCCCAATAGCAGCCATAGAGAATCAACCTCAATGGATTGTGCCCATCAATGGAGGAGTGGATTAAAAATGTGATCTATTTACACAATGGAGTACTATTCACCTACAAACACGAATGAAACCATGTCTTTTGCAACAACATAGATGAAGCTGGAGTTCATTTTTTTTTTAACAGAAAGCGCTCAGACACAGAAAGACAAACACCACATATTCTGACTTACCAGATGGAGATAAATAATGTGTACACATGGAGATAGAGAGCGGAATGACAGACAGTGGCGACTCGGAAAGGTGGGGAGGAAAGAGAGTAAATGATAAGAAATTACTTGAAGGGTAAAATGTCCACTATTCCGGTGATGGATACACTGAAAGTCCTGACTTCACCACTGTGCAATACACCCATGTAACAACATTACACTTGCACCCCGTATATTTATACAGATAAAAAAAAGAAATACCTTTGTAAAATAAAACGTAGGTGGTGAGAAAATTAAGTCTGGAATGATGGAATCTAACATTCGATACATTAGTTTCCTGTAATACACTGGAAAGCCAGTAATTTGCAGAATGAGCTTGTGATTTTTAGGTGAAAAGATATGAACTAATATTCCTTTTTTGATATTGGTGCATTTGGCAAATGCTTAAAAAAAGGTGAACTCAGAAAAGAATTATCAAATTTTCAAAGAGGTATATAAGGTAATACAGAAATTTAAGTAGTTCTGTGACTTCCTAATTGTAAGAGTTGTAAGACCACCTGATTTCCATCCAAAAGGTAAAATATATAAATTAGAATGGTTTTGAACAATAAATGTCTACTAAAATTGAACTTTGTGGCAAGGACCAAATCATCAAACGTAATGCTAAAGCTCTGAATCTATTTGTTTCCTGTAAATTATTTATGCTGAACAAAAATAGTGTAGGGAGAAGAGAATAAGATTGTGACTCTACCAGAACATTTTATCATTCAAGGTAACTGTAACTACCTGAAAGATAGAGAAATGTTTCTAAATTACTGATGTGAATATTGACCTATGAAATTTACTGGAATCAAGTAGGGAAAAAAAAAAGATTACTAAGTCATTAATGAATATTATACTGGTGAGTGAGCTTCTAGTTTGGGCTAAAATAGACTCATTTCTCAAGATTAACATAATCCTTTGTTCCTCCAAACTTCCATGAGAATGAAGCCAGCTGAGCATGCTCTCAACTCCCTGAGAGAGAATGTTCTCCAATGGCAAGTTCAGATATGGCCACAGTATCTAATAACACTAGCAGGACCTTCTAGAGAGTAGAGCTAAGGAACATAGAAACTATAGACCTGGCAGCTATTTTCAGGGAGCAGAACCCAGGCCAAATACGGGAATATGTTCCATGGTCAGTATAGGTGCCCTTGCAACATCTACCAAGTAGATTCCATGAATGTTTTCTATTTCCACTTTTTATATGGAACCTTTTATAGAAATTTTTCTGTCCTAGTTTCACAATAGTATATTGGGCAAGCATGTGTGTGTGTTGGGGGAGTGGTGCGGGGCAGTACTTGCTTTATTTAGTACATAGATCTCTAGAGCAAGAACAGGCATATATACTGAGATTCGATGTGGAGATAATCATGAGGGTTTTTTTTTTTTTTGGTTTTTTTTTTTTTTTTTGGTGTATTCTACATTTATTTGAAGGAAAAAAATAGTCTGCTGTATCTTCCTATAAGTAATTACATTTTTAAAATATTTGTAGGCATTCCAGAGAACTATAGTGTCATTGAACTTTGAGGCTAATGCCATGTTTGGAACCTTGCTTGGGTACCTTGATGAGGGGGTAAAAAATTTCAAGTAAAGAAGGGAGAAACACAGTTTGTGACCAAGTGAGTGGCCTACATTATACTGTATGTGAATGAGAGTGTGTGTATGTGTGTATGTGTGTATGTGTGAGAGAGAGAGAGGGAGAAAAAATATTTGCTGTTCTTTGCTGTGGGAGGAATATATTTCCCGAGCATGAATGGAGGCATGGTCCAATAACTTGTCTGGCAAATGGAATGCGTGCTGCTTTCCAACAGAATCTTTAGGAATCATAGTATCATAGGGAAAAGTAATTGGGAATATTTCACATCTGAAGTCTAGAAATAGGTGTATTGAAATATATATTTAACACACAACGCCTTATAATTTTCTGTACCTCTAATCGAATCAATTGATTACCATAGTAGACCCAAAGCACCGTTAACTCACATGCATATTATAATGTATATTATTTGATTGCAGTTGTAATTTAACCAGTTTTTCTCTGATTAAAGGTCATCACTGTTTCGGTGAGTTAGGAAAAAATCTTAATCATGAAACTAAAATTTTACTTTAAATAACTATCAGCATCTCCTCAATTTGATTTCTCATTGAAAAGAAAATTATATTAGTTTTATTGCTGAACTTTTCAATTTAATAGTAGCAAATTCTTCAACTTGCAATTAGTGTTTAACTGGAACCGTCAAATAGGAAGTTTTCAACTTCCACAGGTCAACATAGTTTAAGTAAATGAAAGTAAGTTAGTTGTCCTCTGTACTGTAGAGAGAATAGAATAGTACGTACTTTGGCCCATAGGAGAAAATCTGGGGTCTAATTAAATAAATGAACAAAGAATGTCCTCTGGGTTCTTCCATGTTGTCACAAATGGCAGAATTTCCTTCTTTTTAAAGCTAAATAATATTTCTCTGTGTGTATGTGTGTGTGTATCTCCTAACTTATCCATTTCTATGTGTGTATGTGTATCTCACAACATATCCATTTCTGTGTGTGAGTGAATCTCACAATTTATCCATTTATCCAACCGTGGACGCTTAGCTTGTTTTCACATCTTAGCCATTGTGAACATGTTGCAATGAACATGGAGTACAGGTATCTCTTTCAGATATTGATTTCATTTCACATACACATGTATATATACACAATGTGTATAGACATATACACATATATACATGCACCTGTATGCATAGTGTGTATACAGATGTATACATGCTATCTCCAGACAAGAAATTGCAGAATCATATGGTAGATCTATTTTTTAATTTTAATGTTTTTGGGAACCCTCATACTATTCTCCATAACGGATATATCAATTTAGATTCTCACCAATAGTACAAAAGGGTTTTCTTTTCTCTACATCCTCACCAACACTTGTTATTTATTTATTTATTTTGATAATAGCCATCTTGAAAAGTGTGACTTTTTGATAATGGCCATATTGATAAGTGTGAGGTCAAGTATCATTGTGGTTACAGTTTGAATTTCTCTGATGATTAGTGATGTTGAGCACCTTTTCAAATACCTCTTGACTATTTGTTTATATTAGTTAGATGTCTATTCACATATTCTGCCCATTTTTTAAACAAGTTATTTTTGGGTATTTTTGCTATTGAGTTGTATGAATTTTAAAATAAATTTTAATATGAACCCTTTGTAAGTCATATGGCTTGAAAAAATTTTATTTGTATCTTTAGTTTGCCTTTTCATTTTTTTTTTCTGCATAGAAGCTTTTTAGTTTGATGTAGTTCCAATTCGTTTATTTTTTATTTTGATCCTTGTGCTTTGGATATCATGTTCAAAAATGTATTACCAAGAATAGTCAAGAAGACTTTTCCCTAGGTTTACTTCTAGGAGTTTACAATTTCAGATCTCATTTCTAAGTCTAATTCATTCTGAGGTTAGTTTTGTTATGGTGCAATATATGGATATCCAGCTTTCTCAATACTACTTATTGAAGGAACTGTCCTTTCCTCATTGCGTATTTTTGGTGCTCTTGTCAAAAATTGGATGACCATATATTAATGGGTTTATTTCTGGGTTCTGTATTCCATTCATACATGTGTTTGTTTTTATGCCAATACCATATTGTTTTGTTTACTATCAATTTTTAATAAGAAATCAGGAAGTTTGATGCCTCTAGATTTGTTCTTTTTAAGACTACTTTGAGATCTTTTATGATTCCAAATATATTTTGAGCATTTTTTTTCTATTTCTGTCAAAAATATCATTGGAATTTTCTTAGGTATTTTGTTGAATCTGCAGATAGCTTTGGGTAGTATGGATATTTAAACAATATTAATTCCTCCATTTCATGAACATGAGCTATCTTTCTATTTATTTGTCTCTTCTTCAATTTCTTTGATCAATGTCATAGTTTTCTAAATGCAAGTCTTCCATCTTTTCGGTTAAATTTATTCCTAAGTATTTTATTAGTTTTGAATATGGGATTATAATTTTCTTATTGTTAGTGGGATTGTTTTTTATTTAATTTCTTTTTCAGATAGTTTGTTTTTGGTGCTAGAAATGCAATTGATTTTTGCAGGTTGATTTTTGTATCCTGCAACTTTACTGAATTTATTTATTAGTTTCAACAAGTTTTTGGTGGAGTCTGTAGAGATTTTTACATATTGGATCATGTCATCTAAAAATAGAGATACACTTACTCCTTTTCCAATTTAGACAGCTTTCATTTCTTTCTCTTGCCTCAGTTGCTTTTGCTAAAACTTCTAGTGCTATGTTGAATAGAAATGACAAGAGTGAGAATCCTTGCATTGTAACAGATCTTGGAATAAATTTTTTGAGTTTTCATTATTTATCATGAGGTTTTTCATAAATGGTCCTTATTGTGCTTGGGCAAGTTTCTTCTGCACCTATTTTATTTAGACTTATTATCATAAACAGGTGTTGAACTTTGTCAAAGGCATTTTCTGCATCTATTGAAATTATATATTTTTTTACTTTTCATTCTGTTAATGTGGTATATCACATGGATTAATTCATGTGTTGACATTTTTTCACATGGATTAATTCATGTGTTGAATTTTTTTCCCCTGGTGCAAAATTTGTACTTGCCCTTGACTTGTTCTCTCTGTGTAGTTTTTAGTAAAAAATATATGCTTCTATAAATAAGAGGCTGTTCAAAATATCTAGTGAATTATTTTGTGTTAAAAGATGCATCAATCGGGTTAACTAACTCCTAGCTGCTAGATGCTTATAATTCACAAACAAAACTGCATAGGATGATATTTAGCATCTTTTATAATAATTAAAACAAAAGTTCTATTTTGAGTAAGAGGAAGAAGAATCACCTAACTTTAAGATGGCATTCATGCTTTAAGTAATCCATTGTCATCTTCATTGAACTAAGATTGATTGAGCTAGGTGCACTGTACTGTTCTAGTGGAAGAATATGGAGATAAATATTCTTGATGTAAGGGTTAAAGTCAAATACAATGATATCAAAATCTGGCTGAACTATGGTATCATTTTGGAAGATTAAAAAAAATAATAATACTCAAGTGCCACCTCCAGAAAATTTGATGCAGTTGTTATGGGTGGGGCTTGTGCATGGGTGCTTTTAAATAGTGCCAGGAATGATTCTATTAGGTTGGTGTGAAAGTAATTGTGGTTTCTGCTATTACTTTCAATGGCAAAAACCACAATTACTTTCACACCAACCTGATAATATCTAGCCAAATGTCAGAACCGAGAGTTTAATGAAAGAGGTTGCCGCAGTCAAAAGGCAAGTTAATAACTGTGGCATCCTTTGAATGCACATATTTGTGGCAAGAGATTGTACCAGTAAAATGTAAATAAAATGACTTGCTACCAAAAAGAGGTTCTTATCATAGTTTATATCTGTTAACATTGTTCTATGCAAAATTAATTAGTATAATACATCTTCTAGATTTGAGATTAAATTCAAACAATGAAAAAAATAAACATGAGAAACATAAGATACAAGATAAAATTGAGGCTCTTCAGTTCACACTCAAAATGTTAGTGTTTTGCTAAACGCATTATTGGTATGGCTTCACACTTAGCAATTATCACTTTACTGTTACAGCTTAGCTAATTCTGGCTTCACATTTTAATGTCTTTTGGGGTCATGAAGGTGAAATTTTTCAAAACTCTGATATCATCGGCAATGATGAATGTGAGAGACATTTTGTTTAAACTGACAGAACATTAATTATCTAAGTTAATATCGGGTTTTTGAACAGTTCTTTATTTGGAAGGACAAAGCATCCTTTTCTAGCACTGTATCTATTTCTGTTAAATTCTCATTAATTTGCACCCTGCTGATTTTAAGATTACGAGAATAGTGATAGACTAAAATTCACTTTTATCTATGAAAAAGATGTAGTAAGTGTTTTAGGTAAGATTAAAAAGAAATCATAGAGATGCCATCTGCAGGTTCACATGGGGACACAGTGACAGTTTCTAATGAGATCACCACACACCCAGGAACCGAACTGATTTGTAAAAACCAGCCGGTTCATGTAATATTTATTACTTCCTAACCTCTATATTAGATGTTGGAATATAAATGATTTCTTTCAAAGGAGAGCTTTTTAACATTGTAAGAGATATTCAATCCTAAGTATATACAGTCGAATGTAACAAATGGCAAGATGGCGGTATTCACAGGATGCAGCAGAAACAATTTGTTATGTTTCTTTTCCTTTAAATACTCGAGGGCTATTTGGGATTATTCCTTTTAATTATTTATTGTCTGACACCCCAACTGGAGTAAATGGGAAAGGACAGTAGCAGCCTGTGCCTGTAGCACTGCCAGCTCTCAGTTGTGCTGCCCAAAATGAAGACATCATAGACAAAAGTGAACACATGTCCAGCAACCCAGTTGCCATTTATTTTTAATCTAGTAATTCCAATAATTTTATTCCCCCTTGTGTGGATGATTTACACGTTATTTCTTCCTGCCATTCTTTATCTTGCTCTTGTTCTTTACTTTACCAACCATCTCCATGGTCTAGCTGTTCTGCTCCTCTTCATAACTTGACTTGAAAACCCAAACCCATCAAGCAAGGTTTATTCTCAGCTAAAACTTTTCTGAGTTGTATGTGAGTATAAAGTGTCCTGAGTAAAATAAAGATGTTTTACGGTCAGGTTATATGGAAAGACTTAGACCATGGTCTTTTGTTAGCTTTGCCTCCCCTGTAACTCTAGGCAGCATTTATTAGACCCCTTATCCATATATATATACACACACACACATTATATATGCCATATATATAATGTGTGTATTAGTTATATATTGTATATAAAAATATATATACACAATATACATTTTTTCTTTTGAATAATGTCAGATAATTTGTTACTTCTCATTCAGTTATTTTATTGTTCATTAATTTACAAATAGGTATAAAATTATGGAAGTTACATAGGCCTCATTATATTAGAAAAAAATTGCAACTACTCAGCTAAGAGCAATATATTTTTTTCCTTCTTTTTTTCCCCCTTTTTAGTGCTGTTGGTGACCAGGGTTGAATTAATCTTGGCACACTATCAAGTTATTTCTTGGCACATTCATTGTTCCATGCAAATACATTCTCTTCATTTATTTATGTATTCCCTTATCCTCATGCCCCACTCCCATTACCTTCTCTCTATGTGCAGCCATTGAAAGGCGGCTTTTGTGTATCTATTTGTACAGACGTGTTTTTGCACAATATGTCCTTTGTTTTGTGTGTATTTTAATTTATGTTTACCCTGTTGCTGGTCCCATGTTGCAGGGAAATTTTCACCCAGATTTATAAGGGGGAAAGGTACAGGGTCTTTGTTTCAATGTTGTCTTTGAGGGTGAGAGATGGCAGGCTCCCCTGTATAGTAGATTACATCGACAGTCACAATGCCAAGGATCCTAAAATCTGTGCTTAGTTAAAAAAATAAATAAATAAATAAATAAATAGAAAAGCAGGAGATATTTTTAAAACAATGTCTTTCTGATCCATGACTGCAATGGAATAATGTTAGATAAGGCAAATGAAAAATATAAACTCAATCTAGCTTTTGAAATTGTGCACAATATATCATATACTGGGCAAGATACAGAAATGGAATCAGATCTGTTCTGTTTTAAGGCATGTGCTTTAAATATCAGTTATCTGTCTTATTTTATCAGCACTGAGTTTCCTTTGACTTTTCAAAATGTCACTGATTCTATAATTAGAAGTGATGTCTTGCAATTAAAAGTGTGCCAGCTTCATTCTATGTATTATTTAGAGGGAAAAGTTATTTTTTTCTTTATATTTCAATACTGCATATTAGGTACCTCACACTTCTTTGCTGTTATTCAAAATAGCCTAACAGTGATGATAACAACAAACCTAAACTGATCATAAACTTATTTTTTCCTCAAAAATACGTAACACAAAATATTTTTAAAAATTACTATCTATCCTAATTATTTTTAAAAATTAATGTACTATCTACAAACCTATCCTAATGTGCCAGTTCAAATCTTTTTCCTCTGATATTTAGTAGTTCACCTATTGATATAAATCCTGATTATTTCAGATAATGGTCATCAATATTATAAAAGAAATTAATCAAAGTGCCTTGGTGGAGAAATATCTGGAAAAATATGACAATTGGCCCAGTTACAAAATAATGAAAATTATAGTAGACATGTGCAGGAATGTTAGAACTCAGAATCTTAAATATAATTCAACAAATAATAAGTCGTCCATTTTTATTTTAGAAACATTTTTTGAAACCCTGCACTTTGGGAATCTTTTCTTGTTCTTTGAACTTCCACAGGAATATGGTCAATAATTATGTTTATAGGTTACGTATGCAAATGTCAGTATTTATTTTCTCATTCATAAATGAGTATATGTTTTGTTTTTGTTTTTGGAGATGCTCTGTCACCCAGGCTGTAGTGCAGTGGCGAGATCTCGGCTCACTGCAAATTCCACTTCCCGGGTTCAAGTGATTCTTCTGCCTCAGCCTCCTGGGTAGCTGGGACTACAGGCATACACCACCACGCCCATCTTATTTTGTATTTTTAGTAGACGTGGGGTTTCAACATATTGGCCAGGCTGGTCTCCTGACCTCATGATCCGCCTGCCTCGGCCTCCCAAAGTGCTAGGATTACAAGCATGAGTCACCATGTCCTGGGAAGTATACGTTTTATTGTAAGATTTTCTGTTTGAATTTATTTCCATGAAATAAAAGTTTTGTTTCTTTGATTTTCTGTCCAAACAGAGAAATCCATATAAATGCATATAGGTGCTCATGACCTAAAGGACTTCATTAACAAAGAAGAGGTTGCATGTAAAATAATTTCCCCTATGTGTGCGTTTGTCGTTTTAGAAATTGTAATCTGTCGTTTTAGAATTGGAAGGATATTTATATTGTAGAAGAAATCATTTCATCATGTTGTATATTCTTCGTACCACTGTAGTCCTTTTTAGAGACTTAGGGGTTCTCTTCTAAACTTAAAAATAATAATAAAATATAATGTGCTCCCTTTCCTTTGTGGGAAATTAAGCATTAGTCATTTGGTTTATAATCCAATCATAAAACTGTTACTTATTTTCTTTTTACATACTTTGTACATCTTTTTATATTACTCCTTGTGGTCTGCTTACTTACAAGGCGCCTTCCCGGAAACCTTTTTTTCCCACCTTTTTCTTTTCATGAATTTATTTTGATATAGCAGCATTTTTCTTTCAAATTTGGGGCATATAATTTTTATCTGAATAATAGCTGGAGCCTTAATTTTAATCAATTAAACGCATTTATTTACTGGTTTTAAATATTACTTTTGTTACTAATTTGTTTTTTTCTTTTTCAAAACTTTTCCGGATGAAGATCTTGTGACTCTTAATACAATTGCTATGTATAGTGTTCTACGAAGGTTTCACTCCTCTTTGTGGAAGAAGATTTCTCTAGCTCACTAGTAGATTGTCACCTGTGTAGAGAGCCGATGGTGTGGCAGGTGGTGTCTTAATATAATAACTGGGCTGAATTCCCAGAGTACAAAGCCATGCAAAAGAGTTAACAAATCATTTTATGATAAGCAAAATCAAGTAGGTTCATTCTGAATTCTCTTGTTCTTAATGTTTAAATTCCTTTAAGAAAGCTGTATAATTTTGGTCACATTTAATCTTTGCATTTCTGTAACTGATATTGTTTACATTTTTTTCTTTTGGTTAAAATGGTAAGAAGGAATAACTGGATTTTTATATCAAGATTCAGTATTATTTGGAGATTAGACCAGGTGGCTCATAATATGTAATAACAGGTTGAAACTTGGGACAAAAAAATTTCAATTCCATTTCTTTCATTGAATTTTTTGATGCTGGATTTCATCCCAATGTCCAGACAAAGAGGCACATAGCCCAGTACTCTTAACAAGCTTCCTTCTGAAAGCAGACATCTGTTGTGCATTAATTGTGCAAAGATAAAATAGTGAATGATGGATTGCTATTTCCCTAGGAACTTTATTAGTGCTCTCTGCTATTTATATTCCCAAAGAAGAAAGTGGGAAATATGCAGATCATGTGATGATCAGATACAAATGCTATTGTCATGAAAATTAATGTTACTTGACAATATTTTTTCTTCCTTTGGTGTTAGACAATAGTGTTATTCTCTGTACAAATAATTAGCATATTACTCAGGTTCATGCAACCCCAAGTGAGTTTTAATTATGATCCACATCAAAACCTTTGTGAGGTACTGGTTATAAATAGCATGTCCTTAACATTTTATCACAGGTCTTGATGAGACTATTCTAAATTTAGAAAGAGATTCCCTATAGTTGTCTTTAATTTGGATAATATTGGATAAATGTCCCTTATCAAGGTGACACATCATAAACACTTGAAATATTGCTACTGCAAGTGATCTCTGGGATGCTGACGTGTTCTTTCAGCTACAAATTTGCCACATAATTTCATAGCTTTGATTCTGCAGTTGCTATAGTACTCTGAAAAAATGCTCAGTGTTAGTCCGTCAAGGCATGAATTAAGAAGCACCAGCTTTGTAGGATGTCAAGTGCTTCACTCTCACTGGTCATGAAGCTGGCTTAATTTATGTAGCAGACAAGAAAAGAAAAAAAATCTCTGAGCTGCAATAAAGTGTTGACTAGAATGTTTTATATATACATATCAATAATCATACAGCATTATCTAGATTAATACATTGTAAAGCAATGTCAATTCTTGTTAGTTTTTTTAAGGCTTCTATGCCCACTTATCAAATCAATTTTTAAAGATTTTAAAAGTTCATCATATAGAGATAAAGCGTTATAATGTTATAAATTCAAGTGACACTATTATTTAAGATGATATTCTTAAGAACCTTGAACTTACTGGATATATTCAATTAGCTTAATTCCTTTGTAGAAAAGCTAGAATTAATTCTTCAGCTTAATATACAAAAATTATGGCAACTGAAAATGCATGTCATGCTTATTTTAAATTACTTTAACAGCTTTATTAAAATATAATTAATACACCATAAATTTTGCCCATTTTAAGAGTTCAGTGCAATTCAATAGTTATTAGTATCAACATCATGTTAAGTAACAATCACTATAATCTTATTTTAAAACAGTGTCATCATCTGAAAAACGAAAGCCTCTACACACGAGCAGTCATTCCCATTCTCCTGTTGCCCTAGTTCTTGCCAACTATGAATCTACTTTCCCTCTTTACAGACTTTCTGATTTTGGACACTTCATATAAAAGGATTCATAGAATTTGTGACCTTTCGTGACTGGCTTATTTTATTTAACATAATGTCTTCAAAGTTCATCATCTTGTAGCATGGATCAATGCTTCAGTCTTTGCATAGTTCATTCATCAGTTGATGGATATTTGGGTTGTTTACATTTTTGGCATTATTTTTGTGTAGATGTATTTTTTTCTTTACCTTGGGATTGTGAAATCATATGGTAACTCTATGTTTAACTTTTAAGGAACTGTCAAACTATTTTTCAAAATGGTTCCATCATTTTACATTTTCACATGCAATGTTAGAGGGTTTCAATTTCTCCACATTCTTAACAAAATTTATTAGTATCCATATTTTTTACTCTGGCCATCCTCCTTTGGTGTGAAGTGGTATCTTATTACGATTTTTATTTGAAATTTCCAAATGCTTAATGATGTTGAGCACATTTATATTTGCTAACTGGCCATTTGAATTTTTTCTTTGAAAAAAACCTATTCACATCTTTTGCTCATTTCTAAATTGGTTTGTCTTTTTATAATTGAGTTGCAGTTTATTTATTTATTTATTCTGGATACAAGTCCCTTCTCAGATATATAATTTGCAAATATTTACTCTTATTTCTCTCATTCTGTGGATTGGATTGTCTTTCCACTTTCTTGATAGAGTTATTCGAAGCTTACAACTTTTAAATAGTTTCTGATTAAGTCCAGTTTGTTTATTTTTCTCTGTTGTTGCTTGTGCTTTTGATGCTGTGTATGTTCCTCAAATCCAATGTCATAAAGGAAACCATCGTTCTCAGCAAACTATCGCAAGGACAAAAAACCAAACACCACATGTTCTCACTCATAGGTGGGAATTGAACAATGAGAACATTTGGACATAGGAAGGGAAACATCACACACCGGGGCCTGTTGTGGGGTGGGGGGAGGGGGGAGGGATAGCATTAGGAGATATACCTAATGTAATGACGAGTTAACGGGTGCAGCACACAAACATAGCACATGCATACATATGTAACAAACCTGCATGTTGTGCACATGTACCCTAGAACTTAAAGTATAATTAAAAAAAAAAAAAGATTTACTCTCATGTTTTCTTCTAAGGGTTTTATAGTTTTAGCTTGCACATTTGGGTCTATGATCTCTGTTGAGTTATCTTTGGGGAATGGTATAAAGGGTAGGTTCAACTTCATTATTTTCTTTGTCAATAGCTAGATTCCAGAATAATTTGTTGAAAAGATTATGATTTCCTGATTGAAATATCTTGGCACTCATGTCAAAAAACAATTGACTATAAATGTAAGATTTTCTTTTTGAACTTTGGACACAATTATATTCCATTGATCTATATGTCTGTACTTAGGCCAGTAAAACATTGTCTTGAGTATTATAGCTTTTCTACTGAAAAGTACTGAAATTAACAAATGTGAGTTATCCAAATTTATTCTTCTTCTGTAAAATTGTTCTAAAATTTTCTAAAATTGTTCTGCACAAAAGTCCAGCCACTTGGAAGGTTATTCTGTTATAGCTTTTGTCACATAAGATGACAATAAAGACTTTTGGGTAATAATTGGTTCAAAATATTGAGAATATGGCTTTTTATCATTTCAGTCACTGTAATGGTCCACTTAAACTGTCTCCGCCCTGTTTGCAAACAAACCATACCCTTAAAATGGCAGTCTCTCAAATCTGAACCTGTATTGTTCCGTATATAATTATTCAATTTTACCAATTTATTTATAAGCAAGCATTTTACCTTTCACTCTAAAGAATTTAATTCAAGAATTGAGTATTCCCCTGAGATATCCTCATATTCATTTCATTAACTCTATACATACAACAATTGCATTATCAGTATACCATATTAGAAACATTATTGTTTATAGATCTCAAAGTTCAATAAATGATTTAGGCAATTCATTTATCCAACAATAGCTTGTCTAATATTTCTGAAACATTTTAACAATCATCCAGTAGGCAAGGATGCTAATTAATTTACATGGAAGGTATTTGGTAAATATTTAGTAAGCAGTTCAATGAAAATGTGAAAATCCTGTGAAATTCAATGGTCTTTGTTGGAAAAAATGAAATTCTGTAGGTACACTACCTAAGTAATTCTTGAAGATCAGAATCATCATCGTGGGTTACAAAACTAGAGGACATTTGAAGTTTTTGGATTCATAAGATTAAAATTATCTAATAGTTTCCATATAGGCAGTAAAAAGATGTGATATTGGAGGACCTGAAATTGATTCTGACATTGAAATATACGTAGAATCATGTAGCAAATGCTATATATATAGTAAATTTCTCAAAAGACAACTGCTTTCTACCTGAGATCACCAAGAAGTTTTAGTAAAATGTCTTTATTGGTTTTACTGAGGTTTTTTTTTTTTTTTTCCCAGATGGAGAGTTCATTGTCGTATAGTCCTTAATAAAATGGACCAGAATATTTCACTTCCAATTATAAATATCAGGGCAAAATTTACTCTGTATTAGTGATTCAAAACTGGCAAATTTCCATGGATGCTTATTTCTTGTCAAGGTTCTGCATTGCATGAGATGCATTTAGGGAATTTGTGAACAGGAACTTAGCTGAATTTTTGCCATCATTCCTCATTACCCTAATCAATTCCAAGCTGGACAGATTATAAGGACACCCCACTGTGGATGCCCTGGAGCAGAATTGGAGCAGATTGGCCAAAAATACTTGCCAGAATTCCTGATGCTCAACTTGTCACTTCAAGTTCCATGGCAGGAATTGGTCCTGTTCTATTGCTAATGGAAAGATGTATTAAAATTGGTTATCAACTGCTTCCACTGGGATTTAGATAAAGTTTTATAATACCAATAAAAAGAGGTAGAATGTACTTGCTGCAATCTGCAGCATCTAACAGGCTTTTGTAGCCATTTCTATGTGTTATATTTTATTTTTCATGATAGAAATTACTATTTTTTAATAACTGTAATACCCTTTTAGCTGAAATCATTATCCCCAAATTATGAAGATTTAGAATATAGCTGAATCCTTGTTATCTTGTCAGTTTGATGTGATTCTAAGATATGGTTTGAATGTGTTTTACTTGAGACATAAATTTTTGGGAATGTACCCGGATTTTAGCAAGATGACCTGGGTCCTTACCAGAGTAGCAATAGGAACAAAGGAAGTATTCTGTACGCAAAGTAAATATTGAATTGGATTCATCTGGCATACTAAGCTTTAGGAAATTATTTATATAGAAATTTCAAATTATGGCCTACTTGCTTGGCAATGACTTTTAACAACAGTGAAAGGGCATCTGTTGCTTTAGCCTATCCAGCATTCATTTGTTTTTTTTTTAACAAACAGTATTCCAGGCTCTTGAAATACAAGCATGAATACAATGAATACCCCTGCTGCATGGGATTTGCATTATGAAATGAAAAGGAGAGAAACAGAGGCCATTAAAATATAGATCTTGTAACTCTAGATCTAGAAACTAGATCTTAGAAAATATCAGAATTTCTAAAGTGGGTGCAGGCGGCAGTATTAAATATGGTGTTTGGCCTAAGCTTTGAGTAAATACATGAAAGATGATAAAGAAAGTGAATCCTTCAGATATCTCTTAAAGAAAGATTTGGGGAAGAAGGAACAGTCAGTACACATCCTTAATTGAAGTTATCAAATAGAGAAAAACAGGTGATATGACAGTGCACTGCATATCAATGAAGCTATGTATGTTGTGTATTATATATGTGCGTGTGTGTATAGTGTATGTGTGTATATGTGCGTATATATACGTATATATACGCACACATATATGTATATACACATATACATATATACACACATACACACATATATACACACACATACAGACATATATACACACACATACACATTACTGTTTGCAAAGTTTCGGCATTGCATGAGCTTCATTCAGGGAATTTGTGAACAGATACTTAGCTGAATTTTTGCCATCATTCCTAATTACCATAACCAAATTCCAAGCTGGACAGATTATAAAGACACCCCACTGTGGATGTCATGGATGTGTGGACACACACACATCCATATATACAAACACATCCGTATACATACACACACACACATCCCGTGTATATCACATTTAGAATATATGGTTGTAACAACATCAAGGGGCTCACAGTCTATAAGGGACAGAAATAGAAAATGCTGATTATAATTTAGCTTTATAAGTTCAAGGATAAAGGTCAACAAGAGGTAAAATAAAGTGTCTAATGAAAGCGACATCTGTCAAGCCAGAGTAATTGTACTGCTCTTCCAAGTGTGTTCCAAGGACAAGCGGCATCAGCATCAGTATTACCTGGAGACTGGTTGAAATGCAAACATTTTGAGCCCCACCTGAGACTCACTGAGTCGTTATTTTCATTGTATCGGGATTCTAAGGTGATTTATGAGAAGGTTAACAAAAGAAGAAAGAACATGAGCAAAGGCATGAGGGAAGAGAAATAATAAAACAAATACCACCAACAACAATAAGTCAGCCTTGTTTTGTATAGAGAAATAGAAAAATTCAGAATATAACAAAATAGATTACCCTGATAGAAGGTGAGAGAAGACAGTACATTGGAGGAGGCTTTGTGTGTTAATCTGAATACTGAGTCTAATCTTGTAGCACTGGGGGCTATTGAGGGACTTGTTACTTGGGGCTAAATGGTCACAATAACCCCACCTAGGTCTTTGATGTAGACCAGATGAGAGATTGTAAAAGCCTAGATTACACCTCAGGTACTTTCCATTGCTTTTAAAACATCCTTCAAATTAAATTAAATGTTGACTTTTTTATTGTAAATTTTATAAGAGCTTGAAACAAATTTATAAAATATCAAAATGTTTAAGCAACAAAATGAATAATTAATAATATCACAGCCACCTCTATCACTATTTTATTGGTATTTTTGTTTTTATTTTTATATATAATAATTTTTTGCAAGAAATGTCATAAATTATGCACAGTGTTGTAAGGATTGTCAACTCAAATAGCATAAAATGGCCCTATGAAATCTGAATAAACATTTTAATGTCTGCAGAACGTTCCATTTTAATATCTGCAGACTATAATTAAACATAATATTTTCAGTTACCATTTAGGTTAATTTGAATTTTTCATGATCATAATGGAGTCTATTTGTGCAAAATGTTTTATGTGTTTCTGATATTATTTCTCATACATTCCAATACATAATGAATAAAACATGAATATTTTAGGGCTTTTGGTATGGCTTAGATTTAGAAATGCCTTCCAAAATGTGCTCCAATTCATATTCCCACCATTCTCATAATTTTGGTTATTAACATTTTTCTTGACCAAAAATATACATACCCTCTTTAAAAGATGAACTATACAAACATAAAGATATAAAGCACCCATAATCCTACTTGCTAGGGATAATTTTCCACTAACTTTTTACAGTATTTCCTTCCAACCATGTCTATTCAGTCACATATTTCATATCCATCTCTATACAACTGTGTTTTTGTGTATAAATGCATTTACACACTGATTTAGATATTCTCTCTGTATATTTATTAATATACACAAGCATTCACACACACACACTCTCTAACATCGTCTTTGTATTCCTAACAAATATGCATTAAAGGCATTATATAAAACTTGTTTCAATGAAAAATAGAGTCAATTATTTCTTCAGATATTTCATAAATGCATATCCATAAATCTTAAACATTGTTGAGTGGCTCAATGTTTGATTAGGCTACAGTTTTTATTAAATATATACTAATCTTTTCCTTTCATCAGTTGCTCTTGTCATTAGCAAAGCCCTTGCATATTTTTGTCACTTCTTATCACTGGTTACTAAAGAACCATTCAGACAGAGCAGCAGGGGGGTTCCTGTGCTTACTACGTTGCAACCATATGTCATCTCCATCGTGAAAATGTCACTTTCCAGATTTTAGATCTAGAATATCTAATTGAAGACACAAAGCTATCTAGAGTATTCCATTGGAGTTAGAAAAGTGAAAGCCATAGGAAAACAGCATGTATTTATTTTAATATTAAGATCCTACCCTATATGCAGTTGTAGAGCTTGCTTTCATTAAATTAACATTATATAATAATATACATTTTTTCCAAAGTTATTTTGTTTCTTGAATATTATTCTAACACAGATATACCAATATTTTAATTATTTCACTAATTTGGGACATGTGTCCATTGTTGTTTTGCTATCATAGGTTACTTACCAAAATAAACATCTATTATTTATTCTAAGTTTTCTGCATCTCCGAATATTTTCTATCACTATTGGTACCATTCGATATTATTATATTGATGTTTTAGATTGGATGGTTGTACTCTTTTTGATTAGATGGTTGTACTCTTTTTAATTATATGTGTGGATTTGGTTAGATTACCTAAAGTTTCTTACGTGCTCTTCAATATTTTGATGTATTATAAAGTCTCAAGTAGCCACAAAATGCATGATTATATATTTGCTCTTCCATTTTATTTAATTGAAATTTAGTTATTCAATGTTTAATAAACTTATTTTTGCCCTTTATTACTTCTAGTCTCTATTTTGAAGTATTGTTAGCAGTAGAAACAAATCTTGGGAACTCACGTTTTACAAAATTATTAGAGGAAAATATGGCAATGAATCATCACAATATGTTAATGTAATAGTAAGGATTTTTTCCTACTCTCTAATTCTAAAGTTATATAAGATATTTCATTCAAATCCTGATTGGGCCACCTTTACTTTTGCAATTAAATTATGTTGCTTAGACTAAATTTTCTTTACTTCATTTACTCTATGAGATAAATCTTAGATCTTTTATGAGGCGGGGGAAAGACTTATAAGGTACCCTGATTTAACGGACCATAAAATGAACTTATATATTAAATGAGGAATGATATATATACACTGAAGTTTATTTTTCAACTGCAAAATCTTCTGAAAAGTTAATCCCTAATATTTTATTATCATTTATCCTTTTAGGTGTGCCTGGTGGCATTACCCATTTCACTATTGCTACTAAACCAATATTTTATTTTTATGTGAAAACTCATGAGTCAAAGTTACATATAATATTTATTTCTTGTATTTTTTTATTTTTGAAACATTGAGGCACATTAAACAAATTATATCGATTTAGATTTAGATTAGATGCAGGTTTTTTTGTTTGTTTGTTTTAGTGTGATGACTTTCTCAGTGTTAAATTTGACTCTGTGGCTAAGGTTTTGATCAATTTGATGGTATTAAAATGTCAGTTTAGTCAATAACAAGATCAAGCAAAAGGATTATTGAGATTTCTCGTTAACTATCCTCTGGATATTTGACAGAAATTCTTGAATCGGTTGATTCCTTTACTAATACGTATTCTACCTCCAACCATATCTATTGATTTTATCACTCTGTAGTAGAAGTATGTTTGATAAGCAGGGTTTAAAATGTGTTAAAGGTTTGTGATTATGTGGATATTGAAGTTGTCTTATTTTTACTTAGATGAATGAGACAAAATTAATCTCTGTGTTTTTTAAGATTGGTTGCTATGTTATTAAACTTAAAAAATTCGTTTCTGAAAGGTTAAATTAAAAATAAATGGTATCAATATCAGTAGCCTCTCTACCATTTTGAATCTAATTTTTAAACCTGGGTGAGGTAAGAGGCATATGAGAGCCCACAGATAGGAAGCTTCAAGCTGGACTGAAAAAGAAAGAGAAAAAGCAAATGCCTGAAAAGTTCCTGCCATTACTGTTGCTGTCAGAAAGAGGAGAGAATTAGGTTAGAGTGTTAGAGTTAAAAGAAATCAAGGCCCAAAGGAACATGCAAAATCATAAATATGGCATTAGCTATTATGTTACTGAGCAAAAAAAAAAAAAAAAAAAAGATTTTAATACATGCAGGTAAGCAGTCAGAAAGTTGAAGGGTATTTTATCTCTTATTACAGAATCAAAGCAGCACTTATTATATATCATCCTACTTTTAGTACACAGCATGTACTCTATTTGCATTAGTTACATTGAGCTTACTCAGATGTCCTGTTTTTCATAATTCTTTATCAGGTTTATGCTGACATGTTGTTATTTATAATTTTTACCAGTTCCTCTTATAGTTACCCCGATAGTGTGTCTTGGACTTATGGTTAACATGACCTATGCGTATTGGATACAAGTTTGCCCGCTATATTATATAACCATTTTTATCACTCTAGATTACTGCTCCTTTGATCTTTTCCTGTATTTCTACAAAAGTTTACTATTTCATCTTCCAGCTTCCCCTGTGGACCCGCTATAAATGATTGGCTTGTTTAATGCCCAAAGCCCTTCCATTCAACTTGGGACAAAACCCTAACTCCTTTCTATGCCCCCAGATTGTTACGTGCCTGGATTCTGACCATTAGCATTTCAGCTTACATATCTTTACTTCTCTCTTTTTTTCTTTTGTAGCCTAGCTAGCAGTCCATCTTACGAATTTTTTCAAATAACCACCTCCTGGATTCACTGACCTTTTGCATAGTTTTTCATGTCTCAATTGCTCTTATTTGCTGTGTTTTGCTAGCTTTGGGGTTGGTTTGCTCTTGCTTCACTAGTTCTTCTAGTTGTGATGTTATTCAGCCCTTTCCAAACCAGGCGGTCAGTTCCTCTTACATCACTGTGTTTATTTTTTCCTTGGAGTTTATCACAAATTACCCTGTTGAGTTATGGATTTTTTGTTGTTGTTTTCCTCTCTCCTTGCTACTACCCCAATTTGAATGTCAGAACTAAGGCAGCAAGGGTCTCCTCTGACTTATTCGTGGTTGTATTCATTACCATCAGCCATTTGGTATAGAACATTTTCTAACCAGGTTTGAAAGGAAGAAAAGAAGGGTGGAACGAATGGAGGAGGAGCAGCATGGAAAAACTGGAAAGTTCTCTTTTTCAAAAATCACATAATAAGAAGTCATAAAATAATATTACAATAAATTATTGAACTATATATTAAACATTCAGATTTACAACATAGGAATGAAATTTCGCCAAACTAGCAGATGAAAAAATTTAAATAAAGTAAAATTTAAGGGATAACTTCAGATTTCTAATGGCCAAATCAACCTGTTTCATACCTCAAAGCTGCCACTAAGATGAAATCACAACTGGAGAAGATTTGGCAGCAATGTTTCCTCAAACCTGCTCATTTGGTCTTATCTACATGGCTATTACTTTAAAGCTACCACCATGTCTTACTGCATCCCCAGCATTCATCACCTAACAGCTTTACCTGTCCTACTTTTCTCTAACAAAATCATGGTGGTCTTTAAAAAGAATTTATATTAGCTCAATACTCAGCACCCTGTACCTCAGTACCCTGAATCATAAATTCACTTAAGAAGTATGTAATTATAACCATTTCTGTCACTCCAGATTACTATAATAATCTCCACTTCCTTAAACACTGGGCCACAGATCTACTGAATTATTTTCAGGGATTGAGTGTAGGGAGTTTATTCTTAAAAGAAATATGATGAGTAGTATTTATGAAATAAACTTTTGAAAGAGATTTGAAAAGCAAAGCTTGAGAATAATGTATGTGTGGCAACGCTATGGAAATGCTGTTCCTATCCCTAATTAAGCCTGAAAGAATTTTCTTAAAAGTTCTACAATACATCCCGGTTGTTTTCAGATTTTATAAGCACAGCATCACCTGAAGGAAGTGGAAATAAATTGCGTGAGAACTGCCCCTGAGATCTTAGTTCAGAATGTCTGCTAAGGGGTCCATGAAAGTAATTTTTTAAAAACATTCCCAGCTATTGCATTGAGTATGTGGCCAGCTTTTTAGAAAGAACAAGGGCAAAACCAAAACCAAAGCAAAAAAATATATTACCAATACTACATTGAAAGAATGATTTAATGGTAAAAATCTATCTCCATAATTGAATATAAATCTTTTTACCTGCCATAAAGCAAGGCATCCTACTGACTGTAGGCTGGAGGTTAAGAGTTTGAGGTTGTGGAATCTAGCTGTCTGGTTCAAACGCTAATGAACCATGATTCTACTTCTAATGAACATTGCTTCCAAAAACAATTAACACAATATTCTCATTTTGCCACAATAACTTTGGTTCTTAATCACAGGACCATTGTGCAGATTAAATGAAAGCATTGAAAACGGTGCCAAAGGCATAGTATGTTCTCAATATGTATTGTCGTCTCAAATGGCAAATGCATGTAATAGTTCTCCTGGGAAACCCTGTACATTTGCCAAATTCAACAAGTATTTTCCCTCCAGAGAAGCCAATATGAAATATTTGAAGTGAATAACTCTGAGAAAGACTGATTGAAGGAAGACAGCTATGCTGAGGACCATTATTTCTGTGTTTTGATATTTATAGAGAGCTTCCTTAGGATTTTAATAGTTAACTTACCTCTGCTGTGTGAGATAGTTTAACATTATTATTTCCTTTTTAAAATGAGGAAACTGAAGCTCACATGACTTCCTGTTTACATATGCAAAACAAAGGAACAGTAACAGTTGAGAACCACGTTTGGGATTTGGGATCTCTTCCTTAAGTGCCAATGAATCTCTCTAAATGATTGTTTCTGTTTTACTTTATGTATATTATATTAGGCAGCATGGGCTGCCATAACGAAATACCACAAATTGAGTAGCTTAAATAACAGGAATTTATTTTTTCACATTTCTGGAGTCTGTACGTTCAGAGTCTCAAAGTACCAGCCAGGTTGGTCTTTCATGAGGCCCCTCTTCTTGGTTTGCAGATTGCCGCCTTCTTGCCGAGACCTTGCATCACCTTTTATTGTTGTGTGTGCGCTCCTGTAATCTCTTTCTCTTCTTATTTGAATACCAGTCCTACTGCATTAGGGCCCCGCTCTTACAACTTCATTTAGCCTTAATTACCTTCTTACTCTACTTCCAGATACAGTCACATTGGGGTTTAATGCTTCAATATATGAATTTGGGTTGGAGGGAACACAATTCAGTTCCTAAAACGTATCAATAGTAAGTTATTCATGAAGCATTCAATATATCAAAACATAACAAATGACAACAAAAATATAATTATGATAAAATGAATACAAATTTTCCAGTGAATAAAATATGTAATAAACTTAAATTACTAACATGTTAATCATTTCCTTCTGTGATAAAATACTCTAAATATTATGGTTTTAAATGTATTATAACTATGTTTTTACTAATCAATAGACTGTTCATAAATACACATTCTTAATACAAAAAAAACAATTATACTGATGAATCATTTTTTAATTACTTTTACATTTTAAAGATACATTTTACTTAAAGTATCATACTGTATTCAAACTCCAATGTCTTTAATAGTTGGACCAAAATATTTCCTTTTTATTTTTTACTTTTATTTTAGGTTTGATGGTACATGTGCAGGTTTCTTACACGGGTAAACTGCATGTCACAGGGGCGTGGCATACAGATTACTTCATCACCCAGATAATAAGCATAGCGCCCAATAGGTATCTTTTCTGATCCTCTCCCTCTTCCCACCCTCTACCCTCAAGTAGGTCCCAGTGTCTGTTGTTTCCCTGTTTGTGTCCATGTGCTCTTGTTGTTTAGCTCCCACTTATATGTGAGAACATATGGTATTTGGTTTTCTGTTCCTGTGTTATTTTGCTTAGGATAATGACCCCTAGCACAATCTATGTTGCTGCAAAAGACATAAACTCATTCTTTTTTATAGCTGCATGGTGTCCCATGGTGTACGTGTACCACATTTTGTTTAGTCTACTGTTGATGGGCATATAAGTTGATTGTCTTTGGATATTTTGGATAGTGCTGCAATGAACATATGCATGCTTATGTCTTTGTGGTAGAATGATTTATACTCCTTTGAGTATATACCCAATGCTGGGTCAAACGGTAATTCTGTTTTAAGTATTTGGAGGATTCACCACACTGCTTTCCCAGAATGGCTGAACTAATTTACACTCCCACCCAAAATGTATAGGCATTCCCTATCCTCTGAAACCTCTCCAGCATCTATTATGTTTTGACTGGTAAATAATAGCCATTGTGACTGGTATAAGATGGTATCTCATTGTGGTTTTTATTTGCATTTCTCTAATAATTAGGCTGAGCATTTTATAATATGCTTATTGGATGCATGAATGTCTTCTTTTCAGAACTGTCTGTTTATGTCCTCGGCCTACTTTTTAATGGTGTTGTTTTCCTTTTGTAAATTTTTTAAGTTCCTCATGCATTCCAGATATTAGACCTTTGTCAGATGAATGGTTTGCAAAAACTTTCTCTCATTCTGTAGGTTGTCTGTTTACTCTTATGATACTTTATTTTGCTGTTCAGAAGGTCTTTAATTAGATCCCATTTGTCAATTTTTGCTTTTGTTGCAATTGCTTTTGGCATCTTTGTCAGTGAAATATTTGTCAGGTCCTATGTACAGAATGGTATTTCCTAGGTTATATTCCAGGATTTTTATAGTTTCAGGTTTTACATTTAAGTCTTTATAATTCATCTTGAGTTGATTTTTGTATATGATATAAGAAAGGGATCCAGTTTCAATCTTCTGCATATGGCTAGCCAGTTATCCCAGCATCATTTATTCGATAGGGAGTCCTTTTGCCATTGCTTGTTTTTGTCAGTTTTGTTGAAGATCAGATAGTTATATGCATGTGCCATTATTTCTGGGATCTTTATTCTATTCCATTGGTCTATGTGTCTATTTTTGTATCAGTACCATGCTGTTTTGGTTACTGTAGCCTTGTGGTATAATTTGAAGTTGGGTAATGTGATGTCTCCAGTTTTGTTCTTTTTGCTTAGAATTGCCTTGGCTATTTGGGCTCTTTTTGCAGAGACACAACAACAGCAAAAAAAACTTCAGGCCAATATGCTCAATGAACATAGATACAAAAAGTCCTCAACAAAATACTAGAAAACTGAATCTGCCATCATATCAAAAAGCTAATGCACCATGATCAAGTAGGCTTTATCCCTGGGATGGCAATCAATAAATGTGATTCATCACATGAAGAGAGCTAAGGACAAAAACCACGTGATTATCTCAATAGATACTGCAAACACTTTCACTAAAATCGAATATCCCTTCATGTTAAAAACCCTCAATAAACTAGGCATTGAAGGACCATGCTTCAAAATATTAAGAGCCACCTAAGACAAACCCACAACCAACATTACACTGAATGAGCAAAAGCCAGAAGCATTCCCTGTGAAAACCAGTACAAGACAAAGATGCCTTGTCTCACCACTCCTATTCAACATAGTATGAGAAGTCCTGACTAGAGCTATCAGGCAAGAGAGAAATAAAAGGCATCCAAATTGGACGAGAGAATGTCAAACTATCCCTGTTTGCAGATGACATGATTCTATATCTAAAAAAACCTCATCATCTGTTCCCAAAAGCTCCTTGATCTGATAAAAAACTTCAGCAAAGTTTCAGGATACAAAATCAATGTACAATAATCAGTAGCATTCTTAAACACCAACATCTGAGCCTAGAGTCATATAAGGAATGTAGTGCCCTTCACAATAGCCCCCAAAAGAATAAAATACCTAGGAATACAGCTAACCAGGGAGGTAAAAGATCTCTACAATGAGAGTTACACTGCTCAAATAAATCAGATATGACACAAACAAATGGAAAATAATTTCATGTTCATGGATAGGAAGAATCAATATTGCATAAATGGCCATACTGCCCAAAGCAACTTACAGATTAAATGCTATTCCTATCAAACTACTAAAATGTTTCTTAAATATCTAATAATACCTGTAAGTTAACTTCCTAAATATCATAGCCCACATTGATATTCAAATACTAAAATCTAAAATAATAGAGCAGAATTTAAAAATTTATGAATCAAAGAAAAAGTTTAAAAGGAACATTTCTCATTCATCTATTAAATTATTTAGGAACTGTCCTAAGTACTGGCACTGTAATGCCAAATAAGTGGTGGTTGTTTTTTTTTTCCAGTAGGTATACAGGTGAGAAGATGAAAATGTAAAATAAGTTGAGGGTCCAGAATAATATTAGTCAAACATTATTATTAGCCTATTACCTAATTGCATTTTTAATCTTGAACCTATATAACAGAATGAAAATCTTTCTAAAAATAAATTTTTAATGAGGCATGAATGTTAAACATTCTGGTTTCTCCATAGAAAATGGAAACTAAGAAAAGTGAAATCAACAAATATGTGTGAGTTTGATACAAGGGGAAACTTCTATGGTAAGAAAGTAAACTTGTGCCATCTCTGTAAATTAGGAATTATAGATAGCAATGAAATGTGGGTATTACTGAAAAAATGTCCAAATGCTTGAAATTCAGAAATAAGACTAAATATTATTTGGGAGTTCATTATGATATAAACAAAATGTTCATTCTGTAAGCATAAATAGTTGATGAGAAGAGTTTACAGAATGCCATTTATCCATCAGGGTACTTAAAAAAAACCTCCTCTCCCCCCACACCCCTTAAATCTATATAATTCCTTCTAAATTTAAATTGATTTCACTTTAATAACGCTGGTACAGAGATCAATCAGTTGGGATCTGGTTATCTTTAACAATGGTTTGACTTTGTATAGAGGAGGATTGATATTTCTCGCAATTTTAATAAATACTGAAATTAGTGTTTTATTCTATAGTGCCAAGGATCAGCAATCTACTTCAAGGGAAAAGCAAGATTTTTGTCTGTAAGCTGAATATGTGTGGAAAATTCCCCAACATTGTAAAATATTCAGTTGGAAGAATAAAGGTGCTAAAAATTACTGTGTGGAAGGGAGGAGAATAAAACCACACAAATCCACCCCATGGAAGCCCCAGTAACGCCAAGAAGAAAACAACCTGGCCACTTAGCAAATAAAACACTTCTTAAAACATTTTAATGGTTAACCTGGAAAAACACAATTAGTAGTACTCGAGGAAGATACTTTTTGTTGTGGATTTTTTTCTTAAAAAGAGCAGTTCAAAGCCCAGACCTCAGAGCTTATTTAGAGTATGTCAGGGTCCATTGCTTAAATTTTGCATTGCATTTTTTTTTTTTTTTTTTTTTTTTGAGACCGAGTCTCACTCTGTTGCCCAGGCTGGAGTGCAGTGGCTCAATCTCGGCTCACTGCAACCTCCGCCTGCCGAGTTCAAACAATTCTCCTGCCTCAGCCTCCTGAGTAGCTGGGATTACAGGCACCCGCCACCATGCCCAGCTAATTTTTGTATTTTTAGTAGAGGTGAGGTTTCACTATGTTGGTTAGGCTGGTCTTGAACTCCTCACTCAAGTGATCCACCTGCCTCGGCCTCCGAAAGTGTTGGTATTACAGGCATGAGCCACCGTGCACGGTCTTAAATCTGCATGTCTAAAACCCTGATATTGTCTATGAGCCAAGAGTTGAAGGAGCAAATTACAGACAGATTCATTGTAATTCAACTCAAATGTTTGCATATAATTTCAATTTGTTAGTATACAGGACAAAATAGAACTTCAATAAGATGAGATGCTCATGCATATCACCCTTGTTGAAAACTTCTAAAACCTTGTGAATCTATCATTTCTGCTTTGTTTTAGTCATCACCTTAGATTAAGTGTTGTTCTTTCTATTTTTGCCTTGTGGGATATTCTGCCTGTAAGATGACTGCTGCACTTCAGATATTAAATGCTCATTTTACTGCATTAACTTGCCTAGTCACGATAGTGCCTTCGTGGTGTAGCCAAGAATCACTTATAATAGCAGTACCCATAATTACATTTCACATTAATTTTCATTGTCCTTCTACTAAAACAAGTTTAGGTTAGATAACGTATGCTAAATGCTTCATATCCAGTACCACATAATGCATCTATAAAGGTTATCTTATTTCATCTTCATAACATGACTATAAGCACAACCATTTTAAAGGTGGAGAGTATTAGGCTCTCTGTGGATATGAAACTTGCTCTAAGACACACACGGGAAAACTGTAATATGAACCCTAATTGATTTCAAAGCTTAAAGAAATATTTCAAAATGCAATGGAGCTTATCTTAAAATACCTTATTTCAATTAGGAGAAAAAAAAAAAAGGCTAATTTTTAGAAAACCAAGGAATGTTTACCTAGGTGTTAAGTTTCAGTAAAACAAATGTTCAGTTAATAAGACTATTTATTTTAGAGACAGGGCCTTGCTCTGTCACTCAGGCTGGTGTACAGTGGTACAATCATAGCTCACCATAATCCTGAACTCCTAGGCCCAAGCCATCTTCCTGCCTCAGCTTACCAAGTAGCTGAGACTACAGGCATGTGCCACCAGGCCTGGCTATTTTTATTTTTTCTTTAAGAAATGGGGTCCCACAACCTGGTCCAGGCAGGTCCTGAACTTGTGGCTTCAAGTAATCCTTCTGCCTTAGCCTCCCAAAGTGCTGAGATTGTAGATTTGAGTCTCTTTTCCTGGCCTAATAAGGCAATTTACTTACTAGACACATACAACAAAACTTGTAAAATACATTTTTATTTTATTTTTTGGAAAAATAACTGTAAAAGTTTAATATCATAAGATATAAAATTCCTAAAACTAAATTTAATAAAATTAAACCTCCTGAGAAGAAACTTTGCAAGGCTTCTAAGGAGAAAATTATATATTTAGTTGAGAAGCCTTAAAGATGACCTAAGTAAAATTTAAAATACACTGTGTTTTGGGCAAAAGCATTAAATACTGAAATAATGTCAAATATACTTAAATTATCCCATAGAGTTAATGAAACTCCAGGTTAAATGCAAATATAGTTCTTCATGAAATTTGCTATGCTGTTTTTGAAATTTATAAAGAATCAAGAATAATCAAGATATTTCTGAGGAAAAAGAACTGGGAAAAGGGATCTTTTACTATTGTATGTCAAAATTTATAATGAAAGCTATAGTAATTCAGGCAATGTGCAGGACCAAATAAATTATCCAAAAAAGGGAGTGTCTGCTGTCAGACTTTATAAAAGAAACTTTATACATGAAATATACAGAATTTTGACATATGACAGATTTGATATGTCAGATCAATTGAGAGAACTCTATTCAATATTTGCACTTATGTACCTTTCAAAATGTGTTTGTATAGGAAAACAATAAAATTGGATTTCTATCTCACGTAATGTGAAAATTAACTCCTGCTTGGTCAAGAACATAAATGACAAGTGCAAAACATGAAAAAAAAATAGTGAAAATACAGAATAACATTTTTCTATAGTTGGCGTACAAGTCCCAACTGTAAGAGAAAATATTGATGTATTTCATAATTTAATAAAAATAACTATGATTAAACCAAAGATCTCTTAAATGGAAAAAAAAATTACAAACCTGCCAAAAATGCCTGGGACTCTTGTGACCAACAAAGGAATAGTATTAACATTATAACATGAATATATACAGAAAAAAACAAATGGAAAAATGCCAAAATAGAGTAATGAGCAAAATGCCTGAATAAACACACAAAAGAAAAATATTAATCTAATAAAAATATAAAGAGGTATTATACATAATTATTGATCAGGGATTGATAAAAGTTTTCAAATGTCACATCAAGAGTTAATGAAAATGTGATGAAACTTGATCCCTTCTAATTATTTTATTGAGTTAAATTAGTAAACAATTTTGGGAGACATTTTGGTATTACCTTGTGAAATTTAGTATTATAACAAGTATAATCTGGTGATTCTACTCCTACACATGCCTCAAGAGAAAAGTTTTAACAGATGAAACACATCTATATCTACCTATCATCTGTTATACACACACACACATATATACATATATGACACATATATCATATATATATCATATATGTATATATGTGTGTGTGTGTATAACAGATGATAGATAGTTGCACTTATGTACCTTTCAAAGGTACCTTTCAAAATGTGTTTGTATAGGAAAAAAATTGGATTTCTATATATAATATATAATTGTGTGTGTGTGTGTGCATGTGTGTCAACAATAGGGATATAATCTGAAAATATCATCGTTAGGCAATTTTGTCTTTGTGTGAAGGTCATAGATTTAGACGGTTTAGTCTGCTCCATTATATAGCTCCATTAAAATCTTATGTGACCACTACCTTATATGCATCCATTTTTAACCAGAAAGTCATTATGCAGTGCATTACTATATATCTATCCAGTTGGCCCTCCATATCCATGGATTCCACATTATTGGAATCAACCAATCAACCACAAATCAAAAATATTTTTTTAAAATGCATCTGTACTGAACATGTACAGATTTTTGTCATTATTCCCTAAACAAAACAACAACTAGTTATATACCATTTATATATATTATATACTGTATTAGGTATTATAAGTAATCTAGAGACTATTTAAAATATAGAGGAGGATATGCATAGAAATTGGCAAATACTATCCCATTTTATATTAGTGACTTGAGCATGTGTGGATCTGGAAATCTGCAGAAGGTCTTGGAACCAATCTCCTATGGATACCAAGGGACCTAGGATATATGAATGTTCAGAGCATCACAAGGCTGGAGACAATGTAAATACTCATGGAAAAGAGGGTAGGTGTATATGTCATGGCATATTAATACAGTGCTATAATACAGGGAGGACAAAGAGACCACAGAGGAAACATTACTACAGACAAGTCTTAGCCATTGGATTTAAAAAACAAGAATATTACATATAGCATGAAATACCTTTTTTAGTTAAAGCAATTAAAATGATACATTTTCAATAATATATATATTTTGCATATATATATACACTTAGCATATGTATATGTGAATATGTATAAACACACATGTGTATTTTGTTCAAAGCCATGGGAATAAAACACACAAGTTATAGTTCAGTGACTTATAGCTAGGGGAGGCAAGAGTGGAAATGGAGGAAGAGTGGCTACATAGAAAGGATTTTGTCAGATATTTCAGAGATCATTTTGAGGTTTGTTTTATTACTGAATATGTACGTTAACTCTATTAAATGAATATTTTCATTTATTCATGCACATATACAAAAGAAACACGTACACTACTGGTAAGCTACTATCATACAAAAAATACACCTTGTTTTTAAAGGGTTATTTTATTTCAACTACTTTATTTTTTCAGTAAGGGCTTTTCTTATTAAGATGGAGATAGAAAACTGTGTCTTATATAGAATGGATCCTCATGTTTTTTAATTTAAATTTTATTTTTAAATTGACAAGTAAAAGTTGTATATATTTATGATATACAACATGTTTTGCTAAACGTGTACATTGTAGAATAGCTAATCAAGTTACTTAATATATGCACTATCTCAAATACTTATAGTTTTGTGGTGAGAAACAATCTATTCTCTTAGCAATTTTTAAGTATATGATAAGACGTTATTTACTGTAGCCACCATGATGTACTATAGAACATCTGAGCCTAACTAAAGCATTTTCTACTTCGCTTTCAGCTTGATGATTCCCTGAATCAGATCCGTGAGCTCCAGAGGTCTCTGAATGAAGAGAGAGAAAGAAATGAAAACTTAGAGGCTGAACTCAGGCACTTGCAAAACTGGTAATTTTTTCACAAAATATGCTGAATTAAAGATTAGGGCCTTAAATAAAGACATTTCCATATCCTTTTCTTAAATATCAGTAAAATTATTTTTATTAACTAGACATATTAATGAAAAAATCTTAGACAATACACAAAGTAATGGGCTTCTTGACTTCTTCTAATTTTTGCTTAATAGATACTGCATATTCTCAAAAAGACAATGTAAATGTCATTTAAAAACAACTTTAGCCGGGCGCGGTGGCTCAAGCCTGTAATCCCAGCACTTTGGGAGGCCGAGACGGGCGGATCATGAGGTCAGGAGATCGAGACCATCCTGGCTAACACGGTGAAACCCCGTCTCTACTAAAACAAAATACAAAAAACTAGCCGGGCGAAGTGGCGGGCGCCTGTAGTCCCAGCTACTGGGGAGGCTGAGGCAGGAGAATGGCGTGAACCCGAGAGGAGGAGCTTGCAGTGAGCTGAGATCCGGCCACTGCACTCCAGCCTGGGTGACAGAGCAAGACTCCGTCTCAAAATAAAATAAAATAAAATAAAATAAAATAAAAACAACTTTAATTCTAAGATGTGTAAATATTTTGAAAGTCAAAAGGAGCTTTCAGAATACTTCTTACATAAAGTCTGAAAGAGTTATAATATTGGCAAGAAAAAGTAAGTTGAAAACCATACAAGTTGCTGGTCATTAACAAGAGAATCATTGACTTTAAGTAAAACTACTGGTTTGTTTAAGTAATTGGTAAACTTTTAAGTAGGTGTTTTCTGTCTATGTGGTGGGGATGGCAGATTGTATTAACAAAAAAGAATCATTCTAGAGACATAACAATACATTTCTTATATAATTTTATAAATCATTTCTAATTCTTTGTGTAAAACAGAAGTGAGCAGATGAATCAGAAAAAGTGTTTTGTATTTTAAAGTAACAGATAACCTGTGATTGAAGCTAAGGCAGGTTATAAACATCGCTGAGAAACTAAAAGGACTTTTGACTTTTATCTGGATAGACATTTCTACAGTAAAATCATGGAAGGACATCAGCATTGCAAAGTAGTATCTAGGTAGAAATCAGGCCACAATTAAGCTGTGGTTTCCCTTTGAGTAGTGGCAGTAAAGAAAATTAGGAAATTGTGGTTATGTGAATATTTCTTTAAAACTTTTATATACATTATAGCTTATTGCTTCATATTTATGTTTAGTTTTTAAGGTGAAATGTTATTTTGAACAAAAAGACACTTATAATTTTCCATACCTATTTTCAACTGAAGGCAACTTGTAAGATTTAGCTCAGTCAATAACATGCTGGTTTTACTCATCTCCCTCTCCGTTGATTAGTCCAAAAAAAATGAAATCTTACTAATTCATTACTGAATAAAGACCACTTTTATCAGAGTCTCTCATTGTAAAAGGCTTTTTCATTCACTGAGTCTTTACTTTTTCCCTGTTTCTCTCCCAAACATGGGGGATTGTATGACTAGTAGGAACTCAGCACTGGGGGGCAAAGGGCCTGACCTTCAAGTGCACACTGGTGTGTGTTTGCTGGGCTGTGCAGTAATGAAGTCCATTTTGTCACTGTGTACTCTTGCTGGGTTCTGATGCTGAAATGTGAACTTCCCTGTCTTTGCTTAACACTCCTCCTGTTGAACTAGATCCATTTCAACCCTTTCTGGTATGACCTCCTCTATCCCATCATATCCCCTATCAACCAACTGACTAAGCAATTCACCCAGATGGAGCCTTCAGGATGGACCCCAGGTCAAGGTCTCATCTCAGGCACAATCCCATATGAGAACCAAATACAGTTGGGAGAAGCTAAATATTAGGGTTCCCCTTGCCTGACCATGTTTCTCTGCTTTTCTGTGGCTGTGCCCCAAGTGGGTGTGGGGCAACTGGCAAGACATCTTCCTCTCAAGATCCTAAACGCAAGTGGAAAACAAATCTCCCTGCCACCATCCCTCATCATTAGACTTCTACAGTTTCTTGCATACAACACAATCTCTAGATAAAAGCACATAAAGGGGAAAATGGGGTTCTTTTCTGAAAGGTTTGCTCATCTGACAATCTCAGAACCCAAGAGGAATGGGTTTTTATACTCTCACATTACATTATGTTCTCTTTTCTATTCTAGAGTTCCACTATTGTGATAGGCCAATGAGGCAACTCCTCAATGCTCTCAGTACAGACTCATATTGATAACTACCCCTTCCAGGGCTGCTATGAACAAAGCATTGTCTAGATGTATCAGGTGTATTAACTCGTTTAATCTTCGTAAGACATATATAATGGAGACAATTACTATCCTCATAAACCAGATGAGGAAGTTGAGATGTGATAGATTAAATGGACAGGATTATGAAAGAACGTACTGGAAGAAGACTAACCTTGATTCAAGGCTGAAGTTGCATAGTAAACATTTGGTTTGTACAGATAATGGCTTAAGAAAGATATTTGCTTCAGTGATTTTCCTTCAAAATATTGGAAACTAAATATTGTTTCAGGTATATCTTGGTGTGCAACAATCAATGCCAAAACTTAATGAAAACAACAATGATTTTCTATGATTGAAGATTCTGTGAGTTGGCTGCGGTCAGAATGGTGGTTCTTTTGCTGTATGTGATGTTGGCTGGGGTCACGTGAGGTTTCACTTTATGCTAACTAAATGGCTGCTGGTTCCCAAGAGGGTAGACGTGAATTTGAGCTTTACCCTGTAAGTTTCTGCTTGTCTCCTATTCATCCTTTTTGCAGAATAAACGACCCTTTTGCCTTCTGAGTCTCTCTCTTCTCAGACATCCTGCCTACCCTGGGGTGCTGGGGTAATAGAAGCCTGTTAATTTAGATAGATAGATAGATAGATAGATAGATAGATAGATAGATAGATAGATAGATAGATAGATAGATGGATGATAGATAGAGAGGCAGGCAGATAGATAGATGGATGGATAGATAGATAGATAGATAGATAGATAGATTAGATAGATAGAGAGACAGATGATCAAGAGATTTTTTAAAAATTGTAATTGTGCTGAAAAACACATAATTTTACCACCTTATGCTTTCTAAGTGTACAGCTCAGTAGTGTTAAGTATAGTCAGTGTTATGCTGCCATTACCTAGAAATATTTCATCTCATAAAGCTGAAAATTCTATGCCCATTAAACAACTCCCCATTTTTCCTCTTCTCAGCACCTTTCTAGGAATATGTCTCCTTTAGATACCTCATATAAATGGGATCATATAGTATTTTATTTTTGTTAGTGGCTTATTTCAGCTGGCATAATGTCCTCAAGGTTTATTCATGTTGCATGTGTCAGAATTTCCCTTATTTGTCCAGCCTCCAGTAATAATTTCTCTGTGACTTTTACAGCTTTCATGAATCCCCTTCACTGCCTTTTCAGTGTCCACTTGTCCATGGTTTGTAAACCAATACTACATATTTTATGTTTTTGTTATGGCAGCACTGCATTTTCTGGTACCAATTTCTGTTTCAGATATCTACTGCTACAAAACAAATTACCTTGAAACTTAGTAGCTTAAAATATGTTTGTATTGCTTACCACTGTTTTGTTGGTTTTCTGGGTTTAGCTAGGTAGTGCTTCCACTCAACCCATGGGGTGAGTCTTACAGCTGCATTTTACTAGGAGACCTCCTGGGTTCCGGGCACCCAAGACGACTTCAATCTCTTATCTGATACCTCACATCTTGGGTGATGAATACAGCTGCTGGCTTGGCCTCTCTCTTGTTCCAAGTAACCTCTCAATACTCAGGAGTCAGCCTTGAGCTTTTTCCTGTAGGAGGATTGCTGGGGCATCAGACAACTGCTTCCCTCAGATTCGATTGGTTAGAGCAGGTTATAGGGACGTTCCAGTTTCAAGACAAGAGGACATTAATGCTATGGCTTTATGGAAGTAGACGCATGCATATATAAGGACAGCTAGGAGTTGTTGGCATCCATTATTGCAGACCAGTGACCACAAATGGCAAAATGCAGCAAGTCCTGGTTCAAAGAAGACCTCACTCCTACCCATTGCCACCCATGCCCATCTTGCAGATAAACAATTCAAATTTAATGGAAAGTTATTTTTTTCCCCCAGCTTTTCTTTTAGGTTCGGGGGTACATGTACACATTTATTACATGGGTAAATTGCGTAATGCTGAAGTTTGCTGTATGAATGATCTCATCACCCAATTCATGAGCATAGCAGCTAAAGGTCGTTTTCCAACCCTCAGCTAACTCCCACCCTCCCTCCTCTAATAGTCCCCAGTGTCTATTATTTTCATCTTTATATTCACAAGTACTCAGTATTTAGTTCCCACTCATACGTGAGAACAGGTGGTATTTGGTTTTCTGTTCCGCGTTAACTTGCTTAGGATAGTGGCCTCCACCTGCATCTATATTGCTGCAAAGGACGTGTTTTGTTCTGTTTTTATGGCTGTGTAGTATTCCATGGTGTGTATGTACCACATTTTCTTTATCCAATCTACCATTGGTGGGCACCTGAGTTGATTCCATGCTTTTGCTGTTGCAAATAGTACTTCAATTAGCATACAGGTGCATGTGTCTTTTTTGGTGTTATGATGTATTTTCCTTTGGGTATATAACCCAAAAATGAGATTGCTGGATTAAATAGTGGCTCTGTTATAAGTTTTTTGAGAAGTCTCCAAACTGCTTTCTCCAGCAGCTGAACTAATTTACATTCCCACCAGCCATGTATAAATGTTCCCTCTGCTCTATAGCCTTGCCAGCAACACCCATTTTTTTCTTTTTGTTTTTTTAGTCTTTTTAATAATAGCCATTCTGACATGTGTGAGATAGTATCTCATTGAGGTTGTGATTTGCATTTATCTAATGATTACTGATGTTGATAATTTTTTATACATATTTGTTGGCTACATGTATATCTTCTTTTGAAAAGAGTCTACTCAGGTAATTTGCTCATTTAATTGAGCAAATTTTAATTTGCTCAATTTTAATGCTATTTGGTTTTTGCTGGTTTTATATAATCATGTTTCTTATAGATTCTGGATATAAGACCTTTGTTGGATGCATAGATTGTGAATTTTCTCCCATTTTGTAGGCTGTCTATTTACTCTCTTGATAGTTTCTTTTACTTTACAGAATGTTCTTAGTTTAATTAGGTCCCCATTGTCAGTTTCAGTTTTGTTGCACTTGCTTTTGAGGACTTAGTAATATTTTTTTTTTTTACAAGATCTATGTCCAGAATGGCATTTCTTAGGTTTTCTTCTAGGGTTCTTATATTTGAGGCTTACATTTAAGTCTACAATTCAATTTGGGTTAATTTTTTATATGGTAAAATGTAGGGATCCATGTTTATTCTTTTGCATATGGCTAGCCAGTTATCCCAGAATCATTTGTTGAATGGGGATTACTTACTCCATTGCTTGTTATTGTTGACGTGGTCAAAGATTAGGTGATTGTATATTTGTGGCTTTTCTAATCTGTTGAATTGACCCATGAGTCTGTTTTTGTATTAGTACCATACTGTTTTGGTTACTCTAGCCTTATAGTATAGTTTGAAGTCCAGTAATGTGATGCCTCCAGATTTGTTCTTTTTACTTACGATTGTTTTGGCTGTTTGGGCTCTTTTTTGTTTCCATATGAGTTTTAGAAGTTTCTTCTTCTATTTATGTGAATAATGATATTGATACTTTGACAGGCATAGTTTTGAATCCATAAATCGTGTCAGGCAATATGGACATTTTAACAATATCGATATGCCAATCCGTGAGAATGGAACGTTTTTTCATTTGTGTAATCTGTGATTTCTTTCTTTGGTGTTTTGTAGTCCTCCTTGTAGAGATTTTTCACCCAATTGTTTAGATGGATTCTTAACTATTTCCTTATTTTGTTCCTATTTTAAATGGATTGGGTTCTTGATTTGGCTCTCAGGTAGAATATTATTGGTATATAGAAATATTACTGATTTTTGCATATTCATTTTGTATCTTGAAACTTTACTGAAGTTATTTATCAGCTCTAGGAACCTTTGGCCATCTTTAGGACTTGCCAGGTAGAGTGTCATATCACCAGTAAAGACAGAATTCGACTTCTTTTCCTATTTGGATGGTTTTTATTTCTTTCTCTTGTCTGATGACTCTGGCTAGAACTTGCAGTGCTATGTTGCAAAATCTCACTATGGTGAGAGTGGCCATCTTTGCCTCATTTCAGTTTTTAAGTGGATTGCTTCCAGATCTTGCTTGTTCCACATGATGTTAGCTGTGGGTTTTTCATAGATAGGTCTTAGTATTTTGAGGTATGTCCCTTTAATACTAAGTGTGTTGAGGGTTTTTAATCAGGTGGCAATGTTGGATTTTATCAAAATCTTTTTCTGCATCTATTGAGAAGCTCATATGATTTTTGATTTTGATTCTATTTATATGGTGAATTACATTTAGTGATTTAAGTATGTTGAGCCAGTCCTACAACCAAGAAATAAAGCCTACTTTATGTGGCTAATTAATTTTTTGATGTGCTGCTGGATTTGTTTTGCTAGCATTTTGTTGAGGATTTTGTGTCTATGTTTATCAGGGATATTGCCCTGTAGTTTTTCTTGTCTCTTTGTCAGATTTTGGTATCAGATATTGCGGCTTTGTAGAATGAGTTAGGGGAAAGTCCTTCCTCCTCAGTGTTTTGGAATCATTTATGTAGGATTGGTAACAGCGCTTCTTTATATGTCTGGAAGATTTTGGCTGTGAATCCATCTGGTCCAGGGCTTTTTTTTGTTGATAAGTTTTTAAATACCGATTCTATTTTAGAGCTCAATATTGGCCTGTTCAGGGTTTCAATTTATGGCCACAGCATCCTGAACATGCCTGATCTCCTTTGGAAATCTTTTCTTAATATAAAATAGGGGCCATGAGATTTATGTTTGTGTGTTGTCTCTTTTCCATTTTTAGCAACTTGTATTGATTTTTAATGTAATGAGATCATGTGAATTGTTTAGTAAGGTTTTTGATATTCTTTTGCTTCTGCACATATTCCTCCAGCTAAATCAGAAGATAGCTTTTGCTGTTTATTATCTCTGTGACCTTGAGTGTGTTATTTGTAATGAAACTATGTAAAACTGCCTCAAAGATTGAATGAAATAATAGATGTGAAACCCTTGATAATGGCATCTGGCATTAATAAACATTCAACAAATATCAGTTTATTTGTATTCTAATTTTCAAGAGATTATTTCCTTCAAAACAACTAAATTTAGAAAGTAAAATATATGTGCAGAAGGAAAATATACTTTCAAATAATCTTGGAAATACTTTACAAAAAATGTAAAATTGTAATGATGCTTGACTTCAACTATAACCTTTAAATATTGAATACATTTTCTTATATTTTGTGAACTATCTTGAAAAATTATTTGCATTCTGTAAAACATCATTTATAGTAACAATAACAATACTGACTTCACACACTTGACATTTATATATTAGATTTTGAAAGTGTCACGTATACAACATTGCTATATAAAACTATAGACATTAACTGGTAATCTCAATAGTTAAACTTTTATCTTTAAATTTCTAATTTGTCATTTAAGGAAAATCATTAGAATTATATACATCAGAAAACTCCACCATAAGAGGAAATCAGAATCTAAATATTATCTTTAACTTAGATTGAATATTCATAATCACATAAAAGAAGAAATTCTCAATATTCTTTGTAAAATACCACTTTATGTAAAATATTTAATTGTTATATCAACAAACTCCCAAATATATACATTTCAAAATAGAACTACAGTAAATTAAGCATAGTTTGTATTGCTAAACCTAAAGAAAAACATATATTGCAACTGGAAACATTTAATTAATTTGTATTGTAAAATACCATAGGTTACTGTAAAAAGTGAAGCAATATATATAGAAACAGTTTGCCTTGTTTATTCTGTTGTTTTCAATAATGCCTATCTCATTACACAGCTCTTACAAAGGCTAATAAAATGTGAATGAAAGGAGGTATTAGTTGATTTTAAATCAAAATATTGAAAATACTATATTGTCTGCATACCCAAGAGAGACATGTACACAGACTTCAAAGATTAGTATAGAACTAATAGTGCAGATTTTCCTCCAAAATGCAAAGGCCTTCAGGGTCTTGGCCTGGCCTGTGCCATATTCTTAGGGATAAAAAGATGCCCTGTGATTGGTGTGGGAAATGAGACAATCTCCCCACAATTCTTGTCTTGGTAATTATACAACTTTCCTTACTGTGACTCGACTTTGGGTTCATCACACCAATTGGAGTGGAGTGCATGGAAATCATTATTGCTGATTTTAATACATATTTATCTTGCTAACATGATTTGTTTCTAAAGAACATGTATGATTTTTCTTTTACTTTGGATTCAGGGGTCCATGTGCAGGTTTGTTGTATGAGTATATTGTGTGATGCTGAAGTTCTGGGTGTGGATAATCCCATTACCCAAGTAATAAGCATAGAACTCAGTAAGTAGTCTTTCAGCACACCTGCCTTGACTAGTACACAGTGTCTATTGCTTCCATCTTTGTGTCCATGCATACTCAATGTTTAGCTATCACCTCTAAGTGAGAGCATGAAGTATTTGGTTTTCTGTTCCTGCATCAATTCACCTAGGATAATGGCCTCCAGCTCCATCCTTGTTGCTGCAATGAACATGATTTTGTTCTTTTTATGGCTGTATGTATGTGCAACCATATTCCATGGTATGTATGTGCCACATTTTCTTTATTCAACCCACTGCTGATGGGCACCTAGGTTAATTACATGTCTTTGTTATTTGAAATGGTGCTTTGATGAACATATGGATGCATGTGTCTTTTTGGTAGAATAAATTCTTAACAAAGTACTAGCAAACCGAATCCAGCAGCACATTAAAAAGTTAATTTACCACAATAAAGTAGGCTTTATTCTTGGGATACAGGGTTGGTTCAAGGTATGCAAATCCATAAATGTGATTCACCACATAAACAGAATAAAAAACAAAACTCATATGTGATCACCTCAACAGAGGCAGAAAAAGAGGCATCAAAGGAATATACTTCAAAATCATAAAAGCCATCTATGACAGATCCACAGCCAACATCATACTGAATTTGCCAAAGCTGGAGCCATTCTCCTTGAGAACCAGAACAAAACAGGGATGCCTACTCTCACCACTCCTATTCAGCATCGTACTGGAAGTCCTACCCAGAGGAATCAGGCAAGACAAAGAAATAAAAGACATCCATATAGGGAAAGATGAAGTCAAGTTATCTGTCTTTGCTGATTATATAATTCTATACCTACAAAACCCTAACGACTTCAGTGAAAGAATTCTAGAACTGATAAATGACTTAGGAAAAGTTTTAGGATACAAAATCAATGTACAAATTCAGTAGCATTTCTATACACCAATAGGTTCTAGACAAGAATCAGTTCAAGAACACAATCCCATTTAAAAGCCACACAGAAAAAAAGGAACTACCTAGGAATCCATGAAACTAAGGAGTTAAAAGACCTCTATGAGGAGAACTACAAAACAATGCTGGAAAAAAAAATTCAGAAATGACACAAATAAATGCAAAAATATTCCGTTATTCTCCCCATTATATATTGTTGCAAAGTTAGTACTATTTTCTGAAATCACCTCTAAATATATGGTTTCTATATCTTTAAATGAAGGCAAAATTCTATGTTTATTTATGGACATAACTAATGCAGAAACATTTGAAATTTTCTACTTTCAATGAATACAGTTCTGTTGCTCATAAAAGAGTAAGTTTCTGTGATGTACTTAATACTTTTATCTATGATATTTATCAAAGAAACTAATAATAAAGATACTTTTTCAAAAGCAAACTCTATCAGACCCACATAATTATTGTTGACAATCATGGCTTGGAAAGTTTAAATAGGAAAACAATTTCTATATTGAATATAATAATGTTCTTGTTTGGACCTATAAAAATCTATGTAAGAGAGGAACATAGCTCGTAGTTGAAAGTACTGTATTAGGAAAAAAAATACTAAGTCTAGCTTGAACCATAATTAGCAGAGTGAGGCGCCAATCCATGGAAACAAGTAATGCTGGAAAGAGATTTGTCCTAAATAAGCTATTCAGTAGCCACACTGATGACCAGGAGAAAGAAACAGAGAAATAGAAAATCTATATTTCCAAGTTATTTTGTGTCAGAAGACAAGGAGAAATTAAAAATGGCCCTAAAGGAAGAGAATATAATGTATTAGAAACAATTTGAAGAATAACTCATATCATAAAAGCTAATGGTATAAGGAAAGACTGCTGAAGCACAAGTATAACATTAAGAGTGAATCTAATTTTCTTCCCTGTATGACCCACACCATCCTACCTGCTTTATGAGGTAGAAAATGGTATCTCCATTTTACAAGTGAGAAACAGTGGTTTCAGTGAAAACATTATTTTCTTAAGTATCACATGCTTATCTAGGGATTAGAAAAGACCTTCTACTTGGGCCGGGCGCGGTGGCCCACGCCTGTAATCCCAGCACTGTGGGAGGCCGAAATTGGCACAAGGTCAGGAGATTGAGACCATCCTGGCTAACACAGTGAAACCCCATCTCTACTAAAAATACAAAGAATTAGCCGGGCGAGGTGGCGGGAGCCTATAGTCCCAGCTACTCGGGAGGCTGAGGCAGGAGAATGGCGTGAATCCCGGAAGCGGAGCTTGCAGTGAGCCGAGATGGCGCCACTGCACTCCAGCCTGGGCTACAAAAAAGAAAAGAACTTTTACTTAATTAACCTGACAGAATTATAGATGAGTGTGTTTGGAAGCCATCAGATATATATAAGATATTTAAGCAAACCATTTAATCTTTTGAAGTCTCTATCTTCTCAACTAAATGAAATGGAGATAGCAATACCTGTTATAAGCTTGCAGCCATAATTTAACGTATGCTAATTGTACCATTTTGAAGAAGACCAGCATGTTTCATGATTATGTCATGAGGTTTAAATTAAGAATCAATTAAAGATAAAAATGCACAAATGTAAAATTTTCCAATGGTTATTGATGTATTGATATTTTAAAAATTTATTCACTAAATTTGATATGTAATTCTCTAATAAAATTTGGCCATACTTTCTGGTTCTGCTCACCACAAACAAAATAAGATCTCAAGAAGAATGACATGACTCAGGTTTGAAAATATTTCCCATAAAGAGAGGTTAGAAGGAATTAAGGTTCTTTTGCATTTAACATGTCTGCAATTTGACTGTTAGAATAAAATCAAATTTTGATTAGAGAAAGATGTTGGGCTGGGCTGGCCTCTTTGGAAGAAATGACTAAGTGGAAGCATATAACTTAAAATTTAGAGGTAAAAATTATTTTAACCTTAAGCTGTAACTCGGGGTGAATAGTGAGATAATAGTACTCAGCTCTATAAATAATAATGTTGTGAATGAACACAATACTATTCCCTTAGGCATATTATTCAGTTGCACAATAGCAGATGTCATCACTTCCCCTTCGCTTGCTTATTTAACCTGTGAGTGAAAGGATACAAGCTCAGAGAATACTACACTTGAATGAGAATATAGCTTTTTTAATATGTTTTTAATTAACTTAATTCCCCTGTATATAAAATATATTTTGGAGGATATTCTCTCATCTTAAGTGTGGTATTTAAGAAGTAGCTGCTTTAGTTATACTGTTGAGTGAAACTTAGTACTCTGATACTTTATTTCAATGGTGAGTCCTGTGATCAGGCAAATGGTATTAATGTTTCTATTATTTGACTTATTATTTAGAAAATGATTTTAATACATTTATTTGGAGGCTGCAATCTACACACACACGCACACACACATACATGCACACACCATCATCCCCCCATGCTGAACCTACATATCATACAGTTGTTAGTAACTAAACATGAGATAAATAAGAAAACTATAAAAATGACATTATTTATTTCATATAAAGAGTAGGAGTGAAAACAATTTCAGGGGTTCTAATAACTCAGGATTCATATTGTAAGTTGGTGCTTTATCTCAATAAAAACCCCAAAAGTGGTAATAATTACTACAAATATTTGGAAACTAGACGATAGTTCAACAAATATCTTAATGCCGAGGTAACTTTGTGTTTCTTTTTTTCAGCCATTTTTAAGGGCGTTTTAAAGTGCAAATTAATGTTTAGGAACAGGAATTTCAGAACTGAAAAGCACAAATGCATTCATAATAGCAATGTACGTTTCCTTCATTGAAGATAGAATTGCTCTTGGTACACCTGTTTCCCTCAGATATCTATAACTGAGATTCCCATGGTTTGACAATGCTGTCAAATGCCCCAATCTCAAATATTGGAAGAAGTCTGGAGAAAAAGTGTAAATAGAACTAATTTATATTAAATTACATTATTCTACTGACACTTGGTTAATGCAAGACATTTGTATAGTATAGTAGTCTACTGAGAACTCTAAGCCTTTATTTCAGAAATAATTACTAATTCCTCTTCCATGGGAATTCCATTTATGTTTTGAAAATTCACAGTTTATGAAAACTACAGAAAGTAGAAAAGACAGAGTAGAATATGTGCTGAATTTAGCTAAATTCTATTCAGGTATGATGATGGCATTTATATTTAAGATACCAAAAATGTTGTTTAAGACATTATATATTAAATATTTCATTTCCTTATTACAACATAATGGAATTTACTTAAAATTTTGAACAGAATACGTGAGTCCATGAGTCGTATACTTATGTTCATTTAAATCGGTAACATTAGAAATAACTACATCTGTGACATTAGATATAATCAAATAAAAAAGTTTTTGAAGCCAGTACTAAACCATACAAAATTAAACCCCAAGTAGATTAAAGACATAATATTATAAACAAAAGGAAACTAGGAAAGTATTATAAGAAAATGAGATTATTTTTGTAATCATTTCAGAAAAGACCTTTTTAAGCAAGCACAAATCTCAGAAACTATAAACTATGAGGTATTTGACTTCATAGAATTTTATAATGTATTTCATTTTAATCAGAGTGTCATTTCCCAAGGACACTACTCTTGTATACATTAAATCATTCTCCTGCTGCTACTTATCCTCAAGTTCTATATAGGCTTTTCCTACTGTCCTTGTTCTATCATCCCTTGAGAACTCATTAGATCTAATGAACTCTACACCAACAGAACTTTCACCACTCTTCTATCTCATCATGCCAATGTAGTTTATACTAATTTTTTAGTTAAATACAGTTACATTTTCCTGAGAATGTTCAGATTGTTTATGGCAGAGCCTCATAGTGCATTATAATTAAATATTCTCACAGTTACCTTTTTAATTATTATTTTCTTTCTGAATTTAATCATTGCCTATATTTAGTTGCATGATTTTCTATGTATGTGTATTTTTTCCTTCAGAATACTTTTAATATGAAATAAATTAATTCTAAATGAACAGTTTTTCCTAAAAATCTATTATAATCAGGAGTAATTTCTGTTTGGACAGCTCTATTATCTTGGGATCTCCACTTACGAATATTTCTAAACTCCTTATATTTTTTGCTGAATGACTTCTTTGTTACAGTATATTATCAGCAATTTAAGAAAAATGATGTCATGCTAATAAATCTTTTAGTTTTTTTTTTATTTCAATTTGAGCCCTTTCTAGTCCTGTCTTTATAATAGCATATTCTTGTTTTATGACTCCAGTGTCCTTTATAGCCTCTTCAAAGATAAGTAAATATTACTTTGTTATTATTCTCTGTGTTTTCTATTTCCTCCCAATCATAATTTTCTTGTTTCTTCATTTTAAACTTTATGATTCTCGAACTTTTGATTTACCCTTGGATGAATCTCAGCTTTCTCTGTTGCTCTCATCTCTTGCTTGCTTTATTTCTAGGCCTTTTTAGTCGGCCTTTTCTCCTTACATACTTTGGGTTTATTGGATACTTCTTTCTTTCTTTGCAGAAGTTTTTAGCTTAACTCTTTATCCTCCCTAACAACCTCAGAATTCAGCAAGTAACTCATCAGGAAAGCTGGCCCTCAAGTCTCAGTTTATCATTCCAGCCCACCGTGGCCTCTTTTCTACAGATTATATGTGGGTTTACCGCAAAGTTAATCTAAGCATTTATCTTTTATAAAAAGCGTTTAGAATATTAACAATAATGTCGTACATATAAACGAAATATATAATTTATTTTATGGCTTTAAATTTCTTGATGTTTTCCTTGCATTCTGTGTGTTATATGGGGATTGTGTTATGCAGTACAGCTTTTATATATTACTCTCTGCTCTTGGTTTGGGATTTATACACTGATTTATACATCTTGATTATTTCTACTAAGAGTCATTTAAGTTACTTTTAAAATCTTGAATCTCTTAATTAGAGCTTTGTAATTAAGGCCAAGAATGAGATTACATTTTAAATATTCCCCTAACTGAAGAATTGTTTATCTAACTCTTGCCTTTGTTTTCCTTGCCCTTCTAAATTTACATGGATTAAAATATAGAACTGGAGATAAAAGCTCATAGTGTTATTAAATACATTTTATTCATTTACCCTGATTTTCAATTTGTAACTATTATGCTTTATTTTTAAATTAGTAAATATTTTTGACATTCATGAACAGCCAATCTATACCATGATTTCCATATTCTTAAGTCCTCAGATTATGTCATTACTCAGGATATTGAAGCCTATTTGTGTATGTGTTTAACCTTTTAGTAAAAATCATATTCCCAACTCATGTTTCTTAACTTATTTAGTGGGGATTAGGCCTAGATTAGCATCTTTCCTTTTTGACCATACATATAAGATGTGTTTGATAGTAACAATTTTTAATGAAAGCATCAATATTTTTGGTTAGCTCTTAATTTGTTTTTAAAACTTTATTGATATTTTAATCTAGCTTTTCCTATAAGTAACCTCTTTATTTTGGTCTTTTATCAGAAATCTGGTACAATATATTAGTAATTTTCACCCAGAATGATAAGCAGTTACCATTCCTTTCACAAGTGAAGAACTGCTTGGATTGCATGGAATTCTAGGTTCACAAAATATTACCATCAATGAACATCATTCCACTATCTCAGCATTACAGAAGAAATACCTGCCATCAGTTTTTCCCCTTTGAAAGTATACTCTTTTTTCTGCCAAATTACTAAAAAGTGTTTTATTCTTATGTTTGAATGTGACCAGAATATACCTTAATATAAGTACTGGCTAATAAATTTAATGTAATTGTGAAGAGCACGTTCGATTTCTATGTTCAAATCTTTCCGTTTTTCTGAGGAAGATTTTTTAGTACAATATAATGTCTTACGTGTTTGTATTTTTCTTTCTTTTCCTTCTACCTCTTGATCATCAAGTATTCTTTCAGAAGCACTAAATATAACTGCCGTCACTTTTTGTTTGGTAGATCAATTGTATTCTTAAGCATTAAACTCAGATTGTTTTTTCCCTCTGAGTTCTGGGAAAACTTTTAAAGTTTGTTAAATCTTCGTTGTTGCTAGTATTCCGCACTCAAGAAAAATTAAAAATACGTTTTATGGGTTTCCTTGTATTTTTTTTCTAATATTAGACTACTCTTTCCTTTTGTTTTCATCATTGACTAAACATACTCTCTCCCTACCACATTCCACACCTCCCTTATAAATGTCATTTTACATTGCATCTCAGGTGATGCCTAACAGAATTAAACACGCATACACACACAAGATCCAAATTTAAATTTTCTCCAAATGTTTATGCTCAACCCTAAAAATATATCCTTTCCGATTCTAATTATTATTTCTCTTTGAGCAAATATTCTTGCTTTCAAAAAAATTATGTTAACTATTTGTCTTCTGTCCCCCTCCCTCCCTCCCCGCCTTGTACGAGGAGATATTTATTCAGGTCAAATGGCTTACATTATAATGCATTAATTTAATTTTTTTTAGTACTCATCATCTATGATTCAAATGGAATAGAGAAAATATGATAACCTTAAACTTAGAGCAAAAATGAGAGTTTCCCTTGACAATTTAGACAATGAGTCACCAAAATTGGGGATGAGAATAAAATTGTTGGCGTTAAAGTGTAGCGTTCAGATCGTACCAGTTTAGCCATCTTTGAATGGTTTCTTACATTCTTCTTTTAAAATGCCCTCTAAACTTTGCAAAAGCTGAAAACACTTCAGCAGCACTGGAAACTATCAGGGTGCAACATTTCTGGTGTGAATAGAGCACAGGGGTGCTGTCAGAAAGTGGCAGAACGCGCACGCCCAGCTCAGCACCATGAGGATCTCTGGTTTTCTCCTCCCTCAGTCGATTCCACAGATGTCCCTACTTCGCCTGCTTTCTGTCCTACTTTTAGTTTTTCTTTGCCCTTCAGTTCAGAAGAGTGCTTCATTTTGGTTGACAGCTTTTATGTCACCACATGAATGATTCCCATTTTCCACCTTTGCTCTCTATCCCTTTCTGCCAAAGCAATTCTCTCCTCCTGTTCTGACAGGAACTCTTGGCAAGGAAGAAAAAGAATATGAACTACTTCAGCATATACAGCATCAACAGTTGACTTCAGACCCAACGTGTTAAAGGTTTTCTACTTGGCTTTGACTGTGGTATGCTTTGTACCAAAATTACTATATTACTTTATAATCATCGAAGTTCAGTATTTTGGGTATTTTATGGCCATAAATGTATAAATATTATGCAAAGACAGTCAGCTGCTAACTGGCTTTTTTAGTGGTTTATGGTCTAGAATTGTGCTGTGGTTGTTACAGATCAATTAATTATTACTTGGGATTTGATATTCTGCCTTTCCAGTACAGAATACTTGATAACAAAAGCACAATACATTATTCTTAAAACAAAAACAGAACAATTTTTCAATGCGTAGAATATGTTCATATTTCTAAGACTCTCCCCCTCGCTTCAACAGTGGATTAGATCAGCAGATTTGCAGTAGTGAAGAATATTAAGAAATACCTGAGAAGGAGCTGACTAGAAAAATATTATCTTTTCTATTCAATTTCCAGCATTGAAAATTAAAATTTTGAACAGCACTGTGCAATAGAAATAGTGGATTCACAGTTATGAGTCACATTGAAAAAGAACAAAAAGACTGACAAAATTAACCTTGATGATATCTTTTATTTAGCCCAACATATGCAACCTATTACCATCATCAACATGCCATTAATATTGTAAATGAGCTGTTTTTATTTTTGTATTTATTTTACAATTAGCGCAGCTCATCTCTATTTGTACTAGCTGCATTGTAGTTACTCAATTGCCCTGAGTGGCTAGGGGCTATCATATTGGAAAGTGCAGAAGTAAACTAAGATAAAGAATATTTAAGTTCTTAAAAAAAAAACAGTAATAAACACTTGAGGAATAAAATAAAGTTCAATTTTAATTCTAGTAGTTACAAGGATTTGATTTTGGACAAATCGCCTGATTACTTTTTATGAGAAGTTTCTATTTGATTTTTTATAGAGATGATATTTTTTGTTGAAATATAGTCCACTTGTTTATCCAGCATGATTATGTTTTTCTATATATTCCACGATGTATAAATCTTGTCTATTGTGAAATCATTCTCTAAAACTCCAACATCTGGATTTTCTCTGCATCTGCTTGCACTGATAGGTTTGCTGTGATTATCAGTCATTTATGCATACATTTTTCACATTATAAGTTTTAAGTTTATGCTGGACATTATATGTTATGGTACAGCAACTCTGCATTATGTTTTCATCCTCCAAGAACATTAGATTCTATTCTTCAAGCTATTAAGAGAGAATCACCCTTTTCCTGTTGATACTTGGGTTTTAAGCCATTTTAGCACAGGTCTCCTTCAACTCTTTAACTTATCCCCATATTGAAAGAGCGGACTTAACAGTAACACATGCTTTTACTTGTAGGAATGGTGTTTCTGGCATCTCAACTGAAGCTTAATGTGTACCAACTCTCTCTACTATGATTGGGAATGAACTTCAGCATCTCCTGAGTGAGGCCTCTGGAAACTCAGCTCATAAGTTCTCTGCAGCCGTTTACTGCTTGACCTCTTAGCATCTTGTCCCGCACACGGTCAGCTGAAAAATTGTCACAGGCCCTCAGCAACATTTTATGCAGATGCTCGGAGGACTTCTTGGCACTTTCCACCTTTCTGATATTTTGCCATCCAAATCCCTACCACTTTCACAGCCCCAGACTCTGACCTCTGATTTCTCCTCCCACTCATACTGAGACCTTTGCTCTCTGTCTGGCTCCCTTTATCTGTGCAGCAATTTGAAACATTCCCCTAGTGAAGAATCCAAGGTTAATGTAAGTCTTACTTCATGTGCTTCCTTTTTCTTAAATATCATAGTGTGGGCTGATGCGTTCAAACATGTTTTCACACCTCTTAAAATACATTTTGCTCCAAGTTTATAATTGTTTACTGCTGTTGAATAAGTTTGATATCAGCTACTTTGTTTTATTCAGAAACTATTCAGTTCTTGACATCTATTTCTGCCACTCCCTAAATAAATCCGAAAATTTGATTAAATCTTCTACGTTTAAACTAACTTTCTGTCTTTTTGTCTTTGGTTTAAATTATTATCTCTTCTCTAGATTCCTACAATAGCTTCTAATTCATATCTCCACTTCTAGGACATACTCTACATTAAACAGTTGTCTTCTAGAAACACAATTTATCTTCCTTTCTTCCTCCCTTCCTCCCTCCCTTCCTTCCTTCCTTCCTTCCTTTCTCCCACTCTCTTTTTTCTCTTTCATCTCTCTCTGTCTTCTCTCTCTTCTCTTTCTTTCTTCTCTGTCTCTGTCTCTCTCTCTCTCTCTCTCATCTGTATTTTTGTTAGAGATGGGCTTTCTGACAGGGTCTGTATTTTTAGAAGAGATGGGATTTCACCATGTTGGCCAGGCTGGCCTGAAGTTATCCACTTGCCTCAGCCTCCCAAAGCGCTGGGATTACAGGTGTGAGCCACCATACCTGGCCACAATTTTGTCACTCTGCAAGTGAAAGCTATTCAATAGCTTCTCTTTAAACTTAGAATAAATCTTTGAACTCCTTACACTGACCTATAAAATTTAGGATGATGTAAGCTTTCTAAATGCTTTTCTATGCACTCTCTGTCCCTGCTCTATGCTTCAGTAGCATTGATTTTTTTTTTAATTTCTTGAATCTGCACAGCTTTGCCCATAGCAATATTTTTGTACAGTCTGTTTTTTATGACCATGACATTGTGTTCATCATTTTTCCCCTGACTTCCTTCTCTTGCTTTATGTGACAACTTAAATGTTCTTTCAATGAGGCATTTCCTGATCACATAGAACTTTACCCTTAATCTCATAGCACCCTGATCTTTTGATTCACAACACACCAAGTATGACTTCCCACTTGTGTACAGGTATATGCTCTTATGTAACATCTTTATTTTCTACTAGATATAAACATCATGAGGAGAAGGATCATATCTTTATTTTTTGCCATATTGTGCCCGGTGCTGCTTCTTGATATGTAGTGTATAAAGTATTAAATACTTATTGGTATATACTAAGTGTTAAACAATTATATTTGAGTTAATGTAAAACATATTAAATAATATTTAAGTTCAGAAAGAGTTTTAGAAATCAACATTTGAAGCTTAATGGAGAATCAATATTGTTAAAGAATTTTAGAAAATTGGAACTAGAAGAAACCACAATCATCATTTTCATGTAATGATGCTACTGATAACATTGTCTGCACTGAAATCACTCCAGTGTTGAGGAACTCACTATTTCACAAGGAAGAGTATTTTATTCTATGCCTGTTATTTAAAAACTGTTTTCTCATGTTTAATATAATTTAACACTATATTGAATTTTTACTTATAATCTTATGACAATAGTTATCTCAGTTTTACAAAGAAATATGAAAAAATTGTACGTATATTAGGTTGGTGCAAACATAATTGTGTTTTTTCCATTACTTTTAATGGCAGAAACCATAATTAGGTTTGCACCAACATCATATCTTATTTCATTTGTGATTTCTTCTGAAAGCTAAACACTCAAAAGATACAATTAAAAATTATTATTTTATTTCCTTGAATGTTGAAAAATGATAAAAGATTATATTTTATTTCCTTGAATATATTGATTATATCTCCTTGAATGTTGAAAAATGATAAAGGATTCCAGGATCCTTTATCATAATTGGAATTATTTATGTTATATATTGGATTTGTGTCTTTATCCCTGTGTGCTTTAATGATCCACATTTGCAGGCACTGCAAATAAGAAATTTTGAGTATTAGACAAAATTTGAAAAATATAAAATTGATTTTAAAGAACCAAACTTATGAAAAAAATATGTTAGTTAACATTAAGAAAGATGTATTAAACATTTTTGTCTTTATAGTGTTCACATTTTCTCATTAGTTATATTATCATCAAAGAAATGAAAATCTTTATATGGATGGATAGATGCATTCAAGTAAATAAAATATCATATTTTGAAGAAGACTCATATGTAATGTGCAAAAGTCAATTTACTTTAGTATGTGTGTATATAATCATTTAAATATATGAGTTGGAAATATATCTATGCTCTATATCACATAATTGAAATTATGATCAAATTAGAAAATGTATTTGAAATCTTTTTTTAATGTTTAAATTTTTTTTCTGTCTCTGAATCATTTTTATTACCACTATTATTTAGGACATAGAGGTTTGCCTACAGAGTGACCCATTTTTTCCTAGGTATTTTTGGGTACTATATTAGACACTTCTAAAATTGTAATACCTTTTATGGGTCACTTAGAAACCATTAAATGAGTCATTGTTTCAGTACAATAAGTTACATTTGCAGTATTGCTGCCTATGGACCATTATTAATCTAGAAAAATGAAAGTGGTGGTCTAATTACCTAATTCTTTTCAGATTCTGGCTGAATAAAAATATAAACTAAGCGATATAAAATGGTGTTTCAAACATTATGTTAAAATCAAATAGGACAAATATTGTTTAAATTTTCGTATATAAAGTGATTGCTTACATAAAAATACGTAAGCAATCCTTGTTAAGATAGTACTATAAGATTATTCATTGCTCTTCCTTCCTCTGCCCTAAACTCAGTTGGAGATAAAACCTAGGCTTTGTGCTTCTTGTTTTTAGAAAGAAGGTCTCCTTCTATTGCCCAGGCACAATGCAGTGGCACAATCACAGGTTAATGTAACACTGAACTCCTAAGCTCAAGGATCCTTCCACCCCGAGCCTTTTGTGAAGCTAGGACTATAGGCATGTGCCACCACAACTGGCTAATTTTTTAAAGGAATTTTTGTAGAAACAGGGTCTTGCTACATTGCCCAGGCTGGTCTAGAATTCCTGAACTGAAGCAAACCTCCAGCTTCAGCCTTTCAAAGTGCTGAGACTGCAGGTTTGAGCCCCTGTGTCTTGCCCTAAAATCTATTCTGATAAACTTAATAAGAAACACAGACATGTTCAATGATACAAAGAGAAGTCTCCATTGACCAGAAACAACATAGACACGCACAACAGCAGTAGAGTTGTAGCTGGGGGACTGCCTGTCTCTGGATCCAAATATGGACGGTGGAAACTGGGAATACGACTCCTTCAGGGTGATGATGATCAAAGTCATCCCTTACAAAGCGGAGTGGAGAGAGGAAGCAAAAACATTAAAGAAAATCACAAGATTTCCAAACTTTTTCATCAAATCAAAAGCATGTTGCCTAATTGATCACATAAATAGAGGGAACACGCCCAAATAAATAACTTTTAAAAATTTTAAACGGAATATAACTAAAGTTTTAGTTGATATTTATAAAATGTGAAGATTATGGAAAAGTTTAGACCATTAAAATTGCAAATTTAAGCGATATTAAATTTTGTAGAGAACAATTTCTAGTATTTTACAAAAAAGAACCATAAAATAATTATTAGGTATTTTGCTCATTCATTAAATTTCGTATGCCTCCTTGAAACAAATAAGCCATGTTATAGAGCTGGGTTTTATTGGTGAATTTTGCCAGAAACTTAAGGAACAGATTTTAAAACGTATTTTAGAGAAGCTCAAAAAACCAATTTCCTAACATTTTTATGAGATAGTAAATTATTGACAGTTAATTAGAACCATGTAACTTAAGAGAATTATAGGCTGAGCATGGTGGCTCACACTTGTAATCCCAGCACTTTGGGAGGCCTAGGCGGGTGGATTGCCTGAGCTCAGGAGTTCAAGACCACCCTGGGCAACATAGCAAAACCCCATATCAACTAAAAAATACAAAAAATCATCTGAGTATGGCAGTGTCTGCCTGAGGTCCCAGCAGATTGGGAAGCTGAGGTGGGAGGATCACTTGAGCATAGGAGATCCAGGCTGCAGTAACGCGTGGTTTGTGCCACTGCACTCCAGCCTGGGTGACAGGGTAAGACCCTGTCTCAATTATTTTTTAAAAGAAAAGAAGAGAATTACAGATTAATCTATCATTATGGGCACAACAAAAATCCTAAGTGATGACCCAAGAAAATAGGGTCCAGAATTGCTATAAAATACTCATCAAGATCAAACAGTGTTTAGTCTCAGAATTCAAATAAGTTTCTCTAGCAGAAAATTTAAGAATTAACTTCACCACTCCAATTAACTGAGAAAGTTATATGATTATTATAATAAAGTTGCATGATTATATGATTTTAAAGTGGTATAATTAAAAATAATACCATTTAAAAATAGCGACATGTATTTATGACAAAAGCTAGGAACATAAAAGGACTTCCTTAACCTAGTTTAAATTTCTACTTGAAATGTATAGCAAATATTATTCTTCACAGTGAAGCACAGAAGCACAAAACCTCTCAATGAATTCAGAAACAAACAGAAACAATAGAAAACATTACTACTATCTCTCCTAATCTGTATTATACCTTAGTAAAGCAAAATTGTATAGTAATAAAGCAAGAAAAAAGATATAAATGTTGGGAAAAAAGAGACCTATTTTACTATTATGTAGTGGTAAAATACATATCCAAGATGATGTATAGAAAAGTTACACAAATGAAAATAACGTGCTTTTTTTTTTGGTGAAAGTTCAACAGACAATCTAAAAACATAACACCAGTGAACAACGTGAAGCCTTCCCACTAAGATCCAGAGCAAGGAAAGGAGGTCCCCTCTCACTACTGCTGTTCAACAACATTCTGTAAGCCCTAAAGCAATGCAGTAGAATTAGAAAAGTAACTAAACGGTATACAGATTGGAAAAGATTTAGTAGAATTATCTTTGTTAATGTCTCTTTAGAAAATCCAAAAGAATTGAAAAAAAAAAAAACACTTGCTACTAATGAGCAAGATAGTTTGTAGGATGCAAGGTTAATACAAAAAAAAAATCACATTTCTATATATCAGCAATGAATAAGTGAGATGTGAAATTAGAAACAGAATACCAGTTACATTACCACCCCAAAAAGAAGCATGTAGGTAAAATGTAACCAAAGGTATTCAAGGTCTATAATGAGGAAAACTACAAAACTCTGATGAAAGACACCAAACAGGAACTACATAAATGGAGAGAGATTCCATGTACATTGATAGGAGACACAGTTATCAATACATCAGTTCTTTCCAGCTCAGTCTATAGATCAATGCAATACCATTCATAATTCTAGCAAGTTATTTTGTGGATACTGAAAAACTAATGATCAAGTTTATATAAAAGGGAAATAGACCCAGAATAGCCAACGCAATATTAAAGGAGAACAACGTTAGAGGATTGACACTGCCTGACTTCAAGACATACTATGAAATACAGTAAACAAGACAGTGTAGCATTAGTGAAAGTAAAGAAAAATAGATCAATGGAACAGAATAAACATCCCAGAAGGAGGCTCACATAAATATAGGTAATTGATCTTTCACAAAGAAACAAAGACACAAACAATGGAGAACAACAAGAAAAAAATATTTTCCACAAATGATCCTGGAACAAGTGGATACCCACATGCAAAAAAAAAGAAGAAGAAAGAAGAAAGAAGAATCTTGATGTAGACCTTCCAAGCTTCACAAAAATTAACTCAAAATGGATCACAACTGTCAAACACAAAACAAAACCCATAAAAGATAATATAGAAGAAAGTCTAGGTGAGCTTTGGTTTGGCTATGACTTTTTAGATGTGATACCAGAAGTACAATTTGTGAAAAAAATAATCGATAAGATGGACTTCATTAAAATTAAAAGCTTTTGCTCTGTGAAAGACTATGTCAAGGGATAAGAAAGGAAGCCACAGACTGGGAGAAAATATTTACAGAAGACATATTAACTGCTATTAAAAATATACAAAGAACTCTTAAAACTTAATAAGAACACAAGCCAATGAGCCAAAGACCTGAACAGACATATCAACAAGGAAGACATGCAAGTGGCAAATAAACATATGAGAAGATGCTTCACATCCTGTATCATCAAGGAATTGCAAAATAAAACAACAATGAAATACCACTAAATATGTATTAAAATGGCCAAAATCCAAAACACCAAAAACACCAAAGGCTGGCAATGATGTGGAGCAACAAGAACTCTCATTCATTGCTGGTGGGAATGCAAAATGGTACAGCCAATTTGGAAGAAAATTTGCCAGTTTCTACAAAAGTAGATGTATCCTTACCGTATGACCCATTCATTGTACTCTTTTGTATTAACCGAAAGGAGTTGAAAATTTATGTCCATACACATCTGCACATGTGTTTATAGCAGTTTTATTCACAATTGCCAAAACTTGAAAGCAACCAAGATGTCATTCAGTAGGTGAATGGATATGCCAATTGTGGTACATCCAGATAGTGTAATACAATTCATCATTAAAAGTGATAGCCATGAAAAGACAAGGACAAAATAAATACATATAACTAAGTGAAAGAAGCCAATCTGAAAAGGATAAGTACTAAAAATTCCAGCTATGTGATATTCCGGAAAAGGAAAACCTATGGAGACACTAGAAGGAACACTAGGTGCCAGGGGTTGAGCCGAAAAAAGGGACGAATAGGCAGAGCACAGAAGACTTGTAGAGCAGTGCAACTGCCCTCTATGATACTATCATGAGGGATACGTGTTACTTACATTTGTCTAAACCCACACAACACCAAGAGTGAACCCTCACATAAACTATGAACTCTGGATGAAAATGATCTCTCAGTGTAGGTTTATCAGTTGTAACAAATGTATAATGTCATCTGGTGGGAGATGTTGATAATCGGGGGATCTATGCATGTGTGGAGCCAGAGGCTAGAGAAGATATCACTGTACCGTCCTTTCAATTTTGCTGTGAAACTTAAAATTCTTCTGAAAAACATCAGTTGAAGAAAACAAAAATAATTATCTAAAACCTACGAACAAAAAATTTAGATGTATTTCAATAATTCAAACATATATGTGAAATTCTTTTTGAGAAGATTACAAAATTTTTGTAGGTCTTGAAAGAAGTTGTAAATAAACGAGGAGCTTGCATTTATGGATAATACATTATAATAAGAAGGTCATTTCTCCCTAATCTTTACGTTTACCCAGAATACCAACAGAAATCCGCATAGAATTTGTCAAATTGTACTGAAATTAACATCAAAGACAGCAAAGAGAATAAATTTCAAGAAAAGCTATGTCTTTTCTGAAATAAGTGTTAAACTGATAAGAACAGATACTACACTTGATCTTAGCCAAAAGGCTGAGAAGCAATGAAAAATGCTTTAAAAAAGAAGGGTACTTCCATATCATCAGATGTCAATAGGCATTTACATCCGTAATAATTAAGATAATGTATATTATTGCATAGATAATATGCCATGTTTGCTGATATTGTGAAACATTTTATGTCAAATAGTATGTATTCAACTAAATTCATGAATAACCTTTGAATTGTAATTTCTATTAATTAATGTCAAATACACCATTAAATGCCCTTAACATTTTTCTAGGAACTTTTTCCTTCTGATATTTTTATCTGAATAATTAACACATTTAAAAACATGGTCAAGTGCTGTATGTTTGTCTGATAATTTACATTACTTCTAAAATGAACTAACAATATGAAAACCCAAGTACCAATGGTCTCCTTTTTATTTATTTTTTGAGACTGAAGTATTTTCATTGTATTTGTAGAATAATAGTTACAGATGCACACATATGGGGTATATGTGTATCTGTTATAGTGAGTGCGGCCAGGCATGGTGGCACACACCTGTAATCCCAGCACTTTGGAAGGCCAAGGCGGGCGGATTACAAGGTCAGGAGATCGAGACCATCCTGGCTAACAATGTGAAACCCCATCTCTACTAAAAATACAAAAAATTAGCTGGGCGTGGTGGCGGGCGCCTGTAGTCCCAAGCTACTCGGGAGGCTGAGGTAGGAGAATGGTGTGAACCCAGGAGGCGGAGACTGCAGTGAGCAGAGATCGCGCCACTGCACTCCAGCCTGGGTGACAGAGCGAAACTTGTTCTCAAAAAAAAAAAAAAAAAAAATTGTGAGCGCAATGAGATCAAGAATGTTCTTTGTCTTGCTCTTTGCTTTATAACTACCACCTAGATCAATTTCTGGAATATATCATGTTTATAAGAAATAAACATGGGAAGGGCAACAATTTTCTTGAATGAAAAATATTTTCCATTAGAAAGTAAAGCAGTTTCTTTTCTTTATTTCATTTTATAAAAATGTTATATCATGGCAGGTGGGCAAGGAATTTTGTGTTGAAAATGTGAAACATAAGTCATTTGGTATATTTCAACTTTGTAAAATATATTTTTGGGGAGAAACTGAGTACCAGAAAAAAATTATGGAGTAAAAGCAAGGCAATGTTAAACAAGTGTCAGCTTGCCAATTTTTCTATATTTGTAAGTCGATATTTCTTTCAGAAATACATCTTGAGATTGAATAAATAATATTTACAAGATCTGCAGAAATAGAGCCATTATCTTTGTTATTTTTTTCCTAAGTCATGAATCAAAATGCTGATGTAGTACGAAAACGTATTTAAGTTTAAGAGGCAAGGTGAATAAAGCAATAGGAAAGCTCTGACATGTTAAAGGATAAAATTGCAAGACTAAACATTTTAATTTTTCTTGAGGGGTGTGTTTGTGTGTGTGTGTGTATTTGCATTTATTGGAAAATAAATGGCTGACCAGTTTTCATATATTTTATTTGCATTTACTATTTTGTTTTACATTGTTTCTCAATGAACTTTCATAGTCTTTCTCTTATTTTGGTTTGGAGAAGAAAAATTTCAATATGAATGGGCAAATTTTCTTCTTAGTAATCTATGTATTTCTAAATATTTTTTCTTATTTTAATGATTAAGAAGATTATAAAATAGAAAACATTCTATGGTTATTTAATTCTTCATGTTACAGAGAAAAAGGAAATTAAAACCAAATTAATCAACTTCCTAAATGAATGATCACATTGTATATTAAATAGTATTTAATTGCCATTTTATATTATAACAAAATAACTCACAATCACCATTATTATGGTGGCTGTACCTTTAGTAGAATTTGCTGTACAGCTGCCTAGAGCATTTTTATATGCCCTTTTATCAGACATACAGAAATACAAAAATACATATATTATTTTAACATATAAAGTTGTCCAGTTTGGTGATAAGAATTGAGGTATAGGAGGAGGTAAAAGAAAGAGATCTAATGTTTTTTACCCACACAAATAGATATAAGTGAAATATATTCAATTAATTTATCATTTTAATCAATCATATATGCTATTTCTATTTATGATCTTTAAATATTACTATATTTATTATCATTTTTCATAATATCTTAGCTCAGTGCTAGATTTTTATATAGAATTAAAGCAAGGCATTTGATCTATTTTAAGGAATATGTTACCATTGTTGTACCCACAGTTATTTCTAAAATAAGAGCAATGGCCTTGAATTCTAAGATGTGTGTCTAGCTCTTCACAATTACCAGATTATGCTAAGTAAAAATTATGTAGAGTAATGGAACTTAAATTTTATATTTGTTTTCCATTCTAATATAAAATAAATAAACCATTTACACCCAAATATACTCTATTATTTTCAAGTAACCTGGAATGTGAATTAATAATTTGTAATCTAATATATTACATAATATTTGTGAATATTTCATTACATTTTTCTATCTTAAAATTAAGCTATGATTATAGAAATTTTTATTTCATCTTCCTGATAAATTTACCACATTCTCTGCACTTTGAAAATGCCTTTTGTGTGTAGATTTCCATTTCTTCTCACCTTATCTCAATTTTTTTTTTTTGAGACGGAGTCTTGCTCTGTCGCCCAGGCTGGAGTGCAGTGACGCGATCTTGGCTCACTGCAACCTCCGCCTCCCGGGTTCACGCTATTCTCCTGCCTCAGCCTCCTGAGTAGCTGGGACTATAGGCGCCTGCCACCACACCCGGCTAATTTTTGGTATTTTTTAGTAGAGATGGGGTTTCACAGTGTTTAGTCAGGATGGTCTCGATCTCCTGACCTCGTGATCCGCCCGCCTCGGCCTCCCAAAGTGCTGGGATTACAAGAGTGTATCTTAATATTTTATATATTTTCCTGCTACCATATCTATGACTGTTCAATAACTCCAATTATAATTTAGATATTTCTTTTAAAATTGACTTGCTTAGGAGAAAATGCAGATCATGTCAATGAACTAAACTATTTCTCTTCATGGTTTTTATACCTTAAATTATCTTTTTCTTTGTTGTATTTTCATGATTATTAAATCATGAAATATTAAACTTAGTCATTTGTATGACATGGGTTTATATTTCTTAGTTTATGTAATCCATAGGCACATAGGACTCACTGCTTAAGAAACCTGGGATTAGAATGTTCATGCAGCTCTTCACTTTTGCAATATTATCTCAACATTATTATTGCCACGTCTGTCAAGAACACTATAGAACTCTTGCTGTGAAACTTGCTTACACAGTCAGATGTGAGGACAAAAATATTGATTGAATCACGGATGATTTTCTAGTACCACAGCAGATGCTCCATGTTTACTTATGGTTATTAAATTTTGATGATTAATCATTTTATGACATATGTAATTGACACACTCAACTAGCAAAAATTAATAGTGACAAGGTATTCCAATTTAAGAAATGTCTTCCACTTTCAGAAATGCCCATTTTGAAAAATGCTGATATTAAGTACAAAGAAAGTGGTCTAAGTTATTAAGGTAAATTTGCATGTGTATAAGCAGAAAGTTGGCAGAGTTTGCATTTTTCACTATAAGAATAATGGAAACATCTCAGTGACCCATGCAAAATCTAACTTTCCCCATTCATTGGAAATAATGTAAGAACATGAATGCTGATAATCTGTAATATAACTTTTACAAAATTATACTTTATTTATGTCTTTTCATGGTAAATAAAAATAGCTATATGTATTATAATATTCAGTAACTCACTTATATATTATAGAATTTCTGGCTCAGAAACAAAGAATGAAGTGTGCTTATGGGAGGGAGAGAGAAAGGGGGGAAGGAAGGGAGGGAGGGAAGAAGGGAGAAATGAAAAGAAAAGAAGTTGCTGAGTTGCTTCTTTAACTTCTTTAAGACATTAAGTGCAGAATTGGAATCCACCTACCCTGCTGAATCTTCTGCTTACATTATATACTTCATTGCATTAAATTTGCTTGAGCTCTGCTCTTCACATTTCAGCAATGTTAGCTTTATTTATTACATTTATTTTTAAAAGTCTGTCACCTCTTACCCCTAAAAATAAGTACCTTCATTTATTTAAACTATATTGTCAAATATTATTTCTGGTCATGGAGTCAAAAATTTAGAGTTTCTCTACAAAATCTAAGATTTAGTGTGTATGTTTTTTATTAAAAATATTAAATTTTTAAAAAGATATCAGAAATGTTGACTCAGCAGTAATAAAATTTACAGGCACGATTTCACAAGCCAAAAAATGCCCACAAATATTTTCAATGAGGAGCCAGCGTCTGATGGGTTTTATTAGCACTAATTTGCAAATGTAAGTTACAATGGTTAGAACGCTAAGGGACTTTATCAAATTAGGATATTAAAACTTTGGATGGTCAATTGATGTTTCTACTTAGTTTCCTAAGTTATTTACTAACTGGTCATATATTGGAGAAAGTTACCTATATAGTGATTAAATATAAACTGCATATGATGTGTTTTGCTTGTTATTAAAAATATTATACCCTATTTTTAATACCAAAAATTAGGATTACATTCATCATTTAAGAGAGCACCAAACTTCATTGTATTTTAATTTAACTATGAGATGAGATATTTTGGAGTGTGAAAGCAGTTATTCACTGAGCTACAGAATGGTTATATTAGGAAAGTCTGAAAATGGGTGATCAAGTGTTTCTGAACGATCCACCCTGCAAAATTCCAATATTACCTTTTTCTTTTCTTCTCCTATATACCTGCTAATGCTCACTTCCAAAGTGTATCTATTTCAACTGACACCCGCACTTAGACCTAATGGTAGACGAGGTCTTTGCCACTATTTAACCCATTACCAAGGTCGTTACGTGGAGCCACCAGCCTTCTCTGCTGGACCACCGTTCCCGAGTGGCCATCTTCATGCACCTTCCGTCTGATTCTGCAGAGCAATAGAGAATTTCTTGACTTGGTATGCTTTTTGCATTTACAAATCAAATCTCTATTATCTGCATGCAGCCCTACCTTCCTTATACCAGAATTACATACAAGTTTTTCTTCTTTAAAACAAATTTATGGCCAGGCGTGGTGGCTCACGCCTGTAATCCCAGCACTTTGGGAGGCCGAGGCGGGCGGATCACAAGGTCAGGAGATCGAGACCATACTGAAACCCCGTCTCTACTAAAAATACAAAAAAATTAGCCGGGCGTGGTGGCGGCACCTGTAGTCCCAGCTACTCGGGAGGTTGAGGCAGGAGAATGGCGGGAACCCTGGAGGCGGAGCTTGCAGTGAGCCGAGATTGCGTCACTGCCCTCCAGCCTGGGACCCAGAGCGAGACTCCACCTCAAAAAAAACAAAAAAAAAAACCAAAAAACAAAAAAACAAATTTATCCTATTTTATTCTTGATCTTACTTTATTCAGCTTATCTGGAATCTGAACTTTGTCATAAAAATTATTGTCTCTCTTCATACGTTCTCCAGCCTTTTCTTTATACTGGTCCCTTCCATGTAGGCAATTGCACGTACTCAAGCCTTTGAAAGAATTACAAACCCAAACATCGCTAGGCCAATACTGCCTGCTCTTACAATTCTAATTTTTGTCTTTAACTATTTTTCTTGCAAATTCCTTGGGCTTCATATTCTCAAGTTACGCATTGCTATGTCCAATTCCTCAATTGTCATTTATTTTAACTTAAACACTCTTAAAATGAATACTATATGCTCAGCACTATTCTAAGCATTATGTATGTATGTATTATATGTGTGTATATGTTATCTGTCCACCTGTTTTTTAATATCTTGCAAAATAGTTTTTATTTATAATTATAAAAGCAATATTTACTTATTCCAGACAAAATTTTAGACCACATAAATTAAAACACAAAAGTTATCCACAATCTCAGAAACAAAAACTGTTCACTGATAATATTTTGCTCTATTTTGCATATTTTTGTGATTGCATGTGTGTATACATGTTTTTTGTACATATAGTGTTAGGTGCGTATTTAAATAATCATAAAGACTTGTGGAATGCTCTCTGCTCTACATTTTTTCTAAGCAACTCATCTAATTTCATCATCAACTTTATATTTTTGCCATTTCACAAAGGAGGAATCTGAAGAAAAAGAGATTTAGGTAACTTGCTACGTGACGGAAATAGTATTGGCATTTTTGTAGTCAGTCTCCAGAGTTCATAATGTCTACAATGTATCTTATACAACTTTGTTGTGAACAGGCACACACCCATGGTCTCATAAGTATGCTAAATAATATATATATACTAAATATATGCCGATGTATATTATAGAGTCACAATTTTGATGTCTATGCAAAGTTGAGCATTTTTCATCAAAAATGTATGTTTAATATTTTACAAATATTTTACAACACCATTTAATAGATTCATAATATGTTAAGATATGAATATACTATTTTTAAAAATTACTTTCCTGTTGTTAAACATTTAGTTTTATCCTTTCACATTTTAAAATATTATAAGTATTATTTTAAACTTTTTATTATTTTAAACTTATTATAAACAACCGTATTTATATAAGTCTGTTCTCATTTCTCATTAACGTAAGAGAAATTCTTAGAAAATGGATACTGAACTGAAGGTTGGACATGCTAACAAGTCATGGCACGTATTACCAATTACCAGTATTCTCTCAAGAAAAGATAATCTCCTCTGCTTTATGTTAGACCTAGGTCTATCATTTGGCATTCATTAAATAAACAAATATGTGGTCCCTTTTTCTGTTTCAAATATGGTGCAATTTCTGAAGACGCAGTAGACATGACAGAAATGGCCACTGAAATTTGGGTGTGATTGTGTCTACTGGGGAGGGTAGTGAAGCAAAAATTAAATGAAAATATGAATAAAATTACATAATTTTGAGTTCTCAATAGGAAATGTACGGATACAGTGCAGAAAATGACGGGAGTCGAAGGCCGGGCCCGGTGGCTCACACCTTTAATCCCAGCATTTTGGAAGGCCGTGGTAGGTGGATCACTTGAGCTCAGGAGTTCAACACGGGGAGGGCCAACATGGTGAAACCCCATCTGTACTAAAAATACAAAAATTAGCCAGACATGGTGGTGCCACTTGTAGTCCCAACTACTCAGGAGGTTGAGGCAGGAGAATCACTTGAGCGCAGGAGGTGGAGGTTGCAGTGAGCCGAGATGGTGCCACTGCACTCCAGTCTGGATGACAGTGTGAGACTCCTTCTCAAAAAAGAAACAAACAAACAAACAAAAAGTAAATGAGGGGACTTGAGTCTACTTGGTGGTTAGTATTAATTGTAATAATATAAAGAATCTCATGGCTGAGAACCATAGTTTGACTAGGAAATCCAAATGGTTTCAAAAAACCCTCCCTGTGGATCTTTGCTTTGAAAGGAGAAATTTCCAAACATATGAATAATTTGATAAGTAGAGACTACACATTTAGTCTAGCATCCTAGTGTCACTACTACTCACTACGATTTTTATTTTCCTCTATAAATCACTTCGCTTCAACAAAGACCAAGCTTAAATTTGTTAGATACTTTCCAATCTCTTTTGCTTTTAATATAGTGTATTTCTTCCCCCTCATTTTCGTACTCTGCTTGAGTTCTTGCCGCAATATTCTACTGCTTTTTATTTGTATGCCTTTTCAACACCATGGATGCTTCATGTCCTTGTGGTATTACTCCAAATGATCACACAAGTTCGACTGCAGAGGACAGGCAGAGCTTGAGTGGAGATTTTACAGCATGCTGCATGCTCCCTCTTCGCAGACATTGCCTTAGGGCCAGCTGGATTTGCAGCGCTGTACTTACATAATTCTGATTTAATTTTTCTTGTGGGAAATTATGCCAGTTCAGGAGCTCTACATTCTTTTACTGAAATAATTATTTTCAAATCCCTGAAAGCATTTACATAATTCAACGGAGGTAAAACATTCATTGCAGGAGTAGTAAGATGTCCGCCACTAAATTTTTTTTAAGTGAGGTTTAATTTTTTTCTTAATATGTTTCTTCTTCTGTAAGGGGAATTGGTGCTTATATTTAGAATCATGAAGCAAGAAACTATTCCCAATACTTATATGCTAAGCTGGAAAAGAACTAGAAATATATGCTAAGCTGGAAAAGAACTCGAAATATATGCTTTGTCTGTTTTCTTAGGTATATTATTGCAGTTAGACTTCTGATAGTTTTTTATTATTATTATTATGATTGAGAGTCTGCTCAATGTGTTTAATTTCTTTAGAAGACAAGCTCCCATATGCCAGGAAATTATATTGTGTCATGACTGAGCATGCAGAAACTATTTTTCAGAAAAGGGAGGAAGGCAGGGGAGGGGAAGAGAGAGAACTATAAAAAGTAAAGAATCCAAATCTCTAGTATCAAGACAAGGACAGGAATAGTTTGTGGACATCCCATTAGAACACAATATACTATTTATAATTTTTATAAACTCACTTACTTTACCTACCAGAATAAGTCATATTAGTTACTACTCAGCCCTTTCTCAGTTTTATTTTCCTTTCCTAAATTACATAGTCTTATCAGAAAGACTTAAACACTCTAAGTGTTTCAAAAGATGCTATTTACTTAGTTATTTTTAAATCCTTGTGACATCTGAATGAATTTTTCTTCCATTGAAAGTGAAAACATTTACTGTTTACCCATACATAAAAATGGGCAAAATACTGGCATTATTAAATTATTTTTTCTTTTCATTGTTTTTTATTGGTTTCTATCCCAGAGAAACAAAACAAAACAAACAAACAAACAAACAAACTGGCTGTCACAAATTATATCCCAATCTTTTTTCTTTTTCTTTCTTGAAGATCTTTGAGTCCCACATCTGTATCCTTCCTAAATCCCCTATTTCCTTTTCTTCTTGGACTTTCAGATTGTAGTATTAGCATGTAAGAGGGATATCAAAAAGACTGCACAATGTCAGGGAAGGCTTAGGTGAAATCAAACTGGTACGTCATTTGGCATCTAAAATAGAGATGCCAAATGTGTAGCTTAGTAATAGTGTTCGCATTTCTTCTAGCAAAGCAGCTCCATTGTAATCTACCATAAATTTGCTGGAGGGCCCCAGGCCCCACTTCCGACTAATAACTTTACTCCTGTCTTTAGGACGCATTTGAAAGTTCAAGTAATCAGTTTGTATATGCAAGAAGATTATGTTTTGATCTGACATATGATTACAGAAAGAACTAAAATCCAAAATTAGGCATATTAATCTACAAAATATATTATTATGAATTAATGTATATTTAGCAATATGCTTAGGGTTATTTGTACAAGATTCCATCTGAGAATACTTTCTACCTGGGAATGATTGTTTGTTTGTTTTTTTTCTGTAAGCACATATATGCTAAAGCTATAGTAAAATTACATTAACTTGATTTATGATGTCCATAAAGAAAAGCATGATATTTCTGTCTACCTAATTACCAATTTTTTTTTCTTACTTTAGATGATACCTTCAGCTATACGACTGACCCTTCAAAGTTTGAAAGTGGAATAGAAAAACTTAAAGACTGCATTTTCTGATTGTCACCTGGCTCTGTTATTCTCTGTTCTATGGCATTGCTAGCCTCTCAGCTTAACTAGCAGATTATGAGTGTCAAGTAATGTTGCCTTCTATGCAAATATTTTCCTCATTTTAGATAACCTAAGCATTTAGATAAAGTTATAATCAATTATTGAGAGTTTTACTATCTGTGTGTTTAATGATTTATATTATTGTCTCAATAATTAACTTTATTGTTGTGATTTTATCATTTTCTAGCCTACGTTATATGGGGTACCATGGTTCTTTTATTTTTAAATTATGGCCTTTTAATCAGTTTGGAAATGTAGCTATCCTATACAATTTCATTTGGCATACCGTGTTTATACAAGATTTGAATGATTTTAAACCTGCTCATATTTTGCTTTAAAAGAGGAATACAGTTGAATGTGTTTGGTTGCATGTATGTATAACTTTTAACCAACATGTAAATGTGGCTTTCATTCCTCTGCTTTCCTATGGGATAGCAGGATGCTGAGCTCAGCCAACCCACAGCTGATTTTGGAAGTTATGTCCATGTGTACTGCCAAATATGAGCACAAAGCTCACTATGTACTTATAAAATTCTCCTAGAAAAAAATATCTTTATAGCAAGGCTTAAAAAATGAGTTTCATGCTAAGAATTAAGCCTGGTGACCAAGTTAGTCTTTGGTGTGCATTTGATACCTGCCATAGATAGGAGGTGCGCCTACAGAAAGATGGCTCAACATGGAACAATGCCACTCGGTAGCACACGTAGCCCACCTTCATTATCTGCTTTCATATGCTGTCCACTGTGCTCAGTGGGTTTCGTGGGGTAGTATTATTCTCACTATTATGTAGATGAGCAAATCAAGGTTATAGTGGAATTTGTTCAGTTTCACATGATTGGAACATTGTGGTCTTGTCTTTCAAGTCCATGTCTACCATATGCCACAGACCCTTTTCTGTCCACTTTGTCACCTATAATTCTGAGCTCCAATATAAAGACTTCACCATATTTGAAAAAGAATAGTGGGAAGTCTGATGCTCAATTTTGTATACAAAACAGTTGCCTCTGTGACATCGTAACCGTATGCCCTTTTGATTCAGGATGTTATTTAATTATTGCAAATCTCCTGTCATAGATCTGACACTCAAGTTAAAAAATTAGGCTCAGGTTCTTACCTATGGTCTTGCTTTTTATAGTCCTTTTAAACCTACGAAATGTATATTCAACATTTACACATACAAAATTCATATAGTCTTTCAAAACTAAGATTGCAAAATAATTGGATGGCTTGAAATTTTAAGTATTACAATATAAACAGCAGAGACTTCATGTTTAGGATTGATAATTTTTAATAAATTACATCTTTTGCATTATCATTTCTTGGTGTTTTGTATTAATTTATATCACATTTATTTTTATTTTTGAAATTTCACATTTCATGTCTTTCATTTTTCTTTTTTTCTTTTTTTTTTTTTGAGACAGAGTCTCACTCTGTCGCCCAGGCTGGAGTGCAGTGGTGGGATCTCGGCTCACTGCAAGCTCCGCCTCCCAGGTTCACACCATTCTCCTGCCTCAGCCTCCCCAGCAGCTGGGACTATAGGTGTGCACCGCCACGCCTGGCTAATTTTTGTATTTTTAGTAGAGACGGGGTTTCACCGTGTTACCCACGATGGTCTTGATCTCCTGACCTTGTGATCCACCCGCCTTGGCCGCCCAAAGTGCTAGGATTACAGGCATGAGCTACCGTGCCCGGCCTTCATGTCATTTTTACATGTTATTTGTTTAAAGGTAACATTTTAACAAAGGACGTTGCCTAAAATAAGATTTTTAAAAATAGAACTTAGCAAAAAATATTAAATCATATTTAGTTTAAAATCAATGTATATGTTTTCTTACGGAAAATTTCTAGAAATCAATGTATTTTTTCCCAACAGAGAAATTTTTAAGTATTATTTATGGAAACTATAAATAACTTTAATATTTAAAGGATTATTTAACATTTTTAAAGAACATAAACCAGTGATTGGCTTGCTTATTTCAAATCTGACTGGCTGATACATTTTCTTCAGTAGTATGATAGTAAAATATATGCCAACATTCTTTCACACTGGCCAGATACAAATCCTCTCGTCTTCCCCATAGCAAAGAGTAACTTGCTATTTTCAGTGTTAATGTGGCGTCCTTCTTAATGTTATCAACACACATACACATACCAAGAAAACACAAAAACATCAACAACAAAAAAACCCTATACCTTTGAAAAACTTAATAATTTTAAGCCACTATTTTATACTCACTTCTGCTTGGAAATGTTAAAACGTATATTATGATTAAGTTATTTGTAAAATTGAGCGTTGGATTTCACCTAGCTTCTTATTTTATAAGCTGCACAATATTACTTTCAGCACTCTTACTAGTATTCTTAATCAAGACATCCTTAACTTCATTTGTTCTTCCTCCATCAAATAAATAATAAAAATGTGAGGGAGAGTGTTATATTTGCATTACATGGAACCATTTGAAAGGTCATATTTCCAAAAAATAAACCTTATAGAATTACAGTGTTTGTGTTCATCAACTCTGAATGATAATAAAAACACTAAAGATTATTCCAATAATCTCTTAATTGTGTCAACAATCTGTACTAAATTTAGAACATTCAGTGAGCATAGATTTGAGAGTTCATACTTGGTATATTAGTTACAATACATGTGACTTTGGGGAAGTCGTTAGTTTTAGCGTCTGCTTCATTATAATATGAATATCACATCTATGACATGAAATTATTTTGATAGTGAAATGGGTAAAATATATAATATTTAGCATAATTACTAGGACATTATATTCACTCAAAACACTTTACTTTGCCATTGATTAGTTTGAGGACAAAAACTGCTCTTATATCTCAGTCAAGAACTGGTAAAAATATTTGATTGTTTTATGTGGTTATGATGAATAATGTTCTTAAAGATTTTTACTTTAAAACTATGCATATAAATGTATTTTAAAGTCTCTACGTTCTCTTATTGAATTTAATTCCATATTTATAAAAGATAATTCCTATTTTAAAATCAACTACCTATGACTATTTAACCAAACCATTGACTCATTTGTGTAGATTTATTTTTTAATTCTACAGATGGGAGAATTCATACAGAGAGATACATAAAATTGAAGGTTTACTTAGATTATATGTATCTGCAAGATATGTAAGACTTCTGTATCTACAAGAGAATCAACATTGTTGATATAAGACACTAAGGAAGTAATATCTAGTTAGCGTAAGTATTTGGTCCCTAGCTACTATGTGACCTATTATGGCCTTCCACAGAGGAAAACTTACACATATAAAAGAAAATGATTTGAGTTTGCCAGGTGCATTCTTGCTGTATCAGCCCACTTGGTGTGATGCCAATTTCTGCTGGTGTTTTTTTTCCCCTCTAAGGAAAAATAATCCTGAAAAAAATGTTAGTAATGTTTAAAGGGAAATAAGAGCCTTAATCCAAATTTGGAAGTTGTGATTAAGAAAGATTTTTCCACAAAAATAAATACATAACAATTAAAATAAAGGAATGTGAACTTTAATAAATGCACTGAAATTTCAAAATAAGTTTTAAGCTAAAGAGTTCATTAAGAAATTACTATGTGCTGGAAATATAAAAATAAGTGAAACTGTTCCTTGCAGAGTAAATATTCAGGAAAACCTACATAATAAAAGTGATAGCTGGTTGGTCTTTATTGGAATGAGGAAGTGTCACAACCAGTTTGTGCCACCGTAACAGAACAGACTGCATAATTTATAAAATACAGAAATTTATGTCTCACAGTTCTAGAGGCTGGGAAGTTCAAGATCAAGGCACTTGGCTAGTGAGGATCTGGTCTCTCTGTTTCCAAGATGAAACCTCATCCTCCAGAGGCAAAGAGCCTTGTTTCTTCACATGGGAGAAGGTGGAAGGATGAGAGGATCAAAATATCTTGCCAAGTACTTTTTATAAGGGCACCTGATCCCATTCCTGAGGGAAAAGATCTCATAGCTTAGTTACTGGCTAAAAGCTTCACCTCTTAATATTATCACAATGGAAGTACTCGAATTTTGGAATAGACTAATTAAAACAATAGCAAGAGGCAATAATTAGGTGATCATGATTGGAGAAAGACATTTGAGACAGAGGAACTACATACATTTTTTAGAAAGTGTGAATAGCATCATGGAAATACTTCGGGCTGAGAAGTCAAAGTAGGCACCTTCTTTGAAGGTTTGCTTACTTGGTTTCCTCATCTACAAAATGGAGTTAATAATAGTTTTCTATGTCACTATTCAGTAAGTAAAACCAATATTGTAAAAATTATCTTGCATTTTAGATGCTATGTCAGATGTTTTTTCATGTCATACAATGTAATAATTTTGAGGCAAATGGCTTAGTGGATTGAAGTGTTCGCTGGAAACTTTATGCTGTGTGTTTTACTAATCAACACATTTATTACCTAAATAACTATTTTCAAAGAGAGGCAAATAGTTTGAAATAAATCTGACTTGGGTTTAAGTCCTGGCTTCCTCTTTGCTTGTATGACTTGGAGAAGTGACATGTTAAGCTTCAGATGCCTCATCCTAAAAATGAGGAATAATTTGGCCCACTGTCTCTTTTCAATTAGCATTAACTTTTGACTTATATTAATGAATAGTGAAAAGGTATGCATGAATTTTTTCCCAATATTGCCTGTGTGAGCTTGTCTCTGACTCTGATATTCAAAACACAAATAATGAGGACATTTTATCAAAAGACTTGGAAATATGTTGCTGGGATGAGTGATTCAAAATTACAATCAATAATACCACACTATATTCTAAGCACTTATCTGAAGAATTCAAGGATTTTTCTTTATAGTATATGGGAGATGATATACTGACGTATACAATAACAACATAGCAGACACAAGACAAAATTAGAAGAGACACCACAGAACAACAGGCAATTGCGTGTCAAATACACGGAACATGTGTTATAGGAATTTAGAGACAGAATGATATAACCTGCAATGAACAAGTTCAGGAAGAGTTTGTGTGAACATGTGAGCTTGTGTCTGCACTTGAGTCAAGAACTTTTGAATAGGCCAGGCGTGGTGGCTCATGCCTGTAATCCCAGCACTTTTGGAGGCCAGGGAGGGCAGATCACGAGACCAGGAGTTCAAGACAAGCCTGGCCAACATGGTGAAACCCCATCTCTACTAAAAATTACAAAAATTAGCTTGGCCTGGTGGCATGTGCCTGTAATCCCAGCTACTCCGGAGGCTGTGGCAGGAGAATTGCTTGAACCAGGACCCGGGAGGCGAGGTGGAGGTCACAGTGAGCCGACATCTCACCACTGCACTCTAGCCTCGGCGACAGAGCAAGAGTCCGTCTCAAAAAAAAAAAAAAAAAAAAAGTTTTGAGTAAACAGAAAGATGGGGACCATTAGCAAACTCCTGAGGATAATACTGCTCAGGGCATGATATTAGGACAAGAGAGAGTTTCAGTGTGGCCTCAGGGAAATTGTAAGTCATGTGGTTGGGTGGATAGGAAATTGGAAGCAGAGGGTGGACATCATAGACTATTCTGCTTCTATGTTTGGACTGGGCATCTCTCCAGAGGATTGCGGGAAGAGAAGGAGCGATACTTCCTCTGAAAATAGGTAGGTTTATAGCTCTGCCTTACCTGGTTGTAAAATGTTACAGTGTTTATTATCAGTTCTGGAAGTCACAACTAACTCCTGATTTGAAAACACTTCTGCACAGGATTATGGAGTAATTTGCTAGATATCACCAGAAACTACTTTCCTTTTTGTTCAAATATAAAGCTGTTAGGCTGCAAAAATGCTGCCCAGTCCCTATTATCTTTCCTGGAAAGCAAATGAAAATAATATACCAATCTGAAATTAGATTTCAAAAAAAAGTTACATAACATGATTTTGAAATAAAACTTCTCATAAGCAAATGCTTAGAAATCATTGTCCATTTAATTTTATTGCTTGAGAAAAGTGTATGTGCCAATTTCAAGCATAAAACGTATATTAAGGTATTCCTTCATATTTGTCTAAACAAAACCACACCAAAGGTAAGGATCCTGAGGTTTGTTTTTCATGATCTGGCCCCATGTATAGTAAAAAGAACACATGATAAAGAAGTGGACTTCAGCTTCTTCTGTTAAATGTGATGGAGAGAAGAAAGATGACTGGTGAGGTCTCTCCCAAAGGAACAGTTCAGGAGTCAATTTACCAATCTGGCTGGATGGGAGAAAGAGACACAGAGACTCCAAGATGCATGGAAACAAGAATCACATTGTTTTGTCCATCACAGTTTATCCAGTATTAGTTACGATGCCTGGCCCGTAAGAAAGAGATAATAAATGGAAGAGATGGCACAAGTGCATGAGAAATCAACCGATCTCTAAAAGCATCGTGTCTCAATTAAATATGGAATTTGGTTCAGTTAGTACATCACATGAGACTGATCAGGTTAAATCTCTTCTTTCATGAAAGGAATAAAACATATAAAGAAGAGAAACCATGTCGAGTAGGATGCATGATAATTTTCCTCTTAATATACGGTTACACATTAATTTATACCTGGGGAAACACATGCTTAGAAAGATCAAATGATTGCCTAACCTCATGAGATAAAATCTATTATGTGTTCGGAGGGGTGCTTCGCACAAGAAGCCCTCAAAACTGTCACCTAAAAACAAAGTCATTTTATATATCCTGGGGTTTGAGTTCAGGCTTCTTTCTGTCAAAGTCAATGTGTTCCCGTTATCACTACTACCCCTCCAATGGGAATTCCCTCTCCCACCAATAATCCATGTATGAATCATATATTTGGATACAAACGTCTCTGGATTGAAGAATGCAAAACTGGCTGGGTGCGGTGGCTCACACCTGTAATCTCAGCACTTTGGGAGGCTGAGGCAGGTGGATTGCAAGATCAGGAGTTCAAGACCAGCCTGGCCAAGAGGGTGAAACCCGTCTCTACTAAAATTACAAAAATTAGCCCAGCATGTAATCCCAGCAATTCAGGAGCCTGAGGCAGGGAATTGCTTGAACCCGGGAGGTGTAAGTTGCAGTGAGCTGAGATTGTGTCCCTGCACTTCAGCCTCAGCGACAGAACAAGACTTCATCTGGGAAAAAAAAAGGAAAAAAACCTAAGTATTCAACTTATAAAAGCAATTAACAATATTTTTATCTTCTAATGTTCTAATTAGCATATTGCATTGCTAGGAACATGTGGGACATACACACACACGCACACAGAGTTGTATGCGACAGGCACCCTCTGAATTGTTTGGACAGATTGCCATCATCAGGGCCACTTGTCTCTGGATATGTATACTATGTAGCATTTGAGGTTTGGGCTTATCAGTCACCTCATGCCTTTTTGACACCAGGGGACCAAACAAATGTATGAAGTTCTTTCCTTTTTAAACAATACTACAGTAGGAGTTTGGTATTCTAAAAATGATATGTACTGTTTTATTAAAGTGTCACCTTTCTGTTGAAAGTGTCCATGCATAATTTTCCCACTCGCTTGAAATGTGGTGTCCTAATTGATAGCCTTTCTGAAGTTAAATAAGCGTCAGATAGAGACTCAACGATCTGTTAGCACCAAGCAATTACATTTGGTTAATAACCTGGCTGTATTCTCTGTTCATATTGGACAGCTCTGTAAAAGCCCTGGCATTAATGGATTTTATTCAAAGTGACAAAGGAAATATTAAAATTACAATACAATTTCCTTTATCTTCTCTTATCTAAATAGGAAAGGCATCTGCATCATGGCATTAACTCACCCAGAGAGGAGAAAGTTAAAATACTATTATTTCTGCAAAATGACCTTTCTGCTACAGTGTTTGCTTGACTCAGAATCACAATTTGGCTACAAACTTGTTGTTTAAAATCTATGGAGCTAGAAATGAGCAGGAAAACTAATTTTTGGGCATTATTAAAACGTGTGCAGTCTTCCTATGTTTCTTATTCTTATCTCCTAATATTTAAAGCAAACTGTTTCAGTGTTTTTTAAATATCTTTTCATAGTTTGCCAAATATTTATTAATTCTATTCTCCCAACTAGAATAAATGATAAAACAAAAGCAGATTGGTAAAACTGAGGCTAAACAAAAGATAAATTTATAGATAAATCTATAGCACCTAGAATCTTCTTTAAAAAATATTTGTTAAATGTTGATTTCAATAGAGTCAATCATTCATTTTCATTTAGAAATTAAAATGGACAGATGGATGGCACTAAGAAAATAAATAACTCACTCTTGCATCTCTTATAATTTATACCTATTAGACAACACACATTATATACAGCAGAATTACCCCCATTAAATACAAATTAACAAGTAATTAAATAATTAAACAATAAAATCTGTATTTTGATGTCCTGCTCAATATTTTGTAATTAACATGAGACTGCAGTTTGTATAAAAATGCAAGTCAGTTTAAAAAAATGTATTGTGGGGAAAAGAAAGATCAGATTGTTACTGTGTCTATATAGAAAGAAGTAGACATAAGAGACTACATCTTGTTCTGTATTGAGATGCTGTTAATCCGTGACCCTACCCCCAACCTTGTCCTTGCAAGAGACATGTGCTGTGGTGACTCAAGGTTTAACGGATTTTGGGCTGTGCAGGGTGTGCTTTGTTAAACAAGTGCCTGAAGGCAGTATGCTTGTGAAAAGTCATCACCATTCTCTTAATCTCAAGTACCCAGGGATGCGTACACTGCCAAAGGTCGCAGGGACCTCTGCCTAGGAAAGCTAGGTATTGTCCAAGGTTTCTCCCCATGTGATAGTCTGAAATATGGCCTCATGGGAAGGGAAAGACCTGATCGTCCCCCAGCCTGACACCTGTGAAGGGTCTGTACTGAGGAGGACTCGTATAAGAAGAAAGAAGGCCTCTTGGCAGTTGAGATAGAGGAAAGCATCTGTCTCCTGCCTGTCCCTGGGCAATGGAACATCTGGGTGTAAAACCCGATTGTATGTTCTGTTTACTGAGAAAGGAGAAAACCGCCTTAGGGCGAAAGGTGGGACTTGCTAGCGCGCGATGTTGCCCTTTGTGCACTAAAAAGGTTTATGGAGATGTTTGCATATGCATATCAAGGCACAGCACTTTTCCTTAAACTTATTCATGTCACAGAGATCTTTATTCATATGTCTTACTGCTGACCTTCTCCCTACGGTGATCCTATTATCCTGCCACTTCCTTTTTTCTAAGATGGTAAAGATAATGATCAATAAATACTGAGGGAACTCAGAGACCAGTGCCGGGTGGGTCCTCTGTATGCTGAGTGCGGGTCCCCTGGGCCCACTTTTCCTTTCTCTATACTTTGTCTCTGTGTCTCATTTCTTTTCTCAAGTCTGTCGTTTCACCTAACGAGAACGCCCACAGGTGTGGAGGGGCAGGCCACCCCTTCAATTTATTGGACATTTACTCTGCAAGGAACATTGATATTGTGAATAAATCACAATTCGTTTCAATTTAACCCTTTTGAAGCTTACATTCTAGTGGAAGAGAAAGATATGTAAACTTAAACTTTCAATAAAATGTAATAAAGGTATGCAGAGAAAAGTGAGGGCCTGAAATTTTGTGGTTTTGGTTACACACAGGATGTTTGTGAATACAATCTGTATTAGTATCTAGAACAGTACTCTCAGAAAAATGGAATCATAGTTTTGATTTTTTTGATGATAGAAAATAACATTTGGTTTTCTTTCACATTTGAATGTGATATGACTTCTATTCAACACAGTTACACCAAAAGTACTTCCAACAGTGGCGACTGAATTTCAAGCAAATAATTTTAAAGTGATTCAACTATCGCATGTATCTTTTGATAATTTGATAAACATTATGTAAAAAGTCTTTTTACATAAGACTGAAATGATACTTTTCTTAAAAAGGAAGAAATACAAGTGTTTAAATTCAGATATTTATCAGAAATCATATCTTAAAATGATATTTTTATAATTTTTATGCCTTTAAGCAATTCAGAACAAATTCTAAAGTTATTACAAATCATTGCAATTTTAACAAAAATATTTTCAGAAATAAGAAATTGCAAACTTAAGGAACTCAGCAAATAAAGGATAGCATTCAAGTATTATAAATACAATGATATAGGATAAAATAGTAAATACATAGTAATACTTATATAAAATAATATAAAGTAGTAACAATAAAACAATAACAACATCAAAGAAGAAAATACCTTACAAAAAGTTAATCGGCAACGCAGCTGTTTCATACTTAGAATTTATATTGTAACTATAGTTGTTTTAGGGTATCAGAAAAGGTAGGTCAATATATGAAAATACATAAAATTAAAGTGAAAGTTTCTTAATATTGAAACCAATTTAATATTTTTACTGGCTTACTACATGAAGTATATTACCCATTCAGTGTTCTCTTCTGAATTCCTTGTCTAATATATTTCACATAAAAGGGTGAAATTTCCAATTTTTCCATGACAGCCTATTATAGCAATACCAGTTTGCTTCATGGCTTAACATTTTTCATTAAAGATTGTGGAGACAGTGGCATTGAGTGGCTACCAACTAGATTGGAGGCAGACTGCCCTGCCACAGGTTAGCTTAAAATCACCTGGACAATTTAGTTGATTTTTCTGTGATTTAGTTTCTCCATATGTAACATATGTAAATAGGGATACTAATCATTCCTATGTTATTGTTATGAGGACTGAATGAGTTCATAAATGTATAGAGTATGGAGGAATACCTGGCATAAAGAAACTTTTGTGTAAGCATTAGCTGCTACACTATCTATACTATATATATACACACACATAGGTAGTGGTTTCCAAAGAGTTGTCCTCTGATCAGCCTCATCAGCATCTGCATTCTCACCCTGTAACTTATTAGAAATGCAAATTCTCAGGCGCCACCCCAGACTGACTGAATCAGAAACTCTGGAGGTGGAGCCTAGCATTTGTGTTTTGACAGTTTCTTGGGTGGCCTAATTTAAGTACAAGTTTGAGAACCAGTGTATGAAGGGAAAGACACTGATGGTGTTGAAGATGAAGAAGAAGGATCATATGACTCTAGTCAACATTGATCAGATTCTTTAGCTTTCCTAGAAAGAGAGAGAAAGGAAGGGAACAGATAACAAGTAGAGAGGGAGAGATAAGAATGAGGAATGACAAGGAAGAAAATAAGTGGTAAAAAGAAGCTGACTTTCCTATTTTCTTGCTTTTAGGTGACAGAAGTGATGTGTCCTGGGTGTCCAAGGCTGGTAGGTGGGATGAGGCTGTAGGGTAACATTATCTGTCAGTTTGCACATTTCCTGGGTAGCAGACAAGCTATCTACTTGTTGATCTACTTGTTGGACCAAGAACCAAAGCAAATACCACAGCTTTTCCATTACCATTCTCTCTCTCCTTGCCCGTGACTGTACAAGCTGCTCAGCTACAGAGAATGCTCCTTTCTGGAGTCTTAAACAAAATCCCTTTCAGTTTGTAAGAAGCATGACGTAAGAATCATCATACACAGTATGATTTATAATTAATATGGGACTCACTAAAAAATATGGGATTTATAATTAATATTTGGACAAAATTTAAATAAACCAGTGAAGTATAACATTAAGGAATTTTATTATTTGTATTTAAATATCATCTCTCTTATAGAAGCATGAAAAAACAAATCTAAGGAGAAGTCAATAGTTCACAAAATATTACACATATGAGTGTATGTGGCAGAAGACGTAATTAATGATTTGAGGGTTATTTTTCTTAGATTTTTATTTTCTTTTTAAAATAATGATGAAAAAGTAGCAATAATTACAATATTAATGATGCCTTCTATTTTTAAAGATGTTTTCTTATTTTTCTTATACTAAGAACTGCTAGATCCTTTAAAGTTCAGTGCTTTATTACATGTAGGATAATACTATATTTATATTTCTATGAAATTAAATCACATTGCTCAAATTTTAATTATAGCTCAAACAATATTATTTTCACAGTTAATATAACAAGCATAATTTTTTGCAAGCAAACCATACTGAATATAATAGAAACTAATATTTGTATCTAAAGATGAACTATATGAATTCACATTAAATTCTTTTTGGAATAAAACTATACATATGAAGGGATGGAGAAATATTGCAAATATTCAATTTTTTGGAACGTATTATCATGTTTCCATACATCCCAAAGTTCGAAAATATATTTTTTGCCAGTTCTTTATAGTTTCTACATTATACATCTTATCAAGCCCAGAAAATTACAATACCCTTTAAGCACACATTTGCGCCTCTGATTTTAAATGTATATAATATTCCTCCAGTGATTTGAATGTGTCCCCAAGGTTTCTTACATTAAAAATTTAATCCCTAAGTTCATATATTGACAGTATTTGGAACTGGGGCCTTTGCATGGCAACTAGTGCTAGATAAGCTCATCAGGGTGGAACTCCCATGATGGGACTGGTGACTTTGTTTAAGAGGAGGAAGGGGGACTTGAGTGGACATGCACGCTCTTGCTCTCTCAGCATGTGATACCCTCTACCATGTCATGGCACAGCAAGATGGCCCTCCATAGATGCCAGGCCCTTGCTCCTGGACTTTCTAACATTTAGAATGGTAAGAAATCAATGTATTTTCTTTATAAATTACCCAGTCTCTGGGGTTCTGCTAACAACCAAAAATAGACTAAGAGAGTTTCTAAGTAAACATTTTCCCATATAGCTCTTTTATATATTTAATATTGACAAAAAATTTGTCCTAACATAATGGATGTGATTTGTTTACAAAATGCTATTCAGTTTCAAGGCTTTCATTCCATGAGGACAAGATAAAGATCATGGAAGAAAAAATGGAAGACAATTCTTATGTGGCTGGATGTCTTCCCTGCTACATTTAATTTTAGCTTACTTAGTGGAACAACAATATTATTTTTGATGTTTGCTGCCTTTATCAATAAATTCTGGCTCAAATGATTTCAGAAATGTTTAGCATGACAAAAATCAAACAATATATCAAACTTATGTTATTTACCTATATTTTAGGCAAATTAAACCTCTAACACATTTCTTTAACTTTTTATTGTACCCTAAAACTATAAAAAATATATGCTGTCTAGGATGTACTAGGTTTATGGTTGGGAAAAATAGGTTCAGTGTAATTGAGCTCCTTCAAGAGAGCATAAATAATAAAAGTTGCCAATCTTGGAAAAGTATCATTTCTGATGTTATCTATTATTGATTCAACATGCAATAATAAGATTTGAGATTGAGCAGCTCAAGATTAGAATTGAGTGCTTAAAGTTACATATTTATTATGGTATCTCTTATGCAAATTATTTTTAGAAAATTTACAAATATTCTTGTGGGAGCACGTTCAGTAACATTCTGTTTTGTTACACATTACTGGTATTAACAATATATAATATATAAAATTCATGTTTGTCTACATACTTTGGGTACAATTTTGTCTTGCTTTTTGTATCTTTTTCAGTTGAATCTTTATGCTAATGGATTTTTTCTATGAAGACGTGATTAATTCAATATTTTCTTTTCAATTGTTCAAATATCTAATTCATGGAATTGTTGTGAAGATTAAATTTGAGAATGGGCAACACAGTGCTTGATCTTATCCCTAAGACACAGAAAAGACTAAATTATCAGTTATTAACATTGTGTCATATTTGATTTTCTTGTATAATTGAGGGGTTTGCATATTCTATTCTTCTATTCTATTCTATTCACTTCTATTGCTGTGTAACAAATTACCACAAGTTTAGCATCTTAAAATAACACTCGATTTTTAGCTCACATGCTATAGGGCAGAAGGCCGGACACAGCATGGCTCAAGATATCACAACACTGAAATCAAAGGGCCAACAAGAATGATTTGTGCAGATGGGGAAAATTTTATTTGAAATTCATTTTTGTTGTTGGCAGAATTTAGTCTGTGGTCTTAAGACAAGTCCCCAGTTATTGCTTTTTTTTTTTTCAACTACATCTTTGAGGCAGTAGTGATGCACTGAATAATTTTTATGTATCCAGATGCTGAAATCTGCCACCAGGCAGGGAAAACTTGCTGCTTTTAAAAGGCTTGTGCAACTAGGGTGGGCACACGTGGACAATCTCTGTTTTGATTAATTCAAAGTCAATGACTGGTACTTAATTACATCTGGAGACAAGGGAACGGAGGTCACAGAGGGAAACTTGATATTCTGCCCACCACATTCTCAAATTTTGTAAGACATAATTTTGTTGTATTTCTAATTCATCTAAGGACCAAATTAAATATTTCATGAATTTATAGGAATGACAAAAATTGTCATTCTCTGAAATATACTGACAATTAAGAGCTGATTTATCAAGTAAAATGGTGAACAGTTTAGCACAATAAGAAATTGACATGGTGCTTTTTTACTTTTGACAACTATCATTGGGAGTCAGATTTCATGAGATGAATTCATATAGAAAGCATACAGAGTGACACAAATATTACATGAAAGGTTATTGAATTTCTTTTATAATAAAATTAAACTAAAGCTTGGTTAGCACAGCTGGGAAAATTAATAACAATCATCATCTAATATGGTTTGGCTGTGTCCCCACCCAAATCTCATCTTGAATTTTAGTTCTCATATTCCCCTCATGTCATGGGAAGAACCCAGTAGGAGGTAATTCAGTCATGGGGGCAGTTCCCTCATGCTGTTCTCATGATAGTGAGTGAGTTCTCAGGAGAGTTAATGGTTTTATAAGGGGCTTTTCTCCTTTTGCTCAGCACTTCTCTCGCCTCTTGCCACGTAATGAAGGATGTGTTTGCTTCGCCTTCCGCCATGATTGTAAGTTTCCTGAGGCCTCCCCAGCCGTGCAGAACTCTGAGTCAATTAAACTTCTTTCCTCATAAACCAACTAGTCTCGTGTATTTCTTCATAGCAGCATGAGAACAGACTAATACAGCATCATTTTGTTATTCATAGTGGTATTTGCAATTAATCATGGTATATGTTTTTCCATATGATGAGAAATGTTTTAAGTTCCAGTATTTGTAAGGAAAAGTCAGCTCATGTAATATCCCTTGACTCCAAAAATAACCAGACACCCCAAGTCCTTATGAATCACTCTTGGCTTTTTTTTTTAACCTGCATATATCTGGAAGGGAAAAAGAAAAGGCTTCCAATATCATACATTGCAGTTTTATGATTTATCATCTTTCACCTGACTTCAGGCAACCACAGCTCACACACCTTATATACTCTCCATTCCCACACTCTGCATGCACTAAGCAGTACTACATGCTAGGTACTGTGATATTTACAAGAGATACAGTGAATAATGTGGCATAGATGCTACTTTTAGAGAACATACAATTTAATTTTGGAGATAAACATGAAAACAAAAATCAATCTTCAGTGCGAGAAAGTGAATACGTGAAGTGCAGGAATATAGGAAATGCTTCAAACTAAAGAGTAGTTCATGGCTAAAAGAACAAATATGCATATTTACACCAATGAGGACCAAACACATCCAGAGATAGCAGGCAAATTATTTTGATGCATTTCACAGACATCAGTCTCCCGGGGCACAGAGCAAGGCAGAAAAGGACAAAGTAAAAGGTCTAAAGACTAAAAACAAGGAAAAAAAATAGGACAGCATTTTAGAGAAAGACATAGCTTAGGTAAAGATATGATGACGTAGTAAAGCATGAACCATCCAGGGTATGCTGCCACGATCAATGCCAATTATGTTGGGTGCTGTGAATTATGTACGGAGGAATTTAAATCAGACTTAAATCAAGACATGCGACACATGAGATTGAAGAGAAAGGCCAAGGCTATTTTCAAAGTACCATATTAAAGGTTATAGTTTACCTGCAAGGTGAGTGGTCTCTAAACCAGGCTTTGAAACATGTTCACTTAGGGAGCAATTTAAAATTTGGATTACTAGACTCCACAGCAAACTGGGAATTTATTTTATTTTTAGAAGTTTTCCAAATAATGTACCTCGATGCCGCCAACCCCAGAACAAGATTTGGGGAATACTGTTACAGGTGAGTAGACTGGATATTCTGCATCAGGCTTCAAATAATTTTTCTGCCCTTCTCTGCTATGACTGTTGGACTGTGAGGCTCACCTCTGTGACTATACAATATTTGTCCTCTTATATTCTGAATAGTTGTCAGGTTTGAACAAAGGGAGACATCAGTAGGAGATCAGAGGGTAGAAGAGAGAAAGACTAAGGTACTGATCCCTCTTCCTTCTTCCTGTTTAGCTTTGATTCTTCCGATTGTGGGAGAATGTTTTCTACTGCTCCTGCAAAGCAGTTCATCTGCCAAAACCCCACTTTGGCAGATTCCACTAAAGCCAATTCCTCCCATAGCCTTTGAAGTCTATGAGTGGCTTTCAGATAATGCTAGATCCTTACTGACTCATTTCTTCTTGGTTCTCTCAATCAATAATACGTTTACCGAATTGTTTTCAGTTAAGCCTTTCTGTGTCATCACTCTGTTTCTTGCTTGGATTCCAACAGATACAGTGATGGTTTATAAGCATAGGGTTAACACAACCAGACTTGTGCTGGGTGAGATCAGAAGTAGCAGCAGTGTGAGGGCTCAATTAAGGTAGGAGGAACTTAAATCAGGTTGCTACTCACAAGACAATGACAAGATTCTAGGTAAGAGATGGCTAGTGTCTGGAAACTAGATTCAGAAGATATTTAGGACTTAACATCCCCTGAACTCTATTACTACTGAATTGAGAGACAGTGGGGGAAACAGTGAGGAAAAAGGCTGCATTACAGATAATCCACCTGCTTTACGAATACACTACTTGTGTGTTTGTATGTATGAGTGTCTAGCTATAGACACAGACATTAAAAGTGGAGCATGTTGTATTTGGAGAATGGTCACATACATGATGACTTTATTGTTAGAAATGGCAATGGCAATGTCTATAGTATTGCCAACTTTCAATGAAAGTATAGGAGACAAGAACAGAGGCCAGAGTATTTGGCGAGGAGATACAGTTAATTTTATGAACCATATGCCTTCCACAGGCATGTCACATGTACCTGAGAGAGGTATCAAGTTTGTTTTTTATGTTTTTATTTTTTAAGTAAGACTACACTTGATGAATGTTGTCACCATAAATAGCACAAAGACTGAAGCTGCATAGTATAAACTGAAGAGGACGCCTGTTTTCCGATCCCCAAATATTTTACTTGAAAAAGAGACACCATAAGTTTATACAATATTTTCCAAGTTTCTAAACTTGGAACAGAAGGCTCAAGATGTGTAGGTAACTCAGTCACTGCCATGGCTACGAGTAAAACCACAGTGCACTGATACCAGAATATTTCTTCGTAAAGCACTATCCATGCTATGGTGGGTGCCAGTTCATGTTTAAATGTATTTTGTTTGTTATTCAGTTTAGATTTTCAATATCTAACATAAGTATATTTGTTCTTATGTGGTTTTTTTGTAAAAAATAAAAATAACACATTGCTTTCATCTTCTTGTTTATATAGTGTCTACATCAAAACACAGTTCAAAATGTTCCTCTAAGTTCTGTTGTGTTTAGAAAAGAAAACAGATTCTTGCATAAAGCAAGGCTTTGATGGAATCTTTATGCCATGAGAATGTTCCTGGAAATTGTTTAAATGCTCAGAATTCATTACTTAACACAGAAGCTCTTTGCCTTGATTGCACAGAGATAATTAACTATGCTTTTCTACTGCTATTCTTCAAATAGCATGTAATAATAATGATTAGTGACACTCAGCATGTTGCCTCCTTTTGTAGTGCATTTATTGTAATGACTGTGGCTACATTTCGATTACTATGGGTGTAGATCAAAAAGTATCTATTTGCTTATGATCATTATAGTCTCTCAATGTTAGTATGACAAAACCAAAAGGTCTGTTGGTCCTGAGCTTGTGGCTTAGCTGTATGATGGATGGCCCAAGCCTTTGCTCTGTAATGCTTACTATGCATGAACTACACTGGCCGGCCATAGGTCCTTGAGGGACAATGAGATTTTAAACATGCCTACTAACCTGTCATTTGTTTTTCTCAGAAGTTTACTTTAGTACAACTAGTAAGCATATTTTTCAATAAAATAAAAATGTGGGAGATTGAGTGTGTGTGTGTGTGTGTCTGAGTGTGTGTGGTTAAGTAATCTTACATCCTTTGAATGTGGTATTTGGGAGAAATTAAAAGTTAACAATCTAATTTTGGAAGGGGAATTACAATAAAACTATTAATATGAACATAAAAGTGTTCAACCATCCTTTATTAAGACAAATCAACTTTCAAATTAATTTCAAGAAGAAAAGCTAATATTTTGCTGATAAGCTATAATTTTAAACATTATCCCTAGCCTTAAAAGGCTTACGATCTGGTCTCATGACAACAGCCTACACACTTTGAAGAAGTTTTAAATAACATATATGAAGCATGAGGGGAATGGTAAATTGTCAAAACTGTTATACTCTGACAAGGATCAGGAGCCGTAAATAATTTAACTGAGGCTTGAACAAAGACTGAGCCTTGGGCATGTGGTTTGTAGCAAGAAAGATATCCCACATGTTCTTATTTTTACTATGAAACTGTGGTTACCATTCTTAGGTGTAATTTAAATGAGACCATGGTAATGAATTCCACATTGTTTATTAATTAGGAACTGATTTTAATTCAACACATTTATGAGTTAAGGAGTAGATATTACATCTACATGGTAATAATTGATGACTGCTTAATTTAAATGATAGTTTTCTACTTCATTAATATACAGAAGTTTTACTTGGTAATTTCTAATCTGAAAAAATCAATTAAACATGATGGATATTTCTGTCAAAAAATCTTATCATAAAAAACCCATTTTATATGGCTTGATAGTGGTTTTATTTTAGTACATATATATAAATGTGTCTATTTCTAAATAAATAATCTGCTCCAGTACAAAATTTAGGGTCACTAAAAAGTATAAGGACTGAGATAAAATGTCATGGATTATTTTTGAATATTTGGGGAGTTATTCATACAGTGACTTTCATTGTGATGTCCAGAATGATCTGCTGTAATTATTTACTTATTAGGATTTTTCAACTAAGCAAGTGCACATGGAAGAATAATTGAAAGGATGGGAGCTAACGTGTATTAAATGTGAAGCTGAATGTATGGTAAATACAATATCTCAAAAATTGTGAATAAAGTAACTACTAAGCTTTGTCCTTAAGGCAGTACTTAAAATAGTACCAGCTTGGTTTACCCTGATGAATTAAATATTGATTTTACAATGATGCTTACCTTTGGAATTAAAAACATCTGAAATGCAGGTAATTATGAAACTATATGGTGAATTTTCCTATAAGTTTAAATGCATTAGATATCTGAATTTTATTTCATTTGCTCTTTCACTGCCTAAAAATCTGTTATTTTTATTTCTATATTGCATAAAAGTTTAGAATTTCTGAATTATCTATTTAGACGCTGGGGTGTTTTGTCTCTTGACTTGACTTTGCCTGATACACTCAATGAATATTATCTCCACCTACTAATTTTTTTTTTTTAATGGAATCTCACTCACTATGTCACCCAGGCTGCAGTGCAGTGGCACTGAGTGCAGTGGCACTGCAACCTCCGCCTCCCAGGTTCAAGCAATTCTCTCACCTCAGCTTCCCAAGTAGTTGGGATTACAGGTATACGCGACCACATCCAGCTAATTTTTGCATATTTTGTGGAGAAGGGGTTTCACCTTGTTGGCCAGGCTGATCTTGAATTGCTGACCTCAAGTCATCCACCCGCCTCAGCCTCCGAAAGTGCTGGGATTACAGACAGGAATCACCGCGCTGGGCCCAGCAAATAGTTTTTTTGTTTGCTTACAACATAAAACAAGGTCCTTGAAATGAGTCCTCCTAATAAGTAAAACTATAGTATCTAAAGTATTAATGAATCTATTTCAAGAGAAAGACTATATTTTATTAGGAACATTATACATTAGTATTACTTATTACTATCATTTGTAAGGGGGGTAAATTTTAGAGGTGGTTCTAAATTCTGTGATTTTTTTTCTGCTGCAAGATATGAATCTTCTAAAGTGTAATTTAACACACTTCATCAATAAAGTATTTCCATGTTAAAAAACAAAAACTGAAGTAAACACTATATTTAGTTGCATTATATGTGGTTTCTTTATATTCTCGCATATAATCCTTATGTTATTGAAGGACCAGCATCAGTCTGCACACCATATTTGGAATAGCACAGTTCCAGGGAATCCAAGAATGGAGAATTTATTCTAATATCTGGTTGAAGATTTTAGACTTATCTGTATGATTCTTCTGAAGGTTTTTCCTTCGATCATTATAAAGCCTTCTGAAAACATCATTAAATTAATACTTATGGAATTCTAGCTTTAACTAACTAATTATTTTTGAATCCTCAAAATTTATTCTGCAATGAGTATAATGCTTTTTTGAAAGACATTTCCAGTTTTAGACAATTGCTTCATGTATTTCACTTAGTCATGATAAAAGTAGTGTCTCATCTGCCATTCTCCTGATGTATGTGGTATCTCTGCCTATCTTTACATCGGATGGAGGCCATTTTTTCATCAGTTGTTACCTGGCTAAATCTGTTTTTTCATTTTGTTTTGTTTTGTTTGTTTGTTTTGTCATTGTTCTATTCTTTCCCAATTTTAATTGGCCCTGTTTGGTTTGATTCGTGTCTGCAGCTGTTTGTGAAAATGAAGTTGCTCTGTCCCATTGCACTTCATCCTCCCGTTGCAATGGGCAGCCTTTCTGGCAATTAGATTATTGTTTACTTCAAAACCCTAAACGAAGCAGTCATTGTCAACTTTCAGATGCATCAGTGTTAATTCACACAGTACCTACCATCTGTTCATTTCATGGGGTCAAAACAGATCATTTCTGAACTTGACTGCTTTTTCTATCATTTTACTGAATGATGTATCAGAGCATCCCATAATGGTTATCAAGCTATGAAGCTATCAAGCAATACAGCTACATTTTCTTCATTTATATACCTGTGTTAATTCACTGCTAAAACCCTCGAAACCAGTAAACAATGTCAGCCTCATAAACAATCAAGTAGAAGTGATTCCCTCATGTTTCCAAACATGAAAACACAGAGCTCTCTCTACATTCACCACTGGAAAAATGAGACCTTAAGAAATGCAACCTTCACCTTAGTTCTTATGTTTATTCAGTTGCCATTTCCATATAAAGGTATCCGAATTGATTGATTTTACATATTGACAGAAACTTATAAATTCAGATTTAAAATGTGTGTGTTTATTTTTATCTTTCATGCAGTGATCTATTTACAGCATGAAAGACATTTTCGTCTTAGATTTCTTTGGTGTATAAACCGTGCTATGAACCATACAAATACACTTTGTTAGCCATAGAAACCTGCTTGGTTAGGTGCAACTGATAAAGATGTTTTCTTTGAAATTCTCTATCTGCTTTGGCTTTCAGTCGAATTAGTGCAGCTTTTCATTCTTGGGAATATGCAGACGTTTATTGTTGTTATATGTCTCAACTATGAGGCAGCCAACAGCCCCCACTGCTTGCCTTTCCACCCTTTCCTTATGCCGTGACACCCTTTTTACAAGACGGGTCAATTTATAGTCTTTTACAGTCAATTTACAATTTACAGTCTTAGGTCAATCATCTGAAGTTTATTTTTTCCTATTAATATTACACCCAGTCTTGCTTCTTAGGATTTTCTCTGTGATTCAATCAATATCAAAGCAATTTTGTGGTTTGGTTTGATTTTGCTTTTCCTATATTTACTCACTCTTATAATTCTCTGATCATTGATATTTCCCAGCTTAATCTAGCCAGGATGGCACATAAATATCTTCCTATTCCATTTCTGAATCACAGTACAAACAAACATACATTGCTTGAATATAATTCAAATGGAAAACAGATGCTATAAATACCTGTCTGTTGCATTTAAAACGTGTAAGAATTAACATCTTAATTCTTAAATAAGTATACATGTACAATTGTATGTGTCCATACATATTTGGATATTAGACACATGGAAAATTAGTATTTTCCTCTTTTTGTCTATGTGAGTTCGTTATGCTTTGGCATTTGTGAAATTGTTTAAGAAGCTATATAATAGATGGTCCAAGTACCAGCCCCATAGGTATCACCTAGGAGCTTATTAGATGAAAATTCTCAGGATATTTAAGAAGGCTATTTAAAATAATATTTTATTTAAATTCGTCACATATTTATTCAGTTCATATTTTACGAACCATGTTAAAATACAGGTGCATAAATAATTCATGATACATATTGACAGAAGTCTATAAAATCAAATGTAGAATATGAAGTGCTAATTTATTTTTATTTCCTTTATTATAAAGAGAATAAGTGACAAGCAGAAAACCTGGGCAAGAATGAAGGTGTTAGAATTTTGTGATTTTAGCTTGTTTAATTTCTAGCACTTGGAGGCAGCCGCTTGTCAATTTACATTCTTGAAGTTCCACACCATTTAAGTGTTGCTTAAAATATTACCAGGTGCACAAAGCCCTCTCAAGTGCAATTAATTAAAAGTGCATGAATGCTGCTCAATTCATCAACATCCATTGAGTCTCACTAAAACAAAAAATCAAAATAAACACTTCATAAATATACTTGTCCATCTCTATTTTAATGTGAGAATTTATCATCACTGTCATAATTAAATTATACTATGATTAAATATTTTATGATTTTTAGTCTTTCCTGTATACAATTTAATTTGCCTTTATGGAATATAAATTTGGATATTAAACGCATGGAAAATTAGTATTCTCCTCTTTTTGTCTATGTGAGTTCATTATGCTTTGGCATTTGTGAAATTGTTTAAGAAAGCTACATAATGGATGGTCCAAGTACCAGCCCCAAAGGTATCACCCAGGAGGTTATTAAATGGAGATTCTTAGACCCATCCAGTCAAACAATGGAAATCGGGATGATTCCGTTGGATTTGTGCAAGCAAGTAATAATTGTAGGTTAAAAATATATGATGTCACCGTTTGATTTTTAATTTTTATTTTAAAACAAAATTTGGTCCCTGAATTCTTTTAGAATGGAAAAATTTTTGTTAACATCACTAACTGAAATAAAGCTTCCAATTATTTAAATATGTTGATTAACCAAGGGAGAATTATTTCTCTTTCTACAGGACACCCAGACTTTCTGCCAACTGATTCCTTTAGGACTTATGACTTCTATGTTTTGGGAGGATAAAGCTAAAATGTGGTAATGGTTGCATGACTCTCAGTATTTGCTAAACATCATTTACTTCTACTATTAAAATAAGAGAATTTGTGGTATGCAAATAATACCGTAGTTAAATTGTTTTAAAAAGTGAAGAACCAGACAAACATAGTTGGATAGTTTACTACTGGATTTTCCTTATTTCCTGTAAATATTATATTTCACAGGTTTGGAAAATCATTATTTAATTGTATATGCAAACTATTTTTTCTCTGCGTAGAGATATATGTAAGTAATCACTGGATGGGCCAGAAATACATAGTTGAATGTCAAGAAACTGAGATATTCACTTGACAAAATGGAAAAATTCACATTATTTTTAAGGGCACAGAAAAAAATTGCATGCCTACTAACCTGTCATTTGTTTTTCTCAGAAGTTTACTTTAGTACAACTAGTAAGCATATTTTTCAATAAAATAAAAATGTGGGAGATTGAGAGTGTGTGTGTGTGTGTGTGTCTGAGTGTGTGTGGTTAAGTAATCTTACATCCTTTGAATGTGGTATTTGGGAGAAATTAAAAGTTAACAATCTAATTTTGGAAGGGGAATTACAATAAAACTATTAATATGAACATAAAAGTGTTCAACCATCCTTTATTAAGACAAATCAACTTTCAAATTAATTTCAAGAAGAAAAGCTAATATTTTGCTGATAAGCTATAATTTTCCCTTTAATAATTATCTTTTAAGAATGTCGCATTTTATTGAAATGACTAATTAATTCACTGCACTGCTTTCCTAATAGCAAAAGAATCATGGTAATTAAAAGGAGATAACAAGAATTTTCACTAAAAAGAATAACTTGATTGCTGATAAATTGGTACTGCCTTCCACAGTGTCAATTTAAATTTAAATCTACACCCACGATATTGGCCAACTCCTAGAGAAGCAAGATGGGATTTTTCTACTCTAAGAATGAAAAAAAAAAAAAACCATGCTAATAATGATGCAAATATGCTGTGATGTAAGGAAGGTTAAGATTAATCAAACCTCCAAATCCCCTTATATCTTTGCATTGAATTCAGACGAATCACAAGAAAAACACTTCTCCAGTGTCACAGGCAATGTGCATCTAAGGCAACTATGTACAGCATTCTACCAATGCCATTAGTGTCAAACTAGTTTTTACATTATGTCTTATGCTTCATGATCATATTTAATCTTTACCCATAAATAGCATAGTGCTTAGGGTTTTTTCACAAAATTCAAGCATCTGCTTTGTTAGCCCAGTTATATAAACAAATAGCATTTTGTTCTACATGAAGGCAAAAATATTTTATCTAAATTGATAGGGAATGACAGTCACTGTACCTGTAGGGAATTGCAACTATACTGACAATTAAATGGTATTACCAAGTCTATGAAGACAGGGTATCTGTGGCACATTCAATGGGGAGGAGTCTTAGCTGTGAAAACTGGAGTGTATCTACCACAGTGAATTTATTTGGCAGTATACAGAAGGAATTATTCAGATTTCAGTTGAATTCCCCTTCTGATGAGTGTTTTTGCTAGGGAGTGAAAACAAGAGCCTGTAAAATTTTATCACGTTTCTATAAATTTATCCATTCACCAATTCCTCACAGTGACTGAATTTGGAATTTAAAGATATGAGATGTATCCTAATTCCAAAATTCTGAAGTTCCATAAAATATATTGTCATATTATCATTATGCTTCGATGAAGTTTAGCTCATTATCATCTGAGTAACTTCTGTCGTATTTTTTCTGGTATCAACAATAATACCTAATTATTAGGAGATTAATTTTCATGACCAAAACAAAAAAACAAAAAAAAATAAAAATAAAAGCAGCCCGGGGTAGCTCAGTTTCATGCCATTGGCAGAAACAGAGACTTCCAAATTTCTGCATCTTGAGCACATGGCTTAAACCAATTTATATTCCTTGGTAACTGCTAGAGACTGTGCTGTCTGTCATGTGTACATTTCATAGAGAAGGAAGTTAAAAGGGGAAAAATGTGCCCTATTTTTCTAAGACAACTTTCTGGAAGTGACAACACTGCAGACATCTCATTGGCCAGAACTTTTTTTTTTTTTTTCCCACAAGGCCACATGTAGCAGTAAGGTAGACTGGAAATTCTATTCTTTGTTATAGGTAGCAATGTACAGGAATAAAAACTGGGATATTATTACTAATGAAGAAAGTGAAAATGAATATTGAGAGGTGACAGCACTTTCTGATGCAATCAATGCTTTTATTACAGCATTTATATTTATCTAACTCCCAAAAGATACTTCTTCCATTTTGGCATATTTAAAATAAATATTACTTTAAAACTCCATGAACACAACTATCATTTGAGACTGTTCCTAAGTTTACCATATCACATAAAAAGATCTTTACTATTTCGCTATTAACATAAAATCTCAATACCCCCACCTAAACAATAACTTTCCCACCTTCTTCTCAAGAAGGAAACGGCATCTCTCTTTTCCTCACAGACCTCTGTGACTTTCTCCCCCAGGCAGACCTGCACTACATGCTTTTCTAGGTTTATTTGTCTCTCTGATGTTTTGAGAATAAGAGAGTGTGGTCTGTTTGGGGAAAATATCAGAGCCTACGTTCCAAAAGGCTGCCATTTTCTTGCCCTTTCCTCTGAAAAATTAATGTATTCTGAACAATCTTGCCCATCTGTTTGCACAGCAGAGAATGGGTTTCCTGATGTATTCAAACCCTCTTTCCAGTTTGTTTTACCGTCTTCGCCTTTAACTCAGGAATAGAACGGAGTGTATTTTGCATTCCTTGCTCAGTTTTCATAGAATAAAATGAAAAGTTTAAACAGGGTTAGCCCTTGTTTCATTATCATTTCTCAGCACGAAAGACCGACAAATCCAATGTGTGTCTTCTCTTTTGTGGATAAGACACCACCCCAGGGTCTGTGTAATGCCCAAGCAGGTAAAGTAAACCTAAGTAAAGTCTAAGATCTTGCGTAGATTTGCAGTGCTCCTATAGTGGATGTCAACAGAAAACAGATTTTATAAATACCCGTCTGAATTACATTTAAGCACACATACCTTGATATAAGTCAAATGTCTTTTAGACTTGCTTCATAATTGTGAATGCATTTGTGTGTATATAAATTCATATAATGTATAGTGCATATTTAATATGTATTAATCCTAAGGGTATATTATGTGAGCCTATATTTGCAGGTAGCCTAGAAGTTTCTGTCAAGGATACTGCTTGTGGCCAAATAAATATATAAGTCAATGCATCATTTAGAAAATAGGTAAGTTGGTAAATATTCAGAAGTAAATACATAATTATGTGAGCATAATTAACTGTAATTAATATATGCTATCAGTATATACATAATTTGATAGATAACATAACCATAGCATTATATAGTGATAAAATATGTTTAAGCAGATGAAGCATATGGAAAAATATCCACAGAGACTAGCGAATGCACGTGACTATGTGACTGTTTGTGGGCATATGAATATTTGTAGGGGTGTGTGTGTGTGTGTGTGTGTGTGTGTGTGTGTGTGTGTATCCGCATCTGTGCTGGCAAAGTCTCTTGACTGGATTTGATCTCTAGCCCATACACCAGGAAGAACTTTTATAAGTCAGTTAACTAAATTATGTCTTGGAGCTTCAGTTTGCTAGTCTACCAGATGAAAGGATTGACTTACTTGGATAAATTGTAAATGTTTTTCTTCCTTGAAGTGTCCGTGGCCTTTAAGAAATGGCATCCTCTACAGAAGAAGAAAAACAAAGAAATATGTAATTTCTGCATCATTGTTGGACATAATGATGTCTAGAGATAGCCATCCATAAATAATGTTATTCTAACTCAGTCTGAGTGCAGCCTAGGATCTTAATTGAGAACTCCCTATGCTTGCTCATATAGTGTGTCTTCACACCACACATTTGGATCCAGGCTAAGTTACTTTACACTTGCAACACAGCATAACTAGATAGAATTGTAGCACACTGAGCACCTAACTCCTCTGAGGATTTAGCAACTCTGGAATTGTTCTTCATTTTAATTAAACAAAACAGTCATTCTTGTCACTTCTTTATTCTTGCAGATACAATGTATTAATTTATAAAATTTTTAAAACTTAACTAAATTATACATCTTTCTTGGAGGATCAGTTTTATACTTCTTTGACCCTTCCATATAGTCGGTCCTGGAAAAAGATGAGCAAATATTATAAGATCTTTTTCAATCAATGACATTGGCACAATATGGAATGTGTATTGTCTTAAATTTGTGTAGTCTAATGTGAAGAATTGTAGAAAAAATTATGTGAAGACATTTGAATAATGAATATGAATTAGTTTATGTATTGCTTATCCTAACTCAGGACAATCTTTACATCCATATAGAACAGAACAAATGCCAACCAATTCACAATGATACCAAATTCTAAGCCATATTTATACCCCACTTTCTTCTGGTATTTCTAATGGGTAATGAATGTAATTCTTCAATAGTTTTAAAAGGATATTGTGTCTTGCTAGATGAGAAGTAAAAAAGCAAACATGAAGACAAACTCTATAATCACCTTCTAGTGTGTTTTAGTCAAAATCAAGAGTCTGTAGAGATTGCTTTTCTAAAATCTGAGATTGTGAGTGCTATTGGGAGTATACGTGTATTATTTTCTAATTAAAAGAGTACCCTCTTCCTGTGAAAATGGAAGGATAATAATAGAACAGGCTAAGCCAAATCCTGGAGAAGTTTTCTTGGCAGCCAAGAGGTGTCATTTGGTTGAGGAAAAATCTGTATCTATTTCTTGTTTAAGGATAGTTTAATCACTCCAGTGATGCTTAAGTAGGTACACAGGGACTCTCACCATGGCCCACTCTCCCTCGTGTGAAGAAAAAAAGAAGTGGGGATGAAGCCACCAAAGTGTACTCCCACCTTCATGTCCTGCAAAGCAACACTAAGAACTGCCCAACATGGATAATATTGTGGTGGTAATACACCTGTGAAACAGCAGCTACATAAAGATGCTTAATCATCTCATTTATATCACTCCATCAGGACTGTCCTGTGACTTTAAGATTACTTCACAGTAGGTACTTGATAAAATAAGTATACATTAAATTATTTAGGGATTAGTGAGGTGCTTTTACCAATTCTAAGGGCAATGTACTTTTTCATCTTTAAATCTTACACCGATGAGTGAAAGTTTGCTTCTTCATAAAATGAGGATTTCTCAAAATGTTCTTTCATTTAAAAAAAAAATCGCGTTGTTTTATCAACTCTCTTCCCCTATTATCTACAATACCAAGCCGTCGTCTTGAAAGCAGTAGGAAATAAGGCCTGGGTTGCTTCAAGAATTATTATTGAAGTGTCCTGACCCTGTTCAGAAGGGTCACACAAAAAAGAAGAGGACCCAAACATTTCAGAGAACTTCCACTGCAGCCGAGGCTAAGGTTCAGAGAAGACACATCGCAGCTGGTATTAATGATAATGGTCAACCTCAGCGGAATCGGAGACTTCCGTGTATTCTGGCTGAAATGGCACTCAGTGGCTATTTGTTCCTCACCATTTAAGGTTTATCAATACCAAAACAAAGGCCCAGACACGTCAAATGGCCTGTGCAACACTGAACACTGAAGCATTTTGTCGTATTGCTCTTGGGTTTCCTCCCTCTCTTTGTCTTTTAATTACTGATTTTAGAAGTCATTTAACTTCTCATTAAAAACAAAACAAAAGGAAACAAAACTGAAGATTTTTGTACAAGTGACTCTTTGCCATGACATGTCTATTCTATAATATAAATAGACTTTGATAGAGAGATACTGTCTTGAAGAAAAAGAGCTCACCTCTCTAAGACTTAGAAAATTAAGCACCACAGAAAGTGCTATAAACCAGTAGTGAAATTACGTGATGGCTATTTATAATTGTATTTGAAAAAAGACAGAAAGGCCAAAATAAAATGTAAAATCACCCATGATTCCACAAAAGTTTTAAAAAATTGTGACCTGATGAAATTGAGCTTATTGAGGAAAGTTTAAACTTTCCATTTCAGTCTGCATGTACTTCCTCATGTGAATATGAAGAGACGTGTGTATTTGTGTACATGTGTTTTCCGAGGTAAATAAATGGAAATTGGGGAAAATAGATTTCACTTTTCACCTATAAGCTGATATTTTTCTCAGCCCTGGAAACATAGGTGTATAATACATGAAAGGTTAACAAACCTAAAAGTCGCCTTAAATGTTTTCTGCCTTGACTCGATATTTACATTTCAGAGTTGTCTTCTTACCTCTGTGTTTATGTCCTAACCAGGATACACATGCAGACTCTACTCCCTGAACAACTTATAAGACAAGAAAGCAGCACTGGTAAAGCCTACATTAATTCCAGGGTGCTGATTTCATTCTTGTATTCTCTTAATAAATTATTGATAATGCAACATTGTCTTGGGAATATTATTAGAACCGGGTCACCATTAACAGCTTTCAAAGCACTGCAAGTGGATAAAAGACTTCCTCTGAATCTAAAGTGAATTAATTTGCATAATGAACTTTTCCATTCTTCCATGGGCAGCGTATGAGAATTCTCTGAAAACTGTTAAATGATGTTCCTGCTTTGTTTCAGTGCACCTGAAAAGTGCAAAATTATCAGTCTCATCAAATGAATTGATACTAAGTTATTCAATTTTCTAAGATCCTTACATCTTTCTGTGAAGTTCTTTTAACAAACCTGTCTATGTTATTGCCAAAATTAACGTAGGTGAAAACGAGGAAATTGCCAAAATTTTACTTTTACTCAGAGTGAAGTGAATAGCTAGAGTAGCAACGTAACCTGGCATATTTTATAAGGACCAGTGTATCTGAGACCGAAGAAGAGGAACAGACTTGGAAGCAGAAATACTAGTCAGCAGGTCATGCGCTAAGCAGGAGAGAGCATGTGCAGTGGCACTGCAGTGACTGGAAACTAATCAGACGTGGGCCATTTTAAATATTTAGCAGGTAGATGTATGGTGAGAGAAATAAATGAGTTACACTGACTCCAAGTGTTTGTCCTGAGCTCCTGCACGGGTAAGATGGGAAAGGCAGTAGAGAGAGAGTCAGTTATGGATAGACAGACCAGGAGGTCAGCTTTGGAAAAGGACATGATGATTTAAGAGGTATATTTGACTTTCAAGTAGAGAGTCTGAAAAAGTCATCATGAATTATGTGAATTTTGTTTATAATCTTACAAAAGATTACATTCATGTATTTGTTGATAAGGACTGAAAGTACTGATAGATTAAATTATGAAATAATATTTCTTTATTATTATTCCACTTCTTCATGGCCCATTTATTTTTCTCTCACCATGAATTAATGCCATGATAACAGGACACTTATGGTATTATTTTTTACTCTGTGAGTGCAATATATTCATACAACATGTGGATTATATCTTTTGCATATACTTGTCAAGTCTTGCCCTATCATCAAGGAATGCACTGCTTTCTCTCTCCTTAAAGGAGCTTTTGGTCAACAGAGAACAAGGCGGTATTTCTAGCTGAGAAAGCTAAAATGGTATTATGTTAAGCCCACCCATAACAGTTAACCTACTTTCATCATTTAAGATGCCTGTCAGAAGGAACTTGAGAGGCCCTTTAACACATTTACCTTTCTTATGGTAACTATGATTAGATGAGTCTGAGATAAATTTTCCCACTAAATATTAGTTAATATCCGCAAAGAGATCACACATAAAATTGGTCTTTATGTATTATTTTCTGTATAGGAGACTTCTGGTGACTTAGCAATGTGCTTCATAACTTGGTAAAAGATAGATGAGGAATTGCCTGTGTCTAAAGCAAGTATTTCCAGAATAGATTAATAATGTATAAAGGTAATTTTTACTTTTGAATTATGATTAATAAAACCAAAATTAATACACGTATAAAATGGATGCATTCATGTTTAAAACAATGCCACACTTAAACCAAAAATGAAGCCATCCAAACTTTTCATTGCCAGCAAGAATCTCTGCCTTTTAATTACGTGTGACCATCACTCTCCATATCTAAAGAAGTTTTACATTATTTCTGAATGAAACCCATCAGAGATGAATATGAAAGACAGTTTTCCCTAAGCATCTATTTTATTCACTGTTTTGTTTGCTTGCTTATTTCTTCATAAAATACACTTCAAGTTCTAACAATTCAGACAAAATGTGTGTTATTATCGTAATATCACATGCATTTTAGCTATGGTAAGGCACTTTACTCAATGGTTTAAAATGGTTGTATTTGGTTTGTTTTGTCTATTTGAATCCTAGAAACAGTCTGTTTGAATCCTCTGAGTTGAACTCCGTGTTCTGCATAGTGATCAGATCACTAAGTAAAATTCATTGTTAGACGAAACTCATAATATGAAATATAGGTGAGGCTCGAGACACACACACATCATGTTCCTAAGCAATGTTTGTAATTTTGCTTGTGTGTGTCATGTACTTATAAGGTTTTGTTTTGAGGGTTAACTTGGCCTCTTGAAACAAGTAATGAAGTATTCTCTCCTCTATATGCCTGAAAACATTTGTATAAATTTGATATTATTCATTTCTTTATTTTCATTTCAGAATTTACCAATGAAGCCATCTGGACATTTAGAAAAGTTGTAATTATGACCTCAATTTCTTCTTTGTTTTTAAACTTTATAAGTTTTATAAACCCTATACATTTTGTTTTTAAACTTTATAAATTTTAAGTTCAGGGTACATGTGCAGGTTTGTTACATAAGTAAACTTAGGTCAATGGGGGTTTGTTGTGCAGATTATTTCACCACCCAGGTATTAAACCCAGTATCCATTAGTTATTTTTCCTGATCCTCTCCCTTGTCTCACTGTCCACCCTCCAGTAGGCCCCACAGTGTGTTACTCCCCTCTATTTGTCCATGTGTTCTTATCATTTATCTCCCACTTTTAAGTGAGAATATGCAGTATTTAGTTTTCTGTTGCTATATTAGTTTAAGAATAATGGCCTCCAGCTCCATCCATGTCCCTGCAAAAGAAAATATCTCATTTTTTATGGCTGCATAGTATTCTGTGGTGTATATGTATCCCATTTTCTTTATCCAGTCTAATATTCATGGGCATTTAGGTTGAGTCTACGTCTTTGCTAGTATGAGGAGTGCTGCAACAAACATAACACATGCATGTGTCTTTATAATAGAACGATTTATATTCCTTTGAATTATACTCAGTAATGGGATTGCTGGATTGAATAGTATTTCTGATTTTAGGTCTTTGAGGAATGACCACACCATCTTTCACAATAGTTGAAGTAACTTACACTCCCACCAACAGTGTATAAACATTTCTTTTTCTCCACAAATTCACAACCATTTGCTATTTTTTCAACATTTTAATAGCCATTATGACTGGTTTCTCATTGTGGTTTTGATTTGCATGTCTCTAATGATCAGTAATGTTGAGCTTTTTTTCGTATGTTTGTTGGCTGCATGTACATCTTCTTTTGAAAAGCGTCCTTTGCCCACTTTGTAATGTTTTTTTCTTTTCTGGTAAATTTAAGTTATTTATACATGCTGAATATTAGGCCTTTGTCAGATGGATAGTTTGCTAAAATTTTCTCCCATTCTGTAGGTCATTTGATAGTTTCCTTTGGTGTGCAGAAGCTCTTCAGTTTAATTAGATCCCGTTTGTCAATTCTTGCTTCTGCTGCAATTGCTTTTGGCATCTTCATCATGAAATCTTTGCCCATGCCTATGTCTTAAATGATAATGTCTAGGTTTTCTTCTAGGATTTTTATAGGTTTGGGTGTTACATTTAAGTCTTTAATTAATCTTGAGTTGATTTTTGTATATGGTGTAAGGAAGGGGTCCAGTTTCAATCTTCTGCATATGGCTAGCCAGTTATCCCAACAGAGTTTATTCAATAGGGAATTTATTTCTGCATCATTTATTTTTGTCAGGTTTGTCAAATATCAGATAGCTGTAGGTGTGTGGCTTTATTTCTAGATTCTCTATTCTGTTCCACTGTTCTATATGCCTGGTTTTTTTTTTACCAGTACTATGTTGTTTTGGTTACCGTAGCCCTGTAGGACAGTTTGAAACATGGTGTCTCCAGTTTTGTTCCTTTTGCTTAGGATTGTCTTGGCTATCCAGGCTCTTATTTGCTTCTATATGAATTTTAAAATATTTTTTTCTAGTTCTGTGAGTAATATTAATGATAGTTTAATAGGAATTGCATTTAATCTATAAATTCCTTTGGGCAGTATGGCCATTTTCACAATATTGATTCTGCCTATTCATGAGCCTGTTATATTTTTATATTTGCTTGTATCATATCTGATTTCTTTGAGCAGTATTTTGTAGTTCTCCTTGTAGGGATCTTTCACCTCCTAGTTAGCTATATCCCTAGGTATTTTATTCTTTTTGTGGCAATTGCAAATGGGATTTCGTTCCTGATTTGGCTTTTTTTTTTTTTTTTTTTTTTTTTTTTACAGGCAATGCCTTTGCAGTTTTTGAGGTTTTTAAGCTTCCCTGCTCTTGTAGCCTTTTCCCAAATATTTCTACTTATTTTGTTTGAGATACAAATTAACAAAATAATTTTAGCATATACACATTTAGAAGTGACCAAGACAGATTTACTTTTTTTAAGTTACCTGTAGTTATGTTGATTATCTGTTGCACAGCAAAGAAGGCCAAGGTGAAGTCCGAAACATTTAAAAATGACTCAATAATCTCTGGCTTTTGAGAGAAATTCTTGATAAATATGTCAACCAGTTTCCCTCACGTTTTAAGGAAATTTATCACCAAAGATGAGGAGAAACTCCATCCTAGTTTGCACATTGCAAATTAATTGCTAGGTTATTTTTAAAACAATGAATAAAAGAATCAGGAAACCAAGAGAGTTACATGCGAAAGAATAAATCACCTGTGCTTGTTGTGTGTGTGAAAGAAAGTGAGGGTCATATACCTGTCACACACACACACATTCACCTGACTTCATATGCCTCTTTTTCATAAAACATATATGTGTGTGTATGTATGCATTCTTGAAATATATATATATGTGTACACACACAAACACACATAGTTTTTAATTTTTAGCAGAACTGAGATGTTCCCATCCTCCCACCCAAGTCATGTTGAGGGAGAGACAGAAATGGATCAGTCTCCCTGTGCCTGATCTAATCACAGCTTTCTGCTCTCAAAATAACTTGCCTCTCTCTTTTATCTTGAGATTGTTGGTGATGTCATGCAATTGCTTTTTCTTTTTCAGTGGAGTGAAAAAGAGCACAAGTTATAGAGACTGAAAAACATCTCATCTCTTTGTTCCTACTTTTATTGTAATTATATATGAATTTTCTCTTAGCAATATATGATAGCTTGAAAATATTCCACAAAATTTCTGACCTTTCATAAGGGGACGGAGCCTGATTTTCCTCTCCTTATATATGGACTGGACTTAATGCCTCATTCCTAAGAGAGAGAATAGCTTGGACATGTATTCTTGTGAAGCTTGTGAGGCTAGATTAAAAAGGATGGTAATGTTTCACCTGATTCACTCTCTTTTGGGACATACACCTTCGGAGCTCTTAGTCACCAAGTAAGGTGTCCAGCTAGTCGGAAGCCATCGTGTTGAAGAGATCATGAGACCAAATCCTCTGAAGCAGAGAGGCCCAAGCAGCCTAGCTACTCAGCTCTAGATACCGGCTCCTTGGCATCAACTGCCAGACATCAAGTTCATGAGCAAGTGAGAAGCACCTGAGGGACTGAGCTTTAGCCTTGGACAATTGTAACCCTCAGTCTCCACACCTTCTAATGGAGGCATCAGATGTGATGGAGCAGAGACTGTTAACCCTTCTGCACCCACCTGGAATTTTTGACTTAGGGAATCTGAGAAAAATAAATGCTTTCTTTTATGTCATTAATCTTATGGTCTGTTATTTTATAGCCATGGGAAGACAACAGGCTAGCTCAGGCCACAATACCACGTATTAGTGACGATCGACAAATCCACCATTTGTAGATGGAGGAAAGTTTGTTACATGACAGAGGTTCTTAGATATATCCCTTAAAGTATATGATGTTACTTGATATCTTAAAGAATTTTCAGTCTCTCATTTAACAAAGTGCTTACTTGCTAACATGTTACTTTTCAAATTTTTAAACAAATATGTTCATTTGTTTATTCGAATGAATGCTAAAATTTGAAAGTCTTTGTTTAGGCAATTATTTCCATGCAGTGGGAAAAAACAATCAAAAATTTTAGAAATCATTTATGACAGTTTTTTTTGCATTGAGAAATATAAACATGATATAGCAGTATAAAATAAAATAGTCACCATTTGTGCTAATTTATTTATTTAAAAGTACTGACTTTGTTAATATCCTCTTAGTAAAAATATCTTGACTGTAAACAACAGATGACTAAATTCCTCTGTGCAGACTCAAACCACAGGTAGGAACATTTTATTTTCATTAAATTTTTAGCACCACTGGTGATAAATATGAATATATTTTACATAGTTTATTATATAATATTATTTTCTAAATTAATTTTAAATGTAATTATCTCTTTCACTAATTTCAAATTGATAGTCACAAAACATCTGAAAATACATTTTGCTTGTCAACCATCTTCTTCATGACTAGATATTTAATCGAATAAAGCAAATGTATAACAATATGGATGAATTTGAATTTATCTGCTCTTTCTTCTGGGTATGTGTTTATATAGCCTTTGTTTCCTGGACCCCACAGTGGGCATGGACTCTAGCAGAAAGTGACTGACGGAGGAAACTTGGGAGGAAAGGTTTTACAAGACTGATGAAGCACATGATGAACCTCTTAGTAAATAAGGTTTTGACTATTCCAAACACAAAATGGATTACACATAAGAAACTTGAAATATTCTATGCATAAGAATAATTCTGTGGTTGGTACCATTTTCCTTATCAAGAGTTTTACCGGCTGGGTGCAGTGCCTCACACCTGTCATCCCAGCAATGTAGGAGGTCTAGGGGGGTGGATCTCTTGCGCCCAGGAGTTTGAGACCATCTTGGGCAACATAGCAAAGCCCCATCTCTACAAAAAAATTAGCTAGGCATATTGATCCACACCTGTAGTCCCAGCCTTTCAGGAGACTGAAGCAGGAGGATCACATGAGCCCAGGAGGTTGAGGCCTCAGTGAGCTGTGTCCGTGCCACTGTACTCCATTCCTGGGCAATGGGAATGAGACCCTGTCTCAATTTTTTTTTTTTAATTTTACCTTGGATTTGGATTTGTTATATATTATTTGCTTCTGTAATTCTATCAAAACATGAAGATTACTTTTCTTTCAAGGTTATTAGTCTTTACTTCAACATTATATAGCTAATAAATATAAGTATTTCAATTCCCTGCCAAATGATGCCTTTAAACCTTACAATTCCTCAAATATTCCCAGTCATTTGTCATACTTTTGCATTTATATTCTTGTTGAGAAAATTAAGTTGTAGCCTTTGAAGTGAATGAAAACACTCTAACTCTTTTATAAAAAATGAGTTCAGTTCCTTTTCTTACACTTGTATCCAATGCACTTTTTTATATTATCTGTTTAACATCGTGTATACAACTCCTTGGTAAGTTTCCCTAAATGCATTGTAATTACTACACCATTAATTTTTATAAAAGAAGCTAGTACAAACAGGGTTGTGTTGCTCTTTGAAATCATGCTAAGAGGAAGTTGTGAAGCAAAAGACTATCTGTGGGTGTTGTAAGGCACCCACCAGATGATTTGTGAGGCACCCACATATAGCCTTTTGCTTCACAACTTCCTCTTAGCATGATTTCACAGTCCCTCAGTTACAGCAGCACTGTTTCTCAGTTTACTTGCCTCAGAATGTGGTAGAGTTTTATAGGAGTGACATTATAAAGACAGCTTTCTGTTCTTTCTCAGCATGTAACACATTGCAGGCCCAAGGTATTACAACAAGCTTCCTGATGATTTCTTTCTATATTTCTAGAGATTTTAGGTATGGATGGAAATTCTCTCTAGGATTATCTGAACAGCCCTAACTGAGTAATGTACTACTCTATTTCGACAATGGTTCTATAATCTGTGTATAAGTTTGGAAAAGAGAACTTTTAACATCTACAGGCTGAGTTGTCCCTCTAAATGCAACCAACTACCAAACTACTACCCTGGTAAATATCTCATACCATCAAATACTATTCAGTTGTCACATTGAAAGATCCATCAAAGATTAATGAAGACCAACAAATGAATAAATGAATAAATAAGCAAACCAAACAATAAATAACTGAATGAATATATATGTGTGTACGTATATATATGTGTGTGTGTGTATAAATTTATCTATAGACGCACTATGTTCTGTGATGTGAAACATTTAGACAGAGGATTTAAAGTCAAGTTCTAGTTCTCCTTATTCCTGGCACTAATGTTTGGAAAAAGTAACTTAATTTCAGTGATATTCTCATCTCCCCACCTGAAAAGAAAACAACAGCAAAAGAATCTACCCCATATGTCTGTTACCAATATTAAATGAGAATATCCTTGTTAAAAAGCACCACATTGAATGTATAGAATTAATAAACTATATACCTTTAGTCTTACACTAGATGGTACCAATAAGGCCCTAAGCTCTTCAGCTATTAGGGGTCTCACACCGGTGTTCACTTCAAAAAAAAAAAAAAAAAAAAAAAATGTGTGGCCACTTCTTTGTTTGTGGTTAGTGCTTAAACCAAGAGAACACTTTTTATTTTCTAGTGAAGATGTGCCATGTATAATTGGATTTGAGGCTTGCCAAAATTGAGCATCGGCCATATAAACCTACAGAAGTTATACTTGACTCTGATGATAAGCTCGAAGAATTCATTTTTCCGAATGCCATTAGAATGGAAGATGCTAATTAAGCCAAACTTCTCAGGTATTCCTAGTTCTTTACAGGAGGCAGGCTGATATTGATCTCAGGGATGTATTATCTATTTACCATAAAGTCCTCCCAGGTAAATAAATGTTATCTATAGAGTTTTGCTGGGTCCCCAACTGCCCACCTTGAAAATTCAGTAAAATTACTTATTGCAAGTGCACAGACCTCTTTTCGTATGTCATAAAACCTAGGTCAAATAGCCGTGTTTCATATTTATGATATATATATGAATTGACTACATTGTTGTAGTTTATAATAAGGAAATATTATTACACTGTTACATGTACTTGTGCATTCATATTGTATCTTATAACTATGACTGTAGACACTTTTATTCAGTCATCTGTGAACCTCAGAAGAGCTAAGCAGGGTACTCCTACTCAGGATCTACACAGCAGGACTTCCCTTTGCTCTATCACCTCATCATTTAAAGTATGATTCTCAAAGTAGTAGCTTCTGTAGCATCTGTGAGCATGTCAGAAATGCATTCTTCACTTGAGATTTACACAATCAAAATCTGCATTTTAACAAAATCGCCAGATGGTTTGTATGTTGATGAATGTTTAAGGAGTGCCGTTCTGGTACTCACTTCAGTTTCATATCAGGTCCTCATGATTTGTGTGGTTATAGGAATGGAAGCGGTTTGCACTTCCATGTGTATTGCAGCACTATTCACAATAGCCAGTATGTGGATTCAACCTAAGTGTCCATCAACAGATGAATGGTTAAAGAAAATGCAGCACATATGCACAATGGAATATTATTCAGCCATAAAAGTAATGAAATCCTGCATTTGCAACAACATGGATGGAACTGGAGGACATTATGTTAAGTGAAATAATCCAGGCACAGAAAGACAAATTTTGCATGTTCTCACTCTTATAATTGAACTCATGTAGATAGAGAGTAAAACAAGGGTTACCAGAGGCTGGAAGTATACCTGGCAGGGGGGAATGAAATGGAGATGGTTAATGGGTGCAAAATATATAATTAGATGGAATAAATAAAATCTAATATTTGACAGCACAGAAGAGTGACTATAGTCAACAATAATTTATTTCGTCTTTTTCAATAACTAAAAGAGTGGACTTATTCATAATGCTGTTCATATAAAGAAATGATAAATGCTTGAGATGATGAAAATCCCAATCACCCTGAGGTGATTATTACACATTGTACATCTCTATCAAAGCATCACATGTATGCCATATATATGTATATACACACACACATATTATGTAACTATAAATATTAAAAATATTTTTAAAAAAATTACAATTAAGTAGTAAAATAATCAAGGGATGACTTCAAATGATTTCAACTACTGATGATCAATGTTGCTGTGTGTGTGTGTGTGTGTGTGTGTGTATTTCTCCACCCACTAAAAATGTTTAACTACTAAAGTTATTTTTCTGAAATGTCCCTTCCAGAGGTCCCAGGAGTGACATTGAGAGAAATTAAGAAATTCAAAGATTTAAAGACACATACTCGTTGATGGTTGATAGAGCCCAAAATCTCTAGTCTTACGCTTTGATGACTAAATTCTGCTATTACATCTATTAGCTTTTTAAGCACTCAGAGGAGTATTGAATTTCATACACACATACAGGTATTTAGTTAGATATAGACATAAGTTTACAGACATATGTGTGTTTATACATACATGTATACATACACATATACATTTAAAATAAATATGTTCTAAAAGAGTAACTGAGGTTGTCAGTGAGTGGTACTATTCAAGACTATTTTTCTTTATGTAGTTTGCATTTCTGAAGCTACATTTTGTGATCAGGAAAAATAAAAAGATTTTCTTATTTGAAAAATATACTTGATGTTTGATAACTACTTATTAATGTCCATACAGAAAAATATCCACACTGTAAGAAAGCTCAGGTAGCATTTTATTTGACAAATGGCTAAAACATAAAATGTATTTAAAAAGAACTCATTTTATTCATCTAGAATTTAATGAGGGCATTTCCAGAAATTGCTTGTTTTTTAAGGAAAACAAGTTACATGTGATGTTTTGTAAGCTATTTATTAAAATCATGATAATTCAATGGAAAGATGATAAGGGTAACAAGGAGCTAAATAAATCCTTCTTAATAAATGTTATAAGATATTCTAAAGTTACAACTTATAAAATTGAATAGTTGGCCAATGCATCTTAAAAATAAAAATTAAACAAAGAATTTAAAAAAACTTGTGAATATTCTGAGCACAAATACATACAACTCATTTTGATACACTAATAAAAACAGAGAAGAAAAGAATATGAAAGACAAGTTTACCTTGTGTGTTTATCAACAACTCAGCCTAATTTATGGTATGATTTAAGCCTCTTCATTCTATCCCTTTAGACTTTATCGCATTTCTTCTTAGAACTGAATAGATTTGTGTTAAAATTTATATTTTACAAAGCAGAGATCTGTACAATCCCAACCCGGGAATAAAGATTGATTATAAAAAAATGTTGTCTGAGCAATTCATAAATATCTAGCTTTTTTTAAAAAAAAGATGCATTATACCATAAATATGAACCTTCGGGATAAATATAATGCCATAGCCCTAGTTGACTGCCACCATCAAGGCCCCTGGGTTTATATGCTTCTTCACAAACTCCAAGGCAGTTTGGTAACTGCTGTTTACCACTATAGACTGGGTTGCAGTTCATTCAACGTATAAAGATTCATTATTATATACAAAGAGTTACTACCATTATGATGAAGTGTGTTTAGAGAAAAGACACAGATTATTCAAAACCTGTAGCTGCAAACAAACAAACAAACAAACAAAAAAGCATGGATTGTTCTATTGAGATCTCTGAAGGCTTTTAACACCAGACAAAAGTGGTTGCAGTTCATTCTATGTATAAAGATTCTATAGACTGGGTTGCAGTTCATTCTATGTATGAAGATTCATTATTATATATTATTACTGAAGAGTTACTACCATTATGATGAAGGGTGTTTGGATAAAAGACACAGATTATTCAAAACCTGTAGCTGTAAACAAACAAACAAATGAAAAAGCATGGGTTGTTCCATTGAGATCTCTGAAGGCTTTTAACACCAGACAAAGTGTCAAAATACCTGTTATAAGAATGAAGTAGAAGATCATCCATGTGGAGGCAAGCCAGGATAGACTGTAAGACTAGTAGACGGAATGATACATGACACTACTGATTCATCCAGGGAGAGTTTCACAGGTCAGAGAGTCCTAAAATAAACTTACAAAGAAGGACTTGTGACAAAAAGACTATTCATTATCTAAACAAAAACTCATCCATCCATCCACATGCATGCACAGTTTCTCTTTATTTTAAACTTGAAGATCTCTTAGACTAATGTAATAAGAAAAAAACATATCATGACTCTCAAACAGACTGAATGAGAAAGAATGTGAAGGAACAACATCTGGTAGCTAACAGATATGCACATTAACACTTTGTGTTTCTTCATCTGGACATGCCAAGTGGCGGAGAGCCAGATGTTTGCACAAGGGCAGTGGGAAGTCATGTGTTTCTGACTTGTTTTAAAGCACTTTCACATCTGTGTGTTTTAAGTGTTGTGATTTTCAAAAAATCCTTTCCAAATTATGTACAGATTCTAACAAATAATCATGCAAGAGAGGGTAAATGCCTATTTGCATTTCTTTTTTCCCAACTGGGACTGAAATTGTAAGTCAATTTGAGCTAGTGTTTAAGCAGACTGTGCCCAGTTCAAGCCAAGTCACTCACTATAAAGTATTCCCATGCTTGTCTTAATCTTTAGCCCCATGCAGCTTACAGTTTAGCAACAATTTCTTGTAACTCAAGACACGCTTTAAGAATTTATGGTATGATTTAAGCCTCTTCATTCTATCCCTTTAGATTTTATCATATTTCTTCTTAGAATTGAATAGATTTGTGTTAAAATTTATATTTTACAGAGCAGATAGTTATAGTTTGTGTGTGTATGTCTCTCTGTGTGTGTGCGTGTCTGCAATAATGACAAAGTAAATTATATCCCTTATTACATTCCAGGTATTCTGAGAAAAAGAAAAGATTTAAGGCACAGGGAATGTGCTGCCACAAATATTTCAAGAGATGTAATATTAATAGATGATAGTACATTTTTATTCTTTGGCTCCAAAACTCAGAACTAGAACGACTTGTTGCAAGTGTCAGAGAATCTACTTAATAAGAAAGCATGTTATCATAACCCTGTTCATAATGCAGTAAGCCTAGAATCATCACAAACATTCAATTTGAGGTTGAAGGGACAAAAGAAAATTCTCTACATATATTCACTGCCCCATCCAGACACTGAAAGGAGACATCCACCATAATTCTGTTGGGCTTTTTTTTGCTCACTGCGATGATTCTTCCATGCATGTTGTATTAGTTTCCTACCGCTGTTGTGTCAGTTCTGGGTTAGATTCTAATGAGACAAAATGATGAAAATAGTGAAAATACCAAAAGAATTAATGGTATAAAACAACAGAATGTTTTGTCTCACAGTTCAAAAGTGAAGTCCTCTTTACTCTTCACTTTTTTTCTCTTCAAGGGGAGGGAAGGAGCCGCTCCCCTCCAGCCTCTCCTGCAAGCTGTGCTGGGTTTGGGGGAGGGGAGTGCAAGTACTTCTGTGGCCACCCCAGCTGGGGTCTCACTAGGTTGTGTGCACCCCAAGTCCACAGGTTCAAGCCCAACACAGCACCAGGACTTGCCCAATAATTGCAGTCCATTTAACAGACTACCTTTTAAGTTTATGTAAGTCCCCAGGGCCCTTTAGCCCATGGAAGCAGGGATTGCTGGAACTCAGGTTTTGATTGCTAGGAGGGGCCATTCCCTTCTGGCTGTGGCCTGTCTAAATTCTCCCTCCATAGGCTCTGGCTGAGTTATCCGCAGTGTGGCTTTTGGCTGTGACAGAGCTGCACTGAGTTCCAATCCAAAGTCCCATCATCACCGTGCTTCCCTCCCCTGAGTGCACAAATTCTCTCTCCATGCCATGTGGCCACTGCCAGAGGAAAGGATGGGGTGGTGTAGGGAATTCAAATCTGTCTTTTCTACCCTCTTCTGTGCCCCTTTCAATGATGCAAAGTTAAAACTAGGTACTTTGATTGCTCACCTGATTTTTGGTTCCTATGAAGGTTATTAGTTGGCTAGTAGGGACAACTGGTAAAGGTTTCTATTCAGCCATCTTTCTCCACCTTCTCTCTCCATAATAATTTATTCCTGACAATTTTTTGCTTCTTATGTTTGTGGAATGAAACTCTAGAAACTAGAGCATCTCATGTGGATCTTTATCAAAATGTGTGCAGAGTTCATTTTTATTTTGACAGTTGTTGCTATATCCAAACAGACTTAATTAGCTTGTATTTAGTCATTAACTTATGTTTTTTTAATGTTCATGCCAACGATATAGTTACCTTTTAAAATTAAAATAACATTTTGAATTTAGAATCTTCAATTCACTTAAAAAAAAATCCTTACTAGAAAGTCCCAGCTAAATGAGTAAATTATACAATATAGAGCCTGGATGAGCAATCCAAAATGCTTAACTGTAAACTCTGTGTTTGTCTCAGTGTTGTTTGCAAAATCTTGCAGGAATTAATTATGGCTTTCAATCATAGGACAATGGCATCAACCACAATCAGAATTACTTTCCCATTCTAAATATAAGATAATCATTAATATTTAAAATATTAAATGTCTAAAGCATTACAATTCATTACTTTAACCAATTATTTTTAATGTTGTGCTATTTTAATATCAATATTACTATTTTATAGCACATACAATACAAATGTCAATCCAAAGAACGAGTTCAAATGAATCAGAGACTTCCATTCTAAATTCCATCTTTAAAGGATGTTTACATTTGAAAATGTTTGATAGTGCTTTTAAAGGAAGATTGATTTAATTGATTAATAAAGGTGTTTTTTTATAGTAAGTCATGTGATCACTTGGTTTTCTATGCTGTCTGTTAAAGTATAGTTATGAAAAATCATTTTTTAAAAAACAACGACTTACAAGTTTGAGGAATACCAGCTTATCTCCTAGAAAATTGATATGAAATCAACAAAATTTTATAAATATTGATCAAAACTTATATACACTTAATTTTTACTTCAGATTTAAACTACAATAAGAGATGCTTATCTTATAAAAAATCATTTATATTAATGCCCGTAATTCCAGTCCTGGCACACCGAATCTCTTACATACACGTACAGCTGAGGTTCAACAAAAATAATGATGATCAATTCTTTATCATTTTGACTTTCAAATCCAATTTAAGGGTCAGCCAGAATTAACTTTTCCTATTCTCTAAGAGTAAATATAGCTGAGTATTTTATCTCAATATTGATTTTAATTTTTATTTAATGAAAGTTTTACTACTTCAATCAAAATTTTAATCGTAATTTTACTTTTACTTTTATTACACTTTTTGCTGCTTAGGTGCTCTTTTGTTAATATTAGAAATTTTAAAAGGGAGAGTACCATACGCAGGGAAAAACATAAAATAAAAATGTTCAGTTTAACAGATTAGCAAATAGACAACACCTTTATCACACTACCCAGATCGACTAGTAGAATACAGCTCTTTTTCCAGAAGAGTACAGCCCAGCCCTATTGAAAGCAGCACATAAATTGCTGTGGGTCTCTTCTAGTGTGATCAATTCCTTGCTTCTTCCTACAATATTATCTTTATAATTTATATTAGTATATATCCCTAACTATTTTTGTTTTAAACTTTATACAAATACGAATGAAACTGGATATATTAGGTGTTCCTTCCGTTCAGTATTGTTTAGAGATGTATCCTTTGCTGTATGTGACTATAATTCTTTCATTTATTTTGCTATGTAGCATCCCCACAGATGATTATATCACACAAATTTATGCTACAGTTGATGCTATTTGATTTGCTCAGAGTTGGGGCTTACAGAAATAATAATGTTATGAGTGTTCCCATACATGTCTCTTCACTCACGTATGCACACATTTTTGTTGGATATACACCAACAAGGCAGACTAAGAGGTCATTGGTGTGGAAATATTTAACACTGGTAAACAAAGTTAAACAGTTTTCCAACCCAAGGTATGAGAGCTACCATTACGCCACATTTGCACAAACTCTTGCTATCACCAATCATTTTATTAATACTTAAAATTAGCCATTCTGGTGTTTTTTTGATGCTCTCTCATTGTGATTTATAACAATTTCCCAATTTTGTAATGAGGTTGAGCAAATTTTTAAATATTTCATATATTTATTGGGCATTTCATTATATTTTTTAAAATGTCATTTTGGGCCTGGCACGGTGGCTTACGCCTGTAATCATAATACTTTGGGAGGCCAAGGCGGGTGGATCATGAGGTCAGTTCGAGACCAGCCTGGCCAACATGGTGAAACCCCCGTCTCTACTAAAAAAACAAAAATTAGCTAAGTGTGGTGGCGTATGCCTGTAATCACAGCTACTCGGAAGGCTGAGGCACGAGAATCGCTTGAACTCAGCAGGCAGAGATTGCAGTGAGCCAAGATCGTGCCATTGCACTCCAGTCTGGTGACAAAGTGCGACTCCATCTCAAAAAAAAAAAATCATTTTAAGTCTTCTGTTTTTCTAATGTTTCACATCACTTTCTTATTAATATGTAGGAGGAGTTTTGCTGTTGTGCTTTTTGTTTTTTAATTGTTTAACTGCAAACATTTCCTCCCACTCTGTAGCTTGAATTTTAATGCTCTTTAATGAGAGTAAGCTACAGTCATTACGCATCTTCACTCATGAACATTTTAGTGTATGTGTACGTGTCTCTATAATGTATCTGTATCTAGCTATAGATATGTCAGATGAAAAAGGGACATTGTCTGCCAACACCACAGTGCAGTTATCAGTTTCAGGAAATTTAACATTGATGAAAATATTATGTAATTCCTCCATCCATATTTAAATATCATTTATTGTCCCAATAATATATTTTATTGAAAACATGTGTCCTGACTCGGAATTCAACACAGCCAATATTTAATGGGCATGTCTCTAGAGTCACCCTTACTCTAGAAAAGATTCTAGGTATTTATTTTTGCTTGATCATCTTGACTTTTAAAAATATTGTAATTGCTCCACAGGTTCTTGTCTGCTGCACAGATAAAACCAAGTCACTGAGACAGTGATATTGTGGTAGAGAAATAATTTCATAATCTCAGAGCTAGTTGAGCAGAAGGATGGGAGTAATTATTCAAATAAGCCTCCACAAAGCTCAGCGGATCAGCTTTTACAAGAATATTTTGGTGAGCAGGCAGGGTTGTAGAGAATGGGAAATGTTGGTGGTTGGGTTGGGGATAAACTCATAGTGGGTAAAAACTGTCTTCCTGGATTAAGTCACTTCCTGAGTGGGGTCGTAAGAACAGATGAACCAGTCACTTGGATTGGATTACTTATCCAAATGGTGTCAGCTGGCTCATCAGAATGAAGGGTCTGGAAAGTAACTCGAACACAATCTTAGATTTTACGATAGTGATATTATCTATAGAAGAAATTGGGGAAGTTACAAGTCTTGTAATCTTTAATTACATAACTCCTGAACTGTAATTTTAACTCTGTGGCTAATTTGTTAGTTTTACAAAGGCAATTACTGTCCCTGAGCAAGGAGAGGGTCCTTGCTGGGTCAAGTGGTATTTCTGGTTCCAGATCTTTAAGGAATTGCCACACCATCTTCCACAGTGGTTGAACTAATTTACCTTCCCACCAACAGTGTACAAGTGTTCCTATTTCTGAAATTTATTTGAAAACTTATAGCAAACAGAATTCAAACATTTTGCTTGCATCTCATTCAATCAAAAGAACAATTGGGAGGCACCATAGAAGTTTGATGTTTACACAGGCCAGTCATTTAAAAATATGTTTAATATTTTTAATTATTTATTTTAATTATTATGAGTACATAATAATTGTATACATTTATGCGGTACATGTGAAATTTTGATACAGGAATAAAATGTGTAATGATCAAATTATAGCAATTGGAGTATCCATCACCTCAAGCATTTATCATTTCTTTGTGTTAAGAACATTTCAATTTCACTCTTTTACTGGGCTGAACTTTTAACTTTGTTTAAAATTTTACCAAGATTGAACTTGTGAGTTGTTGCTCCTTCAGTTGAGAATATCAGAAAAAAAGATATTATTTGTGCTTTTTCAAAAATCTTTAATTCATTTTTAGCCTTTTTTGTAGAAGGAATTAGAAATATTCTAATTTGACTATGATACAAAAATACATTTGAGTCTTATATTTCAGAATTATATTCTGATACACCCTTTAGGCATTAGAGTAGAAGTAAAGAACAGTTTTTCTACCAAATTTGCTAACTTAATCCATATGCTCTGTGCCTTATCATAAGAGGTAAGCCCACAGTTTAGAAGAACTAATGTAGAAGGTCTAGACCAATGCTTCTCTCCTATAGCATACACTTTTTCTGGCAGCCCACTTGGCTGCAGTCTTGCTGACAAGTTTGAAAGAACCTACAGCTGTGTGTTGAGAAGGTCAAAATTTATATGACTGCCTTGCATCCTTATTTAGGGCAACCAAGAAAGTCACTGATTTCTAAAATTAAGAGGCTAAGAACAGCTTCAGTAAAGTCACTATGTTTAGCTCTTGGAGCAGTTAAAACAAAAGCTATTTGTGTATCTGTAAAAAGAGAAAATTCTGTAGTTCATGAACTGAAAGAAAAGTGGCATTAATTTTTTTAAGTGTTAGGATATCTTAAGTAAAAAAATCACTTATTTTGCTTCCAATAGACATCTAAAGACAGTATCTCCAAAGGCAGGTGAATCCCCAGAGTAACATTCCTGTCTAGACTGAAAAGAGTTTCACTACAGAGGATTCTATGCATAATTTTTGGTTAATAAATGATTGGGCAGGTTAATGAAGTTCCTGCTTGTCTGTCAAATTTGATGGTTTTTGCAGTTCTGACAACTATTTTTATAAGATTGAGAAGGAAAAAAAGGTCCCATTCTTCCAGAGCTATGGAAATAACACTGAAATCTAGATGATAGATTAAAATGAATTTGATGAAACACATTGAAAAAGACTTGAAAATATGATGTACCAGGTAAGAATTGAAATGAAGCTTTTCTTTTTATTTCGAAAATAGTTTTTTCTACAATTGTTCTCATATCATTGAAAGTTATAATTATTTTCTTATGTGAAAGAAGTTTTTATATTTGTTCCAAGTAACTTTCTGTCAGTTGTTTCACTGATCTTTACCATTAAGTGGAAATTTCTGGAGTTTTTATAGATGGGCTGAAACTATTTTTAATTTATAAAAGAGACAATGGGAGATAATTATACCTTACTCTGAAAACGCCTAATGTAGCAAAGGTATTTGTCATGTGATAAATTTATATTCATAGGATGATCTATACGTAGAGATATTTTCGGATGAGTTTGTAAAAAGTGTAAGTTACAGGGGAAAAATGAAAGGAGACAGAAAATCTATATCATTCTTTATTTATAGGTCTTATATCAGATACAAAGGAATATTGTTTTGATTGAGAACAAAATTGTGCATATTCAACTTTAACATGACAATTAGTGACTAGTATATAAGTATCTATTTTTTCATACATATCTAGACATTTCATCCCCATGGGTCATTAAACTTAGGCATCTTTAATGATAAACTTACATAGTTAAATAAAAATTAATATTTTATGTACCTTTAACTAGTTTTGGTGTATACATTTGTATACCTCCTATGTATTGAGCATGTCACAGGGTGCTTTATACAAGTCTTATCCTAGGATCAGACTGAGAGAATTGGATAAGTAGCTTCTCTAGTACTGAAAAGATCAAAAAGCAAAGTCAGAGAGTAATTCATCTTGGTACAAAAATAAAATGAAATTCTGTACTAGGTATATGCCAACAGTCTTGACATGTAAATAAAAACCAGAGATTTGAACTTGTCTTTCAGTTAGGATTTTAGGCGTATCTCGTGGGGAGGGAGGCAAGGGAGATGAAAATCAACCCATTCATCTTATTTATTTTAATTGTTTAGCAAACCCATGTACATACAGTACTTAAAAATCTTCTGATTACTGCGCTTTATAAATATGAACTCATTTAACCCATATAACAAAGATATGAGCCTGCTAATAATATTATCCAGCATATTTTGCAGGTGAGAACACCTAGGCACAGAGGTATAAGCTTCCCAAGATCACAGGGCCAGTAAGTGGCAGAGATAAGATTTGAAATCAGGAACTATGGCTTTACCATCTATCATCTCACTTTGCCATGTCAGTTCTACAGAGTCAGTTGGTAAAATGTGTCAGGTTATATCTTTGCTTGCTCTTTTACGATTGCGCCAATAAAATAGAAAGGATTACAGTGAAGGATTTTAACTAGTTTTTTTCTTGCTTTGTTATCAGCACACACACACACACACCTGGCTAGTATATTAATTATTGAAGGTTACATAGCTAACAAATAACAAATAGCAAAGTCAGGATTTGTATCTAGTGAGTTAGGATGATTTTTTGTTTTTGTTGTTGTTTTTGTGTTTGTTTTATTTTTGTTTTTGTTTTGATTTGTTTTTTTGAGACAGGGTATCACTCCTGTGCTCAGACTGGAGTACAATGGCACGATCTCGGCTCAATGCAACCACCGCCTCCTGTGTTCAAGAGATTCTCCTACCTCAGCCTCCAGAGTAGCTGGGACTACAGGCGCCCATCACCACGCCCGGCATTTTTTATTTTTTTATTTTTTTGTATTTTTAGTAGAGACAGGGTTTCACGGGTGTTAGCCAGGATGATCTCCATCTCCTGACCTTGTGATCCACCTGCCTCAGCCTCCCAAAGTGCTGGGATTACAGGCGTGAGCCACCGCGCCTGGCCAGGATGTTTCTTATAAACTAGAATTAACTGCTTGACTTTACTGCCTTAAAACAAATAAAGCTATTCCCCAAGGAAAAATAGATTATTTTCTCAAAAATATAGAAGAAAATCTTTTAGGACTAAAAAATAAAAAATAAAAAATAAAAGTACATATTAAAACAAATGTGAACAAAAACAATACCCACAAACACAAAGAAAAGTAGAGACAAATATCATTTCAGTGTGATAGAGGCAAATGTGATAGATGCAAGTAATAGATACAGAATAGATACAGTGATGCACAAAATAGGTTTAAATAATACAGTGCAACCAAATTTCATCTAGTTGTGCTTTAAAATAATAATATGGCTTGGACACAGAGGGCTTATTTATATAAATCATGAATAGTTAAAGATAATGCTAAGCTACATTAAGAATTAAAGGGGAAAACAAATAATACAACTTTACGCATTAATAGCTTTGGTTCTCACTCAGAAGTATAATATTGAGTGAAAGAACATTGTCTCAGCACATGAACACAACATGTTTCCCAGTTATATAGTGTCTAAAATACAATGAACAGGATAGTTTTAATGTGGAGGCCAGGCCCGGTGGCTCACGCCTGTGCCAGCACTTTGGGAGGCCACCGTGGGTGCATCATGAGGTCAGGAGATCAAGACCATTCTGGCCAACATGGTGAAACCCTGTCTCTACTAAAAATACAAAAAATTAGCTGAGTGTGGTGGTGAGCGCCTGTAATCCCAGCTACTCAGGAGGCTGAGGCAGGAGAATCTCTTGAACCCAGGAGTTGGAGGTTGCAGTAAGCTGAGATCGCGCCACTGCACTCCAGCCTGGTGACAGAGCAAGACTCTGTCTCAAAAAAAAAAAAAAAAAAAAAAAATGTGCAATGGATAATTGGACAATGAGGAAGACAGAAATTGTGGGGAATAATTGGCACAAGTTTCAGGATGGTGGTTAATTCTGGGCATAGGGAAAAAAAAAAGAGGTGGTCAGTGAGGAGAACCTGGAAGCTGCACTTAATGGTCTGTGCCCTAGTTTGGTGGTAAGTGTACAGCTCTCTATTGTATTGTTGCTCTTATATTATTAACATCTTGTATACACTTTTGTATGTTAGTTATATTTCACAGTAATTTTTTTAATGTTGAGATTCTAAACGAGATTGTGGCTTAAATCTCTAAATGAGATGTAAGATTGTTCATGGAAAACCATCACTCTGGCTACTAAGGCAAGAACCCATGGTGAAATATCAAGAATGTTTACATAAAATGGGTAGGGTACTTGTATTACTCTATTATCATGTTCCTAATAAACACATATCCAATACTGGGTAGTTTATATAGGAAAGAAGTTTAATTAACTCACAGTTGCACATGGCTGGGGAGGTTTCAGAATCATGGCGGGAGGTGAATGAAGAGCAAAGTCACGTTTTACATGGTGGCAGGCAAGAGAGCTTCCGTGGGGGAACTCCACTTTATAAAACTATCAGATCTTTTGAGACTTACTATCACAAGAACAGCATGAGAAAGACAGCTCCCATGATTCAATTACCTCCCACTGGGTCCCTCCCACGGCACGCAGGAATTATGGGAGCTACAGTTCAAGGTGATATTTGAATGTGGACACAGACAAACCATATCAATACTCTTGCTAATGTCTTGATGCAGAATTGGGTCATTTAGACGATGCTAAGTACAGTGAGGTATAAGAGACATGGATGGAGCAGGGAGTACCTTAGAGAAGGAGCAACAGAAGAAGAAGGGGATGGGCAGAATAGTGAGAAACAGTGGAAAGTCAAGGGTATCTCATAGGTTTCTATGTCAAATCACATGATGGACACCCATGTCCTTTATTAAGGTAGGAAACCATGCACATGGAGTCAAGATGTTCATGAATAAGGACAAATAAGATCTCTGTGGTAAACATATCCAATCTGGTTAGATTTGACTCTCTTCTACCTACGTGGAAATGTGAGAAAGGCAGTTAAAGGCTGGGTCTCAGGAGAAAGGACTGGGTTAGATGTATTTTTAGGGTCATCAGCATATATTCAGCAAATGTATTTGTGGCTTAAGAGGAGATTGCATAGTTTAAAGTGAAAAGAGAAGACATTCTCTGTGTAAGTCCTGAGGAGGCAAATCAAGACAGTATGGACAGAAAAATGACACTGGGGAGACATGCTAGGAAATTGGAAAGAAACGACTCAAGGAGGTGTTTCTACAATAAGGAAACAACAGATACTGCGTCGAGTCACCAGAACTCACTTTTGCTTATTACATTATTTATTTGATTAAAAAAATACAATGAAATCTATGTGATCCTAAGACTGACACAACCCAGTGGTTTTACAAAAGAAGAATCACATAGTGACACTTTTTTAAAATAATGAACTCTATCACTGACAATTAGGGATAAAGCGTTAAATAAATTCACTTTATAAATTTATAAAGTTAAGCATCAGCTATTTATTTTCTAGTCAAAAATTTTAAGGTAATAAAAAGTAATTAGTTGCATAGAACTTTCATGAATCTTTTAAGTTCTAGCAAGTATCAACAGATATGCTTCATTTTACAATATGTCCATGGTACATTGAAAACATTTTTATCATAGAACTGTATAGAAAGTTCTAAAATTTCAACATGTACACATGTTGCTGACATTGTGGAATAGTAAACAGGAGTGGTCCTATTGTTCTCCTTTCAAACATGAATCCCCAAATATTTGCATGTGAGAATGAGATGGCCTCAAGAGAGAAAAAAATAAGTGAGAATTGAAAACTGCATCCTTGAACTGAGATACTATTTTGTGCCAAACATTTCTTCTTTTAAAAAATTCTGCAACCTGAATATATTCCTGTATTACAGGTAGGACTAATGGAGCTCGTATTATTTAAATAACATTTTAAAGGTCACAGACCTATAAATGATTATCTAGAACTGAATCTATAGTCTAACTATAGGTTCGTGATAATTGAAGAGATAACATTGTTTGTGCAAGCAGGCTTATTCAAAAGTATTCTTACCAAAGTATAAAATTCTGCCATTTTCATAGTATTAATCTATGTACCCTAAGCTTATTTTTTCTTTTTTTTTATACAGACTCATTTCTTAGTAAAATAATTTGTGCAGCTTATCCAAAAGCTGTCTGCCATTCTATTCACAGAATGAGTCTGAATTCCTTTGTGTAATATTTTGTATTATTCATTCATGATATCAGAGCTCTCTTCTGTACAAACAATGAACCATGGATTTCAATTTTGAAACAATGTTAATTATTAATGGGATTTAACTCTGTCTACTTTATGGGCACACACAGATTTCTACAAGGCAAAAATGTTCCAGGCAGCAAAAATAAGCGAAATAAATCAAATATTTCAAGAAAATCAGTGTGTTCTTTATTCTTTAGAAAATACGGCAGGTTTCAATGACTATGATTATTTTTATAATCACTTTTATTTACATTATAGCAAAGTCCATGTGTTATTTATTTATTTCCTAAAAATTATTCCCTAAATAATAAAGCCATGTCTTTTTACTGAGGATGTTCAAAACCCTTCCCCAATCTAGTCTTCATCTTCTTTCACAGTCTATTCTTTCATCACTGTCATCCATTTGTTTTATGCTCTAGGTTTGAACTCATCAATACACCTTACATATTTATTATCTTTACTGACCAGTGATGATTCTTCTGGCAGTTATCACTACAATAAACCCCCTAATCTCTAAATCTCTCCTTTTCCTTCCACCTCAATGTTGTCAATGCTATCTGGTAAATTGCTATGTTTATTTTTTCATGTCATACTGAAATATGCAGTCCTTCCTTACAGCACTTTCTTCAAACTTCCATGCTGCTCTCTCGTTTTCAAATCGAATATTCTTTGCTCAGAGTTTCTAGGAGGCTTGCCCATTTCTTCTCTCCTAACTTTTGTTGCAACAGATGTTGTTAGCGAGGTAGGTCCCAGTCTTTACCATCAGGTCATTCCCACTTTGCATTCTTGTCACACATGCTGGTGGTTAGGAAGAAAATAAATGTGGTGAACTGAGTTACATGTAGACAACCATGAGTGGAAAGTCCTGTGACCTACATGTTGATATTTGTGAATATACTAAACAATGCAGGTATGTGCCTATGATTCCATGTACCGCCAAAGATTTCTAGCATTTACAAGAAAATAAAATCATAGTAAATTCTAGGGGAAGTCTGAGCAGAGTTTTTAAACCCCAACAATTTTATTTTCATTATTTTTTATTTTATCATTTTTATCATTTTTATTTTATTTTCATTTTATTCATCTAATTTTTCTCTAAAATTTTTCTCTAAAATTAGATGAATAAAATGTATAATTTGAGATCTATGTCTACATATGTTTCCTAAATATTATGCAGGCATTCCATCTTAATTTATGAAATAATGGTAGTTCTGCTTTTGGTGATCATGGAGTGTGTGGTTGAAGACCAACTCTCCCATTGATAAAAACTTGAACATTTGGGCAAATACAAACACGTCCTTTTGAAAGTGTGGAAGGGTTGCCAAGGTACCCAAGACTCAGGGGGGCAGAATTCTGGTGAATAACAAACAACAGTATGATAATTCTAGGAGTCTTTGGAATGGATTAATATGTTCTGTAAGATGGATTACGAGATGGATAATGTCATCTGGGAATCAGTATATACTTAAAATCCAGTGGAAATTATAGAATAAAGAGTTAACTTCTGAAATGAATAATTCCTATATAGCTTTAACAACAGATTAAAAACAACAGAAGTGAGTATTAGAAAAATAGAAGAGAGGTCAATCATATGACTAAGAATAGCCCATTAAAAACAGGACAGAAAATGTTAATTGTATAATGAGACAAATAAGACATATTGCAAATGTCTGAAAAGTTAATTGGTGCACAAAAGAGAGAGAAAAAATGATTTGAATCAATGTTTGGAGAGATATTTACCAAGAAACTTCAAGTCATAGATTCAGTAAGGCATGAATCCCAAACAGGTACACAAAGAAAATCACACAGTGAAAATGCTGAATATTTATAACAAATATAAATATTTTTAAAATGAGAGAAAAAGACATATTACCTTTCAAAGTAGTAATAAAAATTACACTGAAGCCAGGCGCGGTGGCTCAAGCCTGTAATCCCAGCACTTTGGGAGGCTGAGACGGGCGGATCACAAGGTCAGGAGATCGAGACCATCCTGGCTAACACGGTGAAACCCCGTCTCTACTAAAAAATACAAAAAAAAAAACTAGCCGGGCGAGGTGGTGGGCGCCTGCGGTCCCACCTACTCCGGAGGCTGAGGCAGGAGAATGGCGTAAACCCGGGAGGCGGAGCTTGCAGTGAGCTGAGATCCGGCCACTGCACTCCAGCCTGGGCGACAGAGGCAGACTCAGTCTCAAAAAAAAAAAAAAAAAAAAAAAAAAAATTACACTGAATTTTCACCAAAATTAATGGAAAAATAACATCAACTTTTATTTAATACTCAGGAATAAATTTAATAAAATATATGCAGAAGTCTACATTAAAAATATAAAATATTATTAAGAAAATATTAAATCAATTAAAATGAAAACATTTCTGGATGGGACAAATTTTATCTGTAGATGCAATGCAATCTTAATTAAAAGCTCAGCATTTTTAAAAATAGATATCATTTAAATTATTTCAAAATATATTTAGAAATTAAAATATATATATATATATATAAAACTACCAAAGGAAACTGAGGAAGGAGAATAATGATGCATCTAGTTTACCTGATATGCAGAACTAATGTCACCAAATGTCAAGATACATTTATAGTTAAAGTAACTAAGGCAGTGTAGTATTGGCAATAAGATAGACAAACCAATGGAACATACTGGCAAGTATAAAGAGAGATACACACTGATCTAAACACTTGATTTATTAAAAAAGAATGGTGAAGATCAGTCAGCAGGTAAAGGACAGACTTCTCAATAAATGTTGCCAGTGCATTTGGATGTACATGAGAATAAAAATATATCTTGTATCCTATTTTCTTCAACATAACTAACATTCCAGATGGATTGTTGATTTCAGTTGGAGGGATATTAAATAAAAGCTTCTGCATGAAACATGAGGGAGTAGTTTTTCTTTATTTGTAGTTTCAAGAGTTTTCTTCAACAGGAAATTAAATGTACTAACATTAAAGAAAAATTCAATAAATTTGATCTTCAAAATTTAGAAATACTGTTCATCAAGGGACCCCATTAAGAGAATAAAATTTTTTTAAAGTAAAAAATCAAGGCAGTGGCACAGATATTTGTTTTATATATATAGTCAACAAATAATTTGATATATACGTAAAATATAAAGTGATTATATATAGATACATGTTACATATAATTATATAATGCATAAAACTATATACATATAATCATACATAAATTTATTTCCCTACCTACCTTTATCTACATACCTATATATTAGATTTCTACAGATTAGTAAGATAAACAATTTAAGAAAAGAAATATAACTCAATAGATAAATTGGCTAAAAAATAAGGAGGCACTTCAAAAGAGAATATATTGAATGTCTTCAAATGACCAGTAAACATATGAAAAGACACTCAAAACTCAGCCATTAGGCAAGTTAAATTCATAAGAAAAATACAACTATGCAACCAAAAATAACTAAATGTAAAAGAATATACATGTCAACAAGTGCACAGTCACTGTAAATCTTATGCACTGCTGTTGAAATGTAAATTGGTATATCCATTTTAGATGTCTGTCAGCAATATTAAATCTGAACTATTAAACCAAAACTAACACATAGCCTAAGACCCAGCAATTGTACTTCTGGCTACGTATGCACAAAAATACATATTATATGTACCAAAAGACATATATGAATGAGAAGATAACAGCAAATGCTAACAACAGGACACACCCCTAATGCTCATAAAGACAGAATGGTGCATACGTTTTGGTTTCTTCATACAATGGAATAATAATTAAAGTAAAATATAGAAAGTCTTTACATGCAACATGATGAATCTCCGGTGATATTCTACTTAAGATGAGAGATGTGAAAGCAGACACGTGTATGACATATAAACAAGGTTCAAAAATCAGCAAAATTAATATCTAGTGTTAAAGAATCATGGTGGTGGTTCCCTTATGGAAGAAGAGAAAGAATGAACAGCCACCTAGGAGAAGGTAGGAAGCATGACCTAGGGTGCTGAAAATATTCTGTTTAGTGGTCCAGATGGTGTTTATGTGGTTAAAATTCTTTGAGCTGGGCCTGGCGTGGTGGCTCACGCCTGTAATCCCAGCACTTTGGAAGGCCGAGGCGGGCGGATCATGAGGTCTACAGATCGAGACCATCCTGGCCAACATGGTGAAACCCCATCTCTACTAAAAATACAAAAATTAGCTGGGTGTGGTGGTGCGGTAGTCCCATCTACTCAGGAGGCTGAAGCAGGAGAATTGCTTGAACCCGAGAGGTGGAGGTTGCAGTGAGCCGAGATCACGCCACTGCACTCCAGGCTGGCCACAGAGCGAGACTCCATCTCAAAAAACAACAACAACAAAATTCTTTGAGCTATACAGCTATGTCTGCTCTTGTGTTTATATATGTCATATTTCAAAAAAAAAATAGAATATGAAGATATTAAGTCCTTGGCATTCTGCATCTCAGAGAAATATAGGATTGGTTTTCAGGACTTAAATGCAAGTAATCTTTTAAAAGTCTTTTAAGTAATTAACTGAAAAGACAATCTAACTGAGGTATAATTAAGTCAAATATTGAGGAAAAACAGTTGTTGTAGCTGCTGTTGTACTGGATGAAGACCTCTGTATGTTCAAAAGTATTTTTTATTTAAATGCTGTGGAAATGGTTTGAAACATCAAACAGTACAGTTGCTACACTAGGAAAATCACATAGACAATTCTCTTTCAGCACGTTTTCCTAAATGTCTAAGGATTTATTTTCAATTGTAATGAAGTGAGATTTTTGTTAAATGGAATTTTATTTTTAGTACACTATTTTTTGTATTAAAGATGAAGTTGATTTGTCATTATTTCATCCATATGTTTGCCTTTCTTTGATGAGACAAAGTCTACAATTTCAGTATGTGAATTTTCCATATTGGAAAAATGGATATATTACTACAAATTCAAAAACTAACATAAAACAGAATGGAAAATCATGGATATTTCAAATATCAAACAATGTCACCATGGATAATTATATGAAATTGAATCCATCCACAATATTTTCCATTATCAAGGATTGACAATCATGGAAGAATAATTGTCCATATATCATTTCCCTTGGACACTGAATTTACTAATTTATAATACAATTTTAGTATGGGGAAGTGCTAGAGACAACTTGTGTTAAACTTCCTTCCAAATCTAAGATTCTTTAATTAGAGTGTGCATCCTCTTCTCCTCCTCTTCCTCCTCTTCCTTCCCCTCTTCTTCCTCTTCCTCCCCCTCTTCTTCTTCCTTATCTTTTGGTTTTGGGCATTACTTCTATTGGAATAGCACTGTATTACAGAGCATGGAACTTGCAATATAAACCAGCCCTGAGATGAAGATTCCTCTCCCATTTTGCATACTGGAAAATTCTTACATAAGAGATAAGTTTTACTTGTATAAGTTTTACAAGATTAGATAATAAAAACTAGCCTTTCTCTTGGTACAAACATTTATATTCATTTTTTAAACTATAGATTTAAATAAGCAGCTTGAAATTTATTTTCCTGAAAATCTTCCTAACAATGTGTATCAGGTAAGTGATACATGATGTGTGAAGTAATTCTCAAAACTGACAATTTGTCAGTGAGGCATGTGCAGTAGAAGAGTGTTATTACTTCACCCATGCAACTTTGTTACAGAAAATTAGAAGAGCTAGGTCGCTTTAGCTGTTTAACACCTGAATTTCATTGTGTGATCAATCCTTTACTCTTCTTGAATCTCACCTGGTGCACAGGTAATGAAAGGAGCAGAAGACTTACTACTTAGAGAAACCATTATTTTCTATTGGTGCAATAACGAATTACGACAGTAACTAATTACTGCAGATTTAGCATCTTAAAATGTTATGATCTCACAGTTCTGGAGGTGAGAATTTCAGTGGTTGTCCATAGGCTTCACTTAAGATGCTGGCAGGGCTGACTCCTTTCTGGAATATATAAAGAGGATCCTTTACCTTGCCTTTTTTTGACTTCTAGAGGCTATCTGCATTCCCAGGCTCATGGCTTCCTTCCTCCACCTCCAAAGACGATAATTCTGCATCTGTCTAATCCCATTTCTATTATCAAATCTCTCTGACTAGAGCTGGAAAGGCTCTCTACTTTTCAAGAATTCATGTCATTAGATTGAGCCCACCTAGTTAATACATGATAATCTCCCCTATATAGGTTGTTAACCTTAATCCTATCTGCAAAACCTCTTTTTCAGGTAAGGTAACATATTCATTGGGTATAAAGATTAGGATGTAGACATCTTTGGGAGTGGGAGGACATTATTCTGTCTACCACAATGAGAAAGCACTTTAATGTGTTGTTTAAGGATTGGGGTTCCTTTGAAGATGAAGGAACACATTAATTATGCGAATTTTTAAAATACTCATTTGAAGACAGTATCTAGGGCACCAAGTTCTTCAAAGATTATGACCAGTCAAACTTCGTATATAATGAACAAAACAACACTGAAGTGGTGTTATTATTTAGCAGGAAGAAAAGGCCATTCAGGTTTTTATTCTTTAGTGTATATTCCCCACTGGTGATGTATTTTGCTTGCCTTCCATGGTGTGAATTCCTTTCACACATGTAGGTATTTGAGATCATGAAGGCTATTAATGAAAGACTGTGATGAAGACTGTTTCCCACTTTTCCTCATAGACTGTAAGTCCCCCTCTACTCCCTGGCAGCCAGATTACGGCCATATAATCTACACTCTGCCAGTCCACTGTGCCCATGCCAAATGCCTGTTGGCCGGTTCACTGGTAATGTCATCAGTGCCCTCAGATAATTTCTGCATCATGACCCGAATGTGGGTCCTACAGCCCAGTGTCCGTTGTGTGTGTGTGTGTATGTGTGAGGTTTGTTCTCTACACTGTTGATTCTAAGAGCCACCTGATATCCTTAAATAAATTGCATCCCTTGACTACACAAGCCAGAAAAAGGAACTGCTATTTACAAACAAGAATGCATGTCTGAGCCTGTGATTTCTTATCCCCAAACCCAAGGAAATAAACGATTTAGCAGAAACTAATAAACAACTTGGATCTACTGATATTTTAATCTGTCTTGAATATGTATTATTTTAATCACCAAAAATCTGGAAAGGGAATTATGTTACAGAGATAATTTAATAATAACTGTTTCAAATGCCTCATGTTCTCACTTATTCATAGGAGCTAAATGATGGGTACAAATGGATGTACAGAGTGGAATGATGGACATTGGAGACTGTAAAATTTAGGAGAGTAGGATGGGGGTGATAGATGAGAAATTACCAATTGGGTACAACTTAACCGATTCAGGTGATGATTACACTAAAAGTCCAGACTTCACCACTATACAATCTATTCACATATCAAGAAAGCACTTGTAGCCCCCAAATCTATAAATATTTTGAAAGGAAAAAAAAAAAAAAGCTTGTGAGTTAGAGGTTATGTATGTATGATTATTTTTAAAGTAAAACATGAGTCCAGATATTAAAACCCTTTGCATCATGGTGCATTAAATTAAAGGAAAGTAAGTATACTGGTTTGATTTTTATATCTACCAATGAAATGAATTAATAAAAATAACTCCATTTGAAAGTCAGATTGCTATATTTTAGACAGCCGGGAGAATGGAGACACTGCTAATACTGATTTTTCTGAGCAGAGTGTAAATGCAGCATAAGAAATTCTCTTGGTGATGGATGACATGCAAACTGAATAGCAATTTTAAATATTGCATTAGAGAAAATTATAGAAAGGTACTCTTATTATTTAACTGCTATTTTAAATGGTTGTTTACTTGTTTCTTTTTGTCTCCACCCCGTGCATAAATCTTCCCATAAGTTCACTGAGTCTGTACTCTCTACCACATGAACCAAGGACTCCAGTTCCTCACTGTAGTGGGTCTCTCAGTCTAAAATAAAGTCTTTTTAAAGAGGTGGTGAAAAAGGGAGCGGAGGTAGACAGTGAAATACCATGTTTGAAACTATAAAACATGTCAAATTTGTCAAGTTTGAATAAAAGAAACTTCATTTGTATGTTTATATTTTAAGGCAAATGAGAAACACATCTACAATTAGAGTCATCAACACTAGTCATACCAAAGGAGTGTAAGCTGCTTCTCTGGGCTTTTAAATGTGTGGCCAAATGGTTAAGTCCAGTGACAGAATAACAGTTGATCAGTCAAAATCTGATACTGTTACTTAGGTATACCAATGATGCTAAGAAGAAATATGCGCAGAAGGAAAGAGGAGAGAAATTAGAAAGATTCAAATGAAGAGAATAATCTGTTCAAGATGGTGGTGAATAGGACACCAGCAAGTAGCTGTGTAATGCACAGTGAAGAGCACAAGTGAGTTGATCTGAAAATCTAGAAGAATTAATATTCAAAACAGGGGTGGAGGTGACAGTAGTCTAGAAAACACAACTTTTAGAATTAAATGTTAAAAGAATAATTCTATTTTAGAAAGTAAGAAGGGGTCAATTGACCATTGTGCAGTCAATACTACTAATAGAAGTTGTCTTTTTTTCAATGAGGTTTCCCATTGATGTTCGATCATTAACCCATTTTAAAGTGGGTCATTTTCTGCATCACAGTACAATGGGCTCTCAATGACTCTCAAGCTGTCACCACATACTTAACAGGAAACAATTTCATTAGACCAGATACGTGAGCAGTGAGTTCATATAGTCTGAACTGAAATATAGAATGAGGAGGTGATGTGACTTGGCTCTATGTTTCCACCCAAATTGTATGTGAAATTGTAATCACCACATGTTGAAGGAGGAGCCTGGTGGTAGGTGATTGGATCATGGGGATGATTTCTAATGGTTTAGTACCATCCCCTTGGTGCTGTCTCATGATAGAGTTCTCATGAGATCTGGTTGGTTAAACGTGTGTGGTACCTTCTCCTTCTCTCTAGCTCTCTCTCTTGCCACGATGAGAAGAAGGTCCTTGCTTCCCCTTTGCCGTCCGCCACGACTGTAAGTTTCCTGGGGCTTCCTGTTAAACCCCAAAAATGCTGAGTAAACTTCTATTTTTCACAAATTACGTAGTCTCAGATAGTTCTATCAGTGTGAAAATGCACTAATATAGAAGGATAACTTGAATTTTTAAAAAACAGACTTGCTTATATAGTTTTATTAATTTAATGATGTGGGATAACCCTTCAGGGGTTTCATCTCTGTGAAGTCTTAGGAAATTTAGAATGTCTCAAGTCCCTTAAGGAACCAATGAAAACAGAACAATTTGGTGCCTAATTCCTATGACTAATGCAGATAATTATTTACAAATATTTCTATTAGGAACAGTGATATTTCAGTATGCTTTTGTGCAGTAAGTACTGTAAATATGTATTGATAACTAGCATTTCTGCAAAGCTATCCTAAGATGGTTTTCTTTTTCAAAGGTATTACTCAATTGTTCTTAGGACTGAAAATTAGATTTGATGAATTCTATTCTGATATTCCTAGCTGATCAAGGCCATGAAGATATTGTCCTGATAAAGTTGTTCTTACTTAGCTATCAGGTGAGGCATTGATGGAGATCTGATTATATTAAATACCTTGCTCTGCTTATGGTTTGAACTGAACCTTATCGATCTGTGCTCTTTAAAACTAATTCTGAAAAAGTGTGCTGAAGCATCCTTTACAATTATTTGTGCCCAGAAACACATGAGGAGACAGTCAATATTATAGCCATCTCTTCTCAAAATTGATGAAAACAGTACACTCTCTGTTGGAGCTAGTTTTAAAAATGGAGCAAAGATATGTTTGCCAAAGTTAATGCTTTTTCTTAAGCTTGTAGACTTCCAATTCTGTTTAGGATCACTTTTCTTGAGTATTACTCTTAGTGGCAGGTGACTTATTCTGATCTTGAGAAAACAGGTAACCTAATATTAAGGTACCTATGTACTAAGAATTTATCCAAAGAATCCTTTGATCCACATGCACATTTACATGTCACATATGAGCTTCATATTTTCACGTCTTTATGGAATTGCCTCTAGAGTGAAAAAGTGTTCTAGTCCCAAGCAAGCCATTCACTTACATCGTTTCGACTTAGCTTTTGAGCTACACAGTCTTTTTATTAACATTCCTTGCTGAAACCAAAATTTAGATTTTTAGAATTACGTTACCATTTCTTAGACGTTTTCACCAAATGCTGATGCTAAAATATGCTTATCTACTCTTTCGTTCTTACCATCGTCCTTTTAAAATTGCATGTACCTTAAATCAAAAGATACTGGAAAACCGAAGCTACGTGTTGTCACTGCTTTTTTTCTATTCTAGCATCTTATTCATTCCAAGTTTATGAAATCTATATTTGAGTAAATTAGGATGAATAAAAGATCCATCCTTTCGTTTGATTTTGTCATTACAGAAAAAGAAACATTTCAATTTTCAATAGAAATAGATAATCACAGGGGTCTATGGTTAAGTAAGATACCTGAGATGATGAGATAATATGTTGCTAGATAGGTATACAATTTCCTTGTCATAGAAGCTCTATTTCTGTAAGAGATCCAAGATTTTATTCATAATAAAATAACATACAGATGCCCACACGAAGAAGAGAGAGAGGCAATTTTACAGCAAGAAAAATTGTCAGCCCATTTGAGTTCTAATTAAGAAAGGAAGCATGTGAACAGGAGTGATAGCTAAGCCAGGCGGGAGGGCGGGTGGCACTAGGCCCACACAGCACATTTCTAAAGGAATATGGCAACTGCTATCTGTCTTGTTCCAATTACTATATATCAAATAAATGGCTGCCTCTATGGTGGGATGCAAAAGAATGTTAAGAAAGCCTGTTTGCCTTTCTAAAATTACATAATTATATTTGTCAGAATATGACATAAAAGTCAGTTGTTTCTTCAAATTTAAAAAAAAAAAAAAAAAAAAAAAGATTTACCAATTCAGTCCATCTCAGAAGTGCCAAACACAAAGGTAATTTCAAAGCTAAAATCATAAGTAGGAAAGGCACTGCCAATAAGACAGATGTTATCTTTGGAAGTCCTCTTTCTTTTTGCTGGGTAGCATCTGAGCCTTCTTCAACCTTACTAAATGATGAAAAATTAAAGAAGACAATAGCATTTGTAGTTTTCATGAATATTGAAATCAAGCATCCATGTACAAGAAAAAAAAGTGCATGGCAACACACACCCATACTCAAGGCTGAACATACATAAAAAAAATATGAGCACATTGTTTTTTCTTATATTTTATAAATGCATGCTCATTTGATTGATTGTGTACATAAAGCAGTATTGTTCTATCATCTTTCCCTCAAGCCCTTAGATATAATTCTTCTTGGAGGCTTATTGGGTGACGTGGATGGAGAATTTGATATTTAATATTTGTTCTTTTGAACCATGTCCTGGGGCTGGGTGGGGTGGTTCATGCCTATAATCCCAGCAGTTTGGGAAGCTGGGCAGAGAGGATCATGAGCCTAGGAGTTCAAGACCAGCCTGGGCAACATAGCAAGGTCTCATCTCTACTAAAAAATAAAAATAAAAAAATTAGCCAGGTATGGTGATGCACACCTATAGTACCAGCTACTGAGGAGGCCGAGGAGGGAGGACTGCTTGATCCCAGGAGTTCTAGATTATGGTGAGCTATGATCATTCCACTGCTCTCCAGCCTGGGTGATGAGCAAGACCTTGTTTCAAAACGAAACAAAACAAAACATAACAAAAATAATGTCAGGACTAGGTACTTCAAAATACATTATAAATCATAGCTTGTGTCCATCGAGCTTGTTTCTCATAAATGGAGATACGTTCTATAATGTCAAGTTTGGATGTTTCCTCTACCATTAGATTTAGAAGGATTAACATTTAATCATTTAATCTTCTTATTTAAACATTTAATCTTCTTATCAATGGGAGAAGAGAAAAAAATTAGTTCCTCAAACTATTTCTACATGGATATGTATCTTTTTGATATGAGAATAGTACAAGAATTCTGCTTACCCCTACCTACAAATTGTGAGAACTAATTGCAAAGTAGATATAAAGGTGTGTGTCTGTATGTGTTTGTGCTTCTGTGCACAATTTTTCATGATAATATTGAAAATGAAAGGGTAAACAAAAATATCAGTCTAAGCAATTTATTTGACAACATGGACACAAACACCAAATGAAAAAGCTAAGAAATTAAAACGGTTATTTCTGCAAAGAGATTTGGAAGTGTAGAGTCTGAGGCAGAGCACAGCATTTAAATATCTACATAAGAATTCAAATAATAAAAACATTTAGTTAAAGTTGGAGATCAAAATAAATAACCACCAAGTGGAAATAGTTAAACGAAAATACATCCGTAAAAGCGAAACAATATACCCATTAAGAAAAAGAAATCCATCTAGATTATTTTGAATTTTAAAAATATTCGATTATTAATTTAAAAAGTGGTAATTTATGGCTATGCATATTTTAGGGATGGAAGCATCAACAGTGAACAAAAAAAACAGTCTGTGTCTTCCAGACTTTACATATGAATGAGAGAAAGCATAAACTATGTACACATTAAAAAATAATATTTCAAAACGTCATGAATTCTAGAGAGAAAAACAAAACAAAGTAAGTGGTGGTACAGCGCAGGTGGATGAGTGTGGGATGCAGCAGTGGGTGTTTTCTTTCCTAGCCCTCTGTGATCATTGTATTATATATACACACACACACAAAGACTAAAGAGAAGGGAGGAACAAGTCATGTGGGTGTATAAGGAAAGGCACTCTAGAAGAAGAGAAGTAAATGTAACGTGCAAAAGTCCTGCCATCTTTGTGCATTAAAGGAGAGGAAAAGTGCTCTCTGTTGACGTATTTCAGAAACAGAGGAGGAAAATGGTAGAAAATGAGATCAAGTAGGTCACTGAAGGTTTTTTAGATCAGCATTAGATATTTGGTTGTTTTTTCCTCTGACAGAGAGGAGAACCATTAGTAAGAATTGAAACATCTTTACAATGTTGATTTTTGTTTTTCTTTAAGGACTAAACAGAAAGGTAGCACAGATCAAATCAGAGAGACCAGTCAACAATAAACGACTGGAAACCTTGGTAGTTCGGACCAGAAGGGTAGAAGTGAAAAGTGATGAAATGTGGAAAGTTCTGGAAGCCTTTTGAAAATAAAGCTGAAAGTATTTGCTGTTACATTTAACTTGAGTGAGGTGAAGACAGTGTTATAGGATATATCCACATTTTTTGACCTGAGCAACTAAAGGTCTGCATTTCCTGAGGTGAAGAATACTATTAAATAAAAGTTTTAGGTCATAGGGAATAAAGATACATTTTTTGGACATTTTAATTTTGAGATGTTGAGTGAAAATCAAAGTAGGATATTGAATATGCAGTTTGATATGCACTTTCAAAATTTGAGAAATAAATTTGGAAGGAAACATGGATCTTTAAAGCATGTCACAAAATGATACTACTATTGAAGTACAAAAAATAGATTACTAGTTTCCATAAGTCTTTAGAATTCAAGGAGCTAAGAAAAAAATTTTTTAAAATGAAAACATATTATGTTTGTCACCTATTGATTGTTTTAATATAGTGGTAATAAGAAACTAGATATAATGCATTCTTTTCTTATTTTAATAACTTAATTTACTTTTCAAAAGGCTGGCAGAGGTAACTCACGTTTTTGAAATATCAAAGAAATTCAATAGGCATTCTCTGTCTTAGTCAGTTTGAGCTGCTATAACAAAATGAGGTGGTTTATAAACAACAGAAATGTATTTAGATGACGTAGTTGATAAACAACAGAAATGTATTGTTCACAGAGTTCTGGAGGCTGGAAAGTCTAAGACCAAGGCTCCAGTAGATACGGTGTCTGCTGAGGGCCCCCGTTCCTCATAGATGACGTCTGCTGTATGTCTTCACATGGCAGAAGGAGTGAACAAGCTCAGTTGGGCATCTTTTATACATAAAGGCATCAATGCTATTCATAAGAGAAAAGCCCTTACGATATGTAATCACCTCTCAAAGGCCCCACCACCTCTTACTGCAATTACTTTGAGGATTGGGTTTCAACATAAAAATGTTGGTGGGACACAAACACTCAGACTATAGCAATTGTAACATGTGTATTTTAGTGCAAAAATTTTTGATATTTCTTATATGGTATTCATATGAACAAGATAGAGGAATTAAAGCTAGTTAAACAAGAACCAAGGAGAATTAATTGATGTCAAACTGTGGAAGGTATTTTGCACAAGTCATTAGGTGCACCTTTTCTAAAATAATTTTTCTTAACTAGACTTTATAACAATTTGTTTATATGAGCTTTTCATTATGGGGGCTGAGAATTGGAATGAAATGTAATCTGCAATACATATTTTAAGTGTTATAATGGAATTACTAGCTGAGTTTAATCCTAGGTCTTGGGGGTAAATATGACTTAGAGCATGTTCTTCCATTTAAAAACATAATTTAGAGTACAGAAGATAAATGTGCAAACAATCAGCTGTGAAAAAAGGATACTATTAGGTTGGTACAAAAGTAATTACGGTGTTTGCCATTAAAAATGATGGCAAAACCCACATTTACTCTTGCAGCAACCTAATAAGTACTGTGGAGATAAAGGGCAAGTACATTTGCCGAGAGACCGTAGATGTGGTGTCATAAAAAGTCTTGACAAATAATTAAAAACAAACTGAGAAGAGCATTCTATCACAGTATTTTCTAAGTCATAGAAGCATAAGCAGCACCACATATTAAATTTGTGTTTTATGAAGTTAGAATATATGCTATGTTAATCAAAATGTGAGAAGTAAGGGTGGGAAATACAGATAGACTCATTTTGAAGAGCACGATTTTAAAGGACAGTGAAGGCAAGGTTTTTGAAATAAAGAATGGCAACTTCAGAATCCTATTTTTATATATAAGTGTATGGAAGCTGATGAGGATGTAACAATGTTTAAACAACTAGTATGTGCAATGAGAAAAAAGAATGGTACCAGTATACCCTTCTAGGTTGTGGAAATATGTATGTCACAGGGTTGTGACACTTGGAATAAAGCTGAGAGAGACCTATAACTTATTTGACATCTATGTTTCTGCCTAATTTACTCCATTAGTGAACAAATGATGTATAAATACATCAATGCTACTACCAGAAATACTGGCAATACTAATACTGGTTATAACAACGACAATGACTAACGTCACTGAAACTACTACGTGCCAACAATTGTGATGAAAGATTCACGTTTTTATTGTTTTATATCATTGATAAGTATTTACTGTTTTATATCATCAAGAAGTTTCTCCTCATTAGTCAACCTTAAATACAGAACAAAAGTTTTCCAAATCCCTTTTTGTATCTTCTGAAGTATAAAAATATAACTGGTGTCTGTGACAAATCAACAAATGCTGTCTTTTAACAGAATTTTTAAAAATCCTTGAAGATATCCAATTGTATTATTTTCAATGCACATAATAACATACATCAAGCTAAGAAACACTCTAGACTTTTGGGATAATATGACATATTTAGTATATTTACAAGTATATATTATTTATTTTGAATTCATTATATACAGATAATTTATCCTAAATAATTTTGCTATATTAATTGTATATAAATGTATTTTAAAACATATATATATATATATATATGAATGGTTTTGTGTTCTTGTAAAAAGAACGCATTGTGTACATTAGTAATTTAAAAGCTATCTTTTGCCAGGCATGGTGGAGCGCCTGTAATCTCAGTTAGTTGGCAGGCTGAGGCAGGAGGATTGTTTGAGCCTCAGAGTTCAAGGCTACAGTGCCTGTTAATAGCCACTGCATTCCAGCCTGGGAAACATAGCGAAACTCTCTAAAATTTTAGAAATAAATAAATAATTAAATAAAATAAGAAAATAAAGGCTAACTCTTTAATAACCTCCTCTGTCATTTATTCATTTATTCTTTTCATTCAATCCTTGACTCACTTATTTTTATGAAGGTGAATTTTAAATTCCGTAGAGAGTACATAAGTTAGCACTGTTGTAAAGTGCTAAAGTTGCCTCCAAATTTTACCAGCTTATAAAAACAAAAGTGTATTATTTTAGCCAGTTTATAAAGCTGAGGAGTCTCGATGCAGATTATCTGCATGGGTCTGAATCACGAGCAGTCAAACTAAAGGTCTGCGCTTCAGATTCTGAACACGCCGGAGTTCTGCTTAGTGAAATTCGGCTTCCAGGCTCAGTTACATGACTGCTGGCAGAGGTTTCAGCTCCCTGCCATGTGGGTCTCTTGGTAGGCTGCAGATGGCACTGATTCCTCAGCATCAGTGATCCAAGCATGAGAGTGAGAGCGTGCACTTAAGATGGAAGCCATAGGCTATTTATAACTTGATCTTAGAAGGGCATATTATCGTGTCTGAACTTAAATTTAATGAAAGTAAGTTGCTAAGTCCAGCCCACATTTAAGTACACCAAAATTAAGTTCCATCTCTTGAAAGGAGCAGTGTCAAAACCTGATTGTGTCTTAAAAACCATCACCAAGGTGTGTTATCTTCCATTGAGTTCTTATTTTGATGACTCGAAATAGATAATAGAAAATGAGTGTATTCCATGTGCCCCAGGGTTATGTTCATTCCAGACAGGTTATCTTCTTAAGAAACACAAAATATAGATAAACCAATGGATTAAACCAACTATAAAACTCCAGTAGAACCAAACAATAAATTACTAATGACAGTAATTGTTATTAAGGACACAAAGGTTCTCACATCAAATCATTATATTAGAAGAGAATTATTAATGTAAGAAGATTTTGGCAGTCAGAAACAATCACAGAAGACAGTCTTGAAAAGAGTGCTCTTCAGTCGTGTTTATTAACAATTTATAAAAGCTTTCATGTAAAAAAAAAAATAGTGTTATGCCAAGAATTACGCTTTTGTTGAGAATACAAAGATGAATAACTCAGTACTGCTTTTAAGGCTCCCCAAGGCTTTTGTGGGACAGAATTCTATGTAAAGCTATATTAAGGGCAGTAAGAAAAGTGCCATAATTAAAGTGTGTAGAAATTGCTATGGAAACATTTTATTACATAGGAGATCAAGGTAAACTTCACAGAGTAAGTGACTTTTAGTAGAGTCTTGAAAATATGTAAGGTCAGCAAGGTGTGAAAATGCTGGAGGGGAGGTGAGGGGGCGTGCAGAGATGGAAAATGGAAGAGGCTTCTCGGAAAAGAGAGAAGAGCACGGGTGAGAGACGAGAGGCACTGTAACCCCAGCAATGCAAGAGGAGTGGTGTGGAAAGCAGCACAGCGGAGGGGCTGGGTCATGGGAGATAAGTATCCAGTGGAGAGCAAGCTATGTTCCAGCCCTGCTCCCAACATTGGGCACACAGCAGAATAAAGGAGGGCAAAGCCTCCTCACTGTTTTAGTGTTGCCTGCCATATTAAAGAAGGAAATTTATCTTGTCATGTGGAGAGAAGGGTTGAAGGGTTATGAGCTGGGGAATAGCTTGATACGTTTTGAGTTTTAGAAAGCTGATTCCGGTTCTGATGAGCTGATACGTTCTGATGAGGGTGAATTGAAGGGGGGTGATTTTCTAAGCAGAGGATCATTAGGAACTCAGTTCTCAGACTGAGAATTTCTTTTTAAAATAGTTCCAAAATGTCCAGGAAGTCTTTCTATGACTGGGATTCAGGAAATGCTGACCTTTTCTGTTGCACCCTCCTCCTTCCCCTAAAAACAAACAAGCACAAGCAAATAAAAATAAAAATAAAAACAAACAAACAAAATCACCCTCCTTGTTTGAAGGGAAAACCATTGCTTTCCTTCTCCAAGAAAATTTAAGAAAGGACTCAAAAGAGGTTCCAAATGGCAAAAAGATTCTACATGTTGGAGAAGAGATCAACAGGGTCACTGTCTCCATTACTTCTACTAAGAAATGTTCTTGATTTTAGGATTCTTTGGAAATGTCACTATCTTGTCTTCCTGAACCTTTAATGTCTCATGAGGTCTTGGGGAATAATTCTGTCTTCCTCTCTATTCTCATAAAATTAGATTGTTTGTCCTCATCACTGGCACCCCTAAAGCTGAAGATTGTCTTACCCTAAAAGACCTGCCTTTTCCTTTTGCTTTTATTTCTCTTTTGTTTCTTCAAAAGCCAGTTTATATCTACATTTTTTCATTTAATTTCTCATGTTCCTAGTTCTTTTTCTAAACTTCTGTCACTTACTGTAGAAATACTTTCATGCCGTTCTCATCATTTATCGTTTTTAATTCCAGAATGTAGTGTGGTGACTCAAGTATAACAAGTGCTTAGGAGTATTTGTGGAAAACAAAGAATATGAGTTAGGGAAAAAAATGAATAAATAGATCTTGGTTTGGTCTAATTGTTAGGTAAATGCTCATGTTAATTCCAAATCTGTTCATGCGAAGATTTTCCTGAGTAAGCCATGAGAATGTATCTTTTTACAACAGAATCTCAATACTAAGTATGACTGATATATATCACGGTTTTAGAATACATATGTATACTAAGTATATGACTGATATATATCACAGTTTTGGAATTAAAGGTGATCTAGTTCAATACTGAGGCTAAATTGATCTAGTATGCCAGAGATTTCTTTGCAAATTAATTCAAATTAAAGTAGGAGCATGTTTGTTTTAAAAATGTAATAAACTATAAATCTGACATCGTTTCAGAAGAGAACTTTGTAGTTCGTGGATAGACTTGATGAAATTTAAGTTCAGAAAATATATTGGGCCAGAATTTTAATGTGAAGGTATGAATTTCAATGTTATAAAAAATAAATAACTTTTATTTTAAATGACTCTCAGAATTAACTACATTACTAATATAATACCTAATATTAAATAAAACATAATAAATAATTTAGATGTTTTCTTTTTTAAGGTACTCTTTCCAGGCTTTAATAGGAAAGATTATAGAGCATTTGAATAAGTGAAAGAAAGCCAATGAGGCTGGGTTATGAGAGGCAAACTAGAAAGGTAGACAGAGACCCGATCACGATTGGTGTCCAAGGCTCTCTGAAAGGTTTTTATGTTATTCTCATAAAAAATGGTTTTTACGTTAATCTTTTATGAAGATTCCTTCACCATTTTTCCTAACTCATATTATTTGTTTTCCACAAATACTCCTAAGCACTTGTTATACTTGAGTCGCCACACTACGTGATCATTTTCTGATGTCTGACGTTTAGTATCTCTGTAATATTATGCAAGTTAATTAGCCTACGTCAACACAACAGTGCTTCCATCTATACTATGCAAATAATAACAACAACTGCTTCCTTTGCAAATAATAGTAACTGCTTCCTTGGGTTGCTGGAAGAATAAAAGAGATCATTTATATTACCGAAGTAAAATGCTTAGTACATATCACTCAACCAATGTAAACTCTTAATAGGATCAGTGTTTTGCAGGGTGACCCACGCAGACAGAAGAAATGAGAGGGCATAAATAATAACACAGATAAAGGCAGGTATCTCTGTATGATGATTAAACATGTATTGTAATTACTGGAGAATATTTGCTTGCCTAAAATATTCTCTCCCTAGCCAGATTCCTTCACCATTTCTGACTAAACATAGAATCACTAAAAATAGAACCACACAACCACAATATCATCTTCTCAGGCAATTCCAGCCCCACTTTCTCAGCAAAAGCAGTTTCTTCTCTTTCTGGCTGCATTCCTTGCAAGCACTTTGAGCTGCTTGCATGAAAGCAAAGTTCCTCACTCATCTTTGCAGTCCTAAAACCTAGTGTTGAGGCAATGCTTTGCCCCAGTCCTGACAGGAGCTCCATTATCACAAAACCTTCTGTCAGTTTACTCCTTTGTTCAGGGGCCACTGAGAAAGACTAAACGCATTCCACTCAGGGCCTGCCTTCCGTGTCCTCCAGGGAGCAAGGTGTGCACAGGAAGTGGACATTCTGCTGTGGTGGTAGAACCTCCTCTGTCACTCATCAGTGGATGACTGGCTCATTTGAGTATTGAGTGCCTGCCCTTTGGACATCCCGCTGAACTGCAATCTCTCAAAGAGCTGTTATGAGTAATAAAGCTGATCTTCTGGCTATGCTGCTTGTTTTATCTTCTACACCAAGTGAAAAGTAGATATTCATGAGAATTTTTGCTAAATGAATGGAGATAACATTTAATTGAATTCAACAAATGAGAAGAAAAATTAATTAGCCTTAAAGTCTCATAAGTACATCTATACTTTAAAAAATATTGTGTGCTTGCAAAAGCTGCTGATATAATAAATCACCTGCAATGGAATGAACTTTGTGAATATTTATCTCTCTAATATTATGTAGCAGGCATGTTAGGAAAATAATGAACCATACAGATGCAGTGGCAAAAATGGCAGCTAACCCAGAGATTTTAAATTATTAGAATCGTAAGTACAAGGCAATGAGAAAAACCCACATGTTGAATGAAAAAGAGGAATGAAAACAATTTCAGTATAAGCCAATCGAAGGGTCATCTATCTTCTGTACCAGCAAAAATCCTTTGTGACACAACCATCCCAGAAGATCCCATTTAACAGCATTTAGTACTGCTTACATTTACACATTTTTTTTAGGATAGCCTAACAGTTCATTTTATTTCCATGGTTAAAACATAGTCGCCCATACTTTACTGTTAGAAATTGTATTGCATAGTAGATGTTTATAGAAACATCTTTTGTATCACACAAACAGTGTAAGAGGGGTTCCAAGCCAACAGAAGTGTTGCTTTCACCTTAGGCACTCTTAAAAACTTCAGTTATTTACATCTTAAATAACACATTCAGTTTTTGCAGTTCTACTTTGAGAAAATGAAAGTGGGGTGTAAGATTGAAATTAAGATTTTTTAAAATAAAGTAACATTTACATAAACTGTATTTCACACATGGAAGATCAAAAAAAGTTGTCAGAAACAACTAAGCATGAAAATTCATTATGAATATCCCAAGAATTGTTTTCTTTTCCCATCTCCTCCCTTCCCCCTCCCCTCTCCTCCTCTCCCCTCCCCTCTTCTTTTTCTTTTCTTACCTTTTCTTTTTTTCTCTTTTCTTTACACTCAGCTTAAACCTGAGGTATACTTTAGTTATTCAATGTTGCTTTTCTCAGGCACGTTCATTTTTTTCCTCTTCATCAATAACCCCCTCACTGCTAACAAGCATTCCCCAAAAAAACACATACACTATTCCACAGATGCTCTACAGACCAATTTTGTATGCAGCCTCCTCTTTTTTTCCACTTCTGTGGAATTCTTACAGGTGCTTTTGGTAGTTAACTTCAGAGTTCTTTGTGGTTTTTGCAATCTGAAAAGAAGGAGGAAAAATATGATTAAGAGACTAAATGACCACAACCTAAAATGACCTTAAAAAGATCTGAAGTAACCCAAATAAATAAGAACACTTTTCTCATAGAGAGTTTAATACTATTTGAATGAGAATTATATTTCAGGCAAAACTTCCAGTCATGTACATCATTGGATTATTTGACCCATGAAAATGTTCTTCTTGTTGAGAACGTTTTGCTTACTTTACGTAGAATGAAAAACAGTTATGTTTTACTTAACATAGGTTGATTGAGTGTCATTTCCTCTCTTGGCCCTTATACATTTTCCTCACCAATATCATTTTGTAGAAGTGGCAGATCACTAAGGATTAGCATATTTAACTCATAAGAGAGTTTTGTGGTTTAAAGTATTTAAGTTTTCTAGAATTGTTATATATCCAACTGCTCGCTTTTTCAAATGGCTTAGACTTACGATGCTTTTCAAGGAATGTTTCCCCTCACAGCCCTCAGGTTCTTGCGTTCATTTTACAAAATTGCTACTGCATATTTTGTGGTGTAGTCTATGAAAGCATTCCCCTGTTTAAAGGGTAATCCAATCAATTCCCAGGATTCTCCATGAAATGCAAATTGAGTCGAGCTGGCAACCTCTGAGTTCAGCCTGGTTTTTGTTGTGGCAGTTGTTGGTTTCATTACAAAAATACACATTCAGAATGTTCCGGGTGCTCTATTACACACTGAATGGCTCTCTCATGTAACTTAGATGAATTCTAAACTGAAAGCTTGTTTATTCTGACATGCCAAAGTAGACATGTTCAACATTTTAGACCCACAAAACTGTATTTATCTAAAGCTGTCCTTTAACTCCCCCTCACTTCTTCCTTTGCATTGTCATTGTGTATGTATGTGTGCAAATGACATGTACCTACATTTTTGTAAATTTATTTATTTTTCTAGGTTGTGAGCTATTCCAGAGCACATACCTTTTATGACTAGCATGTAATGGCCCAGAAAATACTTGGGAAAATAATAACTTTACTTGGTTAATAAATTTAAAAATATAAACTCATTTTAATTGGAAAAGGTAGACAAATAGTAGGCTAAAAATCATTAAATTTAAAAAATTTGAGTAGTTTTATTGGAATTTATATGTTTTATAGAAATAAAGTTTCACAAAAGATTAGAGCTGAGTTTCAGGGTAAATTACACAGTATTTTCTCTAAAAGACTAGACATCACTTCATGTTTGCTATATTCAATACACATCATAGTTAATAGTATTTGATTAAAACATCTTGTGGAGTCATCAAATACTATCCTAAACACCTTAATGAAAGCTTTAGTTTGCATTTTCATTAATATTTTAACTGGTACAAATCAACTGCAGGTGCTGGGATGAAAATTTATTTAAAGAAATCAGAGCTCAACTCCGAACCAACAAAACCTCAAACGCTGAGCACTAACTATCCCATGTTCTGTGTCCCAGGGGATGTAGGAAATGAGGGAATTACAAGAAGAGCCAACTGGAAACTCTGCATAGAAACAATACACACAAAATCCTGGCTCATGTTTTCCTTGGGGTAAATATAATTCATATCCTTTGAAGTATTAAAATAGTGTTGTTTTTTTTTTGTTTGGTAACAACCATCATATTTGAATGATAACACCCAGCAGTTTTAACAGTTGTGTCTTTCTCTTTTGAAATGTCAGTTATTATAGTGAATGTGCTCTCACAGAATAAGGTGGTGGTGAAAAATATATTTTGTGTCCCCAATTAATGGAGACACAAATTAATCTTAATCAGTTATCAGTATGGATCTTTTAAGTTCATAGAAATGCATATTCCACACTTGGAAAATAATAATTCTTGAAATTCTTGAAATGTGTAGCAGTTCTAGGTAACTGAATTTTTAGATTCAATTATTTGAAGATAGATAAATAAAATATTAGAAATTTTATTGAAGAATAATTCTGTGAGCTATCTTTTTTTTTTGTTTTTTTCTGGGGCAGTAATAGTAAAGTGCATTTTATATGCATTAGTCAAATATCTGTTCTTTTTAATAATATGAATGTTAATAATACGAATATTAATAATATAATGGCTAGTGTCTTAAAAAATACTCATGTGAAAAAACCCTCAACTCTTTGAGAGGTTGACATATGCACACAATGTCCATATGATACATTTAGTTATTTATTCAAAAATACTTACTAAATGCTAATTCCAGGCCAGTGATTATTGTAACTACTCAACAGACAGATATTCTCTGCTTCTGAGGAGTTTACAATCTGGTAAGCAAGACTGTATGATGGAGATTATTCATGATTTATCTATTTTTGCTGAAACTACAAAACAATCAGTTTCTGGATGCCAAGCATCTCCTCACACCATCTCCCAGGTCTTGCTGTAGGCATACACATAGCTAGCCTTTCTAAATATATATTTTAATTTATCTATGTTAAAAAATCTTTAATTTCTTTATTTCATGCACTGACTAAAATCCGAACATTGTTATTCTGGATGTAAGACCTTTTCAAATCTCATTACAACTTACCTGTCCTCTGACTACCTTCCTTTCTAGCCTGTTACCTACACCCCTTTCTTTATAGTACATACCACCATCAGACATGACTTTATTTATTAGAATGAGGCTTTTAAGGGCATAGTCTTGGTTTATCTTTTTCTTCTCACCACTTCCCAGTAACTAGAACAGAATTAGACAGTTAGGTAAGGCTCTATCAATATGCCACAACTGTCTAAAACTTACCCTCCAAGTGGCTGTTGTTTTTGAAAGCACTTTATACGTTTCCATCTTAACTGTGTACATTCTGTCTGCCTGGAAAACATCTGCAGCAATTCTCACCTTGTTGTTTGTAGCGAATTGTTCAAGCTCCTTGTCTGTTTTCTATCTCCTGCCTGTACACTGACTGATGCAGGTGGGTAATGAAGATGTTCCTCAAAAAACATGGTTTTCAAGATTGGATTAAGCGGAGATAAGGTTTGTTAGCTAACTCATATAGCTATTTCTTATTAAATAGTGTTTCTCTTGCACGTTTTTACTCAGAAACTCTCCCCAAATAAACCTTTTCATTTTTTTTGTGTGTGATCTTACCTGATCAAACTTATCAGTCTTATATATAAATTGGGTTTCAATGGTCAGTTATAGAACAGTGACATATCACTCAGAATTCACCTTATTCTCTAGAAACCTGTTGTGGTTAATCGTTAGGTGTGGATAATAATAAACAAAAATATGTCTAATCCACTCTGTGCCTGAAATAAAGTTCTATATCACTGGGATGCTAGTATTTAACCAGCACACTTCAAAAATTTATCAGTAGCAAGAGTTAAGAACTCCTGCTTCAGGGATCAGAAACAAGTCCACCATGCTGTACTTTCGGTGGTGGCAAAGGATATCACATTCTCCTCCACGTCAGGCTAATCTTGACTCAATGTAACCCCCCTGGGGTGAATTCCATGCACACATCTAGACTGTTTTCTGTGTCTGTTTTTTTTTTCCTGGAGGTGTTGAGTGCTGCCACTCTCTTATGTTTCCTGCATGGTGGCGGTGGCGGTGGTGGTGGTGGTGGTGGTGGTGGTGAGGGTGGGTGGGAGGCAGGTCATGGGGAGCACCCACCCTGTTGTTTCAATACCTGAGCAATGGGTAATGTGTTCTCGCTGTAGCCACACCACCTTGTAATTTAGGACATTTAGACATCTAAGTCACCCTAGGGGCCTTCCTTTAATTTTCTCAGCATCTTTCTTGTTCATGCTTCCCACAGCTGGGAAAGTGGCCATAAATTTCCGCAGTTTCCATCTCTCTTCTGAGTTAGGGTTTCCCTTTTCCTCTTTTATTAGATAACCACCTCTTACCAAGCTCTGTGCAGGTGGGGGAGAAGCAGCGTGCAGGGGAGAAGCAGCTTGCAGGGGAGAAGCAGCGTGCAGGAAAGAAACAGTGTGCAGGGTAGGTGCGATGTGCGACAGTAATTTTCGGTGGATCCAGTTCCCGGGAGCTCTTCTTAGAACCATTTCTGATTTTTTAAGTCTTTCACTCTCAATCCCATTGTCACTGGACTTCCAAACTATATGTTAGAAGTGGCAGGTTTTTTATTCTTTTCTTTTTCTTTTTTTTTCCCCCATGTAGTACATTAAGAAAGAGGCAGTGTCACTTGTTAATCCTGAGCCCACATAACAAAACATAGCATGCTCACTTCATTCCTTTTCTCCACATGCCCTGATATCAAATGAGGTGAAGATTGAGGCTCAGGCAGATTCTGACATTGGCTAGAACCTTCTTAGAACTCTTTTTCAAATAAAATGATGATGTTTTTTGAGCCCCATTAATTCATGCATTGTGAAAAGATATTTGTTCAGGTTAGTTCTCCGTAAGAACTTCTTTTAGAGTTTTACATCTTGGAATCAATAGACTGGAGAGAGGACTTTATAAATTGTAATGTAGCATGGATATTATCTTTTAGTTAAGAAACTAGTCTTATTTTTAAAAATTTTTATATTGTATTCATACCAAAGAGCTGATGGTTATTTTTGTTAAGAATTGCTTAGGAGGACATGAAAAGCATAGATAATGGAATTCTTGACACGAGTTGATGCCAATAAAGGGAGAGCATGTAAAACACCCAAGAGGAAGTTCTTCTGTAGAGACAAGTTTTATATTTAACATCATATTTACAGCTGGCAGAAGATTAATAGTAAATAACTGTCAACCAAGCTAGGATGAAAATGCACCACTAAGGAGGCAAAATACCATATGTCTTCCAATATTCAAGAACTATAATGACATTAGAAGAGTGATTAAGGTGCCACCACACAGCATCCAGGTGTAACATGGCATATGGTACACTTCCTGGCTCACTGTGCATCTCAATGTTCTTGTAGCTAAATAAACTTTTATTGCCACTTTTATGTATGTCTAAATATGGATTTATTGTTTAAGTAAACTTTCAGTATTATAATGAATCCATTATTACTTATTTCATTACTGACCATTACAATGAAATTACTTTAAAGGATGTATATAAAAATAGATATGAATAAATTTTTTAAAGTAATCCTATTAGCTAAAATTATTTGAACTTTTTCTGTTAGTCACTACTCTAACTGCTTTAAAAGTATAAACACACTGGTCCACAGCTATATTTAATAAGTAAAAGAGTTAAAATTCAAATTCAGATATTATTCCTTGTAAAGACCATGCTTTTCTATTGCTGTTCTCATGCTAGAGTTCTCACCAGATCTGAGCCTGTGGCACCACCCCACTCTTTCTTCCTCCTGTTTTGGCAATGTAAGGCTTGCTCTTTCCTCTTTGCCTTCTGCCATGATTGTAAGTTTCCTGAGGCCTTCCCAGGGGCAAAAGCTGCTAAAGCTGCTATGCTTCCTGTACAGCCTGCAGAACCATGAGCAAATTAAACCTCTTCTTTTTATAAATTATTCAGTCTCAGGCATTTCTTTATAGCAATGCAAAACCAGAGTAACACATATTACTTTAATCAGATAAATTATTTTGTTTAGACAAAAATGCAAGTAAGGTGTTATGATTAATTTATATTAGTAAAATAGTTCTTTGATTGCATTTCTAATTGATTTACCTTGACTGCAGAGAAAATGCCTTATCTTTTTGATGAAAACTTGAGCTTTGATTACTCTATGAGAGTGATAAAAATTATACATAAAGCCAGGTTTGGGAATATGTGAATAATTTCTCCTTGCATGTCTTTAATACCTTCTTCTGAAAATGGCAATTTTTTTTTTTTATTTTGAGCAGCAGAATTATGCCTCACCATGTGGCCTTATTTGAGATTATATTATTAAATGTAGCATGGGAGATGAAATATAAAGTGGAGCTTGTATGATTTCTAACTGCCTTTCTGATAAAAGCAGCAGGGAGCTATTAAGCAATCTTATTTTTAAATATATGTTTGTAGGGGAAATAAGACTTCAATCCTCTCTCTCTATAGGCCAACTCTACACAGGCAAGCAGATAGGCTGTATCAGTTTCATCGCTGTAGTTTTTTTTTTTTCCAGTTTATAGAATTGCACTCTGTTATAGTCATACACAATAAATCAGAGAGCTCTCCTTTATTAGAAAAATTTTCCATGGATCCTTATGGTTTTTTTCCGCTAGACTAGAAGCATGTTTTTTATAATTCTTGAAATAGCACTATTTAAGAGAATAACATAACCCTGCCTCTGAATATGCACATGATTATTTGATTTTAAGATAATTATATGCATTGGATTAAGTATTAGCATGCATTTGAATGTAGTATTAGACACGCATTGATCACTATTATTCAGTGTAACATACTCAGCTTGTGTCTAAAGGTATATTGGTTTGCTTTTAAGATTTTCAAAGAATTTTATTGACTCTGTACCATTCATAGATCTTTTAGAAAGCATAAGGAATTTCGATAGATAACAAACATAGTTTTTTCAAAGATGAGAGAAGGCAGAGCTGATTTAAAATAAAATAGAACTGCTTGTTGCTGCTTTACTTTGTAGAAGGTACAATTGGACATAAATATCCCTAAGTAGTAGTTCTAAATCTCTGTTTCTGTTTCTGTTATGATAATGTCTTAATATCATCTTTTTTGTTTTAATTGTGATTACACAGACAAAAACACGTAGAAACTAATACAGCAGACAGCCGTATAATGATATATTTTCCATCTATTAGGAAAAGTTTGCCAAGATCGTGTCACTGCACTCCAGCCTGGGTGGCAGAATGAGACTCCGTTTCAAGAAAAACAAAAACAAAACAAAATAAAAAAAGAAGAAAGAAAGAAAAGAAAAACAGAAAAGCTTTGCAGATGTACTGCAGAAATTCCCACCCAATTATTTTCATTTCCATCTTATGTCTTCTATCTTTTGCCTGAGATGCTGAATGAATATGTTTCTCTCTATGTGGGATTTTATACCTATGTTACAAACGTGCTTTCATAAAAAATATATATTGTTACTGGTACTGATATAGGAACTAGCAAACAGGCACTGCCCAATTTTTGCAACATATTGGTATTCACTTAAAATTGTATATTTGAAGTTAACTGATTTAGATAAGTGCACTTTTTCTTTCTGTCTTTCTTTTTGTCTCATCCATTGTTTGACCATACCAAACGTATTTATCTGTTCTTCCATCGATGAATGTTTGGATTATCTCTACATTTTTGCTACTAAAAACAATGCTGGTTGAAGTTATTTGTGCAGCTTAAAACAGGCTAAGCCTATTTTCTTCAAGGCTATGTTTTTTCCTTTTCTCTTTTATGTTTTTTGTTTTGTTTTGTTTTTTGAGACATATTCTCACTCTGTCACCCAGGCTGAAGTGCTAAGGCACAGCCATGGCTCATGCAGCCTTGACCTCCTGGGCCCAAGAGATCCTCCCCAGTCAAGCCTCTCTAGTAGCTGGGACTACAGGCACATACTACTATGCATGGCTGATTTTGGTTTTTTTGTTTGTTTGTTTTGTTTTTTTGTAGAGATGAGATTTTACCATGTTGCTCAAGGGGTAAATTTTTTTCTAATTCTGAAATTTCTGGGTTATAAACTTAATACTTTCTGCTTCTAAAGCTTCTAAGTCTTATGACAAAGAAAACGAGGTATGTAACTTTGACCTTCGTAGTATAGTCTCTTCTGTGCCATTAACAAATAAATAAATGAATAGTGAATTCCTAAAAACCTACTAGTAGACAGATTATAACTTTTTCAGGTAAATTACAAATTGTTCCATTCTGTGACTGCAGTGAAGGCTATTTCTTCTTTAAATGTATCCTTTCCTCTTGACTCATAAATGAATAAAAACGAGTTAGGTTTGTTGAAGTGTAATGGACCCAAACTGCAATCTAACTGATGAGAATTTTGTTGCTGTTTTTAGTATTGCAGTGCTCCTAATGCTTCTTTCTGACATGACTTTTACAAGCAGTTGCTTTACTGTGCTTACCCTACATGGGTAAAAGATTAAAAAAAAAAATACAAAGAGGAGAAAACAGAAACAGCCGTTTCTAAGATTCGGGTTCCATCTACCAAAAATTGTTTGGACCCTTTACTTGAATATGTGAGTAGGTTTGACATGTGAGAGTTAGACCTGTCTAAATTATGCCTAATATCTTCAATAAATGATGTTTTGAGCTATAACATTTAGAAGTGTAAGATATAAATAACCAATTTGAAAACTAAATGTTTTTGATGCTTAAAATCCTGAAAAGACATTGAATACATGATAAATAACAGTATCACTTTTACCAAATTATGTTTTATGTATTTTTCTGTAATAAATATCATGCTAGTAAAGAATGCCAGAATAGTGTTCATAACAGTTATTTATTTGCCCATTCCATTGTCACATATAGCTTATATTTAAGCATAACAATTAAAAAAAAGACAAGGATTTGAGATGGTTAACTTTATGTGTCGACATGACTAGGCCGTTTGGTCAAACACAGTCTAGATGTTGCTGAGAAGGTATTTTTTAGACACAATTAGCATGTAAATGAGTAGACTTTGAGCAAAGCAAACTACCCTCCAAAATGTGGGTGAGCCTCATTCAATCAGTTAAAAAATGTAAGAGGTAAAAACTGAAGTTTCCTGAGCAAGAAGCAATTCTGCCTCAAGACTATAGCATAGAAACCCTGCCCAAGATTTCAGCCTGTAGATTTAGGACTCAGGATTGTAACATCAACTCTTTCCTGAATTTCCATTATATTGGTCAGCTTGCTCAATGAGAAAATTCCTTTAAAATTTCTGTCCCTCTCTCTCTGCATATATATTTGTGTGTGTGCACACAAACAACATGATACTGTTACAGAAACAGACACATACAAAAATAGGCCAATAGAACATAATAGAGAACCTGGAAAAAAAGTCACACATCTACAACCATCTGATCTGCAATGAAGCTGACAAAAGTAAGCAATGGAGAAAGACTCTGTAGTCACTGAATGATGCTGGGATAACTGGTTAGCCGTATGCAGAAGAATGAAACTGGATCCCTACCTTACACCATACACAAAACTTTACAAATGATGGATTAACTATTTAAATCTAAGACCTCAAACTATAAGAATCTTAGAATATAATCTAGGAAATACTATTCTGGAGATCAACCCTGGCAAAGAATTTATGACTAAGTCCTCAAAAGTAAGTATAACAAAAACAAAAATTAACAAGTGGGACCTAATTAAACTAAAGAGCTTTTGCACAGGAAAAAAACAAAAAAACAAAAAAAACAAAACCTATTACAAAGTAAATAGACAATGCACAGAATGGGGGAAAATATTTTCAAACTATGCATCTGACAAATATCTAATATTCAGAATCTATAAGGAATTTAACAAGCAAAAAACATATAACCCCATTAAAAAGTGGGCAAAAGACATGAACAGGCACCTCTCAAGAGCAGACATACAGGTGACCAGCAGACATGTGAAAAAATGTTCAACATCTCTAATGATCAGAGAAAATGCAAATCAAAATCACAATGAGATACCATCTCACACCAGTAAGAATGGCTATTATTAAAAAGAAAAAAATAACTAATAGATGTTGGCGAGGCTGCAGAGAAAAGGGAACAGTTATACACTTTTGTTTGGAATTTATATTAGTTCAGCCCCCGTGGAAAGCAGTTTGGCGTTTTCTCAAAGAACTTAAAACAGAACTACCATTTGACCTAGCAATTCCATTACCAGGTATATACCTAAAGGAAAATAGATCATTATACCAAAGGACACATGCACTTGTAGAGTCATCGCTGCACTATTCACAAGAGCAAAGGAATGGAATTAAACTAGGGGCCCACTAAGGGTGGACTGGATGAATCAAATGTGGTACATGTACACCATGGAATACTATGCAGCCATTAAAATACATGAAATCATGCCCTTTGCAGACATGTGGCTGCAGCTAAAGATTATTACCCTAAGCAAATGAACAGGAACAGAAAATCAAATACCTCACGTTCTCACTTTTAAGTGGGAGCTATTCATTGGGTACATATAGACATTAAGATGGAAACAATAGACTCTGACAACCAATAGAAGGATAAGAGGGGAGAGAGGGGAGGCTTGAAAAATTACCTGTCAGGTACTATTCTCACTACCTAGATTATAGGACCATTCAGCATCATGCAGTATATCCATGTAACAAACCTGTTTATATACTCCAGGAATCTAAAATAAAAATAAAAGTTATTTTTATAATGTTGTTTATTATTTAGTAGCACAGATTGTTTTGATTAGGCAACAAACCTAGCCAGAAGTTTCAAGTTATTATCCATATTTTAACTGTGCTGACACATCCGGTACTTCAGCACTGCATTTCAATTTACTAAATCAATCTCTTTCCTAGATATCTTTAAAAATAAAATTAAAGTACCCAGATTTGCACGTTAATTAGTGCTCATCTAGGGATTACAATATGTATCCTTAACTTTTCACATTCTATGTAGAGTTAACGTTGTATCACTTTCTAAGAGATGCAAGAACTTTGCAACCATGTCGTTCTATTTATGTTTTTATGCTATGGTTCTCATATATGATACATCTGCATGTGCCAACGCCCCACAATACAATGCCATCATTTTTCTTTAAACTGTCTATATAGGCTAAATAAACTAAGAGGATTAAAAAAATTTTATAGATGTATTTTATATATATATATATAAAATCACATATTTCCATTTTGAGCATACCTGAATGTCCAAGTTTATTATTTAGCTATGGCTATTTTATGAATGTTTGTGCCCTCTGAAACTCATGCTAAAACTTAATCTCCAGTGTAAGAGTATTTAGAGATCAGGCCTTTAAGAGATGATTGGGTCATTACGGCTCTGCTCTCATGAATGGATTAACACATTTCATAGATTAATGGACTAATGGGTTATCATGGGAGTGGGTTAGTTATCACGTGAGTGTTTCATTATAAAAGCCATTTTGGCTCTCAGTGTCCCCCCTCCTGTCCTGTGATGCCCTCTGCCATGTTATAACACAGCACAAGGCCCTCACCAGGGGCCAACCAGACATGGCCCCTCAACATTGGAATGCCCAGCCTCCAGAACTATAAAATATATTTTCTTTATAAATTATCCGGCCTCTGGTGCTCTTATGATTAGTGATTTTGAATTCTATTGTGAACATTGTGAATGACACATTATAGAAACTCTGCATAAAGTTATTTCATTCTGAAGGAAAGGCTTATCAAAGTACTGCTTAAATTTTAGCTGGAAGTTAACTTGCTGTAACACAATTTTAAATTTCTAGGCCTTCAGAAAGTAGCACCTGAAGTCTCTCCACATTTTCTTTGGCCTCATTCTAATAAGCACATGTGCAGTTCAAGGGTCAGCCAGAGAATTGGGCAGATTTTCTGTACAGAATTTGAGCACCTACTTAGTGGCTGCTTTCCAGAATATTCTAAGCTGTTTTGCTCATGACAAACCCTGTCCTGTTTCTCAGCCAGCAAAATGATTTCTAGAATATTCTAAGCTGCTGTGTTCATGACAAACTCTGTCGTTTGTATTTCTCAGCCTGCAAAATGATTGGTTTCTATCAGATTTCAGTCCTTTGTGGTGCTGCCCTGGGCCTGCACTCAAGTGGAAAACCATAACAATTGTAAAAGATCTCAGTGTCGCATTTTCCAATTGTGGACCCTTCTCCAGTTTCTGCCCAACTTTGATCACTCTCCGTTGCCTTTGATAGTTGGGGTGTGTGTGTGTGTTTGCATTTCATTTTATTCAGAGTATTAGTTTGGTGCAAACATAATTGCGGTGTTCACCGTTACTTTTAATGGCAAACACCGCAATTACTTTTGCATCAACTTAAATATATAGTTGTTATCTGCAAAAGAGTTAGTCCTTTATGAGGTATTTCCACTATTACTGGAAATCTAGGGGAAACTCTTTATTATGCAGATTATTTTAGCCTTTCTTGCTTCTTCTAGTTTTCCTATTCTTATGTTACTAAGTTCTGCAATCAAAAGAAAATCTGGTTGCTAACCAGCAAGCAAGAATCGCTTCTCCTTAGGTGAAGACTGCAAGCATTTTGCTCACCATTTTATTTTTCTCATAAAGTTCTATCAAATCCCACATAACATCTCTTAATCAGCCATATGAACTCAAGCTCACCAATTTGTAATTATAGAATAAAAGTAAATTATTTTTAACTTGATTTTACAAGTTCCAACAAACACATACTTTTTAAAAAGTAGCTCCCTTAAATATCCCTGAGTAATTTCAGAGGTTCCTAGAACACTGCATCACCTGTGTTCCTAGAATTTCTTCTGGATGCTGTGCTGCTTTTCAGATTGTGACTCTAATGTAATTGCAGCTCTTTCTTCTGCTGATAGCTCCTGCTAGGAACTGAATGTTTGTGTTCCTCCAAATTTCATGTCATGTAATGAAAATTCATGCATTCCCCATGGGATGGTAATTGGAGACTAAACTTTGGGAGGTAATTCTACTTAGATGAGGTCATGATTGTGAGGTCCTAATAATGTCATTGTTGCTCTTATAAGAAGGGACACTAGGTCATTCTCTTTTCTCTCTCTCTCTCCCCCTACCCCCAACCACTTTCTGCCATGGGAGGATACACAAGAAGGCAGGCATCTCTAAGCCAGGAACAGGGCCCTCACCGGGGACCTGAATCAGCGAGCTCACTGGTGTTGGACTCCTCACGCAAACTATGAGAAACAAATTCCTGTTGTTTAAGTTACCTTAGTTTGGGAAGTTTCCAGCCATTATTTCATTTTTCTTTCTGCTTCTCTCTCTTTTTCTTCTACTATTCCCATTAATGTAGGTGCACTTAATGGAGCTGCATGTTTTTCTAAGATGTTGTTAATTTTTCATTGCTCTTCTTTTTTTTTCTGTTCTTTATCTTGCATAATGTCTACCTACCTATGTTCAGATTTGCTTATTCTTCATTCTGCCAGGTCAAATCTACTTTTAAATCTTCCAGTAAGTTTTTATTGCAGGCATTACACTTTCCAATGCCAGAAATTACATTTGGTTCTTTCTATTGGATGTGACATTATCATATATTCATTTCTTTAGTTATAGATTACTTTATGTCTTTGAATATATTTATAATTACTACTTTGAACTCTTTATTTGTTAAATCTGACATTTGGTTGTTCTCCAAGGAAATTTCTCTTGCCTGTGTTTTTCCCCTCAGTGTATAGGCCATAATTTTCTGTTTCTTTTCATGTCTCTTGTTGTTGCTGTTGTTGGAAAATGCTTGATTTAGATGTTGCATTGTAGCAATTCTAGGTACTGGCTACCTCACATCCACAGCTTATTACTGTTATTTGCTTTACTACTGTTTTAATAAATGGTTGAATTATTTTAGTAAAACCTATGCCCCTCTTCCACTTTCCATAGAGTGAAGCTTCTCATGTTGCTCCTTGGGGTTGAGGGGACAGCCTTGGTTATGCCCCCAGTCACTTAGGATTACAGTTGTTTTGATAGAGCTTTCTTTGACTGTGTTTCTGACAACACCCACCTGTTATGATCCACCAATCCCAGCTGATAGGTCTATTGATTTCAACCATGCCATCGGTTACAAACTAATCCAATAAAATCCAGTCTATTTTGAAGAGATAGTTTCTAAGGTCGGCGTTTGAAATTTGTCTTCACTACGTGAGGGGTCTTTCTAGCTGTCTCTTACTCTGTTTTTCTCTGGCAAACCTGTTGGCCTACATACTGTTTGGTATCTATCTGCAAGGAATCTATCAATCTACTTTCACTTGCCTTTCCCTCATAACTCCCATAATTGTTTAAGAGTACCCTTAGGCTTGAACTTTTGTAAACACTTGCAAATGAGGTCATACCTTTTGAATGTGTTCTGAAGCTTGCTTTCTCCCTGGGCAAAATCTCTGAACCATGGCTCTGGTGATGTGGAGCATGGACCTGCTTCTCTCTGAGTGACATTTTTACTTTAGGAGCTAAAGACAGTGGATGGGGAAGCAGCAGCCTCAGGTTTGATTATCTCAGCACAGAATACCCATTCCACAGGCCAGGACAAAAAGATTGTAGGCCAGAGTGTTCTCAACAGTAATATGCCCAAGACTGAGCCTCTATCCCGCAAAGGGTTTGAGCTGAAAAAGGGAGCCTGCCCCTCTGATCCACAATCACCAGCAGCTTAGCCTGAGCAACAGGGAGCTGAAGTACAAAGAGAAACACAGGTGTCTTGCTCATCCTGGGATGATGGCACTCCCACTGAGTTCTTGGTTTTACTAAATTAGAGGGAAGTTTCCATTTCACTGACCTGTGAGAAAAAACAGAACACAGATCTTGGTTCAAATACTACAGACTTTTCCATTTATTACTGAGTTTTAGCAGATTTTCTTGTGCAAATAATCTTAATTTGCTGTGGGCCTTTATGGACATTTCCAGAGACTCTAAATGGTTCGCTTTTTAAAAAGAATTTTCAGCCATTTTTCCAGAGTGTTTGTGAAGCTCCTCAAGCTGTTGCACTAAGCCGTATTTTTAAATGGCTGGTTTTTTTCAGAACATTGAAGATGTTTTAAAAAGTTTTAAAAGTTGAAAATGCACTGAAATATTGAAAATTGAAAAGTTGAAAGATTAAATATTGATGCGATATGTGAATAACCCTCATTGTATGGTGATTAATACATACAGAGATTAGCGGTTCTACAAATAAAATGTATCATAATTTTAGCTTCCCATATTTAATGGAAACAAATCAGTAATAATTTTATAATTTATTTGCTTATCTTATTTTCACTTGAAGAACATCCTCTAAAATTGTATGCCCAACATAGGTCTTTATTTGCCTCTCTGTAGTCTCACTCCTTCTCATGGAGGAAGAGCTGCTTTCTTTCTATCCTGGTCTCCACTGCTGCGTGCTAGTATGTCCAACCATTAATACTCTGCCAAGTTGACCCTGCTGATGCTAAATAACTTCATTACCATGAGCCCAGAGGATGACTGTTCCAAAAACTGACTGATTTGCTGTTCCGCTCACTGTGTTTATGGCTGTTACACCATCTGCAGGCATAGGCAACACAAACCCAGACCCAGAGAGCTCACACATAGTGCTAGAATTAAAGTCTTTCCTTGTCAGTGAACATGCCACCCATTCATCTTCACCCTATAGAAAATAAGTTCTCCTTGTCAGTGAACATACCACCCATGCATCTTCACCCTATAGAAAACAAGCTCTCCTTCTCTTCCTCCATTCTCAGTTCTTCCCCCAAAATGACAACTTTAAAGAAAAATGAAAGTAGTATTTTCAACTGCATGTTCTCACTTCTGAGAGACAAGTAAACAATGGGTACATGTGGACAGACAGAGTGTAGTCTCCAATAATAGACATTGGAGACTCCAAAAGGTGGGAAAGTGGGAAAGGGTGAGGGTTGAAAAACTACCTATTGGGTACAACGTTCAATATTCAGGTAATGGGTACATCGAAAGCCCAGGCTTCACAACTACACCATATATGCATGTAGGAAATCTGAACTTGTATCCCCTAAACAAAAAATAAAAGTTTTGAACTTAAAAAAAGTATTTTTATTGAACTTCATGAAAAAATCCTACTTCAAACTAGTAGATATGCATGTTTCCAATAGTCCTAATAAGCAAATAAACCTAAAGGATATTTATAGTCAGCATTTTTACTTAAATCCTAAAAACAGTAGTCAAATGTTTACTTTTGTCATATTAGCTACAATGTAATTGCATTAACTCTTTCCTTCTATTATATTATCCTACTTTGTCCTGTCACTGTAACTTTCACTATATAAAATTTTATATAGAGAATTAACATTCAAAATGCTTATGAAAATGTATACTTGTATACTTCTCCATTAATATACACATCATTTTTTCACTCACGTATTGATTGGTCAGTCTATTATTTAAGTACTCATACTCCAGTCTTTGCATCTATTTTCTTTACTAATTATTATTTTCCTTCTAATTTCTTTAACTTGGAAAATCATATTTTACTGTTGGGAAGAAAATTTAAAAACATAATATAAATGATAATACAAGAAACACAATGAGTGGTCAATAAAAGTTTATTTTCTTCTGAGTGTATATAACATGTAACTCCCTTTCATTTGGAATTTTGTTGTTTATTTACCTACTGTGATTCTGCCTTTGTCATTGTTTATATTATCAGGAGACTACTTATACTGATAAATTTATCTACTGAAACCACAGGTAAGGTATTGTATGCCACAGACAAATTTTGACCTTCATAATGTAGTGGGGTTAAATAAGCGGCTCAGCAGGAATTTTCTTATCTAATTAATAGCGACTTGTTATATGAACTTCATCTGGCATTTTGCACCCAATTCAAGGAAATTTCAGAAATTAAGAATCTAAAATATATTTGAATATATCTCTACCAGTAAATTTATAAATAAAATTATAACAATTCTTAGCAAATAATATTGCATAAATAATATTGCATAAATAAAACACGGTGATTTGTCGAGGTCACTTCATTTTCCTTGTAGATAGTAAAAATAAGTTGAGAAATATTTCTTTGTCTTAAGATTAGATATGAAAATACTTGTTGAAAATTTAAACCATGTTTTAGCTCTCAATGGTGCTCCTCTCAACATTTTAAGTAATAATATTTAATTACTGATCTGTTTTCCAGGTAGACATACAAAATCTGTATTAATTTTTTTAACATACACACATTTTATTGGAGTTTTCTTTTAAAATTCAAAAACGAGAACATCATTTTTTCAAAGCCAAGTAACAGAAGGGTATATTAAAAAGTTCATTTTGTGCATGCCTTTTTACATTTCTATGCTCATGTAAAACATACATGACTTGTGTAATTATACACACACACGCTCTTGGTCTCATCTGTATTAAATTTTTTAAAACCATAGAATCTCATCGATTTTTGCAAACTCATGTTAGTTTCCAGTTAAGGTGACAAAACCAAAGAAATTAACACAAAAACTAGATTTAGAGAATAAAATATTTTTCAAATTCTGGGTCGAGGAGTAGTCATTCCTTCAATAGAACTAGGTATGTTATATTGTCTTATGTTTCAATAATTCCTGCTCTTATTTATTTCTTTATAACATTTCTATATTAATTTGTCATATTTTCAAATGTTTCATGATAGATGATTTTATTCATTTGCAGATTTTCTTTTTTCTTAATAAAAGCATGAAAGTCTGTAAATTTCCCTTTAATTATACTTTTAGCTATACTTTTGTACGTTTTGAAATGTAGTATTTTAAGTATGACCTAGTATATAAACAATTTCTAAATACTTTTGAATGATTCAATTTGTTTTTACATTTCCCCTTTCTACTATCTTGATAGTTATAAATCCTTTCCTATTTTTAGTAATTACTAAAAGATTACTATATACATTTTGGACTAAATGAATATATGCAAAGGATTTGTTATTTCACCACTTTAAGGATGATACGATTATATTAGCACAATTTATATCCATCATCTTCCTTTCAATTATATGGCTGCATATTACTGTTACTACTGTTTTCTCCAGTCAACAGTAATTTGGCGTACCAATTCAGTTGCTCTTCATTCCCTCTGTGCCTCTTAGATTCCATATAGTATAATTTTCTATATGTCCAAAATATTCTTTTCAGTATTTCCCTAATATAAAAATACTGATGGCAAACTTTCTATTTTCCCTCAAACTGCTTTCAGTTCACCTTTATTCTAAAAGCTACTTTTATTTGAAATTATTTTCCAGTTTTCTGGTTTCATCATGAAAATAGCTCTTAAACTCAGTATTGCTCTTATGAAGGTAAAATTTATTTTTCTATGGATGATTTCAATATTTTATTATATGTTAGAAAGTGTAAATATTTCATCCAGTTTTGGTTTACTTTATATTTATTATTTAGTTAATATTTAGCTCTATCTTGTATTTCAACAGTCTCTGGAAATTCTCCACCATTATGTTTTCAAATACTGTTTCAAATCTACTCTTTCTTCTCTTTATTTCTGGGACTCCATTTGCATTCATATTAAACCTTTCCATCACATCTCCTGGGCTTCAAATTATTTTCTATATTACTTTTTCTTTTGGCTCTTTGTGGTGGAGTGTAGACAGATTCTTGGAACTATCTTCTAGTTCACTAATTTTCTATTTACAATTGTTTTCTATTTAGATTCATTACTGTATCTTGAATGTTTGGTTACTATATTACAGTGTGGCAGAATTTCTACTTGGTACTTTATAAAACCTTCCTAGTTCTCTGCCTAAATTCCCCATCTTCTCTATTTACTGAATAATTCAGTGTAGTTACTTTAAAGTTTGTGTCTCATTTTCTATTGTCACATTTTTATTCTCTATTTATCTTTATCGTTTCTCTAGGGTGCATTCTTGTTCCCTTGTCTTCTTGTATACGTGATTTTTTTATTGATTTACAGGTATTGCTTAAGAAAAACTGTCGGAAAACAAAATTGAGGTCCTAAGTGACACTGCACTCCATATTAGATGCCGGAGACTCTGGTAACCCTAAATCAGCTTAATCTACGTAAGAATCGAGAACATATTAATTTGGTTTTAAGCTTTATTTTTATCTTTGAATATAAAGCGTATCTCCTATAGACAGCATATAGTCAGATATCGTTCGGTTTTATCTATACTAACAAACTCTGCCTTTGATCTGATTGTTAAATCAAGTCCCATTTAACATTATTATTGATATAGTTGGATGTGCACCTCCTGGTTCAGTTTATATTTTGTGTATATCTCCTGTCTTCTATATTCTTCTGGTCTGGGGAACTCCACATGGCACCATTTTGGTAGACATTTCCTAGAATATTATTTTTAATGTTAGGAACAAAAACATTTTTAAAAAGCATCCAATTCGATAGAACTTGCGTACTTTTTCAAACAAATTTTCATATGTTCATTATTTTTCTAGATTTAGCCCAATAGACACATTCCTAACAGCTTGATATCAAATATTGTATTTGCTGTCATTCCGTATAAACATTGTTTATAAAGCTACAGAATGTAGTCCTATCATTTAAACAGGAAAAGAAAAGTTTGAACTCCTTGATTAATTGGTTTATCCATTTATATTCTAAAAATTTAATATTAACATGATTTATCTTTAAAATGCTTTAAGTGAATATGTACCCGAAGTGAGTGACCCTGAGTAAATAAATTTGAAACTTCAGAATTATAAGAGCAGATATTGTTGACAGTTTTTCACCTTTAAAATTTCCTCAACTTCAGGGTGACACAAGAAAAGTTCTTTGGAGTCTTGGAAAGGTGATGGTGGTTTTACAACTGTCAAAATTCAATGAATCCCAACTTTGTTGTATGCATATCAATAATTCTGACATTTCTGCAGTTGCATTCTAATGGCTCGCTTTAATGAAATAGCGGTTAATATGGAGGGCTGTGATGAATATGCCATCTTATAATCATCACAACAAATTTGTGAAACCAAGTTTATTAATATTCCCATTTAAAATATAAGGAAAATGTACCCCAGAGAAGTTAGGTGATTTGCCCATAGTTACAGAGCTAATAAATGATAGAACAGCAAGTGAAAAACAAGTTACCACGATTCAAAAATCTACACACTTAACGATGTTTTTCTGCCTCTCAAACTCCTAGGCACCTCAATTTGAATGCATTGATGTTTGTCAAATAGACTTCCTGGTTAAATATAATTTGTTTATACTTAATGACTATATTTTAATATAAAATACATAGTGAGAACATACAATCAGTACATCCCTGATAATCCATTATTTACAATGATCCTAAGCTGCTCTAATAATTTGCCAATTACTACACAATGGATGTTTTCACAGGCGATGCAGAAAGCTCAGGCTAGTGATTCTCCACGTGAAGTCTTGGACAATTGGCCTCAGATTCTTCCAAAATATGTGTTAAAGATTTGTGGGTTTCCCCCACTAGATCTATTAAGAGAGATTATCAGAAAGTAGGACCTAGGAACTTACACTTTAAAGGCTACTACAGGTGACTCATAAACACACTGAAATTAAACTCTCCCCTCTGTTACCTAGTTATGTTTTTTGTTATGGTGTGCCACATACCACTGTAGAAAACAATTGTTTTTAATTCCCCCAGGGAGCTAAGATGTGTCTTGGAGTGTTGCAATGAGGTGAGTAGTGAGTACTGCTATCATCTGTCTCCACCATTTCTAAATTTATTTTCTGATCAATACTTTGTAAACTAGCTTCTCAAAAGAGCAATAAGTTTATTATTTGAGAATATAATAAAATATGAATCTGCTTGTTTTCATCAGCATGGGTTTTATTATACTTTTTGTTTATTTTGATTATTTCAGTAATAAACAGAATATGAGCTAAATGAAAATAAATATATCCTTTTAAGAAGGGGCTAAAACAATGTGTCTAGGGTAGCTTTTGTCTCTTATCAAACTATAAAAATTGTCTCCATTGCACTTGGAATAAACTTCAACTGTTTCCTCAACTTCTATATGCTCCAGATTCACTTAGCTTTCAGCATCCAAGTTTATAGAATATGACAAAATGATTATGCTCCACTTGAAATTGCTTCACGACAAAATAACATCTTCAGAAAATGGAGCAAATCTACAGAGGCAATGTCTATAGAGGAGAGCAAAATGAACAACACCGCGGTTGTTTAGCATGAGAACCATATTTAAAAAGCCAAGGATAAAAGTTGGAAGGAAGAGCATTAGACACAATTTAGTTTAGGGCGAAGAAAGCACAGACCAGTGAATGATAAGAATATGACAGTTTGTCTCTCTGGGGGATCGTGTTTGGGATAACAGCAAAAAAAAAAAAAAAAAAAAAAAAAGCATTTGCATTGCCTTCAAAAGTTTCTAAGGAAGAAGCTCAAGCAGGCTCATGGAAGAATTTTCTGAAGAAGCTGACTCTGAATCTATTTTGACTGTGCCTAAAGAGTGGTCTCAATGTAATTGACCAAGAAGGCATCAAAATCAACTACTTCCGTAGGATGCGCATAATATTTAGAAAAGACAAGCAGCTCTTGTGGATCAGAATTTGGTTTTTTAAAAGCCTGTTTTGGTCTCCCAGAGAGAAGTAACACATCTGAGGTTATCACAGCACTGGCTCAGAAGCTCAGTTAGTAAAGCTTTACTCAAAAAATCAACTTAGAAGAAATGAACTTTTGTCCAAGGCACATTTCAAGCAAATAATATTGACCCTCTTTAATTTCCCTTAGATGTTTCATTTTTCCCTTGAAGGCATTTTTTAAAATTTAAACTAAATTTCAAATCCAAACAACTTCAAAATGACAAAGTTTATATTCAAACCAAAGCTTGTTTCAAACCACTTATACAATGAATTGTAACTCTGATTTAGAATTTGAAAATTTAGAGGAAATATATTAAAATAAATATAGAAAAGTACTTATATATATAATACTTAGATTTTAAAACCGTCATATTTTTAAATAGAAAGTCATTAAGATATATTGAATGGTTTATGATCTGAATAGGATGCCAAAGACTGGAAAATAAAAAGTAAATATTGGCCAGTAACATAAACTGATTTTTGCTTTGTTTTATATTATTACCTAAATTAGAATCTTAATATCCATCTAACCATGAATTAGCCACGGGGTTGTATTATTAATTTCATCTTCTGAGAAAGAACATAAATAAAACATAATTCATTTTAATCATCTTTTACCTCCCCATATGCTTTAAAAATTAAAAAACGGAACAAACTTGTATTTTAACCTTCTTGGCTTAGTGTTTTAATTCCATGACAAAATACAAATATATGAAAGTGGGTTAATTTATTTTAGATTTTTAAAATTAGCATTGGCTCTAACCTGTGCATTTCTTTGTTGACATTAATGCAGCTTATTCAATTAAAAGCTACATAAATTTTATATCTTCACTGCATTTATCAATTAGACTTTTTTTCCAGGTCGCTAACCTCTCCCCAATTTTTTTCTTCACTAAATTACCTTGATTAAAGTGATGCTTAAATTTCTCTATGGCATTTCCTAAGGTTATGCAACTGATTTTCACATCATCTATGCAACTCACATAATCATCTATTAGACCACTTATCAGGAATCTGTTCTAACAAATACACACAAACACACACATGAATACACACATTCACATACACACACGCATACACAATGTGCCACAGGCTTTGCAATATTACACATAGGTCTTTAGAGACAGAACTAGTATTAAGGAAAATGGGGAAGAAATTTCCCACTAAAATAACTAAAAATACAGTTAAAACATAAACGAGCAAAAAAGTGTTCCAACACACAGTTCAAACACAGCAAAAACTAGTACCAACAAAAAATTCCCATAGTTATAAGAAATTGCCACTAAAAAGAAGGCATATTTTAAATAACTTTATCAAGAATTCTTATGTCTCAGTCTGTTTTTTGCTGTTGTAACAAAACATCTGGGAGTCGATAATCTATAAGAAGCAGAAATCTCTCTCTCAGTTCTGGAGGCTGAGAGTCCAAGACCAAAGCGCCAGCTGTTTCAATGTTTGTGAGGTCTACACTTTCTGCTTCCAAGATGGCACTTTGCTGCTGCATCCTTCCAAGAAAAGGAATGCCGTGTCCTCACATGGTGGAAAGAACTGAAGAGCAAGAGGGGACAAACCTTGTGTCCTCACATAGCAGAGCAAAGACAGCAAACCCACTCCTTCTAGCCCTTTTATAAGGTCCCTAACACCATCCATGAGGGCTCTGCTCGCATGACTTAATCACCTCCTAAAGATCCCACCTTTTAACACTAATTGGTGATTTCGGAGGGAACATCATCAGTCAAACCATAACCACACATAAAAGCATATTTAAGATTTGTTTCTGACGACTGAGTTTGCATCTCAATATTAAAATTGTTCTACCTGATTTAACTTAGACACCTTGGGTCTTTAGCTACTGAAAGATTCAATAATCACAAATCAATCTTTCCTGAAGGAGCTTATTTTTGAAGCAGCCAATGTCAAACTTTTCTCACTCTGCTTGTCTCAATTTTTCCCAATGTTTTACAATATAATTATAATCACAATTCCCCCCACCGAAAAAACTGTAGGCTAAAAGTAAAGTGTTGGATGAATAAAAGCAGCACATCCATTATTGTAGAAGGTTTCTACAAATTGTACCATACTCTGGGTAATAAGGAGTGGGAGCAGGTTTGAGAGAGAAGAACCCCAACAGTAGGCTAAATTCCGTGGTATGAGGTGATGCCTGGGAGTGAAGTTAGAAAAGGATATCATAAACAAGATGCAAATACTACTAATCACAAGGGGAAAATGATAAATTGAACAGCATTAAAAATAACTTCTTATGAAGAGACATCACCAAAAGATTGAAAGGACATGCTACAGATGAGAACATATTCTCAATACACATGTGTAATAGAAAACTCATAATGAACTGTCAGAAATCAGTAAGTAAACGTCAAGCAAAATAATAACACTGGAAAAAATCATATAAACATACATTTCATAAAATATGATGTATCCAGAATTAGTGGGTTTTGGTCTCACTGACTTCAAGAATGAAATTGCGGACAGTCACAGTGAGTATTAGAGTTGTTACAGATGGTGTGTCCCGAGTTTTTTGCTCCTGATGTTCGGAGTTTCTTCCTTCTGGTAGGTTGTGGTCTCACTGGCTTCAGGAGTGAAGCTACAGACCCTTCCCGGTGAGTGTTACAGCTCATAAAGGCAGTGCAGACCCAAACAGTGAGCAACAAGCAACATTTACTGCTGACCGAAAGAAGCGATCCAAGCCGGTTGCCACTGCTGGCTCAGGCAGCCTTTTATTCTCTTATCTGACCCCACCCACATCCTGCTGATTGGTACATTTTACAGAGAGCTGATTGGTCCGTTTCAACAGGGTGCTGATTGGTGCGTTTAGAATCCCTGAGCTAGACACAGAGTGGTGATTGGTGCATATACAATCCTCTGGCTAGCCATAAAATTCTGGAAGTCCCCACCCATCTCAGGAGCCCAGGTGACTTTGCCTTGTGGGTGTGGCACCAGGGCGCTTGATAGTCCAGTGCCATGAGCCTACACTCTTCAGCCCTTGGGCAGTGGATGGGACCGGGCACCACGTCCAGGAGGCTCAGGCTGCGCGGGAGCCCACTGTGGAGAGGGCTCAGGCATGGTGGACTGCAGGTCCCAAGTCCTGTCCCGCTGGGAGTTGGCTGAGGCCCAGCGAGAATTCAAGCACCTCGCCGGCGTTAAATATAACATTTAAGGATATGTTATATAAGGTTTTTTTTGTTTTGTTTTTAGGGAATGAGGTTAAGAAAATATACAAGCATAGTCAAATAGAAGTGGTGATGATTAAGAATGCAAATGGCCGGGCACAGTGGCTCACGCCTGTAACCCCAGCACTTTGGGAGGCCGAGGCATGCAGACCACGAGGTCAGGAGATCCAGACCATCCTGGCTAACACGGTGAAACTCCTGTCTCTACTAAAAATACAAGAAATTAGCCGGGCGTGGTGCTGGGCGCCTGTAGTCCCAGCTACTTGGGAGGCTGAGGCAGGAGAATGGCATGAACCCAGGAGGCGGAGCTTACAATGAGCCGAGATGGTGCCACTGCACTCCAGCCTGGGCGACAGAGCCAGACTCCCTTTCAAAAAAAACATAAAACACAAACAAAAACACCAAAAATGCAAATACTTTTTGATGGATTTTATGTTAATTGAATTTTTAAAAAGTTGAAAACACAAATAGAAAGTTTAAAAATTGTTTCAGTGGTACAATACTATTAGCATATCTATGAAAGTATTATCCATAGATGTGGTATATAATTTCATATGACAATACAGTTGTCTCAGATATCATGAAATATTTTTTAGTCATTCCTACTTGCAAATTATGGTAGTTGACCCAGTGCTAAATCATGTAATTTAAGATGTTAAAAATGATACATGAGTAATATTCTACCATAAATTTTCTCATCTCTTGATAATTCTATTTAGACATAATGAATGCTCTTTGTAATACTGCACAATTAATGTTTTATAATGTCTCAGACTTCAAATGGCCATTAAAAGGTTAATAATTTCTGAACTTGTTTAATTAACAGATGATCTCTTGCATTTCTACTTCTTTTTCTGTTCTACTTTTAAGTAGGCAGACAATAAACCAGGCTTTTTAAAAGAGAAATATAGTCCTATTTTTCATGTGGTGACCAAAAAAAGGAAGCCCCAGATTTTTTTTTTTAATTTTTCCCCCCAGATATGATTCAGTTTTTCCACAATAAGGGGCATGGGTTATAGAATATACCATGAATGGGATTATCTGGCCTCATGTGTAACCCTAAAGGCAGTTTCAGGGGTCCACTCTGTGTGGATAACAATTCCAATGCCTCCGACAGCTGCCCTTCTTGCAATTCTGTTTCTGTGTCTTCTCAATACAGCCCGCATCATACCATCACCATCACCACACAAATGGCTTCTATTCCTCAAGACAGAGACTGCTTCTCACCATTCTTCAAGAGGTTCTTACATTTAGTTCGTGTGTGCAAATTTCTCTGGCTCAGCTACTCCTAAAACCTCTTTAGAAGAGAGGCTGTAAATCATTGTATAGCCTACTAATTAATCTTACATTTGGCAGGTTCACCTCAAAGCAAAACAAAACAAAATAAAAATCTCAAGTTAGCTGGTTTTACAAATGAGGCCAGATTTTATCTATGATTTATTGTTTATTTAAGAACAAATACTGATTTTTCACTATGGTTTCTACCTCTCTTTGCCAAATCATAAGTGGTAATATTCCAATACACTCGCTAAATTTTTTCCTTTCTGGTATTTTAAGATTGTGTGTCCTCAGAGAATTATAAAATCTATACATCAAATAAGTGTATTATGGAAGAATATAACTATTGGAAAATATATCCAAAGCTCCACTCTAGAATCACCAATAAGTCATTTATTCAAAAAGTAATGATTTAGTCAACCATTGAAATAACTGCTCAAGGAGCTTGTGATATGGCAGTGAATTACGCTACATATAAATCAGATTCAAGTCTTCAAACTTTCATCACTTCTGATCCTTATGTGAAATAGGAACAGTTGTTATATTTACCCTCACTTCCTCCCACTGTTCCCGCTTCGTGGGTGTGCAGCCTGTTCAGTCAGTCGCAGAGGGTCCTGCACTTAGGGTCCCACTTGAGTTTAATGCTATGCTGTTGCCATCTTGAAATCCTTCAGGGTTTTGAACAAGGGTCCTGAATTTTGTACTGTTTCCTAAAAATTGTTGCAGCCAGTCCTGCTCCCTCCTTATAACGGATTTATAATGAAAGCTAAATTGAGTGAGGAGTGTGAATATTTGTAGATCAGGTGCTGTGTATGTGTTTAAAATGGTATGTTTTGTAAAAATTCCACATTGCCTCATGTCTCAAAGCAAATTTCTGAGTCTTTTTTAAATCTCGTTGCTGCTTTTATCTCTTTTGAGGGACTCAGAATTTGTCTTTATTGTGTTTCCATTTATACCTTTTATCATAAACAACACATTTTTCACTTTTTTATATGATTCCAGGCTCTGTGTTGATATTCACTAGAGAAGGAAGACATTACCACAGAAAGAAGTATATATTTGCAAGTGCAACAAGTGTTAAAGAGAGGTTTTTTTGTTTGTTTTTTCAGCAGGTATACTCCTGGATTACATAGTACTAATCAAAGATCAGTAACTTTTCTAACTTCTCCCAGGCCTACCTCATCAAGTTTTATAACTCTTCCAGCATTGCAAGTCAAAATATAAGGTGGTGTTCTGAAAATACTCTCACAGGCACACCCAGAAACAATGTTTCACCAGCCATTTAGGCATCCTGCCATTTAATTGAGTTGACACCTGATATTAACCACCACATCATGTGATCCGACAATCTCACTTACTTCTATTAACCCAAAAGAGTTGAAAATGTGTGCCGACACAAAAACCTGTGCATGGATGTTTATAACAGCTTTCTTTATACTGGCCAAACTTTAAAGCAACCAAGATGTCTTCAGTAGATGAATGGATAAGTTATGTTACATCCAGACAATGGAATATTATTCAGCATTCAAGAGAAGTGACTTAACAAGCTACAAGAAGACATGGAGGATATTTAAAATGCATATTACTAATTGAAAGAAGCCAAAGTGAAAAGATTACATACTGTATAAAATCAACTATATGACATTCTGGAAAAGGCAAAGTTATGAAAACAGGAAAAGGATCGGTGGTTGCCAAGGCTTGGGGTTGGGGATAGAGATGTGTAGGTGGAGCACAGAGGATTTTAAGGGCAATGAGACTAATCTCTATGATACTATAATGGAGGATACATGTTATTACACATTTGTCCAAATCCGTAGAATATACACCACCAAGAATGAAACCTAAGGTAAACTGTGGACTTTGGGTGATTATGATGTGTCAATGTAGCTTCATCAAATGCAGGAACTGTGCCACTCTGGTGAAGGACACTGATAGTAGAGAGGCTGTGCATTTGTGAAGGTGGAGGATATACAGGAAATCTCTGTACCTTCCTCTGTACTTCAGTTTTGCTGTGAATCTAAACTTCTGTATTAAAAAAAAAAAAAAAAAAAAAGTCTTTAAAACCAAACCAAACCAAAAAAACCTTTTGAGACGATTCTAAAGAGAAGCCAGAGTGAAGAACGACACATTGTATTTACAGGTTTATGTAGATCACCCTTTCCTCCCCACTCCCTTTCTCCTTACCATCCTCTATCCTCTCTTACCCAAATCTTTCCCAGTGAATCTAGAAGTAGATATCTTATTTTTATGTATTAATGGTACCTATAATGTGATTTTCATCTTTTACAAAATATTAAATTTATACTGAATATCTTGTTGGGGGGATGTGTATATGAAGGGACATTCATGTGCCTTGTATGGGACATTGGGAGGTAAGAATGTAGCAAAATAGATTATTTTAGGAAAATTCTCCATAAGATCATACAGGCTTCGAGTTAGAGTCGTAGAAATGCAGAAGCCTAATAAAAGATAGTTACAGGTATGTGGGGCTATCCTTCCCACTTCCAATCCATCTGCTTTTAAATTCTAGAAGTGGTGTTATTCATTTTCTGCCACTTTTACTAAATAGCTTACCCGACCTAGTTCGTGGTAAAGAGTAAGACAGTTTTCAATGCAGCTAGAAGGTGGTCCCTGGTGACTACTTGTAGTGTATTCAGAGAGATCATCACACAGAGAGATGACAAATTGGCTGGATAAGCGTCCATGATCTGTAAAGGACATTGCAATTCAGTTTGAAAGACATTGAGTAACCTCTGCAGCCCTTTTCAATTTCGTATGCTATAATTCTACCACAAAGCAGGCAGCTACTAACCCACCACGAAAGTGTCCACAGTTATCCACCACGATGACCATCTATTGAAAAGTCCATGCTATCTTTATTTGAAAACAGCAAAAGGAGAAATATATCTAGAATCTAGTTCTGAGTTCATACAGTTGTGTGACCTTTAGTTTCCTTGCTCCTTGGCTCTCTGTGAATAAGAATTTCTGTATGGAAATAATGCAATATTCAAGTGGGTGGAATTTTGCCTATAACTTTGCCCCTTTGACTTCCAGCCTACAGATTAGTAGAAAGAGGTGATACGAAATTTATTTCCTGGCAGGTAATTAGGTGTTACCAAATAAGAATTGGAGTGAAAAAAAATTAGAAGAGCATGAGCAACCTTTTGGCACAGAAGTATTTGCAATGCATCTGAGCACATCAGAGGAAACATGCAGATTTTAGGAGCATACTAGTGAAGGTAACGGTGAGCCCTCACATCCAAGGTCATCCCCTCATGCATCTAAGCCATCAGTACTATATTTTGGCATTTTCTGTGTATATTATTTTCTTAGGTTTCCTATAACAAAGTTCAATAAACTCAGTGGCTTATAACAATGAATAAATTTATTCTTTCAAAATTCCGGATCCTAAAAGTCCAAAATCAAGATGTCAAGATTATGCTCCTTCTGAAACCTCTTAGGGGGAAGGTCTTTGCCTGCCCCTTTAATCTTCTGGTAACTTAAGGTGTTCACTGCACATTCTGTTTTCACTGGCTGTCTTCCCCTCTGTGTCCGTCTTTTCTTCTTTTCTTAGGAGGGCAGCAGTCATATTGGATTAGAGCCTCTCTAATTCAGTATGACCTCATCTAATCTTGAGTACATCTACAAAGACCCTATGTCTAAATGGGATCACATTTACATATATCAGAGATCAGAGCTACAGCTTATCTTTTTGCAAGACATAACCCATAACACTGTATATTTGTTCTATCTACTTAGTACACAGTTGAAAGATAAGACTTTGTTTCAGAATAGTCAATAATAAAATAAATTGGTAATAAAATATCCCTTAAATTCTCAAGTCCCTTCTTTTGGTCCATTTTCTTCAATACTGCAGTCCAGGAGTTAAACCTGCTATGAATTTCAAGATGTTTTAGGAGGTTGAAGTAAAAACTGTATTTAGAAATCATAAAGCAGCTTTAGAGTTGGACATTAGCACATTTTCCTGGAATGTAAAAACTAATGAGTAAAATATTCAGCAGAAAACAGCAGCTCTGATAAGAAATTATCTTTGTCAGAATAACCCTGAAATAATAGCATTTGCACCAATCTGGATGGAATTGAAGACCATTATTCTAAGTGAAATAACTCAGGAATGGAAAATCAAATATCCACTCACAAATTAGAGCTAAGTTATGAGGACACAAATTCATAAGAATGATACAGTGGACTTTGGGGACTCTGGGGAAAGTGTGGGAGGGGGTGAGGGATAAAAGACTACACATTGGGTACAATGTACACTGCCTAGCTGATGGATGCACCAAAATCTCAGAAATCACCACTAAAAAACTTGTTCATGTAACCAAACACCACTGATTCTCCCAAAACCTATTGAAATAAAAACAAAAAACAAAAAACAAAAAACAAAAAACAAACAAAAAAAAAAACTGTGGGTTTATTTCAAGAAATACTGTGGCTTCAAATACTTTGGAAATGGATAAAATTCCATCTTCTTTTTCAACCCAGGTCTCCAGACTCCCATCGAATCCATTACTCTGCAAATATTAATATGTTATGAAAAAATGGGCTGTCCTTCTTGAGCTCCCATGGAGTCCAGTAAGCCACACCATCCCACATGACAGTCAAAAGCTGTAATAATTGCTTCCTTTAGCGGATTCCTTAAGACTACAGCAAGACTGATACAGTACGCCCAAGAGTAAAACAGTCATATCTGATCTCCATTGACCTAGGACGATTCCTTATGTCTTTTTAAAAAGTTAGATTTTTGTAATTAATCTTTCTTTCCCTGCCTATTGGAAAAAGTATCTAGTACCTTCAACATCACAATCAAAAGCAGAAATTTATATTTTATTCTATCCTCTAAAAACTACAATTCACTTATATTAAATGTGTGTTTCCGACGATGTAAAGTAGAACTTTACATCTAGTCACCTATATTAGGTATTTATCATAATGCTATCCCTCCCACCCGCTGAGAGGCCCCGGTGTGTGACGCTCCCCTCCCTGTGTCCAGGTGTTCGCATTGTTCAACTCCCACTTATGAGTGAGAACATGCAGTGTTTGGTTTTCTGTTCCTATGTTAGTTTGATGAGAATGATGGTTTCCAGCTTCATCCATGTCCCTGCAAAGGACATGAACTCATTCTTTTTTATGGCTGTGTAGTATTCCATGGTGTATATGTGCCACATTTTCTTTATCCAGTCTATCATTGATGGGCATTTGGGTTGGTTCCAAGTCTTTCCGATTGTGAATAGTGCTGCAATAAACATACATGTGCATGTGTCTTTATACTAGAATGATTTATAATCATTTGAGTATACACCCAGTAATGGGATTGCTAGGTCAAATGGTATTTCTAGTTCTAAATCCTTAAGGAATCACCACACTGCCTTCCACAATGGGTGAACTAATTTACACTCCCACCAACAGTGTAAAAGCATTCCTATTTCTCCACATCCTCTCCAGCATCTGTTGTTTCCTGACTTTTTGATGATCCCCATTCTAAGCTGGCCTGAGATGGTATCTCATTGTTGTTTTGCTTTGCATTTCTCTAACGACCAGTGATGATGAGCTTTATTTCATAGGTTTGTTGGCTGAATAAATGTCTTCTTTTGAGAAGCGTCTATTCATATCCTTTTCCCACTTTTTGATGGTGGTGTTTTTTTCTTGTAAATTTGTTTAAGTTCTTTGTAGATTCTGGATATTAGCCCTTTGTCAGATGGAAAGATTGCAAATTTTTTCTCCCATTCTGTAGGTTGCCTATTCACTCTGATGATAGTTTCTTTTGCTATGCAGAAACTCTTTAGTTTAATTAGATCCCATTTGTCAATTTTGGCTTTTGTTGCCATTGCTTTTGGTGTTTTAGACATGAAGTCTTTGCCCATGCCTATGTCCTGAATGGTATTGCCCAGGTTTTCTTCTAGGGTTTTTTATGGTTTTAGGTCTTACATTTCAGTCTTTTTCATTTAAAAATATTAGTGTTGAAGACTGTCGTTTTAAGAAGTTTCAAAATAATGGAAATTTCCTATGTACCATATTAAGGGTTTTTAATTTTTTAAATTTATTAATTTGGTTTAGAAATTCAAGAGAAAAAGTAAAATGAATCAGCATTCATGCAAGAAATGTGATTGCTTTTTAAAATTAAGATTTTATAAAATAGATTTTATAAATGTGTGCTCATAATACATGAAGTAATTAAAGTTTCAGTCACAGTTTTTGTTCCTTTACCTTTCTTCTAGAGAACATAACAAACTATTCACATTGTTCAACAATAACTTACAAACATGAAGAGCTTTTTAAAATAAAATTATTAGAAAATCCAACCCTGGATTTGTCTCAAGTACTTAATAAATATCTTCAAAAATTAGCATCAATGAAGTTCTATGTGTTTTATTGCCAATATTTACATTTTTATGCAAACAATGACAGCAATAAAGAAGGCTAAAATATAATGAAACACTACATAAAAACCTTTATGAGGTTTCACACAATTGATATAGGAGATCATATTACTTCCTAGGTAAAATGTAAATAATTAAATTCTACCATATTAAATAATTGATTTCACCTCAGTATTATTTCTAATATTTTGTTGAAAAAAATTACTTAAGAATCTTAAAGACTCTTCAGCCTATTGAAAAAAATTAAATGAAAATCTTAAAGCTCAGTAGGAAAATTGATAATGAAAACATTGTATAACATCTTCATCTATTGCTATGCTTCATAGGATGTAACTTTTCCTGGTCGCTGCTTCTCCAGCATGATGTTATTCATGAAGCTCAATATGCAAAATGAAAGGGTTAAATGTACTCTATTAAAAAAATTAAATTCGGCCGGGCGCGGTGGCTCAAGCCTGTAATCCTAGCACTTTGGGAGGCCGAGACGGGCGGATCACGAGGTCAGGAGATCGAGACCATCCTGGCTAACACGGTGAAACCCCGTCTCTACTAAAAAATACAAAAAACTAGCCGGGTGAGGTGGCGGGCGCCTGTAGTCCCAGCTACTCGGGAGGCTGAGGCAGGAGAATGGCGTAAACCCGGGAGGCGGAGCTTGCAGTGAGCTGAGATACGGCCACTGCACTCCAGCCTGGGCGACAGAGCCAGAGTCCGTCTCAAAAAAAAAAAAAAAAAAAAAAAAAAAAAAAAAAAATTAAATTCTAAAATTTTCTATAAGGATTTATTAGTTTGTAAGTGCTTTAGTTTCCAATATTTCTATTTTCAGAAACCTAATTTCACAAATTAGATTTTGAAAGAAAAACAAATAACTTATCTCAAATATTGTGCACATGTGAGTTCTAAAACTATGCATGTTTTAATATATAGGCAAACTGATTTAAAAGCATATATTATTTATATAAAACATATATGCTTATAAATGACAGATATAATTTGAAATGTGTTTGTGTGTGTAGTTTTAAAATAGCATCCCTAAGTTTGACATAATCTGACACCTGAATTTCTAATGACTTCACATTTAATCAACAATTTGTCATATATATAATTTGACTTGTCTAAATATTTGTTATTCCCATAAATAACACTGCTATTCTTCAAGGAAACTCATGTAAGAAATCTCAGTCACCTTTCACTGACTTTTATTCCAGAACTCCCATGATAAATCAATCGTAGGCAATAGTTACTAATTTGTTTTTAGGTGGATAGGGGTTCAAAATAATGATGTATTTAAACAGAATTTCTTGCTTTGTATTTCAACTTGATAAAAGCAATTTGAAATCTATGAAATATGAAAAAACTATTGAGGCAACCATCCAAATTCCACAACCTGGGATTAATATTTTATCATCTAATTTTTAGAAATTTTAGAAAAAGTAAATCACTATGTAGTAAACCAATCTCCTTTTGAACTAACACTCCCAATATCTTCTGCCATCTTCACTCTCCAGAGACTATTGCTTTAGTGAATCTATACCATTACACTGTTATAGTATTCACAATTTTACATTTTTAAATGTATGCAAATTCTACTATTCAAGATATTTCTGAGATTCAAAATACCCATTAAATTATATTTTTTAAAGATTCCTCATAAGTATAAAATTATAGTTTATTAGTTATGTATATGTATATACATGTATATTTGTGCATTTGTATACATATATAAAATTTATTTACCCTACATAAAACAAAATCACTTATTCTAATAACTATTCTCCAATTGATGTCTCTGTTTTCTTTTTCCTTTACTACACAAAATGCCCAAATGAACAATCTTGAGGTCCTTTTGCTCACATGCGAGAGCTTTCCTGGATAATATAGCTGGGAGAAATGGTAATTATTTTAACAACATAAAATACATACAAATGATGTAGTAAAGAATATGACAGACATGGGCCAATGAAAAGATTAGATACTTATGATAGAATTATAGATAATTCTTTTCTTCAAAGTAGTCTTTAATTATATTAATATTAATATTACCTTATTGGTAACTAATAATAAGTGAACAATTAAAATAAATCATCTGTAGATAGGCACATAGCTGACCATATAAAGACAGCATTTTTCAACCACTCCAGGAACTCGGGGTTGCCGTATGATTAAATGTTGGGCAACAGGATGTGAGCAGAAGTCTTTTTATTATTATTATTATACTTTAAGTTCTAGGGTACATGTGCATAATGTGCAGGTTAGTTACATATGTATACTTGTGCCATGTTGGCGTGCTGCACCCATCAACTCATCAGCACCCATCAACTCGTCATTTACATCAGGTATAACTCCCAGTGCAATCCCTCCCCCACACCCGCCCCCGCTCCCGCTCCCGCCCATGATAGGCCCCAGTGTATGATGTTCCCCTTCCCGAGTCCAAGTGATCTCATTGTTCAGTTCCCACCTATGAGTGAGCAGAAGTCTTATGTTCCAGGTGCAACTGTTGGTTCTTAAATAGAAGGACCTGAACTCCCTTGGTCTCTCTCTTTCCCCTGGGAAATGGAAAGAATTGAGGTATCCAAAATAAGCTCATAAATAGGAGGATATGAAAGAGGTGGAGTTTTCTACAAGGCCGGGTCTACTTAAACTGTTATACTAAAAGAAAAAACAAAAAACAAAACAAAAAAAAAACTTTCATTTTTTGTCTAATTCACTGTTTTGGCTGATGTCTTTGTTATAGCATCTTAACCTATGCCACTCCTGATATAAACATTCCAACACAAACTTTCAAAGACTTGCATTTCAATATGAAAGCCAGTTCAAAGTGAATGTCCTTCTCAAAATGAGGCTTGCAGTATCTTATGTTTCATTTACTGAAGAAAGGAAAGGCACTCAAGTCTCCTCATGGTCCGTATTCTAAGTTGAACGTGTCCTTTGTTACTTCACACACCATCAAGTCTGCATCTGCCACATGAGTCACTGATTTCCGAGCCTCTTGACTGATATATAGCCAATCAAGAATCAGAAAACAGTTCACTTGTTTTATTTAACAGGGAATGTGTTTTCTGATTTTGTTTATTCAATGTGGATTTTGTTGTTCTTATTTCCCTCGCAGAGCACTGTCTATTATATAATTTCAGCCCTACCTTTTTCTGTTGATATGCCAAAGCATATTCTCATATTCATCTTCATATACAAAGCAGAAATATGGAATTTATGATACCTCAATTTCCTATTATAGATCAGTTCATTCAGCACAAATGGGCGTGGCTGAATAACATCCGCCACGTACAATGAATGTGAGAAACACTTCTAGTTTATTTGTAAGGAAGTAGACACCAAATGCTCAGAGAAGACTTCTAAGGATGCAGCTGTTTTAACACTAGGGCTATAACTAAGCTTATTGATATATCTTAGGGTTTTAATTTGTCTAATCCATTTACTCATAAATTTTCCATCATTTTGAATGAATCATTCTTATCCAAATATCAGCTCAGCAGTAATGACATTCCTGACTGTCCCACTTACAATCAAATTCTGTAGAAAATGATATACTCCTATCTGCCTTTTGTTCATTGTACTTACATGATTAATATCATTTTAAATATATATATTTGTTTCTTAACCAACTAGAATACAAGCTCTCTCCCACCAGAGATGTAATATGAGCTCCATGAAGTCAGAAAGATGGTCATTATTACTGTGCCCACAGTAACTGAAACAGCTCCTTGGTTATAAAAGCTACCAGATAAATATAGTCTAACTGGACTAATGAGCTTTCAGGGTTAATTTTATATCAACCTTTTAAATCTTTTAGATTAAAAAACTAGCCTTCTTTGCTCTGCATATGGAAGGTAAAAGAGTGAGAAGAAAGACTTATACTGAGAGAAAGTATTTATTCAGTCAGGATATTCAAATATTAGCAACACAAAAATATACAGTAGAATATCCAAATAGTATGGGTATTCTATTATGATGTACAATATTTTTTAAACTCTTGAATAATTAGTTAAATAAGAAATGGCAAAAGAAGAAACATAAGAAAGTACAATGAATAGGAAACATTAGCAGAACTGAAAAATGTGTTATAACAACATTGAATTGATATGAATATTTAAATATTTTTAAAAAGCAAAATACAGCTGTATTCTTTTTGTAAGAATCATTCCTAAAAAGATATTTGAGGAAGCCCGGCTAGAAGAAATGAGCACGAATAGATCAAACACTTAGAGAAAGCAAGAAAGAAAAGAAAAGAAAAAAGGGAAGAGAAGAGAACAGAAAAGAGATAAAAGAAAATAGAAAAGAAGGAAGGAAGGAATAGAGGGAGGGAGGGAGGGAGAGAGGGAAGGAGAGAGGGAGGGGGAGAGAGAGAGAGATGGAGGGAGGGAGGGAGGGAAAGAAGATAAAGAAAGGCAATAGTGGCAATATTAATATTAGATTATATGAAATTTAAAGTCAAAAATATTAAAGTCAAAAACAGTGTAAAGTATATTTTATAATGGTAAAAACATAGCATATTTTACAACTTAAAGATCAGAGGAAAATCTTTAGTATTTCATAAAGATAAGAGGACAATATTAATGTAAATAGAAAATTGCAAACCTTTATATATTCAGCACAGGTGGACACACAAAAAGTAACACCTTTTATAAATAAAGGAAATGTGATTAACCTAATACTACTAACAGGATTTATGACATCTTCCTCAGCTATATAGAAAGAAAACTAATAACCAAAAATTTTAAAAGATTTGAATAACAAAAATATCTCATATGCTATCATCAATTGACAAAAATAAATCATTATTTCAAATACTCATGGAACATTCACAAAGACAAACCATGTATTAGGCCACCAAGTAAAGCTAAATAATTTTTTAAAGTACGAATTACCTTTGGGCTACTCTCTTGCTCCCAAATGCAACAGAAAGATACTAAGCCCAAATACCTTTTATTTCCCACACATTGTCTTGTCTTACCTGCCTAAGGATTCTTTATCTTTATTTGCAATCAAATAAATGCCAGTCATCTTTAAACATCTTCTTCATTAAATAGGAAATCAAAATTAAAATTGTCATTCTCTGTAAATGAATAAAAATTGGGGCATAATTAAAACCTGTACAATATTTCAAAAATAACTAAAAAATTATTGCAATTAATGCCTCTATTAGAACACAATAAATATTTAAAAGAAATGAGAGCTGACTACAATTCAAGAGTCTAAAAATATAGTAAAATAATATCCTAAAATGTTCCAGGACTTAATACAGACAAAAGGAGAAAATGGATGAAACACAAAACATGTGGACAGCTGAAAGTTGGTTCCTGGAAAAAAACAGTAAAGTATTTGGCAAGTCTGATCACAAGAATAGGAGAAAGGAATGACATAACAGCAACTGTGATGAAAACTTGGATGTTAAAAAAAATATGAAATATAATCTAAAAATATAGTAATGCATGAAATTATATGATAGGATATTTTTTTCTGTAAAAGCATCTACTGCAAAAATTGTTTCACAAAGTAGTAAAGCTATATAGACTAATAACCACAGAAAAAATACAAAAGTTAGTCAAAATACAGAGCCCTTCCTTTCTCCATAAAAGACAGACTTCAGCTTCAAAATGGATGGAAACAGCCAGCTGAAGAACAGGCAATTCCAATATTAAGGTCTTCTAAACTTAAAAAAAAAAAAAAAACTACTTGATTCATCCTGAGATAAAGAAAACCCTGACAGAGAAATCTGCTAAGGACAACTCACATTCAAAATTAAAAGAAGAGCTTACATTCATTTGTAAATGTATAAACAGATATCCTGAATATAATTTTAGGAATTACCCAACAGTAGGTTAGTATCAATGAAATAAGGTACTCAAGTATCTTTTATCTGTACAGTTAAATTTTAAAATGCCAAAATAAATAAGGAAAAATAGAAAAATGAACAATAACCTGAGTTCATAAGCCAGAAAATTAAGATTCATCTGTGGTCTTTTCCTCACTTCTATCTAATTTATTACCATACTTTCTCTACTTCTAAACAACTCACACATCTCCCCATTTCTCTTCATTTCTGCCACCACTTTCCTAGTACAAGGAAGTTAGATACTGGTTATATGCAAATATAATTCTTTTGAAAAAATGTATGGGTTTCTTGTGAATATTATTTTCAGTTCATTAGACAAAGGTCAGGCCCACTAATACCTGTCGTGTGGAGACTGGCTGCTTTATTTATTTATTCAATCTACTCAATGCTCTCCCCATCCAGAAAGCATTTCTCCATCACTTTCTTGAGCTATTGCAATGGTTAACCAGAGTCGGCTGTGAATTTCCCTCTCCCTCCCTATATTTTCCACACCTTGATTTTGGGTAGCCTAGGTGCCTAAAATAAAAAGTTGTTCTTATACTTCTTTGTTTCCAATTGCTTAAAGTTTTGTTGTTCATATCCATTCCATAAATCATTTGCTTTTATTTTTTAAAGGATGGTATGGGGTTCTCAATTTACCATTTTTCACTTGCATATCCAATTCTCCCCATTGATTTGGAATTCATTGTCATTCTGGGGTCTGCTTTTTGTCCCATTTTTCTATGATTCCATTCTCACATAGGCACTGCAATTTTTTAAAATGTTGGTCTACAATATAATTATAGAATGCATGGATGACAGGTGGGATGATTGCTCCTTCATTAAAGATGTGGCCCAGGAGGTTGTCTGAAAAACAAATTACTTCTTCTGCATTTTCGAGATTTAGAAAGAAAACTCAGTGGGTTTTTAAAAGCTGTTAAAATGATACAGCTTCAGCTCATACAGAAATATTTACTAATTAAATTTAAAGGGCCTTGAAACTAAAAGATTTACTAGAAACCATTAAATTCCCAAAACATCCAAATTTTCACTTTTATCCTTAGGTGATTGTGGAAACAGGGCTTTCATTCATTAGTCTAAAGTATTTTCAGCAGTGTTTGCAAACTAGCAAATAAATATATGTAGACACACTTACAGAGGGCTTGAAGCTGTTTTATGATATCATTACCTGCAATTCCTTTCTATTTCTACTGGTGAACTAATTAGCATTCTCACATAGATATTCATCAATTCTTGATTTGGAGAGACAGATAAGCATATAAGAAACAGAAGATAAATATTTGCATGTAAAACTTCTGCTTTGTCAGCACTAGGATCCTGGCTGTATTAATTTTCCAGTAACATTGTAGTCTACAGAGGCTTTATCAGGATGGTTTGTATATTGAGGTTAAAGCCTTTGCAAATGAGTTTACATTTACATCTTCTACATAGTGGGAGCCTTTAAACCATTCTTTTTTTAAAAAATTGGGTAATAGGTATTGTATATCTCAAAATAGCTATGAGAAAGGATTTGAATGTTCCCACTACAAAGAAATGACAAATGTTTGAGGTGGTATGTTAATTACCCCAACTTGAGCATTATATAATATATACATGTATCTAAACATCACCTTGTACTGCATAAATATTTGTAATTAGTGTGTGCCAATTTAAAATATAGAATAAATTTTTCTAAATATTAGGCAATAGCCAGCATGATTCTATAGTATTTGAATTGAAATTATATGAAATGATTTATCAATTATTATGCTTAATTTGTATTTAATCACAGTAGCATGATGAATTAAAGGCTGGGTAATAGAAGTATAATAAATTATTCACCTAGCCAGAATTTATTTTTATTTAGACAGAATTCAGTAAAGGCTTACCTGTTCTTATTCATGCTAGACATAGGAAACTTGGCTATATTGTTAAAATAAATTCTATCACCATTTTTCCTTCATGCACATTTTCAAAACTATAGAGGTATGATTTATTTAACTTGTACCTGTATGATGTTTACAAGATGTTTTCTTGATAACTAAAGCCAAATTTTAGAAATGCTATATACAAGTTAATTTATTTTACATTAGGCCTAAATATAAATGAATATGATTCATAGTTTAACAGAAGAATTCTGATAAGCATTTCCATGTAATCATCCCCATATAGCTGGTGTTACTATTGTTTATTGTGATTAAGACAATCATTATTTTATGGTCCTAGCTGTACTGTGCAAATGTTCCTGGTCTGCTAACCCCTGATATTTTCTGTACTGAAGAGTTTATTCTTGCTTCAGGTCCTTTAGGATTAATCACATAATAATTTTTGTTCGTTAATAGACTTACTCAAAGAAAAGTCACGTCATGTTGCATTTTTTTGTTTTCTGTTGAAGGCTTTTCTTCCCTCCAAAGTTTTCTGCTAAATGTCCACTGTCGGTTTTTAACAGAAACAGTTAACAAACGTGACAGTTCTGTGCCGGCATTCTCTCTGTTGTGTCTTTCTCAGTAGCTTAGTGGTGCTTTTTCTTCTCCACCATGATGATTATAATTACTGAATTTATTTTCTTCACAGAAAGAGTCTTTTCCTCACTGAAATGACACTGGAAAAAAAAACAAACCAGGTTTTTGTTTGTGGCACAGTTCCACATCCCTGCCTCTATGTGACAAGTCTTTTGTCTTCATGTTAGGCACCCACTAGAAGCCACACGTTGTTCCTGAGGACACAGCAACAAAGAAAGATCAAAGCCCCGGCCCTCAGCACGCTTCCAGTGTGGAAGCAATTAAGCATTCCTCTGGCAGCAATATTTCTGGAGCATTCTTATCTAGATATTTTGGTAACATATCAAGAAAACTGAAGAAATGTCTTCAAATGGGCACACTAAGATTTTAAATCCTGGAATTAGACTGTATACTCTAAATTATACACCCATGAACATACACCTGGATTCAATCAAAGAGAATCAAGTTTTTGATTCATTGACAAATATTTCTAAATGCTTTTAAAGAACACATAATATGGAATTGTTTTTATCAATATTTATACAGTATATTATTCTAGTGTTCACCAAATATTCTACATATTCATTCTTCCTCTAGTAATTGTTCACTTAGATAAGATTTCTCTAGCAGTTTTTCTTGGTGCTATTGTTGACCACTCTAGAGAACTGCTGTAGTCATTTATTTCATTATATTTGTCCAAGGAATCTCAAAGAGTTTCACATTTGTTTTCTCTGAATATGTCAAATAATTTGGTCAGAATTGATATCTCCAAAGTCTAGTATGAAAACCACTAGTTTCAGGCAATGCAGAAATGATCTGCAAAATAAAAAGTTTTCTTTGGGCTTTTTTATTTTCCAGTATAAGAATATTTTCTTTTATTTGTTGACCCATGCAACTTGACCTTTTCTTGCTTACTGTTTATAATTACAAAAACTCTGATATTACATTGGCAAATGTTGGCTGACACTTTTACATTAATTTTAAAAGCTCACTTGTCGTTTTATTTTTAGTCCTTTTCTCCAGAAGCTCTGTGTATGGCTAAATCTGATGGTGGTGTCTGGAGTGTGAAAGAGGTTCAAATAAGTCATCCAAAGTAAACTACTGTTCTTAAAATAAGATTATCCCATTTCTACATACCATTCATTTATTCCTTTTTTAAAAAGAGGCTGCAAAGATTTTACTTTTATTTTAATAAACAAGTGGACTCCACTGAAAAAGCTTGAACAATCCAAAGCAATAGCTATATGGCAATTTAATGTATTTTGTCGATTTCCAACAAACAGCAATTTGGGGAACTTCTATATTCAATAGTAGAAAAGATGCAATGTTTATTTTGCACCTTTGAGTTCATATTAATATCTGCTGACAAGAGAAGAGATAGCTTTTGCTAAGAGAAAACAGCTATATGAAAGTGAGAGTTAATGCTGAAGGTCTCATATGCAAACATGTTGATAACAAAGCAAATATTCAATACATAGTAGAAATGAAGAATTCAAGATGACTCAGAATCACAAATTCAGAACCAGTTAGGAAGGTTATAGGTCATTGTTTAGCACCAAATGTGCTCTACTGCATAAAAATTGAGGGAAAAATGCTTAGTTTCATATCCTAAACTATAATCTTCCCAAGAATTGGAAAATATATATTTATCTTATTTATAGACATCAAGAGTAATGGAGTATTTTTATCAAACACTACAAAAACATGCAAAAAAAACCACCTAACATATGTTCTCTGTTGCTTCTTCTCTTTGGCAAGTATTTGAATAGGTCAGATATAAAACATGACAAGGGAAAATTCATTTGTCAAATAAAATTGAGTGATATTTACAAAAATATTAGAAAGCATAGAGTATGTTTTCAAGAAAACTACTAATCAAATAATGTACAAATATAATTGGACAGATATAGAGCTACAAATGAGTAAGTTAAGTAATAGATACGAAATACTATGACAGAGTGTGGGGCATTTTATGTGCTAGAGATTAGAGAAAGCTTACAAAAGGAGTCCAATAACCTGGAATGATAAAATAATTTGGTATGCAAAAATGGGAGAGGCTTATGGAAATCCGTGCAGCACAGCCCCTAGAGGGGAGGGCATGGGAGTGTTACAGAACACTGAGTACAAATTGACTGAAATAGATTATTTGTAAAGAGGAATAATAAGACAAAAAGTTGAAGTTGAGAAGTTGAACATTACAGACAAAGCTGTACATTGCTAAGAGATAACATAGCTATATGAAAGTAAGAGTTAATGCCGAAGGTCTCATATGCAAGCCTGTTGATACAAAGGAATGTTACACCAACTGCTAGGTTTAAAAGTTTATATTTTATTTTTATTTTTAAGGAAAATTAAGAATACTTTAATTTTTAAAGTGAGAATCTTCTGACAGCACAGATTAAAGTTCGTTGAAACGGGGGCCTGTTCTGGAATAGTTATATGAAGGCGATTTGAAAGATGCATGCATGTTTAGTTTTGAAATATTTTCCTTTTAAAAATGTGTCTATATTATGTTTATTGAATGTAACAGAAAAGATAAAGGAAGCGTGGAATTAGCCATGGTTTTCAAATGTAAAGAGTAAAGTCAGTGTCACTTACTTGAAATTGGATGGCAAACTTCAGACCTGTATTTTTTCAAATACAAACTAATATGCAAAAGAAGGGTGTGTAGTCTGACTGAATCCATGCATTCTAAAAATTACCTTTTTCTAATTAACGTATTGGGAAAATGGAAAAGTGTTCAGTATTTAAAGACTAAAAGTATGTTTAAATTAACTATCACATACTAAGATTCTTCATTTTAGGAGACTGTGGAGTCTAATGTGACAAAACCACTATTATTAAACCATACTATTTTAATTATTTGCCTATTTATTAATTTTGAGAAAGGAAAGGTTTGAGAGGAATTAGCAGATGCATGTTTCATGAAAGCTTAGGAATTTATAAAGTTTGAGCAAAAATCAGTCATATATGATAGATTCCAGCAACAGCAACCTTTATTAAATATGAAGCTGGATTTTTGTTTTAACATTCCCTCCAAAACTAGAGAGAGTATCTAGGCAAGTTCGAATCTCTGAATTATACTTAATTATTAAATATCCAAAAAACTTAAAACAAATGACATCTATTAACTCATAAATGATGGGCATTTTTGTTATATTTGGAACATATACAAAAGTGGCTAGGTAATCAGCATAGGTCAGATAAATATTAATTTATACTGATAATTATTTCTAGCTAATGGAAAATCTCTTCAGAAATCCGTAACTGTTGGGAACATGTAAGTATCCTACCTAGATTGAAATCAGCTGACACCATCAAAAGACCATATGCTTCTGTGTTCACACAGTATTTAAAACTTTGCAAAGCCAGCTGGCTTTATTTCATAATCTAATTACAAATGAAAATGTTCAGCTAAATATTGCAATGCTTGCCAAAACTTACTTTAAATATCCTCATCTTCCTTAAGCTCCTTGTTATTGAATTTTCATGTTTCATTTCTCCTATCCTTATACTTGTTTTTCAATATTAATTTTTAATAAAATATTATTTACTTCACCTAAAGTATTTTGTTCTGCCTAATAAATTACTGTGGATGTTATGCAGGTGATCCAGTGAAGTAATATTAGGAAAGTAGGTTATTTATGTATAAGAAGCAAGGAAAGAGAGGAAGTTCCACATTCTAACATGTCATTACAATGTAAAAACATAATATTCATTTCAGTAATGTAACAACAAAAGCTCATTTGACAATAAATAAATGTATACAATAGAACTTTTATGCTACTAATGCATATTCTCTTCACAATACTCATAAAGCAATACAAGCCTTGGATAAATGCAGAGCCTCTTGTTTGATAGATGTAACTGTTATCCAATCCTTTCTGTATAGTTACATTTACTTTGGGTTTAATATTATGCACTGCTTTTTAAAATTTGTAAAATTCAACATTTTCGGCCCATGTGTTATAATTCCATGAGTTTCTTTAAAAATTACCTTTGGCTATGGGGAGAAAAGGTATTTAATTAATATCAAAATAAATGGGTTTTTGGTTTTATTCTTTTTAATATTTGAAAACATTTCCTTTTTTCACACACACACACACAAAATTTTGAAATGACCCTAGATCCTTAATATATTCACACCATAGGAAGAAAAATGCTTTTATGCACTAAAGTCATGCATAATTTATTTATGTAAAGAAAAGGACCATGTGGGTGCAGCAAATTAACATGGCACATGTATACCTATGTAACAAAGCTGCACGTTCTGCACATGCATCCCAGAACTTAAAGTATAATAACAAAAATAAGTACATAAAAATAAAATCCCAGAATGTGGTTTAAAAAAGGACCACCAACAGCATTTATGAAATAAATGAAAATGTTTTAATGGGATATGAAAATGTTTACTTTATTAAATACAAAATTACATTTTCATGACTTTAGAATTGCTCATTTTAGGTTATTCAATTACAGAGCCTTGAATAGGGAACTCTTTTTGGAGCTATTGTACAAATTTTTAAAATCTGAAGTTGCTTGCTGTAATTTATGGGAGAAGTTTTCACATTTTCAGAATTAGAGAGAAGTGCCCACTCTGCCTTTTTAGAACATTTTTTTCCTAAAGTCCTTCTTTTATTTTGTTTTATCTCCTGATACTCAAAACCAAAATATATTCTAGATTATCAAAAGCACTTTTTTATGGTCAATGAAGATAGACACATAGCTCAGAAACTGGCGTAAGCTGCCTCTTAAACATCTCTTCAGTTACTCAACTTTCCCCATTCCCAGGTACAACCCAAATGGGCTATTCACCATTCTTATCACATTCCTTGCATTTTCACATCTACACTTATTTTTAGATCTGGGATACTCTCTTGTCATTAGTCCAAAAGACTGCACGTCCATTTATACTTCATCCAAAATATTTCTTTCATAAATAAAGCATTTCCTATGTTATTCATTTCACCTCCAATAATTTCTCATTTCTCTGAATACAGCTCTTTTGTCTATACAACTCACTTTTGAATTTGTTTTACTCTATTTGTTATTGTCTGAACTATATCTTATTTACCTGACTACACGTCCATGAACTGAGGATTCATATTTAATATTGTCTTCTATATCTTCCTTTTTTCCCTAATATAACGCTTTATGCAGTAAAATTCTGTTACTTAATTGTGCAGTCTAAATTTTGGTGATAAGCTTTACTGTTCCAAATATACTTACGTGTCTATCCCCCTCCCTACATTTCAGGGTCATTAGGTATAGGAGGAGTGGTTTATCTTTTTTATATTACCAGAGAATATGTGAGGCTGTCCCTTAGCATCTAGGCACCCACGTTATGGTCAAGGAACTGTTCACGAAAACTTTTGGCCTTATTTCCTCATAACCCACTTCTAAAAAAGATTAATTATATAAAATGATTATTTGATAATTGAGACATTATGAACACATATTTTACCTACACATGTAAAATACATAATTATATAATTACATATATACTATTACATAATATCAAATGTGTATGTAAAATTATTTATATAAAAACATATAAAATTATTCTGGATAGAAAATAGGCTTAGACAGGAAAACCAAACTAATTTGGTGAGGTCTCAAATCCCTTTCCAGAAAATGTTTTATAATTTTCTGAATTTTAATTTAAGCAGCATTATCCTGGTAATATCTTAAACCCAAACAAAAGCCCAAATAAATTTAACTAGAGTATAATATGTAATGACATTTAAACTATAAAATATTGTAAGCTATAAAAATATTACAAACTATAAAAATATGGGTTAGTATTATTTCCTACTTATCTTTTGTTTAAGCCTTAAATAGGAGGATAATATTACCATTATGGTAGGAACAATGTGTTCTGTAACAAAAATAGGACTCAAAATATTCATGACGTCTATTTTCTTCTTCCAAATCACTTTATACTTGAAAGATTTAGTTATGAATGAGAGGTTTAGGTAGACAGTCTTAGGATCAGAGAAGATGAGTCTTTCTTTCAAATTCTAATTTTGCTGCTTAAGATTAATAATCAGTTTGAACCTCCCTTTGTTCACCTGGAAAATGGAAGTGAAACCACCTGGCATGGTTTCAGTAAAGACTAAAGACATGTAAAACACACCAAGCTCTATGCTTGCTTCATAAGAGACATTTAACAAGTGGAAACTCTTATTACCATCTGCATTCTCTTGAGGGTAACTACATTATTTCCACCTCTATTTTTCAGCATGCTAAATATTATCTACCATATATTTTTTCTTGTCTCAGGTGATACTAATGATGAAATCTAATTCATCGGCATGTCAATTTTATCTCTTGAGGTCTTTTTCACATTGTGGTATTTCCAACTTCATAGTCTGCAAAGTGCAAGCTTCCAAATCAAATCCACTTTGTTCTGATTTAGCATATTGAATTTTTTCTGTAGAATGGCTAGATCCAAATAGTCTATTTGGGCCCCAGCGTCACATAATATACTCATGTAATAAACCTGCACACGTACCCACTGAATTCAGAATTAAAGTTGAAGTTATAAAAACAAAAAATAAGTATTATAGGATATATTAGTCTGTTTTCACACTGCTATAAAGACACTATCTGAGATGGGGTAATTTATGAAGAAAGGAGGTGTTATTGACTCACAGTTCCACATGGCTGGGGAGGGCTCAGGAAACTTACAGCCACGGCAGAAGTCCAAGGGGGAGCCAGCACCTTCTTCACAGGGCAGCGGCAGTGATAGGGAGAGCAAGCAAAGGACTTTAAAACCACCATCAGCTCTCTTGAGGATTCACTCACTCTTATGAGAACAACATGAGGGAAATCGCCCCCAGGATCGAATCCTCTCCTACCAAGTCCCTCCCCTGACACGTGGGGATTAACATTCGAGATGAGAGTTCGGTGGAGACACAGCCAAACCGTATCATAGGGTAATGACTGATTTAAAGGTTTTATTCAGCTTCCAAATATCAATACCTTTATACGTCAGGCACTGTAGTAAGCAGTGGGGACAGGTATGAAAACCACTAAACTCTCACCTTGCAAAGACTGAATCTCTCAAGTCTTATTTGCAAGAAAGGCAGAAAAGTGTGTGTGTGTGTGCGCGTGTGTATTTATATATAGAAAGTATGAGCAACATATCATAAGGACAAAAAATGAAGAGACACATAGGACTATATACTATGGTTCTGGTGAAGGAGGGAATAAAGAAGTTGATACCCAAAGGCCATAGATTGGGCAAGAAGGATTAGAGACTTCCTCAGTACAGTTAGTTCTGAACCAGTAATAGGATTTTCAACCAGATGCTGTAGCAATGAAATTTAAATGACAATCTAAAAGATAATCTAAAAATAATAAAACAATCTGGAAATAACATTAACTTTCTCTTCTAGCATCTAAATCCAGAGTAATTGTGCCTTAGATTGCAGAAGAGTTTAAATTAATTTAGTGCAGTGATGTGAAATAGGCTGTCTTTACTTTTATTTCCCCAATTCAATGTAAGAAGAGTATAAATCTATAGTAAGTCCTTTTACAACTGTGATGTAAGTACACTCATTTATGTAGTTTCAGTACTTGATAAGTAATCAAAACATCCTTTTCTAAGAAATAAAGTCTTACAATATATGTATAGTATGTGATTATATAAACATATTTTTATACTTGTATTTGAAATAAAGCAATTTTTAAATCAAATTTTCTTTTTTTCTCTACCTCTCGGCTCCAGTGATCCTCCTACCTCAGCCTCCCAAGTAGCTAGGACTACAGCCACATGACACCACACTCAGCTAATTTTTGTATTATTTTGTAGAGATGGGGTTTCGACATGTTGCCCAGGCTGATCTCAAACACCTGGGCTCAAGCAACCTGCCCTCCTTGGCTTCCCAAAGTGCTGGGATTATAGCTCACCACACCAAGCCTTAAAGCAAAATTTCTATATTCAGATTTATCTATACAGGAGGTCCCCCCAGCACACACACACACACACACACACACGCGCGCGCACACAAACATATTCAATTTGTTTCTTCTATCTGGTCTTGGTTGTCGTCAAATCATACATTCTCTCATCTGGATGTGTACCTCTTAGTATTTTCCTTCTTCAATTCTATGAATAGATTTATGTTTATATAGCTAAACAAATATTTGGTGAATGGATGCAAAATAGTGAAAGTGGTTATGTTTATCAATCACCTACAGAGTTAGATGCTGCAGGAGGAGGTCATAGATGACATGACAGGTTAAAGCAGTTGCCTAGAAATTATGTAGCAACGTTGAAAGCTGTAAGTAGAATAAAGGAAGTCAAGATGGGTTTAGAAGAGGGCAGTGTCACTGGAAGCAAAGAGGTATTTTTGCCTGATCTTGTCATTTTCGTTGTGCAGATTTTATCTACATAAACAAAAACAGGAAGATAAAATTACTTTGAATCTGATGTCGCCTCCCACCCCATCCATCATTCTGCAAAATATGATTCAGTGAGGGAATGGACCTTTAGTTGCTACATCTTTGTAACAACAAACACTGTGCAGGTTTGAATGGCAGACCTGGTTTTGATTCCATCCTATCAGGGATGTGGATATCAGACAGGTGTACACAGTTTTCTTTTCTTTGTACTGGCAGGTGGTGTCACTAAAGTGAGAGGTGCCCTTCCAATATGTTCAACCAAAAACCTTTGTCAGCTAAGCAGATGGCAAAGCTCATCTACTATGCTGACAGTTTGCAGATAAATGGAAGTCTTACTTGGCTAATCCATGAACTGCTGAAAAGCAGGATCAAAAATTAAAAAAAAAAAATCCATGGGTTACAAAAGAATTAGGGAAGTTCTTATTTAGAAATAGCTTAAGACCTTGTCTATTAGTGTTGACAAGGCTTAAACTTAGAAGGCCTCAATTAATTAAACTAAAGAAATCAAACACAAAAGTAAAGTTACTAGCAATAAAACTAATGGCCTATTTTCAGTAAAGCAAAATTTAAAATCAAAATAGATTCAGCTAAATAGAGTATAGAACTGTAAATGAATAGAAAATATTTATTTAAAATTAAAAATAAAAAGTGGAGGGTCAACTTATTTCAGCTCCTAGTGTGTTGAAATTTGCATTAGCATTATTTTAAAAGTCATAATTTTGCTTTTGCAATTTTATAGTGTTGAAAATATTTCAAGTCCATACACATGATGCAACTATATTTACCTTATTATTTTGAGATTTTTGAATGTTTTATATTCCCCTACACTAATACCTTTCATTTTCTTCCTTTTCATGCCTTAATTTTAAATGTGTAGCCACTGTTTAATTATTTTTATCATCTCATTTTCTTTTCAAGTATGCAAATTCCCTAATAGCATCAAACATCTAACTTTTTTCTAATTCCTCCTTGGATAAAATGTAGACTCCTGGGAGCAGGTGATGCCTCTTTTCTTTCCATTTTTCTAGCTCCTGGTGATGTCTTTCAGGTGTAGATATTTTTTCCCTCCCCTTCCTTCTTATTGAAAAAGTATTCACATCAGGCTAAGGCTAGCGTTTGTTAATGGCTTCTGAATTTTACATTAAAAGCAAGTGTATAATTCCAGATTTCACTGCATACATTTACCTATAAAGCACCCATGTGGAACCCTTGCGCTTCTCTTATCTTTAAATCTTTTAGGCAGAAAAAGATTAATGAACCTAACATTTCTCTCTCACACAGGGGTGAAATGGACTGTTATAAAATCTTCATGGGAGCCTGTCTGATTTATGAGAAGAAGGAAAATCCACTCCGTTAAAGGCACAAGGCTTCGGAGTGTTGTCTAAAACCATTTAACCTCTGGGTTATCCCTGCCAAGAAGACCTGGGAGGAGCACCAAACCACTGCCCACAAGCAGACATTACTCTGAGATAATTGAAAGGGGCACTTACTGGTTTCTTTTCCCCTGGCCTTGTTTTGAACAGAAAAAGACAGCTGCTATCAACATAGTACTAGGTGAAGAGGGCCAAAACGTCTTCTTAACCAAAAAATAACTATCAAAGTCCTGTTTTGTTTTCACAAATTCTGACCTCATTAGCCCTCTCGGTTTCCTTCAGTGCTCTTTTGCTAGCCTAATATGTTATTTAAGTTCAAAAGGATAAAGCATTTTCTATCAAATTAGCTGAGATGGATTTAACCAAGTATTAATATCTCTTACTACCATCTGCAGAAGAACCTTGGCGAACTAAAATAAGAGCTTGTCATATAAATAAGAAGTTTCTAAGAGTACTGAACTTTTTCAGGGGCAAATGTTCTAATTTCTAATCCAGGAAAACTTGAGGTGAGCGAATAAGGTTAGAAGTACTTAATAGAGATGGAGTACTGAATTTTGCAGAGAGCTGAGTGCTTCCATTATTTAGTGACAACTTAGGATGTTGCATCCTCTTTAAAAAGAAGTGAGCAAATATGATCATAGCCTCTAATTCTCCTAGGAAAGAGAAAGAAGAAGATTTTACATATACTTAAAGTGAAAAAAAATCATATTATTTCGCTTCTCCCCTGTATTAGTCTGTTCTCACACTGCTAATGAAGACATACCCAAAACTGGGTAATATAAAAAGGAAAGAGATTTAATGAACTCACAATGCCACATGGCTGAGGAGGCCTCACAATAATGGCAGAAGGCAAAGGAAAAACAAGGCAAGTCTTACATGCCAGCAGGCAAACAAGCTTGTGCAGGGGAACTCACATTTATAAAACCATCAGATCTCGTGAGACTTATGCCCTACCCTGAGAACAGCATGGAAAACACCCACCCCCATGATTCAGTTAACTTCACCTGGCCCTGCCCTTGACACGTGGGGATTATTACAATTCAAGATGAGATTTGCCTGGGGACACAGCCAAACCCTATCATCCCCTTTCAACATACCCATATTAAATATCACCTGTTTATGGCAAAGGGCAATTGTACTCCCCATTGCAACTAGACTTTACTAAACTATCAGATATGCGAATGCAGGGAGGGTAGGGACGCAGAGGAGGTGCTGAGCAAGGAGTTGGGGTAGGGGGAGCCAGAAAATTCACTAAGCCTCATCAAACACGTGGAAAGGTCTCCTTTTTTGACCCATAGCATCTAGGGCAAAATTACCTCCTAGAAAAATTACATCCCACTCTTTACTCTGCGTGTAGTGATTGTTTATTTAGCGTTAAATCATGCAAGGTAGCTTAAGAATACATTAACTTTAGTGAGAACTGAAAGGAATTGCTTGTTCAACCAAGGGAATTATTTCTGGGGGAAAAAACTGATAGTTTTCTTAAATTTTCTATTTGCTGAGAACTTTAATTATGTTTTAGTCAATTGTCAGCATTCTTTCATCCAGATTTTTAAGCACAGTTTAAAGATAACAGAATACTTATCTCACAGTACTGACATTTTGAGAATCTTAGTTTTATGCATGGAGATGTTAGGCTAGATTTAAATGTAAGGCAGTTTTCAGTAGAAAACATGACCATTCATAGTTCATCTTGAATCACAGGGGGATTGGCCATGCATGGAATTGTTACATTGACCTGAAGACTCTGTATTAATCTCTCCTTTCAGACTGAGATACTCAGGAAATATGTAGCTATACATGCAAAGAGTTATACTTGCTTTATTATTATTATTATATTTTAAATTTCAACTAACATCCATTCCTCTAGGCATTGTACTAGGAGTTAGAGAGATAAAAATAAACAAAAAGGCCTCTGTCCTTGAATAGCCTCACATTCTAAAGGACAAGCTGAGCGTGTTAAGATATAATTTTAAACCAGTAACATAAAGGACTTATCTGCAAAATGATAGAATTGCTAAGAAAATGAAAAGGCTAATTGTGCCTAAGAGGAATAACATGAAAGGCAAGTAATGTCTATTTTCTGCGCTTATTCGAGGAAAGGTTCTTGGACAGGGATGGAATATAGACAAAGGGTTAAAAGTGTTACTATTTATTCAAAAAGATGCTTATGGCTAAATTAGAAAAATAACTACTTGGTGAAATGGAGACTGGAATAGTGTGACCAATAACTGCAACATTTATCTCCAGGACACAGGTGGAGAAAGACACAATAGCAGATGCACCCTGGAATTTAGAGAAAGAAGAGTATAAAAGGTTTAGAGAGAAACGTACTCTGCACAAAGTCCTCAGCCAAATCTTATTGGATGGGTAGGGGCTGGGCTGTGAAATGAGTGAAGGCCGTTGCTACACACTCAGGGGATCAGGCGGGAGATGGGAAAGAGCAGAGCCCGTGCTGAGCCTGCTGCAAAGCTAAGTTTGTTAGGAAACAAGTCTTAACGTGTAGGAGGGGCTTGGTTGAGAGGTCACGAAATACGTTCACGTGTGCCAGGCCCTGGAACTTTCACACCATCTAATAGGCAGCCAAGAGCTGTAGAGGAGATTTAAGCAGGCTGTGGCCAGTCAGTTATATCCAAGGTTGATCACACCACAGGAAGTATGCTTTCAAATGGGGAATGATGCAAAGCAGCACTCCCAGAGGAAAGATCTGTGCTGAAGTCTAAATTTTTTATTTTATTATTATTAGTAGTAGTATTATTTATTTATTTATTTATTTATTTATTTATTTATTTATTTATTTTTGATGACGGCTCGCTCTGTCACCCAGGCTGGAGTGCAGTGGTGCCATCTCAGCTCAATGCAACATCCACCTCCCTGGTACAAGCGATTCTCCTGCCTCAGCCTCCCCAGCAGCTGGGACTACAGGCGCAGGCCACCATGCCTGGCTCTTTTTTGTAGTTTTAATAGAGATGTGGTTTCACCTTGTTTGGCCAGAATGGTCTCAAATTCCTGGCCTCAAGTGATCCACAGGCCTCAGCCTCCCAAAGTGCTGGGATTACAGGTGTGAGTCACCGCCCCCATCCTGAAGTCTGATTTTTAAAACACTGTTAAAAGCTTTTGTCAGGGGAAAATTTTACCCTAAAGAATGTGCACCTTCTCAAGAGTGACTCTCTCTATTTGTTTCTCCTATTGGTGGCATTTTAATAGTTTGAATCATACATTGTCTTAGGTGTAAGCATAAAGTGGAAAGTGTTCATAAAACAGTCTTATGGATTAATACACCCTGCCTTAGTGTGTCCTTTAAGGAAACTGTATCTAAAGAGCCCATACCGGCCCAAAGTGACAGAATTATGTGTGTGTATTTTAGAGAAAAACTCATCATGGTAATAAAAAAAAATCAGAAACGGGGCATTTGTAAACTAACGCATTCTTATGGGTAACCAGAGGTCAATGAAGAAAAAGCAAAAGTTTCTGTTTATGTCCAGGTTTCAACTAGAATAAATCATTAAATAACAGTTTTATTAATATTAATAACTTTATTAATGTTATTAATACAAATAATACTAACAATTTGATTTATTGAACTTATGGGTAAGGCACTGTACGACCCTACTCATAGAATGTTCATTTCATACTTCCAGTAATTCAATGAAGTGGGTACTTTTATTTATACCCATTTTACAAATGAGGTTTTAAAGCTCCAAGAAGTTAAATAACTCATCTGTAACCAGTCAAATAGAAGTGGCTGAGCCTGCTCTTCCAACTCTCCAAACTGTATTTTAATCATGATAGTGGTGGCATCAATTAAGATGGAAATAGAGAAGGAAGAGTAACATTAGGGATGACAATGACTTCTGTTGGACAGGGAACATAGAGTTTTCAGTGCTGTATGAGGAGATGTGGCACCATGTGGCTATGCGGTAGAGAAACCTGACTGTAAGAGAATGAGACCCAGATGTCTACCTGTGACTTCCTGTCCTGGCCCCTCAGAAGGGCTTGTTCAGATCTAGAGTCTTGGTGCTGCTGATCTCTCTGCACATTTGTTCATGTGGTACCCTCTAAATTCCCCGCTCTCTATATCTCTCTCCTTCACCTGCCTCACTGTGACTCCTCTATGACTCTCCAGAGACCTCACTTCTTCACGAACTCTTCGTGATTAGTCAGGGCTAAGTGGCGTCCGGATTCTACAGAGTCACTGCACACTGCCATTTCATTCAGCACAGTCCTTCCCACATGGTAATCTGAGCTGTTCGCTTCTGTGTCTGTCTGCCTTTCATAGTGGATCATTAACCTCTGGAGGGCAGGAACTCTGACTTGAATACTTCTGATGGTCCCATATTGGCCTGTTTTCAGCATCTACACGAGTTCAAATAAACTTTTCTTAAAAAGAGAAGATGCAAGCTAGAGTGATAAAGCCTGGTTACCTATGTTAGGGAGATGATTTGGGACAGAGGCTACACTAAGATCTCATTTGTATAAGTTCAAATTACTAAAGGTTAGACTTTAATTTAAGAAAAGCATTCTGCTATTAGGGTGAATATATATATATGTGTGTGTATATCTATAATAGTGAGATATTATTAGACATTTTTAAGGAGAGGCATAATGACCAAGGTTTACAGATATTAATAAAAGAAATACTTCAATGGGTAGAAAATAGTTAGATTATATTACCTCTAATATACTCTTCTCGCTCCAAAATATCCTGTAATATTGGTTTGAAAAAGTGGAGTTGAGAGCAGACCCTTTGAGACTTACATTTCTAAGACTATCCTTACACTATTCCACAAAGAGGTCGCCTTCTGTGCCAGATGAATGAAAGCATGGAGTTTGGCTTAACACAAAGATTTATGGTCAGTTGTAGGCTGGCCTGGCTCTGTGGGTGGTGGTGATGGCCAAATACAGGGCAGAAATTGGAGGAGAGAGGATACGTTTATCTTAATCAAGACAGACAAGGTCCTCCAATGAAAATGGCAAGTAAAACCAGTAGTAATCTATAGCACATCAACAAGACAGGACAGAATCAAGGCATTCTTGGCAAACAAAAAGCTTTTCTTGACACAACATTTTCCCAAAACACTTCAGTGGAAGAATTGATCACTGACACAATGGAAATCCTTCAAATCCCAGGCAGCATTGTCATGGTGGATAGCAACAATAATCTGGATGGGTTAAAGGGTCTAAAGGTATAGCCCAAGAAATAACCTGCAAGAAACCCCAGAAATAGAACCTTCATGCACGCAGAAGGGACTTTGTTAGTGTCGAATGTTAATATAGACTCCTGGCCTTGCCTGCATGTTATACTTGGGCAAAACTGTGGGCACTGGCTGGGTAGGGCCAGAGCCCCTTCACACAGTATATGAGGTCCTCAGAAATATTAGCAATAGTCATGCTGCCAAGTCAACAACAACAAGAACTTAGCCCATACTATACCCTCCAGTACCTCTGCTCATCACTTCATATGATTATCACATTCACTCCTTCCAAAATTACATAACAATTTCCTATATTATGAGTGAAGAATGTGAGGATTTAAAAAGCGAAGTAACCAGACTGAGGATGTACAGCTACAGTTAGCAAATCTAAATTAAAAACAGAAAATCTGATTCAAGCTAGCACTCTTAGTTACAACAGTCAAATACTTCTCTGCGATCTGATTGAGAATGGCATATTTAAGTTACTATGACAGCAGACACAACAGGAATTGTATTGAAAATACTTAACAACAGGTAATGACGATCTTTTGCTCAGCGAGCTTCCACCAGCCCTGCCAAGGGCCTTGACTCTGCCAGTGAAGTCCTTTCAGGGCTACAAGGGGCCTGGTGGGCGAACGGTGATGGGCGCTGTTCCACAGGAGCCCTGTTAGTATCTTGGTGAGTTTCATGGTGGTCCATGGAAGTGCACATGAGGGGCTGCCAGGCTGAATGGGGGAGAAAGGTGGAGAACAGACAGGTGTCCCTCCAAAGTCCCCAGAGAAAACCAAGAGTAGAAATGCTAGGCAGGGAGTTTTGTTTTGTTTTGTTTTGTTTTGTTTGAGACGGAATCTCGCTCCGTCACCAGGCTGGAGTGCAGTGGGGTGATCTCGGTTCACTGCAACCTCCGCTTCCTGGGTTCAAGCAATTCTCCTGCCTCAGCTTCCTGAGTAGCTGGGATTACAGGTGCCCGCCACCACGCCTGGCTAATTTTTGTATTTTTAATAGAGACAAAATGGTTTCACCATGTTGGTCAGGCTGGTCTCAATCTCGTGACCTCGTGATCCACCAGCCTCGGCCTCCCAAAGTGCTGGGAATACAGGCGTGAGCCACTGCACACGGCCAGATATATCTCATATATCATCTATATGAGTCTGACTGAAATAGAAAATGACAAATTAGAACAGTAACCAGCTAGAAGTTGGTACAAGAGAAGGGATTGGTGCAGCAAGGGAAGCTGGTGGTGCTAGGTGGGTCAGGACAACAGCTATTCACCAATCAGTAAATATTTGAGCAACCAGTGCAGCTATCCTGCTGGGGTATAGGATGCCTCTCAAATATGTAGGCTATAGAGGGGAGCTCTGATGTGAATGTCTAGCTCTTCCTCGCAGAGGAACATGTGAAATCTCATAGCATGACGGTAGTTTTTAATGAGGTCATTCTCACCTGGGGACTGGGTACTCCTGGGAGTAACACCCAGGAGACCTATCTCTCTTCTGACAGGGTCACGAGTGGCTTTCTTCTCAGTTTGTCTAAAGTTCTGCTTTCTAGACTGTAGATTGGCTGACACCTGATTCTTTTGGTGCTCGTACTCTTGAGTTCTGCTTTTGTGCTTAGTCCACATACCACAGTATAGCTAAGGGTGCAGAGCTGTAAGTGAGCTGTACTAACCACTGGCTTCTTTCTGTATTTATTGCTGTAGTTACAACTCTACTCTTTTCAGGTTGGACATGTAACTTTGTATTTATACATACATAGCTGGCAGCCTTCTTGGCTGCAGATGTGGGGAGATTTAAATTCTGCTCTTTCTGCAGACTGAGGTGGAATTACCTTGAGGAAAGGGTAGCTTCTTATTTACAGTACAATCTAAAGACAGATTCTCTCATTACACAGAAACGTGACCAGCTCAAAACTTCCTATATTGCAACTTTAACACACCACCTGCCCCCACATCTGCAGTAGCCCAGAGGTTTTTCCATTTAAATGTATCGCGATGCTCACATTCTGCTGCGCGCCACAATAGCAGGTCATTATTAGCCCTGAATCCCCCCTCTGGCACAGCAGTTGGAAAGGCTCCAAGTGCCCCTTCGGAGCCGTCCACCACACTTGTATGGTTTGTCTCAGCATTGAACAACTTTTAATCTTCATTCCAGTGCTTGGATTGATATAATTTAATGTTCTTGCTCTAATAATAAATGCTCATTCCGGTCTATGACGCGAACAGCCATCTTGTTTTGGCTCTGTCTGTTCTTCAGCTGGTTTACTCTCTCCTCTCGTTTTCTTTTCTTTTCTTTTCTTTTCTTTTTTATCAGAAATTAATAGTTATTCTTTTATCTTATTTGGAAATAATCCAGTTTATGAACATTTATTATTTAATTCAAAATAACATAGTTTTAACATCTGAAATTACATGAAAAGTTCATTTATACACATTTATACCATTTACATTCACCTAACTTATTTATTTTAAACAATTATACCAGATTGCTCATGAAACTGAGATATTAAACAAAGCTAGTCCCCATTTCAAGTTGATTCTCTGTTAACTATTTTTGTAGCCTGTGAATATCAGGTGTTCATCACTCAAGTAAGAACCTGAAATATATGGGTATTTTGCCAGTAACTCAGAAAATACAGCTGTGTTTCTTAAACCAACAATATTAGTCTTCTTTTTTAAAGAGCTACGCAAACAAAAACTATTTTGCTATTAAGCTGAATTTATTTTATTTTATCTATTTTTTGAGATGGAGTTTCACGCTTTCACCCAGGCTGGAGTGAAGTGGCATGATCTCGGCTCACAGCAACCTCCGCCCCCCGGCTTCCACTGATTCCCCTGACACAGCCTCCCGAGTAGCTGGGATTATAGGAGGCCACCACCATGCCTGGCTAATTTTTGTATTTTTAATAGAGACGGTGTTTCACCATGTTAGCCAGGCTGGTCCTGAACTCCCGACCTCAGGTGATCCACCTGCCTTGGCCTCCCAAAGTGCTAGGATTACAGGTATGATCAACTGCACGTGGCCTAAGCTGAATTTATAGTTTTATGACTGTAAAACATCTAACAGAGATCAATGTAATCCTGTCTAACCAGCAAACCCAGGCAAAAAATGTGTTTTTATTTTCTTTTGCTAACAGTAGTTTCTAACCATCAGTTTTTCCTCTCATTTTCTTCACCTTGGATTTTCTATTTAGGACTCTCCTTTTACTCCCTTCTCTGTTTTTCCTTTTTTTTTTTTTTTTTTTTTTTGGTTATTTTTGTTTTTAATATTTCTTTTGTAAGATCTGTGCCTGCTAATATTTCATTGCAAGTCTCACTTCCGGGAATCCACAGTACTGAAATTTTAACTCTTTCTTACTTAAGAATATATTTAAGATTCTCTGTTGATATTTTAACACAGAGATAACGAGCCTTTTAATCTGACAGTAGGTAGCACAAGTCATCGTCTTGTTTTGGAGGGGATGTATTTTTATCAAGGCCTGATTGAACAGGGATTTGGCCCATCTTCAGGGTACCAGGAAAAGCAGACCGAAGGTGTCTCTCACTGTAATCCCCCCACCCCTCAACCATGAACCCAGAACCAGCCATATTTCGTTCACTTCAGAAGGATGTGTGTACTTTATGCCATATGCAAAATTTTAGGAGGTGTTTAGGAACTGTTTATAGACAAGGTCTCCATGTCTTTTGATTCGTAGAAGCCAGTTCATTTATTCCCAATAACTACTGGCTGTTAAGAGAACCACTTAGAAATAGCTGTGTGGGGAGCACACTGCCTCCACCTTCTTCAGTGTTCCTCCCCCAGAACCTCCCACGTGACCATGTCTACACAGTAGAGAATAAGTCCAAATGCTTTGCCAGCAGTGGTTCTATGGCTGAACCCTCAACACAGCCACACTCCAAAAAAGTTAGACCTCTACATGTGAAAAAGATTTCTGAAAGTTTGAGAGGCATTTAGGTTTTATAGAACACTCACAGAGTCAGCAAGTTATAAAACACTTATTGTGACATGTGGTCTTAAATTTGACCAAAGAGGGAAGAAAATGACAGGTTGCTCTCTAAGAGGCAATTCTTTGGCCAGCAGGACAAAACCTTCTTCCAGCTTCTGTTCTGCTGACTATAATTAATGATGTATTAGTTTGCAGCCTCCCAAAGTGCTGCATGACAGATGAGAAATTAGGCAGGAGGAAAGAGAATGAGGGCTCCCCGTACACCTGCCATTGCTCCAACGAGTCGTGTGGGATGCCCCTTTTCAGCCAGGGTGGATGAATCAAGATTCACTCCAATGGTGGTGCAGTTAAATGAGGTAAACTAAATTATATTTGGCTTTCAGCTTTTGAATCCTAGCCTGTGTCTCCCTAAAACACTGGGGTTTATTTCAATAACAGAGCATGACGGTAGTTTATAATGAGGTCATTCTCACCTGGAGACTGTGCACTCCCAGGAGTAATACCCAGGAGATGGCTATTGTGATGGTTTATTATTCAAAGTTCTACAGATCACTGAGTAAATTAGAGCCCCCATTAGCCATTGACACAAAATCCTGGGAATTGAACACATTTCCAGAATATAGTTTCCTGTATCAGCCCAGACCTCTTGAGACTATAGTTCACAACTCCCCAGGATGATCTCAGCCCCTTTAAAAAGCCAGAAGATCAAACACCACTTAGAGGTTATGATTCATTCTGGCCGAGTATAGTGGCTCACACTTGTAATCCCAACACTTTGGGAGGCCTGAGGGATCACCTGAGGTCAGGAGTTTGAGATCAGCCTGGCCAACATGGCAAAACCCTGTCTCTACTAAAAATGCAAAAATTATCTGCACATGGTTGCGGTCTCCTGTAACCCCAGCTATTTGTGAGTCTGAGGCAGGAGAATTGCCTGGATGACAGAGCAAAACTCTGTCTCCCAAAAAAAAAAAAAAAAAAAAAAAAAAGGTTACAATTCATTCATTTTAGTTTGATGCAACTAACATGGGATAATTTAACAGACTAACAATAAAAAACTAAGCAAATTATGACTCTAATAAATCAAATTCCCATCTAATTCTGCAGTCAGGACCCCAAAATTTTATGAAGGGTAATTTATTCTGACTTCAAAAGGAAATGTATAATACAAACTAAAAAAAAAGTAACATGTTCTTAATTCAGGGTTCCCTTTGGTTTTCTAACCTTATGAACACTGGAACATTCTAGCTACGAAAATCTTTCATGAAAATTGAGCAGGAATGTATGACCTTTAATAAAGTAATAGCCAATCAAAAAAATTTAATTTTTATTTTAGTAGAGACGAGGTTTCACCATGTTGGCCAGGTTGGTCTTGAACTCCTGACCTCAAGTGATCCCCCGCCTTGGCCTCCTAAAGTGCTGGGATTACAGGCGTGAGCCACTGTGCCTGACCTAAATATAATTATAACCAAATTCATTTTTAAGTATACTTTATTAAACTGATTATAAAAATAATTTCACAGATTTTAAGGAAATTTTATAGTATGTAGGGTAAAATGATTCAGTTGATCTTCATAAGCAAGATCTTAGAGAAACCATAAAAGTCAGCATAAGACTTCCTGTAAGATTTTTAATTTATAATCTTGACAAATGCGTTTCTGAGTGACCATCCATGAATTTTGGCTCAAGTTATAAGCTTCTGTCAGGTATTTATAGAGTAAAAATCATTCCTAATTTCATGTCTAACACAAACCTTTGCAGCCACTGGAAGATTGGTGATGGACATTTAATTGAAAAGAGACACTTGTAAGTGTTTTTTTCTAAATCATTCCTCTTTTCTGCTTTTTGACATGTGCTACAAGCAATTGTAAAAGAAAAAAAAAGTTCTATTTTTTCTTTAAGATAATTGAAATCCTTTGTCATCTAATTACATTGTTAAACAGCTTTTCATGCTCTTATTACCTTTATCTAATGTTTAGCACATAATATTAAAATGTTCAGATGCTATCTCTTGTATATTTTCTGTCATCAATTTTAATTATAATGACTGTGATTAGAATTAAACATTAATTACTTGAACAAAAAGACTGAGCATTTTATGGTGTGGTTGTGAGGGGGAGTTATTTTATATCATAACTAACACTGAAAAAAGTCCCAAAATCACGATTCCTAAAAAGATACAAACTCTTTGGAGGATGATTTGTATAGGAGAACTGAATATTCTATGAGCCATTCTTGAGAAAATCTGTCCTCCTTGCTTCACTGTAGGTGGAATGTAATTTTATAGTAAGATATATATGCCAAGGTTATTTTGTTCCTGGCTCAATTCTCTTGCAAGATTTCTCCATTGATTTCTTTAAAAAGCATTTTCTGTGATAACAAACATGACTTTGTATGTGCAGACCTTGATCTTGCAAGCTCTCTTAATACTATCTGTAATTTTGGTGATTATAGCAAAGGTCGAGTTCAGTTCAGCAAGCATTAATTCATTGTCCTTTACATGCCAGACGCTGCAAAAGTTGTGAGGATAGAAAGGAGAAAACCAGATCACCTTTCCCTGGAGATTCTCTCAGTCTACTTACAACTTGCCAAACAGATCATTTCAGTTTGATGGGGAAAATACCATGACCAAGTTCATCCAAGAAAGTGTAGGTGGAGAATAGAATAGCTCACCAAGCAGAAGAGACTTTAGGGGAGGCGTTTTGAAATAGCAAATACCTGATACATGTTCTTCAGGAATGAAAAGGATTCCATCGGAAAGTTAACTGAGCATCTTATTTACAGCAAAAGGAAAAAATTAGTCAATACATAAGTGACATAGCTTGGATCTATGTCTCCACACGAAGCTTGTGTCCCACTGTTATTCCCAGTGCTGGAGACGCGGCCTGGTTGGGGGTGATTGGATCACGGGGATGGCTTTTCCCTTTGGTGCCATTCTCTTGATACTGAGTGAGTTACGGTGAGATCTGTTTTAACAGTGTGAGGCACCTCTCGCCTCTCTATCTTCCTTTGCTCTGGCCATGTGAAGTCATGCCTGCTTCCCCTTTGCCTTCCACCATGATGGTAAGTTTCCTGAGGCCTCCCCAGCCATGTTTCCTGTACAGCCTGCAGAACTGTGAGCCAATTAAAACTCTTTTCTTTAAACTCAGTCTCAAGTATGCAGGTATCTCCTTATAGCAATGCAAGAACAGACTAATACCATAAGCATATATTTTAGCAAAGAATGTTTAATGAAATAAATAAATGGCATATGAAATATTAAGCTATGAAGTATGTAAAATACCTCTGTGTGTTTTATCGATCATTAGCAGATGATATCATTTTAAGCAGAGATCAATATTTTAGTTACTTAGAGAATAACATAAATCGGTCAACATTTAAAAGGGAGTGCCAGGATATTTAGCAGTATTTTATGAAGAGCACCTCATTAAATGGCACTTCACTTATATAAGGCAGATTTTATTGTTATGCTTATTTACAGGTAAGGTAACTAAGGGATACAGAGTCTAAGTAATTTGTCAATAAAGTTAAGTTGCATAACTAATGTGTGTTGGGGAGTTGATTCAAACGCAAGTGATCTGTCTTCAGGTTCTCTTATCAAAATATGCCATCCTGTCACTCAAGATCCTGACTATCTTCTACCTACTGAGAAGCTATTCCATGATGGAGTGGATAGATCAATTGGGGAGTACGGCTAAGAACCTGTTTGGTGCTGGACATCAGTTCCTGAGTTAGGATATGACTCTCACAGGCTGGAAGGAGCTGAGCATGATAAAACAGCTAGTCCATGTGCCAAAGAAAATTAATCAGAATTTCAAATGTAGACAAATACATTGACCTAGATATTAGCAGGGAGTAGAATTTAATAGACAAGTAGTGCCAATGTATGACCGTAAATGGCTGAGAAGTGTTTTCATCTTTTCTGTGACCTCTTCAAAGCAAAGCCCAATATATTCACAGATATTTCCTTGACACCTGGAAACATCCTTTTTTGAAGCTATGTTGAATCTATTTTATGTATTATGTTTTGTCTTGCATAAATTAATTACAAGATATTTTGTAATCTTGGTTCCTTAATGTTTATATACATTTTTGTCTCCAAAAAGCAAAGACTGCATCCTAAGTTTCCTTACTTTTCCTCACAGATTTTTTAAATAGTGCTATCCATGTTGTTTATGCAGTGAAATTATTATATTCTGTGCATGTTCAACTGAGGTAAATGTAGTTACATGTGCAAGAGAGAAAGAAGGGTAGAAATTTAAAGAATTAAGACTTTGCCCACCTTCTTATCCATGAGCACCTACCCAGAGTGACCATGAAAGGGTAACTGAATCAGTATTGACCTCAGCCATTCTCAGCTTCCTGAGATTATTTGTAATATGAGCATTTCAAGCATTGAATATGATCCTTTGGAATCACAGTTATATAGTTTTCTTTCAGCATGTCCCCTAAATACGAGGTAACTAATTATTCTGGTGTTCCACTGAAAGGCACAGTGATCTCCTTCAATCCTGGAGAAAAAACTGAATGTTAAAATTACTGTCAAATCATATGTCAGTCTCCAATATACAGATGTCCTGAGTGACTTTTACAGGAAATGTTAACACAATCATCACTCTAGGAATCACCCATGGAATCTAATTAATGTCAGTTGGGACTGTCATATATTCAGTAAAAATATTTTAAATAAACTAATAGAATTGGCAAGTGTTAGGACTCATGGTGGGACCAGGGACACTGTTAGAGATATTTTCTAAGGAATGTCTAAATATGGTTTAACTCCATACTCCTTCAACTCTCCAATACAAGACTTGTAAAGAAGAAAATAGGGCTCCCAAATGGCTTTCTTTCGAGTTACCCTGAGTTATGCTACCCCACATTCAAACTTTTGGTCTAGCTGGGTTGAAGTATACAACTTACGGTTTCGATAAGAGTAAGAATCTTGAGTTTAATGTGAAAAATATCATGACAAAGTTCATGCAGGAAAAGTGTGGGTGGAGAATAGAATAGTTTACCAAGCACTCTGTAGCTCTAGTGAATTCTCCACTTTAAGCCCAAACTCCACATCAGCAACCTGCATGAGATATAAAACCTAGGGGATGGCAAAAATAATCACACTGTGTGTTAGAAAAAGAGAAGCCCAAAATGATTGACCCTATAATAAGATCATAACTTTATGTTCCGATCACTTCTGATGGACACCAAAGGGAAGATAAAATGGAGAAAAACTCAGATGCAATATTTTTAAACAAATAGTAAATCTTCCCACAAGCAAAAGGCCCAGTCATATTTTTGGGCGATCTGAAACTATCAGATTTCTGGTTGTAGAGCTGGAAAGGTGATATAATAGAGATCTTTCTCTTCACTCTGAAACATCTGTCTTGATTTATTACCTGTGTTATAGCAGATTGGTAGAATGGTGAGAACAGGCTACTTGAAAAAAAAGTCTTCCTTTTTACATTTGGAACTGAACTCCGTCATTGTCTGGGGTAAATACCTGAGATCCGTAGTCTCATGGCCGCGGAAAACTAGGATGTGGACACACGAAGAGTAAGCTTAAGAGCAGAAGTTTAATAGGCGAAAGAAAGAGAATAGCTCTCTCTGTAGAGGTTTCTGCTTTCAAGGTAAACCTCAGGGGGTTTTATAGATGAACTTGAGGTGGTGCCTAATTTACATAGAGCGGGACAAATTGGTCAGACCAGGTGTGCCATTTGCATAAGATGCGAAAAACTGATTAGGACTAGGTGTGTCATTTGCATAGGGCGCAAAAAGCTGGCTGCCCCCATCCTAATTTTTATTATGGAGATGGGTTCTCTACCCGGACTGTACCATGTTGCCTGTTTCTTTACGGTACACGTGGTAAAAAACAAAAGAGAAGATGGAGCCTCCATGTTAGATATGCCTGGACCCCAGGTGGCCTTTTTCTATTGGCACAGCTGCTGGCATTCAAGCATTCTGACTTCCAGCTTGCTTATCTATGTTTGCGGCTCGATTTTTCAGGCTGCTGTTTGTTAGAAAAGATGATTTCTTGGGCTGCTTTTTGTTAGAAAGGAAGCTTTACTGAGCTTTTACCCTCATTATCTGTCTAAATAATTTCTATCTCCTGTATCAGAATTTACTGCAACTTCTATTTCTTATATTTTGTATATCTTAAAATAACATTATGAACTATTACCATATATTTGATGTCGGTACTGGTTTGGAATTCGGTAACTATAAAGCCAAACGGAGAAATTGAAAAGGTTTGTGAAATATGATAGAATGAAAGTATTGAAGAATAAAAGCACCTAATACATGGAAAAACACATCAGTCATAACTAAGGATAGCATACACTTCTTCATCACCCAAGTTTGCATATGGCTAGGAACTCAATTGGCCAATACTGAGTAGTCAACTTGTTCAATTTTTCTAATTCCCCAAATAGTAATTATATTGGCCTAGGTCATCCTTTTTATAAAGACCAGAAATCACGGGTTACTGCCTTGGAATTAGGAGTGCGGTTTGTGGCTGAGACTGGAGGAGTCATGTTGGGTGCAACAGGACAGCATAGGTAGAAGTGTCCATGCGTGAATGGACACAACAGATAAAGCTAGAATTAACCAGGTCCAGCAGATTTCACTTTATCACTTACATGTTCATTAACCTCATACTAACTATGAAACTGAAACACTAACCAACACAAGGTGGTCAAATTTTTATGAAGGGGGTTTAGTGTTTAGAATCATCTACTTCCTAAGCTTTTTTTTCATATATTTTCTAACTATATGTCTTTTAAAGGTTCTGTAGCTTTGGCAGATCTGTGCACATGTTATCTGACTTGCCTAGCATTTTTAGTGCACCCCTTCCCGATTGCTAATGCTATCTTGGAATTGCCCAGGTATAAGAGTTCCTAATGGATTAGCAGGTCTCACTTGCTGGTAAGCTCCAAGCTTATTTTGTAAGATTCTGTCACTCAGGGGATAAAGTTGAGTCCAATGCTCTACTTCTTCACTGTCATCCTGACTGCCCCACAATTGATTTCATGCCTTTTGATGGCCCTTTGTAGTTATGATAATGCTGCCTCATGTCTCTAAATATTCAGAAAGCCAGAAACTTAAATGTAAAATAAGTAGCATGAAATACTGCTAAATTACAAGAACTAAAGTTCTTTTATTTCTGTCTTTCATCTTAAGCTTAATTCCCAAAGTAAAAGTGTTGCATTATTCCCTTTTAAAAAATTGATTTGATAATTAAATCCTAAAACAGGCATGTTATAGCTCATCCTTCTGTCCTGTGAACCAACCAAATCCAGTCTCACTGTACTGTCAAAATAATCCTATCCTAATAAGTGAAATACTATCTTACTAGAAAGATAGATTTTCAGTTTTATCCTGGTCCCCAGTTGCCACTCTGTAAAAAGCAATTTGGGTCACTCCTTAGAGCACAAATGTACTTTCTAAGGAGCATTTTTGGCTATGCATGAGCAGTAATAAACACAGAAAGATTCTTCCATTTAGATTGGATAGCAATGCATTTGAATTTTTAGAGCTGCTTTGTCATTTTTTAAATGCAGAGGTTGGACTAGCTTATATTTAATTTCCCTTCCAGAATTAAAATGCTGTTATTATACGATTCTACAATACAGTTAAGTATTCCCTTTTGAAGCAAAAGGATCAGAAGTCAAGCACAATTCGAATTAGGTTAAAAAAAAAAAAAAAGTTTTTTTATTCTTGGTGGCCTACTAAATTTTCTCCTATATTCTCATGAACTCTAGTGTCAGAGAGTTACTGTTTGTGGTCATTTGCTAACTGCTTGAAATTGCTTCCTTCAGAGCTAACACTTGAAAGAAAGCTTGAAAACAGGAAAGCCTTCAAGATACCAAGTGATTAGTTACCAAAAGTGGAATTTCAGGAAATTACAGGTGGCCCTTCGATTAACATAGTGTAACTTATCTACTCACTTTTTCTGGAGTAAGCATGAAGTTCTGGAGAATTACACTGGCTCTCTTCTTATCACTGATTATCAGTTGAGTAAAACAGTCAAACAACTATTTCACTTATTGGTCAAAATACAGCTATTTCATACTTGTTTTGAAGGCAGGCTAGACAAAATAATGATAGTAATAATAAGCACAAAAGGCCAGGTGCAGTGGTTCACACCTATAATCCTAGCACTTTGGGATGTTGGGGGGGAGTGGATCACCTGAGGTTAGGAGTTCAAGACCAGTCTGGTAAACATGGTGAAACTCTATCTCTACTAAAAATGCACAAATACAAAAAAAAAAAAATAGCCGGGCATGGTGGCACATGCCTGTAATCCCAGCTATTTGGGAGGCTGAGGCAGGAGAATTGCTTGAACCTGGGAGGCGGAGGTTGTAGTGAGCCAAGATCATGCCACTGCACTCCCGCCTAGGCAACAGAGCAAGACTTTGTCTCAAAAAAAAAAAAAAGCACAAAAATACACTGAGTTCTTATTATGAAACATCCGTTGTCAGTGTGCATAGAGTTTGAGAAACCATTCGTTTGGCAAACAATTCATTTGGCAAAGAGTACTTGGTTCTGTTTTATGAATAAAGTTTTATTGAAACACAGTGATGCCGACTTGTTTTTGTTTTGTATCCTCTAAGGATGCATCTGTTCTACAGTGGAAGAGTGGAGGAGTTGCAAGAGACCACATGGCCACAATGCCAAAAATATTTACTATCTGCCCCTTACAAAAACGGTTTGCTGACATCAGAATGAGAATGAAAGTAACTTTAGTTTCCAAAATATTTGAATATATGTGCAGTTAAAGAGAAAAGGAATTCAACTCAAGTAAAACATATCATTTGAAAGAAATGATACATCAAGCATGTTTTGTCTACAGCTCACACCTTGTGCAGTAGACTGTGAACCTGCTGCCAGACATAGATAGCTGGCGACTGAGGAAGATTACATGTGAACCAAACCTCTTATTTCAGATGACAAGGTTTCCTCATGGTGACCATGACAAGACAGAGGCACCATTCTTCATAGTGCTACTTATCTTTTCCCTCATACTTCTTAGGGCGGTACCCCATAATGCTTAACACGTACTGAAATCAGAAATTCTACTTGGGACTGTTCAACACCAAGGGCAGTCAAATCACTGCCAAATAGCACTTTTTCAAATTAAATTCTCAGCTGTCTCTCTCACAGTCAGGTCAAAGCCCTGCCTATCTTGCTTGCCTAAGAGCAGTATGTTATTTTAGGCAACTATAGATAGTAAACAAAATTGAAGACTTTTGCCAGTGGCATATCCCAGACATTTCACCAGAAGGCACCTTTTGCTATCCATTCCTAGAGATCATATAATATAAAATGTTAAGTACAAAATAGATGTCATGGGTTAATGTTGGGGTCCCTGCCGGGGGTGGTGGAGAATGAAAGAACACACAAAAGACAAAGACACACAAAGAACATGGCGGCCGCACTCAGAGCCTCCGCCTCACTTTATTTATACCCCATAAACCCCACGTCAGCAGAAAGAATGCAATGCAAAACAAACTTTCTTTTCCCAGATGTAACCTTCTACTCAGTTCCCTGTTTCTATGCTCTTCCTTATCTGCCCGCCTTCTTGGCGCCTACGGGAGTTCATTAAAAGTTCAATTGGAGATACTGTCCTTGAGCCCTATCTATTCTCAGCATACTGTTTTCAAAGGCCCCTGCAGGTTAATATTTGACCTTTTTGATTTTCTTATTAATCAAAGAAAAATATGATAGCCAGTCAAGATAGACAATCATTTATAATAAATTGTGTTGATATGAATAAAGTATCAAAAATATGACTACACTTATGGTTCATATTTAATTTTGCTTAAGATTAAAATATATGGCCAGGCGTGGTGGCTCACGCCTGTAATCCCAGCACTTTGGGAGGCCAAGGCAGGCAGATCACAAGATCAGGAGTTCGAGGCCAGCCTGCCCAACAAGGCAAAACTCATCTCTACTAAAAATACAAAAAATTAGTCAGGTGTGGTGGCAGGTGCCTGTAATCCCAGCTACTCAGGAGGCTAAGGCAGGAGAATTGCTTGAGGCAGAGGTTGCAGTTAGCCAAGCTCACACCACTGCACTCCAGCTTGTGTAACAAGAGCAAAACTCCATCTCAAAAAATAAAATAAAATAATAATAAATATATTTATAGGATCATCTCTGGCACTGTTTGAATATGTTTTTAAGTTGGAAAGTCATATTGGAATGAATGTGCTTTTTTATTTTTGAAGAATATAATAGTAGATTCTATAGAAGGATAGGGCAATATTATGATATCATATGGTGATTAAGATAATACCAAATGTCTGATTGTCAAGTCATATTCAAAGGAATTGCTAATAGTTAAAGAATACAGGCAATTACAAGACCTAAGCAACGTAAGCAGAAGTCCGAGTCCATCTCTGCAGCTCACATGGTCCTTCCTTATTACATTAGGTTGCACTGCGGTTCAGGTTTAGTATCTGAAATTCTAAACTTGTTTGCTTTCTTAAAAAAAAAAGCCATTTTTGGTCATAAAGTATCTCCGACGAAAAGAAATTAAAAGAAAAAGATAACATTTTTCCGGGAAACCATACCCTGACACATTAATAAATTCCAGTTTTGTTTATAATAAGCCTCCTAGATAGATCAGGTTATGTGACTACATGCATTTTGTAGATAGATACTCTGTATTTTCTGATAGTGAATATCACTGGGGTGTTTGCCACAAGGTTTTATTAACTTGTGCACGAGACAATTTGATCCGATCAGTCTTTTTTTTTTTTTCCTCCCAGGAAAGAGGTTAACATCCTACTGTTAATATGTTCCTTCACAGTGATGCTACATGAGTTGCCCCAACTGGTACTTTGTTGAGAATAAAATGTATATTTTTAATTGCTATATAATTTCAACCAGTATTGTCTGGAACAAACAAAGGCATGGTCAAACTAGACACTTGTAGCCATGTAGCACTACGGTTACCTTATAGACATACCAGAAAACAGACATGGGAAATTATTAAAAACAATATTACAAGCTAGTAATAAATTTTATCCTATAATGCTTGACAGAATAATGTATTTTGTTTTGCCTTAACATGTGGGGTTGAGAATCATTGTCAAGATGATGATTTGAGGGAGGACCCAAAACTCTGGGTCTTTTATTGTTGTTGCTGTTGTTTTCTTTAAAAAAAATACACACACACACACACACACACACACACACACACATATATATATATATCTTTTCTATGTACCATACATATCTCTAAGGCCCAGGGAATTAAACAGCTTCCCTTTGCATGACCTGAATACAATTGTCTCTATATTACTCCAAAATTTCAAGAGCTCTAAATTTTAGGGACAAAATAGAAAATGTATGCAGTCTTTTCTGAAGGTGGCTTAGAAAAAGGCGTTCTTTCTAAATTATGAGTGTAAGATGTAAGCGAGTCTCCAAGATTTACATTAGTGAATGCACAAAGTTCCAGAATAAAGGCTATGGATGGACCATTCACAGCAGGTTCCAAGACAGATTCTAAAGGATGTCATCATGGCCCCATCATTTGCCAAGCTCTAGGCATGGGGTAGCTTCTTGGCCCTTGGCAACTACCCAGTCTTGTAACTTTTGTATCTGGAGGCACACATTCAGCCACTAGTTAGTATCACATTCTCCATGTTGTTAAGTTAAATTGCCTTTGACCGCATAACAAAATGCTAGATTAAAACTGGCTTAAACAATAATAACGTTTATTATTTTACTTAAAAATTTCCACTGGAAATCACTTGCAGAAGGCTCTACAAGTTCATCTTTACAAAAACTAGGGGACTTTTATCTTTCTTGAAACTCCAGGATCCTGACTTTCATCCTCAAACTTGCTCCCAGAGAAATCAAAAATAATTAATCATCACAGTCTACAGAATTTATCCAAAGGCAGATAGAAGGGCAACATTTTCCTCATGGGCCTTGCTTTTATTACAGAAAAATTATTTACCAGTAGGCCAAGAGCAGACTTATATTTTATGAGTCAAAACTGGGTCTACAGTCATCCTAAATCACTTAACATCATAAAGAATTACACTACTGCAATTGGGTGTCTCAATCATGATTAATGACCAGAGACATGTATTACCACACTCCAAATACATGGAAAAATTCAAGTTTCTGCTATAAAGGATGATGTGGAGGATAGCTGTTGGGGATGTAGCTTAGCTTGGGTCTGCCTGCCATGTTTTGAGTGTTTCTTACATTCCAGAGAGTTTGAAGTGCTCTTTGTAGTTTCTATTTCTGAATCCCCACAGTAACTCCATTAGGTATGTTTATAATCCTCATTTAGTGGAATTTTAATATATATGTTTATAAAATCTGCTGTTATACCCCCAAAATGCTGATGTATGACAAACATCTCACAATTATCAACGTTCTAGTTTTCTCCATGCAATAGAAGTTGTTGTAGTACAAATTAACATACTCAGTTAGTGAGTCCTGCTAGGAGTAACAGTTGCAGAAGTGCAACCTTGAAGGCAAGGTATGTTGCGTGTGTGTGTGTTAAAAAGAGAGAGTAATTTTATTCTGAAGTAAATTGACTGGTTATTCCAGAATTAGAAAGAGGAAACTGTACAACAAACGCTAAATGAATATAGAAAGTTCATTTCAGAACTCAGAAAAGGGAATTTTGTCATGTTTAAAGTTGGATGTGATGGACTTATTTATAAGACTTTCAAAAATAGTTTTTGCATGAAATGATATACTAATGACAATTAGAATTTGTTTTTCTCTCTGTTAATATTACAGAATTCTCTTATTTTATTGGTCTACTCTGAAAAAAATTTTTGCAAAATGTTTTTCATTGTATTTTGAGTAATCCGACTAGAAAGCAAATATTGTGGATCTTGGAACAATTTTCTTTGGTTTATGTTTAATTTATCATGTCCTTGATTATTGAAGACAACAAAGTTTCTCACATATTGAAGAACTTACGTTCTTTGAAATAATAACTCCTGTTTTTATTTTTAAAATATTATATTTCCACTTGGCTAAATGAGTTGCCAGTTTCTCAGCAGCTCATGATTTTAGCTTAATCTAGTGTTCAAATATCCTTTTAATTTTTGATATTTTATCTCCCCCAAAATCTAATTTCAAATGATAATTCCAAGCGACACAAGAACTAAGCCTGAGATGAATCTAGAGCTTTCAGGCAAGAGAGAAGTCTGACGAAAAGCTGTCCTGCTGTGACCTCAGAAGAGGAGAGGGTTCCAGTTGGTTTCTAATGCCTTCCACTGCCTCACATACTCAGTTTTCTGTGTCTCCTTTCCTCAGTGTTCAACTCCATCACTCTCTGGACAGGACTTTCATCAAGGTGAATGGCTATTCTCTACAGCCAAGGAACCCCTCTCTTGCTTGATCTTCCTCTTGCATTTGATATTTCTGTAACACTTATTTGTAACACATTCTTCTTAATTTCTTTGATATCAGCCTCTTCCTTTTTGGCATCTTCCGTATTTTTATCTCATTGTCTTCTTAAATTATTCCTCTTGTAAGTACCACATGAATGCAGATGCTCATAAGATCCTATACTCTATTTTTTCCTGGATATTCATACCCAAACTCAAGTTAATGTGATGTTTCCAAATTACAAGTCTAATCTTGTCATTCTCTGGCTGAAAGTCCTGCATGAGCTGCCGACAACCTTCAAAATACACAAAATCCTTCTTCATTCTAGGTGTGCCACATAATCCCACAAGAACCCTCCTCCAACTCTACTGAACTAATTGTAATTATCAAATTCTCATTGCTGTTTACCTTCCGTGCTTTTGCCCATTCCCATTTTCTTCCTGGAACATTTTTTCCTTACCACTCTTTCTGGTTAAATCTCTTAGGGCAAATCTAAGAGATGAAAATCTCTTAGGGCACTTTCCTTGGGTCTTCTCCCTAGCAAGCAACCTGAGACCCTTCTCAAGTCCATATAAAAGTTTCCCAGCTTATCCATTCCACCATGGCCTAGGAAGACAAAATGCTTCTCCAAAACCAAGAGGTGTGCATTAGTCCATTTTCATACTGCTATAAAGAACTGCCTGAAGCTGGGTAACTTATAAAGCAAAGAGGTTTAATCGACTCACAATTCAGCCTGGCTGGAGGAGGGCTCAGGAAACTTATAATCATGGCAGAAAACAAAGGAGATGTGAGGCACCTTCTTCACAAGGCGGCAGGAAGGAGAAGTGTGGAGCAAAGGTGGAAGAGCCCCTCATAAAACCATCAAATCTCAGAAGAACTCACTCTCTATCATGAGAACAGCATGGGGGAAACAACTCTTATGATTCAATTACCTTTACCTGGTCTCTCCCTTGACATGTGGGGTTACATTACGGGGGTTACAATTCAAGATGAAATTCGGGCGGGGACATAAACCATATCAACATGTGAGCATCTACTACTGAGCGTGTGCTCAGCACTGGGCAAAAGATTAACAAGAAAATGCCTTGCCTTTGGGTCACTTGCAATCAGGGGGATGTGCACGCCACCAATCCACTTAATACGTATATATGTATAGATATATAGAGATATAGGTGTATATTTGTGTGTTTGTAGAAAAAACAAATTTTGCATAGTCATGGAGCGTCAGAGAAAGAAAATACTACCTAATCTGATACTTAAAGGAGAAGTAATTATTATCAAGTTCATAAATGATGAAAGCATTCCAAACAGATGGTACTCAGGAAGAAAGACCTAAAGGCATCACACAATCAACTGTAAGTGAAGTATTTTAAGTAAATCCACATTTACTCAAACCGTGAAAATCAAAGTTGTGAGTAGTAAGAAGTTAGTCTGGGGAGGAGGGCAGGCTTTAGTGCAGAGCAAGAATTTCAGATGTTGCTGAGTGGGAGGCAGTTATAATAACCTATGCAAGCATTTATCAAGACAGGACCTGAGAATATATATTATCAGGGATTGTTCGGTGTTTCAAATACGTAATTTGTAGTTTTCGTTTTGATTATACATTGGAATCATCCTGATGACCACCTTATACCCAACTACTGACATATAATTTCAGCATCAGCAGGTGGGATCATGATTAAAATGACAAAAATCCCCAAGTAGTATTACTTTAATTGCCACAAATTAAAGAGAAAATAAAAGAGGCACAAAAACAGGCAAAATCATATATTTGCAGTAGTGAAGGTCATATGGTAAGGTACAAGTGAAAGTTTCAAAGAAAGTTCAATAAAACAACACAATTAGGAGAAGAATGATGTCACCCCTTTCCATGTTGCAGAATGGGTGCAGTGAATTCTAGAGAACCAGTGGACAGCAGAAAAATACAAACCTGAGAAGGATAATTTAATTTCAGCAAAAAGTCATTCATCAAATTAAAATAATACATTGAAAATTGCTTAATTTACATATAATTATATCTCCATTTAATTTTTAATTAAATTTGCATTTTTTGTCTGATAGAAGTCATATCCATGAAGAGTTTATACCTAGATTTTATGCATTATATATTTTTATATATTTATGGAACATGCTGAAAATAAATGTATTCAATCTTTTAGGTCCTCAATATTTATTTTTCTTCAAAGAGGATTTGGAGCTTGTTGCTTTCCAAGTAGAAGGTTAACATTCTGATTTCACATTAGAAGGTCACCATTCCAGTTACCAGAAAAGGAAGGAGAACAGCATGAAGGAAAGGTCTGCAGAGACACCTCTCACCTTAGGAGACTTCGAAGGGATTGGGGAAAATAAATGCTTTCATCTTACTCTCCTGACTTTCTCTGACCATCTGCTGGGATTTTCAGTGGCCAATAGGAGGGAGAGGAAAATCCCTGTTGATGTGGCAAGAAGTCAGCATCCTGGAGTGAGACAAGGTGAAGAAGGGCAGAACCAATATGGAATGCCAAACTGGAGATCCCAGCACAGCTGCTTCTCAAAACAGTTTTAAAAAATGAAAAACAAGACATTCTGTTGGTAAAAATATGAAGACTTCTGTTTACATTCTTTGCTTAAATGTATGTGTTTCTAGCTTAAAAAAAGAGTCTCTGTGAATCATTTTTATGAAGTGAAAATTATGAGAATTGAACCTGTTAATCTGAAAATTCTCTCTTTTTAAAAGTATGGTCTTATATTTAGAAATAAATTTAACTAATGGGGTGATAAGGGCAGGCCTCAAGCCAAGAAAATGATAAAAGGATTAACTAATCCAAAGCAAAAAGGTCTTTATTTTGTAAAGAGTCAGCTTTAAATCTTCCAGTAGCAAAAGTTCAGATTTAAAAAGGTAGGAGGCTGATGCACATCCTGCACATGTACCCTGGAACTTAATAATAATAATAATAATAAATAATTACTAAAAATTTTTTTAAACAAAAAGAAAGGTGAGAGGAATAAATGTCTTCCCCAGTCCCCTATCCATTGGTTAAAGAATAATTTATAAATCTCTTTGTTTTTCTAAAACACTTTTTTTCTAATTTTAAAGATAAATGTTAAATTCAATTTACATTTTAAAATGTATTTAAAAAGCATACATTGTATAACAAAACTGAAAAGTTTATTATTGTACCTTAATTGGTTTAGAAGAATATTTTGTTTTTCTTTGTGGAAATGAGAAGTTACTAGTAATACAAATTTGGAAATTTAGGACATATCAATCTAGTTTCCTGCAATTATTTGCATTTCTTCACTAAATGTAGACAAAATCTTAAATAAATGAAACAGGAATTTAGAATTGTCATTGAAAGACTTTAGGGTTTAAATAAGTTAGAATTTTGTAAGCTAATACAACCCTAAAAATTTGAATTTATAAACAGAATTTATAGAATCTATAAAATAATGTTACATTTAGTATTTATGTATACCTTGTAAACCTTTTCTAAAATTACTCAGTAGTTTTTGGAAGTCATAATTTGTCACAGAAATAGATTTATATTTTCCAATGCCCTCTGAAATTTTGGATTTCACAAGAAGGATTCATGTGGTTAAAATGAGAATGCTTAAAAAACAGACATGTGAAGTAAAGTTGGATTTGTCATGTTAGTCAAAAGGAGATTTTTGACCAAACCTCTACAGCATATATTTGCATATACTGTTCTGGGCTAATCATGAGAAATTTCTAGAGAGGCATCATCTCTTGAATTTCTCTACAGGAAATCTGAAGACTTTGACTGCTGTTGGGTCCAAACAAGACCATGTAAGAGAACCATTTGGAGCGATACATAACAACCATTGGTACAATATAAATACTGTAACATGATAATGAATAGTATAACACATTAAATATGAAAAAAAAATTTTTTTTGAGACAATGTCTTGCTCTCCTCCCACTTCAGCCTCCCAAGTAGCTGGGACTATAAGTGTATGCCACCACACCCGGCTAATTTTTGTATATTTTTTAGAGGCGAGGTCTCAGTATGTTGTCCAGACTTGTTTCAAACTCCCGAGAACAAGGGATCTGCCCACCTCACCCTCCCAAAGTGCTAGGATTACAGGTGTGTGCCACTATGTCTGGCCAAAAAAAGATATTTTATATCATAATATAAGAACAAGTTTGTGGTAATTCCATATGTCCAAGCTGAAACATGCTCTGGTGCCACAAAGCAGAATATGTTTCCAAGGTTAACGGAATCTTATCAAAAGTGCACGTAAAGGAATTCCTATGGAATGAGCTGTTGACAGTTTGAGTATCCAAAGATGAATAAAGACTTTAGTTAATTGAAAAATATCCAGTCCATAAAGAATTGAGTTCATAATGATACTTCAAACAAAGAAAAGATAATTTAAAGGTATTTTAAATTATAAAATGTATAGTTGTTGAGTAGTTTACTTCTTCATATACCTTAAAAATATTATAATAAAAAATATTGTGAGAGAACAGAAAAAAACATGTGGAAGACTTTTAATCTGTATAAATGTATTTAAATGTCTAAATTATATAAAGCAAAAAGAATTTGGCCTTTTAAAGTAACAGCATTGTTACTCTAATATAATAGTTGAATTGAGTAACTGGTTTATTTAGACTTATGAAATTATGATGAAGTTCTCAATTTATAAAGAGTGTCGCAGCATCGAAGAGAACTGAGGTTTACTGCATCTGTATGAATAATTTATTAAATTCTAAAAATTATTTAGTATCTAGGAAAAACTTGTTTAAAAATCAGAAAATTGAAGTATTTTTAAAGGAAACAGAATTTTTAAAATATAGATTAATGTATGTAAAGATAGTTAATTAAGTTTGTGAATGAGATCACAGATACCTTAAAAGTGATAGATGTTTAGTAGATATATATTGAATGACAACTTGTGCAAGTGAAATTAAAATCATCAAAGAGAACATCTAGATTTTTGCCATTCTATGGCGCTTTTCCTCATCAAGGGAAAGGGCTGACCAAGTCCACGAAAAAAGACTCAAAACCCCAGAGTTAGTTCTAAAGAACCCACAGCAACCTTGGGACCAGGGTGTGACGTGGAGCCCCTTGTGGATCTTCCTCTCCATCACTTTTCATGACCTGCTCCCTCGACTCTCTTTACCTGGAGTGGCTGAAGACAAAAATCAATAGACTCATGATTACATAGGTGTAAACATGTGGCTATATCACCATAAAATGAAGAAATAATTCAATTATAAAGATACCTACAAGTCACGTAAAGCCAAAATTAGAGAAAAAGCAAAGTTAAATTATTTACAAAATATTTTTCTGAGCAGAACTGAGAAGACTGCCATGTGTACATTATCAGCATCCCCACTTGTAAATACTAAGTGTATTTTCAAGGAAATATTGTACATTTTCAGCAGCCCCACTTGTAAATACGAAGTGGAATTACTAAGTGTAATACTTGCCCACATGTAAATACTAAGTGTATTAGTCCATTCTCACACTGCTAATAAAGACATACCTGAGACTGGGTAATTTATAATGGAGAGAGGTTTAATTGACTCACAGTTCCACATGGCTGGGAGGCCTCAGGAAACTTACAATCATGGTGGAAAGCACCTCTTCACAGGGCAGCAGGGGAAAGAATGAGTACCCAGCAAAGAGGGAAGCCCTATAAAACGATCAGATCTTATGAGAACTCACTCACTATCATGAGAACAGCATGGAGGAGACCACCCCCATGATTCAGTGATCTCCGCCTAGTCTCTCTGGACACATGGGTTATCACAACTCAAGGTGAGATCTGGGTGGGGACACAGAGTGAAACCATATCACTTAAAGGATATTAAGCAACTGGAGGATGATATTCTCTTTGATACTCGCTGGAGAACATTCCCTCCATTTCCTTTCCAGTGTGTCATTCAAAGTAAACAACAGTCTTAAGTGCACTTACAAACCTAGATGAAAAAAAAAAATTAGTAATCAAATCCAACAGTGTGAAAAAAAAAATAGAAAAAACACCACTGCAGAGATGGCTTAAAATCTTAAAATCCATTGATACAATATACAAGAGTATCAGCTGAAAAGTAAAATAAATAAATAAATAAAAGAAGTATAAATAAAGCAAAGAGAGAAATAATCTCAAGTACATTTAATACAAATTATCTATTATTTTTGGTGCTCTGTTGTCCAGTTTCAGTATCAAGATTCTGCCAGTCTGCTTTTATTGTTTGATAAACCTAGGTATCTGTAAATGCTTCATTTGACTAAAAGAATGTTGAGAGGTGTGTTCTGATGCCTTTGAGAGGTTTCACATCTTCTTTGCTATTCAATAAAGTAGATATTTTAAGAACAAAAAAAATACAATAAAAGCAAAGTAAACAACAGTCTCATATTAATTCTTAATCCATAGTCCTTTTTTTCTCTTAACAAGCATTTCCAGTCACTCTGTGCATCTCTGACACTGTATTCAGACAGGACCGTAAATTCCAAAATGTGCTCTGTCCCCTAGAATCTCTGTGTCAACTAGAACATTTGTTTATTTCTCTAAATAACATTTCTTATCTGATAAGTGCTGCTAATATTAGTTACAGTTTCATAAAGTCAACTGAGATAGTACATGAGAAGCATCTGAATACCGTCGGAATATAATAAGCTGTTGACTATAAAACTATTAGTACATTTTATTAGAATTATTACAATATATTGTGTTTTTTTTAAACTTGCTGCCTCCTCACTGATAGTTAAGATCACTACGGGATGTAATAGTCTGTTTTTATTTCTTAAAGTCCAATATTAATACAGAGTACTTAATACTATGTATAAGTGAATAAATTCTTAAATTAATTAAATAATTAGCTGGCATAATTATCCTCCAAATACCTTCCAGTTATGGAATTACATACTCCAATGGTAAAAGGAATACTTTAACTTAGATGAAGAGATGTCGCTGCAGTCAAAAACTGAACACTTTCAATCCAAAGTAGCTTGTAGTTTTCAGCCTTTCGAAAGAGAAAATATTCAAGATAATTTAGTTCTAGTTTTAAAATAGAATCAGCTGTATTAAATTTAGGAAAACAAAATCGTTTTGTGATTGAGATACTTTACGTGGAAGAAAACAAACAAACTGGTATAAATATGTAGGACATTATCCCATTATCCATATCTATCTATCCATCTCTCTATCTCTCTACCTCTCTACCTACCTACCTACCTATCTAGTGTGCTCTAAACAATAAATATAAGGATGGTATAAAAATCCAATGTTTCTTATTAGTTTCAAAAACAATTTGATAAATTTTAAAGTAGACATACAGAGAGAGAGAGACAGAAAAAGAAAGGATATAGATGGTAGAGATACAGGCACAGATGGACACAGAGACAAGAATAAAGATACAGCTTTTGAAGAATGCTTAAGAGAAACAATGGTCTTCAGCTGATAAGTATGTCATAGTCCAGGTAGTGGGGATTCCACTTGGGAGATGCTACAATCATGAGGAACAAGGTCACATGTCAGTGTGTGTACATCGACTCAAACTTACCTTAGGATGAAACAGAAATCTGCAAAGCAGTGGTGAAGGCAAACGAATTGAATCTGGATTTGGGTGGTTCATGGATTTAGTTCCATTGCTGAAGGATCTCAGAGCCATGGCATTTTGATTTTTCTCACCTTTCCTCATAGCTGCTGTGTGGCCACAAAATCACTGCTTTTCCTGTCGCATCAAATACTCATTTTAGCCATGAAGAAGAGGCTGATTAAAGGCCAGAAAAATAAAAACAAAAACACAGACCGGGCGAAACAGAAAGCATGAGTCTTGAGGTGCTCACTTTTGAGGAGCATTCTTAAAAATTCCACCCAGCAAGTTCCATTTACCACAGCCTTGGAGCCAGCCAAAGCTGGAAACGCCATTGGGAAATGTAGCTTTTTTAGCTGTCTGGATTTTCACTTCCAACAAAATCAGTACTGTTAGCAAAGAAAATGTGGGGAATGGATATTGGATCAGCATTTTGCAATCTCTGCAACCATTCTTTTTCTTTGACATTGTTATGTTTTACTAAATTATTTACCAAAGTGTCAAATAAAACATATCTATTATTTAAATACCAACCCTGGTAAGGTCACCAACTTTTTTTAAATAAACTTTTTAAGAGTAGCTTTAGGTTTAGCATAAAATTAAGCAGAAAGTATAGAGTTCTCAAACACCACTCCCCATCCCAGTCACAAACACAGCCTCTCCCGCTATCAACATCTCTCATTAGTTTGGTGCATTTGTGAACCATAAATGAGCCAATATATAGGCATGTCATTATTGGCCAGAGTTTATAGTTTTCTTGAACTTTCACTCTGTGTTGTACATTCTATGGGTTTTGACAGAAGTGTAATTATGTGTGTCAACTATTGTAGTGTGAAACAGAATGGTTTCAATGCCCTAAAACTCCCGTGTTCCACCTATTCATCCCTCACTTCCCCAAAACCTCTGGCATCCACCAAACTTTTCACTGCCTCTGTAGCTTTCCTTTTTCCAGAATGTAATACACTCAGAGTCATATAGTTATGTAGTCTTTTTGTGTTGACATCTTCACTTAGTAATATGCATTTACAGTTCCTCTGTGTGTTTCTGTGACTTGAGAGCTCATTTCTTTTTAGTATTGAACAATATTCTATTGTATGGAAGTACCACAGTTTATTTGTTCACCTGCTGAAGGGCATTTTAGTTGTTTCCAAGTTTTGATAATTATGAATAAAGCTGATATAAACATTCATGTGCAGGTTTTTGTGTGGACATGTGTTTGAATACCATTTAATTTTAGTCACATTGCCTAAAAAGTATTTGCAAAAGTGTCGGTTGTTCAAACTCCTCTAGGGCTGAAAATAACTGAATTACAATATTTAACAATTTAAATTCATTTTTTCATTAATAAAAAGTACAGTATTATTACCTATATCAAACATAGTCCTCCACAGTAAAAGTGTGTATGGAATTCAATAAAACGTAACCATAAAATTACTTTTTATATTGAAAGTAATTTCATAGTATGTAGATTCACTTCCTACATTGATATTAGCATAAACACTTTGAAATATACTTTTGGCATGTCTTTTGGATGTCAAGCTATATATTGGTGTAATAATAAACACTGCTTTGAATTCCATTTCTAAGGGTTTATTGTTTATTTTATTTGCTTATTTCAGGTAAAAATCAGAAACTTTTTCTCTGAGTAAGTCTTCTCCCAAACATGTCTGTGTTTAAAATTAATCCTTTTTTTACATGCTATTGATTCCAAGTTTCTGATTTACTTCTATTCTTTCTTATTTCATTTAAACCAAATCCAGATGCTTCATCTCACTATTTGAGGCACACCAAGCCCTACAATCCCTCACTCAACTTCTTATTTAATTGCACACAACTCCAAACTACTTTTTAATTGACTTACGCTATTTTCAGTGGCTTTGCGTATAATTTCATTCTCTGGCTCATATGGTTCTTTCTCTCTGTTCCTTTTTCCCAGTCTAAAATTTTCAAATTCTTTAAGTACAAAAGAACCCTCCTATTGCCATTTTTCTAGGTATCCAGTAAACTCTACCCTAATACTTCATAAAACACCAGACTCTCTATTCAAACATCCACATTTTGGTCTATATCACACACTTACACACTTCATATCCTATTTTACATTATTTTTAAGCTATTTTCAGTATGTTTGTCTTCTCACCTTATCTAGACTAAGCTCCCCTGGCACCTAACACATTGCTGATCACATGGTAGATTTTTAATCAATACTCGCTAAGTTTTTAAAATTAATTCAGTTATTGCTCGTATATATGCCAACACACGTATTGTCTTTGTCGTCTGCATTGTTTTATCTAGACGTCATACTTTGCCTCTAATCCATTTAACTCATACTTGTAGGTTCAACCCCATTGTAGATTCTGTAAACAATCTTCTTTTATTAGCAGGATGAATAAAAAGAATCTTAGGTCAATAATTTCCTCATGTAATGACTGTCTTTTGCCTTGACCTTCACAGACTCACTTCTTCCAGTAGTCCTCCAGTAGCCAGGCTTTTGGAATATTCTCTCTGTCTTCCTCCCCAGGTATGCTGCTGACTTGCTCCCCAAGTGTTTCAGATGTAAACAGTACTTCGTTTCTCATGTTTCATGTTCCATGTGATGGGTTTATTTCTCCTGAGCAAGTCAGTTTCATGAGAGAATGAACTGTATTCCTCTGAATACTGTTCCTCACGTTACCTGGCAAAACTGCAAGACACTAAATAAATGTTCATTAAATGAGTGAAAGCTTACCCAGTATTTGCACTGGGGATTCACTATTGCTGTTACGACTTGTACTAATTACAGTCTTCATTTCTTTCTTCTATATACCTGGATTTTGATTTGATTTGTTTTGGGAATTTATTAAAAGTGAATGCTTTTAACTTTTCTTTCTTATAATAAATACCTTAGAATTGACTTTTTTCAATATTTGGAGCTTCAGCCTTCAGTGAGCTCTTAGCTGATCTCACTGCCAGCTGAGTCCTAATTCAGATACCCACTTCTGTTAGAGCAAATGAATGCAGTTGTAGCATGAAGTCAAAATTAAGCTAGGGCAATTTTAGCACATTTTCTGTCTAAATAACATTCCAAACTCAATCTTTATTGGGTTAATGTATTAGTCTGTTTTCACATTGCTATAAAGAACAACCTGAGACTAGGTAATTTACAGAGGAAAGAGGTTTAGTTGACTCAATCAGAGTTTGCATAGCTGAGGAGGCCTCAGGAAACTTACATTAAGGCAGAAGGTGAAGGAGAAGCAAGCATCGTCTTCACAAGGTGGCAGAAGAGAGATACAGGGAGGAAGTGCCACACTTTTGAACCATCAGATGTGGTGTGGACTCACTCACTACCATGAGAACAGCATGGGAGAAACTGCCCCCGTGATACAATCACCTCCCACCAGATTCCTCCCTATCACATGGGGATTACAATTCGAGATGAGATTTGGGTGGGGATACAGAGCCAAACCATATCAGTTAATCTTTGAGCAAAATTGGATTTCATAGCATGTGGATTTCATAGCACCTCATTCCAGCAAAAGCCTATATATCATAATTTCTTCATAGTAAAATTTACTTAACAGTAACAGAATTTCTGCCCTCAGATATGTCTCAGCTTCACCTTGATCATGAACTAACTCAGAATTTCAGATATGTTCTCAGACCTTTAAGTGTATTTCGTATATTCAATATTGCTTTTATTTAATCCTATTATGATATGATTTTAGTATGATTTTATACCTAAGTACAAGATTTTGGCAAAATGTTCTCTTTCCCTTTTCATTTCTCTCTTCTTAAAATGAAGATGGCATTTATCCAAGATATGTTTACTTCTAAAAAGATATCCTATTTGAGAGTTTTAGTTCAAAATGGGAAAAAAAAATCACATTTTCCAAAAATTTATTTGAAAGGTGAAGAATAAACAATGGTATTTTGTTTTACTTCTTGAATCTTCTAAGTCTAAGGCATACCCAAAAGTAGATTCAGGATTTTAAAGTGTTCTTATTTTGTGTAAAATGTTAATGTACGTATTTTTTTATTTTTATTTTTTGCTTTATCTCTGGCTACAAAAGATATTTCTAAAATGGTTTATGTTCTAAGGCATGCATTTCATGCCACTATGACAAGCTCTGCATTACAGATGACATGAATGGAAAGAAAGCAGAACAAGCCAAAACAAATACAAACGTGAAGAATTTTAAATGTTAGGGGAAAATAAAGTATACGTAACCTTTGTATTTCTTTCAAAGGAATATAAGCTGAAAATACTGCTTTCAAAAGAAAAACAATGATCAAAATAATAAATTTAAATTGTATTACAATGTCTTCTCCTCAAACCTTTTTGTTTCTTTCTTGGCATAAAATAAAAGATTAAATCATTCACCCAGCATTAAAACCTCAAGAGTCTAACACTACCATTTTTAGGTGTTTGCACATTTTTAAAATAATGCATTTGTATGTATTGTAATAACCTTATTAAACTGTCAGAAAAGAGGCCTATTGTGTTCCTTCTTTTTAAATAGTAAGACAAATGATTTCAAAGAAAAATTCCCAAGTATAACATTCAATATCACAAGTTTTGTGAGCCAATTCAGTGTGTTCACATATACTGACATATCTTTAGAGGAAAGCTTTATGAATATCATTATAGATGTTCTTAGCCTAATGTACAGTCTTTCAAAGCATGCAAAATACTTTTTAATTAATGTGAAATTATCTATAACATGAGAAGAAAATACAGCTTAATTTTCCTTTTCAGTTCATAAATTAAAAAAAAAAACACAGTAAAAACATTCAAAGTTTGTTGTGTTCTTATTCCTTAATGGAATTATTCTTTTCTTTAGGTCCTGACTCATTTAGAATTTGATCCATGATGGCACTTAAAAAGAATAATTTATAATTTCTTTCATGTAATTGTCCCCATGAAGAAAAGAAATAAAAAGTTGCTTTTTCTATTGTTATAAGTGGTAATTGCAAATGCATTTGGACTCAGTGATTACTGTTTTTTACTCATTCAGCCATTTCTATTAATTGAGTGACAACCCACTCTGCAGTTGAAAGAGCTTTAATTATTTGGTGGCTGAACACCAAACAATTGTGTGTGTGTGTTGTGTGTGTGTGTATGTGTGCGCGCGTGTGTGTGTAAAAGCACTGGTTTTATATGTTTTTATGTTGGTCTTTACTAAACTGAGAAGTGTGGAGATATTGTTAAGGTTTTTGTCTTTTACGCAATGTTATTGAAATGCAATTTACATTGCATGAAATTCACCCTTTTAAAGTGTACGATTTCATGATTTTTAGTATATTCAAAGGGTTGGGCAACTAGCATCATAATATAATTTTAGAACAATTTTTACATTCCTAAACTAAAGAAGAAACCAAGGAGCAGGTTTGCCAACTTGTCTGAGTCTGTTGAGACAGAACACCCACACACACAAGTTACATAAGGCAGCTTTGTTCCTTACAGATAGGCAGCGAGGGACAGCAGATGTCTAGGATCCAGGATGAGCAGGTCCCCAAGGCTCAGTAAAGATGCCTAGGGTGGAGGGACTGCTATCTGCACATGCCCCACTTACACTGCAGCTGAGGACCCCAGAAAGCAGCCCATCCTTGTTTTATATCTTAGGGGTTACTGAGCTAGGTAACACTGATGGATACACTGGGTTATAGTGTGTCCACTGAGCTGAAGCATACAAGGAAATCCTGTATCTCGGAGGGTCTGGAACAGAGCCCGACTGTTCCAGGTGGCTCCTTTTTACTCTCAGGATGTTGCATTCCCACCACATTCTGTAGTTACTCTTAACAGCTACAAGCAAGAAAGAGGGAGTACTGGATCTGTCCGAGGCTGCCTGGAGAACTGTCCCGTGGCACTACCTCCCGCACTCCCTAACCTCAGTCCTAAGCAACCAATAGTTGATGAGCGCATGCATTTTTGCTGCCTACATCCAAGATGTAGACTAAATATATTTTACATATTAAGTGCAAAATTTGTTTTGTCGAATGCCGTGTTTTGTTAGTCGGGATATTCGTTTTTTGTTGGTACCGTAACAGATTTCTATGCTTTCAGGAATTTGAAACAACAGAAATTAATCTGACACATCTTTCAGTCATAAATCTGGAGACTTCAGCCGGTTTCTCCCCTCTAGGCCTTAAACAAGGCCAAAATCAAGGTGTCAGTGGCCTGGGCTCTTATCTGGAGGCTCTGTGAAAATCGCTCATTCAGGCTGATAGCAGAATGAAATTTCAGGTAGCTGAGGGGCTGAGGTGGCCGTTTCCTTGCAGGCTGTCACACAGGATAATTTTCAGCTTCTAGAGGCTTCCCGCCTTTCCTGGCTCACCATCTCTCCATTGTTAAGCCCAGTGACTTCCTGCTCTGCATCATCTCTTCTGCTTTCCTCTTCTGACTCCAGCAAAAGTTCTCCTCTTTTAAGGGCTCAGGAGATTACAGTAGGCCTACTCTGATTATCCAGTCTAATATCTTCATTTTAAGTCCCTTAACTTAATCAGGTCTGCAAAGTCCCTTTTGTCAGGCAACATATTTGCAGGTTTTTGGGATTTAAGCGTAGGCATCTTTTGGAGGCCATCCTACCTCTTACAAATCAACAGTTTTCCTTGTCATTTATAGGAAGGTTACATACAGCATTGACCACAAACATTTCAAATTAATGAGATGGCTATACAATAACTGTAGGTGGTTAACAGTCAAAAATTGGTTTGAATGCAATACATATGATTATTTAACTGATGTTATTCTTATGCCTGTTGTCTCTACCTATCTTTTTACAATTAATATAAATTTTTGGACAGGTTCCCGAGGACTGATCTGATAAACTCTCAGCTTCCTTCTCTGTGCTCCTGGTCACACTGCCCAACTTCCACACACAGGTTCTATTTCCAGAGGAAGTTTACACAAGCTCATTTGGAAATGGACCCCAAATTTGACGTACACTTTCTAAGTGTACTTTTCCTCTTATTCTTCCCCTTGCCTCAGCTACTCCTGTCTTCATAGTTGTTGGCTTCTGGGTGAAAGCTGCTAGCTCACTTGGTTTGAATTCAACAACACGGAGCATGTGATCCCATGGCTGCTGATCTCTCAGGTCTGGTAGGAGTTCCAAAAGATAGCCATGTGGGCTGCCAGCTCAATTACCCAGTTGATTTCTACACCTTCCATGGTACCTGTGTAAAATGTACAGGATCTATTCTTTGCCACTACAGGATTTCAGGAAGCCAGGGTGTCTGTGAACTCCTGGAAAGAGATCAGTTCCTCCCAACCCCTAAAGACCCCAAACTTTTTGGGGCCTCCTGTCTTGTTTCTTTCCTCATTTTCTCAGGATGTACCCTGCCAAGAGCAGAAGAACCACAGTGACAGATAGCTTCTCAACCTTCTGTGTGTGTGTCTCACCCTCCTCCTGAGCCTAGCATCTTGATGTGGTGAGACAGACATACAATAGAAGCTCTCAGTCCTTGCCAGGTCACCAAATCCAACAAGGCTCACAGCAGTGGCAGTGCCCTTTGAATAGAGTTCAGTGATGTCCCATCCCCTGCCTCACATGTGAACAAGGGCAGAGTGAAGTATGGTGAGGGGAGTAGTATCTGCAGCCTACCTGGCCGGGAGAAAAGGCTCACTCATTTGTATTTTGAAACATTGTCATCCCAACTACACATAAAATATTTGAATTTAGATGCTTGTTTTATCTTTTTTTATTGGAATAATAAACTCATTCAAAAATGTATGTTATTTTTGAAATCATAACTACTCTTTCTTTGAAATTAGCAAATCAATAATGATATACACAATGAATGGTAATTGTAACTTAAACCAATGTATTTTAATGGGAGTTTTTAAAGTGTCACTTTTAATTGAAAATAAATGCCTGTTGTACTCACTTATAATTGGGACCTATATAATGTGTACAAATGGACGTAAGGGTGTAAAATAATAGACACTGGAGACTCAGAAGAGTGGGAGATAGGTGGGGAAATGATGGAAGAGAAATTACTTAATGAGTTCAATGCACATTATTTGGGTGATGGTTATACTAAAGCCCTGACTTCACTGCACAATGTATCCATGTAACTAAACTGCACTCGTATCCTTAAATTTATACAAATAAAAAATTTAAAAATAAATACATGCATGACTTTGCTTTCTTAAACCTTTCTTTTCCAAAAGTTTAGCCTTCACAATTCAGACTCTAAGAAACTTTATTCCAGCAAAATATGATCTGAACCTATTCAGAAAAGTTAACATTAGATTCTCTATTTTCTCAATTCCCATTGCTCATTAAAATTCTCATTATACTCTTCTCCAAATACTTCCAAAATTAATCTAAATAATTGATTTAGGAACTCCTCCAGTCATTCATTTCTGTGAAATCAATGACTCTAAAACTGGGTGGCATAAAAAGCAAACTTTTTTATTAAACTCATAATTTTGTCGGTTAGAAGTTTGGACAGGGCACAGCGGGAGCTGATTATTTCTGCTGCATAGTGGCTGGTCCGGGTTGTACACAAAGCTGGAAAGGCTAGAGTGACTGTGTAGGAGGAATATGCCTGACACCTGAGTCTTCTCCACTAGCATTTACTGGGGCAGCTCCACACACAGTGTGTAGCCTGGCTGGATGTCTGCAGCAGCCAATATGCTCCCTTTCCGTGATTCCTTTCCACGTGGATAGCTTGGGCTTCGTTAAAATTCTCAGATTTCTTACTCAGTCCTTGCCTCCTCAAAGGGAGAATGTTCCAGAAATGCCAGGCCATATACGCTAAACATTATCACTTCTACCATATGTCATAGGTTACACAATGCTGGCCGAGATTCAATACGGAAAAGGATTATGCAAGAATATGCATACCAGGAAGCGTGGTTCATTTGAGCCTGGCTGTCCTAGAATCTAACAGATGGTGCTGATTTCTTCTCATTCTTCTACTTTAATGTTTCAGTTTTATCCGGAATACTGGATATTCTAACCACACTATTTTGTGGTCTTTGCTTTGTGATTAAAAATACAGAGAAGGAAGTAAAATAGTCTATTTCTTAGAGGTTGCCTTGAAACCAAGGAATAAATAATATTCTATTAATGTTACATAGTATTAGATATTAAAGTATATACATAAGCTACAGTCCAAATGTGTTATCTATTCTAAAATCCCTCCATGGTAAAGTTGCAAAAACTAAAATGAAAATGAAAAATAAATCCAAACACAATAAAGTATTTGGGCTAATAGAGGTAGGTTTCATTTTGTGGTTGCTGCTGATGAAAGATTGCAGAGAAGAGAAAGATTAGAAGCAACACTCACACACTTGGACATATTCATTCAGTCTGTACTTTCCCAAAGAATATGGTAAAAATTCTACATTTTGTAGTGAAATGGGTTGTGGTTACGACAGGTTCAGACTGAGGTTGAAGATATCTCTGTCACACAGTCTCTTTTATTCTTCCCTAAAAATCATAATCTTGAGGAACGCGGTTATGCCAAAGTTGTATGAAGGGGAGCAGGATGTGGGGAAGAAGAAATCTGTTCTAACTGCAGGCATCATTCTTTGCACAGAAACAATTCTCTCTTAAATTTGATTTTTAGACACCCATTGACTACAGATATTTTTCATTGTCATCCTCTCTAGCTGGTCTAGATGTGGCTCACTGTGATCCTAGCTTCTTTCCTACTCAGATATTTATCATATAATTAAATATTTCTAATGTACCACTACAGGAAACATACATTTTTTTTTTTTTTTTTGAGACGGAGTCTCGCTCTGTCGCCCAGGCTGGAGTGCAGTGGCGCGATCTCGGCTCACTGCAAGCTCCGCCTCCCGGGTTCCCGCCATTCTCCCGCCTCAGCCTCCGAGTAGCTGGGACTACAGGCGCCGCCACCACGCCCGGCTAGTTTTTTGTATTTTTAGTAGAGACGGGGTTTCACCATGTTAGCCAGGATGGTCTCGATCTCCTGACCTCGTGATCCACCCGCCTCGGCCTCCCAAAGTGCTGGGATTACAGGCTTGAGCCACCGCGCCCGGCCGAAACATACATATTTAACTATCCACCACATAAATTGTGTTGAGAGGAACTATGCTAATCTTTCCCTGAATTCTTATCTAGTCCCAAAGGCTTCTTCAAAACCATTGAGTCTTATCATTGGAAAATTTTGCACTCCTAGATTACATGTCCTTATTCATAGGCTCCATTTGACCTCATGCCTACAGTTCAATAAGGCCACTATGTTCTGCGAAGTTACCAGATAAGTGGTTTGCCACTATCATAATTCAGAAAACTGCATGTGGAACACACTCTGAAAGTGTGTGGCACACTGTAGAGAGGCTCTTTTCACTGAGTGTGCTGCCAACAGTGATAGTGTTGGAACATTGTTAAGAAAATATTGATTCACCATTGTACAAATATAATACAATTCCAATTCTGTACGCGGTTCCCAAACTATGACTGAAGACATTTCACCTCATTCTTCATCCTATCAATATACTTTATATTCTACACTTGTCCAATTACATTATATTCTGAATGCACCACATACTTTTCCTTTTGTAATGACTTGGTTTAAACTATTCCCTCACATTTAAATGTCTAGAATACATATTACCTTGCCTTTAATTATCCAAAATTTACAGCATTAAAATGCAATTCCCCCTTCTATAATTTCCATATTCCATATTAGAACTATTTTTTTCTCTTTAGAACTCCTTTATGACTCTTGGTATCTCTGTTGCTTTCAATTTGTTTTAATTTAATGTGGTCTATTATAGTTGCCTACTCTACTATTCTTTCAATTTCTTGATGTCAACCCAAGGCCTAGACCTCAGTACCCCTAATAATGACACTTTGAAAATAGTAGGTGTTTAATTACTGTTACCACATGAATAAATGAATGAAGATAGCTAATGATCAAATGTAATGGTATATTCACCATTGACTTTGAGCACATTGAAATATTCCTGACCCTAAAACAGGGCATCCATAAAGCAGCAAGCAATTAGACCACCAGTAAGAAGCTTCAGAGAACCTACCAAATAGCTCACAGAGTGGTGATTTTTTACACTTTTCCATGTAGAATCTGCAAATATACGAAATCTGAATTGTCCTGTTTGATAAATATTTTGTTATAATTTTTACTAAATATGCATAGCTTAAATACAAAATAGGTTTCAAAAATGAATTTAGTTATTATTTTTCTTTCATTGCCATTTTACCCGTTCTTTTCAAATAACCATGAACTGGGATGAGAAGAAATGAGAAAATAGAAAAGTTCGACATCAGAAGGATTTATTGTAGAACATATTTTCAATGGAAAAACATAAAAGAACAAGGAGCTTCAAAATGCACATATTCTATGAAAGTGAAAAACAAGAATACCCAAAACGCTTTGTAAAATAAAAAAGTCACTAGCTGACGGTTTTGTGAAGTTTTGTTTATATTGTTTTGAGTCAGGTTTAGGAGAAGTAGGACAAACACAACTTTCCCATTTATATGGTTCCATGTAATATCACCTGTACCAATAAAAAAGTTTTTATTCACCAGAAAAACTGCCATTGTGTGCCAGTTGAAGAAATATGCATGATTCATATAATAGCCCCTTTTAAATTTAATTTGCCTTTAACTATTCTAAATGCTATTTACCTTATCTGCTATTAGAATGCACTTCATACAAGATATATGAAAATATATAAACAGATAATAAAGAATGTATTTTCTGTTTTTAAGTAATTTCAAAACACATGTTTAAAAATACAAAATATCTTTTACCTAGCTATAATTAGAACTTTTCTAAGCCTTTCATTATTGAAAAGAAAAATGAAAAGCTCAAAATAATTTTCATACAAAACTAAAAACTGTAATCTGAGTGTTTGTTCATATATAATTTTTATTATTTTCTTAATTTTAAAAAATTGTATTTTCTTAGTCCTTCCTTCCTTCCTTCCTTCCTTCCTTCCTTCCTTCCTTCCTCCCTCCCTCCCTCCTTCCCTCTCTCTTTCTTTCTTCCTTCTTTCCTAATGCCACAGAAAAAAGACTTAGTCTAAATGAAGGAAGTAGATCTTAGAAGTTATCAGTCTTTTGAAACTTATGCATGTAATTCATGTTGTGAGAAAACTCAGAAGTCCCTGGTTCTACCCATCCTTTGGTCATCACAGTCATATTCACCTGTCTTATTTCCATGTGGATATTTAAGAGATGTCTCAAATTAACATGTTCACACCATATCTAAAACAAAACATTTTCTTTACAACTCTTCCCACCTACTGTCTCCTTACTGTTTTCTAAATAGTATCCCTGTAATTGCTCAAAACAAAAAACCTGGCATCATCACTAACTCTCCTATGGATGACCCTGTGTACTGGCAACCATAGCCTTTGACAAATGTCCTTTCCTTTGCTCCTTCTTCACTTCATTGTCTAGAAAACAAGATACCCACATTCCCATTCCCGCATGCAGTCAGAGGTTGCCTTGTGACCAACTTCTAGACAACGAAAAACAGAACTAGAGATTTTTAAAAGTCTTCCACTGTGGCTTTTTTGGTCCAGATCAAAGGGATAGTTGTGGGCCAGGTGCAGTGGGTGGTTCATGGCTGTAATCCCAGCACTTTGGAAGGCCAAGGTGGGAGGAACACTTGAGCTCAGGAGTTCGAGACCAGCCCAAGCAACATGGCAAAACCCTATCTATATAAATAAATAAATAAATACCAAAATTTTTTTAAAGGGATAGATGTGACTCATACCATCAAATCTCACCTTTTCCTTCTTTTAATAGGTGAACATGATGTCTAGAGCTGTGACTGCTTTCATATGACAAAGAGGCAAGAAATATATCAGTAAAATGTCCTCCAATGAAAGATTCAAGAACAGAAAAATAGCTTGGATCTTTGATGGCACTAGTAAACAACAGAACCATTACCAGCGAGTGCTCGCTGCCAGACTTCTTAAGTGGGGAAGATAACCACCATTTGTTAAGCCACTAAAGTTAGGCATTTTATTACTTGCAGCTGAAAGCACTCCTAACTGATGTATCTCTCCTTCATTAATGCCCCCTCCCATCTTTAACATCAGTCCACCACTAAATCTTGTCCATTTGATCTTCAACGTATAAGCACCACAACCATAATTCAAAACTCCATATCTCTGTCTAAGATTACTGGGTTAGCTTCCTAACTGATCTTTTCACTCAAATTCTACATATCTCTTCTCTATACAACTTAAAGAATGATATTTTTCAGGGTTATTGTACACTCCACTCTCTATTCCTACTACATAGACTATTCTTTCATGGATTTTCATCTGGTTAGAAACTTCTAATTCTTCTGTTACAATAATAGTAGTTGATAGTAGTCATTCAATACGTGTTTAGTGGAAAAATACATTTGTAAATGGAAATACAAAAATATATGCAACACTCAAATGTTTTACTACCCGAAGTCTTCCTGATACATTAATCCATTAAGTTTCCAACATTAAGTTTCTGCCTTTCGGAAAATGTATGCTGAAATGTGTACATTAGTTGGAATTGTTACCTTCTTTTTGATAGATTCCTGAAGATAAGTCATATATATATGATATAAAGATATATATTTCTCTCTCTATATATGGCAAGGGAGAATATTGTGTAATTATATATTGCTAATATTTCTCAGGACTAAATTAGCACTTTGCAGTAAGAAATTAACACTGAAAAACTATTATGAAAAGGGACCATTTGGGGACAGGTGTAAAATAAACAATGTAAACACACATACTCTACTTCACAGTCTTTTCCAAGGTTGATTTTGTAGGATATGGCATCACAAGGAAGAGGCTCTAATTGTGTGATTTTTAATTCCCAGTGGATGATATTCTATGAAAGGATGGTTAACAAATAGTGGGTCATTACTGCAAGGACATAATCTAGTTCTTCTCGCATTTCTTCAGTGTCTGCCTCATCTTTTCTGTTTCTCTTAGGCCTGGCCCTAAGAGATAGAACTGTTTATTTATGTTTTTAATATAACTTAGAAAAGTTGCATTTTTAATTATTGTGCTATTAAATTGAAAGAATGAAGCAATAGTTGCTAAGACAGATCATTGTGAATAATTTACATTCTACAGTTAAGAGATCCAACCAAAATATAAAACCTGGTTCAATCGGCTCATAAGGAATTACTTCACTTTTGGTTCTTTTCATTTTGTTTGAATAATATCTCAACAGATTCTAAGTTTAAAATGAGAATACTTTTAGTACACGGAGTTGGTAGGGTTAACATCAGTTTCGTCTCTGATGGGAAGCTTCCCTCTTCCCAGAATCTACTTTTAAGTCTTATTTGATGCCATTCTTTTTGGGTTTTGTTTCGTTTTGTTTTGTTTTGTTTTGTTTTGTTTTGGCTAAATACTGTATTGCATGTCTACTTTGCATTGACCTGAATGCTCCAGCCTCTCCCTAAGGCCCTGAGTTCCAGAGCTCTCAGTTAGAAACGGCCAACACCGTGTGACTTTCTTTAGTCCCCAACATATCTGTCACTTCTACAGCCATCAGATATTTTACTCCTATTGCAGCTGGAATAATGTGTTAAAGACATCACACTGACATTTCTACTCTATGCTGCTTCATCCCGAGGGGGTAGGAGATTTCTCTGCAAGACCTACCTCCCCCCACCTATATATGCTCTGGAACATACAGCACTGGTTGTGCCACTCTTAGATTCCTCCACCTTCAAGGTTCACAACACTGTATCTCCTCATTCATTCATCCACTCATCTCAAGGGGTTGAGCACAAACTTTACACAAACATCTTCTGGGTGAACGTACAATCCCCCTTCCGCCTAATTTCCAAGCACTAGTCTGGAAATAGAAAAAATGAAAACTTACATCTTTGAAAATATATATTTATTGGACATTTAGTTGCTAAGAATGTGTTACCATAATTGCTGATATATCTGACAACTCTCCCAGGGCAATGACTGTCCCCTCTTTTGCAAATGTAACAGCTGTGTTTGCAGGGTCTAAGAAAGCAACATATGTGATAATATCTAAAAATCTTTTTTCTACTTTATCTGTACAAGTTAGACTTTTTGTGTTGAAAGGAAGTAACATACTCATTTTATCTTCACTGCTACGTATTTATTATAAGGATGCTGTAAAAGTATGAAATAGTAAGATAAGATACCATCTTATGATCTATAAAATTCACAGGCCAACCAACAAGGGCTGGCTGGAATGACCACTTGTAGTCATTAGGAAGTTACCTTTTCCCCAAGTGTTTAGGGGAAAAAAATGCCTTTTGTTATGAACTGACTGTAAATCTTTCAGGACTGAGTTATCCCTTAACTCTTCAATAGCCATGGGACCCAGTGATTGTACCACCCCTTAGAGGCAGGTGTCTACTGTTTGCCAGGCCCTGTGCCTCTCTCTACTCTTTCTAACTCTCTTCCACACCACCCACCCTTTATGATCTTCCTGGTTGTCGTTATAATTTTTGACTGCATACTAACTTACCTTCCAGGCAGAATGGACCATCAACATTCTGCTTGACCCTATGTTCAGGATGTCTTTTCCCTGGTCACACCTGTGAACCCTGTGAATATGAGGTATACTAAAACCTTTCTTTGTAAAACATCTAAAAAAGAGTAAAGTCTTATTATTTTATGTCAGATACAAATAGGAAACTTTCTTTGAAACTATAGAATATATACCTGGTTGATGGAAAGGTTCTCAGAACCATAGGTATGTTATATGGGGTGTTTAAGGAACCATATAAATAAATATGTGCTAATTTAAGGAACTTGTGTTTTCAATGATCCCAGGCATGTAATGTTGTTATACTGTTTCCATTTAATAAGAAGATGCTTTGAAAGACATAAGTTACTTTATGGGGCCAAATCAACTTTGTTGCAAGACATAATTTATTTGCCAGTTTAATATGTGGCCTAGATTGCAAAATCTCCTGGAAATCAGTGGTCAAGTATTTAGACTCCACTAGATTCCTATAGCAAGGAAATTCTTTGTTTCAAAATGAGAATTATTTATATACTAAAGAAAACGTGGTTTTGCTCTAAATCCTCCAAGAGATCTTTCTTGAAATTCTCCTGCTAATTTTGTTACAGGCCTCAAATTATACCCACCTCTGCTTCAGACACTTCAAGCACTATTGAAACTATAAAGATTTCTCTTTATTGGAGTAAGCAACTTTTCTAGCTATATGATGAATGAGTTGCAGAAGGTCATTCACGTGGCGTTTATAATTTGTTAAGATCCAAAAAGTTACACTGACCCTTCTACCACCTTCCAAGTGGTATGATGGTTAAGTAACAGGACTATGTTCTTCACATTAATGAGGATATGTCCCTGTGTGCCTTACATCACTGGAGGCCCAGAAATTTTAGAAATGTAATGGGTCTTCATAAGGTTTAGATTCCATCTTCTTCCATGCATAAAGGACTTGTCACTTCCTACCTGACATTATAAATGTGGCAGACAAGGACAGTGTCCTAGGAGAGAGAAAATCTATCAAGTTGACAGTGGACAACTTTGGAGTACAAGACTAGGAACTTTATATAACCTTAGGGCAGAATCCTAAACTACATTGCTGCTATTTTGGGTAAAAATGAAACAGTTTGGTTGTTTATGTGAAAAAATGATAAGAAATAGCTTCACTGTAACAATAGCCCTGTGCCAAGTGTCAGTGAAGATATGTTGCAATAATATTACATTCAATGTAGTATCTGTAAGCAGAGCTGCTCTCTGCTAGGTTTTGACATACACAGATACCCTTCAAAGGCCAAGCTGGGAAACTAGACAAAAGCTTAGAGAAATTACCATATTTGCACATCTTTCGTTGTGTGTTTACAGAGGCGAATTTAAGAAAGACTTTCCTTAGTAAGTTAAGTCAGCTTGAGTGCCAGATGATTTTTTCGTTTGGAGTGGTTGTTTGTTTGTTTTTCCTCTCTTAAAATTACATGGGGCCTGGCACAGTGGCTCATTCCTGTAATCCCAGCACTTTGGGAGGCTGAGCAGGGTATCACCTGAGGTCAGAAGTTCAAGGCCAGCCTGGAATTTAATAGAAATTCCATCTCTACTAAAAAACAATAAAAAATACATAAAATTAGTCAGGTATGGTTGTGTACACCTGTAGTCCCAGCTACTCCAGAGGCTGAGGCAGGAGAATTCTTTGATCCCAGTAGGCAGAGTTTACAGTGAGCCAAGATTGTGCTATTGCACTCCAGCCTGGGTAACAACGGCAAGACTTCATCTCAAAAAAAAAAAAAAAATTATATGGAACCAGAGTTTTCTGAAAAGATAAATTTTCAAAGATATTTAAAGAAAAAAAAAAGAATCACCCATGAATACACACCCCCCCAAATGTATCTACTCGGAATAGAAGTCACTATTTTGGTGAGATGGGTTATTTATGATGATGGGTTGTAGTGGAATTACATGATGAGAGAACTATCTATAATACTATCAGGAGTTCCTCCATAAATACGTTGGTACATTTCTTTTTCTCAAGTTAAACATGACATGATGTAAGTAAATGAATCACAGAAACCAATGGGAAAAACATAAATTAGTCCAAAATGGTCAAGTTAAATTGCTTATTATTCCAGAAAAACATAATCAAGTTAGACTTAATTCACTTAAGAGACCAAAATAAATTCCAGACAAACTAAAGAATTAAATGTAATAATTTAAATACTAACACTTTGCCACTCATTGGGTGCCTTTTGTGACATTAATATTTTAAAAGACAATAATATTTCATTTTATATCATATTCATACAATTCTTGATCCATACTATACCTTGCCTACTCCCAAGTTCAGTTCCAGAATTTGCAACCTACATAGAAAAATGGTCTTACCTTCAGATTAGTTTCATGTAAATACAAGTAGTCATAACCTAATCAATCTTGCCCCATTTAAGATGATCTTTTTCTAAGTACACAGACTACAGAATGAGACAAATAATCAAAACCCATCATTTTTAAAAGGACTTTAGCTCAGAATTTAATTCCTAAAGAATTCCATTTTAAAGTTTTATATGTAAACCTGTAATTAAGCAATTAATTATTCTCATTCTCAAGAACTTCTCCAAAGAAAAGAGACAATTCATGTGTAGCAACATACATTAGAGAGGTGTAACTGAAAGATTGGCGGTGAAGGAAACAGGAGGGTCTAGAAGTGTCTCGGCAGGAATCGTATTGATGTCAAAATACTGATTCTGCCAATGTGAGTAGCCATTGGAACAACATGACAGATGCACTGCTGACTCCTGCATTTCTCCTGCAGAAGCCTTGCCCTGATCAAGAGGTACTCTGTTCCTATCTAGGGATGGACAGTGTAACATTTGGCTGACTAAATAAAGCCTTCTTTCTCTCTTTCCCTGTGAGAAGAGGAAGCATTTGCTTTTTAAATTTATGTAGTGTGTTCTTCTTCTGACTTTAAGAAGGTATATAATTTGTTTTCCAATTGCAACTTTTAGTGGCTAACACTAACCATGGCAATCTTTTGGAGAATAGAGAGAAGTAGAGGAACATGTGGGAAATAAAAAAAGAAAAGTAATTATTTTCAAAAGTAATTTGTATAATTTATGCATTTATTTTCAACAAGATTTCTATGTGTGTTCCTGCTAGGGGCTTGATGCAGTGATAGGTGCAGGGAAAGGTACCACTCTCATAACATTTGCACTCTAGTGAGATTTAGTCAATAATTTTCTACAATTGTATATGATACATACATATTTAATTTTCTATATGCAATTGGATATTTTGCTTATATTTTCCTAAATGGTGATACAATTTCACATAAATATATATTGTGATCTCTTCCTTTAATATTTTCCTGGAAAATAAAATGAATGGAGGGCTATCAACTTGCACATACTTGCAATGAACCATTCTATACAAAAGAAAACCTCCAACCCGTGTTGAAACTGAAACACATCACTAAACCACTCTCTAATCTTATGACACTGGGGCAACATTTCCCATCATGACTTACATAAAAATAGTAATACAAAATCGTCTAGAGCTACTCTTTGCCAGTAAAATTCTTCTAATCATTTCTGAGAGAAAATAACTCACCATCCCATGTTTGAACTTCTTGTCACTAGGTTAGAAGCCCATTTTTCTATCTATTTCTTGTCTGTGCCTATCTTGTGACACCTCACCTTAACAATTAAACTCTCTGATGTGGAACACAACTAAATTCAGTTTAGAAAATCGAAGTGCAGCTTCATCACTTGAATTTTCCTTATTCATTATGACATTAATATCTTCAAATTCTTTCATAAGGCTAGGTAAGCTTCACCTCTATGCAGCCTGAAGTTCTGCAGTTGGCCCTTATCAAAATGTCTTTAAAGTTGTTTTCTCACTCTTTTCTTTACTCTTTCATTATTGACTGACAGATTTGATCTCCCTATGTCATGCCAAATGTCTTTGCACTCTGTAATTCCCCGACAATATAATTTTAAACTATCACTTATGTTTTCCAAAACAGTTTGGCTAGACTCTAACTCCTCAATTTTATGTGTTTCTCATCTCTTGCAATTCTTCAGGGCATGGCTGCATGGCTGGATTTTCCAATGACAATCTGCAATGATGAAACTAGAGAAAGTAACATCTGAAAATAAAGGATGTTGCACAAAAGCCAAGCGTTTACAATAAAAAAAGATTTATAAGCCAAGATAAAATATTGCTTTGTATATTTACTAAGGTTTTCTTAGTTACTTTCTGATAACAGGAGATAACTACTTTCAGCCACCCTATTTTAAGCAGTCATTTTCAAGCATGGTGTTACTTCAGTGTCTATGTGGCAGGTAAATCAGACAACTGTAGACATCATTTTGGCCATTACAACACCCAAATTAACTCTGCTTAGATGGCCAAGTTGATTAAAAACCTGACTGCAGTCTTTTCACACCAACAACATAGACATTGTGTGTGACACAATATGAGCCTGAGTGTGAAAGACCACATAATTTTTAAAAATTATATTTATATATAAGAATACATAATAAAATTATATATGTACACACATACACAAACCAAGCAGGATTTGCCAGAGACCACCTCCAAAAAAGAATACAATCTCTAAGAAGTAAACTTAACTCTATGGAAAATGTGTTAAATAAAAAAGCTGAAAGGGATAGATAAGGAAAGAAATGACCTATGTAATGTTTTGAAATAGGACCTTAATAGATAGTGTAAGGCTAAAGACAACAGAAGCTTTGCAAAAATGCTGAAAGCTAATTAGTAAATATATTTTATGTGTATATAAGAATTCAAAATATAATTTAATGGTGGGAGAAATGAGTTACAAATAAGCAAAGAGGAAAACCAGAAAGATATCTGTGGTATTACATTGAAATAAGATGCATCAATATGAATTCATAGTGATAGATGATAGAGAGAGAGAGAGATTAATAGAATGGATAGATTGATAGATATATAATACACACATATGTAAATTAGCTCACACTCACATATTTCCTTGCTTACTCTACTGAAATGCCTAGAAGCAGTAACACCTGGGTAGTAAATTGATGGATGTCTAGGACAGGCACTGATCTTTAGCTCAAGTAACTTTTCTGACAGTGGTATGAAATTAGAAATCAATAAACTAGAATTTTTGAGAATTCAAAAATACATGGCAATTTGACTGCATTTTCCTTAGCAACCAATGGTTCAAAATAAGAAATTCAAAGGGAAGTTTAAAAATATATTGAGACAAATGAAAATGGACACACAACATACAAAAAACCTTTGGGGTGCAGCAAAAGCAATTATGAAAGGGAATTTTATAGCAATAAACAGCTACAGCAAAAAAGCAAAAAAATCTCAAATAACCTAGTATGATACCTCTAGAAACTAGCAAAAAAAAAGTAAACCCAAATATCATAGAAAAAAAGTAAATAAAGATCAGAGCAGAAATAAATTAACTAGAGACTAGAACAAAAATAGAAAAGATCAGCAGAATTAGAATAGGGTTTCTGAAAAGATAATCAAGATTGACAAACCTTAAGTTAGACTAAGAAAAAAACATGAAGACTCAAATAAATAGAATCAGAAATGAAAGAGGAGACATCGCAAATGACACCGCAGAAATACAAAGGATCGTTAGGGACTACTGTGAAAAATTATGCAACAACAAATTGGATACTCTAGAAGAAATAGAAAAATTTCTAGAAACATACAACCTATCAAATTGAATTATGAGGAAATAGAGAATCTGAACACACTAATAACAAGTAAGGAGAATGAGTATATAATAAAAAGTCTCCCAAAAAAGAAAAGCCTGGGACCTGATCCCTTCACTGTGACACTATACCAAACATTAAAGAAGAACTAGGCCAGCCACGGTGGCTCATGCCTGTAATCCCAGCACTTTGGGAGGCCGATGCGGTGGATCACAAGGCCAAGAGTTCAAGACCAGCCTGGCCAAGATGGTGAAACCCCATCTCTATTAAAAAATACAAAAAAAAAAAAGAAAAATAGCCGGGTGTGGTGGCGGGCACCTGTAATCCCAGCTACTCAGGAGGCTGAGGCAAAGAATTGCTTGAATATGGGGGGTGGAGGTTGCAGTGAGCTGAGATCACGCCACTGCACTCCAGCCTGGGTGACAGAGAGAGACTCCATGTCAAAAGAAATGAATAAATAAAAATTTTAAAAAAGGAATAACTAATCCCAATCCAAAAATTGAAGAGGCAGAGGCAACGCTTCCAAACTTGTTTTATGAGGCTGGCATTACCCTGATACCAAAGCCAGGAAAATAGTCATAAGAAAAGAAAATTATGGGCCGATATCCCTGATGAACACAGATGGAAAAGTCCTCCACAAAATACTAGCAAACCAAGTTCAATATCACATTAAAGAATCATTCACCATTACCAAGTAGAATTTATTCCAAAGATGTGTTGATTGTTCAATACAAACAAATTTTAAAATGAGATACACCACATTAACAGAATTCAGGACAAAAATTGTATAATTATCTCATAGATGCAGAAAAAGCACTTGAAAAAATTCCATGTCCTTTTATGATAAAAACTCCCAACAAATTAGATATAGGAGGAATTTAAAACAATAAAGGCTACATATGACAAATCTACAGCTAATGTCATAGTCGATGTGTAAAAGTTATATATTTTTCCTCTCTCTCTATGATCAGGCACAAGACAAGAATGCCTACTCTTACCACTTTTATTCAACATAGTGCTGAAGTCCTAGCCACACCAAGTAGACGAAAGAAATAAAAGGAATCCAAATTGGAAAGGAAGAAGTTAAGTTGGTCCTTGTTTCTAGACCATATAACCTTATATTGAGAAAACCTTAAAGACACCAACAAAATACTTTTAGAACTAATAAACAAATTCAGCAAAGTTGTAGGATACAAAATCAACATAAAAACAATTAGTAGCATTTTTATAAAATAACAACAAAGTATGTGCCCCCCCAAAAAAAATCAAGAAAATAATAACATTTACAACAGCTACACAAAATACATAGGAATAAATATAAATAAGGAGGTGAAAGACATGAGCTCTGAAACAATAAAATATTGATGAAAGAAGTTGAATATGCAAAATATTCCATGATCATGAATTGAAAAAAAAATTATTTAAATGTTCAGACTTCCCAGTGCAATCTACAGATTCAATATAATCCCTATCAAAATATCAATGACATTTTTCACAGAAATAGAAAAAAGAAATCCTAAAATTTGCATAGAACCAGAAAAGACCCTGAATATCCAAAACAAACTTAAGCAAAAAGAACTAAGCTGGATGTATCAGACAATCTGATGTCTAAATATACTACAAATCTACAGTAATCAAAACAGTATGGTACTAGCATAAAACCAGACATATAGATCAATGGAAGAGAATAGAGAGCCCAGAGATAAAGCCACACATTTACAGTTAATTGATTTTTGACAAAGGTGCCAAGAACATACAGTGGGGAAAGGACAGTATCTCTAATAAACAGTGTTGACACAACCGAATATCCACATAAAGAAAAATATAATTATACCTTATTTCACACCATATAAAAAAATCAACTCATAATGGATTAAAGACTTAAATGTATGACCTGAAACTGTAAAAACTACTCTAAGAATATAGGAAACAAAACTCTACAGCATTGGTCTGGGCGATAAATTTTTTGATAAAACCACAAAAGCACAGGCAGAAAAAATATATATATAAATGGGATTTTATCAACCTAAAAAGCTTATGCACAGCCAAGAAAATAACCAACAAGGTGTAGAGGCAACCTATGGAATAGGAGACAATACTTACAAATTGTATATCTGAAATTAGTATCTGAAATATATTAGAAATTTAAACAACTCAATAGTAAGAATACAAATAACCTAATTAAAAACAGGCAAATGAACTGAATAGACATTTTTCACAAAAAGTGATACAAATAAGCAACAGGAGAAAAAATGCTTAATATACATTAATTATCAGAGAAATGCAAATAAAAACCACAATGAGATATCACCTCAAACCTATTAGAATGTTTACTATCCAAAAGACAAAACAGCAAGTGTTGGAGAGACGTGGAGAAGAGGCAGCCCCCTTGCTCACAGTTGCTGGGAATGTACAGACATTATGGAAAACAGTATTGAGGTTACTAAAAAAGTTAAAAATTGGACTGCTGTGTGATCCAGCAACCCCACTACTGGGTATATATTAAAGGAAAAGGAAATTAGTATGTCAAAGAGATACTAATATCTGCACTCCCATCTTCACTGCTGCATTATTTACAATAGCCAAAATATAGGATAAACCTAAATGTCTGCCAACAGAAAATGAATTTTTTAAAAATGTAGTATATATAAACAACAGAATACTATTCAACCTGTACAAGAATAATAACATAATCACGTATTTTAAAATAAATAATGTAACTGTTTGTAACTCAAAGGATAAATGCCTGAGAGGATAGATACCCCGTTCCCCATGACGTGCTTATTTTACATTGCATGCCTGTATCAAAACATCTCATGCACATCATAAATATATACACCTACCAGGTACCCACACAATTTTTAAAAATAATTTTTATAAAACTGTGAAAAAAGAAGGAAATCCTGTTATTTGTGGCAACATGTATGAATCTGGAGGACATTATGTGAAATAAGCCCCGCACAGAAAGACAAATACCATTTGATCTCACTTACATGTGCAATCTAAAAAAGATGAAATCATAGACGTAGATAATATAATGGTACCAGGATCTGGAAGGTGTGAGGAGGAAGATATTGGTCAAATTATACAAAATTTTAATTCTATAAGAGGAGTAATTCAAGAGAAATGTATTGTATTCTTGAACATCGTTAAGTTGCTAAGTGAATAGATTTTAAGTCTTTTCACCACAAAAAATGAGAAGTATGTGAGGTGATGCATCTGTTAATTAGGTTAATTTAGCCATTCCCTGAAGTATACATATTTCAAAATATCATGTTGTACACAATAAATACATACAATTTTAATTTGTATTTAAAACTAAATTAAAAATACATAAATGTATAAAGAGAAAAATTTCCAGACAGGAAATAAAAGGAAACTGGTGATCCCGATGGAAAATGTGTACGGCATATGACTGACTTCGCACAATTATCTGTCTACTGTTGTGAGAAATTTTATTTACTTCACCCATATTTTGTTTACCTGTATGGAGGTGACACTCTTAATTTATCTATATATATGTGTGTGTGTGTGTGTGTGTGTGTGTGTGTGTACTTTAAAACTTCATTGTCATATCTAAGTAAATATAAATTTGAGTAATATAATCAGATAAAATTCAAGTGATTTTTAATAAAACAATTTTCAACATGTGATTTCTCACAGAATTTTGTGTCACGTATATTTTATCTATAATTATAAATAGTTTATATGTCTCATAATAAAGAAACTTTAGAGGCATAAATGACGGTCATGACAACTTTATATCAAGGATGAGCAACTGAATGGATGAAAAGCCATATGGAACTATAGACATTTTAATCTTCATAAGTTTCTTCTAAACACAGAATTTGATAGTATTTAGATGCATTTTTTTTACTAAAATAAGAAACAGTCCCCAGACTCAAGACATTTTCAGTAGAATAACATGTAAAGTAATAATTTTGAAAGTATGGGTTATAACTGAGAGGTCACTATGAAGACGTAGAGAGTCTAGGAGAAAGGGAACTATACAACTAATGTGTCTATTGGTGTCCTAGATGCAGAAAAAGTGCTTTTTGTTTGTTTTATTGACATTCATTTTTTCTTAATGTGCTAATTCTTTCATTTTGTTCACCTCTGAATGTTCTCCATTAGGTTAAAGAAAAAGTCCTCATAGAGTAAAATAGTTCTCTGTGATTTTCAAGCTCCTTTTGAGGCAGGAGAATAGGCCCTGGAGACAGGGAACCTAAGACCAATTCAGGCTAACTTCCTCGAACTAAATCAAAAGGAAAACCTCAACTTCCCACGCCCAAGTAACAAAAGGACCGGAGGCTACTCCATTTGCAATCCCCCCTCATTTTTTTTGCTGTGGCAGAAGAAAAATTGAAAGATCCTCTAATTGGTCCCCTCCCACAACCAATTAGCCTGGTCATAAGCCAAGTCTTCATTGGCATAGGAGTATAACTTTATGACTTCACTTCGACCTCTGATTGGTCACTTTCCACAACTAATCAGACTGATTGCAGGCCACTACTTCATTTACACAGGGTATACACAAAGTAAGCAATGGGAAACCTCTAGGGGTGTATTTAAACTCCAGAAAATTCTGTAACCAGCACTCTTGAGCCTATTGCTCAAGCTAGCTCCCGCTCTGTGGAGTGTACTTTCGTTTCAATAAATCTATGCTTTCTTTTTGTTGCTTTGTTTGTGTGTTTCGTCTTATTTGTTCTTCAAAACGCCAAGAACTTGGACTCCCTCCCAGTAACACTTTCACATAAGAAGATCTTCATTGTTTCTAGTCACAAAAACTGACTCAGGTGAATATTTCCGATTCCAGTTATTCATAAATCTTCCAACTCCATTCGAAGTTAACCACACTCCAGTCCTGTTTTGCTATGAGCCAATCATGATAAAGGCCTGAGGCTGTTCTCTTCTCTCTTTCCCCACCTGATGCTTCCATTCTGCCTCGCTGACTGTGGTTTCTGAACCCTCTGGATTTCAGGTTGTAAGGAATGAGAGCAGCACTCTTGCTTATCCCCTTCTTGTGCTTGGCAGTTCTTTACAGCTGCCCCTTTCTCTGCTGAGCTGGTTTGCTGGGGGGCTGGAAATCTGCACACTTCTTCCCTCTATCACTCCTTTGTGGTGGAGGATGGAAGATTCTGGCAGTACATGTTCAGGTGCTGCTGCTTCCCCTTCTGTTTCTCTTTCTCATGTCTATTGCACTTCTCATTGCTCTCTCAGGTGCCATCCTAGACCGGATCTATGGCAACTCCACGCTGGCTTCCCCTCCCTCAAGGCCCATGGGAGGCACTCACAGGACCTTTGACTTGACATAGTCAGAAACTGCACACCTGTAACGTCTCTCCTTTTCCCGTGATCACACTAGTCAGCCAACATATGTGTCTGCTTCTCAGGTGTGAGTTGAATATTGGTTGATTACGTTTTGGAAACAACTCAAGTATCAAACTATGTAGGTTGTCCCATTGAAGCTCTTTCCATGGTTAGCCTTTCCATCCTCTTTGGTAGGTCGACACATTTGTAAGTTTTACTAAGACTTAACAAGAGGTCTTGAATCTCCCTTTGAAATGTAGAATCTATATTCTGGGTCTCATTTGAAAATGAAGACTAAAATAACTTCATTTTAATTGCTTTCCAGATGAAAATGTATTTATTTAAGTTATATATTAAGAAGTTTTCTTTTTCTCCCTCCTCTGGCAGTGTTTGTTGAGCACTTGAGTACCCTGAAACTAAGAAATTGAAGAAAGAGACTATATCCTGTGTTGTAGAATTTGTAAAGGTAAGTGATCAGGCAAAAACTGACCTATCATCGAAATTCTGTAAGACAATATGGTAGCTAAAAACGTCAAAATTGTAAAGTTTTCTATTTCTGTCTTAAAAGGATGATGATTTGTTTGATCATTATGACTCATACTAGCCAACTATAATTAATGAAGCACTTGGACATAACTAAATTGTAAACAACTTTTTCCTTCTCTCTTTCTCGTCTCAAGGCTACAAATGACTCTTTTGCCTTTTAGAGTCAGTTTTTACAACTTTACTTCAGATAGTGCATAGATTTTTTTTTTTTTTTTTTGCGTAGTGAAAACTGCAATTAATATTAAATAGAAATAACTTCTAATGTAACAGTAAATTTATTAAAGACCCCAAAAGTTAGTTTATATTAAAGTTTGTAGGCAATGGAAAACAACAAAGAAAAATACTAAGTAATATGAGGATTTAGGGATATAATATCACGTATTCCGGCACTTTTTCTAGGCAGTGAATCATTGCCGCCAACGAGCACTATAGAAATTGAAAATGTGAAAAATGGCAAAACATTATAGAAGAGAATCATGAGGTTAAGTGAACTGGCAAATCTAAAGTGAAATCACCTCAATCTAAATGACAGACACAACTTTGCAAAAATGTGAACATTAAGTCTGAACAAGTACTGTTCATCAAGTACAGTTTTTATGACTTGCATTGTAAAACTACTTTCTTTCATGAATTAATTTTGAATATTTGCATTATTCTATCATAAAGCACTTAGCATTCCCCCCCTCCATGTACTTTTCCCTGCAAATATCAAAAGGTATATTGTTCTAGTTTATAATACGATAGACGGTGACAAGTAACGGAAAACATTTTTTATTGGTTGAGTGCCATTTTAAAAATATCTCAACATGCTCTGATTAAATCTCACAATAACATTGATATTGAAGTACTACAACAAGGAATTTCATTATAAACTTCATATTTTTGCAGATATGATACTTTGAAACTGCTTGTTTTCCCAGGGTCAAGGACGTTTCAAGTCCTGAAAATGATGTGCTGAGTAATAGGAACAACAGAGCTGGACTCAGAAGGGCACAGAATATGCTGCTGTCTAGGTGATGGGATTTCAGAAAATTAGATCCATGCTTCTAAAATATGCCTTCCTGACTTGCTCAATGATCGCTGAAATTCTTTCCAACATAGCTAAATCCTTTCATCCCAGAGTTAATTGAAAATCTTAAACTGCAGGTAACTGTGGTAGTTTAAAGAAGTGATATTGCATATTTTCTTTGGTTCAGATTTCAGCACAGGAGGAAGCTAGTGAGAGGATGAGCATCCTGAACACTTTGATGGAAAATCGAGTTTTCATGGTGAAGTAAAATAATTCAGAAAGAGACTCTGGGGTACTGATCTGGGATATTTTGCATATTTGCAGTGGAACTTTCCTTTCTGTTGTCATAAGTGACTGAAGAATGGCTAAAAGCATGATATGGAGATGGGACATTAGACCACAGAGACTATTAATGGCAGTTGTGGATATGGTAAATGAAGCGCAAACATATATTCTTACTTGTAGAAGTTAGACAATTCATAGAATTATGTCCTTATCATTATCAGTGTTATTATACAGCATTTATCCATCTTTTAGGAGGTGCCATGAATGGCATTAGGGACACTAAGGACAAAAAATGAACAATATTCTTAGAGTAATCTCAGAAATGAGAATTTTTAAAGTGACATTTAGGATAACAATGACCCTTTGTTCTCTCCTTGGTTACCTCTTCTTTGTCTAAACCCATCTTTACTACATTCAACTAAATTTCAATATATAGCTATATTTTGAGTAATAAATAAGTAAATCTCTATATGATACATGCTGCAGAAGAGATGAAAATGAATGAGTTAAACTGATCTCTACTGTCAGCAATTCCCAGACTATTTGGGCAAGTGGTTGTCACAAACAGATGGCTAACTGCTTACCTACCACAATTGCAAAGGAGAAAGTAGAGACAGAAGAAGTGCTTATAAAAAGGTTCACATTGATTATTCCTGAAATATGATTAGGAACAAAGTTCTATGGGCATTTTGAAGAGGAAGAGATTATCCAGCATGTTAACATGTTGATGTGATGAAACAGCAATATATTGCAATGGACATGCCCTCCCTGAAAGTAAATCTACATACATTCTTTCAAGTCTCCAGGCTATGCCAGGCAGAAAATGTTTATTACTTACCAAAGAGAAAGCTAAAAAATAATTTGAAGACAAATTCCTCTGCGTTTAAAAAACATATTTAAATTGAACAAGAAGCACATAACAAATTTGAAACCTTGTGGGATGTTTTTTAGCAATCTGTCACCAATAAAGTTTTATCTTTATTTTGTAATTCATAGATGTTTGAATTAATGTTTCATCCCTGAGAAATCAAGAAGCTCAAAACTGTTATCAATTGAAAACAAAAAAACAAATACATGACACTGAAAGTTTGATTTTATGAATTACATGATTTTTCTTTAGATATTTTAATAGTATCAACCTCAATAACAGGGAGAAATTTTCCAAAGATACTGAATTTATTTGGGAGTCACAGGGGATTAGCAAATCTGGGGTATGTAGGCTGTAGGGACCACACACATATTCAAAGAGGTTGCAGAAAGGGAAGAGATGATCTCACCCCTCCACGCCAGCCTGGGTGACACAGCAAGACTGCCTCTGAAAATAAAATAAAATAAAAATAAAAAAGGCCAAAGGAGAAGTGCACATAAGTTGTTTTGTGACAAAAAGAACATGGGTTACAAGGGTTTATCACAAGAGTTGATGCCAGTTCGTTAGTAGAGACAGTGTCAAGCAGTGGCTCTTAAGCTTCCGGCTAGCTGTCCTTCTGACTCCTGTAGTAACTACAGTTTGAAAAGTCCTTGGCAAAAGTTGTTGTCACAGCCACATAGGCGTAAGAGCTCTTCAGAGAGGCTACCATAGGCATGTGTGTGAGAGCCCTCCCTTCTTAACCTTCTGGATTTATTTATTATTTATTTATTTATTTATTTATTTATTATTTTGGGGTCTAACACAAGTGATTCTGTTTTGCTTCTGACAGCTTTCACATTTCCCATTCTTTTCATCAGGGTCTTTTTCTAAAAGCATCGCTGGTCATCCTGCAGTTAGGTTGTAATTGTTCCTCTGTGCCAAGATGGACCTGTCCCAGCTGTTGGCTAGAGGGAAGTGCTTGGAGACTAGGAGTCAGTGTCAAAATCCCTTTAGCCACATTGGAGCAACAAGGAGGTTTGGAAGGAGTGGCTTTTGGGCTAAGTCTGCCTGGAGTCCATTAAGTTCAATTTTGTTTGTACTGTAGGTGTTGACTAGCATCTCAAAGTCCTGAGCTAACACTATTCTGTGAGGAGCATTGTTTCAGCATAGATCGTACAGGCAACTGGTACAAAGTTTAAAGAGGATAATGTAAAAGAAAACCAACAGGATCATAACAAATCCAATTTGCACAATGGTTCTGCATCAAGAGCCCAAGCCTAAAGGCAATGAACTAAACAAATTAGGCCATGGGGAACTGATTGAGAGTTGTGGTCATTGAGCCTGTTCTGTAATGCAGCTGCATTAACAATCTTATAATTTAGTATTCCATAACCGGGTTAAACTAAAGCAGATAGTGTTATACAAAGAGAGCATTAGTACAATTTGAACTTAAAGTTGCATTGGGGGTGTTGCCAAAGTTACCCACTAGTTGTACTAAAGGATTTATAAATCAGGTGTTGTCAAATTATCCACAGTAGCTGCTGCCTGTGAAATGTTACTATATCTACAACTACACCTGTGAAATTTTACTACCACCTTATGTCAAGTGAAAATGTAAGCATTAAGAAAGGTAATAGTTTTATTATAATATGGAGTCTGTTTTTATGTTTTTCTTTTTTAACTCATTTTAGGTTCAGGGGTACATGTGAAGGTTTGTTACATAGATAAACATGTGTCAAGGGTGTTTGTTTACAAATCATTTCATCATCTAGGTATTAAGTTCAGTACCCAATAGTTCTCTTTTCTGCTTCTCTCCCTCCTCCCACCCTCCACCCTCAAGTAGACCCCAGTGTCTGTTGTTTCCTTCTTTGTGTTCATATGTTCTTATCATTTAGCTCCCACTTATAAGTAAGAATATCTGGTATTTGGTTTTCTGTTTCTGCATTAGTTTGTTAAGAATAATAGCCTCCAGCTCCATCCATGTCAAAAGACATGATCTCATTCTTTTCTATGGCTACATAGTATTCCATGATGTATATACACCACATTTTCTTTATCCACTGTGTCATGATTGGCCTATTCATGATATGCAGTCTTGTTCCAACATCTTGGAGAACGTTGCCCACAGCATGAAGTTCTGAACGTCTTGTCCTGGTTTGCAGTTGAAAAGTCTCTGGATGTGGTATCAGGTGATCTGTTGAACTTTCTGTGTGGCCCCTATATGAGGCACAAGATGTGTTCCTTAAAATTCATGCCGTTTCTGCTTACGAGGTCTCAGGAAGAGAGCAGTTATTTTTCTTAGTTGGAGAGTTGCAGCCAGACACTGGAGGAAACTATGGGAATTCATGATCTAGTCCAGTCTACAGGCAGATAGTAAAAACCTGCAACAATACACAAGGTTACAATCTAATAACAGCTGTTTTATAGCTTTTCCTTAGAAACATCATTTTTTTCTCCATAGTCATCCTGATTTCTACCAGAGGTAATAAAAGAAAGACAGATTTTTTGTAAAGTAAATAGAGTTTTTTAGATTTGACCTGATCATTTACGTAAGTGCAAGGAGACTAGTAACTGACCACATAAGAATCTCAGATTGAACTTTAAAAAATATGCAGGGCTAGAAATTCAAATCAAAGTAGACTTCAGACTTTGTCGGCAGTATCTATAAATAATTTAAAATATGGCCTCCCATTCAAAGCCTTGGTAATACAACTAATGTTTCCAATTGTATCCTACTATAAAGAGAACAAATTCTTATTGAACTTATAGCTTAAGATAAAATTTATTTTATAAATCTGAAAAACAAAACATTTAATTAAAGAACCAATAATGTTATACCGTAAAAGTTATATAAACAGTATCTTTATCAGATATTAAATCTCACATAAGTTTTGTTTTAATTGATTTGATTAGTAGTTTCATGAATTCATTAGTTTCTTCATGAGAGTTTTGAAAGCGTTTACTTAGTTCATTAATCTCTTAATTTGTACCAAATCAAGTGTTCAAATTATTTTTTGAAAATTTAATGTGTATGAAATTTTTAAAATATATATATTTTAAATAGTCTTCATTTGTATATCAGTTTTAGATTTGCAGAGAAATCAAATGGATATTGCATTCAGTTTCCTATTATTAACATCTTCTTGGTTAGTATGGTACATTTGTTACAATTAACCACGTAATACTGATGCATTATTATTAACTAAAGTCCATGTTTTATTCAGATGTCTTTCGTTTTTACCCAGTGATCTTCTTCTGTTCCAGTATTTCATCCAGTATGCATTACATTTAGTCCTCACGGCTCCTTAGGCTCCTCTTGGCTGTGACAGTTTCTCAAGCTTTCTTGGTTGTGATCATTTTGACAGCTATGTGGAGTACTGGTCAGGTGTTTTGTAGGCTGCCCTTTTATTGGAACTTGTCTGAGATTTTGCTCAGGATTAGACTAGGGTTACCTATTTTGGGAGGAAGACCACATGGGTAAAATGCCATTTTCATCACATCATATCAAGGGTACATACTATTCGCACGATTGGTCATTGTTGGTGTTGACCTTGACCACATGGTCAACACAGTGTTTGTCAGATTTCTCCACTGTAAAGTTATTGTTCCCCTGGCCCTGCCTTGCTGAACTCTTTGGAAGGAAATCACTATTCCCAGCATGTACTTAAGAAAAGAGAAGTTATGCTCCTTCTTAAGGGATTAGAGTATCTACATAAAGTATTTGAAATTCTTCTAAATGGGAAATTAATAACCTCCTCCTTTTTTAATTTATGTATTCAACCATTTATTTATATTAATATGGCTTATGGATACCTATTTTGTATTTCATGGTATAAGCTAATAATATTTTATTTTGTCACTCCAACTGTTCAAATAACTTTTATGAGAAGAGGATAATATTATTTAACATATTTTAATTTAATTATCAGTAATGATGTGATACAAAGCTACATCTGAGAGAGTCAGGTGTTACATAAAATTATTTCAATTAGATAAATTAGACTAGATATTCTGAAGGTATAAGCCCATCTTTAGTTATATTATTTATAATTACAAATGTACTATTTTAAAGTCATAGAAAAACGCACTTCCCAAACAATGGCAAAGATAGAATATTTATTCAAGGTCACCTATGTGAGTAATAACATATCAGTTTCTATATCCCTTATAATTTGACAACTAAATTGATGTAACTAAAGAAGTATTCTTATATTTAAACTAAAACACAGAATATTGAACAAATAATAACAGAATAATTGTTTTTAGAACTCAAAATTCTCTGTAGGCATATTTTGAAGGATTCGAATGAAATAAAATGAAATTATTCTTACCACGGTGATATCCAGGGTCTATGCCCTTGTTCAGGAATAGTTTGAGTATATAAATATATGGGTTATTGTTAGCAGAAATGCATTTCTCTCTTTGCCTTATCTCATTGGTCAAATGTATGATTTAAGATTCAGTACAGCTGTGTAAAGAGGGATTAAATTCTCAATGCTTAATTACTTTAGCTAGTTTCCATCTGTTAGTTGATTTCAGGCCTTTTCTCCAACATTAAACTGCAAAGAAATTCTGCAAGCAAGCCTTTGGCATGACAGACATTTTTTGCTAACAATTCAACAGATTTAACGTTCACCTTCAAATTCACAGAATGGGAGCCCTGGCTGCTATAGTTTGACCAAGCAAGTCTCTCAGAAGTTATTGTGTTGGAAACTTAGTCTCCAAACTCATATGTTAATGGTATTTGGAGGTGGGGCCTTTGAAAGATAATTACGATTAAATGAGGTTATATGGGTGGGCCCTCTCCCATGATGGCATTAGCGACTTTATGAGAAGAGACAGAGAGTTTAGCTATCTGGCTTGCTTTGTCTCATCACGTGATGCCCTCAGCCATGTTATGATGCAGCAAGAAGACCCTCACCAAATGCCAGTACCATGATCTTGGATTTCCCAGCCTCCATTACTATGAGATAAATCAATCTCTATTCTATATAAATTACCCAGTCTTTGGCATTCAGTTATAGCAGCAGAGAACAAACCAAGATATTGGCCTTATGTGACTTCCAAGAATATGAAAGTGGCTTGATTTCTGTACTCTTCATATCCTTTCCACAATTGCAAACTTAACGTTTAAGAGTGTAATGTTAAATTAATTTTTATGTCACATCTTTGTACAAGTAAAATAGAATTTTCAGGAGTGGTTTATTCAAAACAGAAGCAAATTGAGGTCTGACAAAACCCATATTGTGAAAATCTAACAGCAATTTGATGAAATGGCACATATGTGCTTGCTGCCTGCCCCTCTGCAAAGGTCAACCAGAGCAATGGAAATGAGTTGGATGAAAAAGCCACTGGAAATACAAAAATGTACATCAAGTGGGCAAAAATCTTGATATTTTTAACACACTGAGTCAAGGCCCAAATCTAATAGGTGATAAGATTAATTCAAAGAAAGCATTTCCATGAAATTTAAGGCTAGCTCAGTGGTATAAATTTTTACATTGAACAAGTTAGAGAGCAAATCAAATACAACATTTAGTTTATCTCATTACTTTCAATTAGGAATGCTTATGGCCTCAGTTAATCTTTTCAAAAGACATGGAGAATATTGAAGTGTCCCCTTCAAAGAGATTTCTCACTGTTTCTCAATGACCTATTCCCGTGTTTAACAATTCTTAGGCAAGTAAGAATTTTATTGGTTTGGGGCAAAGATCACTGAACAATCTGAAAGCAAACAGTAGATACAATATAATCTTTCAAAACAATTATAAGGCTAAGAACCAAAAAAAACAGAGAGAATGCTTTTCTTATTATAGAAGTAATCATTTCTCCAAGCTAATCAGTTCCTGGTATATAAGGTGTCATTCGCTCAAAATTACAGTTCCTGTGGTGTTGTACCCCTTCACCAGTTCCCATCCTTGCACCCCCACTAACACATACACACTTTCACCATATTCGTGGGATCCCTGTTGGTGGTTACAAACCCATTTGCTGCTGGTGGATGCTGTCATCAGCATCAAATCTGACAGTTTTCATCCATTACTACTGCTGGCCCAGAGGGTGTGTGACCTGTCATCCGGTCCCTCACAGCTGGCTGCCTGTGACCTGCCAGACAAGGCAGGTATTGACACCTAATTCTGCCTCTACTTGGTGGACCCTGCTGTAGAGGCATCACCTCAGATGCCTAGAGATGGACCAAAGAGGTTCTAGTAGTAGAGCGCCAGTTTGCCCAAGGCTCCTCAGCCCCGTAATTATATTAAACATATTTCATACCCAGGAAGTCTGAATCAAATTGAAAAGCTAAATAAGATTGTGTGTAAAATTTTAATGTAAATTTTATAAAGGAAATAAAAGACCAATATCTATATACTTTAGAAAGGCTACTGATAAGTACTGAAATAATCTAAAGTATTTGTGAACTGAATTCTATAGCCAGATGTAGAGATGACAGCATACAATTTTGTGAAAAACAGATAGTTACTTTATGGTTTTTTGTTACTATGATTAGGTGAATGTGGATTTTAATTGAGGAAGAGAAATATCCTAATTTATCTACCAGTGTTCTACACAAAAGAAGTGTGTGTATATAGATGTATTTAAAAATGTACATATACATAGAAATTTACAACCAGGCAGTATCTTCCTTTGCTCTATTGCCAACCACATTTAATTAAAGCTTTCATCCTTTTTGTATTATTTTATTTATTTTTATTTTTGTTTTTGTAGAGACAAAGTTTTACTATGTTGCTCAGGCTGGTCTCAAACACCTGGCTTCAAGCAATCCTCTCAACTCTGCCTCCCAAAGTTCTGGGATTACAGGCATAAGCCACTGTGCCCAGCCAGCAGTCATTCTTTACTAACTAAATTATTACACAGCTGCCTGTATGTCTCCCTTCTTCTCATCTCCTTGCACTTTGTGAGGGTGCTTTTATAAGATTATTTTCTGCTATTTATTTTCTTTAGTGACTAATCTCAAACTTCTTAGCATGACAAAAAGACCTTTGTAGATATAGTGCTCACCCTTTCTGCTGTCCTAGACACACCAAACAATTTGCTGTTTCTATGATGTGACAGCCTTTTCTACATATTATTCTCTACCCTTTTCTGTCCTACCAATTCTTTCCTGCCCTTGTCTGACTTCTATATGTTATTCTAAATGTATAAGCTGTCACCTTGCTGTGCAGCTTCCTGCTCTCCTAATAATAAGTATGTCCCTCCCTGCTATGCCGTCCTGTCATTGCTCATCAATATTTTCCTCATTAAAACATTGTCTATAATGTTTTAAGAACATTATGAGTTCATTACTGACACTTCTTTGGAAAACATGAAATTTGTTTATAGATAAAAATTAATAGATTTTTGAGGTCTTTAAAGAAGAAACATTAAACATACATTTGCATATGGCACCAAATATGATGAACTTGCCTAGTGAATGCATTTCCAAAATAGCATTAAAAGTTTCATCATTCTGGTGAAATGAAATTCACATTAGTACCTAAGCATTTGGGGTTTCCTGTCACTTAAAACATTTTTAAGCTATGCATTGTAAGATGCATTCTTTGTTGAAGAACCAATCCAAGTGGGGAGAAAAGCTGAAAATCTAATATACTACCCTGATTCAAAATGTGACAGTGATTTTAAGGGGACTATAAATCATTTGGTCTCATGAAATCCTCATTATTTTGAAGAGATGTGAAATAAAATATTTGCCTTAATTCAAGGGGCCTTTATGTGCATGAGCTCTCATACTTATCAGAGATTACTACAGAGTAATGAAATTCAGCTCCAAAACCCATCTAGAAAAAGATAATTTTGAGTTAATAAAAACTCTTGTTTTGAGCCAGATATGGCAATTAAAGAATGAGGGTATATTCTGGTACACTTTAGCTGTGTCCTCAGATGAACAGGGCATGTGTATATCAGGAATCTCAGAGCCTCCCCCAACAGCTTCCTTATCCCAGCAGGGTCAGCCAGATCCTTGGAGGACCATCGCCTTGATCTTAGCAGAATCTTTAATCCAAGCAGCCGCAAACTCTACCAAGTGAATACTATTCCTTTTGAGGCCGCAGACCACACCCATTCTTATCTGTAGATGCAACCAAGATGTCTCTAGAGCTAGTGATTGTGCTAAGAGCTCCCAATGAAAGGCAATCCATTTGGTGCAGGAATCTGCTCCCATAATAGCAGGGGCTGTATCTTACATTAGTAATTCATAGGCTTGGCTCTTGTAAAGTTGACATTCATGCATTGTGGCAGCCTCACCTTGAAAATTTATATTTATTTATTTAAGAAAGAGCCCCTGGGATGATGATATTTTTTATCACCTGAGCAAAAGGTGAGAACTCATTTTCTCTTTATAGTTTTTAAAGCACTGGACATATACTGCCCACTGCTTATGCTTTGGGGGGCAATAATCACTTCCTGTATCTTAACTTTTGTTTGGATGCAGCATCCCACTCACATAACATTGAAAATATTTTATAATATACATGTATAATTTTTATTCTGATTTTCACCTGCATAAACTACTCGGACATCATAGATTATCATTTCAATATTTAGGAATTAAAACTTTCCTGTTGTGCAGCTATTATGTATGTGTAAAGTTCATGTTAGATGTTATGGAAATGAAGACAAACAACACAAAACACTGATTATAAGGATTTCATCATCCTTATTTATATAAGATTCAATTATGTCAAAACTACTATGAAATATAATATATCCTAATAGATAAGAGGAACGAGTGCAGCATTTACTTGATTAGGACTTCACAAAGGAAAAAGTACTTGAGCTGCATGGATGTTCATAATGAATCTTAAAGAAATTATATGAATTCAGTACGTAAAAAAGAAAAAAGAAAAGATGTCATCTGGTGTAAAAGTCATGCACAAAGACATGAAGGTTTGACAGTATGTCATGATCTGGTGGCATAAAGAAGAGAACATCAGCTGTCTTTGCAAAGATGTTGAGCATTATTTTAATTTGGTCATTTGGACTTTCTGAAACTCAGCTTTTATCATCTGTAAAGCGGAGACGATAAATATTGATAATTGATCATTGAAATGGTAATTGATAAACATGAATTTAGTGAAAATTAATGATAGTGGCCATGAATAGCTATGCTGTTGGTAGCTAAACTACTGATAGTATTAGAAGTCTGGTATGTTTGGAGGAGAGATACTAAAATATGAATATATTTAACAGAATTTGAGAGATTTAGTTTCAACTAGATTTATGTTTTATGGTGATCCCTGCAAGTGATAGAGTGAAAATATCTACTCATAAATGCACATTTCAGCAATTATGTCATGTCCTCATTTTCATCATCAAATTATTAATATGGCCTTAATCCTGAGAAATGACTTGAATTTATTCTCTGCCAGTTGTCCCTGAAAAAAAAATAACCTTGAATTACCCCTGAGGCAAAAGAAGGGAAATCCTATACTCTGAAACAGTGTCTTTATTTTCCCACTTCCCCCAAACTGCTTTGCAAGTTAACATAACACCTGCTAATAATCTTTCTTATGTTTATGGAACTGACTTTTCAGCAACAGCTAAAGTTAAGATATTTAAACATCATGTTTCAGAAATGCATTCAAAATCAACAGTTTTATTTGAGTAAGGAATGAGAAAATATCTAAAATCAGTCTTTATAATCCATTATGTTAACCTTTCAAAATTTGAAATATAATAAACTGTAATCTCTGAGCTGAAACACTCTGGTGAAATGAAATGAGTTAATAAACATTTGTTCTATATTTAATTGACAGAAAATTTGAAGGCTGAATTAAAGCCAAAATCGATGGAGTACAAATATGAATAGCACATTTATACCACATGAAGCCAGAGTATTGTGAATATTTACTTTGGAACATAGAGGCTGAAGAGAAAAGAAAAATAGAATTTTATCATATTTATATATTCAGAACAAATTCATCGATCAAGAACCAGCGGTGATATTGAATGTGTGTGTGTGTGTGCACATTCACACGTGTGAGTTTTTTCTTAATTAGTAAAACTCTACTTTTCTTCCAGTCAAAATCATGATATAGGAAATAAAACCCCATCTGTCTATTTTATTCTTATAAATCATATATCACTGCTACTGCTGTTAAGAAACCAGGAAATAAAATTTTGGCAAAAGTTATTCCAGCTAAATTACGATAAAAAATGTATATAGTATCTGTAAGTGAAAGTTTTTAGGATCCTACGGGACACAGAATTATAAAACAAAGAAATAAGCTACTGAGCTCTTTGTAAGAAGAGATAATCAAATAATTGCATTTTAGGGCAGAATTTTTAATGAAATACAGGTTTCAGTCATATTTTAGTTAGAATGAATGTGAATATGCTAGACACCAAAATAGTATTAACTAATCTTTTTAAGATTCATGTGATTCTAAATCTTAGAAAGAAGCAGTTTTGTATAAAATATTTAATAGATTTGATTAATATTTTTTATTTTCTCACTCAATAAAAGCAGTAACATTTTCCATTTTTATAGTTATCCTTTGTAACAGTGCAGAAAGTTTATTCAAAATTATTTTAAAATGTTTTCTGCAGCTACGAAATTATTGACAAAGCAAATCTTTTTTTATATTTATGTCTATTTTATATAAAACAATTTATAAACTGATACAATTATTTTTAAAATTATATTTTGTAAATACATGTTTAGTCTTTCACCATTTATGTATGTTTATCAAAGAAAATGTATGTTTTTATTTTTACTACTTTTAAATACAAGAACATATATTTCATTTATTCTAATATATATAGAGAATACTCTCTAAAATATGGAAGACTAAAATAATTACTAAAAGATAAAATAATTCAAATAATTTTCAAGAAATTTTATTTCATGGTCCTTACTTTTAAAATAGTAATTTAGAATATATATATTTCTTTTCATAATATTTTCAAGTTACAGTCACGTATGTCACTTTTCTTAGTTTAATTAAAATATTTATGTACGGTGTCCTCAACTATGCTTGGTCAGTTCTGTGATTCTTGCTTTTTGCCTTTTATTTCAGTCATGAGTAGTGTAGAGAACCTGCACTAAATTAAAATATGTACGAATTGGGTAGTGTCAAGTAATTTTTCAAAAATGTAGTAGGTTTTATTGATTCAAGCTCCCTGAATCAGTTATGTTTTCCACATTTTAAATTTCTCAATGTTTAAATAATTAAATCACCATATTTTTTTATTCCCCACAAAAGACTTCTTTATACATAAAACACATTTTCTCCTCAACAGTTTCATATAAGTTAGTTTAAGAAAAAAAATAGAATAAGGGCTTATTTTCTGACCATTCAAAAAAGAAGAAAGAAAGAAGAGGGAAAGAAAGCAGCACTGGAGCTGAGAAAACTGATTTTGCAAAGGGATTCCAATAGGAGAAAAACAGATACATAGAAATCGGTAGCTGACTCTTCAACAGAAATCCTGGAAAGTCAAATTCAACAACAAGACATCTTTAAAACGTCTAAGGAAAAAAAACCTATATTTTGAAATGTGTTGAACACATTAAAATATGAAAGAAAAATAAAAGTGATTTAAAGTCAAATAGAAGCTGAGATAATTCTTCATTTGAAAACCAGCAAGAAAAAATAAATAGCTAACACTAAAAGTAAGATGGTTAGGCTACAGCAAAATGATACTAGATGTAAGAACAAAGTTGAAGAGAGAAAGGAAGATCACCAGAAGTGTATGACAAGAACAGTGTCTATTTGAGGTAAAAATAGTAATCATAAAAATAATGATAAATATCTACTGGACTTTAAAACATATGTAAATTATTTCATAACAGTAGCAAAAAGAGGATTAGAGTTCAAATATATAATATAATTGTCTTAGTCCATTTTGTGTTGCTGTAACAGATAAGGCTGTGTAATTTATAAAGAAAAGATAGGTATTTGGCTTCCAATTCTGGTAGTTGAAAAGTGTAATATTGGCCATACCCATCTGGTGAGGGCCTAAGGCTGCTTCACCCATTATGGAAAGCAGAAGGGTAGCCAGCATGTGCAAAGATATCACAGGCCTATAAAGAAGGAAGAAGAGAAACCAGAGAAGCTGGATTCTTTTGAAGAACCCACTCTGGCAGGAACTAATCCATTCCTATGAGAAGGAGAGCTCATTCAACCCTATAGAGGACATTAACTTATTAATGATGGATCCACCCCTATGACCCGAATACTTCCCAAGAGCCTTCCCCTCCCAACACTGCCATATTGCAGATGAAATTTTAACACAAGTTTTGGCCAGAACAAAGCAAACCACAGCAATGTTTATTTGAATCCTTATGCTAAGTTCTTGAGAAAATCATTTAACAGTATATAAGTAAAATGAAAGGCAACTAAGGATGATAAAATGGAATAATAAAAAGATGATCAATACAAAATCAGGTAGGAAAGTTGAAATAAAGGCAAAAAGGAAGCACAGAGAACAAATCTTAAAAGAAAGCAAATAGCAAGATATAACCCAACTCTATCAATAATTATATTAGATGTAAATGTGCTAAAATCTCCAACCACAATGCAAATATTTTTATTCTGAGTTTTTAGTGTCAATTATATGTTGTTTACAAGAAACACACATTAAATAAATGGAAAGAAGTAAGTTGAAGGTTAAAAGATGAAAATGATATACTATGCAAGCACTAAAAGAAAATTGACATTGTTATATTAATATCAGACAAAATAAAATCTAAGACAAGAATTTTTACAAGAGGTAAAGAGGGATGTTTTATGATAATAAGATGCTTAATTCAGATAGGGTATATTGCAATCTTAAATTTGTGTGCATTTAAAACGTGTGTGTGTGTGTGTGTGTGTCTGTTTTTGTGTGTGTATTAAGTAGAGAACTAAGAAGTAGAAAAATCCACAATAATAGTTGGACATTTTAACATAGCTCGTTAAACATAACGAAACAAGAAGACAATGTAATTAACAAGTATATAGAAGATTTGAATATCACATTTTAAAACTTGATCTAATTGGCATATATAGAATACTGCAGCAACAACTATAGAATACTCTCTTACTTTCAATATACCCTAAAGAGTTACCAAAAGACAGGCAATGACAATATCCTCAAATATTTGAAAAATAAGGACCACATTTCTAATAACACATGGGTAAACAAAAGTAACAATGAGAAATACTCTTAACAGGTCAATAATGAAAACACAGTATATCACAACTCACATTGTGTGGTTAAAACAACATTTTGGAGAAAATACCTTTAAATAAATATTTATCAAAAAGAAGAATGGCTAAAAATAAATATTAGGCTTCTTATTACTTATAAAGAAATCTAAGAAATTGCTAGCATTTTTCAGTGAGTATAATTAAATTTTGCAAGACTTTCTGTAAGTCACCAGTGTACATAAATTTTTTGTGATGTCTCATCCCTTTATGTTAAAAAATGAAATAGTAAAATAAGCTCTAAACTGAAATGTAAAAATGGAGAATTATAAAGAATATTTGATTTATTGGCCTTAAGAAAAATTAGCTGTTTGTAACTCCAAAAGCCACGTTTAGTTCATGTTTTGGTTCTGACAATTATAGATAGAATGTCATAAAGAATGAATTTTAAATTTGTTGTTTAAATTTTGTTGATCCTCAATTGGACATCAATGGCTCTATGTAATCCTGAATAATAGTGATCTGGACATCCCGGCCAATAGGTAGTATTTGGCAGGTTAGATTGGCTAGCAAAGTCTAAAAAGTTTAATCAAGGATTGGGAGAGTCCTTTGGGAGAGCGAGGAGCTCAGGTGTTTCCCAGAGAACAAACTATAACCTAGTACGATTACCATCACCTCGCATAATCCTGAAGGGGATTGAGGGGACAGACCTGCAGAGTCAGAGGTTAAAGGAGCAGTTGAGAGGGATCTGGGTATTTGGGAGGAGAAGGGAGGGTGCCCCAGCGGCTGCAGAAGAGGGTGGAGTAAATTTGCAAACATGCATGTTACATATGTCCCATGTTCATGTTAAGGTAGAGACTTAACACATAAATGCATTAAAATTAGACCCTACATGTCAAAAAATGGAATGGAGAACACAGAGGCGTCTTGTGTGCAGCCTCTGTAAGCCAGCCAGAGCTAGTCCATGGTCAGTTGTCAATTATCAGGAGGAAATGCTAGTCAGGTGCTGTGTGGAAACTGCCAAAAGGGAGGAAGGTCCAGCAAGTCTTTCAGAAGGGGCTGGTTCGTCCTTAGGAAAGAAAGTCTAATGGTGGTTAGTGAGGGAGGGTGTATAAAGAAGCATGTCTGATCTCCCGGCTCGTCATGACTGGGATCTCAGTTTCTAAGGTTTCTCTGGAGTCCCTTTGGCCAAGATGGGTCCATTCAGTCAGTTGGGGGACTTAGGATTTTATTCTTATTTCTCAACAGCTATATCCAAGGAAGCCGTTTCAAGTACATGCAATGCACTGAAAACTTGGTCCTCGTGCTTACGTGGGTGTCCTTTGTATCCTGTGACGCTTTCGCACCTTTCATAAATTCCTAACAAAGAAAAAAAAAGCTTTCTCTGCTTCTAAATAGTAGAGCAGGAGAGAGAGGGAAAAAAGTAACTTTACAATGAAGGCCGCCACAAACTGCCTCAGCCAGGTGATCAAGATTAATGATAAATCTTATTTATAATATGAACCCATGTTATTATGTGAAGAGAATGACCCTTTACCCCTTGTGGTCTTTTTTTTTTTTTTTTTTTTTTCCCAAAAACACATAACCTTTTATTTGACCATGAGAAAAACATTAAACAAACCCAAGTTGAGAGTCATTGTACAAAATTCCTGACCACTACTTGTCAAAATTGCTAAGGCTATCAAAAGCAAGAAAAATCTGAGAAACTCTCACAGGCTAGAGGAGAGTAAGGAGACATGACAACTAAATGAAGTGTGGCCCTTGGAAGGGATTCTGAACAGAAAATAGACTTTAGGTACAAACTTGAGGAAATCTGAATACAGTATCAAATATGGTTAACAATAATGTACCAATGTTGGCTCTTTAATTTTGATAAATGTAGCATCTGTAATAGAATGTATTACCAGTAAGAAACACTTGGGTTATGGGGTATACTGGGACTCTCTGTACTATTTTTGAAACTTTGTAAATCTAAATTTACTCTGAAATAAATTTTAATTATGCTTAAATACATTTAGCCCTTTTGATTGGAGTGGCAATATTTTCTCTAGAGAGAAATGTGTTTTTTAAGACATGTTTTATTCTTTGACATTTATGAGGGGAATAATGCTCTGAAATGTCTCCTTGACTAACATTTCTTTAAAAACTTATCTGAAATACCTTGCATTTCATAGCTTTTGAAGAGCAGACAAAAGTAGCCTTCCCTATTATTTCTTCATCTTCCTATTGCTTTTATCAATAGGTATATTTTCAGAATCACATCTGCAGTTGTCATGGAAAACGCATTGCTCATTGGCTTCCCGACAATGTTTGAGTAATTGCCTCGTGTTTTCCAGCAAGTTGTGAGACCAACTCTGAGTACAGACATATATCAAAAACAGAAGGTAGCAACTGCATTTTAGTAAGGTAACCTGAATAAATGGAGAGAAGTCAGAAGAAGTAAATAGTGATCGCCTTATCTGTGACACTTTAGCAAAGGTTATCTTAATATTCTACCCAGTAACATCTGTGACTGATTCTAGTGCCATGGTTATAAATTTTAAAAGTGTGCTAGTAAAGAGTACAACACGAGAACACAAATGATTTCTTGAAACTGGATGTCTTGATTTCTTAAAACACATTAGAAATTTTGCTTACTTTTACAAATGGCATCTTCATTATGTGAATTTTGCGAAATACAGAAAGAAAAAAATAGTCATCTACATTTGTCAATTTCGCATGATCTAATTCCATATATAATATTCAGTGGCAGCTATAAAACTTTCAAAAATATGTTGAAACACGACCAAAATGTGAACAATGGAAAAAAAGAGACTGTGTAATTTAATCAACCAGCATTCACAAGGGTGAGGATTTGGATTGGTCCCTTTCACTTATCAACTGTGTGACCTATGCCTGTGACTTCCATCTCTCATTCTCTTTTCACCTAAAACTTGACGGTGATACTATGTTCTGTGTATACCTCAGTGCTTCTGTTAGAGTCAAATACTATATAATGATTTTTATGAGATATGAAGAGCTATTTAGCTCTGTCTCTTCTTCTTCACCCTTAATACTTCTACAGTTCTTCTGGTTCTCATAATCTTTACATCATTGAAATGACTCCTGGTTGCTCCCGAAGCCACCAGACACCAAATTCCTACCTAGGACAAGTCAACTCTCTGAAATATTATCAAGCTGATCATTTAACAAAAACACCTCACTGGTTGGCCAGTAGAAGCAAATCCAGCCACCTTGTAAGTTGCTGTGTGATCACCCCTCTGTCTATTCATCAAACTCTGTCACTTATAACCCCCAATTCCTCACTGATAGAAAGTGCTGATAGTACCACTAGTTCATGCGTCTCTGTCTTTGCTCATGTTTTATTCAGTTACTAAGAATGAATCTTTTAAGTGTTATGACTGCCTCACCTTAGCCCCAAGACAGGGTAGGGGTTAATGAGCTATGCTTGCATAATACCTTTTTTATATCTTTATAATTTCACATTCATATTTGATAGCCTTTTACCCTACTGAACTCATGGTCTTAGGGCATTTTTTGTTGTTGTTGTTGTTTTCTTTTTTCTTTTTTTTAGCAACTAATACAATATTAAGCAGAGGGTTATAGTCAATAAACGTTGTGCACTAGAGTTAACATTTAGGATTATAAAATTATTATACAGTTGGCACTTAAACAATGTAGAGGTTAGGGTCACTGATTTCTGGCAGAGTCAAAAATCCCCCATATAATTTTTGATTCCCAGTATCTTTATTACTAAATCATAAGGAATAGAAACATATTTACAGTATTGTACTGTATTTATCGATATGGAAAGTTTACACCATCTCTTTCCAAGATAAATCATCTGTCTGAAATGGTGAGCAGCCACAGTTGCATACTCAATCTGCCATACGTATCAAGCAATTCACCTTTTTCTTATAATGTCATGACTTTTCTTTGCTTCTCGGGAGTACTTCCAACCTCATTGGTGGCACTTCCTGTGAGCACCATGGTGTTATTCAAAGTTTACAGTATTGCCCTAAACACAATTAAAAATAGCTGAGAACCATAAACAATCACTTTGTACTGACCATGAGAGATAACTTTTGCTGTGATACAATTTGCTAGTCAGATGAAATGATCACAAGGAGATGATTAGTGTCACGTAGCGTTTTAAGCAGATACTAGTAACATTTGAGTTCACCCCAGAGCAATAAGAGGTGGCTATGAAATTATTACAGTAGTACAGTATACACTACAGTTAATTTCATGCAGTTATAATTTAATCCTGCAGCTTTATGCTTGTGTACATTGCTCTGCGAATGTGTATGGTGTTGTGTATGGTCTGTGTTTGTGTATTTTTTGAAAACAATTCACGTATAAGTGAACCCACACAGTTCAAAACCATGCTGTTCAAGGGTCAACTGTACTTTCAATTTGGTGGAAAAATCATCTTGTATCTTACAGCCTATATTATAGGCTATGTTTCTGAGAAAACTGTGTACTTAGAAAGTGTTACAGATGGAATATATACTCCCAAAAATGATATGTTGAAATTCTATGTTGAATTTTCAGAAAATACCCTTATTTGGAATTTGAGTCATATGTTTCAGATATAATTATTATAGAAATAAATATTAAGTAACAAAAATTTAATATATTAGTACTCAATGAGTCAACAATTATAAATAAAGATGAAGGTACTCATCCAGGAGGATGCATATATACATTGGGCTTTTTTTAGTTTTCTGATTGAACTAAGGATACACACATGTTCTAAGGCTGGATTCCCATTGATATACTCTTGGGGTTAAAATATGAAACACGGACCAGGACCACATATAAGTTAAGTAACTGTCATAGTTATGTAATCAAAACACCTATCACCGTATTCATTATTATTCTAAAACTAACACCCTCTTTATGTTCTTAACCCCACCTACAATAGGCTCATGTTATACATGTAAACGCATCATCAATTGTTGGAGAAACATAATTAAAATGAAATCTCCCAACCCAGAAATCCTCTCCACAAAGGTAAGTAGAGGAAGAAAATGTTTGTACTATTGAATGAGCATTAAATTAGAATTTGATGCGTATCACAGACAATCCACTAAGAGGCGGGGAAAACAAGGAAATCTCATCCTTTTATACAGCCAAGCAAATATGACCCATTACCTAGATATTTTCAAGGTACACAATAACTAGTCCTCAAATAAGAGAACTTGACAGCACCACTAGCCAAATATAGTTCATCCTAAACTTACCAGGGTCCATCTGTGTTAGCTAATTGGCTTTATCCAAAGGAGTAAAAAACTTGTCATATCCTCATTCCATGAAGCGATTTTGCAGTTTGGATAAAGGGGTTCGCTGAAGTTAGAGTGCTAACTTATAGAAACTGGGATATAGGGACACCATCTTTCTGCTGTTTACATTTTAAAAGGTGGCTACCAGGTCCTTGAGAAAGATATTCTCGGGCCATAAAGTTGACAAAAAGCCTCTCTAGTTTTCAAAAGCATTGTTATATACACTTCAAACAGAGAAAGAAGCACCTACAATTACAACTTTTCTAAAGTAAATGTCCTAGGAAAAAAGGAGGGGAAGTCTCTTCTCTTAATTTCAAAAAGGAGAATCAAAATCTCTTACTTTTATTTGTCCTGATACAGTCTTTTAGTTTTAAACTCTTTCTCCAGTTTGAGTCTTTTCTCAAAATATATTTAAATCTTTATTTTGTAAAACAAAACAAAACAAAAAAACTTTCTATTGTAGGAATCAAAATAATAATGTTACTAATTAAAACTAAAACATTTACATTGTTTTTATTGTATAAAATTACAAACGAATTGTATCATATTGAAAAATAGAATAGACTTAAGTTCCTAATTCTATAATCCTCGTCAAATTATTTTGTTAGGACAATTTTTTGCGATGTTAATCTGTCTGTTATTCTAATTAAGTATTTATCTCCCCCGTTGAGTCAGTATCCAGTCTTTGGCAGGTCCTTACAAGAGGGTCACTTCAGTTACAGGGCCAAAAACTGAAATTATCTGAATAAAATTATTTTTCTTGATTTCTGTCGGCCCATTGAGAGGCTGAGTCTAGGTTTTCCGAGGGAGGATGCTGTGAAGGTGAAGCAAAGCCGGGCCCGGTTGTGCGCTTCCTCCTGTGTGTTTCTGGCTCATAGACGGCATTTTTTCGCTGTGTCCTCATGTATTAGAAGGGGTGAACGAGCCCCCTGGGCCTAATTTATAAAGGCACTGACCCCATTCCTGAGGGGTCTTTCTTCTTGACCTACTCACCTCCCAAAAGGTCATAAGACTTAATACTGTCACCTTTGGAGTAAGAATTTCAACATATGAATTTTAAGACAACACAAAGATTCAGAACATTAGCAACTTCTTAATATGGAAGTTTCTAAAAGCACCCTAATAGGGATACTAGATGGAATTGAACACATTGGTCTGAAACTCACGGACAAGGTAGGGCCTTGGATATCTACTTGGCAATCATCAGCAAAGAGGCTACGTTCAAAGCTGTGACATTGAATGTATTTAGAAAATATGTATAGAGAAGTTACAAGGATTGGTCCCTGGTTCTGTCTACCTTTCAAATCAGAAAGAAGAGAAAGAGCAAGGAAAACAGATGAAGAAGAAACATTTAGTGAGGTAGGAATGTGTTGTCCCCAGCCGCAGAATGAAAAGGATCGCAAATATACTAAACACTGCTGAGAAATCCAGAAAGGTGAGGATTGAGAAAAGATTGTGGCTCTATGTGGAAGTTCTGAAGGTTTTTACACATTCCTGTTCAATGAAAAAGTGAGAGAGTAGTTCAAAAACAGAACGTGAAATTAATGTGTCAAGTATACAAAACTATTTTGAGTTGTGTTGGAAAGACAACAAGAGAGAAGAGATGGCAGTTAGTGGGGGTAATGAGGTCTCCACAGTTATATTACAGTATGATATACAACGTGACATATCTATAGCCACACATAAATCTATCTGTGTTGGTCAATATTCATTTTTATAATTATACATCGAGGATAAAGAGGCAAGCCCCAAGTAAAAGACATGACCTTGGGAGTAAGCCTGAAATCTGGGTAGAGGAAATATGGTCAGAAGTTCAAAAGTAAAAAAAAAAAAAAACAACAAGAAGCTGCCATTCCCCACATCTGTGTGTCTGTAAGAACATGCATGTGTCTTCCTTTCATTCGTTCTTTTGTTCTTTCTTTCTTCCTTTCCTTTCCCTTCCTTTCTTTCCCTTCCCTTCCCTCCCCTCCCCTTCCTTCTCTTTCTTTTCCTTCATTACTTTTTTATTTTTGACAAATACCAATTATACATATTTATGGGGTACAATGGGATGTGATGCATGTATACATTTCTAATGACTAAATTGGGGTAATTAGCACATCTATCGCCTCAAGCACTTATCATATCTTTGTGGTGGGTATATTCAAAATCCTCTCTTCTATCTATTTTGAAATATAATATCTATTGTGGAGCTTACTGTGCAGCAGAACTCCAGAACTTATTCTTCCTTTCCTATTATAACTTTATATCTTTTGACAACCTCCCCCATTCTTCCTTTCCCTCTGCCCTTCTCCATCTCTCCCCTTCCCCGTCTCTAGAAACTACTATTTTATTCACTACTTCTATGAGATCAACTTCTTTAGATTTCACATATGAGTAAGATCACTTGGCATTTGTCATTCTGAGTCTGGCTCATCTCGCTTAACATAGTGACCTCCAGTCCAAGCATTTGTTGCAAATGACAGGATTTCATTCTTTTTTATGTAGGAATAACATTCCATTGTGTATATATACCATATTTTCTTTATCTATTCACCCATTGATGGACTCTAGGTTGACTCCATATCTTTGCCATTGTGAATAGTGCTGCAATAAACGTGGAAGCAGGGTAGGAGGCAGGATTGGACTCTGGAATATATTTAAGCCTGGCAGAAATAGGGAAGAGGTATCAAAAGCACTTCTCAGCCTGGCATGGTGGCACAGGGGCTCACACTTATAATCCCAGCATTTTGAGAGGCTGAGGCAGGTGGATTGCTTGAGGGAAGGAGTTTGAGATCAGCCTGACCAACATGGTGAAACCCCATCTCTACGAAAAACACAAAAATTAGTTAGGCATGGTGGTGGGCACCTGTAATCCCAGCTACTCAGGAGACTGAGGCAGGAGAATCACTTGAACCCAGGAGGCGGAGATTGCAGTGAGCAGAAATCATGCCACAGCACTCCAGCCTCGGTGACAGAGGTAGACTGGGTCTCAAGAAAAAAAAAAATGGGGAAAAAAAAAAAAAAAGCACCTCTTCATAAGACTCACCCACCAACATCATGACATCATTGTCATGACAACGCCTGGAAATTACTCCCGTTTCCATGGCAAAGACCTAGAAGTTACCACCCCTTTTCCAGAAATTTCTAAATAACCCATCCATTAATTTGCATGTAATCAAAAGCAGATATTTGCATGTAATTAAAAGCACTACAGAAGTGCCCCTGAGCTGCTACTCTGGGCACACTGCCTATGGGGTAGCCCTGCTCTGCAGGAGCAGTCTTGGGGCTGTAACACTATCACCTCAATAAACCTGCTTTCTTCTACCACTGCTGACTCTTGAATCTTTCCTGAGTAAGGCAAAAATTTTTCCTGGTTAAGCCCCAATCTGGGGGCTCATCTGCCCTGTAACAGAAGTGCAGATATTGCTTTGACATACTGATTTCATTGCATTTGAATATATACCCAGTAGTGGGATTGCTGGATCATATGGCAGTTTTGTTAACATTTTAATATTTTGAGGAAACTCTATAATGCTTTCCATAATGACTGTACTAATCTATGTCGCCACCAACAGTGTGAAAGGGTTCCCTTTTCTCCACATCCTTACCAACACTTGTTAACTTTTGACATTTTGATATCGCTATTCTAACTGGAGTGAAGTAATACCATTATGGCTATGACTTGTATTTTCCTGATGGTTAGTGATGTTGAGCATTTTCATATACTTGTTGACCATTTGTATGTCTTATTTTGAGAAGTGTCTAACCAGGTTCTTGACCCATTCTTACATCAGATTATTTGTTTTTGTTTTGTTTTTTGTTGTTGTTTTTTTTTTCTATTTTTTTTTTAATTTCTTGTATATTCTGGATATTAACTCCTTACCAGATGTACAGTTTGCAAATGTTTTCTCCCATTCTGTTGGGTGTCTATTCACTCTGTTGATGGTTTTCTTTGCTGTGCAGAAGCTTTTTAGTTCGATGTGATGTGATATTTTTCCTTCCTTCCTTCCTTTATTTCATTGTTTTCACAGTCTCTAGGGGGAAAGTAAGTTTTAGTGAACTTTTCAATATTCTCTAAATTGAGCTATTAATATCTATAATGCTTGAGGAATGGTCTTTAGAATTTGATTTTCAACAATCCCCTCAGTTAACCTTAATGAGAGGATTTTGCAATGGGATAGGCATAGAAATTATGAAACAGAAAAGTTCTAGTGAATATACTCATACAAAAAGTGCACCGGGCCAAAAAGCTGTGAGTTGATGCAAGGCCTTTCCCTCTGGCTTGCTGCATTTGCTAAATCTTGTCTCTGATAAAGACTGAAAGGCTTCTGCTATAATTAAATCATATATGAGGATTTTATTCCAAAATGAGGCAATAAGTAAATATAAAATTAACTAATTGGTTGACCATGCCAGCTGATGCCAGTTGCAGGAAAAAGTGGAGATGCTTAACCTTGTCTATAAGCTCAAAGCACCCTGCTGAACTGCCGGAAGCCATGCATATAACTGGGTAAAATAATAGGGCTCCTGAAGACGAAGGACAGCCTGGGGACAGTGAGTCCTCGCATAAGACATGACTCATTTCTCCAGTCCCATATCTTTTAAATGACTTAGTAATTAACAGCAAGACTATCATATATCATGATACAACAAGCATCCAGGGACCAGAGCACTATTATAAAGAGAGATGATTTCTTAGTTCTTATGGAGACGTTAATTTCTTTATATTACTCCTTTTTCTTAAATAAAGACATTACTGATATCATGCAGAATGATATTTTAAAGTTGTCCTCTACTATGAGATTAGGCTCTAACCCTAAGGGATAAATTCCATAATTCTCTAAAATTAATTTATTTTCAAAACTATAATTAACAGTTCACTAAAATCTCCAGCACCATTATAGCAATACAAGAGCTCCTAAAGTCCCAACTACATGCTCATAAAATTTTGATTACTTCTTGTAATCGTGCCATCTGGTAGCTTGGTTACAGCTGCATCTTAAAACTTATTGGAGATTGGCTGATTTTTGAATTTTTTTATGGTATTTTGATAATTCAACATTTTGGAAATAAGAATTATAGTTTTTTAATCCTTAAAAAAGTATAAATTAGTTGTTCTTGTATAAAAATAATAATTTGGCTGTTTCGCTTAATATCAAGTACTACTGTTAGTACTGCACATAACATTTATTAAATCACCATTAGGTTAAACATAAGGAAATCATGCATCTAAAGTGTGCAAATAAGGGCATTTGGAATACTACAGTATCATCTTCTATCAAGTAATGTAATTGTAAATAAACTTAAATGTAAATGTCTTATTTTTAGTTTCATACAAGCTTAAAAATTTTATACAGTCTAACACGCCTTAAAATAACCACAGAGGAAAGAAAGACTGCATTTCTTTCTTTTTTAAGAGACAAGGTCTTGTTCTGTTGCCCAGGCTGGAGTGCAGTGGCACAGTCATGGTTTACTATAGCCTCAAACTCCTAGGCTCAAGCGATCCTTCCACCTCAGCCTACCTAGGAGTATCTGGGATTGCAGGCGTGCACCACCATGCCCAGCTAATAGTGAGATAAGAAGTCTCACTATTTTGCTCAGGCTGGTCTCAAACTCCTGAGCTCAAGCAGTCCTCCTACCTCGACCTCCCAAAGTGCTGGATTACATGTGTGAGCCACAAGTCTGGCCAAGACTGCCCTTCAAGAGAACCTGGAATTTATCTACTATTCTCAAGCCAGGCTATTAGAGCTACTAAGCAAACAGGGCAAGATGACTTACACCCCAGCTACCTCCGAGAGGATAGTTGCAGATCTTTAGATCATCTGAGAATCTAGGAAGTGGCATTTGTGGAAAGAAATGAACTGTGAAGCTTGGTGAGATTGGTCCCCAGGGATCCATAGACACCATGACCACCTCAACCCTGGGAGGAGTCTGACATTGCCTGGTCTTCTTAGCTTCTGTCTGCTGGTGGGAGTCAAGACCTGCCTCTCACCTGTTCTTGAGCAGCAGAAAAACTTCCTCATGGTGTTGCAACCTTGGGTAGCTCAGGGAAGCACACAGGGAAGACCACATCCTAGTCCTATGTGTAGATCTGACTCTATGCAAGGTATTCTTGCACCTGGACCACAACCCCAAGGAGCATACAGAGGAAAATAACCCATGTATGGGCCTATCCTAAGAGAATACAAGGTGAATACTTAAATCAAGTCTTTCACAAGGCAGAGATAAAAGAGGAGCAAAGCAGCAACTATAATAAAATATTTTGACCTTTAGAATTTTTCAAACATCACAAAATTTTGAAACTCCATTAGGTATTTTGGAGTATAAGATGGTGACTAAGCTAAAACAAAGCTTAGAATAATAAGTGGGGAATTGCCTCAAATCATAGGAAAAATGTAACGGTAAAGTAGAAGAGGAAATAAAAATACCTAAAAATAGACAGGAATGACCTGGTTAGCATCACTCTCAAAATATTTGGGAGACTGTAAAAAATAACAAGATAAGAAAATAAAATAACAACTGTAGATATATTAGTTTATCTAATATGATTTCTATTTAAAATTCAAAAGATAAATATTTATTGGATTTAAATATTTTATCAAATGACTAGTTTTAACATAGAAAAGAGAAAAATGTACTTCAGCACAGTGACAATGTCAATTATGACATACCTAACAATACCATTAACAGAGTCCTGTACCAGTATAAAGGTTACAACTACTATTAACAAAAAAGATATAAACAAATGAAAAACATCCCATGAATGCAGAAACCTAAAATCATGTAATGTAAATTATCCCGAAACTCTATAATTAAATCCAATGTAATTTTAGTTACAATTCTGATAGCTTTTTTTTCAATGTAAAATAATATCCATTTTTTTCCATAAGTATTTGTTGAAAGTCAACACCATGCCTGGCATTATTTATGTCATTAAGAATACAAAGACAAACAAAATAGGCATGATTCTTCCCTCATGCTATTTATAGTCTACCAGGGAGAAATTCATTTCAAAATTGCATAGCATAATGTCAGGTCGGGAAAAGAGCTACGAGGAAAAAGCAAGAACATTTGCCAAACGAATTAAAGAGATTTTGTTTCAGATATGGTGGTCAGGAAACAACTTTCCTAAGAAGTACATTTAAATTGAGATGTGAATACAGTGTGTTAAGCTATTAACCTCTGTAAATACATGGAGGAAAGGAATTATCCACAGTAAGTACCAATGCCCGAGGTAAAAATGTAGTGTGTTTGAAAAACACAAAGCAAAATGAGGAGAATGTCAGGAGCAGAGGTTCAAAATACAGCCAGATGCCACACTTTGCAAGGCCTTGTGTAAACTGATGAGGGCTTTGACTTTTATTCCACATGTGATAGGAAGGAATTTGATGGTGAGGGCAGGGGCAAGAGATTGGCTTGGTGTGTTATATGTATTAAGCTGTATTATGTTTTAGGGTGTGGAATGAATGGCTGAAGGGCAACAGTGAAAGCAGAGAAGCAACGGGAAGGTCCTTGAGCAATTCAAGCAAGAGATGATTGTGGCTTAGAGTTTTGGTAATAGAAGAGTGACAGTAGTTCAAGAAAATATTTTCAGGGTAAAGCCAACAGGTGCAGTTTATGGAAAGTAAGTTGACTGTAAGCAAAAGGGAGAAGTCAGAGATGACTATGTCTTGTGTTGTTTGGTTTTTATAAACTGAGCAACTCGATCATCGTACGTTGTATTGAAAGGTTTGAAAATCAAGGAATATCTGGGAGAAAAATGAATTCAAAGATGTTGTGGGGACATTTTTTTGCCAACCTAGATATCAGAACCTATTGAAATATCAATATTGTAAAATAAACGTTACACCAGCATGCCAGTAGACAAATAGGCTGATGAATCATAATATAGAGTCCAAAAATGACACTCATTATATATGAAAATTTATTGTATGACAAATGTGGTATTGCAAGTGTGAAAAGCATGAGGCATTTAATAAAATATGTTGGCACAATTAAATATCCATCTGGATAAGTATAATTTGAACTCTCCAACACATTATTAAAAAATTAATTCCAGATGGTTTAATGATTTAATTAGGTGTAGAGAAGATCATTTTTACTAATACTAAAACTTATAAATTATAAGAAAGAAGATATATATATATATATCACATATATCTAATACTGTCTACAAAAGTAATTTGAGAAAATTTTCAACTCACATGATCAAAAAATATGGTTATTATTTACATACTACTTGATCAAATTAATGCAAAAATATCAGTACCTTAATAAATCCATGGACAAAGCATATAAATAAGCAATTCATAAAAGGCTTTTGTTAATTTAAATATATATGTATATATCTCATACTTTAACACAGAAATTTTACTATTTATAATTTGTTCCATAGAGAAAAAAATTGGATTGTATGCTATGTATATGTAAATACACATAAATATATCATATATGAATCTAAATGACATAAGGATATATAGAAGTATGTATATGCTATATTTATGTATCATGTAATATATCACATATATGTATATGATATATAAAATATATGTATATCATATATTTATCTTACACATAAAATTATATTTAGCGCAACATTGTATGTAGTGGGAAAATCTGAAAATTGTTGGATAGTTATTGCTCCAATTTGGTGGAATGTTATACAACCAGTTAATTAATGGTTTATATAGCTTCACTAATGGACTTAAAAGGGATTTTGTGGATAATTAGTCAATGAATAAGGCAAATATAAACCAGTTCATATGAATCTACTTTTAAAGCTAAAGTGAAACAAAAGCCCTCAAACATTTATTTGTTTGTATTTTCATATGTGATAGTATGAGTAAAATCATAAATATTTCCATATGTTGGCATTACCAGACAGATTATATGATAACTATACACTGTATTTAATATATAAGATAAATAAAATGCCAGCCTTAAAATATGGGCATCAATTAGAACCTATAAAGAATGAACAACTACAAGAAATATTTTTTTTAATCAAAATTGGAGATAGTAAAATGGGCCAAAAATAATCAACAAATTTGGAAGTATTTAAAGTACAGAGAGTATAAATATAATTACAATTCAATTAAGTTGGCAGTCAGTAGGAAAAATCACACATGAACCAACAAAACTTGGGAAAAAACATTTAAGTTTGAGATTCAATGCAAGAAAACACAATTCTGAATTACGAATACATGAAAGAAAAAATAATGGCCATGCAAATACCAATGTATCCTTACTTTATGCTGGGCACTATAATTAGCAAGGAGGATGATGAACCAAAAAATCAAAACTTCCTGCTTTATAAGGCTTTTTTTTAAAGGATTTTATCCTAAGCCCTTTATATTTAACCCTCATAGGACCCCACCCCAAAGAGGGAAGAACTGTTCCCTCCTCAGTTTACAGTCAAGACAACAGGAGCCGGAAAAGATAAAAGACTTGGTCAAAGGTGCAGTTCCTTTTGGGCAGACCAGGAATACTTTGAACTGAATGATAAAGACAAGGAACGGCATAACAAAATTAGGTGGAATAAAAGCTTATTAGAAACATTCTTATGCAAGTGCAACAAGAGACATGTAGATAACAGGATGTAAATAACAGCAGTGCTCAAAACAACAAGCAGACAGGAAACAAGGCAAATATCCATCAATAATAGATTTGATAATTTCTGGAAGAATTAAAAAATGGCTTACTCTACATCAATTAAAATGAATAAACTACAGCTACATTCAGTATCAAAGAATCTTTTTTTTTTTTTTTTTTGAGATGGAGTCTCATTCTATCACCCAGGCTGGAATGCAGTATTGCAATCTCAGCTCACTGCAACCTCTGCCTCTCAGGTTCAAGTGATTCTCCTGCCTCGGCTTTACAAGTAGCTGGAACTACAGGTGTGCGCCACAACACTGGGCTAATTTTTGTACTTTTTTTTCTAGAGACAGGGTTTCACCATGTTGGCCAGGATGGTCTCGAACTCCTGATGTCAAGTGATCCACTGGCCTTGGCCTCCCAAAGTGCTGAGACTACAGACATGAGCCACTGCACCCAGCCAGAATCAAAGAATCTTATAAGGATTATGTAGAGTAAAAAAATATATATATGATAAATAAATATATATATGATAAAAAATATATAAATATATCAAAGAGAGAGAGATTATAATTACATTTCTATAATTACAGGCTCGATAAATGTTGATTAATACACATAATTCTTAAGTTACATGCTTATTACATTGCCAAGCAATAAAAATAAAAGAAAACATATGAAGAAAAGAAAGAAAATGATTACCAAAAAAAGACAAGAAAATGGTTACCTGTGGGGTGGAGGGAACGTAATGTGACTAGAAAGAGACACATGGTTAGGAAGGGGACTTGAAAGTACTGACCATGTTGTATTTCTTAACCTATGTGGTTAAGTGTGTGATGTATAAGTATTTTTGTATTGCACTTAGAAGTTTCTTTTTATGCTATCTTTTCCATGGTATCTAATTTTAAAAAGAAAAATTTGAAGAGAATGTATTGGGCATCTAACCTTTATAACAAATTTACCCTACAACTTAGTGGCTTAGAACATAAAGATACGTTGTCCTCACAGTTTCTGTACATTTGAAATCCTGAATCAGTTCCACTGTGCCGTTCTGGCCCAAGGTCTTCCACGAGGCTGCAGTTAAGATGTTGTCGAGGATGTCAGTCATCTGAATGCTTAACTGTGGCTGAAGATTCTGCTTCCAAGGAGGCTCACTCACATGTGTAACAGGCAGTGCTAATTGTTGTCTGGCTTCAGCTTCTCCCAAGATAGGCCTCGCCATGGGTTTCCTTCCTGTCCTCATGACATGGTGCCTGGCTATCCCCAGAGGAAGCACTGCAAGTGAGCAAGGTAGCTGTAGCAAAACCTTTGACCAGCGAGGCAACGCTGGCTGCATTCTGCTAGTTAGAAGTGATTCACTAGGCCGGGCGCGGTGGCTCACGCCTGTAATCCCAGCACTTTGGGAGGCCGAGGCGGGCGGATCACAAGGTCAGGAGATCAAGACCACGGTGAAACCCCGTCTCTACTAAAAATACAAAAAATTAGCCGGGCGCGGTAGTGGGCGCCTATAGTCCCAGCTACTCAGGAGGCTGAGGCAGGAGAATGGCGGGAACCCGGGAGGCGGAGCTTGCAGTGAGCCGAGATCGCGCCACTGCACTCCAGCCTAGGGGACACAGCGAGACTCTGTCTCAAAAAAAAAAGAAGTGATTCACTAAATCTGTTCCATATTGAAGGGAAGGAGAATTACAGTCCACTTTTTAAAAGAAAGAGTGTCCATCAATGATAGACTGGATTAAAAAAAATGTGGGACATATATACCATGGAATACTACGCAGCCATTAAAAAGAATGAGTTCATGTCTTTTGCAGGGACGTGGATGAAGCTGGAAGCCATCATTCTCAGAAAACTAAACATTGCGTGTTCTCACTCACAAGTGGGAGTAGAACAATGAGAACACATGGAGACAGGGAGGGGAACATCACACACAAGGGCCTGTCAGGAAGTGGGGGGCATGGGGAGGGAGAGCAGTTGGACAAATACCTAATGAATGCTGGGCTTAAAGCCTAGATGATGGGTTGATAGGTGCAGCAAACCACCATGGCACATGTATACCCGTGTCACAAACCTGCACGTTCTACACGTGTACCACTGACCTTAAAGTACAAAAAAAAAAAAAAAAAAGAGTGCCAAAGAATTTGCAGATGTATTTTAAAACTACCCCAGGGAGGTATACCAGATTTGATGTCAGGAGAGGAAAGTAAAATGTTCAGCTACCTCCATAGACTGGCATTCTTTTTGCATAAAAGTTAAGTGCATCTACTTCAGAAATATTCTGTGGCAGATGCTGACTTACCCTTGAGTCACAACTCCAGAAAAAAAAACTTTAAAATTTGTAAGGTGAGGTCAGGCATGGTGGCTCACGCCTGTAATCCCAACACTTTGGAATGCTGAGGTGGGCGGATCACGAGGTCAGGAGTTCAAGACCAGCCTGACAAACATAGTGAAACCCCGTCTCTATGAAAATTACAAAAAAAAAATTAGCCAGGCGTAGTGGCGGGCAACTGTAATCTCAGCTACTCGGGAGGTTGAGGCAGGAGAATTGCTTGAACCCGGGAGGCGGAGGTTGCAGTAAGCTGAGATCTTTCCACTGCACTCCAGCCTGTGCAACAGTGCGAGACTCAAGTCTCAAAAACAAAAACAAAAATGTGTGTGTGTGTGTGTATATATACACACACGCATATTCTTATGGTGAAATAAAATAAATCTTATATATGTAACATATTTATTAAAACTACTAATATATGTCTTATTAATTATTAGTTAGATAATGTGATGGAAGACCTTAATAAATACTTCTGTTGCAGCGATAGGGAACATTTTCAAATTTATCCTTTTTATGGAGATAGATTTCATTGAGTAGTTTTCAGTGAGAGTTTTGAGCCTAAATCTGGGGTTTTGTATTCTGTCAATGATAGACTACATCACACCCCTCTCACCCAGATTTGCACCAGGTGGGAAAATAATTCACATCTAACTGCCTTGTTTCCATTTATTTTTAATGGCTTCAATACTACCTAATATTTTCAAAATGTTGTATGTAAATGAAAACTAAACCCTTACTTGCCTCACTTTATCTTCTCAATTTATATTTTTAAAGTGTATTGAAAATTATAAATTTATACCAAATTATGGTAATTTTGCAAATTTGCACCTGGTTGCAAAAAAGCACAAGAAAGAAAAACACACAAAGACACAATTAGGGGATAATAATTAAATTCCTACCAAGTATGATGTTCTTGTAGAGAAGTCACTATACTTCATAAAATTTTACATTTGCATGTATTATAAATGCACAATATGTTATTATAATTTTAGCTTTAAATAATAATACCTTATTAAGAAAGTTAAGAGAGGAGAAACATATATGTACTATTTATATGTATTATTTATGAACAGTTATGTATGTACAAAAACAGCACATGAATGTGTACACATACATGCACACAGAGCTATGTTTGTTTTAGGTACTTTTCATTCATTTTTGTAAATCTGAATTTTCTTTTGGTGTCTATCACTCCAGTAAAAAATAAATTTCTTCAGTGTTTCTTGTATTTCAGTTCTGCTAGTGATGAATTCTTTCAATTATTTGTCTTAAAATATTTTTGTCTAAAAATCTCATTTTTAGATTATTACTTTCCCACCTGGTGCAAATCTCGTTTATCTGTCTAAACACCTCATGTTCTATTTTGTACAGTAGTTTTGCTGAGTAAAGAATTCTGGGTTGACTGTTTTTAGTTTCAGCACTTTAAAGCTGATTCATTGTCTTTGGCCTTGTATAAGATGGTAAGTCAGCAATTATTTGTATCATTGCTTCCATATATATGATAATGTTTCTCCCCTCTGACTGTTTTTAAGACTTTTTTAAATCTGTGATTTTCAGCACTCATGCCGTGCTTAGGTGTGGTTATCTTTATAAATCATCCACCTTTGCAATTACTGAGGGTCTTCGATCTGTAAACGTATGCTTTTCACCAAATTCATAATATTTTCAGACAACATTTCTTCACATCCGTATTTTCTACTTCATTATTTTTCTCTCCCGTGTTCTCATAGGCCTTGACATGCCTCAGACAGCTTGTCTTCTGTAACTTAGTTACCAAGTCTCTGTTCAGCTGTTAGTCTTCGTTCTTCAGATTAGGTAGTTATCTAGTGATCTATTTTTAAATTCACCGGGCCTTTCATTTTCCATCTGTAATCTTCTGGATTAGGCAACTGACATAATTTGCATTTGAGATACTGAAATTTTCACTTGGTTTTAAAGTTTTAAAGCTATAACTGTTGTATCCCTATGTAAAGAAGTTACACTTCTTTATAAGTCTAGTAATTTTTTTTTTTTTTTAATGAACTCTCACTCCATCGCTCAGGCTGGAGTGCAGTGGCATGATCTTGGCTCACTGCAACCTCTGCCTCCTGGGTTCAAGCAATTCTCCTGCCTCAGCCTCCTGAGTAGCTGGGATTACAGGCACCCACGACCATGCCTGTATTTTTAGTAGAGACGGGGTTTCACCATGTTGGTCAGGCTGGTTTTGATTTCCTGACCTCGTGATCTGCTCACCTTGGCCTCCCAAAGTGCTGGGATTACAGGTGTGAGCCACTGCACCTGGCCAAGTCTAGAAATTTTTATTGCATTGTAGACATTGTAGATAGTGCATTTGGGGGGATTTAGATTTTGTTGTCTTTTTTTATATTAGTACTGTATTTTACTTGTTGCTTTTGGCAGGCAGTTAGATTATTGTTATGTCAGAGTTATCCCTTACATTTTCATTTCAAAGATTTTTAGGGCTGAACTAAAGTAGTAGTTATTCTAGATGGTGTTTTCTATCTGAGTTAACTGAGTTCCTGTGGCTGGCTTGTTGGAACTCCTAGTTTTTAGGCATTGTGTGACCTCCAACATCTTCATTCAGCTCATAATTTCTGAGAAGCTATTCGATGCTAGGCGTTCGGTTCTGTGCAAACACATCACTGGGGACTCAGTGAAAGTTCCTTAAAAATTGTGTGTGTATTTCCTTTCTCTCTGTTATTCTTTCCTGCAAATTCCAACTCTTAAGTTATCATCTCTTAACGTAGACTCCACATCCTAATTTCAGTGAGGATTTTGTGCTTAATTGTGCTCTGCCTTTGCAGGCAAGTGTGGAGAAAGTACCCACTCGGCAGTATTTGGAACGATGAGGGCTCACTCTGTATGTTTTCCTTCCTCCGGGAATAACAGCCCTGTATTATCTATTGTTCATTACCCGAAAATATTCTCCCACATATTTTATCTAATTATTAAATTGTCAATTATGGGAAAGTTCATTTGGTATTAGTTACTTCACCATGGCTGGAACCTAAAGTCATCAAGACATTTCTGATGATACCATTTTTCTCTCATCCTTGAGTTGACCTCCATAAATGGTAGCTGTATAAGAACAAACATTAATATACCCAGGGTATTGAGATCATGTTCAGTGAATTACTGTTTCAGCATGATTTTTTAAAGGAAGTCAGGTACTTTGGGATACACATCAATAATACATAGTGCCCCAATAGCCCAAGAAAATGTGAAATGTTTCCCAATAGAGAGAATTAAAATTTAAAAGAGGTATAGATAGTGGAGCAAATGCAGCTCACACCATTTTTAATTTTTTTTCTTTTATCCTATCAAAAACACTGAAAAAGAACATCAGACATAGTTCATGTAAGTTAAAAATTATCTTCAAAATGTTAAATCATGAGGTAACTCACCTATTAGAATAAGTGTAGGATCTCAGCTGGGCATGGTGGCTCACGCCTGTAATCCCACTACTTTGGGAGGCTGAGGTGGGTGGATCAGTTCAGGAGTTCGAGAATAGCCTGGCCAACACGGTGAAACCCCGTCTCTACTAAAAATACAAAAATTAGCTGGGCGTGTTGGCACGTGCCTGTAATCTCAGCTACTGAGGAGCCCGAGAACAGCCTGGCCAACATGGTGAAACCCCACCTCTACTAAAAGTACAAAAATGAGCTGGGCGTGTTGGCAAATGCCTGTAATCCCAGCTACTCGGGAGCCTGAGACAGGAGAATTGCTTGAACTAGGGAGGCAGAGGTTGCAGTGACCTGTGATGGGGCCACTGCACTCTAGCATGGGAGACAGAATGAGACCCTGTCACTGAAAAAAAATAAAAAAGAAAAAAAAAAGGTAAGTGTAGGATCTCTATCCTAATTTTAAAAGACATTTTATGTAAAATAAAAAGGAGTACACCAATAATTTTACAGTAAGAATTCCTGTATGTATACTGAAAACTAGTTAATAAACACGTTGTTTATTTCTTACTGAGATTTAAAGGTAAGTATGCCTGTTAGAGCTCTGTGAAAGAGAAGAAAAATGGTATGGTTCAATGCATAATAATTCCACTGAAGGAACAACATTGTCATTTTTTCATAACCCACAATGTGTACTTAATTTTAAAATGATTCTTTCCTCCTTTGAAAATGATGACAATGTATGCTTTTTGTCCAAAAGTTATATATTTTTAGGTAAAGTATGTTAATGTAAAGATGAGATAAATCATGATGATAAAATATTATCATTATAGAGCACCTCAATCAATCATTTCAAATAGATTTTTTACTCATTTACTTAAATCAGAATGCCCAAGTAATCATAATTTATCATAAGAACTCAGACGAAAAATAAATAACAAAGTAGACTGCATTTGTAGGACAATACAGACCGGATTCATATTGACCAAGTGTTAAGCCTGGTTCAAATCCTCATGGTAATAACACGGACATAGTCTAAACCATATATGTGTGTATTTCAAGTCAACATTACACAATTAAATTTCACAACATGACTTGGAATATTCTACAGAAAGAATATATAAACAATGCATGCCACCAAAATTTTACAGTTTGGCTAAAAATAAGGAGAAATTTATCTTGTTACAATTTTCCAACTTCATTTTCTAGAGTTCTGGTTCCAGCTGCCATAGAGCATGTGAGAAGAGAAATGGGCCTCTTGTTCTCTTCAGTAAATTCAATTCTATTTCTAAATTTTAATATATACCATAGTTTCATGTGAGATGATTTTTTAAAAAATATTTTAAAAAAGATTTTGCTGTAAAATAAATGAAACAATGTAAATTTTAGTAAATATAAATTTAAATATGTGTGTGTTGAAGTAACTGATTAAAGAAAGATTATTTAGGTAGGGTTTTATTATTGAATGACTACCTTACCTCTGTAAGCTCTAGGAATGTAAAAGTTTTTAAAAAATAGTGTAAGTAATGTGAAATAGGATTAAGGAGATTAATGCATCTTGGAAGAGGTAATTAGACTGTAGATGGAAACAAATGAGAAGCAACTAGAAAAATATATTTAAGCCAATGCAAGACAGGAAAAAATATATAATATTTTGTTGTTAACTAATATTACAAACAAGGTTTACACAGGTGATCACTTTGACACAAAAATGTACTCATCCCATTTCTAATTAAGTAAAATTCAAAATTATGTCCAGTTACTGCCACAAGAGGTGTAATAATGGTTATTGTGCTCAATTTTTAGACTTTCTGAGTAGATAATACCTAATATTCCTTTATTTATTTATTTTTTTAATTTTTTAAGAGACAGAGTCTTGCTCTGTCACCCAGACTGGAATGCAGTGGCATGATCCTAGCTGACTGCAGCTTCCAATTCCTGGGCTTATGCGATCCTCCTGCCTCAGCCTCCCTGGGTCCACAGCTATGACTACCAGTTAATTTTTAAATTTTTTTGTGGAAACGGGGCCACACCCAGCCTCTCTTATTCCTTTAACTCAGGTCAGCTAGATACAAATATAGTAGATCAAATAATATATTTAAATATCCCTTGTGTCAATAAAATAATTAGAGTAAAGAGAGAATGTAATAAAAAATAATACCTGTTTGATAGGGGGAAATTTAGAATCTAGTCCATATCTAATGTTATACAGGAAGATAAAGATATAAGGAAAGACGTTCTCATGGGCATTCTTCTTCATGTAATCTGGTTTGCCAGTATTACGCAAATCAGTTCTGCATCTCTGTATTTCAAGTTCATAAATGTCAATGAAGGCCACATTGCTACTACTTGAGTCAAGTGACATCCATGTACCTATTAACCTCGCCCAAGGGTTGAGATCAGATAAAAACATGTCTCACCATGGCACCGTGGCTCACTCTTGTAATCTCAACACTTTGGGAGACTGAGGCAGGAGGAGTTCTTGAGGCCTGGAGTTTATGACAAGCCAAGACAACACAATGAGATCCCATCAGTTAAAAAAAAAAAAAAATTAACCAGCATGGTGGCAAGTGTCTATATTCCTAGCTACTTAGGAGGCTGAGACAGAAAGATTGCTTGAGCCTAGGAGTTTGAGGTTACAGTGAGCTATGATTGTGCCACTGCACTTCAGTCTGGATGACAAAGAGAGACCTTATCTCTAAAAAAAAAGAAAATATCAGATCTTACTGTTAATGAAATCTATAAACAATGGCAGGTGAAAGTTGATTCTCAGAAGATTACACAAAGGAAGAAAAACAAAGACAAAACAATAATAAAGGGTAAAACAACAAAAAACTATAATCTGAAAAAATTGTCTAAAAATTGTGTTTTTGGTATGGCATTAGTATGTGCTATGAAATGTCATTTTGGTGGTGATGAGAGAAATGGAAGAAGCTGTTTTGTGGAAATTCATTTTCACTTTCATAAACAGTCTTACAAATGATACATACCTTTAAACGGCAGACAATATATCTTTGGAAAATAGGTAAATTTGCTTGCCACATTAATAACATGTTCCACATTGATTCCACAGATTTATAGTTCCATATAGTTTTCTGGTATATGAGTTTTCTGATACTTACTGTCAGAAACTAGTAGTCATTTTATTATTTACCCTAACATTATGTATTAGTTATATTACTAAATTCTGAAGCAATTCATAATTATTAATTTTATGTAATAGAATTTCACTTTAATATGTATGTAATCCAGTAATATCAGTGGGTATTTTATAATTTTCTGGTCATTATATAAAGCCAGGTGATTAAATCAGTTGACAAAACTAACTAGTTTATAATATTTAATCTTCCTACCAACGTTATAAGGTAGAATTTACACACATGTACCCACTTAAACTGAACAATATGATGTTTTAATAAATGTATACACCCATGAAACTATTACCTCAATCAAGTTAAAGATTATTTCCATTAACTCAGAATATCCCATTTTAATCTTCCTATCTCTGTTATGGAATGTGGGTCTGGAGGTTTCCCTGTGGAAAGTCTTTTACTTTTGCAATTACTGTAATAAATACAGGGCCATGAATGTGATGGTTAGTTTCAGGTACCAACTTGTCTGTATTAGGGAACACCTGCGGATAAAACATTATTTAATCTAGTTTTCACTAGGTCTCAGCTGATATGTCTCAGAGATATACAATATGACAGTATAAAATTTAGAACTTTCCTCATATCTACCAGGTAATTTTAGGTGTGAGGAGGTACTAGTATATTTCCTAGAAAACCAAATACGGCTTTTCCCTCATCATAGACTCTTGTATACTAAATGCATTCCCACCCAGCCTCCTGATGTATAGGAACATGCACCACAAAACCATGAGGTGTCTGATAACCTGTTCTGTCATCACTTAAAGAATGAGGTTAAATATTTTAAAACTTATAGTTTAAAAAATATTTAAGAGTATGGCCATTGAAGACTTGGGTGAACTTAAATTTCTAATCTGAAGTTCAGCATCACTTTGCCCAGAAACAAACAGCAACAACGACAAAAAAAAGTCTTTTTAAACTTATAGGTTGGCTAATGTCATTATTCACAGAAGAAATTGGACTTCTAGCTGGGTGCAGTGGCTCACACCTGTAATCCCAGCATTTTGGGAGGCTGAGGTGGGCAGATCACGAGGTAGGAGTTTGAGACCAGTGTGGCCAATATGGTGAAATATAAAATATCTACTAAAAATATAAAAATTAGCCACACATGGTGATACATGCCTGTAGTCATAGCTACTTGGGAGGCTGAGGCAGAAGAATCACTTGAACCCGGGAGGGGGAGATTGCAGTGAGCCGAGATCATGCCACTGCACTCCAGCCTGGGTGACAGAGCAAGACTCTGTCTCAAAAATAAAAAAAAATTGACTTCTAAATTTTATGTGCGTGATTTATAATGGGGAAGAAATATTGCTCACTTTTAAAAGAATCTTTTTAATGGCATACATAACAGAGAATAATTTAGACTGATTTTCTTAAATGGGAATCTTCTTCAGATGTTTATTTAACTCTTGCCATCTAATAATTGTTTTAAGGTTAAGACAGTTTTTTCTTTTCCAAGATTATCACAGTTTCACATAATAGTCTAATTAAGAATTGGATGGGGTACATGAGTCTGCACTTAATCAAATTTGATTCTTTATGAGAAGAAAGGTTAAAAACTTGAGGGCACTATTCACTCATGAAAAAATTATCAGGAGCCCTTGTACATATGAAACTCTCCTATGTTGCGGTTGTGTGGTGATTACAGTGGTGGTGGTAGCGAACATGTGCCTTGATGTTTATGAGGGATTTGCTTCTGCCAGTGGAAGAGCCAATCTATTTTGTGCTTGCTTCAGTTTTATTTGCATGCTATGTTCATGTTCAGATAAAGGCCATTATAATAGTGGAGTCTGGATAGGATAGATATGTGAAACGTCGAGGATCATTTGTTATCTTGACAGCAAGAGTAGTCCTATGGCCAGCGGCAACAGGGGACATGTATTCCAGGTTACTGAGGTGACCTGAAATTTGTCTGCTGTGATTACAGGGCTCATATTTTCATCCAGTGCCTCCCATACCTTGATGTTTTTAAGGAACTGCTTGCTGTTAATGTGGGGTTCTACTATGTTCCATGGTCAGGTGTGGTGGTAAAGTGAAATCTTTTGGAACTTTTTTGGTATCTTGCATATGATTTATTCTCCTGTTAGAAAAATAAAGCAATGCTATGACTATAAATTGCATGGGTTTTCTTTTATAAAATAAGTAATCTAGAAAAAAACAGTAGTTTAATTATTAACTATTAACTTGTATTCTAATGGAATTTAAACAAAGTAAGGTACATACACACACACACCCTTTATAAAATAAGTTGTAGAGTAACACGAATGTATGGGACATTAGTCCATGCAGGCGTTGCCATCTTTTAGACTGTATCCTCTACAATGGTTTTACTATTTTCTAAAGCACACTTATATTATACCACTTTCCAGTTCAAAATCCAGCTGATACTCTGTTCCTTCTTGAATCAAGTTCAAGTCTCTAGGAAACCTATACGATCAAGTATTTCCACAATCTGGCTCCTGCGTAGATTTCCAAAGCTATAGTCTTTATTCCTTTTAATGCATTTTGGGGACAGGTATTAAATAATCCATTGTCTGTATCTACATATTTCTTGGCTTATTTTTTACCTTTCCCATTTTGACATAGTTCTTGGATTACATTTCTACAGTCTAGCATACTGCCTCATTACCATTGTGAAGAAATGGAAACATCTCCCTAACGTCTTCCTTACTTACTCATCATTGGACCTTACCTGCTTTTCCAGTTTTATAGTACTTTCTTAATATTTCTTTCGTGAACCTTATTACTTTACTACTTACACCATTTTACAATCCGAATTCTTTTTGAAAACAGAACCCATAACTGTTTTTCTGTACATATTTTCCATAACCTGATGCTGAAAACAGAGTAAGTTGCAAAGAAAGGTTGGAAAAATTTGCTGTTACTTTTTAGCCATAAATCTTCATGGCAAGCACACTGGAGATTTTTATTTTTAAATTTCATACTCTGTAGTTACATACAATATTCCCTATTATTGTTAAATAATTTGGCTTTTCCTAGGTTCCATTAAAGTAAATCATCTAATATGTTTTCATTGAGAATTTGTATTAATATGTTCCATCAGAGTATCTCTCAATAAATTTGTATTAAAGGCAAATATAACCTTTCTTTTTTCTTTTCTTCTTTTTTTATTTATTAATTTATTTATTTATTTTGAGATAGAGTCTTACTCTGTCACCCATTGAGGAGTGCAGTGGCATGATCTCTGCTCACTGCAACCTCCGCCTCCCAGTTTCAAGGATTTCTCCTGTCTCAGCCTCCTGAGTAGCTGGGATTATAGTTGTCTGCCACCACACCTGGCTAACTTTTTGTATTTTTAGTAGAGATGGGATTTCACTGTGTTGGAAAGGCTGGTCCCAAACTCCTGACCTAAAATGATCCACCCACCTTGGCCTGCCAAAGTGCAGGGATTACAGGCATTAGCCATAATTCCTGGCAGCAAATTTACTTTGAACTAATTTCAATAACCTCTTCTTGATTCCCTACTCCCTTTAGAATCTTTTAAGATAAATATTTCTGGACACCAAAATACTCAATGTGAGGATATAATGAAATAAAAATGCAAACTTTACATGCATATTATGGAAAATAATAATTGACTAACTCTCTAAAAACAAAAATAATTATTTTTTATCAATTAAAAATGTCAATAGGTACATATTAGATGTATGTATATATGGGGCACATTAAGACACTTTGAGAATGGCAACAATACAAATAGTCTAATTATAATCTTTCAGTTATTTAAAAATGCAAAATAAATTATTGTTGAGTGTAATCACCCTGTTACCCTATAGGATTTTTCCTATAGAGTTGTTTGTGCTCCTTATATATTCTGTATTAATCTCTTGTCAGATTGATAGTTTGCACATATTTTCTCCCATTCTGTGGGTTGTCTCTCCACTTCATTGCTAGTTTCCTTTGCTGTGCAGAAACTTTTTAACTTGATGTCATCCTGTTTCTCCATTTTACCTTTCGTTGTCTGCACTTATGGGGTATTACTCAGAAAAATTTTGCCAATGCCCCAGAGAGCTTCCCCAATGTTTTCTTGAAGTAGTTTCATAGACTGAGATTTTAGATTTAAGTTGTTAACCCATTTGATTTCATTTTGTTATATAGCAATAGATAGAGGTCTAGTTTTGTTCTTTTGTACATGGATATCCAGTTTTCCCAGCACCATTTATTGAGGAGACTGTCTTTTCCCCAGCATATGTTCTTGGCACATTTGTAAAAAATGAGTTCACTGTGGGTATGTACATGGGTTTCTGTGTTCTCTGTTCTGTTCCATTAATCTATGGGTCTGTTTTTATACCAGTACTATGCTGTTTTGGTTAGTATAGCTCTATAATATAATCTGAATTAAGGTAATGTGATTTACCAGTTTTGTTCTTTTTGTTCAGGATAGGTTTGGCTATTCTGCGTCTTTTGTACTTCCATATAAATTTTAGGATTGTTTGTTCTATTTCTATAAAGAATGTAATTGGTATTTTGATAGAGATTGCATTGAAACTGTAGATTGCTTTGGGTATACAGACATTTCCACAATATTGATTCTTCCAATCCATGAACATGGAATATCTTTTCATTCATTGGTGTCCTCTTCAATTTCTTTTATCAGTGATTTACAACTTTTACTATAGAGATCTTTCACCTCTTTGATTAAGTTGATTTGTAGATATTTAAATTTATGTGCTGTTATTATAAATGTGATTGTTTCTTGTTTTCTGTTTCAGATTGTTCACTGTTGGCATATAGAAATGCTAGTGATTTTGTGTGTTGATTTTGTATCCTGCAACTTTACTGAATATGATTATTCATTCTAATAGTTTTCTGGTGGAGTCCTTAGGTTTTTTTCAAATATAAGATCATATCATCTGCAAATAAGGATAATTTGACTTGTTCATTTTCAATTTGGATGGCTTTATATCTTTCTATAGTCTGATTGTTCTAGCCAGGACTGCCAGTAATATGTTGAATAACAGTGGTGAAAGTTGGCATCCTTGTCATGGTCAAGATCTTATAGGAAAGGCTTTCAGTTTTTCCCCATTCAGTATGATATTAGATGTGGGTCTATCTTATATGGCTTTTGTTGTATTGAGGTATATACCTTCTATATCCAGTTTTTTGAGGGTTTTTCTTTGAAAGGAATGCTGAATTTTATCAAATGCTTTTTCAGCATCAATTAAAATTATCATATAATTTTTGTCCTTTGTTCTGTTGATATCATGTATTACATGGTTTATTTGCATATGTTGAACCATCCTTGCATAGCTGGGATAAATCCCACTTGGTTATGATAAACCATTTTTTTAATATTTTGGTACATTTGGTTTGCTAGTATTTTGTTGAGGATTTTTGCATCAATGTTCATCAGGGATGTGTGCCTGTAGTTTTCTTTCTCTTTCTCTTTCTCTCTCTCTCTCTCTCTCTCTCTTTCTCTTTCTTTCTTTCTCTTTTTAATGTGTCTTTGTCTGGTTTTGGTGTCAGAGTAATACTGGCCTTGTGGAATGATTTTGAAAATATTCTCTCCTCCTCTATTTTTTGGAATAGTTTGAGTAGGATTGGTATTAGTTCTTTTTAAATGTTTGGTAAAATTAGTCAGTGGAGCCATTGGGTCCTGAGCTTTTCTTTGGTGGGAAATTTTTTATTGCAGCTTATAGCCCATTACTTTTTATTGGTCTATTCAGGTTTGGATTTCTTTATGGTTCAATATTGGTAGGTTGCATGTGTCTAGGAACTTACCCATTTCTTCTAGGTTTCCCAATTTATTGTCATATAGTTTTTCATAGTAGTCTCTAATGATCCTTTGAATTTCTTCAGTATCCATGGTAATATCTGTCCTTTTTCTTCTCAGATTTCGTTTATTTGGGTCTTCACTCTTTTTTTCTTAGTTGATCTGGCTGAAGGCTCATAACAATTTTATCTTTTCAAGCACCAACATTTTGTTTCATTGATCTTTTTTTTTATTTTAATTTCTTGTATTTCTGCTCTGATCTCTCTATTTTTCTACTAATTTGGATTTGGTTTGCTGTTGCTTTTCTAGTCCTTTAAAACGCATGAATAGGTTGTTTCTTTGATGTTTTCTTGTGTATTTTTTTATGTAAGCACTATTGATACAAACTTTCCTCTTCGTACTTCTTTTGCTGTATCCCATATGTTTTGTTATGTTGTATTTTGACTTTTATGTGTTTCAAGAATGTTTAAGGTTTCTTTCTTAATTTCTTATATATTGTTTAATTTGTGTGTGTTTATATAGCTTCCAAATTTCCTCTTGTTATTGATTTCTAGTTTTATTCCATTGTGTTCAGAGAAGGTACTCAATATGATTTCTTTTTTTTAAAAAAAAGTTAAAGATTTGTTTTCTGAACGAACACATGGTATATTCTTGATAATAATCCAACTGCTGAAAAGAAGAATGTGTGTTCTGAGGCCTTTGCATGAAATGTTTTGTATATATCTGTTAGATCTATTTGATCTATAGTATAGATTAAGTCCAATGTTTCTTTGTTAATTTTCTGTCTGGAACATCTATCCGATACTGAAAGTGGTGTGTTGATGTTTCCAGCTATTATTATATATTGGGGCCTATCTCTCCCTGTAGCTCTAATAGTATCTGCCTTATATATATCTAGGTGCCCCAGGGTTAGGTGCATATATATTTATAATTATTACATTCTCTCGCTGAATTGACTCCTTTATCATTATATAGTGACCTACTTTATCTCTTCCTATAGTTTTTGTCTTGAAATCTATTTTGTCAGATGTAAGTATAGTGACTCCTGCTCTTTTTTGGGTTTTATGGGCATGCAATATATTTCTTCATCCATTTATATGTGTCTTTATAACAGATGTGTACATCTTTGGACTCTTTTAAAAAATACATTCAGTCCTTCTATGTCTTTTGTTTGCAGAGTTTAGTCAATTTACATTCCATGTTATTATTGATAAGGACTTACTCCAACCATTTTGTTATTTGTTTTCTGATTGTCTAGTGGTCTCTTCTTTCTTTCCTTTCTTCCTATATTCCTTTCAGGGAAGGTGATTTTCTCTGGTGGTATGCTTTGATTTCTTGTTTATTATCTTTTCTGTATCTGTTGTAGATTTTTTTTTATTATTTGAGGTGACCATGAGGTGTAAAGTACATCTTATAACTCATTATTTTAAAGTGATGACAGGTTAACACTGGCTTAAAAAACAAATAAAAAAGCCAAGAGAAAACTAATAAAAACTCTGCACTTCAGCTTTATTCCACCCATTTTTAAACTTTTTGTTTTGTCTATTTATACCTTATTATACTACATCTTGAAAAGTTGTTATAGTTAGTATTTTTGATAGATTTAACTTTTAGTCTTTCTATTCAAGATATGAGTAGTTTACATGCCACAGCTAGTGTTACAATATTCTGTGTTTCTCTGTGGACTTAGAATTACCAGTAAGTATTCTACCTTCACATGATTTCTTGTTGTTCATTAGTATCTTTTGCTTTCAGACTGAAGAACTCCCTTTAGCATTTCTTGTAGGACAGGTCAGGTATTGATTAAGTCCTTCAGCTTTTGTTTGTCTGGGAAAGTCTTTATTTCTCCTTCATGTTAAAAGGATATTTTTGCCAGATATACTATTCTAGGAAAAAAGGTTGTTTTTTTTTTCTCTCTTCATCAGTTTAAATACTTTAAATATCTCATGCCAATCTCTACTGACCTGTGAGAGGTTTCCACTGTGAAGGTTGCTGCCGGATATATGGAACCTCTCTATCTGCTATTTGTGTCTTTTCTTGTGCTTTTTTTAGGATCTTTTTTTCTTTTTCTTTAGATGAGGTCTTGCTCTTTTACGCAGGCTGGAGTGCAGTGGCACAATCATGGCTCACTACAGCCCTCCTGGCTGAAGCAGTCTTTCCTTCACCCAAGTATCTGGGACTACAGGCACATGTCATCACACCCAGTTTCTTTTTGTTTTTTGTTTTTTCCCGAGATGGGGTTTTGACACCTTGCCAAGACTACACTCAAACTCCTGGACTCAAGTGATCTGTCTGCCATGGCTTCCCAAAGTGCTGTGTCCGGCTCCACTAAATCTGGCTCTGAGAGTAGATTAAAATTGGAAGTATTATGACATAACGTTTAAAGTTGTATTTCTGTTGTTCATAGAAGTAAATATAATGGCCCAAAATATGTGCTAGCTCTCTATAAATATGTATATCTGACAGAAGACCTTGTATCTAGAATGTGTAAATATTTTTTCAAATAAATTTAAAAAACAAAACAACAAAGGGGGAAATACGCAAACACATAATTTTAATAAGATACATGAATAACCTAAAGGCACACAGAATGCTGCTCAACATCATTAGAATACCACTTTCCAACCACTAGAAGGCTAAAGTTAAAAAGCCTGACAACCCCAGGCATTGGCTAGGTATGAAGCATCTTAAAGTTTTGTACATTCCTCATAGGAGTATAAAAAGGTTAATCACTTACAAATTTAAACATATATCCCCGTGACCTCACAAAAAAGACTTGTATATCATATCTCAAATCTGTAAATGACCAAAATGTTCATTAATATGGCCATAAATAAACAAATGCTTATATATTTATACAATAATGTAAATAAAAGGAATGAACTACTGGCACACACAATACTGACAAATTGTGACATGCAATGCTGAGTGAAAGAACAAACACATAAAAGACATACAATATAATTTTATTGTTATTATTTCTAATTCAAGACCAGATAAAACTAATCTATCGAGATAGAAATCAAAACACTGGATACCTGTGAAAATGTGGGAATTAACTGCAAGGGACCATGAGGGAACTTTCTGGGGAGATAGAAATATTCTATATCCTAAGTAGGTGGTTGTTATGCAAATATATATGCTATGGTCTCAATGTGTCCACTAAAATGTATGTTTTGAAAACTTAATCCACAATTCAATAGTGTTTGAAAGTGGGGTCTTTGGGAGATGTTTAGGTCATAAAGGCTCTGCCTTCATAAGTGGATTAATGCTGCTATAAAAAGGGCTTTCAGGATTGGGTGGGCACTCTCTTGCCTTTCTTCCATGTGAAAACACAGCAAGAAGAACCTCACAAGATACACACCGGTGCCCCAATCTTGGACTTCCCAGCCACCAGAACTGTGAGAAATACATTTCTATTATTTACAAATTACCCAGTCTCAAACATTCTGTGATAGCAGCACGGAACAGACTAAGACAGTATACGTTTGTAAAATCCCACTGAATTGTGTGCTTATGAATTATTCATTTATCATATGTAAATTTTACCTTCATTAGGAGAAAATATAATTTAATGAATTTTCAGGGCAACAAAAACAGTAAAATTACTATTACTATATTTCTCTAGAACTTAAAGAAATTTAAAGAAAGTGTATTATTATTAAATAAACATTCTTATTCTCTAATATAGATTTAAGTCTTGAAATTGGAAATAAAACTACAAACTATAGAACATAACAGCAATCTAATCTGAAGCTGTTAAATCTGCATATCAATTAAAAATCACATTGAAATAACTTTTAATTATCAACTTACAGATTAAACTATAGAGTCACTATTAAAAATTAATAATTATTTCTACAAGCTTAAAATAATTTAGTTATATTTAGTAATTTTTTGGAATACAAAGGCAACAGTATTAATTTTCACATCACTGATAAAAGCAATTTTAATTACACTAGCATTGAAATTTCACTTTTAAGTTGTAACGTTAGTGATTATTAATCATAATGTAAATTTGTTAGTGCCAATTGAGTAGGTTGATGATGGTGCTCTTTTATTAATGATATAGAATACTTTTCAGTTGTAATAAAATATATTAAGAGTTTTTTTACTTTCATGGGTTTTAAACAATATGAATTATTTTTCAAGCTTTTATTAGGCTCAATATACTATGATATATAATCACTGATATGACCAAGATTTGCTGATAAATAATTCCAAATTAATATTTAATTTTAATGCGTATTTCTTAGGCCTTAACTCCAGGTTCCAAATTTAGTACTAAGTAACAATAAGCTAGGAAATATGCATTCATCAAAACTGTTTTAAAATATCCAATGCCTCAATATATTAGAAAGGGAGTATTTTTCAGCCCATAGAAAGTTAACTATAAAAATTAAGTTTTGAATTTTTATATATGAACTTAATTTCAGCAGATACTTTTAAGGACCCCTCAATGTACTATATACAACTACCAGTAGTCCAATTTTCATTGTGGTTTAAATAATCAATAGTATAAAGACAAGAGGTCTAACTAGCCATCTGGAGATGGAATGCAGAACAGAATTGGATTATGTTCTCTTTCCTCAGCCCAGTAATGGCCAGGGAAGTGGCAACAGTAGTTGTGTATCATTGCTATAGGCAGGGGAATAATTATTTTCTTCCTACTAATCCATTCCACACTAAACCTTATGGCTGGGCTACACTGAGGAGGAGAAGAGGGAATAAGGTCCTTGCCCTTAGCTGCCATTCATTGTTATGGAAGATACCTTCTTTCCAGGTTTAACCCTCAACAGCAACATGCTAGTAATATAATTGTCACCAATTCTGCACGGATAAAATTTTTGTTAAACAATCTTTCCTTCTCAGTACATCTGGTTCAAATGTTTGACTCTGCAACTGTGTGGGATATTGGGAATATTCCCACCTTCCTGAGATGATTGGAACGAGGATTGTTGTAAATTATACTAACAAGAATCAGCAATAAAATATCTGTGGAAAATATGCAAAAAATCTTCTTACAAAGGCTTAGAAATAGACATAAGAAGGTGTATATTTGCATTACAAATGTATCAGAGTTTTTCTAGTTAACTTTTTTATGTAAGAGAACCAATGTCACTTTTTCAGGAAACTTGACAACATATTATTTTAAAGGTTGTCTGAAATACTAATAAGAGGCAAAGAAAAAAAAAAGCCAAAACAAATAGGAAGATAAATAATTAAAGCTATGTGGTAGGGGTTAAACCAAGCAGGGATTATAAAATATTATACAACAAAAATAGCCAATTTATCCATCAATAATACATCAAAGTTAAAAATGGCATTTGTTACACAGGAAAATTTAATATATTAAAAATAAGTCATTCCAAATTAATTGGAAAAGAGAGGTTATTTAATTATTGTTACACAAGTAATTTGATTGTTATATAGGAAAAAAAGTTCAATTGAGTTTATCTTACAGGTGAATTAAAGAGTGAAACATGCAAACGTATACCTTAAACAAATACCCAAACTCTTTTAGCTGCAGTCTCTCCGTTTATGACTATGTTGGCTGTTCCCAGTAACCCTCATGCTGGTTATTTCCTCCTATAGCAATTGGAACTTGTAATAGCACAATTCTAAGATGGTCCCCAAGATTACTGCACCTTTGTTAGGGAAACAGGAGCATAGAGCCAGAGAGACACCATTTTAAAAATCAACTCCATCTTGAAACTAGCAAGGCACATTCTTTGCCAGTCACATGGTCATAAGATGTCCATGGCTAAGGAAGCAGCTTAGTAATGCCTGCAAAGACAAACTCCTGAACAACCAAATGTTCAAATGCCCTGATATGGCAAAACAGTACATACTTTAAAGATGACAGTCATGCTTTGATGTACTTATGCACCCAAATGCCAAGGATAACTTTCTTTAAATCAATGAAGTAATTAATTTGGACACACTGTGAGCCCACCCACATGTAGACATAGCTTAGCTTTTTTATCAGTAAGACCTTTATATAAGAAGAGTTTAAAAAAAAGAGCATTCCTCCTCTTACTTTCTGGGGATGCCCTACTCTAGCTGAAACCTTTAGAAGTTTCTCTAACAGTCCTGGTACTGAAATGGGACCAATCAAACTTGTTCTATCTGTCAAGGACCTGCCTCTATTTTATTACTATAGCCGTCTTTTACAGAAATTTCCTGTCTATGGAGCTCACTTGTAGTTGGGTGAATTATCGATGCTTTTTCCCCTAAGGCTACTCATTTACTTGTCAACTGGATCTTTTCCAACCTTGCCTAACCTATAAATTTCCCTCTCTCTCTTGCATAATCCTTGTTTTCCTTTTTAATTAAACCATTCCCGTTACCTCTTGGACATACTGAAATTGCTCCCATCTAAAAAAATAAGGAAAACCCTGTTCACTGACCTTCCACCTCCTCTCAGTTACCACTCCAAATCTCAATTCTTTACCACCGAATGCACTTCCTGCTGCCCTTTTTCTCTTTTGCACGCTCCAATCAAGCTTTTATCCCAGACAATTGATTAAAATTGCTCTTGTAAAGGTCTCAAATGATTTCCACATCACCAAATCCAAGTCAGACTTTATCTCACCACCTATCAGCAATGAAGATCACAGGTCATGCTATCCTTATTAAAACACTTTCTTCATTTGGCCTCCTGGAAGCACTATCTCTTGATTATCCTCTGACCACACTGGCCTTTACTTTTCAGTCTTCTTTGATGAATTCTCATCTTGTGGGCCTCTAAATGCTAGGGTGCCTTAGAGCTCTGTCTTTGTACTAGTCCTTTTCTCTATCCGTTCTCTCTTACTAGATAATATCATGTAACCCATCACCTTAAATTTCAGATATAAATGAAATATGTACTGAATACTCCATGGGAATGAAAGCATTGTCAGCAAGGCTATAACCTATTCCTTCACTACTTAGAAATCTGAGAAACAATAAGATCTCAATAAAAAATCTTTCTAAATCTACTAAAAAAGAGCTCTTGGCAAGTAAATATAGTAATGGTATTTACTAGAGGAGCAATAATGGTAAGTCCCTATCTGTATGAAAATTTTTTGCATGATATAACTGGTCTGAAAATGTTGCTTCTTGTATTAAAAAGTTGGACTATGTGCATTTATAGTAAAAATTCCTGGATGAAGAATGGCAAGTAAAGGATATAATTAACAGGTGTGAAATGATGAGTTTAAGATGAAAATATTCCATGATAATTGCTTCGTATATGAAAAATAACTTTACGGCCATTGCTCAAAAACCTTGTCTATTAACCTGAAATTAAATTGCATCCTAATACAGAAAACTTAGAAAATGGTTTTACGAAGTGTCCAGCAGAAGTCAACCGTGTCAGTGTAATAAAACTGATGCTTACTATTTTGCTAAAAACAAGAAGACCTATATATATATATATATATATATATTTATATATATATATTTTTTTTTTAAAGTACCTAGGAGGTGGCAAGATGGTCAACTAGATGCAGCCCGGAGGAACATCTGTCACTAAGGGACTAGGCCATAGGGAAGACAGGTGCACTCCAAGCAGATCTTCAGAGAAAAGGCGTTGAGAACAGACAGAGGGAAGATGCTGGGCTGAAGGGAGAGGAAGCTGGGAACCGTGCACAGGGCTACTGGGCACCAGGACTCATCCCTGGGCCCAAAGGGCTCCTGGGGAAGGGGATGACTTGAATAGGCAAGGAGCAACTCACTCTTGCCATGGTCCTCTGGAATCCCAGCAGGAGGAGACTCCACTCCCACCACCGACACTTGAATTGGCAGCTAGAGCTGCTTAGGGAAGTGGTAGGGGCAGAATTCCAGCCAGAGTGGAGCCCAGAGTGTTTGGTGTGAGACTGTCAGGACACAGCCATAAAATCCATACCCCTAGGCTTGAGTTGTTCTCATAGGAGACTTTAGCCCTGTGGGAGCTGTGGGATCCGAACTTTGCAAGGCGGTTTTCCCTATGAGACGAGGTAGGTAGGACGCGAGCACTCCTCGGTCTGCTGGCCTCTCCTAGCGCTCCAGCCTGCTTGCAGTGCAGCCCCTCACCCCAGGTAACTCCTGGGGGCTAACATCATAGCTCCTGTGCTGGCAGACAGCTTCTGACCCTCAGAGGAGTGGAGAGTGGCACTTAGAGACACACATCAGCCCCCTGGCATTCCCCCACTGCAGCCTCCCGCATGCCACTTTGCCTGCAGGCACTTACTCATGGCCATGCCCCACATCACTTTGCCAGCGCGTGTGTGCCTGAGCGGACCTTGCTTCCCCTTCCCCACCACATGCACATGTGCGTGCCCTCTGCCGTGCCACTGCTTCAGGCGTGAGTGCACCCCTCCTCGCTACCCGCAGCGCAGGATCATTGCCTTTGGAGCATTGGTGGGCACTAATCTCGCCTGCTCAGCCTCCTCCAGCACCCCGCCCCTGTGCCCAACATATAGAAAACATGACTGACTTGATAAAGCTTAAAAAACACTATAAGAATTTCATAATGCAATCGCAAGTATTACCAACAGAATAGACTAAGCTGAGAAAATAATCCCAGAGCTTGAAGACTGGCTTTCTGAAATAAGACGGTCGGACAAGAATAAAAAAAGAAAAATGAAAAGAACGAAACCACCAAGAAATACGGAATCATGTAAAGAGACCAAATGTATGACTCATTGACATCTCTGAGGAGATGAGAAGAATGGAAGCAACTTGGAAAACATATTTCAGGATATCATCCATAAGAACTTCCCCAATGCAAAGACATGGAATCCACCGAAATGCCTACTAATGACGGATTGAATAAAGACAGCGTAGTACTTATACACTATGGAATATTATGCAGCCATAAAAAAGAATGAGATCATGTCCCTTGCAGGAACGTGGATGGATCTGGAGGCTATTATCATTGGCAAACTAATTCAGGAACAGAAAACCAAATGGAGCATCTTCTCACCTATGAGAAGGAGCTAAATGATGAGAACACACGGACACAAAGACGGGAACAACAGACACTGGGGCCTATCTGAGGGTGGAGGATGGGAGGCAGGAGAGGATCAGAAAAGATAATTATTGGGTACTAGGCTTAGTACCCATCTGACAAAATAATCTGTAAAACAAACTCCAATGACACAAGTTTACCTAAGTAACAAACCTGCACATGTACCCCTAAACCTAAATAAAACTTTAAAAATAAAATAACAATAGTTGAAAAGAAAATATTTTACTGGAACTGGTGTCAGATGATTTCAGACTTCTCCAAGTAAAATGCTTAACTTTTGCCCGGTGTTCTGCTGTGACCCTTTTAGTATTAGGTTGGTGCAAAAGTAATTGAAGTTTTTGCCATTACTGTTAATGGACTGGCTTCTAGGAGAGAGAAAGGCTATAAACACACACATACACACACACACACACACATTTACATTGTTAAGTTTGATATTGGGCAATTTATATGAATTTTCTGAGTCTGACTTTAAAATTTGGTGCTTGTGTATCATTCCCAAAATTATTTTTCAGCTCAAACACCTTCATGGAACTACAGAATCAATTGCCTAATTCATTTAACTATCTAATGGCCTCACTCAGTTTTACATTTAAAAAGAATATTAGATTTGAGAATAGGTCTTATTAGAGTCTTTCCCATTTCAATAAATGCCCATTTCATTTATCCACTGCTTGCACAAAAATTTTAAAGTCCAGAATTCAGTCACTGTGTAATGTAAGTTCTCGAATTATCTAGTTTGAAGCATTGAGGTTGCTTTCTACCTGATCTCCTTTCTGTTTCCCACCCCCCAGTAAGGTATTCTGCACACAGCAGCCATTGTATATTTTTTCTCTTAGGTTCAGATTTCCCATAGCTTCCCAGTTCAGTCAGAATAATCCCGGGATCTAGTCAGGCATCATGTCCTACAGGATGTACTTGATACGATCACCTGCTTCCTCCATTACCTACTCTCCTACTACTTTTCATGGGATACCTTGGCTCTTGAAACACTGACCTGCTGAAGTTCCTTGAACACGCTTAGATGGCTCACACCTCAGTGACTTTGTACTTGACACTTCCTATGCTTGTAACATTCCTCTCCCAGGCACAACATGGTGCACTCCCTTCCTTCCCTCAGATGTCTGCTAAGATATCCCTGCATTAGCAAGGCCTTACCTGATCATCGTTACAACATAGCACAGACTGAAAGATCGCGCATTTGTTATTTCTTTGCTTATTTTTATCTCAACAACTGGAAGCTCCTTAAAAACAATGACTCTGTCTCTATTTCACTGTCAAATCCTCAGCTACTTGAACAGTTGTTTCATGAGTAATTCTTTTATATGACTTGCCATGAAAATTCACGGTCACAAGAAATTAGGCTTAATATGTGCAGAAAACCTCAACTCAGTGAGGCCACCCATTCTGGGATACCCTCACTTTTTACACTCAGCTAGTATGTAAAGTACACACAGCCTGCTCAGGCGTCTGTGACGAGCCCTCATTCTCCAAGGCAGGGGCATCCTACCAAAACTGGCTACTCATTAACTGACAACACCTGCTGGTCTAGATACTGATTTATCATGGATCTGTAGAGTAAATCCTTAATGACTCCTTGAGTTAATGCTGGAATGCAAATCTATTCCTCAGCAAATCCTCAGGTACATCTCAAATTGGAGTAATGACCTTAGAGCCAGCTTTCTGCTTTTTCCTTCAATGTCTATTTGTTTATGCAGGAAGTAAAGATGCTTGCTTGAAATTATCATATGTTTCAGGATGATTTAACCATGCCAACCAGAATATATATGTGTATATATGTTTATTTACAGCCTTTCTCTCTCCTAGTACCCAAGTGTGAGTCTACACTGCCGCTCATGCATGGATTTCAGTGAGAGTCATCACACTATAGGCTTATTGACTGTATCCCTCTGATATCCTGCTGGGTTAAGTTAATCAAGTTAGACATCTTTCTCCTCATCAATTTATGTAAATATAAAATACATGTGCAGTGTAGGTGACTCTTGGACAGTTATTATACATTTAATTATAACATTGCTATATATTCCTAATTGTACTCTTTTAGCATTAATTTTTTTCTGGATATTAGAAAATCTTTTTGAACTACATTTTTATATATTTTTAATCCTAGTAAAGTGTCTTACAATGCAAATTGTATCCTTGTTTTCTTTTTTTTTTTTTTTTAAATTCTACTAAATATTTAATGAACAATTAATACCAATTCTACACAAACACTTGCAAAATGTGGAAGAGGAAGAAAGACATTAGTTCATTTTTTTGAGGTCCGTATTACTCAGATAACAAAAACAGATGAAAGCATCTTTTGGTTGGTAGGCTATTAATTATTGCCTCAATTTCAGAGCCTACTATTGGTCTATTCAGGGATTCAACTTCTTCCTGGTTTAGTCTTGGAAGAGTGTAAGTGTCCAGGAAATTATCCATTTCTTCTAGGTTTTCCAGTTTATTTGCGTAGAGGTGTTTATAGTATTCTCTGATGGTAGTTTGTATTTCTGTGGGGTCGGTGGTGATATCCCCTTTATCATTTTTAATTGCGTCGATTTGATTCTTCTCTCTTTTCTTCTTTATTAGTCTTGCTAGTGGTCTGTCAATTTTGTTGATCTTTTCAAAAAACCAACTCCTGGATTCATTGATTTTTTGGAGGGTTTTTTGTGTCTCTATCTCCTTCAGTTCTGCTCTGATCTTAGTTATTTCTTGCCTTCTGCTAGCTTTGGAATGTGTTTGCTCTTGCTTCTCTAGTTCTTTTAATTGCGATGTTAGAGTGTCAATTTTTGATCTTTCCTGCTTTCTCTTGTGGGCATTTAGTGCTATAAATTTCCCTCTGCACACTGCTTTAAATCTGTCCCAGAGATTCTGGTATGTTGTATCTTTGTTCTCATTGGTTTCAAAGAACGTCTTTATTTCTGCCTTCATTTCGTTATGTACCCAGTAGTCATTCAGGAGCAGGTTGTTCAGTTTCCATGTAGTTGAGCGGTTTTGATTGAGTTTCTTAGTCCTGAGTTCTAGTTTGATTGCACTGTGGTCTGAGAGACAGTTTGTTATAATTTCTGTTCTTGTACATTTGCTGAGGAGTGCTTTACTTCCAATTATATGGTCAATTTTGGAGTAAGTACGATGTGGTGCTGAGAAGAATGTATATTCTGTTGATTTGGGGTGGAGAGTTCTATAGATGTCTATTAGGTCTGCTTGCTGCAGAGATGAGTTCAATTCCTGGACATCCTTGTTAACTTTCTGTCTCGTTGATCTGTCTAATGTTGACAGTGGAGTGTTGAAGTCTCCCATTATTATTGTATGGGAGTCTAAGTCTCTTTGTAAGTCTCTAAGGACTTGCTTTATGAATCTGGGTGCTCCTGTATTGGGTGCATATATATTTAGGATAGTTAGCTCTTCCTGTTGAATTGATCCCTTGACCATTATGTAATGGCCTTCTTTGTCTCTTTTGATCTTTGATGGTTTAAAGTCTGTTTTATCAGAGACTAGGATTGCAACCCCTGCTTTTTTTTGTTCTCCATTTGCTTGGTAAATCTTCCTCCATCCCTTTATTTTGAGCCTATGTATGTCTCTGCGTGTGAGATGGGTCTCCTGAATACAGCAGACTGATGGGTCTTGACTCTTTATCCAGTTTGCCAGTCTGTGTCTTTTCATTGGAGCATTTAGTCCATTTACATTTAAGGTTAAGATTGTTATGTGTGAACTTGATCCTGCCATTATGATATTAACTGGTTATTTTGCTCGTTAGTTGATGCAGTTTCTTCCTAGCCTCGATGGTCTTTACATTTTGGCATGTTTTTGCAATGGCTGGTACCGGTTGTTCCTTTCCATGTTGAGTGCTTCCTTCAGGGTCTCTTGTAAGGCAGGCCTAGTGGTGACAAAATCTCTAAGCATTTGCTCATCTGTAAAGGATTTTATTTCTCCTTCACTTATGAAACTTAGTTTGGCTGGATATGAAATTCTGGGTTTAAAATTCTTTTCTTTAAGAATGTTGAATATTGGCCCCCACTCTCTTCTGGCTTGGAGAGTTTCTGCCGAGAGATCTGCTGTGAGTCTGATGGGCTTCCCTTTGTGGGTAACCCGACCTTTCTCTCTGGCTGCCCTTAAGATTTTTTCCTTCATTTCAACTTTGGTGAATCTGGCAATTATGTGTCTTGGAGTTGCTCTTCTCGAGGAGTATCTTTGTGGCGTTCTCTGTATTTCCTGGATTTGAATGTTGGCCTGCCCTACTAGGTTGGGGAAGTTCTCCTGGATGATATCCTGAAGAGTGTTTTCCAACTTGGTTCCATTTTCCCCCTCACTTTCAGGCACGCCAATCAGACGTAGATTTGGTCTTTTTACATAATCCCATACTTCTTGCAGGCTTTGTTCATTTCTTTTTCTTCTTTTTTCTTTTGGTTTCTCTTCTCGCTTCATTTCATTCATTTGATCCTCAATCGCTGATACTCTTTCTTCCAGTTGATCGAGTCGGTTACTGAAGCTTGTGCATTTGTCACGTATTTCTCGTGTCATGGTTTTCATCTCTTTCATTTCGTTTATGACCTTCTCTGCATTAATTACTCTAGCCGTCAATTCTTCCACTTTTTTTTCAAGATTTTTAGTTTCTTTGCGCTGGGTACGTAATTCCTCCTTTAGCTCTGAGAAATTTGATGGACTGAAGCCTTCTTCTCTCATCTCGTCAAAGTCATTCTCCGTCCAGCTTTGATCCGTTGCTGGCGATGAGCTGCGCTCCTTTGCCGGGGGAGATGTGCTCTTATTTTTTGAATTTCCAGCTTTTCTGCCCTGCTTTTTCCCCATCTTTGTGGTTTTATCTGCCTCTGGTCTTTGATGATGGTGATGTACTGATGGGGTTTTGGTGTAGGTGTCCTTCCTGTTTGATAGTTTTCCTTCTAACAGTCAGGACCCTCAGCTGTAGGTCTGTTGGAGATTGCTTGAGGTCCACTCCAGACCCTGTTTGCCTGGGTATCAGCAGCAGAGGCTGCAGAAGATAGAATATTTCTGAACAGCGAGTGTACCTGTCTGATTCTTGCTTTGGAAGCTTCCTCTCAGGGGTGTACTCCACCCTGTGAGGTGTGGGGTGTCAGACTGCCCCTAGTGGGAGATGTCTCCCAGTTAGGCTACTCAGGGGTCAGGGACCCACTTGAGCAGGCAGTCTGTCCGTTCTCAGATCTCAGCCTCCGTGTTGGGAGATCCACTGCTCTCTTCAAAGCTGTCAGACAGAGTCGTTTGCGTCTGCAGAGTTTTCTGCTGCTTTGTTGTTGTTGTTGTTGTTGTTGTGTAGCTGTGCCCTGTCCCCAGAGGTGGAGTCTACAGAGACAGGCAGGTTTCCTTGAGCTGCTGTGAGCTCCACCCAGTTGGAGCTTCCCAGCAGCTTTGTTTACCTATTTAAGCCTCAGCAATGGCGGGCGCCCCTCCCCCAGCCTCGCTGCTGCCTTGCCGGTAGATCACAGACTGCTGTGCTAGCAATGAGGGAGGCTCCGTGGGCGTGGGACCCTCCCGGCCAGGTGTGGGATATGATCTCCTGGTGTGCCTGTTTGCTTAAAGCGCAATATTGGGGTGGGAGTTACCGATTTTCCAGGTGTTGTGTGTCTCAGTTCCCCTGGCTAGGAAAAGGGATTCCCTTCCCCCTTGCGCTTCCCAGGTGAGGCGATGCCTCGCCCTGCTTCAGCTCTCGCTGGTCGGGCTGCAGCAGCTGACCAGCACCGATCGTCCGGCACTCCCCAGTGAGATGAACCCAGTACCTCAGTTGAAAATGCAGAAATCACCGGTCTTCTGTGTCGCTGGCGCTGGGAGTTGGAGACTGGAGCTGTTCCTATTCGGCCATCTTGCTCCGCCCGTCCATATATCGTATCCTTGTTTTCAACTGTTATTGCTTCCATCATTTTTATATGTGATTTCTCTTTTGTGTCTGTATAGTATCACTTTTCTTACTATTTTCCTATATTCGTCCATGTTCCCGATATTCTAAAATATCTCAACTTGTTCTTTCACATTTTATATTTTAAATAAGTTTTATTAAAATATAATTCACATAAAATAAAATTTACCCCTTTAGAGTCTATAATCCAGTGGTTTCGATTATATTTACACAGTTGTGCAACCATCACCACTATTTTATTTTAGAATATTTTTGTCACCCTCAAATAGAAACCCTTTACCAATTACCAGCCACTTACCATTCCCCATGCTTTCCCTAAGCCCCTGACGAGAAAAAACACACTTTCCTATTCTGTAATTTGCCCGTACTGAATATTTCATATAAATGGACCAGTGTGTGTGACCTTTAAGAATAGTTTATTTCATTTAGCATAATGTTTCCAGGGTCCATCCTAGTAACATATATCAGCACTTCCTTTATTTTCATTGCAGAATAACATTCATTTGAATGGGTATACCACTTATTGTTTATGTATACATCAGTTGATGAACACTTGGATTATTTCCACTTTTTTTGCTGTTATGAATAAAGCTGCTATGAGCATTTTTTATAGGTTTTTATGAACATATGCTTTGAATTCTTTTGAATATATAACCAGAAAAGGAATTTTGGGGTCTTAATGAAATTGCTTGTTTAACATTTCCAGGAACTGCCAAAATGTTTTCAAAAGTGACTGTACCGTTTTACAATCCTCCCAGCTACTTATGGGAACTCCACTTTCCCCTTATCCTCATCAATACTTGTTACTGTCTGTCTTTTTCATGTCCGCCATCCTGGGGTGTCTGAAGCAGTATTTTACTATAGGCTTGATTTGCATTACCCCAATAATTAATGATGTTCAACATCCTTAAATGTGCTTGTCATCAATTTGTATATCCTCTTTGAAGAAACATTTATTTAAATCATTTGCTCCTATCATTTATCCATTTGTTATCGAGTTTGTGAGTTCATAAAAATGCAAAGATAGTGGATCTTAAGTGTTCTCAGCCCAAAAATGATAGATATGTGAGGTAATACATTTGATAATTAGCTAGATTTAACTACTCCACACTATATAGGTACTTTAAGGCATCATGTTGTACATGATAACTACATACAATTTCATCTGCAAAAGATAAATAAGCTAATTAATTAATTAATTTTAAGAATAAAAAATTGTTCAGGTCAGGCACAGTGGCTCATGTCTGTAATCCCAGCACTTTGGGAGGCTGAGGCAGGAGGATTGCTTGAACTCAGCAGTTTCAGATCAGCTTAGGCAAGGAACATACATCATGCATTCTTGCTCGACCCCGTGAATAATGTACCAGTGAGACCCCGTCTCTACAAAACATTTTAAAAATTAGCCAGGTGTGGTAGAATGCACCCGTAGTCCCAGCTACTCAGGAGGCTGAGGCGGGAGAATTGCTTGAGCCCAGGAGGTAGAGACTAGAGTGAGCTGTGATTGTGCCACTACACTCCAACCCAGATGACAGAGCAAGACCCTGCCTCAAAGAAAATAAAAAGAAAAATTATTCAGTTAAAAAATGAGTTATTTGAATAGTCTGGGTACGAGGCTTTTTATCGAATATGTGATTTACAAATATCTCCTTGCATTCTGTCATTTTTCTACTTTCTTGATGGTCCTTAGAAGTAAAAGTAATTTTTATGATTTGATTTATCTCTTTTTCCTTTAGATGCATGTGTTGTTGGTTTGATATCTAAAAAGCTACAGGCCAATAATTATTCCTCTGTTTTCTCCAAAAGGTTATATATTTTACTTTAAGAACTTTGATCCAGTTCAAGTTCAGTTTTGTGTATGGGGTGAGAAGGGCTCCAAATTCATTTTTTGTAGATGAATATGCAGTTGCGTCACCACCATTTGTTAAAAAAACTACTTGACAATTAATTTTCTTGGTACACATGTTGAATCAATTGATGATAAAGGTAGGAGTTAATTTCTGGATTCTCCGTATTATTCTATGTATCTATATGTTTATCCTTTTGCCAGTATCATGCTGTCCTGATCGCTGTAGCTTGAGGTAAGTTGTTTGTTAGTTTGTTTGCCTGTTTGTTTGTGACAGGGTCTTACTCTGTCACCAAGGGTGCAGTGCAGTGGCATGATCATGACTCACTTCAGCCTTGACCTCCTGGGTTCAGGTGATCCTCCCACCTCAGCGTTCTGAGTAGCTGTGACTTTGTACCTTCTGAGGTACATGCCACCACACGCAGTTAATTCTTGTAGTTTTTGTAGAGATGAGGTTTCATCACGTTGCTCAGTTGGGTCTCAAACTCCTGAGTTCAAGCGTTCTGCCCACCTCAGCCTCCCAAAATGGTAGTCACCATGCCTGTCCTGTAGCATGTTTTGAAATTTGAAGTGTGAGGCCTCCAAATTTGTTCCTCTTTTCTAAGTTCATGTTGGCTATTTGGCATTCTTGCACTGCCATAATAATTTTAGTGTCAGTTTATCAATTTCTACCAAACAAAAAGGCCACCCAAGATTTTGATAGGAACTCAGAGCCTGTAGATCAATTTGTGGAGTATTGCCGTGTTAATAATATTAAGATTCTGGATTTATGAGTCTAGGATAACTTTACATTTATTTAGGTATTGTTTAATTTCTTTCAACAATGTTGACATAGTTGGGTATTTGTCCCCACCCAAATCTCATGTTGAATTGTAATCCCCAATGCTGGAGGTGGGGCCTGGTGGGAACTGTTTGGGTCCTCAGGGTGAATCCCTCCAGGCTTGGTGCTGTCTTTGCCATAGTGAGTTCTCATCATTTAAAGTATGTGGCACCTCCACTACCCCCATTCTCTCTCTTTCTCTCTCATACTCCTGCTTTCACCATGTGATGTGCCTGTTCCTGCTTCACCTTCAGGCAAAAGTCAAACCTCCTTGAGGCCTCCCCAGAAGCCTAGCAATGTCAGCACCCTGCTACACGGCCAATTAAGCCTCTTTCCTATATAAACTACCTAGTCTCTAATTTTTTTTAGCAGCGCAAGAACAGCCTAATACAAATATTTTCTACTTTTGAAAGTGTTAGTTTTTAAACTCTTTTCAATATTTATTCAATCTTTACTATTTTGCTGGTGTTATAAGTGGAATTGTTCTTATCTTAATTTTTGGACTACTTGTTGCTAAGGAATAAAAATAAAGTTGTTTTTTAAATATTTACCCTGCAAACTTACTAAGTTCATTTACTAGTGCTAATAACATTTTTGCATGTAAATTTTGTAGGATTTTCTATGTAGAAGATCCCATTATCTGCAAATAGAAAGAGCATTTTTTGTTTGTTTTTGTTTGTTTGTTTACTTCTTTTCAATCAGGATGCCTTTCAGGTTTTTTCTTGCCTGATTTGTCATGGATAGAACCTCTAGTAAAATGTTAAATAGACGTGGTGAAGTCAAACATACTTAGGGTCTTTCTGATATTAGGGGAAAGGTTTTCAGTCTTTCCCTATTAAATTAGATGTGGGTTTTTATTTACACCGTTAGGAAGTTGAGAATGTTCTAGTCATAGTTTGTGGAGCTTTTTAACGACTTGATGTTGGACTTTGTCTAATAGGTTTTCCTGCATTTATTGAGATGGTCATGTGGTGGTGTTACTTAGTCTTAAATGTCATCGTGTTATTGATTTCTAATATTATTCTGTTGTGGCAATAAAACATATTTTGTATTTCCACTCAAAATTTATTGAGGTTTATTTTATAGCCTAACATATAGTACATCCTGGAGAATGTTCCATTTGCCCTTGAGAATGACAATATTTTGGAGGAGCATTCTATAGAAATCTGTCAATTCTAGTTGTTTTATATTTTTATTCAATACTTATATCCCTTTGTTGCTCTTCTGCCTAGTTGTTTTGTTAATTCTTGAAAGGTGGGTACTGCCTAGTTGTTATATTAATTATTGAAAGGTGGGTATTGAATTGTTAAAACTATTGTTGAATTGTTTATTTGTTCAATGTTGTCAGTTTTTCCTTCATGTATTTTGATAGTCCGTTTCTAGGTGCATTCATATTTATAACTTTATGTCTTCTTGATAGATTGACCATTTTATCATTATAGAATGTCCTTCTCTTGCAACAGTTCTTCTCTAGCAACAATTTTGGTCTTAAACTCTATTTTGTTTATATTAATACAGCCACTCTACCTCTAATTTGGGTCCTATTTGCATGGCATATCTCTTTCCATCCTTTATTTTCAAGCTCTTTGTGTCTTTGAGTCTAAAGTGTGTCTCTTGTGGACAGTATATAGTTGGATCTCACATTTTTTCATCATTCCTGTCAAGCTCTTCCTTGTGTTTGGATTGTTTAGTTCAATTACATTTGAATTTTATTAGTTACTTTTTTGCTCATATGTTAATTAGTCTGATAAAATCTGGTCCCCATGAAGCCTTTCCAGACTTTATGCCCCTTAACAGTTTCCAAGTGCCATGTGGGGTTTTTTTTGGCATTTTATTAGACATGCCCATATTTTTAACATCCTATGATTTTTGAAGTCTATCATTTTAAAGAATCTACATTTATTCTGAATCTTTGACTCACTTCTTGCTTTCTCTTGTCCTGCATTTTTTGTAGATTTCATGTTGTTGTAGCTGCAGTATTCCTAATTGCCCTTCACAGACTGCATTAAAATTCATTGTAGCTTTTTGATTAATACAAAACAAATATAAAAACATTACCCTTTTATTATCAGTTTTGGCAAATCACTTTTTAGGCTGAGGCTTCTCAAATGTCGTCTAAAGTAAAGTTTGTGTTTGCTGGACTGGTGTGAGATTTCTCTTATTTGAATTCCGGGTTTTCTCACATTGTCAGAAAAACAAGTGTCCTCTGTTTAGGATGCAAGCCTAGTACTTCTTTTACGTATGCTCACATATTTGGGATACAGTTTTCATTCTAGGGAAAGTTGATACCTGGTTTTCTGATTTGTTTTGGCCATGAGTCCTCTGAAAGTGCTTTGAAAGTATGGTTGGATCATAATATTTCTTATATTTTTTTCTAGTTTTTCTTAATCTGCTGTTTCATGAAGGAGAACATATGTAGAACACAAATATGTTGCTTGTCCCAATCCCATCAGGACTAGTTTTAGTTCGATTGCATTATACTTGTACAAAGGCTGAGTGCTCCTTATTGAAAAGGCTTGGGACCAGAAGTGCTGCAAATTTTGGGTTTTTGTCCGATTTTAGAATATTTGCATATACATAATCACATGAGGTCAGATGTGAAATTTTCTACTTATGATATCAGGTGAGTGCTCCAAAACTTTTGGATTTTGGAACATTTTAGATTTCAAATTTTCAGATTAGAGATGCTCCACCCATACCACAGTTTCTTTATACATTCATTTATAGATCGTAAATTAGGTTGGTGTTTGGTGACTGTGAATGGTGCTGCTGTAAACACGCATGTACATGTACCAGTTTGAGTAACCGTTTTCAATTCTTTGGGGTATATATCTAAAAGTGGAATTTAAAGATCATATGGAAACTTCATGTTTCCCTTTTTGAGGAAATGCCTAGCTTTTTTCCACAGTGGCTGATCCATTTTGCATTTTCATTTACAATGTCCGAGTGTTCCAGTTTCTCTGAACTCTGGCCAACATTTAGCCATCCTAAATGGTGATAATTCATTGTGGTTTTAATTTGCATTTGCATTACCCTACTCACTAATGATTTTGAATATTTTTTATGTGTTTATTGGCCATTGTATATCTTCTTTGTAGAAATACTTATTCATGTTATTTATTCATTATTTATTCAGATAGGTTTTTTGTTATTGAGTTGTAAAAGTTATTTCTGTATTCTGGATCTTAGATCTGTTATCAGATATATAATTTGCAAATATTTTCTTCTATTCTGCAGATTGTCTTTTCACTTTCTGACAAATGACCTTTGATGCAAAAAGAAATTTAAATTTTGAAAAGGTGAAACTTTATGTATTTTTTCCTTGCTTTTAGAGTCATATCTGAAAACCTTGCTGAAGTGTCCTTCAATATTATGATGCCATTTGTCTTACAACACACAAATTTTTCTCTTTCAATTTTTTTTCTTTTATCACCCAATTGACAAAGTGTTTCTCCCTTTCCTCCATTCTTTTTTTTTTTGATACAGGGTCTTGCTCTGTCACCCAGGCTGGAATGCAATGGTGTAGTCATGGCTCACTGAAACCTCAACCTCCCAGGCTCGAGGGATCCTCCTGTCTCAGCTCCCCAAAGTGCCCAGATTATAGACATGAGTCGTTGCACTCACCCTATCTCAGATTCCTGAAGCTGGCATGTCACTTAATGTCCTTAATGTAAGAAAAGAACAGGAGTTAAAGTAGAATCTACTAGAAAGTACTAACAAGTGTTAGATACTTTTAGCCTAATATGAGGCAGTATTTTAAATTTTTATTCAAAATACAGACAAAAATATATCAATGGATGTCCAACATGGCACCCAAAGGACAAAGAAGCTTCTTAAGTGTGGGCCAACTACCTCCCACTTCTGGAGTTAACAAAGTATGAGAACAATCTGTGAAATAATACAGTTTTATCATGTGTCTCTTCAGTGGACGTGGACTCTTGATCACTCAGCTGGCCTTGGCATTGATGAAATCTGCTGCTTATACTAAAAAATCTGATAATGGTAACAAGACAGTATATTCAAATAATGACACCTAATTATCAGGAGCAAACTGAGAAAAATAACGGTATCTGTAGTCATAGAAAGGAATGTCAGTCAGAAAGAAGTAGAACATATACCACCCAAAATAGACATACTGGTTGATTGTAAAAAGGAGTTAAATAGAACATTATCTATAGCATTATATATACTAGTCTAGCACACATCCATACACAGGCACACACACACACAGATAAATTTTAGAAAGTAAAACATAACTTACTGATTCAAGAATTGAGCATGTACCATGCTGAATACAAGAAATGTCCTTTTTGATCCCAAAATTATTGAAGGAAACATCTGAATATGCCAAATAAAACTATAATGCGAGTAAAAATGTGGGAGTGAAAAATATACATGTTGAATAAACCTTGGAAATATATTATCAAAAAAAATAAAATAATAATTAAAAAATGGAAATTGGTGAAAGACAGGCGGTAAATAAACAAAAACAATTGTTTTGAGATAAACAAAGCCTGCAAATTAAAAGGTTTCCCAAATTCTGGCTGGGAAAATGGAAAAAGACACAGGCTAGCCTATACTCATAAAGAAAAGAAGTCACTATAGCATTACCCCTCTCATCTGACACTGATAATTGGAAGATAATGGAATACTACCTACAGGCTACTGAAGGAAGAGGAAAAAATGAAACTCAATAGTTCTATATTTAGAGAAGATATTATTTCTCCAGGAGGAAAAGAGATAATTTGGAGCTATAAATAATTAAGATATTATTACATTTGTGTAATTCAAATGAGGACAATCTTGGAAAATGTCAACCTTAATATTAAAAATAATTTAAAAAATCAATAAAATAATGGAGAAAAATAAAGAAAAGATTGTGATGCATATGAATTATTACGTACAAATGGATAATGACAGCATACAGCATTCTTACACAATGGCACAAGAACAGGAGAAATACTGCAAAGTACATTTGAATAATGGACTAGAACATAAAATACTAATAATCATTTAATAATATTAATGAAATGTAGACAGTATGTCAATCATTGCATGAATGTGAATGGATTGAATTTTCCGATTAAAATAGATGTATTAAGAAAACAACATTCAGTTATACACAGTTTACAACAAACACTCTTAAGGTTGTAAAAAGAGTTGATAGTGAAGAAAAGGGCAAGGGGATATAAAGCAACTGCAAACAAAAATGAACAGAAATGATAATGTTATTATCTTGTAAGTGAAATATATGATTAAAAAGCACTAATTGAAGAAAGGACAGATTTCCTTTTTTTCTGATATACACTCTAAGGTGAAGATGTAACCATTATAACTTAAAAACACACATATCAGAAATTATATTAAATGTAAAAGGACAAAATAATTGATTTAAAACACTAAGATCATCAAACCACATTACATATTGCTTACAAAACACAGGCATTAAATATAATGACACAAAAGGTAGAAAGGTAGAAAGTAAAAGGAATAAAATGTAATATCATGCAAGCATTCACAAAAGAAAGCTAGAAAAGCTATACTAACATCAGAATAAATCATATTAAGCAGTAAGTTCATAGTAATAAAATAACCAATCAAACAGGAAAATAAATCTAAATTTACATGCCCCTAATAACAAAGTCATCCTACACTTTACATCAGCTGTAAAGCGGCCATTATGGCAGTAATGAAGGTTTTGCCTTACTATTGCTACTGATGTGCACTTGACCTGGCAGAGACCAGCACTGAAATGCTGTTATAACATTACTCTCTGCAGGGAAAGTAGCCATTTGGTGCCAAAATGATTACATGGGACTTCTCCTATGATGGAGAGGTAAAAAATTACACCCTTGGAAAAGATATGTACCCTGGATATGGATTTATCTTTTCTGTAAGTAATGCCCATGCCATCATCTCTAAACTTAGGAGTTTTTATTTACCGTAATGGTATTCCACACTGCATTGCTTCTGAAGAAAAAACTTGTCTCATAGCAAAAGAAGAATTATAATGGATATCACTGGTCTTACATATACCCCATAACAGAGATAGAATTAGACCCATAAAAATGGAGTAATGGTCAACTAAAGACTGAGTTACAGTCAGTTGTCAGGGGAAATATGACATTACATCTTAAAAGGAAAATGTATGTTTTGAATTAGTAAGCAAGTTATGGTATATTCTCCCCAAAATCAAAATACACACGCCTGAGGACCAAGGAGGAAACGTGGAGCTAGATCATCTCAGTATTGTACAGCATAATCCGCCCAAATACTTTTTTTTCTACTACATTCTCTAACTTTGAATTCCATTGATTCAGAGATCTTGGTTCCCAAAGACAAAATGTTTTCACCCACATAACAATGGTTTGATTGAATTGAAAGCTAAGAGTTTCTGCTGGCTATTTTAGATTCCTCATATCAAACAAACGAACAAACAAAGAAAGGAGTTAGTCTACTAGATTGGGGGTGAATATCAATTACTAAGTAGAAATTAATGGGGAGAGGAAAGAGTAGGTCTGTTATGAAAGTGAATCCAAAACTACTGCAACCAATAGCTGAAGGCAGAAACCCTTCAGGAATGAAGATTTGGGTGACTCTACCAGTAATGTCTTGGCTTAAAGCAAAGAAAATGTGGAAGCGTAGTGGGAATAAACAAGTTAAAAATACCCATTACAGTCTCATCATAAGTTAAAGAAATGAATGCTACAGCAGCTATGCTTATTCTCCCTACATCAGTTATGTATGTGTGGGTCAACTATTTTCTTCTCTCTCTTCCTTCTTGTCATTGTCTTACGCTAGTCTTGTTGAATGTGACCTAAAACAATCTGGCTTTTTTTAGTTAACAGAATATTAAGCTGGGACTGTAAGTGAATTTTAAGGTAATAAAGATAACTCAGAAAAGATAGTGCAACTCTGTTTCAGAGATGTATGAAATGATGATAGTTATTTTGCATCTACTCAGTTCAATAAGAGAAAGAGAACATCTTAATTTGCACAAAAGGTTGTTTTATATTGTTTGAATCAAACACAGAAATGTTTTTCTTGTCTTAGATATGAGATATTTAGATACAGGGTTCACATGTGTGTAGAAGGGTGTGGCGATGCTTAACAGCCACAAGTGCACCATGCCACTTAGGGGGTTATTGTATCTGCTTCAAACCAGCTTCTCTAAGATATTTTACTAGTTTTATGCTATTTTTCAATTTCTATTTTCTTTAACTATTATTATGCTGCTTCATTTTTTTAAGGAAATTAAGACCAAAGTGTGACTGGATTAGGCCAAGGACAGGGTAAAAGATTATTAGAAGCAAGGTCACTGGGATACTGTGGAGCCAGATCCTATAAGGTCTTATTTATAAGTTTTGCAAATATGCTATAAACCATCTGTATTTTATTAAAGATGAGGAAAATGTTAATGATTACATGAGGCTTCTATTATGGAGGGTAAAATATTATACCCCTGGAAAAGACACGCATCCTGGATATAGATTATCTTTCCTGAAAGTAGCGCCCACACCTTCATCTCTAAACTTAGGAGATTTTTGTTTCCTATAGTGCTATTCCACACAGTAATTTTTAAAATCATATTTAAATATAATTTATTGAATATCTGCACTAGAAAGTAGAATTTCTGTTGTAATGAATGTTGTAAAATGTAGACTAAACTTTTACAAATATAGAGAAATAAAAAGTGTGAATTCTCTTTAAAATCTTAGTAGAATGGTGCTTTCTGATAGCTTCACTGTCCCATAGTAAAAGGATTAATCAGACTGAAAACAAAATTTATTCTAAAAGCCAGAGAAAGAACGGTCCTTTCAGACTACCTTTAAGAGTATGGAATCTAATTCCACCACTTACTAGCTAAGTTAGCACAAAAGCCCAAATTGCCCAATCAGACTCACACATACAAGAGATTTTACCCAGTATTAAGCTTCTCTAATAAATTCAAAGATACAAAGAATCAAGACACATGCATGAAATGGAGGGTTCTGGGACATCAAGGTATTTTTCCTGGTCATTTTTTTCTCTCATTTGACAAGAATCTTTGCCCAGATTAGGAGATGAGACCTTTAAGAGAGATGTTACTTCTTGCACCAGGACACATTTCACATTTGGGATATCAAGCACATTTGTTATACACAGATTGATGTTTAAGTGATGTGACATTTTCCAGGGAACCGTACCTCATGAATCTATAATTTATAGTTTTGTTTATCATGATCAAACTTACACTGGAGACATCTTGATAAAGGATTACCCAACTAGAGACTTGATAGAAGCATTACCAAACCACAGGCTTTCCTTCCGATTTTCAAGGACATTTCACTACCAGTGGATTCATAAAAAAATTAGATTGAGTTAACTGATGTCTTTCCTTCCCCAGGAGCACTCCAAGCCCTGGTAATCAGTAGAGAAAGGGATCCCAAGCCAACTACTTTAACTTTTTTTTCCCTCACTAACTATGCAAGTGTGGGCAATTTACTTAGCCTAGATATATATACATCTGTTTTCTTGTCTTTCACATGGTAATAAAGGGACTCTAGGCATAGAGTTATATTATTAAGTGAAATGCAATGTGCAACTTGCTGAGCACAATGCCTGGCACAGAGTAAGTACTCGATGAATATTAGCTATTACTGATAGTATTGTTTTTTATCGGTTTTCTGTATGAAAGGAGATAGTCCCCCTTTATCAGAAAGAAAATCAAATAAGGGAAGAAAAATCAGAGACATAGTGAGTCTTCGATAATGTTGAATACATGAGGCACTTTATATGCATTTGCTTTACTGTTCTAGGAAGAAATAACGGTATGTCACACTCAGCTATTCAGGTACTCCAAAACATTTCCATTTCAGTAACAGAAGCTTGAAGATTCATACACTCATGCAACATCTCTAAATAATATGTTTTTAAGTTGGTTGCTGAGAAAATCCAGAAATATAGCTCAGTATCTAGTAACAGTAGGGACTACTGAAATAAAATAAATAAATAAAAATAAATTTGCATCTTCCTTTGAGACTTCCGTCTTGGGAAACAATAAATGAAATGAGGGACTCATTTCAAAGGTGAGGCTTTTAATGAAGCAGTATTTTTTTTTTCTTTCACTTTGTACTAACTACCGTCTTATTGGGACAATTTAGTGGGACACTATGTTGGCAAGATAGGCGATTGGTAAATGCATCCTTTATCTTAAATTACCGTAGCAGTGAATTTAAGAGAAAGATCTAATAATTACCTTAAAAAACTTAAAGTTGAAGTGACATGTTAACCAGGCTTAGTCATACCAGCCACTTTTCCATGAGTGGATCATTCATTCTCTCAGAAAAAATCTATATATCTGTTGAGTTCACATCAACTATCAGAGACTGTTGATCGGGCTGCTGGGGATGCTTTGCCGTGAATCAGACAGTCTCAGTCTTCATGGAGCTTTTATTTTAGTGAATGAGAGGAAAACATTAGAAGTAAGGGTGTGACCTGTTTGTAGGGAGTGATGTATACAGAGTACAAGGATGGACTAAAGTGGCGTGAAGTATAAAGAGTGAAGAATTTTTAATAACCTACAAGACAGCTGACACACCCACTGAGTCAAGGATTTCTTTTCCTTTATGTTCATTTTGGGAGGAGGGGAATTGTTTGGGGTTGTTATTGTTAGTATGCTGTCTGCCTTCCACATGATGTAGGACAATGCTTCATATATAACACTGCATCATCAATGTTTGTTGAATGAATTCTTACAGCATTAAAAATGGGTAAGAGGAAGGATATAATGGTCATAGTTATACATCCAAGAATAGATATTAAAGACTAGATGTCTGATGAAAGACTGGCAGATAAAATTGCAGGAAATGGTAGTGAAAGCCAAGGAGTTGTAACACATAGAATTTACTATATATTCTAAAGATTCTCTTAGCAATTTCTTATTCCTTGAATGAGAAAAGTATATCTCATCAAACAACATCCCTTTGTTTATTTGTTTTGTTTGGTTGTATTTATCTTCACGATCACTGCACAATTTTGGCAAGTCAGTATGACTTTCAATTTATGGTGTAAAATAAATTTTCCTTTTAAATGAAAAGTTTATTTTTGATTTACGGAAATAGAGTTTTGATTTTTAAGAGATATATTAATAAATATAAGTACAATATGTACTTGTTTGGTGAAAAATAATACAGGAAGTACACAAATAACTGAGGTTTATGAAACCATGTTCAGAAGCACTAGCAGTAATAACAGTGTTTGTATTATTTATTCATTTAAACTATAAATTGTCATTTCGGTTTGTTTTGTGTTCTCTAGAAGTATTCATCTATTTGAGTTCTGTTGCAAAAAATACAGATATTTTAGTTAACAGTGTTAGATAGAATTGCCGTCGAAGTACAGAAGGCAAGGGAGTTGCAGTTTTCCACAAGGAATACTAACAATCATGAACCGTGAAGTCTTAAGAGTGATAAACAGAAAAGGAAAAGGATCCAGGAAATATGTGGATAGGAATAACCTATCCAATTCTTGTCAAGGTTAGCAGCTTCACAGAATACGGTAGAAGTATTTCTTTTTCTATGCTTTGCAACTGTTTAAATAAGTATAATGTTCTCGAAGATGTGTAAGAATTTAACCTGTTAAAACTATTGATCTGTTGCTCTCTGGAGAATAGAACTTTCCTTATCTTTTCAAATTTATCTTTATTTTTTTCCTATTGCTCCAATAAGTTGGCTTCTCCTTAATCTGTTTACTAATCTTTACTTTTCTTAGTTATAAGAAACTAAGTTTCATCTACAATTTCAATTGATTTTACACAGATTTGTTCGAAGTGATCCATAGAGTTATCTTTGGTCTTATTTGTTTCTGCAATTTTTTTCTCTTTTTTATTCCTCAGATTTGCTCATGTTTTTTGCTTGAATTTCCCCCTAGTTAATACCTGCTAAAATCGGTCTTTTCCCAGGACACTTTGTAATTGTATGCTAAAGTTTTATCATGACTGTTATTTTATTTTTATTTAACTTTTATTTTATATTAGTTCTTCATTATTATGTATTTTTAAATTATTTTGTTACTGTTCTTCTAATACCTTAATGTGAGTGTTTTTGGTTACCTTCAGTTTGTTTTTTGTTTTTACTTTTAATTGACACATGATTGTACATATGTGTGAAATACAGTATGATGTTTTGATATGTGTATACATTGTATAAAAATCAAGTCAGGGTGTCCCGTATATCCATCACCTCACACACTTATCATTTCTTTGTGGTGAGAATATGCAAAATCCTCTCTTCTAGATATTTTGAAATACACAATATTATTAACCATAGTCACTCTACTGTGCAATAGAACACCTAATTATGATATTTAGGTTTTTAATTCTCCTCTAGGCCTCATAATTATGATATTTAATACTTTCATTTCATTTACTTTTAATAGAAGTTAACTTGATTTTTTAAAACATAACTTAAAATATTTAGAAGATTTTATTTAACTGCAAGATTTAAAGATCAGAGGGCAGCTTGCACTATTAATTTTTCATAAATGTTATAATATTCAAAGAGTGAGAGCTGTATGACTTCTTAGCTTTAGACTTCATCATGGTTTTTTTTATGTGTTCTAGTAAATGGTCAATTATTTTAAATGTTTTATGAATAATATCTTGTTTCTTGTGTAAAGCTTCTTTTTTTTAAGTTTACATTAAGTTAAAATGCTGATTTTCAACCACCATTTGGATTTGATAACATATTTTTCCAGTTTTTTTTATATCCTATAACTTCCTCTTTCTTGGATTTAATTTTCCATGTTAATGGAATACTGTTGTTTTTCTCCAGAAATAGTACGTGGTGAGAAACGACTTGGCTTTACACATGTGAATAACTCTTTTTCCCTCATCATCAAATGCTTACTTGGATGGTCATAAAATGTTCGATTATACATCATTGTCTCTCAGAATTCCACTATTTTCATCTAGAAACCTGTATTACTAAGAGTACCAGTGACATTTAGCTAACTCTTATTTCTGAGTAACAACCTGCATGTTCACTTCGATTTTTTTTTTCTTCCTTTAACACATATATATATCTAGGTGTCCATCTTTCTTTTGCTCAGAGAATGCATTTCTTTCCTGATCTCCTTTACTTGATTCTTGCAGAAATCTGTTATGCATGTGGGAAACGTAGATCTCTCCTGTCTAAATTTATTCTGCTCTTTTATTAATGATTATCAGCAAGTATTACCTTTTATTTTTAACAGGTTTATTGTGGTGATAGTATAAGGAGTGTTTGCATATCTACACAATCATCAAACTGTCTTTCATTTTTAGAAATAAGATGTGTCCTTTTTCGCTACATTTTTAAGAGATTCCCTCAGCTCATTCAGTGTAGGTGTGTTTGTTGTGCTTATCAAGTCCATTCTATGGAATATTTTTTTCAGTGATCATCAATCATGCTTCTAATTTGTAAGAATGCAGGGGTTTTTCCACCACACACATTGTTTTCTCCAATGTCATATTCTCTCAGCTGCTCTGAAAGGTACTTACTACACTTACTTAGAAACTTTCTCCTTTTTCTAAAAATTAACTCTATTTCCACTGGTGTAATTTTAGTTGAAAAAATAGATTCCTCTCCTTTGTGCATCTGGATTCCTTCAAATTCTTACAGTTATTGTCTCTTCTCTATTGATGAGGTTTTGATTGAAAGGGTCCATGGACATATAACTGGGCTTCTCATGAAGATTTCCTGTAAAGTCCACAGCAATCTTTACTGAGAGTTGGGGAATGAAGCTTGAGGCTCCCAGTCACTTACAAGGCTTATCAGAAACAGCTCAATTATCAAGCCATTAGTTTTCTAGGGGTGAACAAAGCAATTGGTGCCTTGTTTTATTAGCCCTTTCACAAGTAGCTATCCTGACTTTTTTTAGGATGATTCTATCTATTCCCTACTGGCTCTGATTTTGCGATTATCCCAAGGTGAACTGCGTGTAGGATTGTGAGCTACTTCCTTTCTGCTACATGATGCCAGTCTGATTCTTTATGCTTTATATGGATCCAAATGTTCTCATCTATAAGTCCACTTCTGGCATTCTCCTGGCTTTCTAGAGCAAATATTTATTCTTGCTTTTATTTCATTTTATATTTTAATGGAATTATGGAAATCGAGATACATAATGATATAAAGGTATGTTGAATTAGAAGCCAAAATGCAAATTTAGAGAACTTTGTTAGATCTCAAGAAGCTAAAAACATGGCTGATGTAAAGTATAGTCTTTAAGAGTATTAGGAGGTTAATTCAGAAACATTTATAACATGCTACCAGTACTCGGGGCTTTGATATTGCATGACATCCCATAGTTTTTAAGATCTTGGAAATAAGTAGTCTTGTAGGTGTTAAATTACAAAATAAATAAAATGTAAAAGAGAAGAAAAACTTGGACAAATGTAAAATAGTGGCCCACGGAGTCACTTAACTTTCTTACTGGCATCAAGACAAAGTTATCTTCTTTATGAACTTTAAAACCAGTAGACACTGAGATTGCCAGCACAACTTTTACAAATGTGGGGGCCAGTGAAAGGCACTATTCCACATATGCCAAACACAGAGCAGAAATGAGAAAAGTTTGGTTAATGAAACAACCCCATCGAAAAGTGGGTGAAGGATATGAACAGACACTTCTCAAAAGAAGACATTTATGTGACCAACAAACATATGAAAGAAGCTCATCATCACTGGTCATCAGAGAAATGCAAATCAAAACCACAGTGAGATACTATCTCATGCCAGTTAAAATGGTGATCATTAAAATGTCAGGAAACAACAGATGCTGGAGAGGATGTGGAGAAATAGGAATGCTTTTACACTGTTGGTGACAGTGTAAATTAGTTCAATCATTGTGGAAGACAGTGTGGCGATTCCTCAAGGATCTAAACGAGAAATACCATTTGACCCAGCAATCCCATTACTGGGTATATACCCAAAGGATTATAAATCATGCTACTATAAAGACACACACACACACACGTGCTTATTGCAGCACTATTTACAATAGCAAAGACTTGGAACCAACCCAAATGCTCATCAATGATAGACTGGATAAAGAAAATGTGGCACATATACACCATGGAATACTATGCAGCCATAAAAAAGAACAAGTTCATGTCATTTGCGGGTACATGGATGAAGCTGCAAACCATCATTCTCAGCAAATTAACACAACAACAGAAAACCGAACACTGCATATTCTCAGTCATAAGTGGGAGTTGAACAATGAGAACACATGGACACAGGCAGGGGAACATCACACACCTGGGCCTTTCGGGGGATGGGGGACAAGGGGAGGGATAGCATTAGGAGAAATCCCTAATGTAAATGACAGGTTGATGGGTGCAGCAAACCACCATGTCACATGTATACCTGTGTAACAAACTTGCATTTTCTGCACATGTATCCCAGAACTTAAGGTATAATAATAATAATAACAACAATAATAATAAAGATTTAAAGTATTTCAGTTGAATTTTCCAAACCAGTGAAAGCATGCCTCAATGTCTTGATTCCTCAGAAATTATTGTAATACCATTTCAATCTGTTTGAATCTATATGTCAACACAAGAGTTTTTACTGTAACTTGTCTTGTAAAGTAGACTGTTCGTAGGGAAATAGTACGTTTTAAATTGTGAACAGGCTTTGTAAATTAATATGTTGGCATTATTTGTGATCATTATAATTTGAATGTAGGGGTGAGTCATTTAAAATTATATAACATATTTAGAAAATCACCAGGCACCCAGTGATTTGGGGTGGGGGTGTAAATGTTAAACATTACCATTAATCTTTTCTTATTTTGTCAAATTATATTCCTTTTTGATGCTTACTGACCATGTTACCCTACAACTTGTCATTTTCTCTAGGATCAAAGAGATAAAAGAAACTTGCAAGAAAAACATTATGTAAGCCATCTTGTACTTTTTATGTAAATTCTTGGAGCAATTGGGAAAAAACAGCTATATATTACTGCTCTGTAAACGGAGCTATTTCATTTCAAGCATCAAATAGAAGAGTGTTTCATTTGTTTCTTTTAGGTATTTAAAATGCAAATAATATATGCAGTGAAAGGAAAAAAAAGTATGTGCATAAAAATCATTTGATTCATGAGAATTTAGTGATTTGACCCTGAATTTCAGATAGTAGTGGAAATAATTTACTTAGAAACAAAGCAATTTCTATGCAAATTCACAAAGAGGTTTTGTTTTACAGCTGTAATTAGAAGTGTAATGGAATAATCAAGCACCCTTCAGAATTTGAAATTATTTTAAAATATTCTGCTCATGAAAATTTTACAGTGAAATCAGCCCATTTTATTTATAAAATGACATATTGTCAATGCATATTCTCTATAAAATATGCTATTTCTTTTAATTAATTACAAAAGTCTACATGATACTTGCAATGTGACTTTATAGTTATTCCTTTCACTGTGATCATATACTGGGTTAGACAGAAGTGGCTTTTCTCAGCCTCATTTCGTAATTAATCACTAAGAATTTAAACAATGAAGAGTTCAAAATCCATATATTTGGGACAAGTTAGGGATTATAGTAATGGATCACAGGTGAATTATTTGCTGAAGAGTCAATGCACACACACATACACACACTTACTTTACCCTTGATAAACATAATGCAATGAATAACAGCTGTAAAATACAAGAGTAAATTGTTTACATAAAGTTGCATAAGCTTTCTTTCATCACCTCATGAAGATCCTGCTTTCACACAACTGAAGACAGAGACAACTAATATTATTGTCATAATATATATGCAGAGACAATAATACTGCAGTGGTTAAACACACACACACACACACACACACACACACACACACACACACACACAGCTTCCAGAGCCAGCCAAGGTTTAAATCCCAGCTCAGTCACCTTACAGCTGTGTGAACTCATGTGAGAATGATTGTCAGTCTCTGACTCAATTTCTTCTACGACTGCAAAATGAAGACAATATTGCCACTACCATTGTTACTACCATTAATCAAAGCTCACATTTATTGCTTACTTATTTAATCTTAGGTATTGGACTGAGTACTTTATATATCTCATTGAATCCTCATAATAGCCCTGGGAAATACATGCAACTTTCATCCTTATTTTTACAGAGAGGACATGGACAGGTTAAGTAACCTGAACAAGACCACACATTTAATACGTGTCGGAGGCAGGAAATGTATGAAGGAGCTATTGAAGAAGGGTCTGCGAAATTGAGTTAACATGCAACCCTGCTACAGCCTATCTCAACCTATGCTTCCATTCTTACATAACACATATCTACCAACTCATATTTTACCCAAACATCCTAGGGGATTGCAACATGGAGCAATTATCAAAACTAAAACCCAATCGGGGATAACATGGCATGTACATCTTAGCTGCCCACAGCATGGACGTTTGCCACCTGAAGCTGATAGTCCCCCTAACGACATATTGTTTTATAACAATATGTCCTAAATCCCACCCTGGAAACAATGTTGGTCAATACTATTGTTTAGAAACAACACTCCTCTCACATTTGCCATCATTTCTAACAATACCACAAACAATATGTTTATTTGTTGATAGTGTCAGTGTCCCCTAACAAACTATAAACTTCATAAGACAGTGACTACCATTATGATTTTTTTAAATGTTTTGTTTCCCTGGAAAATAGTGGGTGCTCAAAAATACTTATTGGCTATAATTGAATATACTGAATTGAAGATAATATGAATGATTTACTTGAGACAGACAATGGCACTCAAGAAGCAGGATTCTGTCCATCAGGAAAAAAAAAATCCTCGTCAGGCAATGACTGTACACAAGATAATTGTTAGAAATGTGTTTGCATCGGATGCATTACTCGTTCTGTTCCAGAACAGGCTATGTTATGTGTGGTTAAAAAAAAAAGAAAAAAATTAGGCTGGGCTCAGTGGCTCATGCCTGTAATCCCAGCAGTATTGCTTGAGCTTGGGAGTTCAAGATCGGCCTGGGCAACATTTCCAGACCCTCTCTCTACAAAAAAAATTTTTAAAAATTATCTGGATATGCTGGTGTGTACCTGTGGGCTCAACTATTCAGGAAGCTGAGGAAGGGGTATTGCTTGAGCCCAGCATGATTGCACCACTGTATTCCAGCCTGGACAGCAGAGTAAGACCCTGTCTCAAAAAAGAATCAATCCCAAATGTCAACAGCTGGACACAATTATGGTTTATTTCTCATTCACTACACCTGTCCAGCACTAGTCATCTGAGGAATCTGCTCTGTATTTTCACACTGCTGATAAAGACATACCCAAGACTGGGTAATTTATAAAGAAAAAGAGGTTTAATTGACTCAGTTCCACATGACTGGGGAGGCCTCACAATCATGGTGGAAGGCAACAGGTACATCTTACATGGCAGCAGACAAGAGAGTAAGAACCAAGTGAAAAGGGAAGTACCTTATAAAACCATCAGATTTCATGAAACTTAGTCACAACCAGTGAGGACAGTGTGGGGGAAACCGCACCCATGATTCAATTACCTCCCAGCAGGTCCCTCCCACAACACGTGGGAATGATGTGAGCTACAATTCAAAATGAGATTCGGGTGGGGACACAGCCAAACCATATCATATTCCAATAAATCTCCACTAGAACCACGGCTGCTGGGGCAAACCCTGTCTGCATTCCTTTGCTAGGGCTTCTGTAACCAAGTAGCACAACCTGGGTGGCTCAAAATAACAGAAATTTATTCTCTCACAGTTCTGGAGGCTACAAGTCTTAAACCAAGGTGCCAGCAGGGTCATGCACCCACCAAAACCTGTAGAAGAGAATGCATCTTTGCTGCTTTTAGTTTCTGGTGTTTGCTGGCAATGTTCGATGTTCCTTGGCTTGTAGCAGCATCACTCCCAGTGATGTCTTCCTTATCACTATGCATTCCCCCTGGTGTGTCTCTCTTCTCTTCTTATGAGGACATCAGTCATAGAGGATTAGGGGCCCTCCCTACTCCAATATGACCTCATCTTAACTAATTACATCTATGACTACCCTACTTTGATATCAGGTCACATTATGAGATCCTGGAGGTTCACACTGCAGTATTTTTTTTTCTTCTTAATAGAGACAGGGTCTCATTCTGTCACCCAGGCTGATGTGCATTGGCATGATCAATACTCACTGCAGCCTCAAACTCCTAGCCTCAAATGATCCTCTAACCTCAGCCTCCAAAGTAGCTGGGACTACAGGCATGCAATAACATGTCTAGCTAATTTTTAAATTAATTTTTAAATTTTTTGTAGAGATACAGTCTCACCATCTCGCCCATGCTGTAATCCCACTCCTGGGCTCATGCAATCCCCCTGCCTTGGCCTCCCAAAGTGTTAAAATTACAGGCATGTGCCACCATGCTCGGCCAAAACTTTAGCATATCTTTTTGGGAAATACAATTCAATTCATAACACCATCAGAATGTTGATAGTTACTGTGATGAACTGGATGTTTGTGTCCCTCCAGAATCCGATTGTTGATGTCCCAACCCCCAATGTTATGGTATTTGGAGGTGTGGTTTTTGGGAGACAAGTAGGTTTGGATGAGGTCACAAGGGTTGTGTCCTCATGTGGCATTGTAGAAAAGGCAGGAGAGCTCGCTGTCACCACGAGCATGCACCAAGGAAAAACCGCGGGAGGACATGGTGAAGAGGCCGCTATCTGCCAGCTAGCAAGCAGGCCCTCACCAGACACGAACCCTACTAGTACCTTAATCCTTGACTTCCCAGCATCCAGAACTTTACAAAATAAATTTCTGTTGTGTAAGCCACCCAGGCTATGGTATTTTGTTGTAGGAACCCAAGCTGACTAACATGGTTACATAGGCAAAAGGACAATGTAATGAACTGTGCACTATCTGTTAATTATTTAACCCAGAAAGGACACACAGGACTTCCACTAGGGTTACGTTGCTAGAGCAAATGCCATCACTGTTCAGTCAAATGTTCTCAACACTAACCATATCCATTAATGCTGGTCCTACTACAACCAATTCTGTCTCTTCATCTGAGGGCTTTCTCTGGCAAATGGCTTCTGTTCTGCTTCAGCAAAACAGACGTTAAGGGAATTTATGCTCCCAGAATAGGCTCTCAAAAAATAACTGATCAAAGTTGGTGAGTAATGTAAGGAGCTGACTTGCTATTTTGTTGTGATAACTGTGAGATGCATGTGCTATGCTGCATCTCAAAGCTCCCCAGTGGAATTAAGCCCTAGTTGCCTGCGGTGCTAACATGCTTGAGAATTCACCTCTTAATTTCTTCTTTCACTTCCACCATCTTGTTTTTCTCATTCCCTTCCCCTGTTCCTTCAGAACACCTCCAAATAAACTGTTTGCACTTGTACACTTGTCTGCAGGTCTGCCTCTTAGGGAATCCAAACTAACAATCAGACAAAGCAAATCACATGGCCAATCCAGACTGTGAAGGAGATAAGGACCTGCCATTCTCATATACATCTAGAAATAAGAGCACAAGAATATTTTGTGAACTACCACAGTGACAGTTTGTTCCTTTCCCGCCAGAACTTACAACTCTTATGTTGTTTTTGTTTTTTCGGCCCTTTTAACACAATGTTGAATGGCAGTGGTATTAATTAGGATCTGTATTTGTTGGTTTTCAAGCTGCTGATAAAGACATACCCGAGACTGGGTAATTTATAAAGAAAAAGAGGTTTCATGGACTCACAGTTCCATGTGTCTGGGGAAGCCTCACAATCATGGCAGAAGGCAAAAGGCTTGTCTTACATGGCAGCAGACAAAAGAAATGAGAACTAAGCAAAAGGCTTTTCCCCTTATAAAACCATCAGATCTCATATGACTTACTCATTCCCACAAGAACAGTATGGGGGAACTGCCACCCTGATTCAATCATTTCCACCAGGTCGTCCCACAACATGTGGGAATTATGGGAGCTACAATACAAGAGGAGATTTGGGTGGGGACACAGCCAAAATAGGATCTTTTCCTTTTTCTGGTTTCAGAAATTATTCTAATGATTAACAATTATGGCCGGGCACAGTAGCTCATGCCAGTAATCCCAGCACTTTGGGAGGCCAAGGTGGGAGGATCACCTGAGGTCGGGAGTTCGAGACTGGCCTGGCCAACATGGTGAAATCCTGTCTCCACTGAAAATACAAAAAGTAGCTTGGCATGATGGCAGGTGACTGTAATCCCAGCTACTCAGGAGGCTGAGGCAGGAGAACCACTGGAACCCGGGAGGCGGAGGTTGCAGTGAGCCAAGACCATAGTATTGCCCTCCAGTCTGGGCAACAAAAGTGAAACTCTGTCTCAAAAAAAAGAAGACAAACAAGCAAACAAACAAAAACCAATTATGTTTTTTCTGTTAGATATGCTTTATCAAAATAAGTAATTTTCCTCTAAACCCATTTTACATAGCTTTGATTCCTCTCTCTATTCAACACTGTCCTTCTGTCTTCCACTCCTGTCTTAGCTTTGATACCATAGAAAAGGGAACCGTGGAGGAAAGTATATATATTAATACTTTTTGGATGAATAAAATACCTGTGCAAGCACACTGAGGGAAAAAGACAAGTGAAGCGGGCAAAAGAGAAAAAAATGTGTGTGTGTGTGCGTGCGCGCGCGCGCGTGCACGTGTATGTGTTACAGAACCAGCTATACAACCTCAAAATAAACAAGCTAGGCACTTGATCATTTTGGATAACTCTCTAGAAGCTTGATGGAAACATCCAACTGCAAAACAGCTGGAGCCGGGGAAGGAGGAGGATCTGTCCTCCAAACCTGTGACACCTACTTCCCAACGCTCCAGCCGGTAGGTAAGTCGGAGCCTCTCTGGATTCATTTGGAAGTGACCTGGTCAATGGACCTGCCCCAGATGCCCTGAGGAGGCTTGTGAGAGACTGTGTTGAGCACAGCCCCTCAGCCCTTGGGGAGCTGAGAAAATCATATTTGAAGATGAAGCTGTATCTGCAGCTAGAACCTGGAGAGGCATCGATTTGATCTGGGACACTCCTCCTTACTCTCATCTTCTCCTCCTTTCATCCACTCCCACATTTTGAAACATATAATTATATTTTTCTTTGCCTTCCATTAGAGTAATATTATAGTAATTTATTATAAACAAACTGATACAATATTGCAATTTATTAAGTACTTATTGTAAGCCAAGTACTCAGCAAGGCACTTTTTAAATTTTATTAAATTAATTTTATACTAAAAGGACTTTTATGCAATAGAAATACAATTATTTGCAAGGGTTCACATAAATTATTTTACCTCAACTCAGTAGTATAATTATGCCACAAATATAACTTGGGGGGGGCTGAATAATATTTTTCTTTTCATTGTTTTAGCTTCTTTCACTCGTTGATTTTAAAGTTTAACCACTGCTTACACAGAAAGCAAGGCACCATATTCAGTTAAGTCAAGCTGGGTGTCCCTTTATTTTGTATTTTTGCATATTTTAATGTTTTTATCCAAGTTGCATAATCGGAAACAGTCAGTTCTGTGTATATTTAACATCAACTCACTAATAGTTTACCATTTTTATTTTTCAGACAAAATAGTGTTTAGAAAACTTCTTTTTATGTCACTTTGCTTCCTCAATACTACTTCGTGAAAATACCTCTTTTTAGCTGGTTTAGCTTACTTATATTTAATGCCTTCATATACTCTTGAGCGTATTGTAATTTGTATGAACATCTCAGGATTGATGGGTATTTACTTGGTTTTTTGCTAGGGATTAGTATGAACAAATTGGATACAATCAATTTTATTTATATCTACTCCTGTATTGATGATAGTATTTCTAAGGGATAGAACCCTAATAGCGGGATTGCAGTATTGTAAGATATCCATGCATTTGATTTCAATGAAGTTGCCAGAATCGAATTTGAGTAAATACTCAATCTAAAGGCAAACAAAGATTGTCATGTAGCTGGTTAATGAGGTTGAAGCAAGTCCTCGTGACAAAGCTTGGCCAAACTTTGATCAGGTTTCTGAACCTTCTCCTAAGCCCATCTGTGCATTTCCTCGTAAAATTCCATTATAGCAAAGATCCCTGCTAAGTCAGTTTAGCAAGAACACCTCCATTTTTGACCCCTAATTATTCTCGATATCTGATTAAGTTCCCCATCCTCCAGTATTCCGCATGTGACGTCTTATAAGCCTGGCCTCTCTGTAACTGGAATCGCCCTCACTCCAATGTGTTTTCTCTTAGTAATTTCCTATCCATTGACCCCCACACTGCTTCTAGGCTGTAAATTCCCACTTGCCTATATATGAATGAAGTTGATCCCAATCTTTCTCCCACTGAAAGATCCCACTGCAGTGGCCCTTGAACCTATAGTATGGTGCTGAGTAAAATCTTCCTTACTGTGCATTAACAAGTATCGCTGAATACTTTTTCTTTCACACTGGCAAGACTCAAACATATTGGGCAGCGTAGTGTAAGTATGGACTCTGGAAGCCAGCTGCCTGGGGCCATGATTATGATCCTCCCACTCTTGGGGTGTGATCTTCGGCAAGTTACGCATACTTACTTATCTTTCTTCTACCCGAGTTTGCTTATCTGTAAAATCAGGATAATACAAGTACTATTTCATTCAGTTGTTGTAGGAGTTACATCAGCATATATGAAAAATGCTCAGAAGAGTACATGACACAACAAAAATGCCACATAAGTATTTCACTACTGTAATGATCATCATTATCATTACTATCAGCATCATTGTCATCATGTTGGACCCAAATGTCAGACTTCTTTTTCATGATTTATTTCCATTCAATGTGAAAAGATAATAACTTTTTTTTTCTTTCTTTTTTTTTTTTTTTTTTTTTGAAATGGAGTCTTGCTCTGTCATCCAGGCAAGAGTGCAGTGGCATGATCCTGGCTCACTGCAACCTCTGCCTCCCAGGTTCAAGCAATTCTTCTGTCTCAGCCTCCTGAGTAACTGGGACTACAGGCATGTGCCACCATGCCTGGCTGGTTTTTTGCATTTTTAGTAGAGACAGGGTTTCACCGTGTCAGCCAGGATGGTCTTGATCTCCTGACCTTGTGATCTGCCTGCCTCGGCCTCCCAAAGTTCTGGGATTACAGACGTGAGCCACTGTGCCTGGCCAGATAATAACTTTTATCTCAAATCTGAGTTTGTTTTAAGCATCTTCAGCACTACCACCAATGTTTCCCCAGATACAGTTAACGTCCTGTTATGTATCCCACAGATCTCCCACAGAATTTGCCTATAGCCATGGGAAGCTCACAAGTTCCCACCCCAGTTACCAGCATCCTTATGCTTCTCTTGAGCTTAATCAGCCCAAGCTCAGGAAGTCCCAGAACTGCAGGGAATTTGCTGTCTCCTCAAGAGTAACCCTTCACCAGTGAAACGTAACATATAGGTCCCAGATTCTTTGACCCCAGGAGGAATAATTCTGAGGCCCGTTTTCCATGGTTCTTAAGAGAGCTCCCCAGGATTGCATTCAAGTTGTCAACAAGAGTAACCATCTCCATAACATACCCTTGGTTGGTTCCCCAGATCCCCCACCCCCTTCTCACATTCTCTTCTCCCACACCTGAGCTTTCTGGGATCACCTCCCAAGTAAACTGCCTAACCCTAAGTCTTTGACTGAGGTCAACTTAAAGAGTGCCTGAGGTAAGAAAACCTCAATGCTTGAGATAAAACTTTTTATTTTTTGCCAGAAAGTTCATGCTAGATTACCTAGCTTTTTTTTCTGTGGGTTTCTTTGTTCTATTGATTTTAAATGTGTGTGCATATATTGATAGATGGATAGACTTAGATATATATATAGGTATGTGTATTTGTATACATACGTATTTGTGTGTATATCAATCTCTTCAATATTTTTGCCTGTGCTTTAGGACTTTTGTTGTTGTTCTTGTTTGAGACAAGGTCCTGCTCTGTCACTCATGCTGGAGTGCATTGGTGCCATCTCAGCTCACTGAAACCTCTGCCTCCTGGGTGCAAGTGATTTTTATGCCTCAGCCTCCCCAGCAGCTGGTATTACAGACGTGCACCACCATGCCTGTCTACTTTTTCTATTTATAGTGGAGATGGGGTTTTGCCATGTTTCTCGGGCCAGTCTTGAACTCCTGAGCTCAATAATCCTCCCACCTCAGCCTCCCAAAGTGCTGAGATTTCAAGCATGTGCCACTGTGCCCGACTTTGCCTATGCTTTAAATAATGTTTGTATTTAATCTACCAAACACTTACAACATAAGAAAACAGTGACCATACTTGAACTTATCAGCCACTTATTTAGTCAGAAATTATTTGTTTTTTACTCCCTAGAAATAATGTTTGTGTGTATGTGGATTCCATTTAAATCTCTTTAGGCGTTCTCACTATTTTTCTCAAGCTGCTTACTTCTTCCAGCAGCTTTAATCTGCTCTGCCCTCAGGCTATCTGAGAGAATATTTCTCTGGAAATCCATTAAGGATGAAGTCCAGAGAGCACCCTAAGTGCAATAGTTCCTCAGTGGTAGGAGTCCACACAAGATTCTGGGCAAGGGCTGTAAGCTAGGGGTTATTAGACTATCTATCCAAATTTTGAAGCCCTTCCTATTCTCAGGCTGTTTATATTTTCTCAGGCTTGGCTCCTATAAGCTCTGTCTTCTCAGTGTCCTCATGACCAGAACGATCACACACACACACAGTGGTTTGAACTTGACCTTCCTTTTTTTTTTGATGACACAGATCATTGTGGATAAAACTCTTCCCAAGATCTGTAACTTCCTATTCCCTTCCCAGTGTCTTCCAATACTAGTCTCCAGAGATTTATTTATCCTGCAAATAGAGGAACAAAAGAATGATACCAGCTTTTTCCAAGCAACCCACAGAAATGATCTCAAAGCTTCACTTGCATTTAGTAACCCCTAAGCCTTGACCAAAGATTAGCCAGAAGATGAGAGAGATCAGAGTTGTCATGAAAGGGGAGGAAGGGTCAGTCAGTTCAACATAGTTCCATCATGCCCCCCTTGAGGACACTGGGCTTTTATTCCTTTTTGTTTGTTTTTGGCAACATGATTACAAAGCAAACTTTCCACCAGGGCAATAGAACATAGTTGTTAAGAATTCAGTCTCTAGAGTAGGATTACATGGATTCAAGTCACAGTTCATCTACTTACCATCTGTGAGATCTACACTCCATAATTTAAACGCTGTGTTTCTGTTTCTTCTTTAAAATGTGAATAGCAGTAGTTACTGCTCACAGCCTCCCATAAAATATCCTAGAATAAAGATCACACCTCTGTAGCAGATTCTAAACAGTTTGAGAATAAATTACCACTATGTAGGTCAAAACATCAACTTATAACTGAAGGTCGGTTGAAGTGTGTATCTTGGTAAGAAACAGATGTCAAGTAAACCTCAGAATTAAACACATTTAACGGCCATTTTTCAGCAAAAGAAAATATGGCATCACTGTGGGCAGCTGATGCTCTAAAGGACAAAAAGGTGGTATTGAATGATGCACATCTAATTATGTTTCCCAAGTTTCCCAGTTGATTAAGTTTCTCCACCTCTCTGTGGGTGGAAAGAGTATGTGCAGTGGCTTTAAGTCATTTAGTGAAAACCTCTCTTCATGACCACAAGGGAAAGCAAGAAAAAGTGTTTCTGCTGTCACACTGAGGTTAGCATATATCTGAGACAATTTCTGTTCTGGGAATTCTTCGTGCCTAACCATTTCCCTGTTGTAAAAAGGAACGTGGCTCTTCCTGAGGTTGGAAGAGAGCCTGGCCTCCATCTCGCATTCATTAAATTGTTTCTCTTAAACTCAGCCCTGGTCCTGTGGATGCCTTTTTGGGACTTGTTCTGGGGAGATTAGATTTAGCCCGTGATATGGTTTGGCTGTGTCCCCACCTAAATCTCATCTTGAATTATAATCCCCGCAATTCCCACATGTCATGGGAGGAATCCGGTGGGAGGTGATTGAATTATGGAGATAAGTCTTTCCTGCACTGTTCTCATGATAGTGAATGAGTCTCACAAGATCTGATGGTTGTAAAAATGGGAGTTTCCCTACACAAGCTCTCTCTTTGCCAGCCACCATCCGTGTAAGATGTGACTTGCTCCTCCTTGCCTTCTGCCATGATTGTGAGACCTCCCAAGCCATGTGGAACTGTAAGTCCATTAAACCACTTTTTCTTCCAACTCTAAGGTATGTCTTTATCAGCAGCTTGAAAACAACTAATACAGTAAATTGGTACCAGGAGTGGGGTGTTGCTGGAAAGATACCCAAAAATGTGGAAGTGACTTTGGAACTGGGTAACAGGCAGAGGTTGGAACAGTTTGGAGGGCTCAGAAGAAGACAGGAAAATGTAGGAAAGTTTGGAACACCCTAGAGACTTGTTGAATGGCTTTGTCCAAAATGCTGATAGCGAAATGGACAATAAAATCCAGGCTGAGGTGGTCTCAGATGGAAATGAAGAAATTGTTGGGAACTGGGGCAAAGGTGACTTTTGCTATGTTTTAACAAAGAGACTGGCAGCATTTTGCCCTTGCCCTAGAGACTTGTTTTGAACTTGAGAAGGGTGACTTTAGGGTATTTGGTGGAAGAAATTTCTAAGCAGCAAAGTATTCAAGATGTGACTTGGATGTTGTTAAAGGCATTCAGTTTTATAAGGGAAACAGAGCATAAAAGGTTAGAAAATGTGTAGTCTGACAATGCCATGGAAAAGAAAATCCCATTTTCTGAGGAGAAATTCAAGCTGGTCACAGAAATTTGCATAAGTAATGAGGAGCTAATGTCAGTCTCAAAGACAGTGGGGAAAATGTCTCCCAAGCATGTTAGAGGTCTTCACAGCAGCCCGTCCCATCACAGGCCCGAAGCCTAGGAGGAAAACATGGTCTCTTGGGCCAAGTCCAGGGTCCCTGTGCTGTGTGCAGTCTAAGGACTTGGTGCCCTGCGTCCCAGAAGCTCCACCCATGGTTAAAAGGGGCCAAGGTACAGCAAGGGTGCAAGCCGCAAGCCTTGGCAGCTGCCATGTGGTGTTGAGCCTGTGGGTGCACAGAAGTAAAGAATTGAGGTTTGGGAACCTCCGTCTAGATTTCAGAGGATGTATAGAAATGCCTGGATGCCCAGCCAGAAGTTTGCTGCAGGGGCAGGGCTCTCATGGAGAACCAATGCTAGAGCAGTGTGGAAGGGAAATGGGGGGTTGGAGCCCCCACACAGAGTCCCTACTGGGACACTGCCTAGTGGAGCTGTGAAAAGAGACCATCATCCTCCAGACCCCAGACTGATAGATCCACCTACAGCTTGCACTGTGGACCTGGAAAAGCTGCAGACACTCAATGCCACCCATGAAAGCAGCCGGGGAGGCTCTACTCTGCAGAGCCACAGGGGCAGAGCTGCCCAATACCATGGACACCCATCTCTTGCAACAGTGTGACCCAGATGCAAGACATGGAGTCAAAGGAGATCATTTTGGAGCTTTTAAGATTTGACTGCCCTGATCACGAGGTCAAGAGATCAAGACCATCCTGGCCAACATTGTGAAACCCTGTCTCTACTAAAAATACAAAAATTAGCTGGGCATGGTGGTGCGTGCCATAGTCCCAGGTACTCAGGAAGCTGAGGCAGGAGAATTGCTTGAACCTGGGAGGCAGAGGCTGTAGTGAATTGAGATTGTGCCACTGCACTCCAGCCTGGTGACAGAGCAAGACTCCATCTCAAATATATATATACATATATATATATTTTTGACTCCCCCGCTGGATTTCAGACTTGCGTGGGGTCTATAGCCCCTTCGTTTTGGCCAATTTCTCCAATTTGGAATGGATGTATTTACCCAATGCCTGTACCCCTGTTGTGCCTAGGAGTAACTAACTTACTTTTGATTTCACAGGCTCATAGGCAGAATGAACTTGCCTTGTTTTAGATAAGACACTGGATTGTGGACTTTTGATTTAATGCTGAAATGAGTTAAGACTTTCGGGGATTCTTGGGAAAGCATGATTGTCTTTGAAATGTGAAAACATGAAATTTGAGGGAGTGGGCAGGGGTGGAATGATATGGTTTGGCTGTGTCCCCACCCAAATTTCATCTTGAATTGTAACTCCCACAATTCCCATGTGTTGTGGGAGGAACCTGATGAGAGGTGATTGCATTATGGAGGTGAGTCTTTCCTGCCCTGTTCCCATGATAGTGAATGAGTCTCATGAGATATGATGGTTTTAAAAATGGGAGTTTTCCTACACAAGCTCTTTCTTTGCCTGCTGCCATCCATGTAAGATGTGCCTTGCTCCTCATTGCCTTCTGCCATGATTGTGAGGCCTCCCCAACCGTGTGGAACTATAAGTACATTAAACCACTTTTTCTTTCCAGTCTCACGTATGTATTTATTGGCAGTCTGAAAATGGACTAATACAGCCCCTCTCAGGTCTTTAACATGTATCAGAAAAATACATTCTGAAAATCAGCTCCTCAGACACCTCATTTCCATTCTATTCCTTCTTGTATTAAACTCACATCCAGTCACAAAGTACTGTGAGCTTATGAGTAAGCAGTAAGATAAGATGCATAAACACAATACATAAATTCTAATTAATAATGTCAGTTGAGATATTCCCCCAGTTTTAATCCCAGGCAATTTAAAAATTTCCAGGAAGAAATTAAAGGTTAAATATTTAAACCTTTTTCAAGTTAAAATCTAAATATAGAAAGTTTGAAGCAATTAAAATCAATTATCTTGTTTTTAGAAGTTTAAAATCTACAATTTAAAATTCTTGTGTTATAATTAAGTCAAAATATTATCCTCCCAAATTTCTTACTCAGTTTCATCTCACTAACAGGCATTCTTGATGACTGCCTAAAAGTGTTCCTTGCAGCAGCCAGAGACAGCTTTCGCATCTCTCATGCTAATGGATATGCATCCTACAAGGCCTGAGAGATTAGAGATGCAACAAACCTCTCAAGAGTTTAAAGTTTTCTTGTTTTGTTTACTTTATTTATTTATTTATTTTTGTAGAGATGGGGTCTTACTATATTGCCTAAGCTGGTCTTGAACTCCTGACCTCAAGCGATCCTCCCACCTCGACCTCCCAAAGTGCTGGGATTACAGGTGTGAACCACTGTGCCTGGCCAAGTTTCATTTTTATTGACTGAAAAAGCATCCACAAAGTACACAAAATTATTAATTTACCATATCCATTACTATATATGTTTTAAAAACATATCATTAGCTTTGATAACAATATTCCTGGGCATATTTACATTCCCAGAACCAGGCATTTAGTTTTGCCAAAGTCCCTAGCAGAAACTAAAGGAAAGGGGGGTCTGCAGAGATAATCTTCATGGAGTTATCCTGGCTAAAATGACAATCAGTTCATTCCTGTTACTCAGAATCCATGCCCTATAAATTTGCATTTGTTTGGAAGCAATAACCCTGCAAAGCAATATTTTTGGCACTATACAATCATGAAATCTGAAGGAAGGTTCATTTTGTGTATCTATGTCCGGTCTTATACACTGGCATTGAAATGCTTCTAGTTTCTTGGAAGTCAAGAAAGTTCCAAAGAAAAGGGCATCAGTCAACAGGGAATATTTGTGGTGCTTTTTACTTTATAATCAAAAGTGGTAATTGCTATTTATCCCAACTCACCTATTTCTGCTCAAATGTTATACCAAGGTTATCATCTCTCTGAGACAGCATCCACTATTTTCCTGAGCGGGCTTTTTCATTCCTGGGCTACAGTGGCTCATTCCACTGCCTCTTATTATGGGATAAATTAAAGCCTGTGAAACCTGCCTGTTAATAATTGGCTCTCTTTCATCCCTTTACTTGTTTCAGTTGGAAAATCTCCTTCAGACTTCCTATCTGGAGCTGCTATTTCATGCTTTTGAAACCTGTGCCAAAAGGAACCTAAGAGGAACTGATACCCCTACTTGTTTTCTTTAAGACAAGGTCCTTTTCATCCACTTTTTCAATATTCCAAGCCTTAAAGTACATTATTTTACATTGCTACTTTTTTCCTCTACAGTCCTGAAATGTGCTTCTCATGTTTAATTTCTCTGCCATTTCCTTATTCTTTTCAGGAGGGTTCAGCTGGATCCCTATGAATACAAACATTTCTAACTGAGTCACCTTCCCTCTTTAATATATGCAGATTGTTTAAATTTTAATTGTATATGTTTGTGGGATACACTGTGATGTATTGATACATTATACATTGTGGGATAATTTGTTTTTCCAGAATGGAGACTTTTTTCCCTTTAACTTTTTGTGTATTTTGTGCCCCATAAGTTTGTTTTCTCAAAATATTCTTCCACATTTTGTCCACATAGTAAAATGGTTCCAGATCTTTCAAATGCTTGTGGGTGGTGAACCTTTGTTCAAACCGATCTTGTTTTCATCATTTCTCTGGGCTAGGTAATGCCCTCATGCCGTCATCTATCCAAGTCGGAACACAATTTGCCATTGCCTGCCTTCTCCCCTTTTCACCTTGTGTGTACTTTAGAGTATTAGTTCTATAAGCATAGTAGGCAACTTGCTGAGGGTAAAACTAGAGGCCTAGCTTCAGTGGCTATACTCTCCTGAAATTACCTAAGCAGACCTTGATTCTTTTTCACTGATACCTCTGGACTTCTCCCTCAGACCTGCACAGAGAATTTTTGGTAATCACTTGGTAAAGCCGTCACAATGTTTGAGGGATGGTTCCTCATTTGGTTTTCTTATGGAATCCCTGTTGTAAAACCCCTTTTCAATGATGTTCTGAATTATTTGGGGAAAAGCCACTTCCATGTGTCTTCTTTGAGGACAAATAAGCCTTAGGTTTATGTGGGTCATAGGTAAAGATTTTGTCTTCTAAAAAATAAAACACATATTTTACTCTAAAAATTCTCTAAAAGAGCAATTGGTTATGGGGGCATTTTCCCCATATTTATATCATCTCTGGCCTTCAATATCACACCAGATTTTTCTCTTCAAATCTGTTGTCTTTATTTTAGGATCTCCACCTATTTGCAACTGGAATTTCCCTCTCTTAAATATATTTTCCATTGTTTCTATTGCTCACATTATTTCCCTCCTCTTGTTCTGATAGTAAGCATATTTCTCAAACTACTTGTACCCACAATTTGCATAATTTTTTCAGATTGTTTCTCTAATACCAAAATGAAATACTGTAAGGGCCCTTATTCTTTTCTATTTAGGTATTAATAAAATCTATTACCTTTGTATCAGTGATCATAGTTGAAATCTTGAAAACCTGAGGAATTCGAACTGCTATAATTAACAAATCCCCAGACACTTCACTGTGGTACGTATGCCTGTGTGTGTCTGTGTTTGGCAGGGACTGCCACCACATAAATACGACTGAGCATAGATGAAAACAGGATGTAATGGGCTCTGCCCTGAGGTCATTGCTTTGCTGATAATATTCTGACATGTGGACAGTGTTTGCTTGTTGTGTCAGCAGACACCAAGCTTCTGATAGGTACTGACAAGACTGCTGGGAAGCCCAACCCTAGCACCTCTCTGGTGGCCTGTCCCCTTTGGGAGGACATAGTGTGTTGTCCTGAAAAGGAGGCCACCCCTCACCCCATGGAAAACAAAACAAAGCAAAACAACATGGTTAACTGCAATCACAGGTCCAGGTCAAGAAGCAAATGGCTGACTCAGATAATTTCATCTAGGACACAGCAGTTGAAAGACCACTTCTCAATGCCAAATACTCACTTGACCTAACATCAATCTCTACAGATTATTTGGGTCAAAATACCCTGCCTTACTCTGAAATTCGAGATTGCAACCTCAGAGCTCAACTCCTGGCCGTACCCAAAGCCACCCACGTGACTACCATGGCCCTCTAGATGTTTAGAATTTGTCAATGTTCTAGTCAATGTATGCAATGGTGGGAGTCTCCAAAGTGCTCCTCCAAAAGAACACCCTTCTTCTTTATCACTATCCTGAACAAACTTAAAAATGACATAAATATAAAAGAAAATATCTCATTTTTTTCCTAAAAGACGCTAAGTCAAAGAAGTTTGTCTGAGAGTATGAATCAGGTTGTGAGGCCTCTCGCTTGCAGGCTTCTTGGGAGCACAGCAAGCAGCTCCTGGCAGAGCAGAAGGAGGCTGCAGTCCAAAATCCACACTCAAGTTCTCTCCTCTCTGTTAATGATCGGGTGAGTAAGACGGCAGGCAGAAGCCCTCTGTGTCTAGGGAGACGCTCCTGCTCCCGGAAGCCTGCTCTCCGTCTGACTCCACCTCAGATGTGAGGAGCAAATGAATTAAAAGTTACAGTAGATTTATTTAAAATGCTTTGACTTGCTGTAGCTTTCAGGTCTATCTTTGATTACCTTTTAATTCCATTAACAGATATGGCCTCTTTGAAATTTTGTCTTTTTAGCCTTATACAAGAAGGCAATCCTACCATTTGTAACAATTTGTGTGACCAGTAAGATACTAGGCTGAATGAAATAAGTCGGCCACAGAAGAACAAATACTGCATGATTCTGCTTATGTGAAGTATCTAAAATAGCCACACTCATGGAAGCAGAAAATAGCATCATTGTTGCCAAGGGATGGGGCAAAAGGAAATGGTGAGTTGCACAAAGGGTATAAAGTTTCAGTTATGCAAAATGAATGAGTTCTAAAGGTCGGCTGTGAAACATACTTCATGTAGTTAACAATAAGAGATTGTGCACTTAAAATTTTGTTAAGAGGGCAGGTCTCATGTTAAGTGATCTCACCATACACACAAACACACACACAGAGGGACACAAATAAACTTTTGGAGGTAATGGATATGTTTATTAAGTAGATCGTGGTTGGATTTTAGGGATACATGCACATGTCCAAACTCATCAAATTATATCATTAAACATGTGCATTTTTTTTTGGTATGTCAATTATACCTCAGCAATGCCACTAAGAGACAAAATGACAGAAAAAGATTCTGTCTTTTCTTGGAGCAAATCAGTAGTTTCTTAGACAATTATCTACACTGTACTATACTTAGACTTTCAGAGTCTTGACATTTCTTGTGGGGAGTAACCTCACAAGAATTTGTTTTTGGTCTACCAATTTTGTTTATATGTTGTTAATTTTACATTTTTAAAATTGATATCTGTGCTTGTCTCTATTAATTTCCCCATTTGACTTATTTATGTATTTTGTTATTCTATTTCAAACTTATTGAGCTAAATTCTCATTTGTATTTTATTATATTTTCTAAAAGTTTGCAATTAATGCAATCTATTTTCCTCTACGCATTGCTTCTATCACATAGGAATTTATAAAACAATGTACTCTCATTTTATAATTTATATTGAAAGAGTAAAAACTGGTCCAAAACTAAAAGATTGAAGATTAGCTTGGATTGGAAAAGAAAAATGAAGTCCCACCATTAACTAGCTTTGGAGACAGACACAGACAAGGCCAGAGGCAAAGTCCACAGGCAGCTACGTACCTCCCAAGATCACTCAGTGGCTATGAAATGGCGTAACAGCCTGGAGTGAATATACTTTTATGTCAATGATGCCCCCAGACACACTTTGTTCTTCCTATTTAGTGGAAGGAAGTCTCAACTGTCTGGACGGACGGAGAAGGGAAACAAAGAACAAAAGGGACTAAGATGGTGTATTTCCGGGTTCTTCATCACCAACTTTCCCGCGCCCGGGGGCAGACACAGGTCAACTGCGCAGGTGCAACCTGACGTCAGACCGAGGAAACCGAAACCTACCTGGCCGCGCCTACCACACGGCCCCCAACCCGCCCATGTCCGGCCTACTGCCCTCCCACTCCCAGGCCCAAGACATAAAGCCGCTCCGGGCAGACACGCGGCGCGAACTTCCTCGGCCCCTTCTCATATGCGGACCCAGGAACTTCGCCCGAGAACGCCGGAGCGACTTCCTCGGCCTCCACCGCCGGAGACCGGTGAACTTCGCCCTTTCTTCTTTCACATTGGCTAGCTAATAAAGTTTCTTTTTACTTTGCCTACTTGCCTTTTCTCTGGCGCCTGCTCTGGTGGTCGCACAAAACAAATCATCAACTAGTTGGAATTATATATTATTCTAATATAATAATTCTATGTAATTATTCTAATATAATAATTCTATATATAATCTAAAATATATTATATTATTGCTTTGTTTTCACCATATCAATGCAATTGTCTTCCAAGTATTTCCCCTTTAAGAAGCTTAAGTCCTAAATCAAAGTATTGAGTGAAAAAAAGCTCGTTTCAGAATGGAAGTTAGTGCTTGCCATTAAAAAGAAAATGGTGACACAATTATATTTGGATTATTTTATTATTTGCCTAGAATTCACTGTTTAAAACTTATTAGTGTATACTGTATTTTTTGTTAAAAAGAAACTTGTGATCCCTCATCTTGAAGTTCTGGAAAACAGCCCTGGACAGAATGACTATTTCTTTACAATTGCATCGAACCCACTTATGGAATATAGAGGTAGAATTGTAAGCGGAGAAGAGGATGACGTTTGAAAAGTCTAGAGAGATTTGAACTTTTCAGCTTAAAAATCAGCTGCAGCTTTAGAAAATTGCCAGAACAAATATTGCCAGAGGCTTCCTGTAGCCTCCAGAGCAAGCCAAAGGAGAATTCTCTCACAGAAGTTGTTATCTGAGTCACAATTCTGATCTGACTTCCTATATTGAACCCACAAAACATAAGGCTCTACCACACGCCCCCTCCCCCACCCTTTATTTTTATTCAGGGTTGCTATGGCAATCTTCCAAACTCTAATTTTAATCCTAATACATAGACTGTCATTATAAACATTATCAAATTTGAAGTTGTAAATCCTTCAGTCAGAATCACCAGCTGGATGCCCAAAATGAAAGTAGTTTGTAACAGATATTCAAATTTGTTGAAGAAATGAACAAGTCTACTGGTAACATAGTTAATATCTGGGCTAGCTACAGACCTGTACATGATCTATTCCCATCCACACGTCCTCCAAACCAGGGGTACCCAGTCTTTTGGCTTCCTTGGGCCATATTGGAAGAAGAATTGTCTTGGACCACACATAAAATTCACTACTACTAATGATAGCTGATGAACTAAAAAATATGGCAAAACATCTCATAATGTTTTAAGAAAGTTTATGAATTTGTGTTGGACTGTATTAATAGCCATCCTGGGCCGCACTTGGCCCATGGACCACAGGTTGGACAAGCTTGCTCTGAACTATAATCCTGCTTCATTTGGTTATACATGAATTACCATATAAAGAATTGTAAACTATATCTTATTTTCTTCTCTTTTGAGCTTCTTAATAAGCAGTATATTTTAAAACTACTTTGTTCCTCATACACATGTCTTTTTTACTCAATGGATGTTGTTTTACTGACTCATTTCTTACGATTTCTCTTTTCCTTTACCCTTCTTCCTCTCCACAACTTTTCTTCTACTTTGCTTCCTTTTCCCTTCTGGTCTTGGACCTCAGTAGCAGCTAGCCCTGCTTTATCCATAACACATCTAGACTATGCTCACAGACAATTTAACAGTAGTATGAATACTACTGTCTCAACTTGCTCAAACTCAGGCTGGCTAGCAGGAAAGCCCATAGGAAATGGGGAGAAAATTATGTTTCTAGTTGATGTAGATCTGCTGGACAGACATTCTCTCATCTCCAGTGTGACAGTCCCAGTATGCTGGTCAGCATTAGACCTTTGACTGGACAAGCACGTTCCCAGATACCTATACAAACGCATTCTGAAGTCAATATCCAATATGTTGTAATAGCTGGTAATAATGGTCTTAGAATAATTCTCTACCATCTTCCACAAACTGATGAACTTTTTCTTGTTTTCAGGATGTCTTCTGTTTTATTAATTTATTTTCACTACAACAAAGAACTTCAGCATTAGACATCTTTGCGCATAGCGTTTATTACCAGTTCCATTACTTCTTCATTTTCATACATAAAATAATGGGTCAAAGTGACTGTGTATTTTCAGTTTTGTCACATGCAGCCACATTGTTCTCTCCAAGTGTTAGAGTTAATCCCATTTCCTCTGGTAGGATATCAGAGGAAGGCAGGGGGAGGGGGCGTTATAATTAGAGGGAGATAAACCCAAATCATGTAAGAGACTTTGTAGGCCCACAAGAGGAATTCAGGTGGATTGTAAGTTCAATATAAAAGCATTGAAAGATTTTAAACAGAGGAGTGACATAATTTTAAAAATATTACAAAAGCACTCTGACGTAAATTGTAGGGGATGGTTTTGGGAAGGCAAAGGTAGCAGCAAGATAATATAAGTTTTGTCAGTTATTCGGATCATGAACATATTTTGAAATGAGTTCATAATGATTTAACCTGCATAATATACCATATGTTTGTTTTTAATAAATGGATTACAAAATAAATGTCTATAAAGCATAAAATGTTAAGTTACTCTAAACAAACAAAATGAAATGCATTTACCAGGGCTTTCCTAGAGGAATCTGTTCATTATAACTCAGTCTGAAATAAATCTTTCTCTGTGTTATGTTCTCATGTCAAGCATCCTGCTTTTATTTTACATCATGGCACTTCTCTGATTTTCCTTTGTCTTTATATTTTCCTTTGTTTTCTTTTGAATCATTTCTGGGTCCGTCCTCCTGTCAGACCCAACCTCCAAGGCTGTCTGTTCCCAGTGTATACACAGGATAGAGACCAGTGTGAGTGCAGGACGCACAATACACACGGCTAAGCATTTGTTAAATTAATAAATCAATATCAGTATCTAAGAGATTAAAGAGAAAAGCCTATTTGTCTTCATTTTCATAGCTCTTAGAGAAAGACATTGGTGGACACTTTTCAGATATAAATGAAAGAAATTACAGAATCCATTGACTTAGAAATACATTTTAGGCAAATGAATGCATCGTTCTTCTATCTAATAAGCCTGTATATTAGTCTTGGAAAATGGCTAATGCAAATCTATTTTAAGCTGACAACATGTTTATGGTATATAGTCATTCCTTTATTATTATTTGAATATAGTTTGTCTATCAAAAAATAATTTATTTTCTAAATGACTTTTGCCTCCAGTCAGCATTCTTCTAAACAGCTTGTCCAAATGGTTATAGGGAGATAGGAAATTATTATTGCCTTTGAGAAGTAAATAGAAATTAAAATATGTTGGACATATATATGATTGAGTATGAGGACAAGGGAAGAGTTTCAATGAATTCTGATATTGTTAAAATTGAAATAGAGAACTGGGGAGTAAAAACTTTGCCTAATAAGCCTATTGCTAAAATATCAGAAAAGTTAGAATATTCATGTCTGTTGGTTGCTTCCTGATGCTTTTAACGAGATACCACGAGATAAGCTGAGGCGAGACTTGGCCAGTTACCGAGAAAGATGAAAAGGAAATACTTTTGCTAAAAAAGGCTCTCTCTTTTCTAAGGATCCAATTAAAGTGACTGAGAATCCAGTAATTTGCGGCGTCACAAAATTGGAAAAACCAACTGTATGTTTAACCCACGGAACAGGAGATATGATTCTAAAAGCCATCCCAATTGTACCAATCTAATTAAGAGTGTCTCCTTCTTGCCCTAGCCTCTTATTTCATATGACCTCAAGATGCATACCATTAAATTGGGGGGAAGAGGATGGGCAAACACAAAACCCAGGAAATAAGAGAAGGGATTCATCAGGTTTAAGAACTACATATATGATTAACTTGATGTAGAGTTTGCTAAAATAAAATAGACGTTAGCCTGCAAAAACTTAAAGTTGTATTGACACAAAATTACAAACTTTTATAAATATTGATTGTTCAATTATTAACATTACCCTCTGCCCTATTTCTGCACCAGCACCCACGTGGCATCTCTGTCATGAACTTCAGATTAGACCACTGAGGATCATGGATAAGGAAGAGGCTCTCAGAGTCTAAGGAAGACAACAGACAAGTGAGTTATTCATACACACACAGCAAAAAAAGAGGAAGCTGGGGGGAATTCAACAAGGAGGCAGTGTTCGCTAACTGCCATAGATTGTGGACTCTTTTGCTTTCTTTCTTTTTCTAGAAAGATGTGTGCTTGTTCCTATCCTATCACCGTGTAACCAATGCCATGTTCAGTTCTGACACACTGGTATAAAACTTTTAGAGTTCTTGCTTCCTACTGATGAGAACTAAATACAATCAACAAATAGGAAAAATTCCAACTACCTATAGACTCTGAAAAGTAAGTAAAACAGATTGTGATGAGGAGTCAGAATTTGGAGAACCGATTGCATGGATGTTAAATTTCTTGTTAGGCGTTTTTGTTTTTGTTTTTGTTTTTGTTTTTGTTTTTACCCAACAGTTTTCTCCAGAGGTGGGTCCCATTAGCATAGTGGCAGGCTGGCAGTGATGTCTAGAACTTCAGGAGAAGTCTCATGTCTGGTCAGAGAAACCAGCAAAGAAAGACCTTGCATTCCATAGAGTACAGGAGAATCCAGAGCACTGAGAAACAAAGAAGGGCAACTCTAATTTTGAATATGAACATGCTCCAGTCTCAGTCTCACCCTTAAGCTACACATATATAAGACAGACACAAATCAACACAACAAAGACTTTGAGAAGTGATGATTATTTGAACCTCAGGGCAAGTACTAAATTAACACATGAATTATGCATGTACAGAACAACCCAAGCCAAAATAGCAAAAGTTAGTAGAAGTGAGATTTAAACCACTCACAAGGTCTCACATTTTTGTTTTTGAACGTACTTAACAGCAAACATTTTGAGAACTGACCAGAGATTTGAACTACCACCCACAAAATGCAAGACAGAAATTATGGTCTAAATCTGACCAGGCTGGCTTCTGGCTAAAACTGAAATATCAACATTTCCAGAGGATTCTAACAGAATGCATCATCTTAACATAATATTCAAATGTGTGGGATACAACTCAAAATTACAGAATGTACCAAAAACCAGAAAAACATGACCAAATCCCAAGGGAAAAGACAGTCAGCAGATTTCAAATGTGAATAATAAAGATGTTGAAATTGTAACAGCAAGATTAAAGAGCTTATCAAACTATGCCACATTTGGCTGGGCATGGTGGCTCAACACTGTAATCCCAGCACTTTGGGAGGCTGAGGTGGGCAAATTGTGTGAGCCCAGAAGTTCGAGACCAGCCTGGGCAACATGGCAAAACTCCATGTCTACAAACAATAAAAAATTTTAAAAAAATAGCCAAGCATGGTGGCATGTGCCTGTAGTCCCAGTTACCTGGGAGGCTGAGGCAGGAAGATTTCTTGAGCCCAGGCAGTGGAGGTTTCAGTGAACTGTGATTGCACCACTGAACTACAGCCTGGGTGACAGAGTGAGACTCCCCAAAACTGTCACATTTAAAATTAAAAATAAAATAAGACTTTTCAGCAGAAAAATTGAAACTACAACAAAATAATTTAAAAACTAAAAAATACAATATCTAAAGTGTTTAAATCTCTAGTAGCTCTCAATAGCACAACAGGAGTAGCAGAGAAAATAATCAATGAACTTGAAGATAGTACGATAGAAATCATGCAAACTGCATAACACAGGAAATGAAGAGACTCAGGGACCTGTTGGACAATATCAAAAGATATAAATGTGTCATCGTTAACAAAGAAGGAAAACAGAAAGAAATTGGGGCAAAAATCTTATATAAAGAAATAATAACCAAAGTTTAACAAATGTAGTGAAACATACACGTTTACTGATCCAAGTTGCTCAGTGAATCTCAAAAAAAAAAAAAAAAAAAGAATTAAAACCCTGCATACGTTATACTCACATTTCCCAAAACTAAAAATAAAAAGGGAAAAGTCTTAAAAGCAGTCACAGAAAAATGGCACTTTCTAAACTGGGTGACTGCAGTAAGAATGATCACAAATGTTTCATGCAAAGCATGGAGGCCAGGAGACAGTAGCTTTCAGGGAAGCGGGGGAAAAACACTTTTAACCCAGATTTCTGTATCTAATGAAAATATACTTCAGGAATTAAGGCAAAATAAAGACATTTTTAGATGAAGGTAAACAAAAAGAATTTGAAATCAACTGACCCACTCACAAGAAATTCTAAAGATCTGCAGACTGAAAGGAAGCTATACCAGAGGTCTAAGGATATCTTCAGTAATGGAGGAAAAAGAACAGCATTGATAAATATCTGCTCAAGTAAGGAAGCCTACTTTTTTCTCGTAAGTCCTTAAAAATACATGAGCTTTGATAACAAAACTTATAGCATTGTCTGTGGGGGCTTCCCATGCGTGTAGATGTGATATTTATAAAAGCTATATGTAGAGGTCAGTGGGAGTGGCCATAAGAGACTATATGGTTACAATTTATTACATTTTAATAAACTGATAATTATTAATTCTAAATTTAACTGTGAAAGGTTACGATGCATGTTGTAATCCCTAAAGCAACTGGACAAATATAATATGAAGAGTTCTCAACAAAAGAAACAACAAATAAATTAGGATGAAACACTAAAAAAATTCAAATAATGTAAAGGAAGGCAGGAAAGGCAGAATAAGTTTTGTAAAACAGGAAGTGGTTAATAAAACGGTAAAACTAAATCCAACCATGTTAGTACTTACAGAAATGTTAATGATACAATGAATAAAAAGAGCCTGATATATGCTGCCTACAAAACAAATTGAATAAAACGAGACAGACAGATTGAAAGCAAATATCTGGAAAAAAAAGTGTCTTGTGCAAACCATAAGTGTAAGAAGGCCAGAGTGGTTGGAGGAGCTATATTCATATCACATAAAATGGACTTCAAGATAAAGTGTGTTATCTGAGATAAAGAATTTCATAATGATAGAACGGACAAGTTACTAAATTATTATAACTATTTATAAGTATATGTGCATCTACTAATAGAACTGCAGAATAGATTAAGCAAAAATTGACAGAATTTTGAAAGGAAGATAATAGAAAGTTTTAACTCCCCTCTATCTAGTTGATAGAACAATTAGATTAAGAAAATCAGAAAGGACAAACAAGAACTGACCACAACTATTCAGTACCTTAACCTTAAAACAAATGTATAAAAATGTATAAAAGATTTATACCTAAGTTAGTAGGTGAGCTCGTGATTTGACACAAGCATTTTCATAAATAAGTAAATAAACAAAGGCGGGGCTGATAAGGAGTGAGCTTAGAAGAGATTGTGAAGAAAGAAAGTAAAAGCAGAATGTGGAGCTCAGTTTCAAGAACAGAGAAACAAAACGGCAGCTTGAGGGGGCTATGAGTTCAAGAAAAGGTGTTTGAAAGATGAAGTCTATTACTGTCAGTTTTCGTGTTGATCAAAATTATATAACATAAAGGGAAAAAAGTAACAATGCTAGGAGAGAGTTCCATTGTCAGGAAATACTTTCCTAAGTGAAAGAGGATGAGACCTATTGCCCAAAAGAATAGTTTGATCTCGGATGAGAAGAAGGGCAGCTCCTTCTCAGTTAAAGGAAGGAGGGGAGAGCCAATGAGCTAGATTTCAGCAAGGTCTGTGCTGTAGAGGGAGCTTTTGCCAGTTATCTTCTGAATGCTTCTCTTTTCACAGTACTATAGGAAATGAGTTTATGGGATGAATATGAAGATGAGAGAGAATGTGCGGAATTTTGAGAAGAAAGAACACAATAAATTGTCTCTGGTGAGTGCTAGTTTGAGTAGGATAATACAGTAGGATTCCTGGGACAGCACTTAAAACTCAATTACTAGTTACAAATTTAGAGTCAGTCCAGATTCCTATTGCTGCCATAACAAATGAGCACAATTATAGTGATTTAATGTAACATAAATTTATTATTTTCCAATTCTATAGGTCAGAAAACTAAAGTCTGATCAAATTCTAGGTGTCAGCAGGACTGTGCTTCATTCTATAAGCTCTAGGGGAGTATCTGTTTCCTAATTAGTGAAATTGTTGGCAGAATTCAGTTAGCTGCAGCTGTAGGACTGAGTTCCTTGTTTTCTTGCTGGCTGCAATTTGACAACCAGTCCCAACCAGTCCCAGTTTCTACAAGTCGAGCATCTTCAGCTTGTACCTCTTTCCTCCATCTTCAAAACAAGCAAATGGTCAAGTCCAATTTACATCTTTGCATCTCCCTAACCACAACTAGGAGGGTTCTCTGCTTTTATAAACTCACATGACTAGATTGGGCCCACCCAGATTCGTCAGAAAAATCTCTCCACCTCAAGGTCCCTAACTTTAATTACACCTACAAATTACCTTTGCCATGTCTCACATTCACAGATTCCTACAACTAGAATTGAACATCTTTGAGGGCCAGTTAATTAGTCTGCCACATCTAGTCAGGATAACTGTGTGTTTTTGCAAGCTGCATTCATCTGCATTGGTAGAGTCTGCAAAGGTAGAAGTGTATAAAATGATTTACATTCAGATTACGGCTGGGTAGGTGTGTGGCAAGCAGAGTGAGTCCTGGCAGAAAAAAGATATGTTCAGAATTTTCTGGAAACCTGTATTATTGAAGGGGCTGTTTTAAAATATGTAGGTACAAAGAAAAAAACCTCAAAGTATAATGCTGTAACTGGTGGCAGTAGAATAATTCTACCTCTAACCTTGGAAAATGAAGAAGAAAAGATTAGCAGAATCTATGTTCCAGTAGAGTTGGAGCGCTTGAGAGAAACAGGGACCTTTGCCCAAGGGGTATAAACAGTTGAGCATGACATCCCAGGAAGTGAATTGGGAGATAAATATCTGACTTCACTCTATTCTCTTCTTATGTTCTGCTGGGATTACCATTGGCTAAGCCCACCCATAAGCTAGCGAGTAGTAGAGGTTAACCTCCCTGTAGAGATTGACCTCCCTGGCAAAAGAAGGACAGGAAAGAGTAGAGAATGGGTCAGCGTGGACTGAAGGTGGGTGCCCAAAGGGGAGATGCGAATATGAGTGGGATTAGGAGGGTGGGGCAAGGGACACTGACAGGGTGATAGATATAAAACGTGGGTCCTAGTAGGGCTAAGAGATTATTGGAATAAACTGGAAAGAGAGACAGTGGCAGTTAGATAATAGGATGCTTGAAGTGACCCTGTGTTTAACATAATCATATTTGTATTACACAATCAGAGTGCCATTTGCCTTTAACAATGGAAAGTAATGTTCCATTCAAAATATATTCTGCATGTTTTTACATGCTAATATAATGTTTCAAAATTAATTCAGATTTTCTGTATATTTATACTCATCAACTATGAGAGAATTATTATTGAATGAACTTTTAAATGTTCAAGTATTACATCAAATCCCACCCAAAATACTTAAAAGCATTATGATTATAAATTTCAAAACATGACAAGTACAGCACTTTCAAACTGTACCTCTTCGGTTGCTCTATTTCTGTGTTCAGTTCAAATTCCAAGACTCCTGTATCAGCTCATCTCTCCCTCCAGAATGCCTCAGGTCTTGTCTTCCCTAGATTCCATTTCTTATTTCTAATACTTCGACCTTTTGTAGCTCTACAGGTGTATCTAGCAATGTGGTGCTATAATACCCTTCCCTCTCTTGCCATTAATTATGTTTATAATAAATTTATAATTATGCTTTATTTGCCTGTACTTCTCTTTTATAATATCTTTATAGTATCTTTATAATATCTCCTTTATAATACCTTTATAACATCTCCAGATTTTCTTCAGCTTAATTTTCTCCTTTAGTCTTTGAAAGCACTCAAAATAGCTTATTCTAAAAACATAAATTCTTTGGTGGATAGTATACATCTCAAAGGCTCAAGATGATGTGGAATGCAAAGTTAGTTCAGTTTTCCCCTTCAATCTTGGTCTCAGGACTTTGACACATATGCCCACCCTTTGAAAATAAATGGTTTTATATGTGTTTATAGTAAACATAAATGAACACAATTAGGAAATAATGCTTGCCATTCAATATGTCAACCCCATAATTTAAAGGCTATTTATGAGGAATTTCCTATACCTACATATTTTCCCATGGTGAATACCTTGGTTTTGGTCCACTGCCTCTAGGGAAGAGGTGGGGCATTTTCTCTGGTGGATCCTTGATGTGAGAAGCTTTAGATAAATTTGGGATGGCTTCAGGGACAGTTGGAAATATGATTAGAAAAGGACACATAATTTGAATACTGTTGCGAGTATGAACACCTACTTCATCATTTTGCTGAAAGATCTGACCTTTTTTTCATGACCTTTCCTGAATCCTCAGCTCAATAACTGTGTCATCCCACCACTCCATCCCCTCATACTCATTTCTATAGTCATTCTCTCTCTCCTTTTTTTTTTTTCAGAGATGGAGTCTCACTCTGTCAGCAGCCTGGAGTGCAGTGGCACCATCTCGGCTCACTGCAACGTCTGCCTCCTGGGTTCAAGCAATTCTCCTGCCTCAGCCTCCTGAGTAGCTGGGACTACAGGTGCATGCCACCATGCCCAGCTAATTTCTGTATATTAGTAGAGATGGGATTTCACAGGGTGGCCCAGGCTGGTCTCGAACTCCTGAGCTCAGGCACACCGCCCGCCTCAGCCTCCCAAAGTGGTATTCTTTATCTCAACAGGGCTCTTCCGTTTATTATGGAGCCAGAGTTGCGTAAGAAAGTATACTGTGGAAACTTTCTTTAAATCAAGGTGGCATTTAGAATTTATTTTTATATTGACTCTAGCCAAAAGACATATTCTGATTTTCATCATAATACCGAAAGCTGGAATGCCTTACTCCTTTTTATCATGTTTTCCTTTGGAAGAACAAGGCTAAATGCATTCACAATTTACTGCTCTCTTAAAGAAAGCAGTAATGAGCTTTCAGAAACAACCTTCAGAGCACACTTAAATATTTAGCAACATTAAAGCACTCTGGTTTTTTCCACTATAATTTAATGTCCCTACTGTAAGAATTATCCATATACAAATGTTTAAATGTTGAGTACCTCTACATTAGTAATTGAATAAAGTTCAATTCAATACATGTCTATGGAATCCTTATTATGTGACAGAGTATTCGAGGTGCCAATTAAAAGGCATATAGTTCATTTAAAAATACTAAAATTCAAGAAAGAACATGAAAAATATAATAAGAAAATCTGTATACTTCCCTTCACCATCACCACTATCACTGTTAGTCTTACTGTCCTAGTCCATTATGGTTCTACTTCCACACCTTGGATCCTCCAATTGTCAGATCTGACAACTTGGAAATAACATTTTTCCAATCTCTGCTCTGATCACACAATGTTGACAACATTAGTGAGTATCTGTGTCACAATTGATGTCACTCCCGCTTCTCTGAAGTTTTCCCAAATATACATGCATTAATGCATGTCTTTCTTTTTGGTTTCTAACAGTAATGTTACACTCATGTTGCTTTTACGATTGAAAATTAAACTTGCTTGAAACAGTTAAGTGTTACCAGGAGGTTGTATCCAGTGAGAATTATGAAGAGGGCAATGGACTTCATAATTTCTCAGAGGAGAAAAAAGGGTGTAAGTAAGCACTGCAATGTAATTAACAATATCCGCACTGCTGAAGATGGTACACAGAAGTATCCTTTACATGTGAGACAGGAGTCTAGTGGATTCAATTATCTTCATGGTTCATCACAGGAACCATAACAAAAGAAAAGGAAAGATAGACCTGTCCTTACATCTGTCCTCTGAAGAGCTCTGGACTATATAGAGCATGTGGTAGGAACCCCAGTGCCCCTCGCTTTCCCCACAATGTGCTCAGAAAGTCAGTATGGGGGCTGGGCACGGTGACTCACGCCTGTAATCCCAGCACTTTGGGAAGCTGAGGTGGGCATATCATGAGGTCAGGAGATCAAGCCCATCCTGGCCAACACGGTGAAACCCCGTCTCTACTAAAATACAAACAATTAGCTGGGCGTGGTGATACACGCCTTTAGTCCCAGGTACTTGGGAGGCTAAGGCAGGGAAATTGCTTGAATGCAGGAGGCAGAGGTTGCAGTGAGCCAAGATCGCCCCACTGCACTCCAGCCTGGTGACAGAGCAAGACTCGATCTCAAAAAAAAAAAAAAAGTCAGGATGGCATAAGGGAAATCATAGAGTATGTAGCAGGATTGACAAGTGGAGACCTTGGCCTAGTTCCTTCACCCAAATTTGGCTTTGTGAATTAGTTTGTAATAATAATAGTTTTCTTGTGAGATTGTAAGGGTAACTGAATAAAAAGGCATATGTGAAGTATCTGGAAAAGGTGAGAACTCAGGATATGATAGTTTCGTTTCCTTCTCTTTCTCATTTCCTGAGGGAAGTAACGTTCAGTCCATTTCTTGCTCTGTTGAATGGATGGAGTTGTCATTGGCAGGAAAACTAAGGAATGGAAGAAGAGGTAGAAAAACCCTGAGACTGGAAGGGGTAGCTTGAGCTCCTGGCAAAGGCTGCTGGTTAGAGACCTGGGCCTGCTGCGGAAGGTCCTTGCTGAGACACTGAGGAGTGGGTAGTGTGACATCCACATACTATGCTTTAGCAATGTGTGATATCACCTGAGAATTAGCAGTGTGATTGTCACCCTGGGCCTGTGGCAAAGACAGTCTTAGTGTCGGTGGCGAGACACTCATATTAATAAAAACATAAACTGAGTGTCAATGCAGGGAGCCAGAGTTGAAACACAGAGGCGGAGTCCTTACACCAGTGATGAACATTATTTGTGGTACGCTTTCTCCAAAAGACCAGATGCGATGGCACAGTGGTTCTCCAAACCGCTGCAATTGACAAACAGGGTTTCAATCTTTAACCTATTTAATGAGGCTTACAAGAGGATCCAAGGCTATTAGAAGTCATTTAAAAGCCATTTTTGTGACACTTAGCCTTTATTCAGCTTAAAATTTAACTGGGAAAGGATTATAAATTACCTTTTTTGTTTCCAAGTGGATATTTATCAGTTTTTCCTGATCACCATTCATGCCTCGTTTCCTGATCACCATTCAAGCCAGTTCTCAGTGCTGGAATTAACTGTCTCCCATCATATGCAAATCAAAGTGCTTCTCTTCCTTTATAGATGCTGAAGGAGTCGGATCTTAAAACTGGGCAAAACAGGCTGTAGCACAATAGCAACCTCAATGTCTAGCAAAATATCGACTCTCGAAATCATGTTGCTAAAACCGAAGGAAAGGTGAATACCTTTCCTCTGACGAGCAGAGGCTTATGAGTGCTAAAACAGTGCTGTTCTTCATACTCCCCGCACACCTCGGTTTCTAACCAACACCAGGAACCCCAGCATTCCATGAGCTCCCCAGATCTTTCCAGTAGATTATATTAGCAAGAAAGAGTTCATGATGTTTGCCTTTAGCGCTCCTCATGTGATGCATCCTCCAGCACGGATGGTGGGGAGAACCCTTCCTGCAAGCAGACAGGTTGAGGAAGAGCACTTGTACACATGACCGGGAAAACCAGTGACTAAACAATCTCTGCTTCATGATGCAACCACTTCCACGTCTGGATTTAACTAATTAAAAAAAAAAAAATCTCTTCCCAATATTATACTGAATCTTCTTCCCTGCCACTTCTTAATCAGTAACAGGTTATAATACTGAAAGTAATAGGTCATTTGTGACTTAGGAAAAACAGAGTTCATTGAACTCCTGGGTCAGAAATCAAATTGCAAAGGGCTGGAGTGAAAGAGGTGTGGGTTTGGGAGGAAGTGAAGGTCGCTGATGAAGTAGGAGAGAGACATGACGTGCTAATGATGGTGGCAACCAATCACAGGATATATCTTCCAACACAGTGAAAGCTAGGGCATTTTGAGGTGAATTCGATGGAGTTGATAGGAATCGGCTGAAGAACAGCAGGGGGATGAAGAGGATGAAGAGGTTACAGAGAGAAAAGAAAGCTCTTATGAGAAGTTTTGCTCATGAGGGTACATGAGGGATAACACAAATGAAGATACAAGACCATCAAAGAGATTTGAGAAACCTATGTGAAATGTCTTTGATTCTTGTGAGGTTATTCATAAATGTATGGGTCTGTAAGCATCTTAAAGCCATTGAAAATAACCTCCTGACAAATGTATGCATTTCTTCCTCAACATTCAGCAGAAAGAGTCAGAAAGTCTGTTCCTGAAACTTTTAGAGGTAGAGAAATACCGTGTTATGAGATATTATAAGCTGTTTCTGAGTAGCTCAAACTGTACACTGTAGTAAATTGGGAAAAAATCCTCCCATTATACTTCTATTGATCTATCTCAATTTAATCCTCTAAGACCACAAAAATTATAAATCATTCTACTATGAAGACACATGCACACGTATGTTTATTGCAGCACTATCCCCAATAGCAAAGACTTGAACCAACCCAAATGCCCGTCAATGATAGACTGGATAAAGCAAATGTTGCACATACACACCATGGAATACTCTGCAGCCATAAAAAAGGATGAGTCCATGTCCTTTGCAGGGACATGGATGAAGCTGGAAACCATCATTCTCAGCAAACTAACTCATCTGTTTTTCAAATATTCACTCCAAATACTTACTTACTTGAAGATAATTATAATTCTTACTTTGGTAAAGAAACTCATCCAAACATATCTTTTAAAATATAGCCTGCCACATCACAATCTGTTAACAGAGACACATCATCTGTTCATGTCATCTATTGTTTTCCATTGGACTGGAATAGCTTTGGAGTCTCCGTCTCCCTCCCTCCTACTCCCCTTTCTCTCTCCCCCTGTCTGTCTGTGTCTGTATCTCTTTCTGACTCCTCATCTGTCTCTTCATTTCTCTCTTCTTCTTCTAGTGTATTCTGCCACGCCTATATTATTAAGTATGTGAATGTGTGTATAGTTAGATGCTTTTCTTCACCAGGGAATCAGTAACTATCACATTTTTGGTCAGGCATGTTCCTTTTGAATAATGTACATATCTACATGCCAATATTTTAGATCTCAGGATTTAGTAATGTCTATGATTGTGTTTTTATACTTCGATTTGAATCTCAAGTTCACATTATCTCTGACCTAAATGTTGTACTATCCAAAGTCGTGAACATGATACTTAATACACTTGACATTAGTCTATCCCAGAAACTGCTGAAACTTCCTTCTATTGATTTTATCCCTTAACAGACAAGATGTCCTAGATTCTACCAATATTACAGATATATCAGATCTGTTTTTCTCTCCCTCCTTTTAAACTTACATTTCTTGTCATGAAATCAATAAAACTCAAGGAAAATAGATATATTTATTAAAATCTTCATAACAGTCATCTGGTCTCAGAGTAGAATCCATGTATTTTACATTAAACTATATACCAGAAAGCCAAATCCTGCTATTCACATTATACTTCAAACTTTGTCAAATCCCAGCTTCACATGAAAATAATAAATTAAAGTTTAATATTTAACCTGAGAACATTTTGACTGTTATCAGGATTTCATAGACATATTTGATACTTATTTTTTATTGCTTATTCTCCTTTCTATAAAATATTATCACATTGATTTTTCTCTATAAATTTTGTTAAGGACTTATATTCAAGTCACTATGGTAAATTGTATGTGAAAAGGCAAATAGAAGACTGTGATTATTCTAATAGGGGGCCCAGTACACTGCATTGGATGTGTAAGTCAGTGATTATATTAGAAATACATCTATGCAATCATAACAATTATTTAATTATACAAAATAAAAAATTGCTGATTTTTGTCTGAAGACATAGAGATGTCAAAAACTGTCTCAAGAATATATGTCATTTTAGTTGAGATCCCAAGAGATGATAGTTAGATTTTTTTGTAATATTATATAGATTTGCCATCTGCAAAGAACGAATATCTTTGGATTGTATCATGTTAATACACAGCCACTTTCCATATCTTCAATAATGATTCTTCAGCCATCACAAAATAAAGTATTTCATGAACCTATAGGAATAAGCAAAATGCTCTTTCCCTAATTATGTGCCTTATATCTGATATATTATGGCATAAATGAAGAATATTCCTAAATGATCAGATACTTTAACATTTTCCAATTATTCTGTTTTCCTTGCCTTGCCTAAATTACATGTTAAACACCTGATATTTCCCTGGGTTCTGATAAAAATCTGTTCCAACTAATATTTAAATTTAGAAAACATTAGCAAGATAACCTCTGACACATTTTCTGGCTCTCTTTTAGTTATTTGAATTGCTGTGGTATTAAGGAGGATTGAAGAGGGAAGACACTGTCAAAGCACTGGGGTTTGTGAAAACTTGGTGAGAAATTTCTTCCTTGAGTCACGGCAGACCCAGGGTCTTCTCTGGACACCATGGAGTTGTCTAAAAATCTTCTATGATGCGTTAAGCCAGCTAGCCTGTCAGTGAGCCTTAGTGTATTTTGGGGTATCCTCAGAGGAAAACAAAGATCTTACCATTGTCTTTTTAAAGCTCAAGCATAAACTTCCCATAGCTCTTCTCTTTCTTGAAAATCAATATTCCTTTCATTTGAAAGACATGTTGCAAATACCCCCAAAAAAGAGTTTTTGCATACTTATATCCAATCCCTATTTTCGTTTCTTTACACAGCTACCTGTGTTCCGGACTCCATACTGGATGCGTTAATATGTTTCTGCGCATGAACAAGAAGATATCAGTGATATGTATCTGAGTCTGTTGTTAGAGAGTTAAGTGCAGAGTTCGGCAAAGTGAACGTTCTTTTTCTTTATATTCTAAAGATTTTTAAAATCGTTTGTAATAATTGAGGTTATAGATAATGCACTTTATATTTATAATGTGCTTTAGGATTATACTGATTTCATTCAACTGTCATTTGATCCTCATACCAATTATATGGAACATTTTATTTGTATTGAATACCCACTTCAATTTTACCAAAGAAACCTAAGACTAAAAAAGATAAATGACTTTCCAAACTTTCCCAGTTTACAGAGCTTGTAGGTTCCAGAAACAAAATTCTAAATGAGAGCATGTGATTTCAAATCCTAGAGCCTTTATTCCGTTTCAAGCTGATTCCTAATTGTATACATGGTCATTTTAAGCATAATGGAGCTCCATAATGAGCTATGATATTAAAAGCTGTATTCCACTAGCATTGGTAAATCTTGTGTATAAAATATTAAAAGACTCAAAAGTAAAATATCCATGAATAAACTAGAGCAACAATTTTGACTGTAATTAATGAGTTATACAGTTGTGTGTGTGTGTGTGTGTGCACATACAGATATGTATACATATTTGGACTAATCATCCGATTAAAATAACTAAGCTACTTATATAAAAGTTTACTTATTATATGATTTGGAAAATAATGAGAGTAGCTGTGATACATATGTAGGACACCTTTTGCCTGCAATTTAAGATATAATGTTTCACGATATTTGGAGAGGATAAATGTGTACAAAAAAATTCTTTAAGACAGAAGACGACACCTATTATTTGTTCTATATAATCTAGGATATGGGCACTGTGCAGGGACATCATATCACCTAATGCCAAGAGACATCTCTGAATTATTGATATTCACCTTCATTAGTTGGGAAAAGCTGAGGCTCTTGGAAGTTATATTTTGTCATGTTCTGATGTTCATGCTATTTCTACAACAAAGAAGTTTCAGAGATGAACTGTGAGCAGCAGAGATTAATGATGTTTCTGAAAACCAAAGAAGAAGCTGAGCGTCATAGGTATGAGTTAGCACCAAATATATATATATATATGTACACACATACACACACACATATATATATATAGAGAGAGAGAGAGAAGCTATTAGAGACAGAGAGACAGAACAGGAGCATTAAAAAGTTTATCATGGACAAGACAGATCTGCAAATACAGGGTCTACAAAGTCCTAATGTGAAGTCAGCCCTCAGGCATTGTGGGACTCCAAGATAGGAGTTCCCCCATCTATCATTCTCTGTCCATGTTTTCTGTTCTAAGAGATCCTGTGCATCTGCTTTCTAACTGAAAAAGAACTTTCCCTTCTTTTGGTTCTCATATCTGCTATATCTCAAAATATCATCTCACATGGACAAATCACTGGATTAAAATAAAAACTACTAGAGGGTTGAACACGAACTATCGGTTTTATGAAATTACATATCTCTAGCTAAAAAGAAAGACATTTTTGGACTTCCATTTGATGAACTCATTCTATTTCTCTTGAATGACACGTCTTATAAGTATGTCAATCAATATTACATATCAATGAGGATGCCAATTAACATAGATTTTTAATTCCAAATTATTTTTTATAATTAAACATTACTTTTTAATACCTTGAACCTATTTGCTTGTTTTCATGAGAACTAGAAACAAGAGGTACAAATATTTTCTTCCATGATAAGTAAAAAATTATTATATTTAAATAATAATAATACATCAACATAAATTTGAATAAAATGTCAAATATATCTTTGACAGAAAAAAATATGTTGGAAATAACCAATTTACCCCAAGTTATATTTTAAACTTTATTTAGATGGAGAGGGCAAGTAAAAGTTTGCTAAACACTATCTTAAGAGTGTTTAGTTTGCTAAACACTCTTAAGAAGGAGAAAAATCAAAGATAGTGTTTCAGTTTATCTCTTTCAATTATTAAAATACATACCAACATGCTTTTGAAATATTTGAAACAATAAGTTATTTTATATATATATACATACACACACATATATTTATATCATTGGAAGATACATATATCTTTATATATTGTGTATATTTATATATCATATATTTGTATACATTATATATATCTTTATATATATTTGTATATATTATGTATATATTTATATATAATATATTTGTATATATTATGTATATCTTTATATGTATAATATTCCTCAATATTTTGGAAGATACTGTATTTTCTAAAATACTAATGAAGATAAAAGGAACACCTGCCTAACCATCTAACAAAGCATTAAAAATAACCATGAAAATAATATGAAAGAAAACAGAAAATATTGATGTAGAAAATAGGAGTAAAAATAATTATATTAGTCATAAAAACAAAGGATTCTAGGACTAGATTAATAATAAAAACCCAACAATTTTTAAAAAAATTTTAACAAGTGCACCAAAAAGAACGTGATCCACATACATAAAAACAAACAGAATAGATTAATGTCTACCTCTTTATAAGTACGAATGGGAAAAAGTCTTAAAAAATATCAAGCAAAGGAGAACTCAAGGCAAAACATGTTAACACAGTAACTTTGTTAACAGGTGTATATTTTAAAGGATATAAAACAAACCTAATTTTATGCACTGAATATCATTGCATCAAAATGTATATGGCAAAACAAAATTTTAAAAAAGCATAAAAGTATATCTGGCATTTGTTGAGTAAATATTATATGTGATAGTCTTGGAAATATATAGTACTCAGACAACTGTGAAATATTAATACTACTTACATTAAATACAAATATGTGAGGCTCAACAAAGTTATACAATCTCAAACGCCAATGTTTGTGTCCTCTTCCTCATGAAAAATCTTAGAGAGAAATTTGTGTGGCAATACACACAAAAAAATTGTCAGAAACAATAGTTGAAGTTAATACACTCAACTTTTTTTGTCAGGATAGACAATATATGATGATATAAAGACAATATATGATGAATAATGTAATTAAGATCAATTTGCAACATGTGCACTTATTGAGAATTTGTTTTCTCAAAATAAACCCATGGAAATATTTTGAAACATTAATTATATTCTCCTAAGAGAAAATATCAATCAGTATTCATTTTATAGGATTATAATGATATAGGTTAGCTTAATTTAATAGAATTCATTCTCTGACAAAAATGCAATAAAAATTGAAATTAACAGCAAAGTGTCATCTAAGACTGAAGTTTTCAGGTTTACTAAATAGCTCTCAAATCAAAAAAGAAATCAAAATCTTAACATCTGTTTATCAATTACTGTAATCATAATGAGAACAACGCAATATAGCGAATATGCACTTAACTGATCTTAGAAGAAAGTGTGCATAGCTTTAAATAGTTTCACCATGTAAAAACAAACAAACATGCCAAGTAAGGTAGCTCATGCCTGTAATTCCCACAATTTGGGAAGCTGAGGTGGGTGGATTGCTTGAGCCCAGGAGTTTGAGACCAGACTGGGCTAAATGGCAAAACCCCTTTGCTACAAATAATACAAAAATTAGCTGAGTGTGGTGATGAGAGTCTATCGTCCCAGATACTGGGAAGGCTGAGGTGAGAGAATCACTTGAGCCTGGGAAGTGGAGGCTGCAGTGAGCCATGCTCACACTACTGCACAGCAGCCTGATGACAGTGAGACCCTGTTTCAAAACATAAACTAAAAAATAAACATAGGTAGTTAAATAAATAAATGTTATTTAACCATCTAATTTAAAAGACAAAATAGTAAAAATAATAAATTTAAAGAAATTTAGGAAAGAAAAATAGAAAAAAATACTCCTTTTTGAAACGGTGAACTATTGTGTCATCTCCATCCTTTTTCTTCTAAAATGAGAATAAAGAAAACTATTTTGGAGGTAGGCATTCACAATAGTGAAGAGAGCTGGTGGGGAGCCATCAAGAGGTGTTATCTGAGCACCTCTAGAATAAAGAAAGTGGATGGAAAAGAGCTGATGAGTGAAGGAATGCAGATAAAGTTGCGGTAAAAAAAAAAAAATTAAATAAATAAGGAAGTTGTTGCATTGGAGAAGAAAGTCAGTTGGCTTGGCACCATTCCTAAGAAGCTCGAGTTAGAGGCTAGAACAGAATCTATAGTAGAAAAAGGAAATAGAATAGAAAATAATTGAAAGATTACATAGGGCAGTCATCGCCTCACCCACCTACTAACCTATTCCACTGAAATCTGGCAATCTGGCATTATGCCCAGGGGCAAAAATTCAGAGGGCTCATCTCTAAAAAAATTGAACTAAATGGGAGGAACAAAGCCAACCACTGTGAGTGCTCTTGACTGAGTAAAGCTCTCCTCATTTCTCACTGGGAATGGTGCCAACATAAAGAATGGCTCCCCATGCTCTAATCTTAAAGGTAAGTGCTGCTCACACATGCACATCTGCCAGTCTGCCTTCCTATTCCTTAATTTTTTTTAAAAAAATATGTCCACCAAATGTTACTAATTAGCTGAAAATTGCATGAATCATGAACTAGAAAGACAAAGTTTAAGCAACAAATATCAGAATCAGATGAAACAGATAATGCAAACAGCAGAAGAGAACTTTAAAATGTAATGAACATCCGCAGAGAACAAGGAAAAAATTGCATCTGAAAGACTACGCAGACTGCTCCTTGGACGAAAAATCAGAACAACAAAAGATCTGATTGATAAGAAGTATCATGGCCAAAGTAAAAGTAAAATCATTAAACAATGGAACGGATTAAATATAACAGTCCAGAAAATATCCCAAATTAGAAAGCAAAAAGCAATAGATTAAAAAAAGTGACAAAATTGAATTAAAAAGTATAACTTCCGAATAGTAGGAATTAAAAAAAACACTAAGATAACAAAAGAAAATTTCTCACAGTTGCAGAGAATCTGGTCTTCATATTCAATGTGCTCTCAAGTTCCTGTAGAGAAAATTGAGAAAACAAAAGGAAAAACTAGAGGATTGGGGCTCTCTCTTTTGCTGCTTACTGCCCCAAGCTCATATTTTCTCAGCCAAATGGCTAAGAACTAAGAGCCGGGCGCAAGTGCGGAAATTTTCTCCTATTATAGGCTAAAAAGATTAACTGATTGTCACACTCTCCTCTGAGGTCTGAAAAACAGCAAAAAGGTAAGGTTGGAAAGCCACTGATCAAGAAAGGTTGTGGTCCAGAGAGATATACATACCTCAAAGGGAAAGACAAGATTCTTACGATTTATTAATCTGTAACATCTAGACAGAAGCCGGTCAAAATAAGTGGAAGTGTCCGGAAGTCAATGAAATACGGCAAAGCAATCAGAATAAACCGCATGAAGCACAACTGATGCAGGAGATGAATGAGTATCAATAAAATAATACAAAGAGCACCTGAGAACCTCAAAGGGACAACTTAATGCAGACAAAAGACTTTCAAGAGATATATACAGAACTTCCCAGTTACATGTTTAGAATATGAATTAAGAGAGCAGAATTACTGTTGACATCTGAGCGTATGATCTGAAAGATCAGGTGCAAGAAATGTCTCAGGGAAGAGAGTCAAAGACATAAGGAGACAGAAAAAATAATAAGGGGAAACAACGAAAAGCGTTCTGGATACAATAAAAATTCCAGAAAAAGACATAGGATAATATACGTATGAGCAGCAAAAATTGAAGAAATAATACAAATAATAGAAAGTATTTCTATAATATTACCAATAAAACAAAACTGTTAAGTTCCCGAGCGTCCTAATTAGAAAGCACACCAGGCTCTGTTGGTATATTTCTGAAATTAAAGGATGAAGGAAAAATTTACAAGATACAAAACAGAAAGAAAAAGTTACATACTAAGGAAAAGTCAATCAACATTGCATTTTTTACCTGCACACTGTAGATTGAGGACAACGAAATAACATATACAAATCACCGAGATATAGGACTGAAACCCAGGAATCTACACTGTAATCAACAAGTTATTCAATTTTCAGGGAGAAAGATGTTTAAAGAGGATGCAAAAATCCAAAGTCTGTCAGTCACACACCCATTTCAGGACAGACTCTGTTCAAAAATAGACACAGAAGACCACAGGAAACACCCAAATACCTACAATACAGGAACATAAAACTTAGAGAAAAATACGTTGAGTACCTTAAGATATGTATGTATATGTGTGTGTGTGTGGGCGTGTGTGTGTATATATATATGTGTGTATATATATAAATATATCATATTAAAATGTAGGAAAAGGGCCTGGAAATTTGTCATACACTGTCAGTTAAGGGACAAATTATGAAAAAATTCATCTCGGAAAAAAAATAACTTATAGTTGGGGGAAAGGAATAGATAAGAGAAATAACCACATTCTAAATCTCTATTGGGGGTAGGAAAAAAGAGAAAGTGAAAATAAAACTATTCTAAAATTATTTCTTTGGGACTTAAGGAAAAATAGAGTATCTTGGTGGGGGAAATGGTTTTGCTTGGGGAGTTAATTAGTGCATCCAGTAGATTAATCATATATGTTTGCCTAAGAGGCAAGAAAAAAGATTTATTTCTAGAACAGAAAATTACATTTGACGTTGTAAATTAATGAAGAAAAATGAATAACTAAAAAACATGTCAGTGCAACAAACACTGAAAAAAGTGAAAAACAGTTCAATCAATAATAAAAATATATATGAAAGGAATAAAATCTAGCATAGTTATTATAATTGTGAATTAAATGAATTCTGTGAATTAAATTATCTCATAAGTCAAAAAATGTCAAGTTGGGTTAAAGTATAAAACTTGTTTGAAATAAACACACTTAAAATAATGAAAATAAAAAGTTTGGAAAAGAGACATATAACAAACATAATAAAGGAGCAGGAAGAGTATATATATGAAGGGTAAGAGCACCAAAAGGTATAAAGGCTATTAAATGACTTTAAAAGGCATAATATATGATGAAGCTATAACATTCATAAATCTGGATGCAGTAAATAACAGTGCAGTTAAATATGTATGCAAAATCTATTGAAATCTAAGAAAAATAAACAGAAATTAAGTTTTAAAGAGTTCAATTTAACTTTCTTGAAACAAGATGGACATAAGGAAAATATAAACTCAATTTAAAAAATTAATTGTTGAACCTTCACCACTTAAGTACTTGTCCACATATGAAAACTTTATTTTTTAAAAATAGAGATTTTTTATTAGTTGCATTTTCATAGTGTAAGCCAAAAAATCTATTATGAATTTACCAATTACTCTAGCATAGGTTAAGTTCCAGGAATATTATAACCTCTCTAGAAAACGATGAAAAGGAAGACTCTTTTATACTATATATATGTGTGTGTGTGTGTGTATGTGAATATATATATATATTTCTTTTCCTTTTGAGACAGAGTTCTGTCACCTAGACTGGAGTGCAGGGCTGGGATCCTGGCTCACTGCAGCCTCGACTTAGTGGGCTCAAGAGATTTTCCCACCTCGGCCTCCTGAGTAGCTGAGATTATAGGCTCATGCCACTATGCCTGGCTAATTTTGTATTTTTTGCAGAGACTGGGTTTTACCATGTTACCCAGACTGGTCTTGAACCTCTGTGCTCTGGCCATCCACCTGCCTTGGCCTCCCAAACTGCTGGACCACAGGTGTGAGACACCACACCTGGCCTACAATAACATATTTCTAAAAAGCACATAAATAAGAAAAATTATCTGATACTGACAAAATTGGACATGTGAAGGGACTCGAACAATTTCCCCTCTAAAGAAATGTGTTGAATTCTGAAGTTATGTAGCATGGTTTAAAAGGTGACGTCAAAAATTTCTGAAAAGTAGCATGCAACTTCCTCACAGTCTTATTGTTTTTTAGGAGTCAAAGATCCATCAGGTCTTTGAAAACACAGCAGATGGGGAAGTGTTTAAAGCCATAGTGAAAGTGGTGACATCATGTGTAAGCAGTCATTTCTATTCTAAGAACATTTGGCTATATTGCTCTAAGTGGAGACCGAGAATTTTTAGGTTACTCCCATTGGTGGTCCATAGGTATGGAAATGAGAAACCAAGTGGAATTTTTGGAATGACATGGGGCCTAAGTAACCAACTGGAGACTTGCAAGTGCTTCGAACACTGTCTCCTCCTCAAAACATTTGCCATTGGATAAAATTCAACCTCTATTCATATAAAATCTACCCAAAAACCAGCAATAGAAATTTCTGCATAACAAAGTTATTTATGAAGTTAATATCTTAATTAATGTAATATTAGGCCGGGCGCGGTGGCTCAAGCCTGTAATCCCAGCACTTTGGGAGGCCGAGACGGGCGGATCACGAGGTCAGGAGATCGAGACCATCCTGGCTAACACAGTGAAACCCCGTCTCTACTAAAAATACAAAAACTTAGCCAGGCGAGGTGGCGGGCGCCTGTAGTCCCAGCTACTCGGGAGGCTGAGGCAGGAGAATGGCGTGAACCCGGGAGGCGGAGCTTGCAGTGAGCTGAGATCCGGCCACTGCACTCCAGCCTGGGCGACAGAGCGAGACTCCGTCTCAAAAAAAAAAAAAAAAAATTAATGTAATATTAGATTTCCCCAAAGTAAGTGAACAGGCGAGAACATCCAATCTTACCAATTCCATTAAACTTTAAATAGACCCTAACCAGAGCAGGAAGAAGTAAAACTATTTTTATTCGGAGATGACACCACTGTATATATAGAAAACTCAAAATAATTTGCAAATCAACTACTAGATCTAATAAGTGAATATAGCAAAGTCAATATATAAAATCAATTGTATTTCTATATAGTAAAATGAAAATATTTCAAAAACAAAACATTACTTATATTGGCAGTAATACATCACATTTAAATATCAAGAAATAAATTTAAAGAAATATGTGAAGGCCTCTGCAGCCATAAAATATTTTAGGTAGCATAGTGTATTAGTTTGCTAGGGCCACCATATAAAAGTACCAAAGACTGGGTGGCTCAAACAACAGAAATTTATTTTCTTATGCGCTGAACGCTAGAAGTCTTGAGAGCAAAGAATCAGCAGGGTTAGGTTCTTCTGAGGTCTCTCTCCACAGCTGGTAGACGGACATCTTCTCCCCGTATCTTCTCATCATCTTCTACCTCTACCTGTCTATCTCCAAACTTCCTCTTCTTCTGAGGACAACAGACATACTCAATTAGATCCCCTCTCCCCACCAATACCTCATTTTTAACTTGACTCCGTTTTTAAATACAGTCACATTTTACTGTACCATGAATGAGGGCTTCAATATATAAATTTTGAGTAAATGCAATTAAGGCTATAATACACAGTGAAACAACAGTGGAAATAAAGAGAGTGAAAGAAAGAATATTTGAAGGAAGTAGGAGAGAGATGTTGTGTGTGTGATGTCCATGGCCCAGGGGTTGGGGACCCCTGTGTTAAAATGTGTTTGACTCTAGGAAGTGGGGCTGTATCTAAGAAAAGACCTACCAGGAAACTAGTTATACATTTTATAAAACATTTTGGACAGCGGTGTGTATATGTAAAAGATAAATGAAAAAATACAATTAAATAATAAAAATATGAGTTGATTAACGAGAAAAAGTAAACCTAATCAAAAGAAATCAAAAGAAAGAAGGGAATACAAAATTTTAGAAATGAGACTACCACTGTAAACATCAAAGAGATATTTAAAATTCTGTATATAACATGAAATAATTAATTTTAAAATCCTAAAGATATTTGTGATTCTGTATTACATAAATCACTAAAATTAGCAGAGAAAAATTTTTGTACACTTGGAAGACTCATTGAATTCAGATGAGTTAAAAGCAATAAAAGAATTAACTTGTCAAATATATGGGGCCAAAAATTTTGTCCAACTTCTAAAGACCAGATCATTTTTTATTTAAAATATTTCTGAATATAGAAAAAGGAATGCCATTTGCTATTTAATTTTTTACAAAATACACAGAACACTAACTACATGGCAACTATAATTACATTAATCACAGGTAACTTATCCCATCAAATTGAATACATTACTTTTTAATCTTGATTAACCAAATTGTATTTTAGGAATTGAAGATGGCCAACACAAATAAATACATTAATGTACTTAGTTTATCAAATTTAAGATACAAATTATATTATGATTTTCACAGATACAAAAGACATATTTAGTACTTTTTTTTTTTTTTGAAACGGAGTCTTGCTCTTGCCCAGGCTGGAGTGCAGTGGCGCCATCTCAGCTCACTGCAAGCCCCGCCTCCCGACTTCCTGCCATTCTCCTGCCTCAGCCTCTCGAGTAGCTGGGACGACAGGCGCTGCCACCACGCCCGGCTAATTTTTTGTATTTTTAGCAGAGACGGGGTTTCACGGTGTTAGCCAGGATGGTCTCGACCTCTTGACCTCGTGATCCGCCTGCCTTGGCCTCCCAAAGTGCTGGGATTACAGGCGTGAGCCACCGCGGTCGGCCCACATTTGGTAAAATTCAATAAACATTTTGGTTAACAAGTACTTTACAAAATAAGACTTGAAAAGAAGTATTTTATCTGAAGAGTTAACATTTTAATCCTTAATCACTCCTCAAATTATTTAGCAAAAATGTTATTGAATGACTGCATTAGCAGCTGTTACTTCACATTGTTCCAGAAGTTATATCCATTGCAAATAAAAAAATAAAAAATATTATAGTAAAAATACTGAACAGGAGATAAAATTATTTTTATTTTAACAAAAAATGCAAGAAAATCAATTAAAAACCAATTCTAAATAGTAAGAGCTTTCCATGAGACTTCTATAAGAGCATTTCCAATAATCCAATATTATCATCAGTGATAAAGTTTAATAAAGGAAACAATATTATTTATGACAGCGAAAAATGTGCCAAAGAATAAATTTAAAAGAAATATGTAAACAGGATGCATATTTTAAAAAACTGCAATATGTTACCAAGTAGTATGATTTATGGAAAGAGGAAGCAGAGTCATAATCTAAATAGGAAAATACAAAATTTGAAGTATATGCATTTACTCAAATTTTAGTGAAAAATAATCATATAATTGCAAGCAAGTCCAATGCGAAATGGGAGTGTGGGAAGTATGGGAGAGGTTTATAAACTAAAACTTTGGTATCACAAATTTTGAAAAGAACGATTATAATACATACATTGGGATGGGAAATGAACTTGCATTGACAGATGTTAACCACCATTAAAAGCATATGAAATCCACATTGTAATTATTATAAATGACTAAAATATGTGGTTCTATAATAAAAATTGACTATTCTATTCAGCTGAATAGAAGGTACAAAAACAAAAGCAAATACATATTTATTTTTAGTAGACAATATATGGGCTATTCATATTAAATAAATAAAGATCTATTCAAGAAGTGTATATTAAACATTAAGAGAAATGTAGTCATGTCGGTTTTCCCTCAAATAAGTTTAAATAAGTGGGTTAAATATTTATATAAAAATCTTCAATCATAAATACAATATCTTATAAAGATAGAAGTGGGTGCTCTGTAAGATGGTGTTGGAGTGGGTAGCAAAATAATTTGAATATCTTAAATTCTGTCAAATAAACAAAGACAGCAACTGGGATAGAAAAGGAAAAACATCTATAGAACTTCTTAATTTAACTAAGTGACAAGATATGCCACAGAAGCTAAAATCAGGGTGGGTATGGCTAATCACCAACAGCAACAAGGATCTCGGGGGATAAGTAGTTGTATAGGAGAAACTAGAGAAGAACAATCTATTACTGCCCTAAGAATTTATATATATCTCCAGTGATACACTTTCTAGAGGAAGATTTCCTACTTAGACTAAAGGAATAAGTAGACCAATCTGAGAACAATTAATTTAAAAAAATATGTAGTTTAAAAGATTGGGCTTCAGATGTCCCAAACTTCAAGTGGTTGTGTGGAGACTGTCGGTAGAGGTGCAAGTGTATGGGAGTTGCTTGAGGATTAGCACTCTGAAATATGAAGTCCCACATTGAGGAGAAAACTGTTAGACATTAGAATAAAAATGAACCCAGACAGGAATCTGTCATTATGAGAAGATCAAGATATTTGTGGGTGAGGGACCTGAGGAGGTAAATTTCAGGAAGTCTCAAAAGGCATACTCAGAAGTTGTATCTTTCATTACCTCATGGTACAAGGGAAAACGGATGCCAAGGGTATCCTAACTCAGTCTCTCGCCCAGTAAACTAAACATCCCTAAAATACATTTTCAAAAAGCATAATTCCTTAAAAATGAGTGCCAGAAAAGATCTAGAGTATGTTTTTAGGTTTCCAGTATTTTGAATTAGAAACATGAACTAAGTAATACTTTTAGATGACATTCATAAGGAAGGAGTATATTCATTTTGCAAACTAAAGGAAAAAAGGAGAGAGCAAGACATACCTAGGGAATACACTTGCATGCTTTTGATAACTTATTCTTGAAAATGACATCCTATCACTTCTGCCAGACTGAGAATTTATTCAGTAGTCCAAGCCACACGCAAAGAGGTGATTGTAAGGAGACGGGAGGTTGTAGACCCATCTTAAAAGCTGCCTCCCACAGGCTGCTCCCTGACCCTCAATGCTTCATGTTCCTCATGTGCAAAATATGCCAACCCCTTTTAAGACCTTCAGATTCTCACTCACTACAGTCTGAACTCAAAGTACAAAATTTTGTTATATGAAACAGAAATGAAGCTTCTCAAGTGTAATGCCTTGGGCACAGTTTTTCAACTGTAGATCTTTTTTTCAAACATTTGAAACTAAAGAGACAAGTCATCTGCCTACCATATATCCAACAATGGTGGGACAAGCATAATACAGCCACTATACACATTCCTGTTCAAAAAGGGAGAAAACAGAAGGAAAACAATTACTGGTCCATGATAATTCTGAAATCCAGATGGGGAAATGCTGGAAGTTCTGGACTAGTTCTCAGGGTGAGGGTATAATCCTCCAAGGTTTTTGCTCTCCCTTCTAGGCTCTTGGTTCCTCCCTCTGAGTAATATTTATTTATTTATTTATTTATTTATTTATTTATTTATTTATTTATTTAATGTAGCATGTCTCTGCACCTGACCTATTCTCTCAGCCTGCTTCTTGTTAGTAGAATATTGGGAATCCACGTGCTTCTCCTCGTTGTAGATTATCTTTGTCTGGCAATGCTTCAGCATAATAAATCTTTCAAGAATGTTGTGGGTTTCCTGTGACTCTCTTTATTAGATCAAATCAAGAGCAGTGCCATGACAATGTGGGGTAAAGATAAAGCCAAGAGTGTGGCCATGAAATAATTGATTTTCTGAAATCTTAAACAATATATTTTATTGTCACATCCTTGACATTATCTTTACACTAAATATTCATGGCAGTCAGTGCCCAGGATGAGATTTTTGTTCAGCTTCCATTTATTAATTTGAGCATTCTGGTCTGGAGAAGGTGAGAATATTCAAAACCATCAGTTGTTGGCTCCCTTCTGTTCAACAGTCCTTCCCTCAGTGTATCTCTCTCCTTTCAATTTGTACTAAGTGGGGCCAGGCACAGTGACTCATGCCTGTAATCTCAGCACTTTGGGAGGCCACTGAGGCTGACATGGACAGATCACCTGAGGCCAGGAGTTCCAGAACAGCCTGGCTAACATGGTGAAACTCTGTCTCTACTAAAAATACAAAAATTAGCCGAGTGTGTGGTGGCACATACCTGTAGTCCCAGCTACTCAGGAGGCTGAGACAGGAGAATCACTTGAGCCTGTGAGGCGGAGGTTGCAGTGAGCCAGGACCTTGCTACTGCACTCTCCAGCCTGGATGACAGAGTGAGATTCCGTCTAAACAAACAAACAAAAATGTACTAAATGGAAAGAAGAAACAGTTGCACTTCAAATACTTTGGATGGAGATTTTCTTATCTAGATCAGGGAGTTTATTACATGCATTTTCTAGTTTCCACATAGCTACAAGGAACTCTGTTACTAAGTTTACTGCCACTAAATAACCAGAATACTCCATTCAATTTTCAATCATATTTTCTTCACTTTGTTGTGTGAGCTTACTCAGTGCCCTCAAAGTTCAAAATGCTACAAACAGCACGTTGAAGATGCTTTCCATCTTTACTAATACTCTTCTCAAGGCCACTCATAAATTCCAAAATCATTCTCAAATTTTAGGTTTTTTTTTTTTCCATTAAGACATCACCCTACTTCCATATACCAAAGTGTATTTTAGTTATTAACTTACAAATAACTAAAGTTTCCTTTGTTGAAAAAAAACTAGGAGCAGCCTAGCTGGTTGGTCTTGGCTCAGGCTCTCTCAGTGACTGCCAGGGTGTGGCCATCTAAAGTGACTGGGCGGATCTGTTTCTGAGTTTACTCGCATGGCTTTTGGAAAGCCTCAGATGGACACCCTCCAAGCTCATTTGCATGGGCCTCTCCATAGGATTGCTCATATTGTGGTAGCTGGCTTCCTCCAGGGTAAGCAATCCAATAGAGACGACCCAGCATGTAAGAAGCCACAGTCTTTTTATAACTTAATTCAGGGAGAACACCCCATCACTTCTGCTGTATTCAGTAGAAGCTGGGCGGGGGTGAGGGGAAAGTCCATCCCACACTGAGAAAGAGGAATTATACAGGGCCAGATATCAAGTCTTACGGCCCAATTTAGAGGCTGCCTACTGGAGTAATAAAATGTTGAATTGCACGCTTTTTTTTTTGTTTTGGTTTTTTGAGGTGGAGTCTCGCTCTGTCGCCCAGGCTGGAGGGCAGTGTCGCAATCTCAGCTCACTGCAAGCTCCGCCTCCCGGGTTCCCGCCATTCTCCTGCCTCAGCCTCCTGAGTAGCTGGGACTACAGGCGCCCGCCAACAAGCCCGGCTAATTTTTTGTATTTTTAGTAGAGACTGAGTTTCACCATGGTCTCGATCTCCTGACCTTGTGATCTGCCTGCCTCGGCCTCTCAAAGTGCTGGGATTACAGGCGTGAGCCACCGCGCCTGGCCGCCTTTTTTTTTTTGTAAGACAAAAATAGGTACCCATATATGTCTTTCCTTATATTTAAAAAAAAATAAAAATAAATAAAAGGGCAAACCAAAATCCAATGAAAATTGTTTCTTACAAAGAGAGGAAGGGAAAGAAATGAGAGCTATCTCTCTCAATGTGCCTTATTTGATATATCTGACTTTGGAAACTTGTAAATATTTCACACTATATAGTGAGTATCTCAAAGGAAAAATAATCCTAAAATATGGAATATGTCAACATTAATTTGAATTGAAAATATACTTTGAAAGTGAGTTTTTTTCTTTTTATATATATTTCTGAAATTAAAGTTTCCTTGCTTTATAACTGAAAAGCATAAAACTAGTAGCAAAAAACACCACTAGCAACCAAATTATGGGTAATGAATTTCACTGAAAACAAATTAAGGTTCCAAAAGAAATAATGAATTCCAGGTCTGCAGTTGGAAATGTATTAGATAAGCATGGGATACCCTGCTATTGATCACAGCCAGGCCAGTAAAGTTCATGGCTACCTGTTCAAAATGCAAAAATGTCTATGGAAGCAGCTCCTTCTCATCTAAGATGGGATAGTTCAAACACCAAAAAGAATAATGACTGTGATGCACTGAAATACATCAAATATACAAAACTACAGTTTTGGAAATGATATTCCAAAGGCGGCAGGGATTCATTTCGAGTTTGCTAGAACCCATTCAAGATTTCTAAAACATGGATGATAATGGTTAAGAATCAAGCCTGCCTTTCTTATAGAGTGTCTGTTTCAGGGGAATTCTCTAATTTGTGAGGGAAAGTATTTTTGTTTATTTGTTTCTTTTTTAGAAGAGGGTATATACTCATAAACTCAAGAATAAAGTTAAGTTAGAAAATCACAACTTTGCAATCCCTAATGAAGTAATGTATGTAAGCAATGATCATCAGTGACATAAAAACCACTAGTTGGAAGGTGGGTGGAGAATTTGATAATTCTACAATTTCATAGAATTTATATTTTATGATTTTATAATGTACAGATGAGTGTTGACAACACTTTAACCTTCCAATCAATGGAACAGCTAGATGTTTTGTTCCTTTGGTACAATTCAGTAGAATATACACAGCATCTTTTATTATTTTGTTAAAAAAGGAGAAGGCAAGTAAGTTTCTAAGTCACATTAGTAGGAAATGTGGGACTTGGGTGAACATATTTAATTGAGGCTATGCAACCAGATCCCGAATTGGGAAAATTTACATGACAGATAATCTAGGGCTTTCAAGAGGCAAATAAAGATCATAAAGAGAGGGACACGCATACATAAAAATTGCTGTAACACCCATTTAAAAATAAAAGATAAATGAGAACACTGAAATCATGCTAGGGTGTTACAAAGACGTTGATAAACATGAGTGTCGGCACAGTAATCACATACATAATCATTAAAAGCCATGATCAGTGATCACACCTGACTGTTATTTATGTCAGCACTAAGATTGTTGCTGAGACAAAACTAATCCCTGACTTCAAAGAACTGATAACTGACAACTGACTTGTGAAAACAGATGATTATATAAATAGGAGAAGGAGTCTGAGGTCATAGAAATCATTGTAGACCTCAAACCAATCTTGAAACCTGTGGCTCTGCAACTGAATGTCTCTGAGCGTCGATTTCATCTAGTAACTGCCAAGTATTCTTCATTTAACATATGTGGTTGCAAAGAGGGCTGAAGAAAATAACTTATTTAAAGCATTTACAAACCTAAAGCAGTCTTTATATTTTTTAAAAAATGGCCATGCAGTGTATGAAATAGTAAAAAGTGGGTGGAATAGACAAGCTGTGCCAGGTATTCAGAGGAAAGAATTACAAGGAGTTATCGGAGAGTTTATGCACATTTTCTGAGAAGGTCAGAGCTTGAGCCCATTCCAGGGAGTTTATGCAAATTATCTGAGAAGGTAAGAGTTTGGGCCCATTCCAGAGTGACAGCAGAAAGGATTTTACCGTGTTATTCTTAGTATCTGATCTGTCCCAGCATCTGGTACTTTGCACGGTGGGAAGTTTTTTATTTAAAAAAACAAAAAAACAAAAACAAAAAATGAATAGGAATAGCGTGCTGTTAAAGCAAATAAGAATTTCCATTGGTTTACATGGGCTCTAGATGGAGACTTCTGCTAAGTATGAGCCAAAAATCTCCCATGGATGCTGTCTGGTTGGAGTGAGGGACATGCTACCTTGTTCTTCAAGTTTTTACATTCCCCCTCAACCCCATTCAAGTTCAGTTTCCTTTCTTTCTTAGTATTAGTGTGTTTCAAATAGGGGTGGGAAATTTTAAATGAGAATCTAGAAAAATACTGCTCACTGTAATAAACACCATCTATTGATTAAATATAACTCTTGCAGGAGTCACCTTAAAAATTGTCAATCTTTATACATTTTACTAATTAGAAACATCCTTAGCAAGTAAGTACTAAATGTTCTAGCCTATAGTAAAAATCTATATATTGCCTCCAGTCAAAATTCATTATCCCTTTTTTTCCTCGAATCTTTCACAAAAATATAATCTTAAAAATTAAAATTTCTTTACAATAATGGAAAACCTACTTTTAAAATACCATGTGTTTCTACATTAAGGGGAGAAAGTTCTTCATTTTTTGTTTGTACAAGTTGAGCATTTCAAGAAGTCATTGGCATCCATTGATAACAACCACATTCTCCATTTTCCCAGAAGAGCCAGGAGCCACTTTTAGTCCTAGTTAACGAAAAAGCATGCATAAATCAACCATTCGGGTCGGTCTTCTCCACTCCTTCAGCAGAGGACGTCGGCGCCCGGCTGCCTCGCCCGCTTGCCTGTTTCTAGGCTGCGGGAGGATTAGACACATGCGCACGATTGGTCTCTTTGTGTGCACCAGGAAGGGTTTGGCGTCGATTGATTTACACTTCCTAACGGGGCAAAGACCTGGAACGACCGCGTGTGCTTGGGAATAAAAATGTACTGTAAACAAGGCCGATGAAATAAACAAGTGTCTCGCTCCCCCTGGCCTTCCACGTTGGAAGTGTCCCCACCGCCCTTTCCCCGGTGCCCAGCTTGCGAGTGGAGATTTAGAGCCCGGGAATGAGGCGCCGTGTCCTTAGGAATCTCGCGCCGGGGAGCGCTGAGAGACCGGGGAGCGCTGAGGGAGCGGGAAGCCGGGTGGGGAGCCGGGTGGGGAGCGGGCCCGGGGCGCGCGGCGGCGGAGGCGCTCCCGCCCGCGCGGAGAGGGATGGAGCGCTTCTTGCGAGCGTCTCCGAGCCCAGCCATCCCGCGGACCAGGGGGAGGGAGCGGGGCCGGCGCATCAGCCCGCCCCCCCGGCCCGCCCCCTCCCCCCGCGCCGGGGAGCCGCGGTGGTGCGCTCCGGCCAGCTGTGCGCCGCCGAGCGAGGCGCCAGCCCGTGGGTGCTGCCGGGGGCGGCGGCGCGGTGGGGGCGCCCGCAGCTGGCGGCTGCGCGGGCCGCGGCGCGGGGCTCGCGGCGGGGGGCGAAGGTGAGCGCCGGAACGCGGAGGGCTGGTGTGGCTCACGGCGCCGGGCCCCGTTCCCCGTCCGCGGCGGCCCTGCAGGCGACCCCGCGTCCCCACCGGCGGGAGCTCGGGGAGGAGCGGGCGGCGGCGCTGCTGCTGGCGGCGGCCGGCTGGATGCGAGACCCGCGCAGACCCGGCGGCGGACGGCGGCTCTCGACTCTGGAGAGCGGATCGCGGAGCGCAGGAGCCCGATCGCGCTGGCCATGGCCTCCAACTTTAACGACATAGTCAAGCAGGGCTACGTGAAAATCCGCAGCAGGAAGCTAGGGGTGAGTGGTTCGCTCGGCTTGCTCCTTCCCCTGCGCTCGTTCGGCCCGGCTGGCTGCCTGGGGGGGCAGGGAGAGGTGACCCGTGCGGGTACAGGGCAGAGAGGGACCCGGCCCTGTTGCTTGGCCAGGTGGGGGCCCGCACCTGCCGGGGGGTTCTGCAGACGGACCTGCGGGCTCCGGGAGCGCCTGAGCCCCCATCCTCGAGTGCACCGGGCTGTCTTCGACCGTGCGGGGAAGTCAGTAGACGAAAGGGGTTGTCAGTTCCAACGAGGAACGTGCCTTGGAGGAGGTTTCTGTGCGGTGCTATCCACGATGGTCTGTTCTCAAAAGTGTGCGCCTTTCGGGTGGAACTGCTGTGTGGCGAAGCTCGCGTGTGTTTAGAATCACCATTTTCTGGTCCCCGCTTCCCAAGCTCAATTCGAAATTCCCGTTTTATGCCCTCCCAGCGCCGCGCGTCCCTGCCGGCTGTAGCGAGCGAGTTTAGGGCGCCTTCGCCGTGGCGGAGGGCGGCTCCTGCGCCCCGCGAGTGCTCCCCGACCCGGGGACCCGCGCCCGCGTGCAGGCAGGTGTGTGCCCGGCGCCCGCCGGCGGACACTGCTCCGTAACGGCAAAGTTGATGGAGACCTTTCCCTACTTCTTGAGAGATACGCTGCCTGGCTTGGGAGGGAAACGGTGTGGAACCCAAGGGTTCAAAACTATTCTAGTGACCAGACGAGGCGGTAGGAGGGACTCAACGGGAGGCAGCGGGACAGGAGGGGCGGGCACCTGGACGGGAGCGGCCTAGACTTGGGACGCGAGGGGGAGGATGGAGGGACGGGCAGGAGGTCCCCAGGGAGCGCGCGAGGTGGGGTGACCTGGGAGGCTGACCCGGGTGGGGTGGTCCGGAAGAGCGAGGGGAAACTCGTCTGGGAAAGAAAGTGCCCGTGCTCCGGACTCTTGTTGTGTCTGCCTCACTGTCCTCCAAGTTGCAGTTCTACCAGGCTCCTGCATCCCGGGGCAAAAGAGAAGAACCTTCTCTTGAGCTAGAACCTTCCCTGTATTCCCTGATGGCTGGAAGAATCCTCCAACTTGGAGAAGGGGAAAAAGAGGGGAGAACTTTGCTAATTTCTGTGTAAAAAAGAAAGCAAAAGAAGAGTAGTGTTAGAGAGTAGAAGAAAGGTACAGTAGAATCCCTGAAAGAGGGCAGAGCACCAAGCACCAGGAGTCGCTTTGTCGGGAGTTGGCGGCGCCAGGTGTTGGGGACAGGAGGACGGACGGCGAAGGCCGACTTGACTCTTGGTGCTGCCTCTGCTGGGTTTCGCATTAAAGGTGCAGAGTGTACCCCAAGGACAACAGGGGCCCATTCTGGAACTTCAGCAGTTCTGTAGTAGACTGGGAGGCTGCAAGAGCGAGTGCGACAGCAACGCCCCCCTTCCTCCAGCCTGGAGCCAACGTGCGCTGCCGTGAGCCCCACCAAGGCGAAAGAGAGCAGGCGCCAGAGTCAGATCCTCGGCCAGGTTTCAAGGGCTTTTCTTGGGTAGGAGAAAGCGCCTCATTCTTTTCCAGGGATATAAGGACGAACCCACAGAAAAAGCTGCGGTTCTCCAGGAGTCTGGTTGTTTCTCGCAGCCAGGACGTAATGCTCAAGTCTGTCACCACACAGCTGTCAGCCAAGGGAGGTGCAGAGCTGGAGGTGGAAGGGAGTCATCTTCCTAGCTTGACCTTTGAAGCCCTTTGCTTTACGACACGATGCTTGTTTATTTTTCTCGGCCTTTGTTCTTGAAATCGAGATTGTGTGTGATGCTTCACACTATATATAACTAATGAATGAGTTAAGTCCCACACAAGATGTGTGTCTGCGTTCACAGAGTCACCTGCATGTGAAAATGAGACTGAAGAATGTAGCCTGAGTATCCCCTTCCTGCGCACTTTGCCCTGGAGTCGATAGGATTCCCCGCCACCCCATCCAAGCTTGCCAGGATTTCACACAATAAAAACTGAATATGTAACCCAATTATAACACAGGGCCCAAGGAAAGTGCATTGAATGCTTTTTGGGTAACTGGCATTCACGGCGTTTGAAATGTCATCTTGAACACCATTTCTGCCTACCGATGTGTGCAAACGTATATTTACACTTACAAAGCCTCTTTTGCTGTGTTCACTGTTTAGAGCTTTGCCTTTGTAAAGTGCAACCTTCATAGAAAACAATGAAAGTGTGTTTATATAAAAATTAATTGCTTTTGTCCTCCATTTCTACCTGAGAAGCGTAAACTTCAAAGTTAGATATTGAAACAGTTTTGTTTTAAATTAAATCAAAATACTAAATTCACCTTGACTATTTTGGGAACTTTTTTTTAAGTCAGATGCTTTTCTATTCAGCATATTCTAATATGCAGAAGAGTGAATTTAAATGGCAGAACTTCACATGGCTGGTTCTGTGACCTTACTAAGTTAAGTGAGTCCCATAAAACAGTAAAACTCTAAGCAAATACTGTGTGCCTTAAAGAGTCATACCCCAAATCATAAAAATTGAAATTATCCAAACATTAATATTTCCTTTGCATAGTTAATAATACTTATTCCTAATTTTATGGACTCGAAAGTATGAACTTTTCCAAGTAACATATTTTTTAACTCTAAGGATAAGATGAGTTCGTATGATTTATGTCCAAAACTAAATTTCAAAATATAAATAATTGTAATTAAACATGCATAGATATTTGATTTATTATGGACAGGACTCATTCTTTCAAAAATCGAAGTCTGTGATATTCTAATGGAGAAAAAAAAGGCCTGGATATGAGGCCAATTGCATCAGAGATAATTACTGACATGAAACATAAGTTATGATGAAATGTTCTAATGTGCACTTTGCTCCTCACAGATTAGTGCAATTTTGAATGAGGGCTGTAAGGCATTTCTTGTCCTCTAGGTAGCAAGTCAGCCCTTTCAGAGGGGCTTCCAGTTTTACGAGGTCAAAAGGGCCCTTGCCCTGTGTCTCACTGGGGAAGCTAGCAACCTTTTGAGTCCAGTCCCTTACCCACTGTTTGGGCAAAGAAGTAAAGTTTAGGAAGCAAGGCATATATAGCAAAATATCCAGTCGGTTTTTGGTTTGCAGCCAAACTAAGAACTCAATCACCGAAAGCATTAATAATCCAACAGTTTATGTATTGACCCTAAAGTTATCAAAAATGGATGCAGCATTGTGGAATGATACCATTATCATCATCATCACCACCATCATCACCATCATCACAGTCACTGTACAAATTTTAGACTGCTATACCTTGACTTATTTTAGACACAGACCTCACATCATTTTTTTTCAAGGAATTCATTCAAATACATCAACGTGACTATTCACAGACACATTATATGCAGGCAAAAGAGTGTCTTCTACAGACATTTTATATTTCTTACTCAAACTCAGGTGAGAGGTTGGTACTGATATGTGTGGGTTCTGGAGGAGTGTCTCAGGATAGGGTGGTGTGTGTGTGTGTGTATGTGTATTCAGGTACACACTCAACACGCGATCAAATTATCCTGGAGTGTCCACAGTTTGAGAGGCAGTGTACACTGGTGTTTGTGTATGTATTACAGAGTCATACTGTGTTAAGCCTGAATTACTTATCATAAATAACCCCTGCATCATTGCTACTCAGAGTACATCTCTGGGCCAGTCATTGTCACTTTGCACCAACTTCGCTGTAGGAGAAGCAGGGAAACGTGGAGGAACAGATTTGGGGTTTTGAAGAGCACTAACTTTATGAGCTGACCACCTATTGAGAATTTCACTTTTTGCGTATTTTTCTTTTGTTTTAACAACTTATTGTGGATTCACCTACCTCTTGCCCTTTCTCCCTTCTTGATTAAAACCTCAGGACAACTCCATTCCTGGCTTAAGGATAATTGATCTCCTTTCTGTAAACACTGTGAGTTTTCCTTTCCTCTCACAACAGCTTTCCTCAGAATATTTGTTCATGAGAGAGACTGATGAAAATTTACCCTTGTATAGAAGCTCACTCATTAAAATAAATACAAATGGCTGGACACGGTGGCTCAAGCCTGTAATCCTAGCATTTTGGGAGGCTGAGGCAACATGGTGAAACCCTGTCTCTACTAAAAATTACAAAAAGTCAGCGGGGTCTGGTGATGTGTACCTGTAGTCCCAGCTACTCAGGAGGCTGAGGCACGAGAATTGCTTGAACCCGGGAGGTGGAAGTTGCTGTGAGCCGAGATCGTGTCTCTGCGCTCCAGCCTGGGTGGCAAAGCAAAACTCTGTCTCAAAATAACTAATAAAATAAAATAAATAGAAATGTGCATATATACATTTGTATATTTTGTCCTTTAGACCATTTTACAATTTCTTTGGTCTCCAAGTCTGTAAAAACTAGTTTGTAAAGAGAGATTATATCTTGTATGGCATGCATTACCAATTTGCCAAGAATTCGATGCATAAATATATTTAAGATAAAACATATAAATAACTTAGTCATTCTGACCATTTCAAAGTTCTGAAGAACTTTCAGAATCATTACTTCATATATGAATTCCCAATCTATGGATTTCTGGTGCAGAAATTATAATGAATATGTTTCCATCTTTACTTGTCTAGAATGTTGTGAATCCTGGACATGGTTTTCTGAAATGGATCTGTGATATCTATGTTTATTTATCATTTGTATAGTTATCATTTCTCATTAAATACGAATTTAGCATGTGACAATATCCATTATTTGAACTCTCTATGTGACAATTATGCATATTCTTTACACTGTGTGTACATTTGCCACTTATTTCTGTATCTATATATATAGTCCTGCAAATAATGCTAGTTCTTAGAATTTTCCAGTAAGAAAAGATCTTAAGTATCTTCTACCCAATTCCTATATTTTACGTTATCTTCAGCTGCCTGTTTGTGTGTATGACATCTGATGTATGCTTAGAAACTACTATCTCTATTGGCAATTTTTTTTCCTTTTAAAAACATGCCTGTATCTGCATATGAACATGTCTGATGTTCTTTGAATTTTTAAAATTAAGCCAAAGACAGTGAAAATTAAGGTAATTTTTACAGTAAAAACCAAATACGGACATTATGGCTGGATTTTGCTATTAAATTATTATGACCATATAAGGCCTTGGGAGAGGCTGGTAATAAGAGAGAGTTATCAAGATTCACGTCTCAGTTTTTATCTTGATAGATTTACAGATGACTGCTGGCAAGGTGAACTTTAAAAGTGACATTCCTTTTCTTAGAAAACAAAGATAATACTCAAAACTTAAAGAGACCTTTCAAATGACTGAAATTAACAGTGAGCAGGGAAGTGCAACAGTGGTCAAGTATCTTTGTACGATCTACATTCCCAGTTTCCTTAAATGTCTTTCAAACATGCATAATAATGGTGAATATTTTGGATCACTATACAATAGAATACGGAATGAAAAATTAGTTTAGGCCAGGTGCAGTGGCTCATGCCTGTAATCCCAACACTTTGGGAGGCCGAGGCTGGCAGATCACCTGAGGTCAGGAGTTCGAGAGCAGCCTGGCCAACATTGTGAAACCTCGTCTCTACTAAAAATACAAAAATTAGCGGGGCATGGAGGCCGGCGCCTGTAATTCCAGCTACTCAGGAGGCTGAGGCAGGAGAATTGCTTGAACCCAAGAGGTGGAGGTTGCAGTGACCTGAGATTACGCCACTGCACTCCAGTCTGGGCAACAAGAACGAAACTCCATCTAGAAAAAAAAATAGTTTACTATGAAGCATATATATTTGACATAAATGTCATCTTTTTGAAGTATTTTTATTAGTTAGCATTGCCCTGTTTGGATCATAAACCATGTAGATACTGTTGAGTAGGACAATTCAGTATTTGTATCTTTGGACTGTTTCTATTTATATCAATTTTAGAAACTGTAGAAGATAAAAGACATGCAATACAAACAAAATTACAGTTATCTGTAGTCCCACCATTTACAGATAATCTCTAGATTTCACACATTTTTAAGTGCAGTGCTGGTTTTGAGGAAGACATAATTTCTATCAAATAAGATGAAATAATTAAAAGGGACCATACTATAATTTCTTTAGCCTCAGTTTTATTACTTGTGCCTCACTTTAGTCACAGTATTTTCTGTTTTTCTTCAAGGTCTTGTAACTTTGTCCACAGAGCCCACAAATTCTAGATAGGGAACATTTTCATTAACTTTCTACATAAATCCTCATTAGATTTATTTTAAGATACAGAGCAGTATTATCCTCTAAGTAATTCATTTTTATATTGTTACACTATTACTCAATGAGAATATTGCACCTGTCAGTCAAACTGGATAGAATAAGAAATGATATTTTGCTATAAGCAAGAGCAGAAATTAATAAAACTACTGTTTGCATGGTATTTGCAATGATTAGTGATGGTTGTAACCTTTCAACATGGGCAAAATATTTTGTCTGCCATTTTCCTGAATTATTTGCAGCAATTCTTGTTTAATTTTTATTTTTGGCTTAACAGTAAAATTACTGGGAGCAAAGACATATTAATGCTTAGTTTGAGACTTCATAATGGTAACATAATCTCACTACATTTTGTATGTATTGTGCATTTTACAGCTTGTAAAGACTTATCATACATATTATATAATTCTTATGGTAGGATTTTAAATGTATATTCTATTTTTAACCCCCATTCTGTACATAAACTAGAATGCAAAAGGAAAATCAGCTGGAGTTACTGAGATACAGCTTGGGTTTGTGTGTTTGTGTATACAAACCTAGGTTTATAACTTCAAGTTTAGTATAATAGCTACTATACAACAGCTACCACTTTGGAGTATATATAGACAAGTTCAACACAGTCATGTGTACCCTTCAAAGTCAACGTGCTTTCTTTGGTATCTTGGTATAAAGCTGATATGATCATTCACTTTACTCAATGCTAAGTTATTAAGATTGCAGATAAAAATGCTATTTAGTGAAATAATTTATGTCACAGTAAGGAAGTACTATGTAGATACTTGTCCAGGCCACACTGAATTGATACAATTTCATTTTCATTGATACCAAACACAAATTCACTAACCTCTCCTTTTAGAAAAAAAAAAATAGAGCTCCTTTCAAAATTTAGCTGACAGTGTCTGGGTAGAACTTTAAAAGTTATTTAAATAGTTAAATATATTTATTTTAGCATTACCTTTATGGAAGATTATATTTTATTTAACATAGCTTTATAAAAGATTATGTTTAAATCAGCTTACTGAAAGGTGAGTTCATTTAAAGAAAACCTAAATATAAAAACTATGCAGATTAATGGGGATCCGACAAATCAAAAGGCAGTATATGTTGACATAGTCATGCACCATATAGTATGACAGCGTTAGCTAAATGCCCAAGCATTGACAGTGCTCCACCACAGCATGATCTCAACTCAAGAGGCTGGATTATTTTGTTTGTTTCTTATTTTTGTTGCTTGTTGCTTTAAAGGGGCTTAAATCAAAATAGATGTATTTAAATTATGTTCCTTTATTTAACAACTATTAATTTTTTAAGCTGCCTGTATGCCAATCTCTTATTCAAATGTGTACATTTATATATAAAATGTATTACATGTTGATATGCTTTGGCTGTGTCCCCGCCAAAATCTCGTCTTGAATTGTAGCTCCCATAATCCCCAGGTGCCATGGGAGGGACCTGGTGGGAGGTCATTGAATCATAGGAGTGGTTTCTCCCATGCTGTTCTTGAGCTAGTGAGTCCTCACAAGATCTGATGGTTTTATAAGGGGCTTCCCCCTTCACTGGGTACTCATTCTCTCTCCTGCCGCCCTGTGAAGAGGTGTCTTCCACCATGATTGTAGGTTCCCTGAGGCCTCCCCAGCCATGCAGAACTGTGAGTCAATTAAACTTCTGTCCTTTATAAATAACCCAGTCTCTGGTATGTTCTTACAGTAGCATGAGAATAGACTAATACACATGTAGAAACGTGTGTAGTACTTTTTTCCTAATGATTTTTCCATTGTAAATATGGAATTGCTTTTTTCTGATTACTCACTACCCTTTAGCATGTTTATGTCTGTATGTATATATGTACACACATATATACATATATAATGTGTTATATATTGAATATGTATATATTCAGTAGGATATGTATGTATTTCCAAATGGCATGTTACTACCCATACATATGGAATTGCTATCTTTCCTGAGCGGATAATTATCTATATTACCTATCCCTTTATCTATATCTATATTATCTATATTACCTATCCCTTTATTAAAAAAAAAATCACTCTCAATGACAACTGCATATAGGAGTGACCTGCAGAGCTTGATCCTTCGGCCTGGGCTCTCACTGAATTGGCCGGCCTGGAGTTGAGTGTGGGTTTGCCTTAAAGTTCTCTCAAGTGTTTTTAATGTGATGCCAGAGTTGATAATTGTTGCCATAAAATGATAATTTTTTTAGGAAATAGAGAAAATATGTAACGCATTAGACTCCTCTAAACTGCTAACTACACTGTTGTTCATGCGAAGACCTCTGAAATACAAAGTTAATTATCTATTAAATCTTTTATGTAACCCTCATTTCCTGACAGTCTATAATGCTTTATAATGTGAACACAGAAGGAATACAACAAAAAATTTCTTTGACATACAGAAATTCACTTCATAAACAATGCAATGAATTTGAGTCCATCCTTTCTGAGGACTTCTGGATCATGCTTTCCAGGCTCTCTTGATACATGACTGATGCTTCTACCAGCAATGTGGATGCTCTTAAAAGATTTCAATTGTCTAATTTGTGTATTCTCATCTAAGTAATTAAGATACCATGGCTATTTAAATTGTACTTAATTTAAGACTCACTGAGTTCTGAACAATGCAATCATGATTTTCCCAATGGGAGATTCGCTGAATGAGACTATATTTTAAAAAACCAGTAGCTCAGAGTCAGTTTTGTATTCTTCATAAACGTGGGCTCATGGCTGTGAAAGACAGCTGCTACCTTGCAACACCTTGCTCCTGGTATCTATGAGGTTTATGTTTTATGTTCTTTTCTTTCGTCCTTGTTTCCTACTTGAAGAGATAGGGCATAGCTGAATGGATGGGGAGAGAGAAAATTGAAGCAGTATATGGCCCATACCTCTCGAGTCCAAGCAGATAGTAGGTACCCTTGTGGTTTTTAGAGAAGGTGACCATAAAGCTGACAAGTCGTGAATTAAGAAGGGTTTGTTAAAAGTTCTATGCATAAGACACAACATATCCAGGTAACAATATGTGTCTAGATGAGATGAGTGTGGAGTAATGAGAAAAGATCCAGAATAAGAGTGCTTGTAGAGTTCTAAGAAGCTGGGAAATTGCTGATGGGTTTTACAAGAGGGGTTAAATGTTCATTGTCAAATTAACAAAACCCCTGAGGCTGGGGCGTAGAATAGATTGTAGTGAAATAGGACTGTTGGCAAGGAGCCAACCAGAAGTGAGTTTCAGTATCTAGGAAAGGTACTGGGTGATTCTACAGGCTAGCCAGGTTGGAGAACCATTGCCACAGAAGTATTTTGTTTTTCTAGCTCTTGGGAAAAAGGAATCTTTCACCTACCATTGTTTGCATTGAGAATGCATCTGGCAGTCTTATTTTTGCCTTTTGAAAATGATTAGTTTCTTTTCTTCTGTCTGCTTTTAATATGTTCTTTATCTTTGGTTTTCAGGAGTTTTGTTATGACATGTAGAAATATAGTTTTCATTCCGTTCATCTTTCTTGAGGTTTATAGGGCTTCTTGATTCTATGGCTTGATATCATTCATCAGTTTTGAAACATTCTCCACCATTACCTCCTCAAGTATCAATTCTGTCCATTCTTTCTCTTTGTCCTTACTCATATGTAAGAAAGCAGAGATATGGCAAGTAATTACTACCATATCTCAAAGTGTCTTTATGCTTTTACTCTTTCATCTGTTTCCCTCTCAAATCTTCAAGATAAATAATTGTTCTTGCATTTCTTTCAGTTTGCTAATTTTCTATTCAGCTGCAAATAATCTACTGTTAAAACTATTCATTGCTATCAATTTTGATGTTTTTATTTTCATGTCTGGAATTCTCATTTGGTTCATTTAAAAATTATTATAAGAATACATTATCAATTTTATCTTTGGTAGTTTTTGATGCCTTCAAATATCTATACTTTTTGTGTATGTGCAGCATTTGTGATCATGAGCATGCGGGCTTTCTTGAATTACAGAAATGGAACTTTCTCACTGGTTAATTGTTTTTTGTGGAGGTAGAGGTCATGTGAGCCTCCAGAACTCCGCTGAGAGACAGGAGAGTTGGCTATGGCTTTTCCATCATTGTGAGACCCTCTACCTGTGATGATTTTGACTTGGAATATTCTCAAAACAAGTTGTCTACCTCCATTGTAGCACTATGGCTTGTCATAACGATGGTGAAGAAAAATAATTATTTTACTTTTGAGGGTTATTTTTTTCTCTTTTATTTGTTTTGGTAACAGCAATGGCAAGATCCACTCCCAGAGATTCTACGTGAATTGATTTCTGGGCAAGAGAATTATTTGTTTCAGGCTTGGTTTTTATCTCAAGTGATTCTAGAATAAATGAAGTACATTTTACCAGAATAATTTTTAATGCAAGTTGTTTATCACCATATATTTCCCTTGAACCCTAGAGAGCTACGATAAATAAGTTAAAGTATGCCTCCACAAGTAAAAAAAAATAAATAAAAATAAACACTATGAATGTCTATATCAGCCATTTATCATTTCTTTATTTCAGCCAGAATTTGAGTCTCTTTTCCATATTTGGAGAGTACTCCCACATTACGAATGGTGAAGGTAGTAAATAAGGTCTTGAATCATAAAAGATGAAATGCCCAAAATGCTTATCTCCCTTGCAGCTAGAGCCACAAGATCATGAGCTGGTTTTTAGAAATTACGGGAACCTAGGACCGACTTTGAGTTAGTGACAAAAGAGGCAATTCAGTAGAGGAATCTTCACAGGGGACGACAGAGTAGTCATTTCTACTGGGTCAATGTAATGACACAAGAGCAGAAACAATGCAAATTACTGCATCTATTGTCTCAAGTGAATATACTCATTAAGCCACTTTACTAACTTTAGAGAATATTTATGGTTGCTTAGTCTTGAACCTGGTTCTCCAGTCCTCTATTCCTATTTTGAAATAATAAAAACTTTAATAAATTCCTTTCTGTCTAAATCAGCAAGTGTCAGCTTCTGTTGCTTGCAACTAATACATATAACTGATAAAACAGCATTATTGGAAGTGATTCAGTTAAGTTTTAAAATATTTTAAAATTATCCGTGTTTTAGATTAGTGAATATTAAATAGTTGTCTTTAGCAATAAGTAGATAGAATTAATTTCTCTTTTGTTTACTCCTAGCTTAGACATTAGAGCATCATTAGTGAATTATCCTGTTCACACATGGGGATTTGTGGAAGCTTTGATATAAGGATACATCCAGATCATATAATTAAGAAAAAAGTTTGTTTTAAATAGGGACCCACACAAATACACATAACATATTTTAGGCAAAGGTGGAAAACTAATTTGATAAAGAGGAACGCCTTTTCAGCAAATGTTACTGGAGTAATTGAACATCCATGAGCAAACTAAGTGAAGCTTCACATCAACTTCACACCTTGTAACTCAAAACAGATCACAGATGTAAAGCTATAAAAATTTTGGAAAACCATTAGAAGAAAATCTAGGACTAGGCAGAATTCTTAGACTTGACAACAAAATCATGTTCCATAAAAGGAAAGATTGAAAAATTCATCCTACTGAAATTAAAAGCTTTTGCTCTATGAAAGACCCTATTAAGAGGATGAAAAGACAAGCTATTTACTGGCAGAAAATACTTAAGGACTATACATCTGTGATTAAAAAAAAAACAAACTAGTATAAAACACTCTAAAAACTGTACAGTAAAATTTTTTAAAAACATAATCCAACCAGAAGACGGACAAAGGACATGAACATACATTTCACCAAAGTTGACATAGATACAAATAAGCACATAAACAGGTGTCTGACATCATTAATCATTAGGAAGATGCAAATTAAAACCACCAAGAGATATCATTACACACCTGTTGGAAAGGCTAAGAAAAAGTGACAACCCTAAATGCTGACAAGAATCCAGAGAAGATGGATAGCCGGATCACTCGTACATTACTGGTGGGAATATAAAATGGTTCAGACACTCTGGAAAACAATTTGGCAATTTCTTTTTTTTTTTTTTTTTTTTTTGAGACGGAGTCTGGCTCTGTCGCCCAGGCTGGAGTGCAGTGGCCGGATCTCAGCTCACTGCAAGCTCCGCCTCCCGGGTTTACGCCATTCTCCTGCCTCAGCCTCCCGAGTAGCTGGGACTACAGGCGCCCGCCACCTCGCCCGGCTAGTTTTTTGTATTTTTTAGTAGAGACGGGGTTTCAGTGTGTTAGCCAGGATGGTCTCGATCTCCTGACCTCGTGATCCACCCGTCTCGGCCTCCCAAAGTGCTGGGATTACAGGCTTGAGCCACCGCGCCCGGCCAGCCAATTTGGCAATTTCTTAGCAACCTACGTATGCAAAAATTAGACCTCGCAATTGCACTCCTGGACATTCATGTCAGAGGAATGAAAACTTCTCACATACAAACCTGATCATGAATGTTTGTGGCTGCTTCATTTGAAATAGTAATAAACTGAAAATAAACCAGATGTCCATTGTTAGGTGAATGATTAAACAAGCTGTAGTTCACCAAATTATGCAGTACTACACAGTAGTAACAAAGGACCAAACTAATAATAAATCTCAGAAAATTATGGTGGGTGTCTGTAAAAACACCAATCATCAAATGTTACCTACTGTGCAATGTCATTCCATTAACATTCTTATAATAATAAATCGTAGAAATTAAGAACAGGTTGGTGGTATCCAGAGGTTGTGAACAGGGGAGAGGGAATGGAGTTTGTGTGTGAGGTAGAAGTGGCTATAAAAGCACAGTATGGGGAATCCTTTTGATGGTTGAAATGTTCTGTATCTTGACTGTAGTAATGTCATTATTTTGGTTATGAAATGAGATGGTAATTTTACAAGAAGTTACTATGGGGAAAATTGGATAAAGAGCATGCAGGGTTGTTCTGTGCTGTTTTTCACAACTGCATGTGTAACAACAGTTATCTTAAAATTAAAAGTCTAATTAGAAAATGTAAGAGGGAGTATCAAAACCTAGCCTCATTTTACAAACATGATAAGCTATCCATTGGGGCACAATTATAGTGGAAGTAGTGTAGAAAAATGGAAAGAGTTTACTCTTTTAGAATCAATTGAGGGATTTAATTAATAACTTGTCAATTATGAATTGTGTAACCTATAGAAAGTTTCAAATACCTTCAAGTCTCACTTGTCTTAATTATGAATTGGATAGAAGAACACCAACCTCATTGTTGAGTAAAATAATATTTTACAAGATCTAAAACAGTCCTTAGTCTATGATGCTCCAACCATTGAATGGTAGAATTGATTGACAGATACCAAGAGCCTCCTGGGACAGACCTTTGAAAGCGAACCTATTTGTTGGCAGCCCTTCTGAACTGGGGTTCCATCAGGAAGAAACTCTTAATTCCTTGAGTCTTCCAGTGTATGTGATGAGTTAACTTCCTTCCTATATGGAAAATGGTAGCAACTGTTCAATGCTTGTGAATTGAGGAAAATAATGACGCAAGTCATTTTTTGTAAGTCTTAATTCTCTTATGTAACTCAGATTGAGAAAGGCCAAATTTTGATAGATGGGCTGTCAATTTCTGCATATCATCAAGAAAACAGATAAAGGGGGGAAAGGTGTCGTTCTGTGATGATTTGAATTAGGAGACCCCCTCCCCCACCTTCCAATCTGAATCTTAAATGATTATTACTATCTTAAAGATAGGCACCAGATATTTGTTTTACCACAGTTTTACCTCAGTAGCTAAACTCACAGTCTGATACAGTGAGTTCATGTAGATAGCCATATTGATATATTATGTAACATTTTGGCTTACTCTTTGCAAACATCTGTGCAAGCATGCATTATTTCATTTTCAGCACCTAAAGGTCAATGCATTCATAAGATAAATTCTGATTTTGGAAGAAAAATCTTAAAAAAGAAAGTCATATTTTGAGGGTCACAAAAGAGAGGTCAAAAATATTTACCCCAACCTTACGATTCATATATTAAATTGCAAGATTACTAAACATGGAAAAGATTAATCTATGCCTTATAGAATTTTAAGGGATTTTAGGTTGGCTGTATCTTCATATAAACATTTCCAGTGAATATACTCATCGTTTACAAACCCATCATGCAGTTAGCTTATTTATCTCATAATTAAGGGCACATTTAACAATACTGTCTTCTGTAGCTCCTCCATTTTCTTCTGCTTTCCAGATCTCTAGACAATGTTTTCGAAAGGGAGGGAGGGAGCGAAGGAGGGAGGGAGGGAGGAAGGAAGGAAGGAACGAAGGAAGGAAGGAAGGAAGGAGAGAGCGAGGAACAAACATGTCCTTAAAATGAATGAATATGTTTTTGCTGAACAGTCTTTTTTTTTTTTTTCTTTGTTGAGACGGAGTCTCGCTCTGTCGCCCAGGCTGGAGTGCAGTGGCCGGATCTCAGCTCACTGCAAGCTCCGCCTCCCGGGTTTCCGCCATTCTCCTGCCTCAGCCTCCCGAGTAGCTGGGACTACAGGCGCCACCACCTCGCCCGGCTAGTTTTTTGTATTTTTTGGTAGAGACGGGGTTTCACCGTTTTAGCCAGGATGGTCTCGATCTCCTGACCTCGTGATCCGCCCGTCTCGGCCTCCCAAAGTGCTGGGATTACAGGTTTGAGCCACCGCGCCCGGCCTGCTGAACAGTCTTAATAGGACAACAGTTGTTCTGAAACTCAAGGCACCACGGCATAGAAAAGCTAATTTGCGTTTTTGCATACAATTTAACTATCTGTATAAATATATGAATACACAAGTATGATTTAATGGAATGACTCTCCACATTGCCACCTGTGAAAACATAAAAATGTCTTTTCTTTTGGAGACAGTGAGAATTGTTCCCTTCAAAGTGAGGACTTTACATCCTCTCCCACTGTTCTTCCTAGAAATACAGCAGAAAGTGGGAGAAACATGTCTTCTGTTCTTAATAATATATAGACCCCAGTATGCCCCATTTACAAATCTCACCTATTTAAGAACATGTTCAAATCTTACTCCTTCCAGACTGAATCACCTATCATCCTCAACCTAGAAGTTTTCTACTGTCTCTGAGCTCATGGAGAATAATTTGTAACCTAGGCCCACCACATAGGGCCGCGAGGGCTGTGCTCAGCACAAATCCAAGGGACTGCATTTATACAGACTATGATGTGATCACTTTGTAGTTGTATATGTAATCCTGGCACTGTTTGAATGTATTGTTTTCATGCTTGCATGTTTGTCTTTGGTCTCCTAAAAGATTTTAGGTTGTTGGAATGTTATGGCAATTATGCTCTTTTTAATTTTTAAATTTTTTATGTTTATGGATACATAATAGTTGTCCATATTTATGGAATACATGTAATATTTTGATACAATAATGCAATGTATAATGATCAAATCTTGGTGATTGGGACATTCATCACCTCAAACAGTTTTCATTTATTTGTGTTGAGAACATTCAACTCTCCCCTTCTAGTTCTTTTGAAATATACAATAAATTATTAACTTTACTATAGTCACCTTATTGCGCTATCAAACACTAGGTCTTACCTTTTATCTAACTGTATTTTTGTGCCCATTAACCAACCTATGACTTTTCCTAGCCTCTGGTTCCCACCATTCTATCCACTGTGTCCATGAGATCAATATTTTTAGCTCCCACATGTTGCAAGACATGTGACGTTTGTCTTCCTGTGCCTGGCTTATTTCATTTAACATAATGACCTCCATTTTCATCCATGTTGCCGCAAATGACAGGATTCCATTTTTTTTTAATGGAGGAAGAACATTGCATTGTGTATATATGTACCACATTTTTTTTTCATTCATCTATTGATGAATACTTAGGTTAATACCATATCTTGGTTATTGTGAATACTGCTGCAATAAACATGGCAGTTATGTATCTTTTTGATATACTGATTTCCTTTCTTTTGTATATATACCCAGAGATGGGATTCCTGGATCATGTGGTAGTTCTGTTTTCAAATTTTGAGGAACCTACATACTGTATTTTAGATGGAAATAATTTTTATTTCTATCAACAGTGTGCAAACATTCTCTTTCCTGTGCATCCTCGCCAGCATTTATTATTTCTTGTCTTCTTAATAGTAGCCATTCTAACTGGGGTGACATAATATCTCATTGTGGTTTCTATTTGCGTTTCCCAAATGATTAGTGATGTTGAACATTTTTTTCATATACCTGTTGACTAATTGGCTTCTTTTGAGAAATGTCTATTTAGAACTTTTGCCCATTTTAAATCAGATTGTTTGTTTATATTGCTATTGAGTTGTTTGGGTTATTTATATATCCCACTTGTTAATCCCTTGTCACTTGAATAGTTTCACATATATTTTTTCCTATTTTGTAGGTTTCTCTTCATTTGGCTGATGTTTCCTTTGCTGTGCAGAAGTTTTTAAATTTGATGTGATCCCATTTGCCCATTTTTGCTTTGGTTGTCTGCTTTTGAGTCCTTACTCAAGAAATCTTTGCTCAAACCAGTGTCCCTGGAGCATTTCCCTGATGTTTTCTTCTAGTAGTTTCATAATTTTAGGTCTTATTTGATTTGATTTATGTATATATTGAAAGACAGGGGTCCAGTTTCATTCTTCTGCATATGGTCTAGATAGTGTTTGGTGTTTGTTTTGGACTTTTGGGATTATTTCACTTCATTTTAAGTCAAATGCAAATGGATGATCTTTTATTATAATATCTGATAAATTTTATATTTTCATCTAAGCCTGATGAATGATAACAGCTTTTCTCAGTAAATTCTGAGAAATATGTAAAGTATAATTTTTATTTAAATATTAAACAGATTTCCTTTGTAGAGATAGGGCCTTGCTCTGTTATCCAGGCTGGGGTGCAGTAAGTGTGATCATGGTTCACTATAACCTTGAATTCCTGGGCTCAGGAGATCTTCCTGACTCAGTCTCCCCAGTAGCTGGGACTACAGGCATGTGCCACTTTGCCCAGCTAATTTCTTTTTTTGTGCGTGTGGAGATAGGGTCTTGCTATGTTGCCCATGTTGGTCTTGAACTCCTAGCCTTAAGCAATCCTCCTGCCTCAGCCTCCCAAAGTTCTGGGATTACAAGTATAAGCCATTATGCCTAGCCCGAGAGCTTTAAAATAAACATAAAGGGACTATTTATTTAATGCCAGTCAAGAAATGGCTACTTCTTAAATTTCATATGAGAGTAATAGTAAACTAAGAAATAATAGTGAGGAAAAAACTTTTTTTGCCTAAGTACGTATATTTCAATTATTAGCTAGGACGTTTTCATTTTATGGTCCTCTCTTTTGAATTGGGGAAAATATAACTGTTAATCATTTGGCAGTTGCAGTTTAGTGTTCTCTGTGAAATGAGGTTTATATAAGCTACATTTGCTCATTGAATACCTTAATTACTAGGACCCAAGTGGTTTTGAACACTCCATTGACTTCAAAAACAAACAGCAGTGCAGAACTTCTGTGTCTTTGATGTTGAGCTCTAGAGCCATCTTGACTAAATTTTAGAAGGCTTCATTACTTAGAAGATAAAGTTCAATGCCTTTTCAATGAAATTCTATTTTGTAACTGCAGTAAAAGAGAGATCACTGAACCGCATACCCATCCGAAGTGTGCACATAGCTATCTTGATACTCATGGTTTCAACTAGTCACAACTCCCTTTTAAATGACAATAAAAGTGTGCAGAATACAAAATAAATAAAGTCCCAAGGAAAGCATCCAAGAAGTTTAAGTCATTATGCTTTCTGCTGACAGCTTAATGTCAGTATCTGACTAGAGTGTAAAGGGGAAACAGTAAAATTACTTTTCAAAAGAAAAGTAATAGCACCTAAATAGCACCTAAAGAAATAGCACCTAACACATTTGGATATTCATGATTTACCCAGGACTCGGGAACAAAGGTGAAATAAATCATTGTTTTGCTCTGCAGTTACAATCTGTAATGTATCTGGTTGGTTTTTCTTCAATTACAAATATTAAGGATGTGTTAGTATGTGTTTAATATGTGTTAATTGAGGATATGCTAATAGGAAATACACCAAGGATGAAGAAGTAAAAAGATGGCATTAATACCAACCCCAGCATTTACTATAGACAGGAGGATACAATGATATGTAAGACCCTTTACCAGACTAGTCCAGCCTGGCACAAAAGAGGACAGTCAATAAACGTTTGTTAAATTGTTAAATAAGTTTACATTCAGAACTGCTCCATTATGGTTTTCTTTGATATCTACAAGAATATTGGCACCGCCTTCATAGAGGCACTTTGTAATATCCACCTTTGTAATTAGCTTCAACAATATCAATCGATTGCAATGTAAAGCCAGTAATTGGAAATATGCCAGCCAGAATATATTTTATATCTTACCTAAGAGGTGTTGTTCCATGTTTAATTTTTACAAACTACATTTTATAACTTCAACTATATTTAGTTTTTGACAATTTTTTGTGACCATACTAAAATTTAGCTTTTTAACCATAAAACATACAGAAAACACAGCAAAGTACATTGTTGTTTTGGAGGGAAGAGATTTTGTTTTAAAGGCCATCTAAATAAAAAAAAAATTAGTCCTGCATTGTCTTTAGATGTATTTGTTATATTGTGATTTTTTCAGTTACTATTTTGACTATTCTTTATGTATATATTTATCTTTAATATTTAATAGGAAATTTCAAATAGTATATACAATAAAATTGTGCAGCAACTTTTACAGCAAGTGAAATGTTCTATTAGGAATCATCCCAACAGCATGAATTCTTGAATTCTTTTTAAAGAATTTTTAAGAATTTTTCATGAATTTTGCAAACACAGTTCACCTTTACCACAGCTATGCTGTTCAGTGGGCAGGTCAGATATCATTTTCATTTTTATACAGGAAGACCATGAAGTTAAGGAAGCTGAGATAACACACTGAATCAGAAGGCTCAGATCTGTGACACTGATTTCTAGCGCCTTCTCAGAACACCTGTTTCAACCACTGCACACAATTTCATGACAGTGTATTCCACCCTTACCCCAGGAGGTTGGCATATCTCTGAGGACACTGATTGGTGTGCCACCCTAGGTTAGCACATGATATGCTTTTTCTGTATAATCTACAGTAATTCTAAGGCTCCTATTTTATATAGTTTTTCCCCAATTTAGTTGAAACCATTGACTGTATCTGTTTCAATTCACAGTGCCTGATGAGTGCCTCAACTAATCTCAAAGGTAATGTCACTAATGATTCCTCAGATCTCTTTATCACTTTCCCGGTTATGTGTGCAGTCTGCCATCTTTGAAACCCTAAGATGCGTGCGTCACTTTAAATATACTCAAAGATTAAGACAGGTTCTCAATTGTACTTATTTTAAAACCGGAAAACCCTTTACAAAAACATTCTCTATGCAGCAGTATGAGCCTGAAATGGCTTTTCTTCCTTCTCATTGATGTTGGTTTTTATAATGTGATTTTATGACTTAGCTGGAGCTTATCAAAGACTACATTGTTTTTGTCTCTGAAACAACTCTCCACAGAATTCTACTTCAGGAAAACTCAGTACTTCAGATTATTAACGTTATTTAAGCTCCAGCTCAAGAGTACCAATTTCTGAATATCACCAGAGTGTAGTGCAGACAAAGAACTTTGGAAATAGAGACATTTGGTTGAGGCCATTGACTTTCCATCTCCATACCTCATCTGTGAAATGGGCGTGAAGTGTCAAATGGCCAACTCCCATAGGGTTATTGAAAGATGTAAATGAGATAAAATTTGCAAAATGCCAGGTGCATGGTAAGCCCCATACCATGTCACCTATTGACATTGGTATTTCTAAACAAGAAATACAGATTTGACTTGCCGTAATGAAGGAGTATCTTTACATTTAATTTCACCTCTTTGGGGATGACTTCTTTTTTGCCACAGGGAAAACAATTTTATATCTGATACCGTCAAAGTAGAAAGGTGTAATGTTTTAATCCAGAGCAATTACTTGATTACATGTGGTTTTAAACATATTCATTGGACAAAATTGTGTGCATGGATTGATGCGTGGGAAAGACACAGAAACTGGTGTGGGGTCACCAGGCTGATGATGTCTTGACCACACTCTGTGTTGAGGCATCCCAGCTTCCTCACCTGGAGTACTGGGCTTCCTCACCGTCACCTGACTAGCTCTTCCCTGTCATTAAAACAAAGCAAAGCAAAACAAAAACAACTTTCAGTTTCCCTTCAGTTTGTATCACCCGTCAGAAGTTCAGCTAGAATCACCTAGAAAGCCCTCAATTTCTGAACCTTCCATCATGTGTACCCTAACAGTTTCCAGCCTTCCTCTGCTTCTAATACCTGACGGTCCCATCTGTCTGGAGGGCCAGGAATCCACACAGGTGGGTCTCCTGCTAACTGGCCCACTGGACCTCCTTCCCTGGATTCTCCTCCTCCTCATGCCCTCTCTCCACCCACCACTACAAGAGTTCTGCTTTTAAAAAAACGTATCCTCTTTCCCAGAGAATTCCTCAAGTCCTGAGCCCTACAGTTTCATTAGTGCTTCTCAAAAGACTTCTCTGAAATAAACCTTTTATACTTTAATCTCACTTTCGGTGTCCAGATTGGCATACTCAAATTTTTGTAAAATATTTTCTGCTTCCTACTCATATTTTACTCTAGGCCAATGAGTCTAAATAGAATATATTCTGTTCCCTCCTGAACCAGCTACTTTGTCACGTAGAAACACATATTAAGTAGACATTTCTATTAACGCTGCCACTCTTTTCAAAGTTATTCAATATTAGACCTCAAAGGCAAACCTGTCTTGTCTTTATCTCAATGAGAACATCCAACTGAATGCTGTATCTTATTGGTGCTTCCTCAGAATGTCTCTGCCTTCTGTGGTCTCTTTCCAGTTGATAAATTCTCTTTGTCTAACTTAAGGCACAAGTGTTGGTGTGACTGACTAATGGTTCTTTTTACTGCTCACTGAATTATCCTTGTACTCCTGTTAGATTAATTTTTCAAAATTTCTGTTTGAAGCATAATTATTCCTCTTAAAATTTCCCGTGCTTTTTCATTACCTAGACTAATAATTTAAACTTAAATTTGCAATTCGGAACTCTTTGCAACATCTACCGTTGTTGCATTTAGATTTTTTAAATATAGTATTTCAAGCATGATGGAAACTGCAGAGAATCATATTACAAACCTCCAAGCATACACTACTATATTTTAGAAAGTTATTTTTTTCCTTTAAATTTTTTAACATAGAAAAATGTGGCCAGGCGCAGTGGCTCACGGATGTAATCCCAGCACTTTGGTAGACTGAAGTGGGAAGATCACTTGAGCCCAGGAGTTCGAGACCAACTTGGATACATGGTGAAACCCCATCTCTACTAAGAATACAAAAATTAGCCAGGCATGGTGGTGAACACCTGTAGCCCAGCCAGCTCAGGAGACTGTGGTGCGAGGATCACTTGAGTCTGGGAGATCTAAGCTGTAGTGAGCTGAGATCGTGCCACTGCACTCCAGCGTGGACAACAGACTGAGACCCTGTCTCAACAAACAAACCAACAAACGACAACAACAACAAAAATATTGGGAGTTGAAGACCCATTTGAACCTTTTACTATCTTGCCATTTTCACACTGAAGAGTTGCCTTCGGTATTTATCTGTGTTACTGCCTAAGACTAGTCTGTGCACTTCAACCATTGTATTGTCCTCTGCTGCATACATTAATCACTCTTCCTCTATTCATGGACATGGACAGGTATTGCTGATTTTGCTACTACAAACCGTGCTTCAACAAACACATACATAATTATCCTTGATTGCATATATACATGTTTCTCCAGGGTATGTGGATAGAAGTAGAAATACTGTTTTTTAAGACGTGTATATGTTCACTTTACTAGATGTTTTCAGATTGCTCATAATTGTTTTCATTTATAAGCCTAGAACCAATGAAATGAAAACTTCTTTTATTCTCAGCAACGACTGCTATTGCGAGATTTTTTCAGTTTTGATATATTTCAAACATCCAAAGCGCATAAAGTTTTCTTAAAACCTAATTTGCTATACGTGTTTCAGATTTTTAAAAAGAAATAAAATGAGTATAATTGAAGCCTGTTGTATATCCCAATACAGTTATTTCAGAAGTAAACTCATGTTTATAATTCTATGTACAGTTTTTCTACATTTATTAGATTTTCGTATTTCTTTAAATAATATTTGCTATTGCATTACGTAGCTTCAACTTTATGTAATTGGAATCATACAGAATGTGATTTCCTGTTTTTGCTCAAGATTATGTTTTTGAAATATAATAGTTTTGAGATATAGAGTTGCAGTTCATTCATTTTTACTTCTGTATACTATTGCTTTGGATAAATACCTACAATTTGTATTTTACTGCAAATGTACAAGAGTTCGGTTAGGTTATATGCTTAGAGGTGGATTTGCTGGACATAGGTTGGCCACAGACTTACCATCTCCTGCAAGTTTGCCAGATGGTGTATCCAAATGCAGCCAAGTAAATTCCAGAACCTTTTGTTCTACCTTCTCAGCAACCCGTGACAGTGTGAGACTTTTGCCCCTTGGATAAATGAGTGGGTAAAACTTGCATTTCTCTGCCCTTTGAACATATTTTCATGTGTTTATTGACCAATTGATTTTCTTAATTTTGAATTATTTCTTCACGTCTGTTGATTAGTTTTCTATGCGACATCTTTTCTTAATGGTGTACAATAATGCTGTCTATATTTTAAATATTAGTTATTTACACTTATACACAATACAGCTGTCTTATGTTATCGCTTGCCTTTAAACTTGCTTATAATCTTCTATGTCTTACTAACATTTTACATTTTAATACAATCAGATTTATTTCTTTGTGACTTGTAATTTTTTGTCTTAAGAAGGCTCTCTCTACAACAACATAAAGCTACTATCTTCTAGTCTAATGATAGAATATTCTGTTCTAATTAATCCACATGTAGATCTTTAATCAATGTCCAATTAATCATTATTTTAGGGTTTGAGTTTGGGATTTATTTGTTCCCATGTAGGTAGTCTGTTTTTCTCCTCCGTTTATTAAAATTCTTGTGCATGAGCTTGTTAAACGTGCACAACTTTTCATGTTTTCATATATGTATTTTCAATATTGTGCTGGATTTACTCAGGCATATAGAGCAACATGAGCAGGACAAAGGCGTAGGGGTCACAGAATACTTGCCGTCATGCTTCAGTGCCGCTTGTGTATAAATTGTGCCAGATTAGGGCACATTAGTTAGGTCAGAGTAACACACTAATATTTGTACATGTGCAGTGTAGATTATTGTGAGCAGGACTGAAAGCAGGAGTACTATACAGATGCCAGGCCAAAAAGTGCAAGGAAGGGTCAACATGAGCAGCAAAAATAGAGAAGAGCCTTATGTGCATTGTATCATTATGTAAATATGTATCAATAATTTACCCACTTCCAGTTTTTTTATTACATATATTTATGTTTATATAATAATTTTTTTCTTCTCCCACTATCGCAGCTCGTCAAAGTGCTACCTGCCACTTAATTAAGAGCATTTAAAAAGCTGCCTCGTTTACAAGCTTTTTCTAGATGTCCTAAACACTATGTGGTTTCTGCTTCTCCCCCTTTTAATCATTTATGGTGCTTTGCTTGGCTCTTAATATACCCTTTTTCCCTGCTTTTCATTATATTTACATGTTCATGAAATTAATTTGTTCTCAATTATCCCACAATGATATATTTACTTTTTAAGATCTCACTAAAATATATTAATTAGAAATTTGAATGTCTTATACAATATTTTATTTTATTCATTGCATCATTATTAAAGCAATCATTTTTTATTTTTTAGAAAATAATTTAAAATAAAAATAAAGTTTAAAGCAATCTTTAATCAGATATTTGCAATTTTAAATCAGAGTATTCTGATTTAAAATGTTGAGAAAATGTTGCATTCAAATTAAAGAAATCATATAAACTGGTAAACATTATATTTTATCTCCTGATTACCTATATTCCTTGACTTTATTTCACTATCTGTATACTGAGTTGAAATATTTCTCTAAATATTAAAGAGTGGGCAAGACCGTCTTAAAGATGATTTTAACACTAGCATAATAGAGCTAGATATATGTATTTATATTATTTTTATTTCTGGAGAAATTTTTCACTGCCCTAAAATCACAAAGATATTCTCTTACATTTTATTCTAATTGTTTTACATTTAATTTTTACATGTAAGTGATCCATTCACCTGGATTGTTATTGGTTGGTGAGAGATTATGATCAGGTTAATTTTTTTCATATGTTTAGCTAATTTTCTCATCACAATTTGTTAAATAATCTATCCTTTTCCATTCATGTTCAATGCTACTTCTTCATATACCACATTTCTGTATATGTGTAGGTAATACATGGGCTCCCTTATTCTGCCCGACTTGTTCATTTATGTGTAATGAACATTGCTATTCCTCCCCATATCCAAACACATTTTCCTTCCTCTCCAAAGCTGTCCAGGATCTTCCTAATCCTTTACCTTGTCATTTGCATTTTAGGATTTCTTTATTAACTTGCATCAAATACTTTGCTAATATTTGAATAAAAAATTCTTTGACTTTTAAAATTAGAAACGTAATTATAAATGCATTTCAGGCATTACATGGTTCAACTTAATTTACCAATGTTGAAATGGGATCTCAAAAGGGTAAACTCAGATCACCTATGAAAGTCATTTTGGGTCTAATTTTCTAGGGGAAGATATAAATGACTAAACTTTGGGCCATATTACTAAACACTGTAGATCATGAGTATGCCATTAAAAAATAATAAATTGAGAAACACAAGAAAATCTATAAAATTAGATAATCAATACAGTGAAGTGATTTTGAAAGTGTCAAAAATGATTGTTTTAACAAACATTCATACCCATTTTTTCACTTTGTAGAATATGATATGTGTCACATTTTGACTATTTTCTCCACCTAGTCATTCTTTTTTTGTTTGTTTGTTTGAGATGGAGTCTGGCTCTGTCGCCCAAACTGGAGTGCAGTGGCCGGATCTCAGCTCACTGCAAGCTTCGCCTTTCGGGTTCACGCCATTCTCCTGCCTCAGCCTCCTGAGTAGCTGGGACCACAGGCGCCCGCCACCTCACCTGGCTAGTTTTTTGTATTTTTTAGTAGAGACGGGGTTTCACCGGGTTAGCGAGGATGGTCTCAATCTCCTGACCTTGTGATCTGCCCGTCTCGGCCTCCCAAAGTGCTGGGATTACAGGCTTGAGCCACCGCACCCGGCCCACCTAGTCATTCTTGATCCCTACTAGTCTGATGTTACCCTACCTTTTATTCAATTGTTTACTTTTTTGTACTCTACTTATTTCTAACTTTTTTTTTAATAAATAAGAGCTTTTATTTGATTATCACATACTTGAGATTTTCAGAAAAAACAATTCTTCCAAATATTTTGTGACAGGCTTCTAGTTCTAGTTTTCTTTTAGATTTCTGGAATTTTCCTCACTTTCTTATTTCTTTCTAGTGGCTTGTTTGGTTTAGGTGTTTATTCTGTAGCTTAAGCTCATGTCACACTTCTCTAGCCAGGGTTTGCTGAACTTTGAGACTTCTGAATTCTTGTAGCTTTTTGATTTCTTCCACTTTGTAATCTTTTCCTTTTAAACACAGTCAGCAGCTTAATCCTCATGTTCTATGTGTATAGCTCTTGAGTGCAGGGCTCTGGGGGGCTTGGTTTTCTCATTTGCTAGGAACGTTCCACAACAAGAATATGAATATAAAAATTGCATCTGGCTTCACTCCAGGGTCGTTTTTCTCCTACAGGTGCCAGTGAGATTGTTGGGCCATGTTTTCAGGGGTACAAGTGCAGGGTTGTAACATAGGTAAACTTGCGTAATGGGGGTTTGTTGTACAGCTGATTTCCTCACCCAAGTATTAAGCCTAGTGCCCATTAGTTATTTTTCCTGATCCTCTCTCTCCTTCCATCTTGCACCCTCCAAAAGGTGCTGGTGTGTGTTGTTTCCCTCTATGTGTCTATCTGTTCTCGTTATTTACCTTCAATTTATAAGCTAAAACGTGGTATTTGGCTGTATGTTCCTGCGTTAGTTTACTAAGGATAATGGCCTCCAGCTCCATCCACATCCCTGCAAAAGACATGCTCTCTCTCTGTCTCTCTGGCTGCATAGCACCCCAACAAAGGTCTAATATCCAGCATCTATAAGGAACTTAAACAAAATTACAAGGAAAAAACAAACTACCCCCTAAAAAAGTGGGCAAAGGACAGGAACAGATACTTCTCAAAAGAAGACATACCTATGCCAACAATCATATGAAAAAAATCATAATATCACTGATCATTAGAGAAATGCAAATCAAAACCACAATGAAATGCCATCTGACACCAGTCAGGATGGCTACAGATGCTGGCAAGGTTGTGGAGGAAAAGGAACGCTTATACACTGTTGGTGGGAGTGTAAATGACTCCAGCCATGTGGAAGACGGTGTGGTGATTCCTCAAAGACCTAAAAACAGAAATACTCTTCGACCCAGCAATCCCATTACTGGGTATATGCCAAAAGGAATATAAATCATTCTATCTTAAAGATACATGCACACGTATGTTCATTGCAGCACTGTTCACAACAGCAAAAACATGGAATCAGCCTAAATGCCCATCAATGATAGACTGATTACAAAAAATAAAGAAAATGTGGTGCATATACACCGTGGAATACCCTACTTTTTTTTTTTTTTTTGAGATGGAATTTCACTCTTCTCGCCCAGGCTGGAGTACAATGGCGTGATCTTGGCTTACTGCAACCTCAGCCTCCTGGGTTCAAGCAATTCTCCTGCCTCCGCCTCCTGAGTAGCTGGGATTACAAGTACCCACCACCACATACCCAGCTAATTTTTGTATTTTTAGTAAAGATGGGGTTTTACCATGTTGACCAGGCTGGTCTCGAACTCCTGTCCCCAGGTGATCCGCCTGCCTCAGCCTCCCAAAGTGTTGGGATTACAGACATGAGCCCACCCCGCCTGGCCTGGAATACCCTACTTTTAAAGTGACTTTACTTTCTTTATAGTTCCTCATGATCTTAATTTTGTTTTCATTGTTCTGTACTAATAATTAAATTATAAAATATAGAGAATATGGTTTTTATATAGAGGGAAAATAGATGATCAAATACAGGCATATAGATTATTTCTATAGTAATCTGCACTTCTTTGTTTTGTGCCCGCACAATGTGGGCTCTGTATACAAATTTGATAATTAAAGATGTATTTAAAATCCTATAGTTTATGTCTTCATTCATTCATTCCATGATATAGATTTAGCATTTACTTGGTGCCAGATATGATTCTAACCATTCTCAGAGATTTAAATTCTTACAATGGCCCTTTCAAGAAAGATTTCTTCTTTATTATCTGAAATTTGAGTTTCAAACAGAAATTAAATAATTAATATGAAAAAAAAAATTTTGGGCCCCAATAAAGTTTAATTCTTAATCCTTAAGAGGATGACTCTAGAGCTTCCTCATGAGAAATTATTGGGGTATGTAGGTCAAAGAGAGAGTGATTTAGAATATAAGCCTCTGATAGCTCCCTTGCTGGATAAAATACCAAAAATAATAAAATCCAAATAGCTTGACTCGGGTTGTCTAACCTGTTCAAAAACAAATCAACTTTTTCCAACAGTCTCTCTATTCTCCTTTTATAAACTCTAATAAATTTTTAAAAAGTAAAAATAAAAGGACTTGCTCAAACAAAATACGGAAGTGTCAGTGTGGTACCATATTTTACATCAATGATGGATAATCGTCAGAATCATTGTCTTTAATTGTGGAATCATCATTCACGTTTATTAGTGTTTCCTTATAGGCACCGACAGTGATATATAGAAAAGAAATCTGCAAAATCAAAGTGTTGCTTTAGTGTCTCTTGCTTTTCACAAATGAATGTACTCGTGATGAAAGGTCTAACAATGCGTGGACTACTTCAGTCTGGAATAAGAAGAAATCTTGCCTGTTCAGAACAGCCACAGGAGAAGAAATTAATTGAGGGCTTTGGAATCAGTGTTTTATAGGAAATGATTTAATTAGTTGTTCTATCCATTTGCTTCAAAAGTTTTGTTGTAATATATGCTTAAATTTACCCCTGTGACTCTTATGATTTCCTTATGTATAGAAGGAAATTATGAGAGAATTTTAGTAGCATGTGGACACATTCCTGTGAATTGAAGATGTGATGAAAACTTCTAATTTAAGAATCTTTAAATATTTTTTGGAGAACATGTAGCTCTGCCCTGTTTAACTGCATACGAAAATGATTTAATTCACTAAATTTTAAGACGATCTAAATTCCAGAATTTAAATATGATTGGTTTTTCCTTATTTATCCACTGCACATGGATATTTTATATTTCTATCAAAAATATATTGGAAATAGTTTCTTACATTCCTGTTTGTACTTGAGATTTTATGCTTAAATATATGTTGAAAACCACAATGTATTCAATCAAAGTTATATTTATTACAAACAACATCTATATCTATGTTGATTTTGCTATAAGGAAAATATTGAGGGATACATATATATATATGTGTGTGCATATATATATCTTATTAATACAACTCAAGGTCTTCCTTTTCTTCCATACCACCTCTAATGCAGTGTCTATAATTTGTGATGATTTTTGCATTCTCACAGTTGTAATTTCTAAGCCTAGTATAACAATTTAAACCTGTTAAAAAGAGAGAAACTGTTGTTTTCATTTAGATGCAAAGTATGAGATTCATTGCTCTTATCTCTGGAATTTTTCCAAAGATAAATTGGTCAAACTATTCATTATCATTATGAAACATTGATTATTATTGATTATGAAATGCCGATAAATTAGCCATTTTTAGCTAATGAAATTTCCTTTTTATGAAAGTGAACCATAAAAACAATCTCAGTGCATAGAGGGTTATGCAGCTGCTTCTGAAATAAATTTCTAAGTGGGCATTTTACATCATTGATCTCCAAAACTCTTAATTATCAAAAAGCTTTTAATCTATAGAGGGACAATTATAACCATCAGATCTGCCTGTGTTGGAAGTTCTAGGATTGACTTGATTACAAAGGAGAAGAAAAAGCCATTTCCAAAAAGTCTTAGGTTGTCTACATCAACACTGTCGTCTTTTTAACATCCAATTTTAGAATATTTGTTATGCCTGTATCTTCAGTCTAAGCATTCAGAAAGGGACTATGGTTAATGACAAGGGAAGTAGGTCATTTTTGGCTTATTCAGATTTAAGGTACAGGTTATTTCTTTCTGCTTTCACTTTTTTATTATTTTTTGAGAGCAAGGAACTATTCTCTTCAAAATATAAAAAAGTCTTTCATCCTAAAAATGAATTGCTCATTATTAAAATAGCAATCACACAACACAGAAAAAGATAAAGAAGCTCGTTGGACTTCCCCAAAATCTCCCCCGCTTCCTCATTAGGATTAGTATCATTATTCATTCTTTGAATGAATCTACCTAGAATTTTTTCTTTCCCTAAGTGGAATACATACATAATTTTATTTTGCAAAAATAGCAGAGTATATGCAATACTTTATAGGATTTTTTTTTTCCCCCACTTAAAAATAGATTACTGGCCAGGTGCAGTGGCTCATGCCTATAATTCCAGCATCACAGAAGGCCGAGGCTGGTGAATCCCCTGAGGTCAGGAGTTTAAGACCATCCTGATTAACACGGTGAAACCCCGTCTCTACTAAAAATACAAAATTAGCCGGGCGTGCTGGCGGGCGCCTGTAGTCTCAGCTATTCGGGAGGCTGAGGCAGGAGAATCACTTGAACCCAGGGGATGGAGGTTGCAGTGAGCCGAGATCGTGCCACTGCACTCCAGCCTGGCGACGGAGTGAGACTCCGTCTCAAAATAAAAGAAGATTATTCATGTTTTCCAATGTCAGTTTTCCTAACTCAGTCAACATAAGCCCACCGTTGACAGCCTCTACTGTGACAAAATCAGGTTTATTACCTCAGTTTAATGAAGGAGACTGCACAGCAGAGAAACTTTAGGAGTTCTCACCAAACTAAGGAAAAAAGATAGTTATTGCAGTGTCTAAGGAGTGACGGAGCTTAGGGGAAATGTATGTAAAACGGTACTTTCAGCAGGCACAAAGCAGGACTATTTAAAGGGATTAACATCAGTTCTGGACTGCAGTGTAAACTGAGAGTCCTTTTTCCTTGGAAACTGCAGAGTTGAGATAATTACAGAGAACTGTGTCCAGAAACCCCTTATCTGAATCTCTGCACCTGAGTTGTCAGTTGCTGTAGCTTCTCTGAGTCAAAGTAACTTAGCAACTCTAAGCAAGAGTGGGAGGTTTCATTCTTATTTACATAATTTCAAACATCAAAGTTTCTGACAGCAAACAAGGTTTCTCAGCGAGTAGAAAAACAGCACTCATTCATAAAAGAGTCCTTAGGCTGCCCTTGGTTTCATAATAGTTTATCTTTGGGAGAAAGGGTGATTCCTGTTAGCTTTGCATCTGGCGTTACCTGTCTTATTCCAGCCCAGGAATGGCAGGGCTGATGGTTACAGTCCCAATTAATTTTTAATTTCTCACCATAAATATAGGTGTACCCAATTTTCAATGAGTAAGATTTCCACATAATACATAATTTGTTTAATTACTGCCTACTGTTGAAATCTCCCCACCCCATGGATAAAGTCTTATAAGTGGAATCGTTGGGTCAAAGTTATATATTTTGTAACTTTTTCATTTGAGATAATTTAAGGCTTACATAAAAGCTACAAAGATAGTACAGAGAATTCTACATACCCTTCATCTGGCATTCCCTTATGTTAATATCTTACATAAGCACAGAATAATTATCTATCTTAATTTTTTGTTTTACAGGTATTAAAAATAGTTAGCATCCTACATTTAAACATCGTACTTTTAAAAATTGCAGCTTAACCATAGGAACCTATGTTAAGTTTTAATAACCAAAAATAAAAAGAAAATTTGAAAAGAGATTACAATTAAACGTTGATATTTCACAATATAGTATACAATTAGTGAGGTTTTTTCCCCCTAAAAATTATTAAACTAAAGAAGTTTATCATTTTGGCTGGGCGTGGTGGCCAGTGCCTGTATTCCCAGCACTTTAAAAGACCAGTGCATGAGGGTTACTTGAGCCTGTGAGTTGGAGACCAGCCTGGGCAACATGGCAAGAACCTGTCTCTACAAAAAATTAAAAACCTCAACCAGGAGTAGTGGTATGCATCTGTAGTCCCAGCTACTTGGGAGGCTGATGTGGGAGGATTGGTTGAACCCAGGAGGTCAAGGCTGCAGTGAACTGAGATCATGCCACTGCATTCCAGCCTGGGCCAGAGGTAGACCTTGTCTCGGAAAAAAAAAAAGAAAAGAAAAAGTTTGCCATTCTAATTATTTTGATATGTGTAAAACATGTGCAAGCCTCCCATAAACTGAGTGAAGAATGAACCTGTAATCTGAATGCTAATAACATAATGCTATTTTGAGAGAAGATAGGGAATGAATATGCATATTTCTGTATTTCAACAAGGTTTCAATATATAAAATTAATCTTTTTCACAGTTTGAGTAATTATATAATGACTACTGGCAACAGTGATACATTTGGTGGTGTTACCGCATAGGAATTTGTTTCCAAAATTTCCAAGTTTAAATTCTCCCCTTCAAAAAAAGAAAGAGTGATTAATGAAAGAAAATACAATTTTATTTAAAATATAAATTCGTACAGTTTTAAAAAGATTTCATTAAGAAACATTTATTTGTGTTGTGCTGATATAAAATTAATGAGTTAAGCTAAGGAGTCGCCCCCTAGGATTTCATTATTAAAGATAAAGTGTGTGTGCATTATATTTTCTGGCACATTCCGTGTTAATAAATCAAGGCTTTGAGGTTACGAACGTGTCTGCTTGACCTCAAAGCACAGTGATTTATTTGTTTTGATGGTTTTGATTACTGCAGAGTCCTAGAAGTGGCAGTTTGTGAAAACTGTGGTATAGCTAAAAACAGAAGCTCTCTTCTACCTTATTTAGTCTTATTTTAAAAGCTTAATTTTATGTGATCTAATACATTTGAATCTAGTTTAAGCCTATATATTAATAAAGTTATAATTAAATTTTAAATTGAACTCGAACACATCCACAATTTTTAGGAGATCTGTTAGCGTTTTATTTATTAGTGCTAATTGAACACTGCTTTTGCTTGAACAAACAGTAGTAAAACACTCTTAGAAAGAAAGTTTCAGTTTTCTTCCTGAATTTTTTTTTCTGAGAATCAGTGTAATAGGTTAAAATATCTAATTGTTAAGTTGAATGGCAAAAGCATAGTAGTTTTCACTACATAGTGCAATAGAAATGGCAGGAAAATTAAGGATGTCTTTTAAGTGAGCTACATTTTTAAAAATTGTATCAGATTTTGTAAGTAAACTATAATGTAATAAAAATGCATTTAACCAAAATAACAGCCAAAAATTATTCCAGATAGAGATAAAGCTCATATACATCTAAGTCTCATGCTGTACTTGAAAATTTAATACGTTGAGCCACATTGCAGGGAAGAATTCGGGACAGTGAGATTCAGTGTGCACACAGTTTTAGAGGCTTTGCTTTGTCTGTGTCATCTGTATATATTGCAAAAAAAGAAAAAGAAAACAGTTATCTTCCCTTCTAAAAACCTGGATATAAGTAGTTTGGAAAGAAATGTGGACTGTTTCCTCTGAGAAACTGGTTAAATATATAGTCACTTTTATGACATGAAGTTCAATAGAGAGCACAAATATAGAAAGAACAATATGCATTTCAGATTTTGGATTTTGTCACATATATTCCTATGTAATTTTTCACTACAGATTTTCTGTATACTATATAAAGTTTTCCCAAATCATGGCTAATGTAAAAGGAAAACTACATGTACTAACTTTATAGCCCCAACTACAGCAAAATTTCCTGATCACACATGATTTTTTCCACTAGGAATAATCAGTTCCATCAGTTATCATACATTTTAACTATTTCTTGCTGATTTTTAACTTCTCTTCCAAGCATAATTATGTGAGGTCAGGTTCAATTTGGTGTGGAAGCAATAAAAGGGTCTGGAAATCCTTGTGGAGCCCGTAGAAGCAAGGCGCACAGTCACAGCGATGTTTGAGACATGGTTTTCAATTTTTCTATCATTTCACAAATACCTATTGATTTCTGGCTCCGCTGGCATTTTTCTTGATTAATGTTTCTGCCACATGCTGTCCATGTGATCTTGGACAAGTTAATTAAACACTTTGCACTTTTAACTTCTCATTGAAAAACATGGGGAAAATAATTCTCCTTCAGACTGTGATGAGTCTCAAAAAATAAATGAAAGAAGTAACATGTGCCCTACATGTAGGATGCACATGGAGATTTGCATGTGGCATATGTACCAGATTGTTCCTGGGAAATACAGACATAAGACAATGGAAAAGGTGGCCGGGCACAGTGGCTCATGCCTGTAATCCCAGCACTTTGGGAGGCCAAGGTGGGTGGATCATGAGGTCAGAGCATCGAGACCATCCTGGCCGACACGGTGAAACCCTGTATCTACTAAAAATACAAAAATTAACTAGGCATCGTGGCACCCACCTGTAATCCCAGCTACTCGGGAGGCTGAAGTAGGAGAATTGCTTGAACCAGGGAGGCAGCGGTTGCAGTGAGCCAAGATCACGCCACTGCACTCCAGTCTGGCAATAGAGAGAGACTCTGTCTTTAAAAAAAAAAAAAAAAAAAAAAGGGGGGGGGAGGGAAAAAAAAGAAAGAAAAGAAAAGAGAGAGAGGGAGGGAGGGAAGGAAGGAGGGAGGGAGGGAGGGAAGGAAGGAAGGAAGGAGGGAAGGAAGGAAGGGGAAAAGGTAAAAAGGTAAGCTTAGTGTAGGGGGTCCTGATCCACAATGAGGTTGCAGCTGCCGTCTTAGCCTGCTTCACAGTTGAGCTCTGGAACTGGGATGGGCCTTGAGAGCTGTCACAGATTGAGGCCAAAGAAATAGTCTTTGCGCTGGCACATTGGCCAGTCACTAGGCTCAGGTTTTCTCCCTCTCCCCCATCCTGACTTTTATTAATCATCCATTTATCAAATATTTATTTAAGCTGTGCACTCTACTGGAAATGTAAATACAGATAGAATATGGGTCTTTCCATTAAGAATGCATTGAGCTGGTGGGTTGATTTAGTAAACAGGCAAATGTGTGGAAACTTGTAGAGCCATAATGAAAATAGAGATAAATGCTGTGCTTCTGAGGGGAGACAGAAAGGGGCCTTTTCATTAGACTGTCGACACCAAGTGGGAAAGGATTCCTCAAACCTTTCTTAATTCTGTGGATCTTGAAGTAGAACTTTGGAACAATAAAATCAGGATGGATACTGAAGTGGTAAGAAGTTCAAGTTGTAGAATAGCATTAAATATCATTTTTCACCTTAATGAATATATTTTTAAAATCTTTTTATTTGCTTACTTTTTTGGCCTAAAGTATTTCCAATTTTTTATTGTTTTTATTTTCAAATAATCCATATTACTTGCTACAAGGAAAATACATAAATATATATTTCAGTGATATTTTCCCCTCCCTCTTTCGTTTTTATCCTTTTAAGATGTATCCGCTGTTTTTCTTGGATCATATGTGCTTTTCTTTAGATATATAAAGATACTAATTAATATAATTTCAGATAATATTCCTTTATTCCCTGCTATGAAAACTGATAAAGGTAATATACTTTTAATCCTTCTTTTCTTTCTAATTTTTGTGTACTGTTTTAACTGAAGGTTTTTAATATTTATGTCCTGTTTTATAATTACAGTTCTTACACCTTAGTTCTCTATTTAAAACCCTAGTTCTATATTAAAATCTATGTGATTCATCACTGCAGCCTCTCTATCCTTGAGTTCTTTATTTTGATACATATACAAATTATCTGGATTTTTTTTTTTTTTTTACTTTAAATTCTGGGATACATGTGCAGAATGTGCAGGTTTGTTACCTAGGTATACATGTGCCATGGTGGTTTGCTGCACCCATCAACCAGTCATCTACTTTAGGTATTTCTCCTAATGCTATCCCTCCCTTAGCCCCGTATCCCCCAGTAGGCCCCAGTTGGTGTTATGTTCCCCTTCGTGTGTCCATGTGTTCTCATTGTTCAGCTCTCACTTATGAGTGAGAACATGCAGTGTTTGGTTTTCTGTTCCTGTTGCTGAGAATGATGGTTTTCAGCTTCATCCATGTCCCTGCAGAGGACATGAACTCATCATTTTTTGTGGCTGCATAGTATTCCATGGTGCATATGTGCCACATTTTCTTTATCCAGTCTATCATTGATGGGCATTTGGTTTGGTTGCAAGTCTTTGCTATTGTGAACGGTGTTGCAATAAACATATGTATGCATGTGTCTTTATAGTAGAATGATTTATAATCCCTCAGGTATATACCCAGTAATGGAATTGCTGGGTCAAATGGTATTTCTGGTTTTAGATCCTTGAGCAATTGCCACACTGTCTTCCCAATAGTTGAGCTAATTTATACTCCCACCAACAGTGTAAAAGCATTCCTATTTCTCCACATCCTCTCCAGCATCTATTGTTTCCTGACTTTTTAATGATCACCATTCTGACTGGCGTGAGGTGGTGTCTCATTGTGGTTTTGATTTGCATTTCTCTAATGACCAGTGATGATGAACTTCTTTTGTATGTTTGTTGCCTGCATAAATGTCTTCTTTTGAAAAGCATCTGTTCATATCCTTCACCCACTTTTTGATAGGGTTGTATGTTTTTGTCTTGTAAATTTGTTGAAGTTCTTTGTAGATTCTAGATATTAGCCCTTTGTCAGATGGATAGATTGCAATAATTTTCTCCCATTCTGTAGGTTGCCTGTTCACTCTGATGATAGTTTCTTTTGCTGTGCAGAAGCTCTTTAGTTTAATTAGATCCCATTTGTCAATTTTGGTTTCTGTTGTCATTGCTTTTGGTGTCAGAGTCATGAAGTCTTTGCCCATGCCTATGTCCTCAATGGCATTGCCTAGGTTTTCTTCTAGGGTTTTTATGGTTTTAGGTCTGACGTTTAAGTTTTTAATCCATCTTGAGTTAATTTTTGTATAAGATGTAAGAAAGGGGTCCAGTTTCAGTCTTCTGCATATGGCTAGCCATTTTTCCCAACACTGTTTATTAAATAGGGAATCCTTTCCCCATTGCTTGTTTTTGTCACGTTTTCCAAAGATCAGATGTTTGTAAATGTGTAGCATTATTTGCGAGGCCTCTGTTCTGTTCAGTTGGTCTATACACCTGTTTTGGTACCAGTACTGGTACCAGGCTGTTTTGATTACTGTAGGCTTGTAGTATAGTTTGAAGTCGGGTAACGTGATGCCTCCAGCTTTGTTCTTTTTGCTTAGGATTGTCTTGGCTATACAGGCTCTTTTTATGTTCCATATGAAATTTAAAGTAGTTTTTTCTAATTCTGTGAAGAAAGTCAATGGCAGCTTGATGGGGATACCCCAAAGGAATAATCTGGATTTTATCATATCTTGGAAATATCTTGGAAATATTGTTCATTCAGGCATATCTTAGAAATGTTATTGGTTCAGTTCTAGACCACCATAGTAAGGCAAATATCAAAATAAAAAGAGTCAAACAAATTTGGAGGTTTTCTGGTGCATATAAAAGCCATGTTCACACTCTGCTGTAGTCTGTTAAGTGTCAATATCATTATGTCTGAAAAACAATGTAATTCCTTCATTAAAAAGTAATTTATTGCTAAAAATGCCAATGATCATCTGAGACTTCAGTGTGTAGTAATATTTTGCTGGTGAAGGGTCTTGCCTCAATGTTGATGGCTGCTGACAGATCAAGGTGGTGGTTGCTGAAAGTTGGGATGGGTGTGGCAACTTTTAAAAACAACACAACAGTGAGTTTGCCACATCTATTGAGTCTTCCTTTCATGAAAGATTTCTCTATGGCATGTGATGATGTTTTATAGCATTTTATCCATAGTAGAACTTCTCTCACAATTGGGATAAACAAAGTTTATGTAATATTCTAAATCCTTTGTTGTCATGCCAACCATGTTCACAGCATCTTCATCGTGAGTAGATTCCGTGTTAAGAAACCACTTTATTTGCTTATGCATAAAAAGAAACTTCTCATTTGTTAAAGTTTTACCTTGAGATTTCAGCAATTCAGTCACATCTTTAGGTTCCACTTCTAATTCTAGTTATCTTGCTATTTCTACCACGTCTGCAGTTCCTTCCTCTGCTGAAGTCTTGAACTCCTCAAAGTCATTCATAAGAGTTGAAATCAACTTCTTTCCAATTCCTGTTTGTGGATATTTTGACCTCCTCCAATGAATCAGAAATGTTCTTCATCTAAAATGCTGAATCCTTTCCAGAAGGTTTTCAACTTACTTTGGCCAATTCCATCAGAGGAATCACCATTTGTGGCAGTTACAAACTTATGAAATGTATTTCTTAAATAATAAGACTTGAAATTCTGAATGACTCATTGACTCACGGGTGGCAGAATGAATGTTGTTGACAATTATCACCAGGTATAATGGTCATACCTGTAATGCTAGCACTTTGGGAGGCCAAGGTGGGTGGATTGCATGAGTCCAGGTATTTAAGATCAGCCTGGGCAACATGGTGAAACCTTGTTTCTACAAAAACTACAAAAAAAAAAAAAAATAGCTGGCTGTTGTAGCACACGCCTGTAGTCCCAGATACTTGGGAGGCTGAGGTGGGAGAATTTGTGGAGCCTTGGAGATAGAGGCTGCAGTGAGCCATGATCATACCACTGCACTCCAGCCTGGGCAACAGAGTGAAACCCAGTCTCAAAAAACAAAACAAAAACAACAATCACCTCCTTGCACATTTCCATCAGAGCTCTTGGGTAACCAGGTATATTGTCAATGAACTGTAATATTTCAAAAGGAATCTCTTTTTCTAAGCAGTAGGTCTCAACATTAGGCTTAAAATATTTAGTAAACCATGCTGTAAACAGATGTGCTGTCATCCAGGCTTTGTTATCCTGTTTATAGAGTACTGGCAGAGTAGATTTAGCATAACCTTTAAGGGCCCTACGATTTTTGGAAAGGTAAATGAGCATTGGCTGCAACTTAAAGTCACCAGTTGTGTTAACCTATAACAGGAGAGCCAGCCAATCCTTTGAAACTTTGAAGTCAGGCAATGACTTCTCCTTTCTAGCTATGAAAGTCCTGAATGGCATCTTCTTCCAATAGAAGGCTGTTTTATCGACATTGAAAATATGTTTTTAGTACAGCTACCTTCATCAATGATCTTAGCTAGATCTTCCGGATAACTTGCTGCAGCTCCTACATCAGCACTTGCTGCTTCACCTTATACTTTTATGTTAGAGAGATGGCTTCTTTCCTTAAACCTCATGAACCAACCTATGCTAGTTTCAGACTTCTCTTCTGTAGCTTCCTCACCTCTCTATTAGAGTGAGAGCCTTGTTCTGGATTAGGCTTTGGCTTAAGGGAATGTTGTGGCCGGTTCAATCTTTTATCCAGACCACTCAAACTTTCTCCATATCAGCAACCCAGGCTATTTCACTTTCTTATGATTCATGCATTCACTGTAGTAGCACTTTTCATTTCCTTCAGAAACTTTTCTTTTTGCATTCTCAGCTTGGATAACTGTTTGGTACAAGAGCTGTTGCTTTTGGGCTACCTCTGCTTTCAGCATGCCTTCATCACTGAGTTTATTTTTACCTTAATGATTTATTAATCATTTGTAGCTTTTGATTTCAAGCAAGAGATGTGCCACTCTTTGTTTCACTTGAACACTTAGAGGCCATTGTAGGGTTATTCATTGGCCTAATTTCAATATTGTTGTCTCAGGGAATATGAAGGTCTGAGAAGAGGGAGAGAAGTAGGAAATAGCTGGTCAGTGACATCAGAACACACACACAACATATTCGTCGATTAAGTTTAGCATCTTATATGGGCATGGTTTGTGGTGCCAAAAAACAATTACAATAGTGATATCAAATATCATTGATCACAGATCACCATGGTAGATATAATAATAATGAAATGGTTTAAAATATTTTGAGAATTACCAAAATGTGACAGAGACATGAAGTGAGCACATGTTGTTGGAACAATGGAGGTGATAGACTCGCTTAACACACGGTTGTCACAGAATTTTAATTTGTAAAAAAATGCAGTATCTGCAAAGCACCATGAATTTACATACAATAAAATTCTTGTTTTCAAGAATGCATTCAGAGTAGCCATGAGTCTGTTCTCTGTTGCTATCGGCCTGGTGCTTTCTTACTTGCAGGATAGTTTGAGCCCAAGTATATTTCTTGGGTTATAGTCTTTTTCACTCAGACCCTTGTAGACTTTTTTCCACTGTCCTCTAGCATTTACTGTGTCTGTGAAGAATTTCAATCTCTCCAATATCTCACTTTTCTACACAAATTGCTTTTGATTTTGTGATTTTTGTTCTTTTAAACACACACACACACACACACACACACACACATTTCTTTGACTATGAGATACGTTGAACGTGAAACAAAAAAAATAATGCTCGATTTATGTAGAATTGCGATCCTGGGAGAGAAAAACTACTTGACATTGGCTGATTGAAGGTTTAATACAAGTACTGAGCGAGTGGGTAGTGAATTTCATCAGCTTCTTGAAGTATTTCAAATCCTACTATTTGATTTTCAATATGGTAATTTAAAAATTAGTTGACTATTTTAAGCATTTGAAATTATAAATCAGAAAGATATTAAAATTAAACTTTTCAAATTAATTCTCTATTCCCTATACCACTTAATTTCCAGTAAATTTTGTGTGTGTGTGTGTGTGTGTGTGTGTGTGTGGTTTTGTATTCAGATTAAATCTGTCCTTATAGCTAACAACCACCATAAAAATACTCCTTACATGAATACCAGATGAAGTTAAAGTAACATTTTATTACAGTTTTCATCAATATACTGTTACTGTCAAATATAAAAATGATAAATATTATGAGTGCTTAATTTTTAAAATTCAATAATTATTTGTTTCTTTTCTGTCCATCTTTCTCACAAAGGTTGCGTATATTTTTAGCTAGGCATTTTCCTTTGAGGATCTCAATTATTTTACACTTTCTGAAATGTTTTTGCAATTTAAAACATTAGAAGACTAGAGAAGATAAATTTAATATGATAAACTTTGTACATAACATCTGTTGTTACTCAACTTAATATGAATTACTTATTTTGAAGTATATATTTTGTAAACAAGAACTTTCAGATCTATACTGGACCTACCTCCAATGATTCATTCAAACATGAGTGGCATAAATCACTTACATTTACAAGGTATTTCCGAATTAGATAATTATATTCTTTGAGCCCACCAGAACATGCACTGGATAATATAGCAATAAATGTAGCTGAAAATGTATTCTTCTTTTTCATAATAGAAATGTCAACAGCCAGGGGATGCACAGAATAACTGTTCATTCAACAGCTGTTGTATTGTGAAAAGCACAATAGGTGTTTCATGATAAAAAGAGGTGGCCCAGTGGTACAGGTAGAACACTGGTGTGCATACTGTTACACAGAATGTGAAGAATGCCTCAAGGAGGAGATAATAAGGCATTTTGGATATTGAGAGAAAAGAAAAAATTGTTCAGGCTGGAAGGAAGGCAGAATTCAGAAAAATACGTTAAGAAAGGAGATAACATTTAAGCTGGGGATTAAAATATGGTTACCCCGGAACATGCAGAGATAGAGGTAAGAGAATGAGGTAGACAGAGGATTTGGATAATTCTAAATTGTGTACCAATCCTGCATAATTAATCAGACTATCTTTTACCTTGTGTGTGTGTTTTTTAATTCACCATTAATGTTGGCTTGCTTAATTCTCCCCTCTAAAAAATAGGGTCAGTTTGCTCAGTATTTGAAAGCATATTTTATGTTCTTTTTATTTTTAAAGATCTTCAAAGACTCTTAATATGCTTTGTGTATTAGTCCATCTCACGCTGCTATAAGGACAAACCCAAGACTGACTAATTTATAAAGGAAAGAGATTTAATTGTCTCACAATTCAGCATGGCTGGGAGGCCTCAGGTAACTTAAACAATCATGGTGGAAGGGGAAGCAAACACATCCTTCTTCACATAGCAGCAGGAAAGAGAAGTGCAGAGCAAAGGGGGAAAAGCCCCTTATAAAACCATCAGACATTGTGAGAACTCACTCACTGTCAGGAGAACAGCATAGGGGAACTGCCCCCGTGATCTAATCACCTCCCATGAGGCCCCTCCCCCAACAAGTGGGGATTACAATTTGGATTACAATTCAAGATAAGATTTGGATGGGGACACAGAGCCAAACCATATTATTTTGTAAATCATTTTCAACAATAGACATGGAATTTCTGCTTGCTACTTTATACATACTGCTTATTGTCTTATACTGTACTTAAACATGTTGCTTATTGTCTTGAAGACACTTCATTACACATCTTTCATTGTATATCTGTGTGAATATTTTGTTAGTGTTTCTCCACCTTACTGGGAGGTCTGTAAGATTAGGGATCATTTATTTCTCACTGCATACTAATAACACAAAGCAGACCCTTAGCAGATGCTCAATACATGCTTGTTTAATTTATGTACAAATAATGGAGGGAAACGAACGTTGCTTCACACTCGTTTTATCTAAAATAATGAAGATCACTCATTTTTTTTCCATTTGGTATACCGAAGATACAAATACGCCTATTTACCTTACAACAAATGCATCAGTAGACTCAGAGCTTGAATTAATTTCTTTCAGAGTAAAAAGTTACATTTACATAGGATCTATAGATTTCTGAACATGATGTTCCAGGTTGTTAATTTGAAAATAGCTCTGTATGAGTAGAAAGATTTTAGTGTTTGAATATGACATTTGACTACATGATGAATGCATAGCTCCTCTCTCAGCAAAAAACTAGAGGCAGATACAAGAGACCTTGTGAGAACACCAGAGCACAGTGGTCACGTGTGTGGAGCAAGACCATCTCAGGTTGAAACCCAGCTCCAGCACTTCTGGCAATGTGACCTCAGCAAATTTGTCTTCTCTTTGTTTTGCAGTTTTCCGTGCTGCAAAGTGCTACTAGGTGATGATTCAATGAGTTAAATCATGTAAATAACTTACATGGGAAAACCTGAACCCATATCTTTTTCTTGTAGCCTACAAGAGAGTAGCAAACTGCCATCTTTGTTCCATTTGTTTCCAAATTCTGTTTTCTGATATGATTGTGCTTAAGACAGTCTAAACTCCTTAGCGTGACTTCAAGACCATTCAGGAGCAGCCTCTTACTTGTATCTCCAGCATTTTCTTGTGTTACTTTCTATCCCTTGTACTAAATGCTCTATCCACAAGGAATTACATGCCCTTGACTCTGTTTTGTTTGAACGAGTTGCTGATAGTGATATTTAAACATAGACCCATAGTATTCCTGTTCCTGAATTTTGTTAGGATAGATCCTCAGATACCATCTCCTGTAGTCATCATAGTTCTCAGGTTCAGAGTGGAGTTCAAGTCTATGTGCTCCCTTAACCTGCTGTGTACACTCTATGCTTGTACTTACCACATTCCATAAACATAAATGTATGTACACACACATAATCATATATATACACAATACACATATATATACACATTAATACATATACAGATATATGCATGTGTATATATATGTATATACATGTACATGATACATAATTTGTCTCTACTTGTAAAGCAATCAGGGAAGATTGTAAGACAGGATATTAAAGTATATAAGTTTTAAGATGGCTTTAAATGACTTCAAGGAAATGGCTGAGCTTATGGAGGATCAAGTACAGTAGGCCGTTTAGAATTTTTAAAGCCCTCTGATGTGTTGAAGAGCATGGCACTCATCATTGCAGCCTAGGCTGGTTCACTTGCAATGTTGCTTAAGAAACTATTGTAGCGTTATCTCATGATGGCTGAATATTTGAAGAGAACTAAAGAAAAGTTGTGGATGTATAACTCCAGGAACTCATTGCCTTAGTAACTGCACAAAAAGGGTACCATATGGAGTTGATTCAATTTGTGGTTGTTCTCCAAGAATGCATTTCCCAACCACCAAATCCCACACATGAGCTATGACTGTTTTGTAAATGTTCCTCTGAGGTTTACTTGGATGAACACTTCAGTGGGAAGAATTTGCCGTCTTTATTGCTGTCTCCTCAGTGCCAAATATCATATTGGTTTTTATTTTTATTTTTAATTTATATAAGTTATTATTGAGGCAAAGTTAACACAATATAAAATCAACCTTTTTTTTTTTTTTTTTTTTTGTGAGACAGAATCTCACTCTGTCTCCCAGGCTGGAGTACAATGGTGTGATCTCAGCTCACTGCAACCTCCACCTCCTGGGTTCAAGAAATGATCCTGCCTCAGCCTCCCAAGTAGCTCTTGAAATTGAGAACCTTGACTCCTCCAAGTTTGCTCTAATTTATTTTTTACTATTATGGCTACTTACAATTCCATATGAATTTTGGATCAGGTTTTCCCTTTTTTTTTTTTTTTTTTTTTTTTTAACAAATTACATTCATTCTGTAGATCACTTGTGGCAGTGGGGTGTTGCTATCTAAACACTATGAAGTCTTTGAGTTGATGAACATATAATGCCTTTCTATTTATTTCTACCTGCTTTAATTTATTTTGGCAATTTTTTTTGGTTTCAGTATACAAGTCTTGCATATTATTGGTTAAATGTATTGCTAAGTATTATATTCTTTTTGATCTGTTATTTTCTTATTTCATTTTCATATTATTTATTACTACTGCATGGAAATGCAACTGATTTTTTGTGTGTTGATCTTGTATTCCACCACTTTGATAAATTTACTTTTTAGTTTCATATATTTGTGTATATGTGTGTGGGTTTTTAAAGAATACCTATGTATATTATTAGGTTTACCTCTAGATATAAATAATTTTACTGTGTTCCAGTTTGAATACCATTGATTTATTTTTCTTGACAAGAACTACTAGTACAACATTGAATAGTCGTGGCTAAAGTGTTTATCCTTATCTTGTTCCTAGTCTTAGAGGGAAGGTTTTCTACTCTTTCAGTGTTTTGTATAATGCTGGTTATGAACTTTTCACAAGTGCCTTTTAGTAGGTTGAGGAAATTCCCTTCTCTTCCTAGATTATTAAGTGTTCTTATCATGAAACGGTTTGTTTGGGATTTTGTCAGATGCTTTTTCTTTTTGGCATTAGTCGAGGTCATCATATAGATTTTCTTCCTTCAGTCTATTGTGGCATGTTACTTTAGTTGACTTTTGTATATTGAACAACTCTTTCATTTCTAAAATAAATCTCACTTGGTTATTGTATATGTGTATTTTTAAATATGCTGCTAGATTCAGCTTAGTAGTATTTTTTGGAGAATATCGAAAATCTGTTTTCTTGGCTAGGCATAGTGGCTCATGTCTATAAACCCAGTGCTTTGGGAGGCTGATATGGGAGGATCACTTGAGCCCAGTAGTCCAAGGTTACAGTGAGCTATGATTGCGTCACTGCCCTCTAGCCTTGGTGACACAGCGAGGTCATGTCTCTTACAAAATGTTTGCGGTAATATCTTTTATATTCCTTATTTATATAAGATCTGTAGTGATGTTTCTACTTTCATTCCTAATTTTAGTAATTTGAGTCCTCTCTTTTTTTTTGTGGTCAGTCTATCTGAAAGTTTGTTGATATTATTTATATTTATTTCAAAGAGCCAATTTTAGGTTTTGTTGATTCTCTATTCTTTATTTCATTCATCTCCACTGTAATCTTCATAAGTTTCTTTCTTCTATATTCCTTCAGTGCTCAGCCAGGCCGTTTATAGCCCTGCCTTAGCTTTCACCTCCTATTTTCATGGAGTCAGAAGGTGAGCCAGTGATGAAAGCTGAGGTTATTTTCTGCTTTTATCAGAGTATGTGTATAGCCCTGAGCATGTAATTAGTCGTCTTGATATTCTGGTATAAACAGATCTTTTAAAAGTTGGCATATCTCTTTTCCTAACCTCTTCTTCCCTGGAGTTTTGCTATATTGCCTGTTATATTCCTTATCTCAGGCTTTAAATACTTTTGACAAATGTTATCCTAGCCCTGAGAATGTGTTGGTTCAGACAAATTAACTGTAGCCCTCATGCTAGTCATTCAGGGAGCTTTGAAAGACAGGTCAAAACACAGCCACAATTCTTTGATAATAGCAATTGTACTGCTCTCTTTGGCACTAGCAGCCTGAACAAGGAGTGTGGTCTGCTGCTGTCTTCATCGCCATCACTCATCTGGAAAGTGGGAGATGGTAGGCAGACAACTTAAAATGTCACAGTGATTTCTTACACTGATGCAGCAAATTTTTTCTTCATTAAACTTTCACCAGATTGTTTTAAGTGTTTAACTAGATTTAAAAATTCTAAAAAAGTTGACTCTGAGATTTTTTGCTGGTGTTGCAGTTGCTTTTGTGCAATGAGGGTTGGGCTGGCATTTCTCATTCTGCCATTTGGGTGATGCCATCCCAAATGGATTATTTTTTAATTTTTATTTTTACTTTTATTTTTGAGACAGAGTTTCACTCTTGTTGCCCAGGCTGCAGTCCAACGGCACGTTCTCAGCTCACTGCAACCTCTGCCTCCCAGGTTCAAGTGATTTTCCTGCCTCAGCCTTCTGAGTAGCTGAGATTACAGGCATGCACCACCATGCCTGGCTAATGTTTTTATATTTTTAGTAGAGATGGGGTTTCACCGTGTTGGTCAGGCTGGTCTCAAATTCCTAACCTCAGGTGATCCACTCGCCTCGGCCTCCCAAAGTGCTGGGATTACAGGTGTGAATCACCGTACTCAGCCCCAAATTGATTTTTAATAGTTGATTATTCCATGCTTGGTCCTTAATGAGAGATTATTAATTTTTGGAGCATTGAATAATAAGAAATATTGTTATATTTTTAAATAAATGTTAGATGCAATAAAAAGTGACATTTAATATGCTTTCTACAAATACTGAGTGCCAATATGGCAATTTTCAATTTCAAATGTGGCAATATATTTCAATTGCCACATTTTTCAAAAGTAGAATATATCAAAATGCATGTTATATAGAGATTCACCAAATAATGTGTCACCCCAATCTGGATACTTTGAAAGTACAAAGAAGAGCTGACAAGACAGGAAACTAGGATTAAGGTATAACCAGGACTGTATTAGACTAATTTGTATATATGATCATTCTAGAGATCTTTTGTCTCTTTAGTAATTGATAATCTTGACTTCTGGTCTAGTTAGTTGTGGTCTTTAATTATTAGTTTATGTTATTCCTGTATATTTACACAAAGAGTTTATTGCTAAAAAGTTGGGTGCAAGATAAGTCTACTTTTGATGTAATACATGTATGAACAGTAGTCTCCATTATCACTTAAGAATAATCAAGTTTATGGCAGATACAGCATGAGAAACTTTTGCTTCAGTGTTGTGGAAATGTGATCCTATATGCAGAATTGAGGAATTCAGAGCTTTTCTTTTCTTAATTATAAACTTTGACATAAATCTATAAACAAGACCAAAGAAAGAAAATAGCTAGATAATAAGTTTATATCTTGATAACATACATTATCAAAATATCTTGGCACTTGAAGTAAGCAAATTTTTCACTAACTACTAATTTAATATCAAAGGCTTTATTGGGTCTTAGAAAATATGTAACCATGTATGAAAATAGCTGTGGAACATTTTCAACTTAGTTTAGAATTCGTCTTTAGGTACTTTTGCTGAATAGCTATAGCGAAAACAAAACAAAACAAGCTGAAAGTCATTAATGTGTAAAAGCACAGAACATCATGAAAGAAAGAATAGTAACTAGTAGGTATGCTTCTAGCAGTAATGGCAGTGCCACACAGGATTGCAGAATAACAATGACAGGCATTCTTGCAAGGTCAAAAGCCACTTGACGTACTTTATTTTCTAAGTCTGAAGAAAGCTTTTGATACACTGAGGATCTGTAAGTTTATTTTGCATGTGTGTGTTTGTTTTTAACACATAAAGTGAACACTGACTCAACTATTTTTAACAGAAATATATGTGAATAATTCATTCTATAAAATACCTCATTTTTTTTGTTTCTCTGTCTTTCACTCCCTCTCTGATATTTTTTTTTTTTTTTTTTTTTTTTTTTTTGAGACGGAGTCTCACTCTGTCACCCAGGCTGGAGTGCAGTGGCCGGATCTCAGCTCACTGCAAGCTCCGCCTCCCGGGTTCACGCCATTCTCCGGCCTCAGCCTCCCGAGTAGCTGATATTACATGTGGCGTATGCATTAGAATTGTGTGGCGTCACAATGGTATGTTTGGAGATTTTATCAATGTATCAGTTTGTTTTTACATAGGGACGGGAAGTAAGATACACAGAGGCTTAGGATTTTAACTAATGGCAGATGAGAAGAATGTAACATTTTAGGGGTAAATGCCACAGTGTAAAATGTAAAATATTGGCAGTCCTTCTCCTTCAGTAAAATTACCTACAGCTGTATTGGCAAATAACTTGTCGTTTATATTCAAAAAGCTAAATGATGGGCAATTTGGACTCATTTACCTTTTTAAAATCCATGCAAATAATGACAACATTAATCTTATTTCCCCCAAAAAAGTATAAACTTGTTTGAAATGCCAATTCTCTAAAGAGACTTGCACTGACTATAGTGTATCCAAATTAAAAATCATAATTTAAAAGAGGAATTAAAGACTTCAAATTTGTTTGAAATGTCGGTGATACGAGATTACAAATCTGTTTCTGCCATATAAAAATAAACATTTAGTATTCACCCGTTGTAGTCAAGAACCATATCTACTACCTCAAAACACCCCTCTTTTTTCATGATATCAAAATATTGTTTTTATTCCAGCAATTATGTCAAAAATGAAGCCTTTTTTTTCTAAATTTCAACTTTTATTTTCTATACAAGGGGTACCTGTGCAGGTTTGTTACATGAGTATATTGCATCCCAGTAGTGAGCGTAGTACCCAGTAGGTAATTTTTCAACCCATGCCTCACTCCCTTTCCCCTCTAGTAGTCTGCAGTGTCTATTGTTTCCATATTTATGTTCATATGTGGTCAATGTTTAGCTCCTACTTACAAGTGAGAACATGTGGTATTTGGCTTCCTGTGCCTCCATTAATTCTCTTAGGATAATGGCCTCTAGTTGCATCCGTGTTGCTGCAAAGGACATGATTTCATTCTTTTTTCTGGCTATGCAGTATTCCATGGTGTATATGTATCATGTTTTCTTTATCCACCTTACTGCTGATGGATACCTACATTGAGTCCATGTCTTTGCTATCATGAATAGTGCTGCTGTGAACATATGAGTATATGTGTCTTTATGGATACAAAATCAATGTACAATGTACAAAAATCAGTAGCATTTCTATACACCAATAATGCCCAGACTGAGAATCAAATGAAGAACACAATCCCATTTATAGTAGCCAAAAAGAAAGTGAAAGACCTGCTGGGAGCTATGGCTTATGCCTGTAATCCCAGCACTTTGGGCGGCCAGTGGGGGTAATCACCTGAGGTCAGGAGTTCAAGACCAGCTTGGCTAGCATGCTGAAACCCAGTCTTTACTAAAAATACAAAAAAAAATTAGCCGAGTGTGGTGGCAGGTGCCTGTAATACCAGCTACTTGGGAGGCTGAGGCAGGAGAATTGCTTGAACCTGGAAGGTGGAGGTTGCAGTGAGCTGAGATCACACCACTGTACTCCTGCCTGGGTGACAGAGTGAGACTCCCCGCCACAACTCTCCCCAAAAAAAGAAGGGAGGGAGGGAGGGAGGGAGGAAGGAAGGGAGAAATACCTAGAAATACCTAACCAAGGAGGTTAGAAATCTCAAAAAAATATTTTGTGTGTGTGTGGGTGAAGGTGCCATATAATGTATTATATTCCAAACTCAATAAATTAAACTTTAGTAACCCCTAAAATTAGCTTTTTATACTTTCTAGGGCTCATACATTTCTGTTAATATTATGTGTTTGTTTCTTATTTAAAATCTATTCTCCAAGTTTTTCTGGCCCTATTTGTTGGTCCTCATGTTATGGAGTTGATAACATCAATAATAATTATCGACCAATCTTTATCAAGTATTTAAAATGTGTCAATGTTCTTAGCATTTCAATTTTAAAATAATTCAATGTTCACCTCTTATAAGAGTTGAGGAACATCACATTTTAAAACAAAAGCAAATCCCAATCAGTAATATTTCCAGGACTTGTGCTCAGAACGATGAAACTCACTGCCATGGTCACTGTTGTAGAAAGTATTACCTTCTGTTTCTGTACTTATATTCACCATCACTAAGCTTTCGTCACTGTACTCAGAACTTTACTATTTTTAGCACAAGAAATAATATTTCATAATTCTCATTTAGGGAAAAACTCAAAAGAAATGTGAAAGCAATATATCGGTTACTTTTGGTGTTTGGCTTGAATATGCAGAGTTTATAAAAAATGTACATTTCAGATGGTATTTGTGTTATTAAAAATAACGCAACCCAATTTTGGTGTTATATGTGTGGGTAAAAATTGCTGGAGAAACTACCTTCTTATGTTATTTGTGTTTAAATATTATTTTTCCTATTTCTTTAATAGCATTTAGGAACTCTTTTACAAAATTTAATTCATAAACAATGTATCTCATTAGTCCTTTTAATACTTAAATTGTTCCAAATGTAGCCAATGAGAGCTTATTTAAGCTGACCTCTGGGCCCTTTTGCCATTTCCTTGTCAGTTTTTAAGCACTTCCGTACCTTCTGGCACAATATATAAGGGATATAAGGGAGAGGAGAAAATTCCTCATTACTAAGGAACGACAAGTGAAAATGCAAAATGATTGATATAAATAGAAAGACATATTTTTCACAATTACTAAAGCAGTCATTGAACCACTCAAACATCATCAATCATTGGGTGAAAAACAGAAAATAGGATATTCACAACTTAAGTAATAAAACTTATCACCAGTGATAGGTCAGATGTAATTATGCAATAACAAGGAGATATTTATGTTAATATATCGTATCAATAAAATATTATACATATATTGACGTATGTTAATATCAGTAAGTTTTATGCAGGTGTAGCTAAATACTATCAGTCAGTTTATGCTTTATATGAAACTGTTAGATGAACTCAAACAATGTATTTATACATGAATATATTGTTTCCATATCTATATAACACCCCAAAACAGTAATTAAACATTAAGTCATGCAAACCTTTCATGAACACTGAAGAAATTGTAACAAGTTGTTGATATCTGGGAAACTCATTGGTATGATAAATTTATATAATCACGTTTGTGTTTTATTATTTTGCAACTAAACCACTGAATCTACTACTTTTCAACTCATAAAGACCTGTTAAAATAGTGGCTTCTTGCCTTATCATTGTATTGCCCTCTTTTCATTTTTCATAAGCATCATTTAAAAGCCTACCTCCACCTTTCCTGCAGTCTCATCTTAACTTACATCATGCCCACTTTTTAACTGTCAAAGCAGCAACACTTTCTGCTTCATACTTGGTCTTTTTAACCTGTCTTGTTTCTGTGTGTGTGTGTGTGTGCGCGCACGCACATGCAAAATAATATAGTATCATGTTTGAGGAAAGCACAGAAAAGCCTTAAACTGAGTTACATTTTCCAAAGTGCCTTTCCCAGAGCCTTGCTCTTAGGAAGTTCTGAACATTTGTGGAATGACGCTGACATCTTTGTCATTATTATTAATTATTTTTAATAGTAGTAGTGGTATTGTAAAGCAAGCACATTCTTTTTTGGTTCTGATGAGCATATATACTTCAGAAACACACACACACTGTCTCTTTCTCAGAAACACACTCACAAACTTATCAATGTATTTTATTAGAAGCACTTGCAATCTTATCTGGAACTCAGAAATGCTTCCCAGAATTACTTTTAGGTTTTATGGGTTTATTTTTGCTTATTTTCAAGCCTCTTCTATTTCCTGTAGTTTCTGACCTACCATATTCCTCATCACTCAAATAATCACTCAAATAATCTCACCCCCACTCCACCATGGGCACAGCTGGCAGGGGCCCCTCAGTTCCTGATAAATGCCTGGCAGTCTTACTGGCATCTATTAAATAAATTCCCCTTTATTCATCTCATCTGATTACAGTGGAGCACATATCCCTATTTGGTCTAAATTTCTCCCAGCTTTTCTCTGAATCATATCCCCTCTTGGAGGCCCTATTTAATCTATTAATGTTATGCTTTCCTCCAATCTTTGTATTATCTCACCTCACTTTCATTCCAGCTGTTATAAACATCTTTTCAAAACCCTCTTTAAACCTAAAATTAAAAGCATTTTTGATCTCATATCCCCCTCCACTCATAGTCCTATTGTTGTTTGCTAAGCAAATTTTTGAAATGACTTCATATGTCCCTGTGTATGTATGCATGTGTCTTAAGAATTTGAAATAGAAATGGCAGTGCAGTTCTTCATCATCTTCTTTGATCCTCTCTGACCATCTTGTGGATTAAGTCATCTTGTAAAACTCCAGTTTGTCTTCTCTCTTAAAACTTCCCACACAGCTCAAAAGCCTTAATCCTTGTTGTGGCCTGTAGGATCTTTCTAGGTGCTTATGCCTGTTCTTCCTTTTGTCCAGATTACTTTCCCTTGCATTTTCAAAAGGAAGACAAATTCCCTTGCAATTTCTCATCCTCTTCTCTGGTTAGTTGCTAATAATTTTTCAAGTAGATAGGATATCTCTTTTTGGATATCTTCCCTGAAATTCTGAAGTGTGTTACATTTCCCCTATGTGCTCTCATGCCAGTGATCAGATCATATAATAATTGTCTATTTATTTGTCTGTATTTCCCTCTATCATAAGGTTTATGAAATCAAGCACCCTGTGTATTTTTTTTAACCACATGCTTTCAAAATCTTGTAGGAGGCCTGTCAGATGGAAGCTATTCACTAACCATTGATTAAATGAAATCTTAGCTATTGGCCTTCTTGCATAGGCTATTAAGTGTAGTATATTTCTGTGTCTGTGTATGTGTGTATGTGTGTCCTCAAACTATTCCTTGTGCTATGAAGGTTAAGAATATTGACAAAAGTATCCTCAGACATCAGCTTTTCATGAATATTTTGATTGCATTATTGCTTCTTTCAATTTTGGTATTAAAAATTGTAAATGTCATGGGTATTTAAAGGCATATTTATTCAGCACATTGTTGTAAATGATAGAAAGCCCCTGTCCTGTTTGTGCTAGATTTTGGTCTTTATTTTTATTAAAAGCTTCAGTGAATTGCTTTGGCTTTAAAAAATGTTTTTATACAGAATTCATGTAGGGTATTAACTGATTAATCCTTCTGCTAGAAGATTATGAAACTCTCAAATCTGAACAGAATTCAACAAATCCAGATTAATAGCATTTAAGCATTGGAAAGGTGGTTTCTCTTGGGAGCTTGGGCAATTATTTTAAACTCTGTACCCAAGTAACTCAAGCCATTAAGAAATGTCCTGCCTTTTCAATTCTTTCAGCCCAAAGAGATGACTGACAACTTTGCCTGCTTTTCATTACCCTTCATCGGATCAGCCTGTATTAACAGACTAAAAGGAAATTGGAATTTAGTCTATGGCTAAGCATTGTGAAATATATTTAGTAACTGTCTTAGTCCATTTGGATGGCTGCAACAAAGTAACATCAAGTGGGTTGCTTATGAACAACAGAAATGTGTTTCTTATGGTGCTGGAGGCTGGGATGTCCAAGACTGGTGTCTAGTGAGGGCCTGCTTCCGGTTCATAGATGGCACCTTCGCTGTTTCCTCGCCATGGTGGAAGGGATGAGGGGTCTCTCTCAGGCCTCGCCTATAAGGGCAGCAAGCCTAATCATGAAGGCTCTGCCCTCTTTACCTAATAAACTCCCCAGGGCCTCTCCTCCCCACAGCATCACCGTGGGGATTAGGATTTCCACACATCAATCTTGGGAGAACACCAAAATTCTACCATAGCAGTTTCTCCCTCTCCCTTCAGAGGGAGCCCGTGGGAGTGCTCTTCATCAGCCCTTGGCATTTGGAGATGAACAGCAACATCTGCTGTACTGCTGTTTATTGTTGGCTTCTCCTGACCCCTCTTCCATATCTTCTCCCCTTAGGAATGTTTTCTTTTATGTAAAACACTAGTTTTGCCATTAAACTAACTGAAACATTAAGCTAACTCATTTCTGAGTAAGACACTCAAGAGAGAACTCCACAGATCACTTCCAGTTCTATCTGCTACAAGACTGTTTCATTGACTTTTGTCGTGTGTGTGCGCGCGCGCACGTATGTATATCTGCATGTAAATATGTGTGCATGTGTGGGTGTCTACGTGTGTGTGTCTATGTGTGTCTGTGTATGCATATGCATATGCATGTAAATGCATGTTTGTGTGTGTGTCTCAGTGTGCATGTGTGTCTGTGTCTGCAAATGTGTGTGTGCATGTATGTGTGTGTGTGTTAATCTCAATTACGTCCCCTTATTTAGAGTTTATGGCACTATTTCTATCTTGTCAGGCTAGTGCTTAGCATTCCATTGACACCAAATGAAGTTAAACTGTAATTACTGCTACTTTTATTTCAAAATGATATTTACTATTGACTTTTGTCAATATTTTGTTACTTAAATTGCTCCCTCCTTCTGAACTCTGGACCTGACAGCATAAAGATCTGGACCATGTAAAGATCTGGCAATTTTTAAAGTGCACAGTTTATCCTGGGCTTTAAACATAATTGTAGCACACTTAATGAGTATAATAACTTAACAGCATGAGTGTTGTTTTCATAAACATGTCTGCGTAATGATAGACTCACTTCTAAAAAGAAATCATCTAATCAATGTGAATTCCAGTTATTTGTCACATATCCTGATGTGGGACTGACATCTTGATGTGGGATTTTCTAAAAACATTTCTTGGCAAAAGCTTGTCTTGGGAGATTGTAAACAATGGAATGGGTATGTTTGTTTTTCTGTTTAAATTTCAGTTATTAGGGTCCACTTTCCTCTTCTCTAGGCAGAGGCCTATTCCCAATGTTCTTTGTATTTTCAGCTTCAGATATACTGAAAATTTGGTGACAACAGTTTGATATTTAATTGGACTTTATATTAGATTAAGAGAACAGGAAGTTAATGCACAATGACATTCTTATTTCAGCATCTTCAGTCTAGGACAGAGATGTTCAGTGAAGATTTTTGCCCTGCGAAATTAATGAGGGAAAATAATCTATAAAATATTGTGTTGACATCATCTATAAAGTTCTGTAGCTAAAACACTGTGGATATTTTGTATTTGTCAATAAAATGTTTGCAATTTGCACTAATTGTGAAGAAAGCCAGTCCTAATTATGAACAATGTAAACTACAGAATGTATTTAAAGATCTAGAATATTATTACATAATATTATTACATCAGGGCACTTCAAATTAGTCTAGGCAGTTGAAATGCTTGGAGAATCTGTTTCCAAGAAAAACAATAAAGACAAAACCTCTATTTTAAAATTTCAGATCACACTTTTCAAAGTAAATGCTCCTTAAATGTAATCCAGATTAACTTTTATTTAAAATTATTTCTCTCTCCCTGTAGCATCTTTACATATTGTAATTGGTTATTGAATACTAATAAACAAAAGAAGTTAGACCTTTGTTCATTCAATTGAGTTCCATGTTCTTCACATCTAAAACTTTTTGAACCCAATAATGGGGGGAAAGATTGTACATACATAGACAACTGGAAGTCAGTTCACTAATTTTCTTGTATGGTATGTTTGATTTCTATCCATAATTGAAGGAGCTTTAGTTTTCTTAGAATATAAAATAATGGAAATCAGATACGGATAAATTTGTATTTTCATTTACATAAGAATATATTGAATTCTTTTTGTATTTATGTGATAGAACTATATAAAATAAAATTTCTAATAAAATTATTCTATTGTCTTAAAATTTTTGAGGTATAGTTGATACCTTAAAATTTATAGTTGATAAATAAAAATTATATATATGGTGTATGACACGATGCTTTATACATTGTGAAATAGTTAAATCAAGCTTACTAAACTAGCATCTGACATACTTATCATTTTTTGTTGTGAGAACATCTAAGATCCACAGTCTTAGCATTTTGTAAGGATACATTATTAACTATAGTTACCATGCTGTACAGTAGATTTTGTGAACCTGTTCATCCTGTCTAGCTGAAATTTTGAACCCTTTGACAAACATTATTCTATTCCTCCACCCCTCCCTCCAGCCCTTTGCCACCACCATCCTACGTTAAGCATTTATGAGTTTGATTTTTGCAGGTTCCACATATGAGTGAGATAATGCGGCATTTGTCCCTCTGTGCCTGCCTTACTTCACTTAGCATAATGTTTTCCAGATTCATTCATGATGTCACAAATGTCAGGATTTCCTTCCTTTTTTAAGGATCAATAATATTCCACTGTACATCTACACTGCATTTTCATTATCCGTTCTTTCATCGATGACCACAAAGATTGATTTTATATCCTGGCTACTGTCAATAATGCTGCAGTGCACATGGGACTGCAGAGTTCTCCCCAAGATAGTGTTTTTATTTCCTCTGAACATATATCTAGAATTGGGATTGCTGGATCTTACGGCAGTTCTAGTTTTAATTTTTTGAGGAGCATTCAAACTGTTAAATGTAAACTTACTATAAAATTTTACATATTTTTTGTCTTTGAAAAATTTTTCAAAAACAAAAGAAAGCTGCATGAGATCATAAGGGAGAATCTCTAACTTATTCAGTGATCAGTTAACGATGTGTGTGATGTAATCTGAAAAATCTCAAAGACTCAAGGGAAAAAAAAAGAAGGAAACGTGAGAGGGAGGGAGGGAGGAAAGGAAGGAAGGAAAAAAGAAAGGAAAGAAGGAAAGAAGGAAAGAAGGCCACTTCTTCTGTGTCTGTAATGAAATATTCTTTCCTGGTGAATAATCCAAGTTACTTTTATATTGATACTGGGAGAAATAGTAACTTTCTTTCATTTTTTTTTCACTTTTTTTTTTTCTTAAATAGGAAGGAGGAAAGACCGTAAAGGCATTCAGCACTGAGGAAGTAATAAATAAGTAGCAATGTCAAAGAGATCTGAATGACTCATTTTAACTGTAGTAAAATTTTTGGTAAGGATCAATTCTGTCTGCATAATATGATACAGGCAAAATATTAGCCACTGCCTTATTTAATAATGTTATAAAGAGGAGGATAAGATTAAGAAATGACTGAATGAGTTATGAAAACACACCATATTCTATTACAGCTGCCTAAAGAGAAGAGGTCATGTGGCAAACACAGTAATTCCTGAAGTTTCTGACAATTCGTATATAAGATCATAGACCATTTTTAAATGATAAAGATGAATGGAATAAAAAACAAGTGCTTACTGTAACACATATAAAAAATTTGACAGTGAACGAAACAAGAATTTATTTTGAATCAGGAATATGAGGTGATTCATTTTGAATTATTTTGAATCAGGAATATAGTCCTATACTATAGGAAGTATAATATATGAAAATATGAGTGACTTTATCCGATTCATTTCATTGTTATCCAAGGAAATACAACTTGCTTTCCTCATCTATATTTGACTAATTTATATTTGGCTTATAATGTTGCAAAAAATAATAATTTAGCACGTTTTCTATAAAATCATCTAGATATTATCGAATTACAATTTCTCATCTCTTGTGTAATGAAAAAATAGGTGCTTTTTAGGAAACCTATCCTTTTGTGTGCCACCAGATAGTCACTTACTGTTACCATAATTACATGAGTTTGTGTAAATATGTAGTTGCCTACATCATTTATTACTATGAAGTATGCATTAGCTGTTAGTCTTGCTATTTACAATTATTATTATTGTTGTGACATCTGTATTAGAAGTGACAGACAACACAGTTTCCAAAGGGACTTGAAGGGGTTATGATGGCTCCTGAATTGTATTGTAAATAATAGCATGGAGAGGCAGCTTGCAGTGTTGAAAAAAGCACTATGCCATGCAATAGGCAATTATTTAATTTTGAAGTTATGTTATTATATTTTCAAATGAAATGTGAATTCCACTGTTTCTTCCTGTGTTTCTCATTATTAATTCATCATTTATCCTCCTTAGGTGATTATCATGGTTCATGTATCATTCTTTGGCTTATATAATATACATAGCTGACATATATGGTGACAATTTGATATTTCTCATTATAATGGAATTATTTTCCTTGTATACTGTAAAGGAGGGTCCTGTATTTCAGGAAACAAATAATGAATACTTATTTAATAAATAGAAACATGTCACTGAGCAGATTTTGCCATTAAATTCTGCCACACTTAGAATTTGAAACACTTGGAAGTAGCCTAGTTACCTTAATTTGATCATTACACGTTATATGCTTGTATCAAAATGTCGTATGTGCCCCATAAATATGTGTAACTATTATGTACCCATATAAATTAAAAATAAAATTCAGTTTAGCTCAACGCAATAAGACACACTATAAATTCAACTGCCTATTATACACCAGGTCCTCTGTGAGGTAATTGGCAGTGTCTGTACCCTTGAGGAGTGTATGGCTTGGTATACAGATTTCCCACATAATCTGTCAGTTTATCTGTGCTCTATTTTCTGAGATATGAGAAGCAGGGATGTGGCTGGATAAAGAAATAGAAGTTGAAAGATCTTAAAAATATTTCATATCTCATATGATATACAATCTTATATGATATACAGTCTCATAAGATATATACAATGTAGGGCAATTTTAGGTTGCAAACTTAGATTAGGTGTGGTAATAGTCATAGATTTGAAAAATTTATTGCGGCTGTATGGAAGATGGACTAGAGCAGAAAGAATTTAGAATATAAAGACAAACTTGAATACTACCAGAGAGATACAGCTCTAGATAAAAATGGAGATTTTTAAAAATAAAAGCAAAGGAGGAAATTGTGACACACTTCAGAGTAAGCTGCACCCGGATTTTATGACTACTTGGATATTTGGGACAAAGGAGGTGTGCGAGGAATTACATTTTGAAAAGGATATCCTCTCTATCTGATATGCTAGGTCAGGGGAGAGGATGAAGATGGTGCTACTGAAGGAACCGCGGGTTTGCTTAGGAAGTGAATGACTTTGATATTGCTGATAGTGACTTCAGAGTAACATAAAGAGGAAGAATGACATGGAATGGCAAACAGCAACTGTGGGGTAAGCGCCCAAGGAGTCAGAACTAGAAATACAGATTTTTAAATATTTAGTGTGTGCTGAGTACTGATAACTTCTTAAAATAAGGAGATTTTACCTTATTTATTACTAGTAATTATTAGATTTATACAAGTTTAAATGCTTTTTATTCTCACCCTTCACTTCAATAATACACTATATCAAATGCATATCATTTTAACTGTGTGTGTTTGCGCTGCAGGATAGGGAAAGGTAATTAAAAAATTCATAGAGATGATAATTATGTTTCGTGTGTGTGTGTGTGTGTGTGTGTGTGTGTGTGGTTTTTATTTGAAAACTCGTATAATCTTTAACCTTCCCTGCGGGTGAAAGGCGGCCGCCACCAAAGTGGCGCAGCAGACAGCCCAGGGGAGACTGACGTCATCTACTTGCTCACCATCCGCCGGAAGTCACAAACATCATGGTTCCCTGCCTGCTCATCTGGGGCCTGGTGCTGCTCGCCTACTTCCTGCCGGCACAGGCTGCCTTCGCCAGAGTCTGGGTGCTGCTGCCCCCGTGATCCCCTGCGTGGGGATGCCATGAACTCGTGGCCGAAAATACAAGAGGGCAGGACACTAGAGGCCAGGACGCCATCAGCGAGGTTGGACAGGAGCCAGAGGCGGGTGGAGCGCGGCAAAGGCGCCTCCAATGTATCCCGTGCCACTGGCTACTGCAGCTGCGCCTTTAAGGACTGTTTGTGCGGACCCTTCCCCAGGAAGGCATCTGAGTCTGGGCCGCTCGCTCGGGTGCTCTTCAGCGTGGGCTCCAACCTTATCTCATCAGGGCCTACTTGAACCAAGTGCCCGATCTTCCTTACCCGCTGGGTATCCAGCCTTAGCGCGCACCAACTACAACTTCAACTTTCCACCCATGTCCACGGGGAAATTGATTTTGAAAAAACAGGCCACTGCCACCACAGCATTATGATCTTTTCCCTCTGCTGACCAATCTGTATTTTGTGAACTTCACAAGAGGAATGGTGTGTACCCATTCTTTGGCGTGTGCCAGTCTGGCCCCAGTCCAGGGGTCAGCAAGCAGGAAAACGGTTTAAGCAGGCTCTGAGGTGCTAGTCTTCCAGAAAGCAACGACTGCTCTTTGTTCACCCTTGCTGACCTCCCCGCTTTTCTCAGGCCCTGCCCCACGTAACTTTGGAAGCTAGGAGCTTCTGAGCTATCTTTGTTCATCTCATAGCCAAACAAGAGACCCCTTTGCAGGACTTGGATATAGGGATGCTGGAGCCAGGAAACTCTCTCCTTTTCTGGCCTGGCCCTGCTGGAGTGGGTGAGAACCAAACACCTTCAGTGCCGGTGGCCCTCAGGCCCACCTGTTCAGAGCTGAGGATGCCCTGGCCCTCCCTCTGTCATTTATTCTAGGACTTATTGGTCCAGCACTGCCCATCTCACCCCCATGAGACTCACTCATTGCGGATCCCACCCCACCCAGCCCCTTTCTTCCCCACCCTGGAGACTCCCTCTGCCTAGTATCCAAGACTGGGAGAGAAGGCAATAACATGGGGCCTGAATGGTGTGTGTGGGTGGGGAGTAGGGGGAAATATGTATATAAACGTCTTCAGAAAGTTGTGTGGAAAAGATGCTGGTAAACGAGCAGAGAACAAAGCATAAGAAATTTTCATTAAACATGTGGTTGTTGACTTTGAGTTAGGTGCTGGAGATAAAGCAGTCAGGTCCTGTTAAAGTTTTTGTTTTAGAGGAGGGGGCTCAGAGTAAATACTTAACAGTAAACAAAAAATAGATGAAGATAAATGCTGTAGAAGGATTTTTTAAAGTGTGATGCAGCCGGGCGCGATGACTTGTGCCTGTAATCCCAGCACTTTGGGAGGCCGAGGCGGGTGGATCACCTGAGGTCGGGAGTTGGGGACCAGCCTGACCAATATAGAGAAACCCCGACTTGACTACAAATACAAAATTAGCCGGGTGTGGTGGTGCATGCCTGTAATTCCAGCTACTGGGGAGGCTGAGGTGGGAGAATCGCTTGAACCTGGGAGGCAGAGGTTGCGGTGAGCTGGGATCGCGCCATTGCACTCTAGCCTGGGCAACAAAAGCAAAACTCCATCTCAAAAAAAAAAAAAGAAAAAAAAAGTGTGATTTCGGAGATGAAGGGCGACTCTTGTCTGAGGAGGCCGCCTGCTGGCTCCAGACGGTGAGCCACCGGTGGATCAGGGAAGTGATTTCGGAGGTTAGGGAGACATTTGGTGCACTTGAGGAACAAAAATGAAGTGAATATGGTGGGTAGAATTGAATAACATGTTTGGAAAGGTCAGTGGGAGAGTTGACTGAGTAGAGCTTTGTAAGCCGTGGCACGCTGCTTGGATTTTATCTGCGGTTCTCTGAGAAGACACTGGACAGTATTAAGCAGGGATTTGTCCATCTCTGATTTATGAGGTTTTTTTTATTTTTTTATTTTTATTTTTATTTTTTATTCCTTTAGAGAACAATCTGGCTGCTGTGTTACAAGTAGGTGGGGGGTGGGGGTTGCAGGGAGAAGAGAGAAGAGGATCAGGGAGACCATTTAAGATGCTCTGGTGATATTACAGCTGAAAGAGATGTCTAATCAATAAATATCGAATGAGCGAGTGAGTGAATTGCCATTTGCTTCAGGAAAACTGTCGCTTGCTCTATTCAAATAGAGAATTGTTCTTGGCTGAGCCTGAAATATAGAGAAACTTTCAAATCACCTGATACAGTTTGCCTCTGCTCTCAGTAATGAATTCTGTTTTGCCCTATTTTTTATTTCAAGTTTCAAGCAATCTGGTTTCTTATCCCCTAGCACAGTTACTTACTTTACAGTATTGGTTATGGAGTAATTATAAGTAGTATTATTACTGTTCTAGTTTACATTTATCTCCTCAGCAGGGACTGTGATCAGTGCTTTACATGCGTTATCTCAGATGATTTTCCCAAGCAACCCTTTAGTTAGGTAATATAAATATTCCCATTTTACTTATGAGAAAACTGAGACATAACCTCACCTAGGAAATAGTTCTTCCAGTTCTTATTTAGGAAAAGCCAGAAAACTGCTTAAAATACCTGTTTCACTTGAGATTAAAGAGGTATAATAAAAACAGGTGGGCCTACCAACGTATTTCAGGCCAGATTCTGAGTGTGAGCGCTGGGCCAGGTAAGGTTACTGCGCACACAATGAGGTTCCCTTCTTCCTTGCACTGTACCACTCTCCCGAGTGTCTTTATAAAGAGAATTTCCCCAGGGACCTGCAGACCTTGAAAGAAAAGGCGGCGCATCATATTGTTGGCTTAGGGTCTCAGATTTCTGTGCTAAGTCGACTACCTGAGCTCTCCTAGATTGCATGTGCCTTGGAGTTGTTATCTGTTCATTGTTGCAATAGTTAGTTAGAAGGTGGCTTCCTCCTCCTCCCAGGTCTCTGGGCTGCTCATCCCTGGTGCTCACTGACACCTACAAGAAAGGAAGTTCTCCAACTATTTCTAGATCTTTTTCTTTGCCTTTCTTCCCAATCCCTCATCAGGAGAATTGAAAACACACACACATACACGCAAGCACGCACAGACATGCATACATACTTATAGACATATATACATACGCATAGACACACACACACACGTAGGATCTCATTATTTCTTTAAAGAAACATTTATTCTTCTTTTCATTTGTCCTCAGTCACAAAGTCTGGTCTAGAGGCAGGTAAGTTATTCAATTCAAAAACTTCTTTATAAGAAACAAAGAATTTCAAACATAGGTCATTCATATCATGTTGTTGTATGTTCTGATTTTATCCGTGGTGAAAAATCTCATACTATTTGAAACCTCTTCAAAGACAGTTGCTGGCATTTGCTTCCCTTGTTTCACAGCAGTGCTAGTATGTAAGTTAGAGAGAAAAACATATTTTATGTTTAGCTCATATGGTAAAATAAAAATGTTACAAGTATCAACTTGGTTGGGAAAAAAATGAATATTTTTTATTTTATGAAACTAATATAACCCTGCTTTCCAAAGATGAGAGAGAAGTTGATACTTGCTGTTTCATTATAAATAGGCTGGCCAAGTAAAATGTAGGAATACTGTTAAATTTGAATTTCAGGTAAACAATGAATGCTTTTTGAAAATATAGAAAAATACAAATAAAATTTATTTGTACTTTTATTTGTTAAATATGGCAACCCTGATTTTTAAACAATTTTAAGTGAATATTTAAATATTAAAAAGATGTTAAAAGGCCCCATCAATTTATAAAATCACAATGGTGACATCATGTTCCCTTGTATTCCCCCAGTAGTTAGAGTGGTCCCTGTTAACTCAGACTCACCTGATTTCTTGCAGCCATTGAAGATCCCTACATATCAGCTGTATTTTCTATCTGGAGTCTGTCTTGCACCCAGCACTGTCAGTCTATGCCCTGGGGACAACTAGACCCTCACCATAGTGGCTTGCTGGCAGACCAATCCCATGTCCTTGCTAGGTCATATGCAGGGATTTTTGAATCCCTTCCATGTTACAATATTGCTGAGGGAAAGAGACTCAAGACCACTATTTCATGTTCTTTCCCAACCAAATAATCTATGTAATGATTTTAAGTGGCTTTGACCACATGTCTTGCTATGGAATCCACTGGAGGGAAACTGTCTCCTACGATTACAAATAGAAGCAGGATACGTTCCTTCTGTGCTGTCCCTCTTGCTTTTAGCTTCCTATCCACCCTATCTGGGTTTTTCTTTCACAGCCCTACTGGAGGTGCACACGTTTCCCCCATGCACACAGGCTTTTAAGACTCAGTGAAAATTCAAGAAAGTCAGCTTTCAGACACCGTCACACCTTTCTTTCCTTCTGTTGAAGCCAAAAATCATGGAAAGAAGCTTTATTGAAGTAGAATTTTTAGGAAATGAAAATACATTGCAAAATATTTTTAAATCCCTCATAGTTTAATATAGATTTTGTTCTATGAGTGTCCTTGGTGAAGGGGGCTTCATTCCTTCTTTCCTCCCTCTCCCCTTCTCTCACACTCTTTTTGCTCTTTCTTCTTTCCTCTCCTTTCTTCTCCCTTTTTCTCCATCCCCCTCTTCCATTCTTCCTTTCTCTCTTTCATTTTCCTTTTTTGCTTTCCTTCTTGAAATCATGTGTGAACAATTATAAAAGCATCATGCCCCCTTAAATATTGGAGAAGCAGAAAAGCTTTGAAAGATTGAATGACCCTGATGCTGAATTTTTCAGTTACAAGGCAACTCTCGCCTGCTTTATTCTAGTATCAATAAGAATTGTTCATTTGAGACTCATCAGAAAATGTGCTTAGATCTTTAAAATAAAAATTTTATGTATAAGCAATTTGCATTTGACTTTTGATACGGTTTGTACATGGCTTAATGTATTCCAAAGGACCATTCACTGGAAAATGTCTTGAAACTTCTTATAATGCCATTTTTCGATTTTGAACCAACTTACATACCACTCCCTGGGGAACCGCCAGTGCCTTCTTTGGCAAGAAAATCTTTGGCCATAGGAAAACTAAAATAGTTCAAAAGTTTTCCCAATGCCAAATTTAACAGTCAGTATATTCAGAGCTAGAATAATTCTTGTCAAAACAAAAATGAATTGAGTTTTGTAATTCTTGTTAACAAATGGAAATAGCCCCTTTAGAAGTCCTACAGCCTGTGATTTTAATTATCTGTAGCAAAAACTTGCAGTAAATTAAACAATGTAACAGAATGTAATGTTTTAACAACAATGTATCCATTGTAGATACTTAAAAATCATTCATTTTAAAAGTTTATGTTTTTATATCACAAAAAATATAAAACCTGAACCAAACAATTATTTCACTTCCGAGTTCCAGAAGGGTACATTTTGCGTTGACTTTAACATATCAAGAAAAAAACTCACTAAATCACTCCTGAAGGGATGATGTAGCTAATAAATACCAGTTATATATTTTAGGAATTTAATCAACTTTAGCACAACAAAATAAGCATTTGTATAACATATTCCACCATACTGGAAAAAAGAAAATGTGGTTAAGTAGAGAAGAATATTGGAATCTTACTTTCACAGAGTAAAATTGGAAAAACAAAAGTGTTGATCTTATCAGGAATAAGTAGTTTACAAGGGCATGCAGTAACACTGAACATTAGGATTGGATCCAGTGGAAATGCACTAATATTAATTACAAATTCCCACTTAGTATTTAGAAATGTTCCCATAATGAGACTGCAAAAAAATCAAGTAATTTGACATTAGGAGTATGAAACAAAAAATCAGAAAGAAAAATATCACAGAATTGGCAAATAGTTTAACCTTTGCAGAGAGAAATTCAGCATTTTCTGTGCTGCCAACCATTGCTGAACATACTTTCCTATGTGAACCCTCATTTAGATGGCCCTGCCTTTACCTCGAATTGTGTTCCTGGAAATCAGAAAGCTCTATTTTTCCTGCCATCATCCCAAGCTATGTATCTTGAAAACTCATTGTTCCCTTTCTATCTTGTTCATACATATCTTGAAAAGTCATTGTTCACTTTAGATATATCAGCTCTTCTAGTAAATAGGCAATAACTATTCCTACTTGCTTTCACTAGAAAAAAAAATTTCATTCTATTAGACACAACTTTCCAGTTTTACTAAACACACATTAAACAATATGAGCTACTTATCATAGCTATCTAACTTTTTCTATTATTTTTACTGTTTTAACTTTTATTTTTGATTTAAGGGTACATGTGTAAGTCTGTTTCCTGGGTGTACTGTGTGATGTTGAAGTTTGGAGTCTGATTGATTGCGTCACCCTGGCAGTAAGCATAGGACCCAATCATTTTTCAACCCTTGCCGCTCTCCTTCCTACCCCTTCTCAACTCCAGTAGTCGCCAGTGTCTACTGTTGCCATCTTTATATCCATGAGGCCTAGGGGTGGTGGAGGTTCCACTTACTTACAAATGAGAACATGGGGTATTTGGTTTTCCGTTTCTGCGTGAATTCACTTGCTGCCCAACATTTTAAATGAAAGTCTTCACAGGCAGGTTTTTTGTGAGTTTATCATATATTATTTTTCCCTAGGATGTAAGAATCGGTTTTGTTTTCTGGATATACCAATATATGTGAATTTTTTCTACACGAAGAATATACATAAGAGTAAAACATTTTCTAGGTATTCTAAACCCTTTGTCTAGTATTGAATGTAAGTGCCTGAGAACTCAGGAATTTGGTTTTTGTTTTCTCAAGAGCGGAAGAGAAATCAGAGGGATTCTTGGAAGGCATGCATAATTGTCACTTCATCCGCCAGGGTTCCCGGAGGAAATAGAAGGTGTTCTCAGAAGGAGGGAGTAGAGAAGCCTTACTCTGGACAAGGCAGTTAATAGACAGGTTAGGGCAACCAGAAAGAGGAGAAAGCAGGAGGTGACCTCTGCCACCTCCAGGCCTACAGGAGGATAGAAGGGATTGGTGACCGTCATTGGAGTTGACCTTGAGAAAGGGGCCACCCATCAGGAATCGGGCTTGAGGAGAAGAGGTAGCAGGGAGCAGGTAGCAGGGCTGACTACGGCCTGCAGAGAGGGAGTGAGGGAATAAGCAGCGCTCCTCCTTGCTTCCTCCCATCTCTTGCTGGCACATTTCTTTGTCAGAACCCAATTGGAAGCATGGAACGTTCTCCAGCAATCCATGAAGACCAGCCTTCAGGACAGAGAACAATGAGAGTGAAGGAATCTAAAGGGACCAGTGGAACTTGTAGTTCCCATGGTTATGTACACAGTAAAAGATTACTTGGATTAGTCAGGTGATATATGCTTTACCTGACGTCTTAATTATGTGAGTGCTGTGCACAACCCCATTACTGAGTTTATTTATAAAATAGGCTACTTGTAGCATAAAAATAGTATTATTTTTAAAGATAGATTTGGTATATGGATGACTGCGTATTGTTGTGTGCTTTATATGACAATCCCATGGTGACAGTGCTGTTCGAAATACATATTTGCAGTTTGCAATACACTTTAGAACAACATTTATCTTTTGAGGGAGCCTATCAGCCCACAAGTGGGGAAGCAAGTTTCCAGATCTGTTCTAAGCCCAAAGCATCAGTTCCACAGATTGCTGAGACAAGTTTGTCCCATTGGAAGCTACAGTGAGTAGTAGGGTGTAACCTGGGAGCAAGTGGTCCTTAACTTTCATCATGATCAAAAAGGGTATGTTTTGGATTTTTGATCAAATAAAGCTATGTCTCTAATTGTATTTCTTTGTTTGCCATAGCAATGGAAAGCTTAAAGCAAGAGGGAGTCTAACTATACCATTCATTTTTTCAATAGCTATGACTTGAGTTTCTAAAACCCCCCAAAATATGAAGTCCTGAAGATGCAAATAAACAGTATTTATTCCTCCATTTCTCTAAAACATTATTCATTTTATATTTAAATAGAAGCTAATGTATATTTAGTACAGGCTACTCTATACATGTTTTAAAATTCAAAGATGACCCAATTCTTGTGTTTGCTTAGGTATACTATGACTCTATAGAAATTTCAAAGAAAAATTTTTGAACATTGATAACTTTTAAAGTGTTTGCCTGCATGATCAATATTCATTTATCAGTTTAACAGCCAAGAAGATAACCTTACATATTAGCATGAATTTGACCTTAAAATCATGTTTTCATATCTGTCATCTTCCTTCTACATTTGGTTTATTTAAACCTAACTGTGAAAAGAACACTGCTGTAGTATTTGATCCTTTAGCTTTGATCTCATTTAGGCTGAATCTGTCATAACATTTTTCAGTGGTGAATGCAATTTTAAAAAGTATTATCATTAACAAATGGTAAGGAAAACGTATATTGTCTTTCTTTTAAGCTACAGAAAATTACACTAATATTACCTTAAATTGAGCGTTCAAGTATGAATGTTCATCGCACTGATAAATTTTGATCTATACTTCCCAAAATACATGGATATATGTGTGTTTATTCTATACTCCCATTAGCTCAGTGTGGTGAAAGAGATGAGGCTTTCCAAATCACGCTGTTTTGGGCACTAGACTTAACAATATTTCGTGCATAGTTTAAAAATCAGATTAGCAGTCTTATTTTAGCACAGGGCGTTTGCTTGTTAAATTATATCAGCCATCATTTATTCTAAGGAATTTTCTTGCACGTTGAACATAAATCCGTGGGCTTCAATTTCTAATCTGACACCTATCTAATTTGGTTCCTCCTCCCCTCCCCTTCCTTCTCCTCCCTCCTCTCCTTTGTTTTATTTAAATCATTATTAGAAAGTAGTCACTTTAAACTTACTGTTTTATTTCCTAATCTAAAAAACATGGGAAAAAATAATTAACGTTCTAGTTTCCTAACTACAACCTCCTCAGTCAATTTCATCATTTTCTTTGAGAAACAAATTCAATATATGCCATTGTAAGATTAGCATTGTTTTCTGATTCTGATAATACACATTTATTTCATGATTTTTTATTGGAATAACTTTTAATTTACAGAAAATTCACGAAGATTGTACAGAGAGTTTACTATTTATCCAGTATCCTCTAAAGTTAACATCATCCATTGCCATGATACATTTATTAAAACTAAGAAACCAGTGTTGGTACATTACTATTAACTAAACTCCACACTTTATTTGGATATCATGGGCTTTGCCACTGATTTTTTTTTCTCTGTACCAAGATCCAATTTATGATACAAAATTGCACTTAATAGTTCTTAAATTTAGTACAGGTTTTCAGTTACAGAAAAAGACTACCAGATTATAGTATAGATTTCAATTAAGATAAGACATAAATTAAGACCTTTTGGTATACATCTAATTTAGATATTTTGTCAGTTTCATTTTGCTAAACTGTTTTCTTGAGTGCTCAGCACACTGAAGAATGCTTGTGTTGGGTGGTAAGGAAGCATGTAACTAAAAGATAAATCCATGTTGCCTGTTCTCGGGAACTAGTGGTTATTATAAACTAAAATAGAATAAACCAGGAAATAGGGTACATGCCAGAGGGAAGAGAGGAGTGGAGATATTAAGTTCATAGTGAACAAGTTTAGTCCTGAAGGATTCCAGTGAAAAGTTAAAAATAGGAGAATAAAAATCAAGGAAGAGTTCTTAGGTGACCCAGAGAGGATACAGTAACATGAGCTGGTATAAAAGCTAGCAGCATATGATACATTTTACATTATGGGCTAGAGTAAGGGAAGAATGTGATTCCCATACCTAGCCCTTGATGTAAAAGGGATACTGAGTCAGTTAATATATGAGATGAAATGTAGAAGCATGTTTTGCAGGATTCTAGGATGACAGGAATACAACCTTTTCCTCAGCTTTTACTTTGCTGCAGATGTGTTTTCGGTAATATGGTCATCATAGTACACTTTTACAGGATTAATTATGAGCTCTTTGGATGGAACCAATTCATTAATAGTAGTTAATATTACGTAACTTAAAATATGCTTCTCCAGGTAATCATTAACTTTGGCAAATTTTCACACACAAAAAAGAAATACACCTTGTCACCTGTGGTCTCAGTTGGAATGGAATTATAATTTCTTCCCATGAGCAGAAAAAAGGTATTTAATACTCTTTTAAGTTGAGATATCAAAATAATTGAGTGAATTGCTTAAAATTTCATAAAGTGCTTTGAATGAAAGATGCCACTAATATGATTAAACATTTCTTTTGCATCGGTTTAGTCTCTTGTGAGTGTGTGGGAGGGACCTGATTTTAATTTAATTATCAGAAGCATTAATACATTTAGACACAAATCAAGAGGGAACAAGTCAATTTCCAAACTTATTAGTAAATTGGCACACTCAAAATTCATTTATTTCTCCAGCATCTAAACTAATGAGGTGTTACAGCCTATTTGTTGACATATTAATAAAACTGAATGCCTTTTTATTAGTCAAATATGCACTACTTGAAATGGTAAAATAAATACGAGTTAGTAGTAGTGATAACTCAAAACAAGTTTAACTTTAAGATGCATGATAAATTTTAGTTTTTAAAAAATATCTTATGGACTCTGTATCATTTTAAATATCCTTATTGGTGTATAATTTAAAAGATTAAAGCTAATAAATGATACATGTGGGTAACTGTTTCTTTTTATTTCCCAAATGTCATCTAACTTTTGAGATGAAAAGTTTGCCACTCATTTTGATATGATAAAATGAGTGTCAAAGATACAAATCTTGACTGTAATATTGGCAAGAACCAGATTTTGTATTTGCTACTTACATATCCCTAACTAAATTAATCTATAGAAATGAGGTATCTAATGTATCTAAAATATTTCTAAAATATCCCTAATATATTTTAAGATCTTCTAAAATATTTCTGTAGTCTTCTTCTGTAATTAATATTCTCTGAATTTACATCAAACTACCTACCCTTAGTGACGCATCTAATCTCTTTGAATTAAGATATGTTTGTCAGTTGAACAAAATGATATTGCATAATCCGTCTGTGTTCTGCTATTTGAAGGCATCTCGATGTAGTGATAAGTGTCTTACACACGTGGAGAAGGAGATATGGAGATATGATTTTGATATGACTGAGGTCGCGATACAGTGTGACGATTTTAAAATAGGCACAGATCTATAGGCTGAGGGACAACAATAATCCAGGTATGTGATATTGGTGAGGGCAGGTTTTACTTTTCAGGCAATGGAGATGGGTAGAAGATGTCCCATGTCAGGGAACTGCATAAGAAAGGCTCTGGAGGAACTTTCACATGGTCGTGTGAAGAACTCACACATGGTCCTCAGATGACTGGATGGCCAGAGAAGCCCAGTATCTCTACCTCTAAAGTGAGAAGTGAAGGAAAGAGATATTTGCCCTTCTCCCACTTCTCTTTAAATTCAGTGCCAGGCCGGGCGCAGTGGCTCACGCCTGTAATCCCAGCACATTGGGAGGCCGAGGTGGGTGGATTACCTGAGATCAGGAGTTCAAGACCAGCCTGGCCAACATGGCAAAACCCTGTCTCTACTAAAAATACAAAAATTACCCAGGCGTGGTGGCGAGTGCCTGTAATCCCAGCTACTCGGGAGGCTGAGGCAGGAGAATCACTTGAACCCAGGAAGTGGAGGTTGCAGTGAGCCAGGATCGTGCCACTACACTCCAGCCTGGGTAAGAACAAATAAATAAAGAAATAAATAAATTCAGTGCCAGAGGAGTAAACCTTTGGTAGAGGATTGGGAGACCCAGCCAAAACCAGCACACACCTTCTGTTGTCAGGCACTTGGAAGAGAAGGAAGGAAATGACCAAGCATTTTCTCGTTCACATCCCTTGAGGTTCATATCTGAGCGTGGAGAGGAGCTGAGATGTCAGTCACATGTGTGATGGTGATTTTAAACTGGGCTTGGCATGAGTCTTCCAAATGGAAAATTATCACAAAACTAGAGAGGGGTTCATCCAAGTGTTATAAGTAGAACGGGACCTGACAATTTTCTTACAGCACATTTTGGGGAAAGAATTGAAGAAAAATTAACTTCATGTATGTTTGTATCCCATGGAATTTAGAACATTAAGCCCATTACCAAAGTGAGAATATATAGTAAAATTGGAAATGACAAAACAAATTAATATTTCGTAGCAGCATAAAAATGATCCATTTTAGAAGTTTTAGTTTGTGTATCTTATGTATATCTCTGCTAGCTAGAAGCCTCTGTAATAAAAATTATTCTACAAAATAAGAAACTATATGAAAAAGGAGGAAATCAAAAAAGTTATATAAGAAATATGAGTTCTGTAATTTAAAAGAACCTCTAAATACAGTAATTCACTAAATGCTGTTCTTTTAAAAATTATTTATTATTTTTATTTAAGTTTTAAGTTCAAAGGTACAAATGCAGTTTTGCTACATAGGTAAACTTGTGTCATGGGGGTTTGTGGTACACAGATTATTTCATCACCCAGGTATTAAGCGTAGTAGCCATTAGGTATATTTTCTGATACTTTCCCTCCTCCCACCCTCCACCCTCCAATAGGCCCCAGTGTGTGTTGTTTTCCATGTGTTCTCATCATTTAGCTCCCACTTATAAGTGAGAAAATTTAGTATTTTGTTTTCTGTTCCTGTGTTAGTTTGCTAAGGATAACGGCCTCCAGCTCCACCCATGTCCCTGCATGAACCTATATCTAGAAAACACCCGTAGTCTCAGCCCAAAAGCTTCTTAAGCTAATAAACTTCAACAAAGTCTCAGGATACAAAAAATCAGTGTGCAGAAATAACTAGTATTCCCATACACCAACAACAGTCAAGCTGAGAGCCAAATCAGAAATGAACTCTCATTCACAATTGCCACAAAAGGAATAATTGCTGTTCTTTAATGATACAGTCATGTTATTTGATGGTAGAGTTTTGAGGTCCCATCTATCTCAGAAGACTCATTCTTTTTACAAAATGTAATCTTAGAAAGCCACTCTCTTGAAAGCTGTTTCAGCCTCTTTGAAAGGAATGGGCATCTATCTTTTCATAGCATTGGGACAGACTATGAAGTACTCACTTGTCTGCTGATTTCCTCTCCTAGTCTTTGCTTTTCTTGGCTACTGCTTTCTTCTGATCCCTTGTAACACTGGAGTCCTTGTAACTCCGTTCTGCTCGGGGAACTGCAGGTGCCATTCAACGCTCAAGAAAGTCTTCCCTCCAGATTGTGATAATAAGTTTGCAGAATAGACTTGCTTAATTACAACAGTGCCTTAGCAGGCATGCAGGCTTTACTCATGCTTGCCTAAACAAAATTTAGAAACGAAAAGGGTTAGAGATGCATTAGTCTTCGTGGTTTTTTCATACTGGTTGTGGCATCTCCATCGTTAATTGCTTTCCTTTAGTGATTAATATAATTTTTCCATCCATTAATCTATATGCCAAACTGGGTTTGTTCGCTTGACTAACTTCAATATCTACTTTTTTTTTTTATTTTTTAAATTAGCAAGGATGTTTAACAGTTTAACAATTAATCCTCATGTTTTCTTTATCTGTTGTGTCAGAAAGCAAGAAGTTGAGGGATCCTGCTCTTGATGGATATCATTGTGACCCTAATATATATTGAATTATTGTCCACTTAACTTATAAATCCTAAGGCCTGAGTCTTTCCATAAAAAAAATTAAATGTTCAATACGTCTCTAAAATCTGAGGCTGGCTGAAATGTTATTCTTAGAAAGCATTTTGATCAACTGGTTTCTATGTAATATGTATATGTCTCTAAAAGACTCAATCCTTTCTTTGCTTTAAGTAACTGAGATATTTATTTTATAGAAGGAATCCAAATAAATGTTTCAGCTTCAAATGTCTGTATAGAGATCCTCAGTTGATTTATTTTTGCTGATGGGAACAAAGCCTAAATTTAGAAACTATCTTCCTTTTATAGCACTGTCCTAAAATACTTTCAGACATTTTCGGGGTTTGTATTTTGTATTAGTTCAATGAATCAAATAACTAATATGGCAAAATCTAGAAGGCTTTTAAGCTTTGTCTGTCATCAAGTAATACTGAAACATTGCTCCTGGAGGAAATAGAGAGTTGGGTTTGAAGAGCCTCAGGTCACAACATTTTTACCCACAGATCAATACAGAAACTTGTTTTGAGTGTGTTTCTATTGAAAAACATCTTATGTAATACATATTCTTGATTCATTAACATTGAACTCACGGCTAGCAGCACTGTAACTCATGCCTGAGCTAAGCTTATCTAATCATATTTCCTACTTAAGGTGCACCACAGCCTTCTCCTGCTTAGGAGCCCTGGATAGCACTTCAGCACGGTGCTTAGGAGTCATTTAAATGGTGAAATCGCCAAGAAAAAGTGCAAAAATATGGAAATCATGACTAATAAGTAGACCTCTAGGAAAGACACTTGAGCTGGAACGGGAAGGAAGAGCGTCCTCTGCTGGGCTTCAGCTGGGAAACTTGTGCGGTGGGTGACTCAGATTTCTCCCTTTCTCTTTCCGAGAAAGTACAGTGAGTATTGACTGGGGGTTACAAATGCATTGTAACGAGCGGGAGAATTTGCAAATATGGGGTCCACTAATAGTGAGGGTCACTTGTCTCTTCACAATAGATCGTTTGCACATCCCTTTGGGATTTGGATTGGGTTGTGTGGAATCAGCTGTTCAGCAGGTGATGTAACAGCAATGCTCCTGGATTCCCAGTGGTTCCATGGTGAGCAAGGGCGGCAAGTGAGAGGACGTGCTGAAAGCCTCGCTAGAAATTTGTCATGATTTTAGATCTGTTGGATCTAATTATGTATTTTTAATGCTGTCTATATCATATATATGTGTTTTTCTCAGAAATCTATTTTAATGTGCTTTATGAAGTCTCTTTACAGATAGGAGATTAAAAAAGGAGAAAAGATCCTTTATCCCAGACCATTGAAGAGGCATTGCCTCTTTCAGCTGGCCATTTCACTCTGCCCCGTGGAAGCAGAATAAAGCCAAGAGGGCATAGGATATCCTGCAGTTGAATCCCCTCATTGTTCCCTGACCCCAAGTCTGTGCCTGAGAAGTGAAGGCTTAATCCTTTTTTGTGCCATTTTGTTCTAAGATCCTTCAGAGGAGTGAAGAAAGGCCTGGGTGACTATGGTTCATTGGCTTTGTCTGTCTTAGGAAGACAGAAATTGGTAATATTCTAGGAATGAAAAAAATTATCTGGTCAGATTTAAATGACTAGACAAGATGTTCTCTGATTTCACTGAAAATTTAAAAGTAAAATATACAATATATCTTGCCCTAAACATAGTCAGGATGAGATCCATTAAATTTTTCTCTTCCTTCACCTCCTCTACTACTATAAAGTAAAATAAATTTAATAATATAACCTTTGGAAATATTTTTGTGAACAGTCTCCAACTTGCTTTTCTTTCTTTACCTCTAGAATGAAATGATGACAAAAACAAAAAGAATATGTGTGTGTGTGTGTGTATATATATATATATATATATATTTCCACAAGCTCAGGATCTTCTCACAAGTACTATTTCTCATTAATTTACAATAAACATTTAGTGACCACATTCCATGTTTTATATGTGGTTCGATAAGTATCTCCCTAATGGTTTTGTTGATCAATGATTGTTCAAAGCTGCTTTATAATTTTTTTAATTATTCATTTTCTATCAAGGTCTGTAGTCATTATGTATCTATCTAAATCTATCAATCATCTATCTAGCTATCATCTATTTATCTATCTAAATGATACAGAATTTGTGCAGCACTTGCAGGAAGAGATAAATGATTCAAATAAAGTAGTACATCAGTACGTGCTTGAAAAGTTATACAAGGTAGATGGATGATTATCAATCTATGTGTCATATTGTCCACAAGTGCTCAAAGAATAGAAAAATGTAGTTAGAAGAGAAGACCACACCTCTGTTTGAAGAGTTAAAACAACTTTGTAACATGAAAATTTTGAGTTGACTGGGGGTCCTTTGCCTTGGCTGGGGGTCCTTTTTTATTTATTTACCTGAGAGCCAGCTTGTCAAAAGTCCCACCATGTTGAGACCAGACCATTTGAAGAAGGTGGCTCCTTGTTTGCCATCACAGAAGAGTAAGAGACTGCAGGATTTTACCTGCCCTTCTACTAACGGAGCTAATGATTTTACCTGGCCTTCTGCTAACTGGCTAATGGTGACATTGGGTTGCTGTTACAGATTAGTCACAATGTGGCCCTTCCTAAATGCAGGAGGCTAGAAAATACAGAGAGCAGATGGAATGTGTGGTGCACTGCCCCTACCACACCAAATGAGTGGTGCTGGGGATTAGATTCTGCTTATGAACTGAAAACGTTTTGCAACTAGTACTTAGGTCACTGTGTGTCCTCAGTGACTTTCTTTCAGGCATTGGGCAAGTATAGATTACTTCTTTTGGGGATATGAGTTTTTTATTGAACCCATTGTTCACTCCGTAAAATGCTTTGATTTATGACAGTGATCTTCATAGAACTAGTACTGTGTTTTCAGAATGATGTGCTTGGAAACCTAAACATCTACAGAGGTACTTCAGGAACTCTCTAAGCAGGAAAGGGAGAGATCAAGTGGGGAGGAATATGGCCAGTCTCAACTTCTGGTTCCCTAAAAACATGACATTCTCACCTGCTTTATTCATTGCAATTATGAGGAAAGTTTTGTTAATTGTAAATTTAAAAAGTTTATCCTACTGAAGAATCATTTGAAAACCAATCATATTTTACAGAAAACCACTTTGATTTATCACTGAATTGACTTTAAGGTCTATAGTGTAAAAAGATGAAATTTGATGTTCTTGACAATCAGCTTATTTGAAATGTCATTACAATATAAGAACGTATGTCTTTGAAAGGCTCGTGTTCAAAATTGAATCCACTTGTGATGAATATCATTATGTATGATAAATAAATCTAGAGATCTAATGTACAGCTTGAGGACTACTATAGTTAAAAATATTGTATTGTGTAATGAAAGTTTGACAGGAGAATAGTTGTTAGGTGCTTTTACCCCCCGCCAACACACACACAATAACTTTGGGGTGATGGATAGGTCAAATGCTAGACTGTAGTGATCATTTCACTATGTGTATGTATATCAAAACATATTGTTGTACAACTTTAATATATAAAATAAAAATAAAGATACATTTTGACCACATATCTACTTCATAATATTAAAAGAATCTTATTTACTTGATATTGGAGTATTTTAACCATCTAATTCTAGTTTTAAAATTAATTGTTAAGTTTTATTTTATATATTTATACATGAAATATACATGCAAGTTAAATTTTTCATGAATAATTGATACCAAATCAAAATCTTAACCAATGAAAGCATATTTGTAAGTTAATAATCTCATAGTAATATATATTATGAGATCAATATATCATAGGAAATGGAGATATTATAAAATTTAACATATACACTTGTGTGTTGCTTAACAATGGGATACATTCTAAGAAATGAGTTGTTAGGTGATTTCATCACTGTGCAGACATAACAGAGTGCACTTACAAAACCCTAGATGGCAGAGCCTACTACACACATAGGCTATATGAGATGGCCTGTTGCTCCTACACTACCAACCTGTACAGCATGTTACTGTACTGAAAACTGTACCCAATTGTAACAGAGTGATAGGTATTTGTATATGTACACATAGAAAATGTACAGTAAAAATACAGCGTTATAATCTTATGGGACCACCATCATGTATGTAATCCATCATTGACCAAAACATTGTTATGTGGTATATGACTGTGTATAACACAGTAAATAAAGAAATCATAAAAATTATAAACTCTTAGGCAGAATAATATGTGTGTCAGGAAGTAAAAATGCCTTACAGCAACATGGCTCAAAAGAGTTGAAATAATGAAATCTTATTAAAGCATTTATAATAGATTTGAATGAGGTCTTAAAGAGAATTACCCTTTGGAAAAATGCCATCTCATTCATACCAAATGCAGGGCTTTTACTTTCATTTAAACTACGTTACATAAATATTTGATAGGGAAGTCTAAATCATTGACAGAAATGACTATAGTGTTGTTTGAGTCGTTGATATTTATTTCCCCTGTGAAACACATTTGTTTCCATTATTTAAAATTTAACTTACACTGGATAAAAAGCTAAATATGGAAGAAAACCAATTGATAAATAAACAATACTGCCTCTGGCCTTTGAAGAAAACAGTTTTATATTCGGTATCTATTAGAATTTTCTTATTTTTCTCAGGTGTGATTTTAATACATCAATCACAAAGATGTTCAGAAGTAAACTCAATCTATTATTATAGATTGTGTGTAAGGAGGTAGAATTAATCATTTAGGCAACCAGATATTCAGATTTAAATTTTTTTTTTTTGCATTTTCCCTTCGGCATGTTGGCTAATAAACAACTGGCCAAGACCTTTTCTTACCTTGACAAGCTCCTTTAATCCTAGTGACAATCTTTTTGGCAACTAGGAAAGAGGCATGGAGCAACGGAGCAATGTGCCTTGAAACATTAACCCATAAGGCATCGTTTATGGATGAATAACACATATGAAGCAGGGAAAATAGGATATTTCATAGGTTAAAAGGTTTGAGTTCCTTTTTTAATATGTAATATAACATTATTATAGTCATTAATATTATAAGTAATAATGTCTACATTCTTCTGTTGCAGAGTATAGACATTTCTTGTTCCTTTATTGATATCTTTAAACATTAGCTTTACTAAGAACATATTTATAATTAAGAGTGAATTAGCACAAATAAACTGATCAAGCTGTTGAAAAAATTATACATGTTTAGTTTTTGTTTAATCTGAAGGTACTTTAGAAAACATTAGGAGAAACAGTTTTAAAATTCATGAAAAGTCTTAGTAAGAATGATAGTAGGACCAATTAAAACAGTAATGTGGGTTTTTGTTTTCTATTTTTAAATTTTTCCTATTTCTTCTGTGTGCGGTGATACTCACAGAAGTTCACTATTTCAACCTGGGGCATAAATCTGCCATCCTGAATGGAGATCTAAAATGTATTCTGGAAACTTACTTTGTGTACTTTCTCAAACTTGAAATTTAGTGTTTTTGATCAAATTGTAATACCAGTGGCTGCACCAATATTTCGTTGAATGTTTTATTTTATTCAAATCTATCAAATGAAACTTTACACAGAGAAGTCTGGAAATACTGATTTTCACTCAACAAATGTGGTGGTTAGGTCTCTCCAGGCTAGTTTTTTATTCAATGAAGGAATTTTTGTTGGTAAATCCTAAACCTACCACAGTATACTTTTCTTTTTAACTAACAGTGTTAAGGAAATTTACTTTAAAAATAGCGTTGGTTTCATTTTAAAGTTTGCATTTCTATGAGTGTTTGCTATAGAAATACCATCTGCAGTTTATATGCACCTATTTTCCTGTTTGATGTTTTGTATTTTTCTTCATTCCTTATTTTTCACCCCCTTTCTTTCTTCTCTCTATTGTATGTTATTAATGATCTATTTTCTGTTCCACTTGAGGGTTGTGAGTTTCCCAACCCTGCCTTTCCTGTCAGGACCTGTTGGGATAGAAAGACGGGGAAAGGAGGAGAGTGAAGGGAAGACGCACCTGTACGGTGTCAGTTGCTGTCTTCATCTCTGATTCAATAATTTCTGTCTACAATTAGCCTTGGCACTGATAGGATGTGTGTGTGTGTGTGGGGGGGGTGTGTGTACTGGGGGGGTATCATCCTCACTTTTCAATGTCTTGTTACAGTCTTTCAAATTACCTATTTTTCACCTTTTTCTATTTTATAAATCCACTGGTCATAAATTTGAGATCAAAGACTGAAAGGGGGCATTTCTAGATTTGAGGAGGTCACTAATATCACAGGCTTCATTGAGGATAACTGGGACAAAATCTGCCCCCAATGTGTGAGGAGCTGGAGGGAACCTGATCTCTGGTTTACTTTCTCCAGGTTTATACTTTGATGTGAGTGGATTATCCTTTTATTCTTGTCATTAAAATGAAACAACCAAAAGTCCTGTTTTTAAACTTTTAGTGTTGACTTTAGATGTTTATTCCTTTTGCTGAGGAATGTTCCATCGATGTTTGTAGAAGTTATGCAAGGCAACTTCTGGAGAGATTCAGGACAGAGGCCCTGAGAAGCAAGTAACAGGTTATCTCATCAGCTGGAAAGCTTTGGGCTCTGGATCTCCAATTCTAGAGCGAGAGATCTTAACCCCTCCACGTTTTGAAGATCTCTGCCCTGCCTGACATCTTTCAGAGTTTCAGGGAGCATCTTGCTTTGACTTTTGACCTCTGCTTCCCAACTCCTTTGGGCTACTCCCCACATGTTTTCACAGAAACTCCTTCTGGTCTAGACACAGTCTAGGTTCTCTGAGGGTCCCAAACAGCCTTGACGTTCCGCTCATGTACAGCCCACATGTCTTAGTCTTCTCAGAACCATAGTAAAATGCCATGAACTGGGCAGCTTAAACAACAGAAATTTCTTTCTCACAGTAATGGGAGCTAGGATGTCCAAGATCAAGGTGCTGGCCAGGCAGGTTTCCTTCTCTAACCTTGTCCCTTGGCTTGTACATGACCACAATCTCATAGTGTATTTCCATGACCTCTTCTTGTGCTCAAGGGGAGAAAAAGGGGGCGGACTGTCTTGTGTCTCTTCTTAGAAGGGCACTAATCCCATAATGAGGGCCCCAACCTCATGACCTCATCTAACCCTAATTGCTTCTTAAAGACCCAGTCTCCAGATACCATCACAATGGGAATTGAAGTTTCAACATATGAAACTGTGGCCGAGTGGGACACAAACATTCAGTCTTAACACTGTGTGTCCCTCCCTCCGTTTGGGCCATTACCCACCATCAATGCTTTCTGCTCCCCACTGGTGCCACCACCTCATTAGGCCTAAGTGCTTCTGCCTCAACATTCTTGTCATGTGTTTTAGTCCATTTTCATACTGCTATGAAGAAATACCCAGGACTGGGTAATTTATAAAGAAAAAGAGGGCCAGTGGACTCACAGTTCCACATAGCTGAAGAGGCCTCACAATCGTGGGAGAAGGTGAAGGAGGAGCAAAGTTCCGTCTTACATGGCAGCAGGCAAGTGAGCATGTACAGGGGAACTGCGCTTTATAAAACCATCAGATCTCATAAGACTTATTCACTATCAGAAGAACAGCAAGGGAAAAACCCGCCTCCATGATTCAACTACCTCCTACTGGGTCCCTCCCATAACATATGGGGATTGTGGGAACTACAAGATGAGATTTGGGTGGGGACACAGCCAAACATATCATCATGATTCACTTATGTTATTCTCTTTGTGTCACTTCCTTTTATGTGAATGTCACTGCTGCCTCTACTACAGCCAGAACTTCTGTTTATTAATCTGTAGCCATATTAATAGAGAAATAGGCTCAGGTTGCTGATTGGCTCAGCTCTTATTGATGGAGTCCATAGGGTTCAAAGAGCTGTAGTGTAAGTTTTATACACATAGAACTTTTCTACTAAATGGGAAATAGGTGGATGCATTGAGAGAGTTTCCATAAAGAACCACTGCTGAACTCAGAAACACAAGTTCACTAGTTAGATTGTTTCTAAAACGATCACAGCATATTTGGTGATTTGGCTGTAGGTTGATGCCCCACCCACCTTGTCCAGCTTAAATACTTACATTGTTCTGAATCCCAACTTTTCAAAATTGCTTCCAGAAAACTTTTCAGACTCTGAAGAAATGGTCAGTACAAATACTGAAGGTTCATCAGCTCTTTTTCTACTTGCTCACATAGGGATAAATGGTCCACTTCCAAATACTGAAGGTTTATCATCTTCCCACAAACAATGGGCCATGGGCCAGGGCAGGGAGGGTAAGCCCATTTCCATAGTGCTGTGTCCTTGCAATGATTTCAAATTAATAGCTTGAAATCAACCATGGTGGGGGAAGTGTGTACACCATGGAAATTGACAGTACTACAAATCTAAGCTTTTTTGAGGGCAAGGGGTCCAAAATACCAGTGTTATCACCATGATTGATTATAGGTTACCTCAGAAATTTGCCTGACTTCCCCCTTCCCCTTGGCATTACTATTTTACTTCATTTAGGATCCTGTTTCTTTTGTTAATTACAGAATAAAATTTAGATTTGTAGGTGTTTCCTTATCCTTCTCTTTCTAATGCATATGGAAAGCCCTGTTCAGATTTTCATGAATTTTATAATTTTGGTCATACACGATTTGGTATATCTTAGGTTGATATTTTCTTGGCTAACACAAGTTAATATTTCTTTAGAAGATGATGGAAAAAAACAGCAGTATTTTTTCCAATATATTTCCTTTAAAATACATCAGGAAGAACAGTTTTGAAGTGGTGAATATTTTTTGGAGACAAAACTTTTTTAAAAAGAACCCTATCTTTACATAAATACAGTTTTTAGACAAATTCTGCCATATTCAATGCAATATTGTGGGCTGCCATGTCACAGTTTTACATATTCACAAGACATGCCAATGGTTCATAATCTGAGATTGCTTGAGAATCAGATTTTGCAAAAGAATTGTCCTGATATATTTTCTATTTTAAGAGTTTAAGAATGTCTGAAGACAAAAAAAGAAGCAAAACAAACTTCTTGCTGTAATGGGTGAATGCCCTGTTTGCATTGATTTTGACCTCTTGCCAGTGGTGAAACGCCAGACCTCACAAGGACATCATTACACAGCAGTCACAGCTCATGCCACCATCACGAGGAACTCTAGTCCACATTGTTTTAACTGGCAAACTCAATTCCTCACAAAGGCAAGAAGCAATTTGGCTAAATTTGAATTGTTATATAAATATATGGTTGATAGGATATTCAAAATTTAGAAAGAAAAAACTTTAACACTGGACTGTGGAAAGCTGAAGATAATAATTATGAAAAAATGTTTCAAGTTTAGAAGGAGTTTTAATAAATTTGTAAAATGACATGCCTTTTGGGGAAATCTGATTCATTAATATATGCCTGTTAGCATATACTTAAGCCAGAAAATACTTTTATATTAATGTAATACAAACTATTCACTTAAAAATATCTTAAGATCAAAGACAAAAGTTATGACCATCTACATACTAATATAATAATTTCCCAAGTATTTGAATTACCTCCATTATGTGCAACTAAAAGAAGTAAAAAATATATATATAACTAATTCTATTTAGTTTGTTTTAATTAAATAAAAACATTTTGAGATAAATGTAATAAAATTGTGAAGTGTTTTTATTTAAACCTTGTATTGGGATTTATATTCAACTTTAGCAAATTTGATCTGCTAATTTCCAAGTGGGTTGAATTTTGCATGTGATATGTGCGTGTGCTTATTTCTATCATGAATTTCACAAGAGTGACTCACGTCTCATTGTGAATGCCCTCAGAAGGCGGCAGTCCCTGAGCGTTTGCTGCAGGCAGTGGGGGAGCAGATGGAGTTAATTAACATTAACCAATGGCACGGTATATACTAACCATTCAGTAAGTGTTATCTACATTATCTACAATGGCACGGTATATACTAACCATTCAGTAAGTGTTATCTACATTATCTACAATGGCGTAGTATATACTAACCATTCAGTAAGTGTTATCTACATTATCTACAATGATAGCGCGGTATATACTAACCATTCAGTAAGTGTTATCTACATTATCTACAATGGCGTAGTATATACTAACCATTCAGTAAGTGTTATCTATTAATAGGAATAATAAACACAATGAAAGGAAAATAGTTTAAATTAACCAACCAATGTTATCAGTGCAGAACACCTATGGAGTTTGCTTAGATGATTAATAAATACTTTTACTGGCTTATCTAGAGGAAATGTGTAATTTTTGCACTTTTCCATCTTGATTGGTTAAAATGCCTTTCACAGCAGAAAGCTAACTTTTGAAGAATGATATTGCCTGTCATTTTCTGATATAATAAATACATGTTTGTATACATAAAAGTTTCTTTTATGCATCATTGTATTCCTTCTAGGTAACATAGCTCTAGGCACTGAAAGAATGTTTTCTAAAAATCAGTAAAAGTACTTAGAGCTAAATTCCAGATTCTGAAATGTTGTCTCATCACATTTGTATTGTATGTCCTATGTATGATATGAGTCTGATCATAGATTTGCGAAATGTTTAGCTTGTTAGCAGTGCGTTTCCTAAGGAAGAAACAAGAATCTGTGCTGAATATTAATTCCAGGCATGACTGAGGGTTTTCCAAATTGCAATAGTCATTTAGCAGGCTGTTATTTGACACAAGACTATGGCCCTGGAGATGGTTTATTGTATCTGCTGACGTGGAATTCGTTTAGAATCGGTTGCCCAGGAAAGTTTCTGAACATGCTGTCTTAAATATATAAATCATCTTTTTCCTTAACTATGCTATCTAAATATATAAATCATGTGTTTTTGCCAACTGGCTAGACATTACCACTGAGTAAATGGCAATCAATGTGCAGAGAACCAAAAGAATATTAAATGAGTATTTCCAATTGAGAGCTCAGATAGTTTTATTATGGCTATATCTGTTACAAAGTGTTCATTCCCAAATCTGTCTTTTTGCGAAGCTAATTGTATGCCAGCAGCAGAGAGAAAACTGAAGAAATTAGTAGAGTGAATCTGCAGTTCTAATTGTTATCCTATTTGCAGATAACACATGTGAAAAGACTAATGTACCGTATCGACTTATTGAAATATACAGTATGTAGGTATATAGTATTGTGATACATAAAAATCACAATACTATTTATATGAAAACAAAGTGCGATACAATCGTTAATTTTAAATTTATGGATATCATACACAATGTAAAATAATGTGAAATGTCACCTTATGAGACAGCAAAATACAATATTGCTTCTGCAGAGACCGTACAGTCTGTATCTGCAAGCTCCAATTCTAATAAACCCTTTATTTATTTTTAAAATTTATTTTATTTTATTTATTTTATTTTTCTAACTTTCACTTTAGGTTCAGGGCATAGATGTGCAGGCTTGTTATATGAGTAAATTGCCTGTCACGGGGGTTTGATGTACAGATTACTTTGTCATTCAGATAATAAGCATAGTACCTGATAGGTAGTTTTTCAGTCCTCACCCTCCATCCTCACATTGTTCCCTTCTTTGCATCCCTGTGTAATCAATGTTTAGCTCCAACTTAGAATATGAAGAATTTGGTTTTCTGTTTGTGCATTAATTCACTTAGGATAATGACCACCAACTGCATTCATGTCGCTGCAAAGGACATGGTTTCATTCTCTTTTATGGCTGCATAGTATTCCATGGTATATGTGTACCAAATTTTCTTTACCCACTCCACCATTGGGGGACTTTGTTATCGCTTTGGATTTTTAAGAATGGTGTAAGAAATACTCAAAAGGAATGTTTTCTTTTCTTGATTATTTAGCCTCCAACCCAGCTCTGTCATTTACTACCTGTGCTTTTTCCTTTTTAAATGAGAATAGTAATACTACCTGCCTTATATTTAAGAATCTTAAATGAAAATATAAACTTATTGTCACAGCAAATGCCCTCAAAATATTAGCTATCACATCTATATAAACATCATGATGATGTCATGGTATGACAGTCACAAACAGTATTAAGATGTTTCCAAACCCTCCCAGGTGAAGTTTATAATCTCTCTATATCAACATAGAAGCACAATATTCATATTACTCTTTGAGTAGCACTTTAAAAGATTATATAAAGTATTTTAAAAGACATCACCTTATTTAATCTCTTTTATAAACTGACACGTTTGGCATGGCTAATTGTATAGTTTTTTCTAAGGAGTAAGGGAGGTTCAAACAGGCAGTGAACAGAGCCTGTCCAACAATGCCCAGTGGTTAGTGGCCAAGACATGGATATCCATGCATTATAACTGTCATTCTCATAGTGTGGTCCCCAGACCAAGAGCACTAGCATTGCCTGAAAACTTGTTAGAAATTCAGATATTCAGCCTCACCCAGACCTGCTCAATCACAAACTCTGGGAGTGAAACCCCATAATCAGATTTTTAGCCACTCTAGGGGATATTAATACCTGCTAAAATTTGAGAATCATTGTACTAGACAAGGCAACTAAGGATAATATCTGAAATATGAGCAACACGCAATAATTATCATTTTTTTCAAAATCAGAGATACATATATGAAATTAGTATGCCCATCTTTTAGAAATCATCTATATATAAGCATTTTGATGTCTCCTAAATTTGTGAATATATTTACAAATAATAGAAAATTACAAGCAACAAATAGGAAATTTTTTTGTGGCTTTTTTCATGCCACACTCATAATGGTTTTATTTTATTCCAGCTTTATTGAGCAATCATTGACAAATAACATTGTATATATTTAAGATGTACAATGTGATGATATAATATGCATATACATTGTGAAATGATTACCATAATAAAGCATATTAATACATAATCATGCATTCAGATAGCGATTATAGTCACACATGCCATTTTACTTCAAAGGAGAGTAACCTGGGGTCTGTTTCATGAATGTTAAAGTTCTACATAAAATGACTGAAACCTAAAATCTAAATGAGATATTTTGTCTTCTAATATCAATAAATGTGGCAAATATAAAAGTACTTTTTGTCTTGCACAATTTTCAGATTAATTCTTCTTTCTTAACCACAAATTAAACCCATTTAAGATTTTTAAAAAAGATTTGCCAAGCTGGGCTTGGTGGCTCATGCCTATAATCCTAGAACTTTGGGAGGCCAAGGTGGGCAGATCATCTGAGGTCAGGAGTTCAAGACCAGCGTGGTCAACATGGTGAAACCCCATCTCTACTGAAAATACAAAAATTAGCCAGGTGTGGTAGCACACACCTATAATCCCAGCTATTTGGGAGGCCGAGGCACAAGAATTGCTTGAACCCAGGAGACAGAGGTTGCAGTGAGCCAAGACCATGCCACTACACTCCAGCCTGGGTGATATAGAGTGAGACTCTGTCTCAAAAAAATAAATAAATAAAAATTAAAGTTTTACTACATAATAGCTTATGTTTTAAAACAATTACTGTCTATAGTTAGGCATGAGGGAGAATAGGGCATTTTCTTTTCTGGAATTACTGATAAATTATTTCCTCAAATTCTTCCCTCCCATGATTTCTTCTTGATCGTGTTGTCTCATTTCCTGTACTCATTAATTGACTTGGTTAAATATATTGGTATTGGGCAATGTATAATCACAGTCTTATTACCTTCTCATTTTTCTCAAAAACTTAAATGATATAATTACCTTTATCTTCTTACATAGCCATTGATGCACTTATTTTTTAATCATGCTGTTGCAGGATCCTTGGGGTGACGCTTTTCTGGACAAAAACCTCTGTGGCCACTGGCACCTTTGTATGAGTTTTTGTGGGGCCCACTGGGCTCATTCCACCCCCTCAACTTGGCAGGCTCTACTCGGCTCACACTACTGGTTGGATCCCACACCTGCCAAGTGTGAACCAGGTGCGGAGCAGCAAAGGGTGTGTGAGGGAGCTAACAAAGGGTGTGTGAGGGAGCTAGCAAAGGGTGTGTGAGGGAGCTAGCATTGGGTCCAGCAACTGCACAGTCAGGCATGCGGGCTGATGCAGCACGGTGGGCACCTCCAGGTGCTGGAACAGGTGCCTGCTCTCTGCAAGGCTGTGACTGGACCAGGTTCACCACACGCAGCTTCAACAACTGCCCCCAGGGAACACAGTGGAAGCTTGGAGACTCCAGGAAATGCAAAGCCCCAAAGAGGGAGTCACAGCCTTGCCTTGGGGAGCCCCCAGGTCTGGAGAGGGCCACAACTCGCCTCTCCCCTTCACCTTCAATGTGGCGAGCAAGGGGCATGTTTCAGCCCTGTTTGTGTTACAGCCCTTTCAGCCCCGCCATTCCGCATTTCTGGAGTTCTTTTCCTGCGTCCAGGAAGAATGAAGTATGCAGATGAGTGGAGGGTGAACAAGGTGAAGCGGAGCTTTACTGAGTGACAGAATACCTCAGAGGAGGCCCTGGAGTGGGTAGCTCCTCTCTGCGGCTGGTTGTCCCAGTGGCTGCTCGGGGCTTCTATGGGCATTCAAAGGGGAGGAAGTGCACCCTGATTGGTCCATGGGCGGCTATAGGCGGGCCCAGAAAAGGCACCACAAGTTCTCACTCCTGTCAGTGGGACTGGCAGCCGTGCCTGCAGCCTTCAGGCCCTTCCCAGCCTGCAAGTAGGGCCTCACCGTGGGCATCCCGTTCTACCCAGAAGCCTGTCTGCCTCTGCTGCCATTCATGGCACGCAGGCTGTTCATGCCAAGAGGAGCCTGCAGGCCAGCACTGAACTACCTGTAACACCCCCTCAACTTCCCTTCTATGCTCATCAGCATCCAAAGTCCAGAGGGGGCCATGTGGGCAGGGGCTGGTGTGTCAGCACTGCCCCAAGTGTGCACACACCCAGCCAGACTGTGACAGCACCTGGGCTCAGCCCCAACCTTGCTCTGAGATCGGAGCGGGTGCTGGGAGTGGAGAGAGGGAAGGCAGCGAAAGCAGACGCTTCTGAGATTGTAGGGGGAGATGCCTGACTCCGCAGTGCATCGTGGGTGTGTGGCTGTAGCTGCATCCAGGGGTGTGGGGCTCCTGCCTGCTCTGTGGACTGAGAGGCATAGAACCGCTGCTATGACTTCGGGCATCTGCAGCTGCCCCAGTAGGGCAAGTCTCCTGCCTGCTGCCAGGCTCCCCACTTTGAGACGTCACCGCCAACGAGGGGGGCCTGGGTTCACAGGCACAACCTGAGTGTCTGTAGCTGTGACCAGGAGGACAGGGATCCTGCCTGCTTTGTGGAGTGGGATGCCCGGGTCCACAGCCATGACTTGGGCAACTACAGCTGCATCCCAGGAGTTCCCACCCCACCAACTCAGAGGTTGGGGCTCCCACTTCTCCCGGCTACCACCAGGTCTGTGGAGGGGGCAGCCCCGGCGGCGCTTCCCGGCTGCAGCTGATGTGATGGCAGCAGTGGCTCCAGACAGCCGCCACTGCCATCGGTACTATCTCGTTCAGGTATTTTCAGTGGACCTATATATACACTTAAATTTCACACAGTTCCCCAAATGGACAATGCTTTCTAACACCCATGTTTTTGGACGCAATGTATTTTCTATCTTTTTTCTTGGCTTATCTCTATTCATTCCTCTAAACCCATTTCATATGACATTATTACCAGAAAATTCTCTATAATCCTCTCCCTAATGGGTAGGATGACTTTTTCATATTTTCTCATGGTATTCTCTGAATCCATCCATCATAACACATATCATATCACATTGTAGTTACTTTAAATCTCTGCTTCCACGTAGAATGTGAGAATCTTAAAACATGAATTATATTTAGCAATTTTCAGGTGTCCAGAACTCATTCTATGGCACAGAACATTTATTGAAAATTTGTTGGATGCAATATACAGGTTGTAAATAATATGGAGTCAGGAATGATATGTTTAGTAGCAGGTACTTATACAGGCAAAACCATGAGTTAACACTGTTGCACTACAATGTACTAGGCATTGTTCTAAGCGTATCACTAATAGTAAGATATTAATTATTAAAACAGCCTTATGAGGTTGGTATTACTGTCATTCTCATTTTATATTAAACAGGGTTGAGTTAGTATTGACTACACATGCCATAAAGACAGTAAGTACAAAAAATGCAGATTAGGTTAAATATGTAATCCTTCTAAAATATAGCCTGGAAAGCTACACATAAGAATACTATCAAACCTTCTAAACAGCATTTGTCTGAAATATACATTTCTTAAACTTGAGCAAAGTCATTAGAACAGCAGTTTTAAGTAGTCCCTATTACTCTAATAGACAGGCTAAAGGGTCATACTAGAGAAAGAACCAAATGTTGTCTGATGACACGCATGCGGTGTCCAGCCCCAGTCTCTGGAAACACCCCCCTCCCACGCCACCACAATGCCACGTTTCACAAGCAGGATCCTTGAATAGGGAGAATCCTTCATGTGGCTGGAAATGGAGTGTTACTGGGTATAGGGACCGACTTCGTCTGTGGAATGGTGACATCTCAAGCACTGGTTATTCTCCTGCTCACAGGTTGCCCTCTGAAAGGATGGTTACTAGTTTATGAACTCCAAGTTGACAGTCATCATGTCCATCTTATTCCCCGAGGGGGCCTAACACCTATTGGAAATAGAAGATACTAAATACGTATTTGTTGAATTGCAAAATCAATGAATGGATATTCACTTTACTTGCTTGATCTGCAGATTCTAGGGAAATTTAGGTTGCACATCAACTGCATTTTAAAAGCTTTTAAAAATATATAACAGTGTTAAAATTAAAACTTGAGATGTATTACTTTATTCTTTGCCTTCAAAAAAGAATATTGAACAGGTATACTTGGTCATGCTTGTAATTTCAGTACATTGGGAAGCTGAGGTTGGAGGATCACTTGAAGCTCGGAATTTGAGGCTTCAGTGAGCTATGATTGCACCACTGCACTCCAGCATGAGCAACAGAGCTAGACCTTGTCTCCAAAAAAAGAAAAAAAACTGAAGAAAAATAATATTAAGCTTATCTCTCTCTCTCCACGCACACACACAGACACACGCACACAAAATGAATGCTTGTGTGACTCTTAAAGAAAGAATGTTAATCTTACTATGTGCATAGGAGATCAGAATACTTAGAAAATTCACTTTGAGAAAATTAGATATAGTAAAATGAAATTATTTGATTTCATTTTAATGAAATAAAATTTTAATTTTAATTAGGGAAAATAAAGTATAATCACAAGTTTGTAAATTTTCAACTTACTTTGTAGTATTGAAACAAAATAGAACAATTCTTCTTTGAAACCACAAAGGTTTATTTTAATAATGCCTAAAGACAAATCATTAGAACCCAGAAAATTTTTATTTGAAGAATAGAGTTGGGATGAGTCCCAGACAGGGCCATTCTTACTTTTTATGCAAATAGTTTGATATGATAAGGAATACCAAATGATATTTTAAAGACTATAATTCTGTATTTCGGATAATTCAATTATATATGCTCACTTATAATTAGATATGATGACAGTGGCTTATTGAAAATGTGAGTGTTCTCAGTGAGTCTTAACTGATATCTTAGTGTATAAGTTACTCCACATTTAAAAGGTCACAATTAGCCTATACTGGGGGATAAATTATAATTTTGGGGTGAATTTGTTTAAGGTGATTCTTATAACTATTTTCAGAGTCAAAGCATTTTGTACGTCATGGTAACTCTTCCAGTCATGGAACAGGGCAGCGACTTCAGTGGGAAACATAGTGCCTGGTACCTAGTAGCTGTTGAATAAACGTGTGTTGCCTGCCTGAAAACAAATTTTCCTGTGTATCAGGGTGAGTTATTACATTGATTTTACAAATAAAAGAGAAAATATTTAAATTATTAGGCAAGAATGCCTAAGTAACTATTTGAAAAATCTCCTTTGTTTTAAAGGCTCTGTAACTATAGAGATTATCAACTGAGTCATTTTGAGATAATAGATTCATGTGTTTATTATTTCATAATAATTTTGAAGATTACATTTTGCAGTGGTGTATGCTGTGTGTAAATGCCATTATGCTGAGCACAATTTTCAGCAACAGAAATGTAATAAAAATAGGATAAATGATGAAATAAATTTCTCTCAATTTATGCTTAAGGATATATATGTGTGTGAGATAATGAATATTGGACAAAAAAATATGATGGGCTAAGAAGATTATTTGTTTAGTTTATAAAATACTTTTTTATCCTGAAAAATAGGAAACTGTTTTTAACTCTTGAGTAAATCGATCAATAGATGTGGACTGGAAACAATATTCCTTGGTGTGGAAAATAGGCTAGAATTAGTGTGATAGAATTAATCAAATCTACTTTTGTAAAATGAGTAATTTACACAAAAATGATTAACTTCAACAAAGGGCAGACTTTTCTGCTTTAAAATTTTACTCCCCAAAACACAAGCTAAGGACTTCTAAAAACGGTAATTTGGCAGGTAGATTTTATCTCTATTTCATGTAAATGTAATTCCCTACTGTCATCAGTTTCTAATGGTTGACGATTCTGATGTTTGTACCTGCAGCCCAGACTTCAGCTTCCTACTCCAGATTCTTTGGTCTTAGCCTGCTATGCATCTCCTTTTGGAAGCCTAACAGGTGATCAAACTTAACAAGTTCAAATTCTACATTTTCTTCATTTCATTAAACCTGCCTGTTCTTTCTGCACTCTTCCGTTTTTATTAGTTGTAGTTATATTCTTCTAGGTTTTCTTGATGAAAGGCTTAGAGTCCTTCCTAATTTCTGTCTTTCCCTCACATTTTAATTCTTACCCATAAGAAAGTACAGTGCAACACATCCTGAATGCTACCATTTTCCATCACAACCACTTACGCAAGCCACTAGTGCACTTCTGCATCATTGTGGTGTATGTAGAATATGTAAATGGATAATATTAGTACCAATCTGACTTCTTTGCCTCCCTTTACATCACCCCATCAACTTCAGCCTCAGATTTCTCCATATAACAGCCAGAATGACGCTTGATACAGGTACATGAGATTGTGTAAGCCCTTCTTCACGGCCCACCAATGCTTTCCCATAATTGCTGTCAATCTACTATTATCCACCCACATATATACTGTGGGCTTCAAGGCATTGACCTTATCTTCTGGTATTCTCTGCCTGTTTTTATAGTTACTTGGACACATCAAATAAATATCCACATTTCAGATTTTGTACTTGCTCCCTCCTCAACCTTCCCATTCTTCCCCATGGACAAGGACTTGACTCGTTTCCTTTATTTTTGCCATTCTCTTTCATATGTCACCTTCTCAATGAGGTCTCCCCTGGCCACCTCTCCGTTATACTGGCTCTCAGCTTCCTAACTCTACCTTCCATGTCCTTTTAGCTGTAGCCACTATGGGATGTTTACCTCCTCTAAAATATAATCTCCATGCAAACAAGGATTCTGCCTCCTGGGTTCCCTGCCTGTAGCCCCAGCACCTGACATAGTGCCTGATACAGAGAAGGCAATTAGTAAAGATTTATTGAATGAATACTTGGCTGAGAGTTCAATCATTTCACTAAATATTAATATATGTTACTGGCAATATAAGTAACAACTAGTGGATTCAGATAAATGGCGAGATAGATGTGTTCAACTTTATTAATAATATATGATCTTATAATCACCCTGGAATGTAAATTAACTTCAGTCAGTATAGTTTGACAAATATAAAATCATCATTTAGTATTTTAGAGTTTGTGTAAGATGAATTATCAAACCACTTTGTTTATAAACCTGTCACCATTAAGACAGCTGATGTGATTTTGTTTTGTTTTTTTTTGAAATGGAGTCTCGCTCTGTCGCCCAGGCTGGAGTGCAGTGGCGCGATCTCGGCTCACTGCAAGCTCTACCTCCTGGGTTCACACCATTCTCCTGTCTCAGCCTCCCCAGTAGCTGGGACTACAGGTGCCCGCCACCACGACCAGCTAATTTTTTTGTATTTTTAGTAGAGACGGGGTTTCACCATGTTTGCCAGGATGGTCTCAATCTCCTGACCTCGTGATCTGCCTGCCTCCGCCTCCCAAAGTGCTGGGATTACAGGCATGAGCCACCACGCCCAGCCAGCTAATGTGATTTTTAAACACGTGTATTTTGGAATTGATGTGTAAAATCTGAAATGCCAACAAACATTTGGTTTGGGGTGTGTGTTAGAGTATGTTAATGTTGCATTCCCTTCTACTTTTTTTGAAAGAGATCCTTGAGAGAAAAACAACTCTAGAAAATGGGGTACTGATCCAACATAAAAGACAGAAAAATAAGTTGAAATAATCACGGTTAATAGCATTCTCATATAATACCTAAAACATCATATTTTCTACCAAAAGAAAGTACTTTACACTTGGGACACTCTATTTTTTTAGAACTCATTTTATGGCAGAGTTTTGGATGTTCAAATTTATCATTATCAAATGATCTCAAACAATACTGAGTTCGTGCTAACTTGACTCCACTGAGTTAGTGAATTTGTTTGTGTATGTTGCTTACTACGTAATCAAGCTCAGAATAAAAGAGTACAGTTTTCAAAAGTTATATTATTGCCAAAACAAGTACTGTATATTGGAACCCAATATCCTCAAATAATGTATTTTCCATGTAAGTGTGTAATCTCAGCTTGAGTTGTCTAATCAATCCAGCACCACGACCAACATCAGTTCAATATCTTTTCTTCTCAAGGAAGAGCACATACGGAGAGTTTTTGCTCTTGCAATGTGTTTTAGGTTTCCACGCACTTGTGGGTCAGATGAATGGAGTTTAGTAGTCTCCACGTTTTTATATTTGCCTAATTAACATATAATAATTGTTGCAAAATGCGTAATTACAGTTGGGACACATGGAACCTCTTTAGCTTTTCTGTTAAGTCTGTAACCATGAACATCATAATAAGATTAAAATGAAACACTTATGTCAGTTGGTGTAATGATTAATTTTTTAAATTTCCCACTGAGACACAGGGATGATTTATACCTATTTTGGATCCTTAAATATATCTTTATAAAGGTTAGAATATTAGAACATCAATCTAGATATTAATAAATGCAAAAAATACAGGACATAGCTTTCATTGTTATGATGATCACATTTTATTGTATTGATTGTGTGGGAAACAGAGACAGGACACCTAGAACACTGATCTGTAATAATGGAATAATATTTCTTCCTTGATGTCTTCAGAAGAGTCAAGAGAGCTATTATTTCAGAACAGTTGCTTCTGTTTAGTATTAGAATAGTTTGTTTTACTAAACTTAAACAATGTAATTAAATGGACTTTTTAAAGGTGGTAAATTGTGCATGATACCGTTGGTAAGACACGAAGTCAAAGGCTACATAATTGGCTGGCTTCTTGAAAAGCATAATAATATCATTTATCATAGAAGTTTGATAATTATTGTTGTTAGAAGAATGTTGAATTTGAATGTCTTTGAGAAATTTGGCAGAATATATTCAACAGATAAGGCTCAGGACTCTGAAACCAAGAAAACCATGGAACAGGAGAGGATAATTCAATGAAATACTGTGGAGAGAGAAACTGTGGGCCAAGAACAGAATGAGAGTGGCCTCTAGTATATTAAAAGTCGAGAAAGAAATAATTCAAGAAAACAAAGATAAAAATGGTCAAGGAATTACAGAGACTCTCAGAAGACGTTAGAGTCAAGAGTCCCAAGGGAATAGAGCTTCAAGTAATAAATGCTCAGCAGTGCTGAATGCAGAGAAGCTGTTCCAGTATCTTTAATTTGTTAGAAACTAGTAAAGTAGCAAGCATGTGAAATTCTGAGGTGGTTACTTTAAGCTACAATCCTAGGCGTGGATCAGTCGCCTTATCATAACCTCAGATCCCATGTTATTTAGTGTGCAATTAGGAACCCCACACTTAAAAAAAGCATTCGCATGTGCTTGACCTGGCCATATATGTGTATCAAACAACATGCTTCTTTATGAAGTACTATGAATAATATTACAAATAAGTTTTTTTTTTTTTTTTTTTTTTTGAGACGGAGTCTCGCTCTGTGGCCCGGGCTGGAGTGCGGTGGCGCCATCTCGGCTCACTGCAAGCTCCGCCTCCCGGGTTTACGCCATTCTCCTGCCTCAGCCTCCTGAGTAGCTGGGACTACAGGCGCTGCCACCTCGCCCGGCTAATTTTTTTGTATTTCTAGTACAGACGGGGTTTCACCGTGTTAGCCAGGATGGTCTTGATCTCCTGACCTCATGATCCACCCACCTTGGGCTCCCAAAGTGCTGGGATTACAGGCGTGAGCCACCGCGCCCGGCCACAAGTAAGTTTTCATTGCTGAAACTAGTGGTCTTCAAGAGATGTTAGAGGAACTAAACTATTTAAAGATACTCTTAAAAGGATAAGGATATAGAAGGTTCTGTAGTGTGCACTCTTATGGAAGAAACTGGTAGATTTATCTCTAAATCGTCTTGTGACTGGCAGTGAATTTAAAGGATTCTGCTTGGTGTTAGCATTAACTAAATCTTGACCTAAGAGTATTGTCACGTTTTTTTCTTAAATGAACTTGTCATGCAAACTACAGTTGCCAGATAGCTGAAATGTCCTTTAATTTTCAAAATAGGTTGTATGATTTTATTGTGTATGCATGCTAAAAACATTTGTATAATAAATAGCTACATGTGTGACAGATTTCAATCTGAGACATTCTTTTATTAGACCAAAAAATATAGTTATGGGAATAATATCAAACCTTAAAGCAGAGATAATTACTTTCTAAACCGGAACCAAGTGTTGTGCATAACCAAAATGTTTTCCAGTTGACATAGAGACCCAGTGAACTACAGCAGATAATTGACTAGTGAATTTTTAACGTGGAAGCTGTTGTTTCCTGTGGCAGGCAGAGTTCACTGCTACTGTGAAAGCGTAAATCTACCTGAAAGAGATTGAGGAGGAAATAAGTAAGAAAGTGCAGAAAACACCTAAATTAATAAAGTTCTCATTCTCACTGCCTGGTATAATCTTCTATTTTGGTAAATAGTAAGTATGGTTGAATTTTCCTTTATTGTAAGATTAAAGAAGGCAAAAATATTTAAGATCATAGCCTTTAAAACAGTAAAATTGCTAAACAATGTCTTAAAATAACACAAATATTTATTTTTCAGTTCAATATCTGCTATCTTTAAAAATAAGATATTTTGCTTTGGCTAATTAAACCCTCATGTTGATATAAATGTAATACTTTAGAGCAAGAAGAAAAAATATTAATTCCAGTTACAAAAATAAGTTATTATTTGACATATGTGTCATTTTATATTGAATAATATTTTAAACCAACATATTTCTTATTCAAGGACAGAAAAAGAAATGAATAGAGTCATTATTCTCTGGAACAATAGAAGAAAATGTTATATTCATAGGTCTAAAACATTGTTTCAAAAAAGGAGTACCTTTTGCAAACTACAGAACTATTGAGAATTCTGAATGACTGGGATAATTTTTTACAAGAGCATCCTTAGCTATATCTTTGTATGGATTCATGATGGAAAATTGTAATACTGTAGGTTTCCATGTCAAATATTAAGCTAATTACCAATCTAGTTGTCTAGTCTGAGAGTTAATGGGATAAGTTTAAGATAGAGAACTGTCATTTTGTCTGTGTAGCTAGATGAGTAGGTAATTTAAAATAAAAGATAAGTCATTTTAGAAATATGTGAGGTCAACCAAGATCTATTAAGTTTAAATCTCTAAATCTTAATTGGAACTGTCCCAACTACCCCTATTCTATCTTACAAACTGAGCAAGAAGATAACACCACAGTTCCTTTAAAAAAAAAAAAAAAAGCATCAGCACTTCCCTCACAATCACAATTTTTAATGGAAGTAACTTAATGAGGAAATAGAATTCAAACATGTACCTGATATTTTTCTGAGCCTGCTTCTCTAGTTAAGGCAAATATGATGTGTGCCATTATATAGTTAGCTGGGAAATTATATGTACTGGTAACATTTTGCATCCGATGAATATTACAAATGGAACAAGGATATGATGAGCAATAATCAAATATAAAAATGTATCTTTATAGTTTTTAGCAGTCCACGCAAAAAGAAATTTTTTTTTTCAATAAAAGTGACATTTTTTCCATTTGTTTAACATGTGAAAAACCACTTTGTAATGGCTTAAGCCTACCACATGCTATCAAAAAAACACAGGAATAATTAAGAGAAATTATGAAGGTTATTCAGAAATCTTGTGATTTGGGCTTTTGCGATTCCACGAGAGCTATTTAAATATTTTTCCCTATTTTCCACCAATACCTCAATTTTGTTACAGGAAAAATGTTGACAGCTTGAAAGATGACATTATCTATGTCTTTCTCTAATTAAAAGTTCCTACTAGAAGCTCTCCATTCTTCTCCTTCTTTACTTATTTTACTTCTGCACTTATTTTCATGTAACATTTATGATTGCATTTATCCATATAATTGTTTGTATCTTATGACTTCCTACTCCACTGGAAGACTAAAGAAAAGTTCTCTTTTCTAGTTCCCACAGTCCACAGTCGCATCCTATCATGCATATGAAAATAAATGCTACTAAAATATTAACTGAAAAGTAGGGATGATAGTGTTTTCCTTTTGTCAGGTAAGAACTAACTTCTTTTGTCACCTTAAACTTGGAGGTGGAGATACTGATGTTGAAGGGACTGTGGTTAAGCAAAAGTAGAGTTTTTTTCTTCCCTTACCTATCAGTCTTTTTCTATAATTGACCAAGTCCACTGCAGTAACTACTATCTAATTCCATCGACGTGTTTCCTCTGTACTGTAGAAGCCTTAAAGTTTCCAATGCTGTGGGAAAAACCTATGGTGGAGTGGTTACAAATCATGGCTTCCGAATTAAACGTAGAACTGAATTCCAGTACTGTCATACTCCTATTCTTTTTTTTTTTTTTTTTTTTTTCTTTTTTGAGACAGTCTCGCTCTGTCACCCTGGCTGGAGTGCAGTGGCTTGATCTCGGCTCACTGCAACCTCCGCCTCCCAGGTTCAAGCGATTCTCCTGCCTCAGCCTCCTGAGTAGCTGGGACTACAGGCACCTACCACCACGCCAAGCTAAGTTTTGTATTTTAAGTAGACACGGGGTTTCACCATGTTCGTCAGGCTGGTCTTGAACTTCTGACCTCAGGGATCCACCCTCCTCAGACTCCCAAAGTGCTGGGATTACAGGCGTGAGCCACCATGCCGGGCCAATACTCCCATTCTTTATTCAGCAGCATGTAAGCAAACAAAACAAAATCTTATTTCTAACAACATAAATTCACCAAAATACTAGCAAAATTAAACACAAAATGTTAAAACTTCATAAAAAAATTCTGGACATGTAACCCATATGCTTTTTTTTTTTTTCCTCACATTAAGATAAAAGCAATTATAGATGACTGATGGGATCAGTGTGAAAGTTCCATGAAATAATGAATGTAAAGGTCTTAGCACAGTGCTTGGTAAATTCTAGCAACAAATGAATGTAAATATTATGTTAAGATAATAACGTAATACTCTTTGGGTTCAGCAATCTTTGACATTTATTTTCTCCAATTTATCTTCTAATGGACAAATAGATGGAAGTTATAAAAACTCGGTTTTTTAAAAGTATATAAAGTAGCACCATCACTCAGGGACAGGACATTTTTTCTTTAAAGAAATTAAGGTATGTTTACATCCAGTATAATTTCCACTTTTAATGTAAAATTTTGTAAGGCCTTAGACATGGGTACAGTTATTTAACCACCACAAGAATCAAAATACACAACAATTTAATCACTCCCCACAAATTTCCTCATGTCTTTTTGTCATGAACCCACCATTTATCCCTAACCCCTGGCAACCTATGATTTGTTAACTGCCTCTATAGTTTTGCCTTTGTAAGTGTCAAGGAAATGAAATCAGGCAGAACATAACCTTTCCAGTTCGGTGGCTTATATTTACCATGATGCATTTGGGACTTATCTATGCATTTATATTTATCAATGGGTCACTTAGGATGATGTTGAAGAGGAGAGGGAAGAGAAGACATGTTTGACTTTTTCCCAGTCTTAGGGGAAAAGCGTTCAGTCTTTCACCTTTCTGTATGATGTTAATTGTAGGCTTTTTATAGAGGCTATATGTCAGATCGAGGGATTTTCCTTCTAGTCTTAGCTTCCTAATGTCTTTTTTTTCATGAATGGATGTTGATTATTTTCAAACATTATTTCAATGATTAGTTGTGGGTTTTTCCATTGTATAATCTTTTGATATGGTAAATTTAATTGTATAGCCTTCAATGTTGAACCAGCCTTGGTTACTGGAAGAAATTCCACTTAGTTATGATGGGTTGTGCATTTTGTATATTGTCGGTAATATTTGCTGCTATTTTATTGAGTTTTTGCATCTATATTCATAAGGTACATTGGTCTGTAGCTTTATTTTTTTCCTCTTATGATGTCTTTTCTCTAATCTCAGCAACTGCTGTCCTTAAGGAATTACTTGAGAAATATCCCCTCCTCTCTGTTTTGTGCAGTAGTTAGTATAGAATTTATATTATTCCTTGCAACTTAGTGGAATTTTCCAGTGAAATCATCTGTACCTTTCCAATTTTGTTGTGAAGTTTTTAATTAGAATTCAGTTTGTTTTTTAAAGTCACAGCCTTCGTGGAGATGTAAAGGTCACATGATGGAAACAATTAGGTAGTGAGTGTAAGGATGGAGGTGGAGATTGATAGCATTTGGGTTACATGGTTCTAGGCAGTGAAGTCAAGACAGGGTTATTAAAATTGGCGTAACGGGTCAAGTTTGTCACTAAGTGTATTTATAGATCTACAGCATCATTGCATACTGTAGCAGAGAGATTTTTTCTTTCAAAAGGTCATGCCATGATACTTAGGCAGTCTGTCTCAGGAATTCATGACTGCAAACTAGAAGATCCAGATATGGTTAGGAAAAAAGAAATGAGAATGAGTGATATAGACAGAGTCTGGTGGAAAGCTATAGGTGCTATTTGACCACTGTAGAGGAAAAGGAAACACTTGCTGTGGTTAAACTAGTCATGGCATCATTGTTGCTTTTAAAAACAAATTACATATTGTGATTAAAATCTTATTTATATTGCTAAGGTATAGACAGAACAATGATGTGGATTCCACGTTTGTGTAGCTAGTATTACATATTTTAACAATCCTATTACATTTCCAACATTTACTCAAGTATAACCATCACCAGTGGTAAGACACACCCTATCCACCTGGTGGTACTGATGAGTCCCAAACATTCTTTCCTTCATCAGAGAACCCTTTTTTCTACTCCTCTACCAAGTCCTGGTTCCCAGAAACATTTATAATCCTAATTCTTTTTATTCTTTTGTATGTTTCTTCAACCTCATTTATATATGAAATTCAACCACCTTTCAGAGTCTTAACAAAATGTTATGCCAATAATCACAAAATTAATTTTAAAAGCCAGGATATGGCCGGGTGCGATGACTCACACCTGTAATCCCAGCACTTAGGGAGGCCGAGGCGGGCAGATCACGAGGTCAGGAGATCAAGACCATCCTGGCTAACATGGTGAAACCCCGTCTCTATTAAAAAATAGAAAAAATTAGCTGGGTGTGGTGGCGGGCACCTGTAGTCCCAGCTACTCGGGGTGGCTGAGGCAGGAGAATGGCGTGAACCCAGGAGGCGGAGCTTGCAGTGAGCCAAGATCGCACCACTGCACTCCAGCCTGGGCGACAGAGCCTGACTCAGTCTCAAAAAAAAAAAAAAAAAAAAAAAAAAAGCCAGGATATTTGTACTTTTGTGTCAAACTTTTATTTCTCCTTACTCCCAATAACACTTTCCCAAATAAATTTTTCACTTAATATTTAAGCTGCATATTTGACAGCTCTCATTTAAATAAAACTGTCTCTACATAATTTTATTCTAGGGTGAGCACAACTAAATTGTAATTGTGCCATTGTTGAGATTCTCAGGGTGCTATGTATGTGAAATGCATTCATTATTTCAAACTTCTATGCAGAAACAGCAGTGACAGCTGCATTTTTTTGCTAGTAATGTTCAACTTGATCAAACTGTCCTGTTTTATTAAATCAATGTTGCAGCATACAAGATTAATGGAAGAATGGCAATTAGATGTAGCTTTTACCCTGAGACTACTTTGCTAGGAAGCTAATGCTCTAATTTGTGTTTCAGAAACTTACTATTATTTTTAAGTCATTTTGGCTAAAGTTTGGGTATTCTTGAAACAAATGAATCCTAACATTCTTATTAAGCACACAAAGCAATGAAATACAAGTTTATTACACTGAATTGGAGCTGCTGGATATTGCATTTAATTCTTCATTACTTGTATATTCTTTTTGGTGCTATTGGAATCATGGAATATTGCTTCTAGTTAATATTAACCATTAAGTAATGAAAACATCTTCAGTCACTTAACAGGGTATCTTAATACTCACTGTTCATGCCATAAATTTGCTTTTGTAAATATGAACTACTGATTTTATTAACTTCTTTACTAATTGCTTTTAAGACACTCATGCCAAGTATTTTTTGAAAGTCCAAATGAGATGAATTGGAATTTTGTTGTGTAGCTGATTACATTTAAATACCAAACAGATAGCCAGGTGTTTTTAATTTTTTCTATAATTTTCTGAATGGCCATTACCAATGTGAATACATTGTGTCATGTCCAGAATGATCTATATATCTGTATATTGGCCGAAGTACAAAGCATGAGCAACAGTGAAATTGTCTTTACTAAAATGTATAAAACATGTTATGATTCTGGACTGCTGTGAAAAGGGAAGTCAGATTCAGTTTAGTCAATCATTTGGAAAAATGTGCTTAATAGCCAGTTGTAACTTTAGTAAAATAACTTTAGTATTTTAAAATTTGTATTTTAGTGTAAGTTTGTTTATTTTTGCTCATTTCTTCATCATCTTTGTCTTCATCTTTGATCTCCTCTCCCCTTTCTCTTTGGCTAAATTGTATGGAAGAAATTATAAATGTTGCCAAGTCATAGATGGAGTTCAGTGGTTGAACTGAGGAAGAATGCAAATAATTCTGGCAACACTGTCTTATTTATAAGAAAATAAAATTAAACAAAATGAAACTTGTTAACAGAAGCAATGAATTTTGAATAGAAGGATGGTTGGAGCAAACACATTAATTCCTGTTTCTACTGTTGTTTTCTTTACATTAAAAATTACTTCCCTCATATCCTATGCACTCTATTATTACAGTATTATCTGTTGACAGTTATATAGCTCTTCCAGACCTTGAACCCCCATGTCATCTGATATTTTTGTATCTTGGCACATTGCTCTCACATATTATAATATTCATTGTTTGGAATGCAGTATATAAGATGAGGCACAAGGTACAGAGTCATAACATTGTTATTATTTTAGAGAGAACACTGTAGTTAACTCTTTCTCTAAAACTGAACTTCATTTGGGAGATAAGATCTAATAATTATAATACTTGCCTAGGAAATAAGGGTAAATATTTGAAGTACTCATGTAAAACAAGGAGTAAGACATCTTCAAAATCTGTAAAACTTTACTTCAATGTTATCATTCATACGCAGATATTAAAAGAGATGAAGCCTGTTTTACACATAGGCACTTTGTCATTTTCCCAATATATTATGATTATTTTGTAGCACAAGAGATAGTAGCAATGAGTAGGATTAGGGGTCCATACTGTCATTGTTAATATATTAAAGATTTTTCATTTATTGATCTCCTTAACGGTTATTACAGACCAATCTCATCCCATATTTAAATTTATAATTAGCAATGTGTCCTGCAAAATATTAAACCATTTGCCTTGTTAATTGTAAAATATGAATACCTTACTATCACCATTGAAACCATAGTTCTTTCACTAAATCTCTTCTAGATTCTGGCTCATTTAATTTTCATTCCAAATTAAGTATTCATTAGACTAAAATCATATAAAATAACACATATCAGACTGTTAGGTAAGCATGAGAAATATGCTGGGTTGGTAAGTGTGAATGGACAATGTAAAAGAGATTGGACTGACGGTATCAGTTGGATTGTGTTTGGGCAGATGCTTGGGTTGATCCTGATGATCACAATAATGGTGTTTCTAGTGAATTTCAGTTGTCTTTTCCTGTTCATCATCTCCCCCCCTACACACATACGCACCTCACACACACAATCTTTAGGTTTAAAATATATTTTATTTTTGTGGAAATTATATTCCATATTTGCAGGTGGGTCTGCTTGTCTTGGTACTCCCCTCAATCTCTCTCTTACAAAAAAAAAAGACAAGAAACCTACTCAAGCCATGTCAATCAATGCAATCAATGCTATCTTGAGCATCATACTTTATTCAAATGTGAGTATTTAGGTCAAGCCAACCCCTGGGTCTTTTGCTTTTTTGTTTTTTTTTTTTTGAGATGGAGTCTCGCTCTCTCACCCAGGCTGGAGTGCAATGGTGCGATCTCAGCTCACTGCAGCCTCCCCGTTGCGGGTTCATGCAATTTTCCTGCCTCAGCCTCCTGAATAGCTGGGACTACAGGTGCCTGCCACCACGCCAAGCTGATTTTTGTGTTTTCAGTAGAGACAGGGTTTTGCCATGTCGGCCAGGCTGGTCTCGAACTCCTGACCTTAGTTGATTCAAACGCCTCAGCCTCCAAAAGTCCTGGGATTACAGGCGTGAGCCACCATGCCTGGCCAGGCTTTGCTTTTTAATCCAGCAAGAAATAGTTGTTTTTTAACAGTTGGGGGAAGGAATCCTGAATATTAGTCCTTCCTACAGTGTTAAGCATAGATATCATCATTGATAAGTCAGTCAATATCTCTGTGACTTAGTGCCCCCTTTAGATAATTGAGAACTGGTTTAAATCAATGGTTTCTATGATTATTCTCCCTTAAAAAATGGTTATACCTTTTAACAACAACAAAAACTGGTATGTGGATTGCAGCTATTCCAATTTCCTTTAAAATCTGGTATTTCAGATGTCACATTTCATTAGTGTGAATATGTATCACTGGAGATGAATGTTAGATAAATTTTTAACTTTATTTTATTATACACCACAATTAGCTGATTTTATTAAATATATGAGGGAAAATAGTATAGTAGATTGAATTTAATCTTGAGATTTTTCATTTTTATATCTATAATTAAAATGACAATAAAAGCTTGTTCACTAAATGTAATGCACTTTAGTTCAATATTTTATATTTTACCAATAAATGTACTCATTTCTGTTCACGTATTATTAAAAATAAGAAGAGGAATTAACTCTTAAGATTTATGATTGTTGCCATGTTTTCGATAGAAACTATGCTTCTATCCTTTGGTCAAAAGCTTAGACTATTTAAGTTTCTAGCCTGACTGCTAATACTGAACTCAAATACACGCCTTTGAGCATGTGCTTGGGTGCACACACACATATACTCACACACACACACACACACACATTCTCTCTCTCTCTCTCTCATACAATCTACCCTAATACATCTTGCCATCGTTTGCTTACGAGAAGCTTCCAGTCACTCCAGATAATGAGGATTTTCAGCAATAAGTGGTTTCTAAAGAAAAAGATAACCCTTTGTTTTCTAACCAACCTGACACTGGTAGTGAATTGTAATTACCTGTTGGGCTTAAAACTAGATTTCACTCTCTGATAAAATATAGAGGAGCCTTTCTATTATATGAAAATCTTGCATAATAGGAGAGATTTTTGGAAAATTGAGCATTAAGGTAAAATTCTTCAGCAACAAAGCAACATACAGGTGGTGTGACAGTAATTATTAAAAAAATTTCAGTTAAGCCAAATTGCTTAGCAGTGAATCAAAGCATTTGTATTTGCCAAAGGATGAACATGCTTCTTGGTGTTATAAAACTGCAACATAATTTTATCAAAGAAAAGATAAGTGAAGATACAATTTATAATTAAAATGTTACTATAATTTGCATTTCAAGTTAGTATTTGTCAGATTAAAATTTAATAAAATGTTAGGTATCTCTTAAGGTTTAAAATACATATTACCTCTAGTCAGGTTTTATTTTAGTTCCTTGTCAATGCATGCAACTTATTGATTTCATATTTTAAAATATTATGTAACAATAATTCAAAAATCAATATATGCAAAATGAATGATGTAAGATCCTTTTTCATTTGGATTTTTTTCTCTTGAAATTTTCTTGAAATTATTTGATTACCTCTTCATGTAAATACTTGAAGCCTGTAAGCATGCATTTTGATTTCTCCAAGTACTTTTTTACTGATCACTTTGAGGTCAAAATATTGAACCAATTATAAGATAAAAATGTACATGAGTAAAAAGAAAAACAAAAACAAAACCAAAAAACCAAAGGGAAACAAGAAAAAAGAAGGAGGGAAGAAGACATGAAGATGACATTGAAGAACACTTTTCTCCTTTGCCATCCTCTTGAAAAATTAACAAGAATTGCCTTACGTACTATATCGGTTTTCAAATCTCCTCTTTGTGCCAAATTTCCAAGGGGAAGAAAGTAACATTCTTGAAAATTTTAATAGGATATTGTGTTGTAAAAAAATTAAAAGTCAAACTAGTTGAATGAATCCTGAATTGTAATAAATAACTCATCTGATTCATATAGGAACTTTAAAATTTAAAAATATAGAGTACATGTAATTCGTATAGACAGCTTTGTTAACAAGTAGGTAGTTGTTTTATTTATTTTTATTGGGAACAAAATCATGATTAATGTCATTTAACCAGCAAGCATATTAATTTATCCCACATCTTACATCTAAAAAAATTCAGGTAGGTTTTTTGTTTAAGAATCCATTTTTATTTTATTTTAAAATTAGGCTGTTGTCTTTGCCTATATTATTGTACAACATGCTACCTCCTACTTTGTAGACCACTTCATGACTAGAGCTCTCCATTTTTTTTTTTTTTTTTTTTGAAGAAACAGTTGCTTGCTATGGGCTTTGCAGGCATCACCATTCAGCTCACTCAGTGTTGTCTTCTGTTCATAGCCTCAGACTGATTAGAGGCTCTGCTCAGTTAATCAGATGACACGGGGGACAATTTTTTTAATTATTGATGGTGAATCGTCTATGAGTTGTATCAGCTATTCATATGTATCAGCTCTTGGCTAATGTTAAGATGATGACAGCTTTCCATTTAAGTGTTTAACCTATCTCCACTATAATATTTAAAACACATGAGATGAGACAAATATTCTTATATCAGAATGATTTATCCAGAGTGCTTAATGGTGTAGTTTATTGAGTTCTATGATTTCTTCTTCAGCTTCTTTTAGACCATAGGATTAAATGAGGCATTGTGTAAATATTTATAGCCAAGAAAACTTTTCCGTATGTTTGTGGGAGATAACCTTTCTAATGCATATGAAAGGAATTATAAACATTTTCTACTGGTTCTAAGGTGAACATGGTAATAAATTCAGCAGCCTGTGTGCTTCAGTGTTTTCCAGTATTCACTAGATAACCTCCTTTTCACTGTTGCTTGGTCAGTCATCTGTCTTTATTTTCCTTTGTTTCTGGGCCACCTGAGAGTGTCATTGCCATAAAGCCAGTGGCATACTGAATAAATGAGGGATTCAAGCATGAACTAACAAACATAAAAGCTATTTTTAGTATTATTTCTTTCTGCTACAGCTCAAAAGAAACAAAAATAGAATAGACTTGAAAAAGTAAACAGCTTTCTAAAAAGAAACAACAGGAAACGAATTAGAGAAAACTATGAAGAAGTAACTTGAAAGTCAAAAGATACATGGTTCCTAATCTATCCACTCTCACATTTTAGTTGAGTAACTATTTTATGCCAATATATTTGAGGGGGAAAAAATAAGTTGTGTAACACTAACTTCATAGAATAACAATACACGCATACATGTACACATAGTCTGTGAAAAATAAGTTTGGTAAATGTTACAATTGGAGGATGTTTCAGCATTTTCAAGCATGCAAATAGGTCTTCTCAATTTCTCAGATTTATCATCATGCATTTTTAAACTCTTTAGGCCGCAGATTAATTTCCAGCGATATTCACTGTTTTGATTTCACTATTTAGAAAATGCTGATCATTTCTTAATTTTCTGTAACTTTGTAAATTCCAACATGATTTAAGTTTCTATTTCAGAGAAGTTTATAAGAAATTTGCAAGCATACTGAAAGCAGGGACCTTGTCTGGTCACCCCGGAGTGTCTGGTGCACCCTGGAGTGCCTATAATGGCCCAGGGGTTGTTTTACAAAGTGTGCTATCTCTGAGAATGTTTTGCATTCTAGGTATTGTACTATATTCAAGTTAAAAAGATCCTTTTTTAGAATTTAAAATTATACCTTATTTAATGAGAATATCAGAAACACAAACACATAATTAGGATACAAATAATTAGTGGTACAAATTAGATTTGAATAAAATCCAATTACAAAATGAGAGAACAACCAACTCTGCCTGAGGGAACAGGAGAGCATTGTACAGTAAGTGAACTGAGTCTTAACTTTCACCAGGTGAAGACAAGAAGAAGGTGTTCTGGATGAGGGTATATGCAAAGACATAGAGACATAAACAAAACACTTTATATGCAAGAAACAATGAGATGGTCATTAAAATGTACTAGGCAAACATTTATCTAAAGGCAAAGGGTTTTGTATATTGACTTTTTATTATGGAACAATATTCTATCATATTAATCTTCTTTAATGTTATTTTGGCTGCACTAGATAATCTGCATTTTCACATTTTAAAGTACTATGTATTTTTTTTTTCCTTTTGAGACAGAGTCTCACTCTGTCACTCAGGCTGAAGTACAGTGGCGCAATCTTGGCTCATTGCAAACTCTGCCTCCCTGGTTCTAGTGATTCCCCTGCCTTAATAGGCTAATTTTGTTGTTGTTGTTGTTGTTAGTAGAGACGGGCGTTCCACCGTATTTACTAGGCTAGTCTTAAACTCATAGTCTTAAGTGATCAGCTTGCTTCGACCTCCCAAAGTGCTGGGATTACAGGCCTGAACCACCATGCCCGGCCTAAAATTACTATGCTACTTATCTCCTCTTTCTCCGTCTACAAGAATTTTGAAGTTGTATTATTTTAAATAGCAAAAGTTTGAAGATTGAGATTGTAATTTTTGAATCTTTCTATTTCTCACAGTTCTGTTTGCAGATATGAACTCATAGGAGATTCTTGGTCAATAAGTGAGATGTTAAAATACTATCTGAAGACCCCTATGTCAGAATAGAGTAAAAGCCAAGATTAGCAAGTGGTGTTATTAAGCTTCAGTAGATGGATGCATTTATATTCACTGTATAGATAGAATGACTGAGTGAATTAGATCTCCATATGACCATGTGAGACCACCTGACCTCTGCATGGGGGGGAAAAACATTGTTTTGCTTATGTATTTTTTATATTTTATTCATATTATTAGCTCTTCAACTGGCAACTTTTTTTTCAAACTTATAAGGAAAATTATTGACATTGGCCATTAAGCTTGAGACATTCTAGGCTCTCTTTGAATGATTGATTGAACTATATAGAGCCATGGGAGTCTGTTCTATAATCCGCTTCTCTAAATGAATCATTTCTTGTATGTATGTATGCCGACTGATTGTAGCTAGAAGTTGAGCTGTGTTGCTTTTATATGTTTTTGTTCATTATTACTTTCAGTTTTAACTTAGTATTCAAAGACCCTGTCCCTAATTCTTAGGGCACTTCATTTGAGATGCCTTTGAATTGTATACAATCTGTATTCAAGAGTTGTGCTATACAGCTTGGGGTTTTCTTTTATAAATATTATTTCCCATAACCATTTCTTAGAGATACTGTGTTCCAAGCAGCAAATGACATGGATGTGCAGATATCAATCATGGGATAGCATTTATTATATGGAACTGGGCTGTCCTCTGTCCCAATTTAATATTTACAGGTGCTCTTCACCTTGTAGGCTAGATTTTCTCTACATCAACTTTCACACATTAAATGTTAGCAGCACTAGAGCTGCCTCCCCTAGCCAAATTACATCTTTCTACATGAGCTGAAAAGGCATAGCTTTTAACTTTCCCTTGGTGGCTTGCCTGCTGGCCGCTGGCAAACTTCCATTTATGCATTTCTGTGAGTCTCTTAATAATTCAGAGTATCATTATTACATGTCATAAATACTACAAGATTTACTTAGGATGCGTTTCAGAACTGCTTAATTTTGGGAAAGACTTGCTGGCCTGATAAATTGAAAACTTGTTTCCGCAATATTATAATTTTAAAGGAATCTACTGGTAAAATTGTAAAGACATGAATACCAAAATTTCTAAAATTCTCTCCTACTTATCCTTCCCTTTCCTTCTTCCTCCTCTTCCTTCTCTTCTTTTTCCTTCTGCTCTTTCCTTTTCTTTTTATAATGTGCTGTGCCCTTAGTGTGGGCTGAACTCCTTTTTTTTCTGCCTCTCTTATCTGCTTATTATTCTCATCTTAATTCCTCAACAGCCCCTTTCTTATGGTCAGTTATAAGGAAATACCTTGGTTACTTACAAAAACTGTTGCATTGCAATTTAAATATTTTTATGTATTATTTAATAACTAAAAATGTTTGCCTGAAGACATCAGTAGGTTATCACAGTTGAGGTCAATGACTGAGTTTAGAATTTTTATATCGAAATTATATGAGATGGTAACTGTGAGATATGCAAAAGTATTTGGCAAGGTGAATAATATGTGGATAATCTTTCCATGGCATTATTTCTTTGGCTAAAGAGAAAACAAAAACGGAAAAATCTTTAAACACATTACTAAAAAATTATGTATCAAAGTTAAAATCATGCTATGTAAAAGGAACATATGATGGAAGGAATCCAATAGAAGACATTGACTTGGTGTAGTCTCTTTAAATTATGTATTGATGTTTCACTGAATATAATGGAATATATGTTGGCAGGTAATCTTACCATTGACAAACCTGATGGTGGTTTTAAAAACTGTCAGGTACATAAAGTTATCTTCTACTGGTAGCATCTGTCTTAGTCACTCTGTGTTTGACATGGAAAATCTTCCTGACGCTCTCTGTGTTTCATGTCAATTGCAAGAGGAAACGAAGAAACTTACCAACAGCATATTGTAGTTGGCTTTCAGAAATTTTCCTGAGAAAATATTAAAAATAAAATTAACGAGTATAAGAATGGGAATATTACTCATCTTTTTGGCTCCACTGCACAGATTTTGTATTAAGCACCAGAGACAACTATTGCACAAATATTCATGCCATGAATCTCTAGAATAGAACATTGTTTTGAACAAAATCACAAATTTTCAAAGAGTGTATACTGATGCAGACTTTTGGAGGATAATTTAGTAATTTATAGTGAAGAACAAAACACAAACATCAGTAACCAAATTATACTCATAGCCACTTACTAGTCAGACTAACATAATCAGAATAAAGAAGCAGAAGACAATAATTCAGAAAGAAGAATGTTCATCACTGCTTTATTTTTATTATTCAAACATAGAAGAAGAAAATAAATGAAATGTCACAAACATGAAAATATCTAAATAAATTATATAGAATCATAAAACATTGAACATGAAGACTAGAGACTTAGATGTTGGCTAAAATGTTAGGTGTAAAAGGAAAATTAAAAGGGTTCCGTAATTATTAGAAATGTATAAATACAATCAATCTGGAAAAATATACTTGAATTTTTTAAAGGGCTTCTTTGGAGTAGAGACTAAAACGCATTGCTTTATCAGTTTTACTTTTCTGAATCTTCAGTAACGACATAGTACTTTTAGAATTATAAAAATTTTATCTCAAAGTGTTTGAAATAATTACTGGTAAATCATGTATGAAATATGGCATAAGAACATGGCTATAAAGAGAAATAATGGTATTAATACTCATGATTGTATTATACTGGCATTGAAATAGAAAAGTCAGATACAATTTAATATGTAGTGTTTTTGATTTTTAATTTCCAATTTTAAAATGAAATGTTATTGTTCATGATTATTTTACCACACAAAATAATATTGCCTAAATGTATCTGAGACACTGCTAGGCTGAGCAGCTCAGTTTTAAATAATAGTAAGAAAAATAAAACTCCATATTTTCTTCAGTGCAGAAGAAATAACTTTCAGCACGTTGAATTCTAATGTCAAGTCAGCATAAAAAACTTGACATTTATTATCATTAAAGAGAATTTATGCACTTAATAGTTGCTTGCAATTTTAGTTACCCTCAATAATGTTCCTGAAGACTCTTTAAAAAATAATGCTTTTTTAAAGAAAATATATTTACTTATTTAAAACAATTTATATTAGACCTAGTCAAAAATATATAGTGCACTATTGGATTTTGGGTAAGGTGTTAGTAATATAAGCTAATGTAATTAAATCCTGTTATCCTCTTTGTGTGATATTAAATGTACTTGAATAGTATGTATGTCAGTTTGTATGTTTTTTAATCTTACTTCCCTTATTTCTTTGAATCACTGATCGTTTTAGATGTTTTCTGCTACTGTTTTGGAATACAGGTAGAGCATTCCTAATACAAAAATCTAAAATCAAAAATGCTCCAAAATTCAAAACTTTTTGAGCACCAACATGATGCCAAAAGTTGAAAATTCTACACTAAAGTAATTAACGCAAAGTTTGTTTCATGCAAAAAATTATTAAAATTTACCTCCAGGCTATGTGTATATGATGAATATAAAACACAAATAAACGTTTGTGCTTGGACTTGGGTCTCATCCCCAAAATATCTCATTGTGTACAGTATGTGCAAATATTCCAAAATTCAAAATATCCAAAATCTGAAGCACTTCTGATCCCAAGCATACACAACCTATGCTAGGTAAGAGGGTAGGATTCGCCTGAAATTTTTCTTTCAATTCAATTCCATCCAATTCAGTTCTGTTCACATCTGTGAAATATTCTAGGCTCTACCTAAATAGTTTGAGATATAGTGATAAAAAGAGAGGCCTCTTAATTGAACTGTTCATGTTTGTCTGAGTAGGATATGGAAGCAATTAATGAAATATTGAAAGTGTCATGGTAATAACAGTAAAGATTCTGATTGCTTAAAAGACAGGCCTAGTCTTTAACAGGTTGTCATGGTAGAATATCTGTTGTATACGAGAAGTATTACTGTAGTTGCAAACTGATTTTCCAGATTTTTCTATTTTATGTAACCATCTATAAACATTACAGAATTGTTCTAAAATGTCTAGCATCTCTATGAATAGATTATGGACCATGAATCTGAGTTTCTTATTTTACTGTTGCATGTTTTAAATAATATATATTTACTTGTCATAGTATGTTAAACAGTTTAAATAATTTGTAATCTCTATCATCAAGGTTCCTGTATTTTAAAAGTCGAGGAGAATAGAACCAATCAAATCAAATGACACCATTCTGGCAGTATTTTAACCAAAGTGTTTTTTAGAAAGTATGCTACATCCTATGCCTTAAATTTTACAGTCATTTTTAAAAAAACATTTGAATCAAAGTTTATTTCCATCTTTGCAACTTTTACAAAAGGGTAGTTCAGTTTTAAGTCAACACAGTATTTCAAGTCCATTTAGAAAAGGCAATGAATAAAAACACCAGTGTTTAATTTCCATGAGTGGAGAATATAGATTTGAGGATTAAGTTGTTCGTTAATTCTTCTAGTAGAAAATAGAGTGGAGAATCTATGGGTAGAATATCTGTCCATTATTTGCACATAAAATCATTTCTAATGAGTACAAAGTTACAATTAGGAGAAATAAGTTCTGATACTCTATTGCACAGTAGGGTGACTATAGGTAATAATGTATTGAATATTGCTCTCACTACAAAGAAATGTTTCAGTTGATGGATATGCTAATTATTTTGATTTGATCGTTACACTGTGCATGAAACATCATATTGTACCCCATAAATATGTACAATTATGTGGCAATTAAAATTTAAAAAAAAACATTTCTGTTGTAAAGAATAAAATCTCCCAAACTGTGTAGATTAACATCCTGATTTATATTTAAATATGAACTTTCAGCAAAATAATGAAAATATCCATCTTTACTAAATCACTAAAGGTTCCAGTGTTTTTCTTTCATATATATGTTGTACACACTTAGGTGAGGACAATAAAATCAACTGAATTCCTTAGAATGGACCTGAGGGATAATTTTGCACAGTATCTTTATGTTTGTGTGCCATTTACTAACAGCACATTGTTGGTTCAATACCAACCACACACACACACACACACACACACACACACACAACTTAGCCATTGCATTAGTAGGAAACAAATGACAAGTAGCCAAAAGGGATCAGTACTTCAACTTCGGAGGTCCCCACACACAATAAAGCTTTATTTGGAACTTAAAAGACTTCAACTAGAATCAAATAGAATCCATTTTTTTCTGAAGAGAGTTGGTAGCATAAGTGAGATTATAGACAAGGTACATTCAGAGTGTATGTTTGCAATGACTATGCTATTTCTAAAAAAATTAAATTTATGCACATGGAGTCTTTACATACTTATGGATGGCTAATGTCTTGATTGTCTTTAGACTCAGTATACATGTATTGATTTTCAAATTAATGATTAATTAAAGAAAAAGACAAAAAAGTAGAGACTCACAAAACTAAATCATTCTTTCTCAGAGAAATACCATTTTAAACCATCCTTCTACATTCTGGATATATTAGTTAACTAACTAGGTTTGGCTAAAACAAGTGTTCCTCGTGGATAATTTATAAATAGTATTCTGTCCAACTTTTGTGATATCTCCTTGTGGGACATTGATTACTGTTCCACATTATTTAACTCTTTTCTAGCTATTCAAAACCCAACAAATTATAGTTAAATATGTGGTGGAGAAAAGTGTATCTATATTTTCCAATCTCCTTGCTTCTTTCTTAGGAGGGTAGGTTCTAGTGATCGAAGTGTGTCTTTTTCTGGGAGCCAGTTGTTGAGTGTGCTCTGAAGAACGGAAGCATTAAGGGATAGCTACTTCCTGCCAGAGAAAGACAAAGAGAAGCTGGGAAGGAAGATCCAGAAAGTGGGACCCGAGGGAAGCAGATTTTCTATCTTCACTAGGGGAACTTTTTTGTTATCAGAAATGTGTAATTTAAATTTATTACCAAGTGACTCACTTTGTGGTGTGTGATGCAAAATCTCTCTGCATCCAAAGATTATCCAGGAAAACCATATTTATGAATATTGATTCAGCAAAGTTCTGCATCTTTCACGGATGACAGAGTGAACAATGGAAGCTGTACAGAGACAGATACAACATTTGGATCTAGAAAAAATATTTTGTGAAATGTGCATAAGGAATAAGAAAAAGTCGTAATAAACTAAAATATTTGATTGGATTATTTATACTGACATATTTTAAGTTTTATGTTCCATAAGTGGTTTCTAAACAGTTTAAAGATAATTAAACAATAGATGTAACATATACTTCAGATTAAAAATAATTACCTTATCACGTGAAGAATCAAGTCTAAATTCAAACTCTCTCAAACTGATTTAATGTAAGATATGTATGAGAAATCATGTATTGGATTTATCCGTTTGTTTTCTTTTTTACTTCAAAACAAATGTTTGTTCAATGGTTAAAAATATTTTCACTTTAATGGTTTTATCAAACACTGTAGATATTGATCTCCCACCAGAGAAACACAATTTTTTTTTCTCTTGGAAGTTGTTTTCTTGTCTCTTCGGTGTTATTTATTTTGTTTATGTGTTTTTGTAACTGTTTAGGTCTAGCTCAAGTAGCAGTGAGCCAAGAAAATATTGCTTTGTCAGCACCAATAATGTCTGTCATGCTGATAACCCCATGAAATCTCTTTTACTTAAAGTAATGGTTACAACAATTTGACCTACAGAGAATGTATGAACATCATCTACAAATGCATTCTCAGAGCATGATCTAAAAGCTAAATACTACTTGGAAGTAGATATAAAGCTTTTCCCAGTTCGTATTTTTACAGTCTCAAATTTTCTTTCAACTTCCATCTCAGATTTTCAGCAATTGGATAGTGAAGAGTTATGTCTAAAACTGTACAGGTGCAGAACTAATTCTATTACAGGAAATTTTTATCCAAGCCTGTATGCTTTATCCAATGACTTTTGTATTCTGAAGTGGATGAGATGCTTTGTATTTATCTTGTGTTTGAGAAACATGTTAATTGTGTAGTTCCGTTACTGTTTTAGACAATTTGGACAATTTTGCATAAGAATTAAAGTTACATGGTGAATTCATCATTGAAAATTTAAAAATTGAACATTCTATTCAATTACATAAGCCAAACATAAAAATAAAATAGGCAATACTTCCCAAATGTTTTGTAGTATAGTTAAAGTGTGTCTTATTAAACATTCTTCAACTTTCATATGATTTATGCAATTTAAAGTTCTGTTAATACACTGAGCCTGTTGTGAAATTAGAGTGTCACTTTCATTGTACTCATACTCGCTAAACACAGTAGTATGTACAGTGGCTTAACAAACTAGAGGAGTGTGGACAATAGCATGTAGTGACTTTCAGTTGGCTAAGTAGGTTCTAATTAGAGTTTAGTTTAGACAATTATAATAATCAGAAATATGTGAAATAAATCTATGTCAGCTATTCAGACTATTCTGAGACATTCGTTTTTTATTTTATAAACAACTAAAAATGTTCATTTGAAATAGAAATGTAATGAAAAACCATTCATTTTGAAGCCACAATGAATAATGATTTTATTAATATTAAGTGGATTATGAAGGATTTCAACCTAATTTTTAAAATCAAGTAATCGTCCAGTAGCCTATAATTATTAAACACATTTTTGAAAATTGAAATTAATTCAATTATTTTGATTCGTTTGTTTATAGAAAAGAAATAGGGGGAGTTTTTTCTCTTTCCAATCATGTATTCCTTTCAATTACTGGACCAGTTGACTTTAATTGCTATGCTTGCAAATTCACTGGAGAGACGAGAAATGCTTTTTCTTTTAATAAACTCATATTAAATGAACATTTTCAGTGGAAAAAGAAACATTAGTTTTTATCTTGTATTAGTATATAAAGAAGAATATAAAAATATTTTCTGAATCTAATCCAATCAATATTATATTTCATAATTCATTTTAAGGATAGGTAGAAATGACTAAATCTTATAACTCTTTAAAACTATGTAAGAAATGGAAAATGACTTGATTTTGCTAAGTAATCTTTGTTTATACTTTTGAGAGGTAATTATACTTCAGATTTTTTCTTTATTATGCATAATAAAATGCAATTTTGATGGTTACATTATCCTTAAATGTCAAATTATTATATTCTAAAAATTTAGATTTTCTTTATTTCAATTTAACCTGTATTTTTTCTTTATATTTTAAATTTGTAACCTAAAAATCTACATAAATATTTTTGAAATGTGTCATGAATAATTTTGCACATTTCTTGAAGGTTTGAGAAATCTCTAAAGAAATTGAAAGTAGTAATTGTTATATAAAGAAATGATTCTCTCAGTGATAAGAAGACTGAGAAAAGATCAATGAATAATTATCCTCTTGTCCTATTTGACTTAAATCCAGCATCTTCATCTTTAGTACACTTGCCTTGGTTGAGACACACTTGTCATTTCCCTGCTTTAAACTACTCCCTGTGAATGGGAAATTTGGCAATTTCTTCTCTGTAAAAGACCAGACAGTGAATATTTTAGACTTTGTGAATCATAAAGTCTATTTCACAGCTACTCACCTTTGCCACTGTAGCATAAAAGCAGCCACAGACAATACATAAGTGAATGTGCTCCAATGAAAGTTTATTTATGCACATTGAAACTTTCACCTGTCATGAAATATTCTATCCTTTAATTTTTCCAACCATTTAAAAATGCTACAACTATTCTCGGCTTTTGAGTCATGTGTAAATCTGGCCTGTGACCTGTATTTGTATGGCTCATGAAACACACACAGTAAAGTTTGACAAGCAGTGATCTATACAATTTAAAAATTATTCATTATTAGGCCAGTATTGTAGAAATATATTATTTTTAAATACAACTATACATACTCCTACATCCCTCATTAAATTTTTATTCTGGATTTATTAAAATATAATTCATATATTATAGAATTCACCAATTTAATATATACAGTTCTGTTGTTTTTAGTGGATTCACAGAATTGTGCATCCATCACTACAATCAATCTTAGAACATTTTCATCACCATAAAAAGAAATCGTCATTCTCCATTTCTCCTCATGCTCCCCTAACCCTAGGCAACCACTGGTTACTGGTTTCTGTTTGTCTATTACAGACATTTCATGTAAATGGAATATACAAAATGTCAGCTTTTATAACTGACTTCTTTCACTTAGCATAATGCTATCAATTATGCTTTCAGTTAATCAGTATTGTGGCATATATCAGTATTGCATTTCATTATATTGCTAAATAATATTCCATTGTATAATATCCTACATTTTAATTATTCATTCATCAGATTATGGACATGTGAATTGTTTCTACTTTTTGGGTAGAATGAATAATGCCACTACAAACATTCATGTACAAGTTTTTGTGTGTACGTATGTTTTCATTTCTCTTAGACATATCCCTGAGAGTGAAATTTCTGGGTCATACAGAAATATGCCACATTTCTTTTCTTAGTGATTTCTAATTTTATCCCATTGTGCTCTTAGAACATACTTAGTGTGATTTCAGTTCTTTTATGCATACTGAGATTTGTTTTATGGTCCAGCATATGGTTGTATTCTGGAGAATGTTCCATGTGAACTTGAGAGAACAATAAGTCCCGAGAGACCAAGGAAATATGTTCACTAACCCATGTATATACATATATCCATAAATATTTTTACATGGAACCATCTGTATCTATGTTAAGCTAAATGTGAGTTCCTGCTTCTGTTTCCATAGCTCATTTATTATCACATGGATCATTCGATCCCCTTCCCTTGCTTATCTGTAACCTTCTGCTCAGAAGAACAATGGGAAATCCACCTCCCACCATCCACCACCCTTTGCTTAATTGTTTAATTCTAGTACATATGTACAGTGGTTTAGCATTGTTAATGTACTCTTGTATAAAACAACTTTATCAATTAGATTCAGCACATATGCATTATTGTCTTTAGTCTTACAGCCTCCCCTCATTTGCAAATTTACTTAATTCAGCACCCAACCCTCCACCCACTTCACTGTGGTTGTTTCGTTTATTTGAAATGTGTATTAGTCCATTATCACGCTGCTATAAAGAAACACCTGAGACTGGGTAATTTATAAAGGAAAGAGGTTTAATTGACTTACAGTTCTAAGTAGCTGGGGAGGCCACAGGAAACTTACAATCATAGCAGCAGGGGAAGTAAACATGTTCCTCTTCACATGGCAGCAGGAGAGAGAAGTGCCAAGCAAAGGGGGAAAAGCCTCTTCTAAAACCATCAGCTCTCCTGAGAACTTACTCACTTTCATCAGAACAGCATGGGAGTAACTGCTCCCATGATTCAACCACCTCCCACTTGGTCCCTCCCAGGACACGTGGGGATTATGGGAACTACAATTCAAGATGAGATTTGGGTGGGGACACAGCCAAACCATATCATAATACAATTAGATTATTTGCTCGCATTCTGCATTCCATCTTAAATATACATACTTTCCACTGAAATTCATTTGGCGACTACTGCTTTGTGTAAAAAGGGAGCCTACTTAGAAAAGGCGAATGCTGAGCTTTTGTTGTTTTAACTTCATATTAATAAAAACTACTGATTTTGATTGCTTTATATAGCTAAATAACAGTCACTGTTGGTAAACTTTAAACCTAGTTATAATCATAAAGGTTACTTCCCAGTAAAAGTGCTTCACCTTCAGATGCAGAAACTAAGATGCATAAAGTAGATTATCCATATCTCTAGAAAGAGTATTCTTTCCTCCATTATTTCCCATGTTCTATCAGATACAATTATTGTCATAAATATAACAGTTATATTCTCTAATCATACTGCCTTCAAGACTTAAAATATTCTAAAGTAATTAAAGTTAGTAAAAGGAGGAAAACAACTTTGAAATAAGCAAGTACTTAACTCCCCAGTAGGTTTTAATAGCGTATTTCACTTTAGAATAAGGGTGAATTAGTGCAGGGAGAACTTTGATTTCTGTGTTTGGCATTTATCCAGGAGATTCCCTGAAGTATGGCCTGACTCATTGCTGGTAAGAATACTTCTCCTAAGGAAAGCTCTAATCTTGCCAACTTGAACAGTGCCAGGGAACTCTAAATAGTCCTGCATTTCAGCATGTACTTATTTAGGCTTTCTATTTAAATGTAAGGTTTAATAAAATGTATCTCCATAGACTGTATCCATCATCCATGCCATAGCTCTATCTGGGCCTCATTAATTAATCTTTAGCACAATCATGTCATATGTAATATTACTCAACATCTATCTTGGTTGGAAACTATTTAAACAGCATCACTTTAGAGCAACTGGCTGTGCTTATGTTGTTACTCAGTCTCACCTTTTGCCAAACAAGGAGAAAACAGAAGTGAATTTTACTTGCCCTGACAGGTCCACAGGGCAAAATAATATGACTCTAGCAGTTTAAGAGGAATCAGGAACTGCATAAATCACCTGAAGGAAGTCACCTGCATTTCTGGAATTCCAGCCCTTTTGTAGGCAGACCTTACAATGGATATGGTTTCTTGATTTAGTACTCTTATTCTCCCTTTCTCTTTGTGTGTGTGCTTTGTGCATATGTGTGTGTGCACATGACTGTCCTCCTCACTACCTACAACGAAGGGAAATTATTTAGTTAATTAGGTAATTTACTGCATAACCAGAATAGGAGTGGTATGCCAGGAATTACTGAAAGCATCATAATTTTTATTCCAGTCTTTATTTAAAAATTGAAATCCCTCTTACATGTCTTTTGTCCCTCACCCTCCTATCCACCTAACCAAGAATTCTTTTCATTGCTTTGTGAGGTTTTGTTCTGGCTACTTCTTTCAAATTCCCATAGTCAGCACTGTTTTATATCTTAATCTCATATTTTTGACTCATTGTTCAATGGAATCCAAACTGGACTCTCCAAAAAGGGTTTCCTGTCTGCAGCCTCTGCAATCTTTATTTATTTATGCATTTAATGTTTATTGAATGCACTGTGCCATCCACTTGGAAAGGAATACAAATGTTTGCTGAGTCTCAGCCTCTGCTGTGTAAAACAGTAATTGCAAGATAGCATAATGGGCACTCCATAACATAATAAATATACTCCCTGCACTGAATGCCTCCTATATTTTCTTCCTTTAAATCTTTGCTCGAGTTATTATTATTAAATTGAAAAGACCTATTTTCCTACTTAGGTTATTAAAATCCAACACAGCAATCCTTTAAAGTTAACTGTTAATGTTGCCCTATTCCATGTAATCTTCAGTGATAATCCAAATCAGAACAGTACTCTTATTCTTAAACTTCAATATTACTTAATTTTGGTACCCCTATATTTCATACTTCACAATTCTTCAAAATTGTATTAAATGTATAATAATGATATGTTAGGCACTTTACATATATTATCTCATTTTTGTAGCTTCAGTATAACAAATATGGAATCAGAAAGGCTTTAGTCTATATCTTGTTTCTGGCAAATCTGTTAACCATTACTCATCTATCAAATTAGACTTATTATGGTTCCTCATAATGTTGTTTTGAGGACAAACGAGTTTATGCATGATCATATAAAAAGCACTCAAAATTATTATTGTTATTATTAATATTATTACCACCTTAGAGAGTACTAAACTGATGCCCTAAAGGTACGGTGAACTGAACAAGATCATACCAATACTAAACAGTAGATTCAGGTCTCTGATTCCAAAGCACATTGTTTTTAAATACCACACTATGTTGACTGCTGGACATCTTTTTTTTTTCTTATTAACTAAAAGGTTTGTTGGTTGAACTTTATATTGCAAACACTGGGCAGACATTAGCTGCATCTTAAAGCAAAAACACTTTGTATGCCCTGTATGCTTTGGTTTGTGTAATATTGCACACTCAAAAATGGCATCTACATCTATCTGAATCAGGTAGCTTTGACTTTGAACAGGTAAAGTGTGGTGGTCAGCAGGGCCTGGATAGCAGGTATGCTTTCAGTGATTCACCAAGGGTTGGAGAACCAAGAAAGATGAGAAGTATCAAAGAAAACCAAGAAAGATGAGAAGTATCAATGGAACAAAAAAAAGGGCTGGATTCAACACCAGTTTGTCATAGTCTTCCTGAAAAGGACTTCAAAAAGTTTTTTAAGTGAGGTACTAGAAAAATCCTGGAGGACATTAGGGGCGAGGTTGTCAGTGTCATTAGGCCATCTGTGTTTGCTAATTGGTACTCCCTTCTCACAGATACTGGGAGATAGGGGAGCTATCTTCCTTGATGATAGCATATCAAATGGATGATTCCCAGGTCTTTGAGAAAGACATTCTTGTGTTGTAAAACTGTCCAGAGGCTGAAAGAAGATCTGCATCTCAAAAAGGCAGGGGAAGAATTTCCAGTGGAAAGTTTTCCAAGTAAATTATCTAGAGAAGAGAGGTTAGGAGCCTGTAGTCAAGAAGAAGTCTGAAGCTTGGTCAAGCTGAAGGGAATGTTAATGCCATTCTTGTTCAGAAGTTATCCTAGTGGAAAACCTATCCTTCAATCCGTGTATTCCATGTGCGCCAGAATCACCTGGAGGGCTTGATAAAGCATATTCATAATAAACTTGATTTTTGAGCTTGGTGGAGGGGGTGGGAATGGCTAATAGGTACACACAAAAAATAGAATGAATAAGGCCTACTATTTATAGTCACCCTGTTGTGCTACCAGTCAATAATAACTAAAAGAGTATAACTGGATTGTTCTTAACACAAAGGATAAATGTTTGAGGGGATGGATACTCCATTTTCCATGATGTGATTATTTCACATTGTGCATACCTGGATCAAAACATTTCATGTACTCCATAAATATATACACCTATTTTGTACCCACAAAAATTGCAAACAAAATTAAAAAATAAAAATTAAAAAATAAAATAAATAAAAATAAATTGCCCCTAGAAATTCTGATTTATATAATTTTTATTAACATGTTCTTATGTGATCCTGAAACTGCTGATCTGTGGGCTACACTTATAAAACCACTGCCCTAGAAAAATTGTTTGTCATATAACTGGTTCACTAGCTTACCTTCATCATTAGCAGTTTCCGAGAGATTCAGGCTAGACTATTAGGCCTCACTGATTATTGAAAGTTAACTAAAAAATTAATTGTTCGAGTACACTTTGAATATTTTCAATGGAAAATCATAATAAAAAGTAAAAATACTATTAACATTCTTGATGGGATTTTATATATAGCTCTAAGTTGAAACAATTCCTATATGAACTATTTTTATATAATAATTTTTATATATTATGTAACATATATGTTATATATTATATATATTTTAATGAAAGAAGGGATATTTTCTTATTTTATGAAAAAGTGAAAGTAGAAATTTTCCCTGCCAATTTGCTGGACAGAATGCACTTATCCAGTCAAAAATCTAGTTGAACAATAATTATAACTGTCTAGTCTTTACGAAACAAAAATAAGTCCACTACCAAGAGATATTTTACAAATAAATGGGCGAGTCCACTGCCACTGGTTAGTTTTCTGGTTTGAGAATTCCTTAAATGAAGGACATGAACAGCCATTAAGAGCCAAAGGCACCTCTCATAAAGCCCAGACATACAGAACCTGTAGTTCACAAAATTACTTCCCTTCCTCCTGATTGTACGCTCATTCCTTTTGTTCTCATGAGATCACTGCACCGTTTCAGATTTTAAGCACTGGACATTACCCATTTGTATCTTTATGCCCTCTTTTCACTGTATTATTTTCATTCCCAAGGAAATATTGTCATTACCATGAAATATTTAGATATTTCTTTTTAAAGGGTATCTCCTACATTTTTATTAAAATTTTAAAATGCTGAAGAGCCCTGTTAGGGACTGAGTGTATTCCCCACAGTCATTTGTTGAAGCCCTAATCCCCAATGTGATGGTATTAGGAGATAGGGTCTTTGGGAGGTGATTTTGTTTAGATGAGGTCACAAGGGTGGGGCCTCCATGGTAGGATTAGTGTCCTTATAAGTAGAAAGGACACTAATAATAACAATAAGTAGGAAGAAACACCAAAGTTTATTCTCTCCACCATGTGAGGACTCAGTGAGAAGACATCTTTCTGCAAGCCAGAAAGAAGGCCCTCCCTAAGAACTCAATCTGCTCGCACTTTGACCTTGAACTTTCTGGCTTCCAGTACTGTGAGAAATAAATGTCTGTTGTTTAAGCCACACAGTCTATAGTGTTCGGTTATGGCAGCCTGAGCTAAGATATGCCCTCTTGCCTACTTGAACAGAGCTCTGGTCCCGTCTCCCGGTTTTCCTGTCAGTATTCTGGGGAAGAAGAGCATTTATCAACCAACATTTGCAGAGCTCTCAGTGTCGTTTTTAGTCTACACAGAAAGACTTTCTACTTTTATGATTCTGCATGCGATAGTATCTGTTAATAAAAGAAGGAGTATTTTCTTATTTTATAAAAAAGTGAAAGTAGAAATTTTCCCTGCCAATTTGCAGGTCAGAGTGTACTTACCCAGTCAAAAATCTAATTGAACAAGTTAGGTATTGGTTTTCTAAATAACTTGGGTAATATTTTTCTTTCAGTTAATATTCACTGCCAATAGCATTAAGATGTTTACAGAAGGCAGGTGTGGTGGCCCTTGCCTGTAATCCCAGCATTTTGGGAGGCCAAAGCAGGAGGATCACTTGAGGCCGGGAGTTAGAGACCAGCCTGGACAACATAGGGAGACTCTGTCCCTATAAAAAATTTTAAAAAGTAGCTGGACGTGGAAGTCCTCATGTGCGATCCCAGCTCCTCAGGAGGCTAACTTGGGAGAATTGCTTGAGCCTGGAAGGTTGAGGCTGCAGTGAGCCATGATCATGCCACTGCACTCTAGCCTGGGTGACAAAGCGAGACCCTGTCTGAAGACAAAAAAAGATATTTATGGAAATAAAACTGCTTTATAAATGAAATTTCAGTGGTGGATAAATTTTTGTCAAAGTAAACATTGTTTTCTGAGAAAACAGGTTTATGGAAAACCATCAATTTCAATGTCTCTTTTTTTGGGAACAAACAGAGATAGTCATTTTGAAAAATGACAATTTGTGATACTCTAAAAGAAATAAGAAGGAATATCAGTGAAGTATCTTCTTAAAAAATATCACATTTAGGTATGCTAACCCAACATCCTTTGCACCTCCAGGAAAAAAAAAAGATTAATTACTGAAACAAAACAGTTCTTTTCATTATATGGAAACTGCTTCAAATTTATTTTAAATTGTAAACTACTTATTTTCAATCTGAATTTATGTATAATATTGCTCACTAATAATATAACTCCAGTATTAATTCAAAATTAGTTCTGACAATTTTTCTCCTTTTTCAGCCGTTTTAATTGTGTTCTCATTATCCCCCCGAAAATTATTTTTACTGTGGCTTGTCATGTCCTCTATAATACAGAATAAGTCATATCTAATGTTATGCCAACAGATTTTTCTCTTCAAATTAAACAAAAAGAAGGCACTAGGCATTATCTCACTGAAAAGTACAAAAATGAAATGATTCATATTGTGCAAATATAAGTATTAATCTGACAACTGCAGGAAAGGAACTGTAGCAGTTGTTTTATTTAAATGACTAATATAGGAAACTCAGATTATAATCTATAAAATATGAACAGTTATTATTTTTATTTCACTATCCAATAGAAAACTTACGTACTTAAGTTATGCTATAATGAATTCTAAATGTTGTAAGTTTAGAGTTTTAGTAGACTGTATTATTTTCCTTTTATTATTTCCTCCTTGATTTGAAAATTCAGGAAATTATCACCATTTTTATAATTTCTAAATGATTTGGTTTTTATTCTTTCATAGAATTGTTACATTGGATTTTAAATATCATTTATATCTTTTGTTCTACTTGTTTAATTTTGTATTTTTTTCTCTAAAGGAAAGCTTTTCCAATTCGTTCTCTTGATATAGATAGACAGATCAATAAATAGAAATACATAAAAGACAGAGATGCATGCCTGCATGACCCTCCAGTACTTTCAGACAATAACATTAACCTTTTTGGACTGCAAATTTTGCTTCAGGCACTGGCACAAAATGACATTTACACGTATTACCTCATTAAATCATTGCAACAACTCTTAGAAGCTCTTTTTTAAAATCCAGTTTTTAGTCTGCTAAATAGAAGGCTAGTAACTTGCCTGTAGTCCCACTGCTATTAAGTTGCTGTTTTAATGCAAGTCTCTTTGACTATGCTACCTTTGTCTCGTAGATATGGGTTCTATTGCATAAAATAACATTTTTCTGTAATTTAACAAAAATACTATAGTTCATCTTATACAGGAGTTTAGAGTTATGAAATTGCAATTGCATGAAAGTGATAATTGAATGTTTTAGAAGCTGACAACTTCACAATTATCTATGCATTTGCTATATGGGTGTCTTCTGTATATGCGTGTATATATTTTAGATATATAACTGTTTTCCGTCTAAGAATTCCTTCTCAAGCCCAATGTAATACACTTATTATTCTATATTTGTTTCTAAATTTTTTAAAATTTTGTTATTCATGTATACAATATTTATGCATGGGAACTGATTCTTTGTATGGTGTGAGGTAGGAGTAAAATTTATTCCTTGTTTTTTTTCCATATGAATAGCCAGTATTCTCAGTGGTCCCTCACTCCATTTAAAATCCCAGCTCCGTCATGTATAAGCACTCCACGTATGAGCTTGCCAGCAAATGAGCTCCATAATAGTTTCCACTTGTTCCTTTATCTATCCTTGCATCAAATCAACATATTCTTAATTCCTATACTTTTATTATAAGTCTTCATACCATAGGCAAAACTTCCTCATTCTTCTTTAGCATCTGCTATGATCATCTTGGATAAATTATGTAAGACATACAATTATTCATAAGGAATGTTCCACTTTGATTTTCTAAAGACTTTTGAACCTCAGGCTCACTTCTGTTTTCTAGCTCTGATATTGCCTGGTTAACTCAGTCTCACTCATGTCTTCTCTTCCCTTAAGCAAGGTTCCTTCATTTAGGCTTTTCTCCTCAGGCTATATCAATGTGCTTTCCCTGTGTCTCAGTGCACCCTCATTCTTTAGCACCTGCTATGATTTTAGCTTTGTAAAGTTGCATGAGAGATCTTATAAGCGTTTTGGTTAAAATTGCATTTCTAGATTAGTATGAGGGGAATGAATGTGAATCACTGTGTGCTGTGCGTAATGTCTCTTCCTTTCCTTAGGTCTTTCAAAAAATTTTTATCTTCTCCATAATAGTATTAATAGTTTTTCTTACATTTATTTCCAAGCTTTATATTATCACTTTCACTGTCATTGTAAAACTTATAATTTCCTCTTACATTTTCTATATATTTGCTGCTGGTAGACAGGAAAGCAACTGATTTCTGCATATTCATCTTACAGTTGGCTAACTTCCTGAAATCTCTGTAATTCTAATAATTTGCTAGGGATTCAATTTTTTATATAGACAATATAATTTCCATAAATAATTATGGTTTGGGGTGTTTTAAAAAACCTTTTCAACCGCTATTTTAAAAAATTTTTTTCTTGGTTAATGAACTTGCTATGAATTTTCACTACACAGTTGAATATATATATGTGTGATTCATATATATATGCGATTCATGTATGTACATGATAATGGACATTATCATCATGTTTCTGATTTTTAAGAGTATTACTTCTAATATTTTATTATTAAGTGTTTTTACTTAGGCTATAAAAATATAAATATCTAAAGTTTTCAGGTTTCCAAACAGAAAAGAAAATGACTTAGAACAGGATGATTTATAGGAGTCCCAAACTGCATTATGAAACTGTGGATTTCAGAAAATAAAAAAAAATCTACAGAGTTCTGAGTCACAGGAGATGTTATGCAAAAAATATGATACTTGGCCAAATTATCAGCCAAATACCAATGTAACAGGTATAACTTCCTAAAAATGAATGGCCTTTGTAATTATAACAGCTAAAAAGAACTCTTGAAAACCAATTATGAAATCCAAAATTCTGCAAAAAAAGTAAATGGAGAGACATAGGGAAAAGACTAGTGCCAGATTCAATGTCCACATAATTAGCACACTGTCTACAAGGTCCCATATAATCAGGCATTTACCAAGAACTTTAATCCAAATAGTCCCTGAGTGTAAAGAAAGCATATGGTCTTGTTCTTCAAGGATATAAGAAAGAACTCAAAGGATTACACCTACAAGCCCTTCTTGAAACAAATAAGGTGGCAGTAAAATCGGGTTCCACTGACACATGTATAATTACCTCAGAAATACAGAATCTACAGTAAAAATGACTGGGTAAATATTAAATCCAGTAATATTTAGATAATTTAGTATGAGTGGAATGCAAGGTAAATACTACAGAATTTGATATGTAAAAATATGACTAATAAAACAAACTGCTAAACATATATTGTTAAAACTGAAAAGTAAAAGGGAATGTTTTGTACTTATCAAGTATAGTTTTGATTAAATATATCTTGTCTTTATAAAATTAATTCTGAATATCCATTTACCCATGTGCATAAAGAATATATAAAGAATTTTGGTTATTTTAATAATTGTAGTTATTTCTGGTTGGTGAAACTTTTGTGAATGTCTTCCTATCTTTTCTAAACTTCTATGTGTTTGAATTTTTATTCTTGGTCTAAACATCACCACTTCAATAAAAATTATTGCATATTTTCAATTATTAAGTTTAAACAATAGAAGATAGAGATACGCCCTGTGTAGTCACATGTATTGATATATCCACAATATATCACAAGATGTTTTGCTTTAAAGCGACTTTTAACAGCGATTTAGTTCACCTGCTTCATTTTACAAGAGAGAATTGGGAAGTCCAAGTTGTTTGGTAAACTGGCCGATATCATGTAGCTGGTTAGTGATTGAAAGAGCAAGGGCTCAATTGAATATTATCTTGAATTAAATCAATCAAAATTATCATCCAGACACAAGAATGTTCACATTAACATACACAACAGATTTATTATCATTATTATTATTATTATTTTATAAAATAGACATGAGGTCTTGCTATGTTGACCGGGTCAGTCTGAAACTCCTGGCCTCAACCAATCCTCCCACCTCAACCTCCCAAGGTGCTGGAATTATAAGCGTGAGCCACCTCGTCCAGCCAATACAGAAGTTTTAAACCCTATTCAAGTAAGACATAAAATTATTCACAAGGAATATTCCACTTTGATTTTGTGAAGACTTTTGAACCTTGAGCTCACTTCTGCCTTCAGGCTCTGATATTGCCTGGTTAACTCAGTCTCACTCATGTCTTCTCTTCCCTTAAGTAGGGTTCCTTCATTCAGGCTTTTTTCCACAGGCTATGTCAGGTGCTTCTCTTTGTCTCAGTGCACCCTGAGAATATCGTTATCATGGCCCTTTCTTCAGTGAGTTGGATTTATTTATTTGTATGCTGGTCTGCCCCACCAGACTGCCAGTTCCTTCAAGTTGGAATCCTTTCATTCTCATATTCCCCAGTGCCAGACACAGGAGAAAACATTAAGTATCATATGTACATTTATTTAACTGATTGAATTGCATTTAGGAATCTACACACTCAACTAATTATTGAGCACTTATTATGAGAAAGACATATTGAGAAGAGTTGGATTATTACTTTGTTTCTAGATGAGTAGGTGAATTTTACACAAATATGCAAGCTTCTACTCCAGTTCCAATTTTAAGGTTTTGAATAAGAAATCATTTGTGATCTTTGCCTAGCAAACATATTTCAAAGGTATCATCAATAGGTACCTGGCCAAAATTCCAGTAAAATCCCTTTTTCAGAGGACATTATCTCTGTTTTTATATGATTTTTATAACACTATGTCTTAAAAGTATATTGACATAACAGTCCAACATGTCCAAGATGTATCAGAAATATGGCTTCCAGTAAAAATAAGCTCCTTAGAAAGCTTTTAGTATTGCTGTTTGTTTTTTCTAGAAGAATGATTGAAGGATTTTTAAAAAGGACTTGTATCCAAGCAGAGATTTAAAATAAAACTGTCATGTTCAATTTGATGCTTTATGATTGTGACATGCTAAAAATATTGTAAAGTTACAGGGCTATCTTTTTTTATTGAAATCTAAGGTAAATAGGCTCTTTTCTCATGTATCTATCTTCTTGTTCAGAACAACTGCATTTTGAGAATAGAAATGTTATTCTGAAATATGAGAACTTACCTGAAAGATAAATATGAAAAGGGTGAGAAGAAAAATAAGTCTTAGAGCAAGCCCTGTAGTATTTTGAATACTAGGGAGACCACTTGAGGTCTAATTTTTAGTGTCATTTTTTAAAGCATGCTATTCATTGTTAATATTTTTCCCAATAAGAATAACTAAAAAGTTTGGGTGCCTTAGATGATCCATTTCTCCTATTTTTTTTTTCTCTGAGACAGGGTCTTGCTCTGTTACCCAGGCTGGAGTGCAGTGACGTGAACACAGCTCCCTGCAGCCTTGAACTCCTGGGCTCAAGCGATCCTCCACCTCAGCCTCCAAAGTAGCTGGGACTACAGGTGTCCACCACCATGCCCAGCTAACTTTTGTATTTTTGGTAGAGATAGGAGTCTCATTATATTGCCCATACTGGCCTCCAACTACTAGGCTCAAGCGATCTGACTGTCTAGGCCTCCCAAAGTGCTACTATCAGAGGTGTAAACTACCATCCTCGGCCTCCATTTCTCTTTACTACACCAACCTTTCTATTTCTACTGCCTTGCTCACCAGGATATTTCCTCCCTCGTCACTCTGGTCACCCCTCTGATTGTCTTCCTCAGAATCCCATCCCTTCCTTTCCCTTTAAATGACAACCTTCCTCCTCCTTCCTTCTTCCTTGATTGCTTTTTCCTCTCCGACTTCCCCTGCAAATACTGCCGTTGATCCTCCTAGGCTATTGGATGGTTTATCTAAGTCTCAGTTGCTCTCTGTTTCTTCATCTCTAACGTGGAAATAATAGGAGTAGCTTTCACACAGAGCAGATGTGAGAATTGAGGGACAGAGTGCTTGGATATGCTCTCTCAAACATAAACAGAAATTGTGTAATGAGTATCAGCTGTTATTATAATAGAACTAAGGTCAACTAAGAGATATCCCTGCCTTAGGCTGTTTCTTATCAAACTACACTACACCACCAGGGTTAACCATCCTGAAATACAAATGTGATCCATGAATTCTTCAATGGTTGTCAATGTAAATTTAAAAAAACAACATCTCAAATACCTTTGTCAAGCATTTAATCTGTCATTCATTAAATTTAGTATTTATTACCAGGTAGGCAAATCACTAGCACATAATTTGTGAATTGAAAAGTTTGTGTCCTTCTTCCATTTTGGTAGATTCTGCCCCAGAATTCTGTAGTGAACACTTATTTTTTTAAGTTCATTTTTTGTAATTCTAGAGTTTCTTTATGAAGGTCAAAAAATATGACTATACATTTTTAATTATTCTTTCTCATACAAAAATAGCTATTTTCCCCCACATATAGTGATCCTCCTGCCTTAGCCTTCCAAGTAGCTGGGACTACAAGCACAGGGACTCCAGGATATATACATCTATATCCTCCAGGATATACATCTGTTCCTGGATAGATTTTCATGTCAGTATATAGAAAGCTTTCTTATTCCAGTAAGTGCATGTACCATTGTTTATTTAACAAATTCTTTTTAATGGGTAATTTTATTTTGAAGGTTTTGCTACATGAACAATTCTATAATACAAAACTTATGCACATAACATTGTTATGAATGCAGATGTATCTAAGTTGTTACTTTTAGAATGTAGAAATGATGGTTCAAAGTCACATGTATGCAATTTTGATATATATTTTTCAAATGAAATATGTTTGTATTAGTCTGTTCTCTCAGTACTATAAATAAATATCTGGGACTGGGTAATTCATAAAGGAAAGAGGTATAATTGACACAGTTCTGCATGGCTGGGGAGGCCTCAGGAAATTTACAATCATGGCAGAAGGTGAAGGGGAAGCAGACACCATCTTTCACAAGGTGGCAGGAGGGAGAAAGAATGCACATGTCGGAGGAACTGTCAAATGCTCATAAAACCATCAGATCTCCTCAGAACAGCGTGGGGGAAACTGCCCCCAAGATCCAGTCACCTCCCACCAGGGCCTGCCATCAGCATGTGGGGATTTATGGGGATTACAGTTCAAGATGAGATTTGGGTAGGGACACAGAATCTAACCATATCAATGTTCATTATCCATCCTGCATTGATTTGAGATGCCATCTTTATCATCATATCCTCTTTCCAGATTCTTTGCTTTTCTGTTCTGATTACTCATGTGCCATTGCCATACTGTTTTAATTATTGAGGTATTATGTTTTAATATATGTTTGGTCTCACCACCATTGTATTTATTTTTCTGAGTTTTACTGGCTATTTCTTATTTTACCTAAGTTAAATAATGTATCTAGTCCCAAGGGACTGATTTGACGTTTATTGCATTCAAAATTTAATGGGAGAATTTACCTTTTGTCCACAATCTTGGTGGATCCTTACATTAAATCATAATCTGTTTCCTCCAGAAATGTCTTCTAATGATCATTTTGTGGGTGTATTTCTAGACTTCTTAACATTTTTGTGGCCATTGTAAATGAAGTTTTTCTTCCATCATACTTCTTCAATGATTATGGTTTATATATTCAAGATTATAAAATTTTGATAATTAATTTTATTAAATCCTACTTAGTGAAATTAATTACCTTATGCTTTGTTATAGATTCTAGTTGATTCTGTTGGGTTTTTAAACATATAAGCATTTCACTTAAAGTTATTTTAGCTCTTACTTTCTAATGTTTCCCTCTCTCATTTCTTTCTCTTTTGTAATTGCATTGGTTAGCATTTCTACCACACAAATCGTAGTTCTGTTAGAGAATCTTTGTTGTTATCCTCATTGGCAGAAATTCACTATTAAGTTTAATGCTAATTCTTGCACTATTTTGAGTGGGGGAGGAAGAAAAGAGTGTGTATGTTATCCTACTAGCATATATCATAATATATAAAATGCATATCATAACACTTTTCTGAACTTACTTACTAGTATGTTTATTTGTTCTTTTGTTTCCCCAAACTGTTTGCTCCTTGAAGACAACTATGAGTTTTATTTTACCCAAATGTAAGTATGATGTTCCCCCATCGTCAACATGTATTTACTGTATAATTTGAATTGTAAGTTAAGCCATCAGAATTGCAGACTACTGTAATTTGCTCTCATGCTCTGGAATAATTCCTAAGTAGAAATATGTACTTGCTTGTGATGGGGAAATTGATACCTTTCATAATGGCTTAATATATAAGCCTTAAAGCAAGGAAGCAGCAGTGGGCGGGATCTGTGCATTGATGATGTATATATATTATCCACAAAGACTGAGTACATTATTATCTATTTTAAAAATCCAACCATTTCCAATCATTTATGAGACATATTTTATTGGAAATAGGTATGAAAGTGTTATTAAGGTTTATAATTGCATGTATCTAGGTTTGAAATAATTGATACTGGTCTTTTATGAATCTAAGGCATGAGTTTATGCCTCCCATGAATGTATACTGAGCCATGAAGGGAATACATTATGCCAGAAGCTGTTTGACATACAAAGTTTTACCTTCAACAGCCATGCACTCTCACAGGAGAAATGAAACTTCTATATGCTGACTTACAAAAACAGCAGAGTATGATAATGGTCATGTTTGTGGCAAATAGAGCATAGGAAAATGGAACCCATAGGCATTACAATGAACAGTACAGCTTGATCTGCCAAACAATTCCTTCCTTGAATACTCTGTATTGATAGGAAAAAGTAATGGCCAGCTATCAGGATACCTGGAAAGCAAAAGAAAGGGAGCTGACTGTGACAGACTCTGTCTCAAACATAAATAAATAGATACATAAATAATTTTAAAAAGAAAGGGAGTTGGCAAGTAGTTGTGAGTCCCTAGAGCTTAGTATGAGTAAAAAGAAGTGGAAGTTAGTCCAAAAAGGCAGAATGGAGATGGTGTTGATGGCCTTATGTGTAGAATTTAGGCAGTTAGAATTTACCTGCTAGACAACTGGACGCTCTCAAAGGTGCCATGAAATTACAAAAGCAATAGTATGATTATTGTGGTTTACAGAACAGTTTGGAGAAGAGAAAGCTTAAATTGGAAACCAACTTAGCAAACTATAACAATAATTTAGTATTATGCCAAACTTTAAGCTACTTCTGTTTTCTGCCTGACTGTCCCATTTTGTAAGCAGGGATCATGATATTGCCTGCCTTGATGGATTTGGGTGTGGCTTAAACTATGTTAATGTTTGTAAGTCACTTTACAATGGTGGGAAACAGAAGAAATTAAGATGTTATTATTACTGAAAGTCAAGACTGTTGCTGCTACCCTATGAAAGTGATGACCAAAATGTTGACCCAAGAGAAAAAGTTAGGTTAAACCATAAAATTAAAATAACATTAAAACAAATATAGAAGCCCTCCAAGTCCAGTTATGTAGCGCTACACAAAATTAAATTTGGGAGAACAATAAAAATTAAAATATCAAGTAGGAAAGAAACACTACATTTTGCAGTTTCAGAGATTGATTTTTTTTTTTTTTTCTGAGTAAAAACACTTGCTTAAGATGTTTCATTTCAAGGGAGCTTTGTACATTTGAAATCAGTCATTCTTGAAACTCTGTCTTCCACAGGCTTTCGAGCCTCTGAAGCTTTCATGGATTGTTCATGCAATGAGATGAAAAGCTTCTGTTCATACACCCAGAGTGGATTAGTTCCTAAGGCTGCAAGGTGCCATGGTCTCAAACATCATTTAGTTTACATCTTGACATTTCTTTTACTCTTGATTTTAAAACATACTTCTTATCGCAGTTGATTTGTCTTCTTCAAATGAAAGGATAGAAAGATTGTCCAAAGGGGTATTTTCAAAGGAGTCTGCTTTGGGACAAAAATCTATTGATAACTAAGTACATGAAGTAGAGAGTTCTTCATTGGTTTAATCCCAAACAGACCCCGTAATGGCCTTAGATTCCCTAGGTCTTAGAAGGAGGAAGGTAAGTTGTAAACCCTTTTTCTTTCTTTACCCTTCTTTCGATTTACTTTTATTTTTGGCTGTCACTTGGGCTTTCAGACATGAAAAGTTGCAATTGTGCTGAAATTTTCAGTGTGCCAGAATAAATGGGTGATTCTCCTTCAAGACTGGTTTCCATTATGAGAACAAGGACTTTCTTTTAGGGAGTTTGGATACACTTCACTCTCAGGCAGGTGAACAGAGAACAAGTGACAAGGGATAAGTATGAGGCAAGATAAAGAGAGAAGACCTTTCCCACACAAAGGTGACTTCACAAAGAAACAAGGATGAAAAAAACAGACAAATGTATACAACCTCTCATTTCAACTACACCTCTTTGTTTTTTCCATTCTTTTTTCCCCCAAGTCCAAGTTCTCATTCTTGAAGAAAGTCAACCTGTTTTCCTTGATGTTGTAAGTTTTCCCAAGTTTTAAACCAATACATTAATATATTGCTTAAGACTCAAGTGTATAATGTATGAGGGAGTATAATTTTGTAATTCTAAATCCAAGCCCTGAAGCTAGACTTTCAGGGCTTGATTCTTGTATCTCCATTACTACCTTTTAAAAAATATTTCTGCACCTCGATTTCTTCATGTGAAACAAAATGATAATAATGTAGCCTAATTATGTTGTTTTGTGGATGAGATTAATTTCAAAGACAACAAAGAACAAATGATAAGGGAAAACATTATAAAACATGTACTTTTTTAAAATAAGGGAATTTCAGGAAGAAATAATGCAAGCAAAGAAATGGAAGCAAATATATTCAAGGGGTAATAATGACTAAACCAGTCCAATTTGAGGAGAGGATTTCATAGAGAAAGAGACAAATGTTCCACATGACTTTGGGGTTAGTTCATGATGGTTCTTGAAGGGTAAGCTGTAGAATTCAAATTTTCTTTTATAAGCAATGGGAAATGGCAAAGCATTGAAAGTTTTGTTGTTTTTGTTTGTTTCATTTTTGTTTTGTTTTTGTTTTTTGATCCAAAGAAATACATGGCCACATCTGTGTGTTAGGACATTTAATATGACAATAGTTTATAAAATTGGATTGAAGTAAAACAAACTTGAAGGCAGGAAATCAGCTGGGAAGCTACTAAAACCATATTTTTTTTAAGTGAGGTTCTATTAGATTTAGTAGCATACATGAAAAGAAAGGTAGAGAGCTATGTGTGGGTGACCAAACATATTTGTATGGAGTGGGAAGGTTTTAGAAGCTGCTGAGGGAAAAAGAGAGGCAATCTAAGAAATTGTATTATTCCATTATAAAGCCAGAAAAGAGTAAAATATATTGAAAAGGGAAACAATAAACAAGAAAATGAGTTGGTGAAGAGTTCAGATATTTCAGTAACTACTTCAAGATGAGAATCATTCCTCTTAAGCAGTTAGAAGTAAGAAATTCAAAGAAGAAATAACTGACACATTTTACTAAAATAAAATTAAATCTTCTACATGAAAAATTAAATTATAAAAAAGTGAAAAGTCAAGCTGCAAAATTGGGAAAACTGTTTTCAACACATCTACCTGTTAACAGATTTGAAACTAAAATAGATTTAATAATTCATATCAACATGAAAAAAGCTCAATCTTAGAAGTTAAAATTAAATTGTATACATCATGTTTTATACTATTAATGCAAAAATTACAATATAAAAACAGTAATAAATGTTGCTAATGAAGGTATAAAATTCTAGTAGAAATATTAGTCCTTTCTTTGAAAGATGCAAATTACCTTTTAGGATAGTGACTCTTTTTGGTTGAGGAAAGGGAAAATAAGTGGTGGATATAAAGGTGTTTTCGATCATTTGTGTAATATTTTGTTTTGTAAAAGAGCAAAAATATAAGGTAAACATAAAAAGTCCTAAGTAGTATTCCCTATTATAATTTTGTACTTTTCTGTATGTTTTAAAATTGTTTATTATTTGTACTTTATATGTTTATTAATAAGACATTTATACTTTAATGTTTATTAATAAGACAAGTCAGGATACATAAAAATATGTTTAAAACATCAAGAAACCCCATCTCTGATAAACATATGAAATTAGCCAGGCGTGGTGGCGCATGCCTGTAATCCCAGCTACTCTGGAGGCTGAGGCAGAAGAATCACTTGAACCCGGGAGGTTGAGGTTGTGGTGAGCCGAGATCGTGCCATTGCACTTCAGCTTGGACAACAAGAGCGAAACTCCATCTCAAAAAAAAAAAAAAAAGGGTAAACTAAAATTGAGAAGAATAGATATATATACATATACATGTATGTATAAATAAAAATTTAAATATAAATATAAATGACTAGTGTCATATACATAAAATGATAGCGTGTGTCTGCGTCCTTTCTTCCTGAACCTCTCACTCTCTACCTCTGCTGCTTTCAGTCATAGATTCCATAACCCGGAATGGCCAACAAAACATTTTAAAACACTTAAATAAAACCAACCCTTTGAGCAGAGATATGAGTTCTTACAGTTTGTGAGGTACTACCTATAAAATAAATATATTTAGATTTGTAAATAAGAAAATACAATCGTATTACACAGTCCAAGTTATATGCTCTTTTCCTTTTTATCACTGTGGACTGCTTGGTGTCTCTTAAAACAGAGGCTGCTTTTTTATTGATACATAATATTTTGCATATTCATGGCGTACCTGTGATATTTTGTTACATGCATGGCATGTATAATGATCAAGTCAGGGTATTTGGAGTAGCCATCACCTTGAATATTTATCATTCCTATTTGTTGGGAACATTTTAAGTCCTGTCTTCTAGCTGTTTTGAAATATATCATACATTGCTGTGTTAGGCTGTTCTTACATTACTATAAAGAAATACCCGAGACTGGGTAATTCATAAGAGGTTTAATTCGCTCACGGTTCTTCAGGCTGTACAGAAAGCATGACAGCATCTGCTTCCGGGGAGGCGTCTGGGAGCTCTGATTCATGGTGGAAGGTGAAGTGGGAGCAGGCATGTCTTCAGGTGGAAAAAGCGGGAACCAGAGAGATAGTTGGGTCAGGGGGCATGTCCTTTTTTTGTTTTTTTGTTTGTTTTTTGAGACGGAGTCTCACTCTGTTGCCAGGCTGGAGTACAATGGGGTGATCTTGGCTCACTGCAACCTCCGCCTCCTGTGTTCAAGTAATTCTCTTGCCTCAGCCTCCCGAGTAGCAGGGATTACAGGTGTGCACCACCACGCCCGGGTAATTTTTGTATTTTTAGTAGAGATGGGGTTTCACCATGTTGGCCAGACTGGTCTCAAACTCCTGACCTCGTGATCTGTTCATCTCGGCCTCCCAAAGTGCTGGGATTACAGGCATGAGCCACTGCGTCCAGCCAGGCACACATTTTTAAACAACGAGATCTCAGGAGAATTCATTCACTATCACAAGGATGGCACCAAGAGGATGTTACCAAACCATTCATGACAAATCCACCCCCATGATCCAATCACCTCCCAGCAGGCCTCACCTCCAACAGTGCAGATTACATTTTAACACGAGATTTGGAGCAGACAATTATCCCAACTATGTTAATTGCTATTAGCTATAGTCACCCTACTCTGCTATCTAACATCAAAACTTATTCCTTCTATCTAACTGTATGTTTGTACTCGTTAAAACCAACCTCTCTTCATCCCCCCTCATCCATACTCCCTTCGTAGCCTCTGGTAACCATCATTCTACTCTCTTTCCATGAGATCCACTTTTCTAGCTCCCACATAGAAGTGAGAATGTGCAATATTTGTCTTTCTGTCTCTGGCTTATTTCATTTAACATGATAACACCCAGTTGCATCCATGTTGTTATAAATGACACGATTTTATTTTTTTATGGCGAAATAATATTCCATCTATATATCATATTTTTAAATCCAGTTGTCCATTGAGGGACACTTAGGTTGATTCTATATCTTGCTATTGTGAACAGGGGGCATCTTTTTATAGTTGACTTGTCTTTTTCAGTTGCTCTTATATTCTTAGGTATTTCTAATAAACTCACAGGTGGAGAAAAACATTTTGGGCTTCACATTATAGAGAGCCACTGCATTTATTTCAGAGAATTCAGCAGGCTGTGAACCATATCCTGACTTGCAATTTTGTACAAAGGAAGACCCATAATGGATGGATGTATTGTAGCAGCATACAGTCTGTTTGGCTAAGCATATAAAAGCCATAGAACTGTAGATATTTTAATGACAGCTGCAGATCTTACAGCTTAGAGACTTGTAGCTTGAAAAGCTGAGACATTGAATACAAGCCAGCCTGAAATACGCAGTCACTCAACCAGTCTGGTATATTCCTTGACCTATATGGCTGCTTTTAAATTTTGATTTTATTTATGACCTTAAGCATTTTGTTTAAGAATTTAAAATTGTATAAGCTTCAGTTTACTTAAGAATTTCTACCTTTAACATGCCTTAAGTTGATGCTACTTGGAGTTATAAATCTGACTTAGTTAATGAGTGACTTGCCTCTTGGATGCATTTAGCTATTTTCCAAAATGCATGAAACTTTTTTTTTAGAAAAAATGCTGTATAATGTGGAATATCATTATTGTAGCCACAGTACTTCTTATGGGAGCTGCCATATTTAAAGGAAGTTGTATGATAGGCCTATGCAAATTAGACATGCATTTTATTATTACATTAGTAGTTGTAGGATGAGGCAATCTTACTACCATAATGATATAATCAGACAGTGAGAAAATGCATGAGGTGGGTTGTTGCAGATTCTCTGCTCCCTCTAAAAATTCTTATCGTGAAACTTAAGTTTTAAAGTTTGTAATCCATTAACCCATTTATCCAGTCCTTTCCTAGTTCTTGATTAGGCATTTAATTTTTAAAAATTGAGTGGCTTAATTTGGGTATAGTAGTTGCATCCACACTTTTTGGTGGCAATTTCCATAAAGCAGTTTGTATCTCAACTCATCAAGTGGTTTGTTAATGAAGTGAGAGTTTGTTAAAGATCTTTACTTGAGGTTCCTTAAGGAAAATTGATGCCTATGCAAGATAGACACTCATTTTACCATCAGGAAATCAGATCTTGAAGCACTCATAGTCTGTAGAACTTAATGAAACAAAGTACATTTTTTATTTGAATGAACTTATTTATTAGATTTATCTAAGAAAACATGGAGGAGAGTTTTTATTTATTTATTTATTTTTGCCTATCTAGCCTAGGAAATTAATGCTAACAGCTACTATTTCTTAAAGATATATTAATAAGTAAGAGTACAACAATAGCTATATCCAGTTTTAATATACTTCCTACATGCCATGATACTTTAGAAATGTTAATTTTATTAAGTTTATAAAGTGTAATCATCTTGCATTTTCAGAATATTAAAACATAGTCAATCCAAAATTTTACAAACATTTTTGACAAAAAATAATCACAGATTACCTAAGGTTACTTATTTCTTTAATACATAAAGTTTTAAAATTCAACCTCTTCTACATCTACAAAATTCTATTACTAAGAAGCAAAGTCATAATTTTTAGATATATGTAAACAACAACCTTCCATACATTTTCAGACACACAAAAAAATGCCTATATGAAAATGTTCCTGGAAAGTAGCACTGGTGAAAATTTTTAATACTTTCCAATACTAAACAACTCTGGATAAGATAAAAGCACCCATGGGAAAAAAAATAAAGCAAAACTAAAACAAAACATAGAATAAAAACAAAGATGCTGTATTTAATTAATTTGAGAAACAATATATATTTTTCCTCCCTGTCAATGCATTGTAAATGCTTTGAGATTCCCTGAGTAAACAATAATTTAACTTTGTTTAATCCAGCATTTTGCAGAATCATTTATACATGGAACCTTGGCTGCTTTACTCTGCATGTACATCAGTATAGAATGGTGTTAAGCACAGTTTGAGAAAGCTTCTTTAGAAAAATATGAAGAAAATTATGAAGTATTTGGAGAGCTAAGAGTTTAATTTTTTTTTTTTTTTTTTTTTGATACGGAGTCTGCCTAGGCCGGAGGGCAGTGGCGCAATCTCGGCTCACTGCAAGCTCCGCCTCCCGGGTTCCCGCCATTCTCCTGCCTCAGCCTCCCAAGTAGCTGGGACTACAGGCGCCGCCACCTCGCCCGGCTAGTTTTTTGTATTTTTAGTGGAGACGGGGTTTCACCCTGTTAGCCAGGATGGTCTCGATCTTCTGACCTCCTGATCCACCCGCCTCGGCCTCCCAAAGTGCTGGGATTACAGGCGTGAGCCACCACTCCCGGCGGAGAGCTAAGAGTTATTTTACTTCATGTATATGAGAACAAGTTACATCATTTTGTTTTCCCTAATACATGTTGACAGTTTCTTTTCTTAGGTTTTTCTATTTGTTTGTTTTTTTGTTTCTGTTTCTGTTTTGTTTGAGACAGAGGCTCACTCCCTCACCCAGTGTGGAGTGCAGAGGCACGATCTTGGCTCACTGAAACCACTGTCTCCGGGGTTCAGGCGATTCTCCTGCCTCAGCCTCCTGAGTCGCTGGGATTACGGGCGTGCGCCACCATGCCCGGCTAATTTTTGTGTTTTTAGTAGAGACAGGGTTTCACCATGTTGCCCAGGCTGGAGTTTTTTTTTAATCTTAATTTATTTACAGGAAGTAACATTTACTGTACTTTAAAAAATATACTAATTTAATCAAAGCAGTAGAAAGGAAGAAAGCATTATTAGTGAAAGCATGAAGTTGAATTTTTAAAGAATGCTTTTCTTCTGTTGTAAAGATATAGTAATTAGTGTATGGACAGAAAATGATTCCTTTGAGAATGAGTTGAAGTTATAAATTCATTTCTCTGAGAAAATAAAACAGGTACAAAAAAATCTATGCATAATATTTCAAGTACATTTTAGGCATTGTGAAGCTTGTGCCTGGGCTATCTAATAATCACTGGCTTAATATTTTTGTATTTGAATTCCACGGTTTGAAGAAAACAGTGCTGTGTATTTTTGAAATGTGGTGTTCTGCAATCAACAAGATATAGGGGTTTTAATTTTCAACAACTGCCTTTTATTTAATAAATATCTTGATTATCATGTAGTCATAAATCATTGACTTAAAAGTAGGGCAGGTAATATTTATACTGTCTGATAAATATCTGAAATACAAACAAGAATTAGAAAAAGAATGGACACATACAGTGTAAAATACTAAGGTTCCTCTGCTCAGGAAATCCAGAAGGATATGTCAGTAAAAAAGGTAAAGACTGTATATAGATTAGAAGCACTACACAGTTAAAGTAATGGAAAGTCTTCAGTGGCTACATAAAGAAAATCATTGTTATTTTTCATCTTATGCCAGTGGCTTTTAGGAAATTCATATATTGAAACAAACACCAAAGTTTCACTCTCAGCAAAACTGATTTTAAAATATGTGTATTGTTTTTAATGTTTCACTCTTTCCAAAGATGTATTTACATTTTGAATTTTCCAGATTGATTGTTAATGTTCCTGTGTTTCGAAAATCACTTCTAAAATGTATTGAAGTCCCCATAAATAAAAAATAGTTGTGCAGTGCATTACCCCAGTTCACATACTTGGCTATTCAGGCAAGCCCAATCATGTTCAAGAAAGGCAAGTAGATTTCCACCTACATTTTGCGGAGCAAATTGTTTGTTGGATGATTGTTATATAAATTAGGAGATGATTTTAAAAAATCACTTTCCTGGAACATAGTGAGGATTTACTGGACAAAAATTGAAAGGACACAGTTTCTACACTTTAGAAACTCACTGTCTTGTGGACAAGTAAAGCAGAAAAATACTTAGGGATTTTTATATATTAATCAAGATGTCAGAGCTCAGAGTGTTTCAGAAAAATAAATCTCCATGTTTTAAGAACTTGGTTTAGGACATTTGGAAATATATTAATAAATAGGTAAACATCTTAAAAATACTATATTAAAGATGAATTTTAATATAGCAAGAATTATACTAAACATATAAATTTATATTATCTATGTTTACTCTGTATTTTGTAGTGACAATATCAATAAAATTTGTATTTATAAATGTTTTTCCATAGGAGTCTGTTTGGAAATATTTAATACATAAATACATCCATAAGTTACCATTAAAATGATATTATACATGTGTATTTATTGATAAGGCATGAAGTTCAGAACATTTGCTACGTGAATAAGAGGATTACTTCCTCCAGGACTTCCACTTCCCATTCTCTTAATTTTCTTCATACTGGTTGTTCTTTATGATAATCTGCATGTTATTCAGTTATTTTTTATTTTGTCTTTGTGTCTGTACTGAGAGGTGAATGTCATGAAGACAAGGATGGCAGGTGTTCTTGTTCATTTCATTCACTACTTGACACTAAGCAACTGGAAGTGTACCTGGAAAATAGCAAATATTCATAAGATGTTTGCTGAATGAATGAGTTATGAAAGTGGAACTCTGAAAAGCTGTATTCATATAGAAAATGTGTGTGTGTGTGCATGCGTGTGTGCACAGAGATACGGTGCGCTAATTTTAGAAGGCTGTCTATCAAAATGCTAGCAATATTTTTCTCTGGATAGTAGTGGAATTTTAAAATATTCTTTCATTGGCTTTCTGGTATTATATGTCATTTTAACAAAAAGAGATAAAAATTAAGATTAAAAACCATAATATTTTAAGATTTAACATTGTGATTTTAAAATACCAGTTTCTTCATCCCTATTCATCCCAAACGTATTTTTGAATGCCTATGGTCCTGCAGATGGGAAAATAATTGCTGTGCCTGATCATAAGTCAATTAATAGGTTACCAGGAAAGATAATAAAACATTGACTGGAGAACAAAGTCAAATTATAATGAAATCCATAACAGTTGTGCATACACTAAGTCTATTCTAAAGACTAAGTATTGAAAATAAGTTCATTATTTCACACAAGAATAAAGAGAGATAAATCATGGCCTTCTGTCTGTGCATCCATTGTTGAAGTGTATGCTTAATTACCACCGCTGGTACATCACAGTTTAGATTAGAGATATTATGATGTGGAAACAGGGCGGGCCACAGAGATGCGCTGAAAACAGACACTTTGCAGACAAACAAATGCATTAGAGTTTTCGTAGCACCCCTTGGTTTTGTGATCTTTGCCAAATTACTTGACTTAAGTGGATTAGACCTACTTACCGTTCCGGGCTGTGGCCAGGATTGCCTGACCTTGTGTGTGAAGCCCCCAGCACAGTGTCTCTGTGCTCAACAGGTATGGATTTAACACTCTTTCCTAGGTAGAATCCCAGCTTGTCTCCCATCAGAAGCCCCAGAACAACCACTTTCAGATTCACTCCAGACTCCAATTGAAAATTCAGTCATTTGCTTATTTGTTTTAACAGATAAACTAAAGATGTTGGGGCTCCTTAGAAACTTGAGCACCTTAGATGTCAGGACTTCTGGGATGCCTGCATCTTAACCAAAATCTGTTCGATGTCCACCTGCTCCTTTACAAAGTTCAGTCTCTTGAGTGGCTTGTCATAACACCTTTTGTAGCACATGTAGCAGGAACTGCCTTCTGCTGTCCTTGAAAATCCTAGCAAAGGATCGATTCCTCTGTCACTGTCTGTTCCTATATCACTTTTTCTTACAAATAGGGAGCAAAAATAAGGAGAAAACCAAAATGGGTCTCATAACATCTGCATAAACTTCAACATGTGATATTTTTAAACTTAAAAAAATTGTAATGAAGGCACCCGTAGAGAAAATGACACAAATGGCGACTAAAATGACTAAATGGAGAGTTTAAAGCAAATACTAGTGTACATGCCAACCAGATCAAGAAACAGAACTTCGTTAGCAGCCAAGAAGAAACCCCAATCCTAACACATTTCCTTCCCATTCACACCAGGACCTCCCACTAAATGAACCGCTGTGCTGATTACGATGGAAGCCACTTTCTCACTCTTTATACGCTAGTCACCTAAGTATGCATCTTTGAACAGTGTAGCTGAATTTTGGCAATTTGAGGAATTTATAGAAATAAGCCTTGCATCACGCTTTCTTTTGTGTCTGGATTATTTTCTTCAACATAATGTTTTTGAGATTTGCCTGTGGGGTTGTACATAACCATCGTTCATGAATTTGATGGCTGCCTAGTGTTCAACTGTATACATCAATCACAACTTCTGCATTTGAGACTTACGTGAATAATGCTATAATGGCCATTCTTCTTGTGCAATGTACAGATATTTCTGTTGAGTTGATAACCAGGAGTAGAATTGCTGGAGTCTACGTAAATTGTTAGCAGAATTGCTAGATTCCGGGTATGTGTCTCCCAAAGTCATCCAGTGCACTCTCTCTCCAGTAGAATGTGAGACTTCCATTGCTCCATATGCTTACCAACACTTGATATTATCAGTATTTTTATTTTTTTCTCCATTTTGTTGGAAATGAATTGATATCTCATTGTGCTTTTACTTCAGGTTTTCCTAAGTGCGAATGAGATTGAGCATTTTGTATAAGTCTATTGGCCATTTATACAGCTCCTTTTTATAAGCACCTGCTCAAGTATCTTGCCATTTTTAAAACTGGATTGTCTGTCTTCTTCTTTTGGATTCTTTACGTATTCTGGATATGTACCCATTTGACAGTTATGTGTGTGACAAGTATCTTCTAATCAATTCCATGGTTTTTGATTCTCTGATAATTCTTTCCTAATATATAAAAATTTATATTCTTATTTCAGCTTCTTAGTTTCTCTTACAGTAATGTTTTGTGTCTTATTTTTCCCTACTTTGAAATCACTGACATACTAATTAACATATTTTCTTCAAAAAGCTTTAATTACTGGAACTTTCACATGAATATTAAGGATCCACCTGATTCCTAAGACTGAAAATGTAAGTGTCACCATTTTGGAGAAGAGTAACATGCTTTAAAGAGCAAAAGTCCTGTTGAGTGGGCATTGTAGCAGTTTTTTAAAATAGGTGTAGTCTTTTATTACATTAAGTAAAAAAGAATACACCTACCACTAATTTTGGGATATCATTCATGTCAGGAAAAGATCAATTTTCACTTTGTTTTCAAAATATTTATCCAACTCTCCCAGAGCTATTTATTAAAAAGTCTTTTGCCATTGCTTTGAAGTGTTCCCTTTGTCATAAATCAGATATCCATATATGTGTTTACTGACGGTTCTGTTCCACTGATCTATTTGTATTTGATTCTGCAGCGTCTTAATTACTGTATCTTCTAATTGGTCTTGGTATTCTATATAGCAAGTCTTCCCATCTTGTTAATCTTATTTGAGTCCTTTGAATTTTCTGGTTTGTAACCAAATATATAATCAGTTTCTCTCATGTTCTGTGTGAGCTTGAAAATAATTTATATTATGCAATCATTGGGTACTGCGTTCTGCAGAGGTTTATTTAATCAATTTGATAAATATTTTTGCTCAGATACTGGGTATCTTTCCTGATTTGTATATGATCATTCTAGTAGATACTGACATTTTAAACAAACAAACAAAGAAAACACATTATCTTGGCCATGTCGGTTTTTGTCAATTCTGATTTACAATTCTGAGGCTACATTCATGAATGCATATAAATTCAGAAGAGTTTACACATTCTGTTGAATTAACCTCTGATCATTTCAAGGTGTCTCCATCTCTAATAATACATTTTGCCTTAAAGTAGACTTTGATATTAATATAGTTACATCAGTTCCTTTTTGTTAAGATTTAAGTTCTATTGTGTTCTCTCACTGCTTAGAGCTTTTAATGGCATCAGAGTAAAAGCCAAGATCCCTTCCAGACCTGACTTGTCCCTGTCTCTCTGAACTCCAGCCACCTTGTTCTGATTCCCTGCCCTCCATACTGGCCCCTTGCAGCTCTTGAAGCAGTTCAGAAGCTCCCACATCAGGGTATTTGCGTGTGCAATTCTCTCTGACTGAAAGGCTCTTTCCTCAGATGTCTGCATCACTCATTCTTTCACGTTCTCTAATGCTGCTCCTAAAAGTCTCCTTGGGGATTGAGCCTTTCCTCACCACACCCAATGTTCCCTTCTGCATCCTTGTGCATAATTCTCTCCATAGCACATAGCAAAACAAAAACAAAAACAACACACACACACACAAAAACTATTTGCAAATGTGCTTATTTATTTACTGTCCACCCATGTACCATATTGAAATGGTAGTTTCATGCAGCTGGAACTTTGTTTTCATCTGGGCAGAAACTTGGTTTTTGTTAGTATTTTATTTGTTTAAATTCTTTTTTATTACTCTATCCAGATAATGTAGAACTGTCAAGTACTTTTTGAATAAATGAATGAATAAGAGGGATTGTAGCATTATATTTATCTGTGTATCTGTCTATCTATCTATCAGCCATTAAATATAAGCTAGTATTAAGATAGAGCAAAACTCATTTTTCTATTGAAAAGATAGCTAAACTCATCAGTGCATTAAAGTTAATCCTGTGCATTGACTACTTTTTTACACAAACCAAGTGTGTCTTTCAATGGTACTACACACATTTTGTCAAAGGGCAAACACTTAAGACCAAGTAGCTGGAATTACTCATAACGTAAACCTGTAAATAACTCTTCTGGATGGGCTTTGCTTATTTATTTGTTGTCTTAATGTGTTCGTCTGATACACAGTTATAAATTAATAATTAAATCTTATTCCCCAAGATGTCATTCATATGGTATCTTGCTTTCAGAAGGGAACACAAACTTAGCCACTCCAGCTATGACACTTCCTTCTATAATTTTTTAAATCTCAAGGAACAAACTTTCTAACACCCCCTTTAGAGCAATGGACTCTCAGGTTTGACAACTTCTATAATTGAAAATTCTTCCGAGTTTCTAACCAAAAATCCTACTTGAAGTGCAGGGTTCATAAGGTCAACAGTTTGCAATAAAACAGGCCCATTAAATCCAACTTCTGGTTAAGGCAGAGCTTGTGAATGAGTTCTAGCTAAATAACGTAATTATGGCTATGAACTGAAGCCAAGAAATCTGCCACCTACTTCACAGTGAGTCTTAAATGGAAACAGGATATCCTTTGTGTAAAATCACCTTGAAAAGGAGAAAGAACTAAGGAAAAGAGATTTGCTATGCGGTAAAATGGTTTTCATCAAGTGGAAGGGGATTAAGAAGGTATTTAATTATGGCATGCTGGCTGGCTGGTTAACACAGTGGAAAGCTGAAGGTGTGGACCAGCTGTGATCCTGGGAATTCCTGGAGTCCTAGCAACAACATGGAATTTTCCATATGAGAATCGGAGGGGCACCTAGGAGCCTGTTATGATGAAATAACTGACATGTTTAGGAAATAGTTTTGAATGAGAAAGTGAAATCAGTTAATCCCCCAGGATAAAGTGGTACAGCATCCTGAAATGATGGGGAAAGCAGGAATGTCATCTGCTTTAAGACAGACACTGGGAAGGTACGTTTTCTTGTAAGCAATAGGTTCTGTTGTTAACCAGCCAAATAGTCTCTGTACCTTGAGATGCCCTTGAAGAGCCAAGTAGTACCTGAAGAGACTACCCCATCTCCTCCCACCTACTGCTAATGGACGTCATTAATTTATGTCCCATTCTCATGGGATGCAAATAAAAATAAGGTACCGCATTTCATTTATGTGGTGCTCTTTCATGTACTCAAAGAATTTGTATCTTTCATTTACAAGCAAAATAAAACCTATTCCTTTATTATTCTTTTTTCTCCAAGGAGTGATTTCCTGGTCTCAGGCAGTCATTTCTGCTGTTCAGTCCTGGAATGTCTCCAGCACTCTCACATAAGGCATCAGTTATAGGGCCTAAAGCAGATCCTAATGCACTAATAAAATCTGGTTTGATGAAGAGCACAAAAAGGTGATCTCCTTATACTTCTGCTTATTTTATACTTCTGGTACGGAGGCGGCTTTTAGTGTGCTGACTCATGCTTAATTTGATTTTACATTGACACAGAATGACACTTGCAAATTCTCCACACCAGTGCCCTTTTTATTATTTCACTCCATTAAAAAGCAAAATACTTTAAAAAAACTGTGTCCAAAGAGGGGTAGAAGATGGAACTCTGCATTTATTAAATTTTTTTTTTTTTGCTACTTTAAGTTTAAATTCAGCCAGAATCTGATCAAAATATAACTAGTCCATAGCCATGGTGAATTCATATTCCCTAATAAAAGTGTATGCTTTCATTATTTGATGAGATTTTTATTAGACTTTCAAAACATCAAACGTAACTTAATTAAGACAAACAGAAATGAAGAACATTGTACAACATACCTAACCATTAGACTTCCAAACTGTTTAGGTCACAAAAAACAAAGTGTCACATATCAGAGGAGACTAAGGAGACAGAACAACTACATGCAACTTGGTATCCTGTGTTAGATCTTGAAACAGAACAGGACGAGAAAAATATGGCAAAATCTGAGCAGAATCTTTAGTTAATAGTATTTGACCAATATTAGTGCATTCGTTTTGAAAACTTACCATTGCTATATATGATGCTAATATTAGAGGAAGCTGTATAGAGTATACAGGAACTCCACCATTTTGACAACTGTTTATAAACCTAAACTTATTACAAGATAAAAAATAATAATAACTAAGGACCTCAACTTGGTAAATGGTTTACTACATAGAATCTATAAAAATCAGTCTTGTCTCTGCGTGGTTGCCTTTCTTAATGTAATAGCAAAGAGATAAGACATTGTCAAAAATATTAAATCTATTTCCTCCTTATTATCTATTAGGTTTATTTTAAAACAATATTGAGTGCCTAAATAGAAATATTTATGCCTTCTGGCTCATGTTTAGCTCACTGTTTAATAGAAAATAACTACGGTAACATCAGATGGGGAATTACAGTCGGCAAGTATGTGTATTTACATATTTCCACAAATATTGTAAGGTTTCATTTAACATCAAGATTGTTCCCAAGCTATGAGTAACAAAGTGACAGAGTACAGGGGAAAGCATTGCTCTGTACAAAAAGACAACAACTATATTACTAGGGATTTGAGTCTCAATTTTACTTTTCAATTAAGACTCCAAATCCATTAATGAATAGCTAAAAGATCAAATATTGATCATCTCTATACATCCCACTTTGCAGATAATATTCTTTTTCTGTTAGCAGTCTCTCAAATCGTAGATTCATGTAACTGTTTTTTACTTCCCCAATATTATTACACTGACAACTACCACAACCAGCACTATCCTACCATCACTGCTAGTTTTAAAAAAAGATATCTGAAAGTATCTTAGTCAGTTCCAGCTTCTGTAACAAAATATCATATACATGGTGGCTTGAACCACAGAAATCTATTTTTTTTCACAGTTCTGGAGGTTGCAAGTTTGAGATGAGGGTGCCAGCCCTGTTGGGTTCTGGTGAAGGATTTCTTCCTGGCTTGCACATGGCCATATTCTCACTGTGTGTTCACGTGACCTCTTCTGAGTAAGAAGAGAGAAAGAGAAAGCAAGTTCTCTCCTGTATCTTCTTGTAATAGCACTAATCCCATTATCAAAGCCCAACCTTCATGACCATCTAACCCTACTTACTTCCCAAAGTCCCCATCTCCAGATACTAGCACCTTGGGAGGTAGGGCATCAGTAGATGAATTCTGTGGGGACGCAGTGCAGTCATGGCAGTATCAGAAACCCGAGAGTTTCAGGTAAGAGTTTGTGGATTACTTTTCAAATTTACATGCTAGATGCTTTCTTCAGGCTATGTCTTGTAATCCTCAAAGAGCATCTGCATGAGGTATATTGATCTTAATTTAACTTCTGCAAGTGAAGTTGTTTAATGAATAGCAGAAACTACACTAAAAATTAAATTTTTGTGACTAAAATCTATGTTTTTTGGTATTACAATATAATATCCTGCATTCTAATACAAAGGTATGAATTGTACTAAAGACTGAGTGAAATGATTTATCCTGCCCAAAAATTATTTCATGCTGTATAGTGAAGACAGCAATTTTAGGAAAACCAAATTTGATGCCAATTTTTTGTTCCTTTCTTTTCAGTCTTATATTAGTGAATGTCAATATAAAGAGTTATATTGCTTAACAAATATACCAAACTACTGTGAAATATAGCAGGAACTCATATGTGTATTCAATGGAATAAATGGTTTTATTGATATTATATATAACATAATTCTCACAATTATGAAAATCATTTGAAATCTTTAAAACTATATTGATGCAAGCAATAATTTTTACAGTACATGTAAATACCAACAATGGTTATAGGTGTGCTGAACAAGGTCTGTTGCTAAGAGCATTTTATCCATTTTGTATTAAAATACCCTGTGCATATTGACTACTTTCTATGCACTGCGGCATGAGCTTCATACACTTAATTTTTTAACACTTGACACTTAATTGTCTTCAAGCTAATTTAAGGACACAAGCTCAGAGAGATAAATGCCTTGCCCAAAGTTATGTGGCTCCAGCAAGGGGCTGAGCTGGAATTCCAAGTCCAATATTCGTAGTTTCACTATCTATACTTGGGAGATAATTAACATGCTTTCTATTTTTTAAAAAAATTATATGGTGCTCTAATTTTTCTGGTTGCAAAATATTTACATCTGAATATTCTGAAGCTGAATATTTATTAGAATTGTATATCATTAGGAAAAAAGTGTCCCCTCATATGGCTTTGTCTTGTGCAGAAAATTGTATCTACTCTATAAGAAAAAGGAGCTTGAGAAATGGCTGAGCCTTGTGGAGAGTATTCTGTGTATTAGAACATAAGCCCATCTTGATAAATCCTCCCTCTGTTTCATGAGGTACTCTTCTTTATTAGCTAAGACATTAAGTAATTTGTGTAAGGTTGCACAGCTAGTAAGTGGCATGGCCATAATGTAAACCTATGTCTGTTTGATTCTAGAGTTCTATTAAGTTTCCACCGTACCAAACTGTCTCTTCTCAGATGTTTGCATTTCCAAAATCTGTTACCACTTGAAATGTAATTACTTCATTTAAGTCCAAAAGCAGAATTCTACAGCACTAAATAAATCTATGTAGAATTAAGTTAATTAAAGCTAAATAAACCATATGCTGATCATATTCTAATCATCTGTTTTTTAAATACATTTCACTGTAGGGGTGAGGATCAGTGAGGGGCCAAATAAGCACATAACTACAATATCATATGTGAAATACAGGAGCTGTATGTAGAAAGAACACCAGGAGCTCTAAAGGAGTAATTTAGTTCATAATTTTCAGGTGCATGGTTAGGAGGTGTTTGATCCAGGCAGAGGAGAGGTATGTTCATGTGTGCAGGAGGTTCAGGATTATCCTACACATGCTTTTCAAGGCTCCTGAAGAGGATGTAAGAAAGAAAGAGTAAAATCAAAGTATGTGTATGCTTGGTTGTTCTACTTTTATAATGAGAGGCCTTTATGTGATAGTTGCAAGAATGCCTTTTAACATGGAAAAGACTCTTCTAGTGAATAATAAGCAATGCACACTTCAAAGGAATTATATTATCCGGACTATATTTGTTAAAAAAAAAAACACCAAACATAATGTGACAACTTTGCAATTTAGATGAAGACATAGAAGAGAAATATTGTGATCTAGATTTCAGAAGTTTCCTTCTATCGATTTCCTTATGGGCGTAAAGAAATTATCCACCAGCAAAGAATACACTAAACTTTGAAATTTAAAAGTTGTGGCCAATTTGCATTTTTAGACTTCTTCAATTACTGGAAAAAAAGATTTATTTTATTACCTTGTCTTCAAACATACCTGTTGAGAGAGTGTGATATGGTGGAAAACAGATAATGAACAATCTACATGTCCAATAGTAATCAGTCCTATAAAATAAAGGCAAGGTTCAGAAATTATGGTGTTAGTGTAATTAGTAATTTTGTTTTTTTTAAATGAAAGCTTAAGATTCAGATTGTGTGTGTTCAAATCCTGACATTGGCACAAACTTTATCTTGAAATGAAGGTAATGCCTATTTTATCTTTATCTCATTTCATTATGAGGATTAAATGTGTATATAGATTTTAATTTATTGCACATAAGTATTTTGTAAATACTTTCTATTACAAAAGTTAGAAAGTCTGAGACAGATGTGCTCATAATAAAAATATATTTCTTTCTGTTTAACATTATTAATGAACATCTATTTTTAAAAATCTAAAATTCTACAAGTAAATTTTCAAATGTGATTTTTTTCAAAGATAGAAAATTGAATATTATGTAAGTGCTTCACTTAACTTTATTAACCTGCTATTGCCCTAGCATGGAAGATGGAGACATTGTCTGTCACTAGGATGGTGATAAGTAATTTATATGATATTGATATTCAGATGATTTCATTATGTTAAAGACTACTAAAACCAGCCAGCACAGTGAAAACCTCAAAACAAAATCTTTTCAGAAAAAATTTTACGTGAAATACCGTATTTAAAAAAAAACTGTAATCTTAAGAACGTGCTTGTCAATCAAAAACAGTTCCTCTCTGTGAAGTGCACTTAAAAAATTGATGAATAAACTCCTGATGTCATCAACTCATTTAAAAATATGAATAATGGGATTCTTTTATTTGCTTTCAGATTTTCAGACGATGCTGGTTGGTTTTCAAGAAGGCTTCTAGCAAAGGACCCAGAAGGTTAGAAAAATTTCCAGATGAAAAGGCAGCTTATTTCAGAAACTTTCATAAGGTAAGTCACAGTCCTGGGAGTCCCTGGGGAATAACTGGGCCCTTGAGGACTTGTGGAGATATTTCTTTGATAGATGAAATCTGCAGTGGCAAAAATTAATGGCTTGGGAAAAATGCCCTTTTCTGATAAAATGCAGAAGTTATTTTTCTCCTTTATTTTAATTATCTGTTGTAAATGCCAGTGGTACCTCTGCAAAATCAAAGACCCATTTTTATTGCTACTTTGCAAAATGAGATGACTCATAACTCAACCAAATCATTTTCTAAGGTGCTGAGTAGGTATTTTCTCTCTATTCAGGTTCATTATGCATTCAGGTTCATTACTTGATGTAAACTGTGAACAATATTTACTAGATAAAATTTAGGGGGCCACCTTTAACAGTGCTAACGATATTGTTAACGTACATGGCATTTGCTGTTTTGTAAACTCCTTAACAAGAAAAGGATCATCGAATATGCTGATGTGTAGAGATAGGCATAAATAGTAGGAATAAAATATCAATTTCCTAAGAATTAAAAGAATGTAAAGCATAACCCCAGAATGATGCTAAGTATATCTTTCATGATAACATCAAAACACAGCTAGAGTATTTTATAATGATGCAAAGGATTCGTGATCAAAACTCAGAGTTGTAGAACAGTGTTGCTTACTGGTAGAATGCTCAGTAAAGATTTTAATTTCTCATTGGTCATACATGGAGTAAGTTTTCCTCGATAATGTAATAAATTTGTGGAATTTTATTTTATGTAATGTAGTGTTCTAATTTCTTTTTGAAAAATAGATTATTTGACAATAACTAGCATTTATTACTATTAGTTATGAATATTAACTAGTAACCATTTAAAATTGGAGTTTTTAAAACTATCTAGGAACCGTTCTCTCTCTCTCTCTATATATATATATATAATATATAACACACACATATATATAATTTTAAGAATATTGTAAATATAAATAGACATTGGTCTTGCTATGTTGCTGGTCTCAAACTGTTGATCTCAAACAATTCTCCTGCCTTGGTTTCCCAAAGTGCTGGGATTACAGACATGAGCTACCATACCCATTGAAGTTATTCCATATATTAATATAGATTTACTGCCAGAGAATACAAGTTAAGGTTTCTGTCCCATCACTTACTAGCTCATGGATGTTTGGTTTTCTCATGAGTAGATGAATTTTAAAATTGTTATATATCTCTAAAGATCATATATGTGACATATGCTATCATAAAACAGCCAGTATAATACTTCTCAATCTAATTATATGCAATTATTTGAATTCTAAAGTCTTACTGGTATGTTTGTGTTATAACTATGATTATGACTTTGGCAATAATATTAAGCCTAACTTAATGAGGAACTGCCGGTTGTAAAAATGTGAGCCCATGATATTTAGTTTGTGAGTAAAATTTTGATGGGCTGAGCATATTATATCTTCTTTGGATGCCTGGTCAGAGTTCCTGCCTGCTGGTTAGTGACATATACTAGTTGGAACTCTCTGGCCAGTACAGCTTGCTTTATTTTTACTTACAAATGAAACAGGAAAAATTGTCAAGAAGCGTTATTATCTTCTCTCTGGACTCAGCTATCTTTTATCCAAAAAAAGGAGGCACACTCTAGTACTCTAACCTCACTATAAGGATTGGTAATTTGGACACAGATGGGCATGGAGTATCTGCTCTATGCTAGGCATTCCACTCCTGGTTGGGAATTCAAAGATGCGTGAGACACAGTCTTGCCCCGAAAAAGCTTGCATTCTAGTGGAAAAGACACAAATACACAAATAACTTCAATTCAATATAGCAGGTACAGATGGAGAAGTAGTCACAGATTGCTGAAGGAAGAGCATTTTACCTAATTTGGAGCTCAGATAAAACTTCTCTGCAAAGATGATAGTTGAATGGCCAAACCAGTGGTGGTAATGTGTCAGCCAAATGAAGAAAAAGGGTCATCTCTAGGAGGCATGTGAAACAGCCCTTCCTCCTTATTTTATATTCTCTTGTTTTTTGCTACCTTGCCCACTCCTTACCCTACAGAGGCAATCACAGGCACTCCACGGCAGTGCTCAGAGCTAAAGAAAATGCTAACTCCTATTTATCTTACAGACTGCCTCATTAAAAATCATTTGGCTTCTACTGTGAGCTGTGAATTTCAAGGCAAACTTCATTCCTTGAGTTGTTCTGTGAACTGTCAAAACATGGCCTATCCGTTAGCCTGGTATGGAACTCCAACTCATCATTATCATCAGACATGTTTATGGAGCCCTTACCATGAATGTGGCACTGGGCCATGCACTGGGGATGCAGTATTGGAAAGATGGTGCTCTAGTCTATCATTGATCTTCACTTCTTAATAACATAAAACAATGTAAATATATAATAAATGCATCTTTTTAAAAAAAAATAGGATAATATAATACAGAATTAATGGATAACAGCTATAGATATGAGTAGGCTAAGACTCAACTGAAAAAATAAGTCAGTCCTTAACAAATTCAGTGATATAAAGAAAGATAATTCCAAGAAGAAAGAAAAACATTTAAAAACCATTACCAATAAAAATGAGATAGAAACAATTCAGTGTGATCAAGGATCTGAAAGAGATCTGTTGTGACTGGAGTGTAGGAAAAGAGGTCATAAAAACTGAATTAAACTATAAGTGATGAGAGTCAATGACAGGGTTTTAAGCCCAGGTCTGGCATTATAGTCTTAAAATACCACTTTGTGTTTTCATTTTCTGTACACAACAGTGATCCTCTGACAGTATAATTCTCCCACAGATGACATATAGAAACTCTGGATGTCAGGTTCAAGCCCCAGCTGAGGTTCAAGGGGAGTGAGTGGTTGGGGTTAGGGAGCTGGAAGAACACTCAAGAAATGACAGGTAGATGACACATGGCTTTATTCAGCAGCTCTCTCACACTGTCTGTCTCATCAGCAGCTTACTTACATTGTCCACCTTTATCTCGGCTGCTTGCTCCAGCTGTGATCTTCTCAGCAGCCTCTGTGACTCCTGCCGCTCCCACTCACAGCTGCATGGCTGGCTCTCTCTTTCAGGGTCAGCAGCATAACTCTCTCCCTCTCAGCCCAAGCTGGTTTCTGGCTCCCTGCTGCCTGTCTTCAGACAACCGGCTCTCCCTTACAGAGTCAGTGGCTTCACTGTCTGCCTGGGTACAAGCCCGACCTGTGTCCTGACTCCCCAGTGTTTGACTGCAAAATGAAGATATTTTGCAAAGACTACTCTGGCTCTCTTTCTTCCTCTGGGCATGCCATATGCACAGTGTCAGCAGGGCAGTTATACCTTTTGCAAACAATAGTGGCTCCGAGCCAGGTGATGAACCTTCCCATGTTATGACTACATAGCTGTGTTTACATAATGCATGGAATTGTGCGCCTGCACTCCAATCCTGCTGAGTTATGCAGGCTATTTACCTCGGCCTGTTCTTGACCAAAGCACATCCATTTATCTAACACTGGACAAAATACAAAAACAAACAAGTCCCTGGGTCTCCGAAAAAAGCAAAGTCATTTGTGGGGGAAAGTCAGGTCTGGAAACAAGTGAATGACAGCTTCTCCCTTTCTCTGGGTGCAGCTTTAGGCTGGGGGCAGATGTAGTCACACCAAAGCAATATTGGCCATGGCAATGGGATGACTAAAACCAGCAGTTCCCAACAACCAGGGCATGAACCAGTGCTGGTCTGTGGCCTGTTAGAAACCAGGCTGCATAGGAGGAGGTGAGCAGCAGCAGACAAGGGAGCAAAGCTTCATCTGTGTTTATTTACAGTTGTTCCCCATGGCTGGCATTACTACCTGAGCTCCAACTCCTGTCAGATCAGTGGTGGCATTAGATTCTCATAGGAGCACGAACCCTATTGTGAACTACACATGAAAGGGATCCAGGCTGTGGGCTCCTTATGAGACTCTAATGCCTGATGATCTGTCACTGTCTCCCATCACCCCCAGATGGGACCATCTAGTTGCTGTAAAACCACCTCAGGGCTCCCACTGATTCTACATTATGGTGAGTTGTATAATTATTTCATTATGTACTACAATGTAATAATAGTAGGAGTAAAGTACACAATAAATGTAATATGCTTGAATCATCCCTAAACTGTCCGCCAGCCCCCACCAACCCCCTGGAAAAATTGTCTTCCATGAAAGACATGGAAAAATTGTCTTCCATGAAACCTGTCCCTGGTGCCAAACAGGTTGTGAACCACTGACTAAAACAACCACAGAAAGACTTGGCATCATTGTTCAGAAACCAGGAGAAACCTAGGCTGCCAGAAAGGGAGGAAGAAACTCCACCAAAGAGAATGCTAGAGAAGGGGAGCTCATAAATATGTACATAAACTCAGAATGAGAGTGTGGCTGACCCTTGAACCAGCTATGAAGTGGCAAATTGAAAGCAACTCACAACTAAAGCTTAAGCATCTGACTGAAGTTTGAGCCACACCCCACCACGAGTGTAGCATTTGGCAGTTCAGTCTAAGCAGGGGAATTGCTTGCTGCAACAAAACAGTAACCATCTTAGAGAAATGTAACAGAATCCAGAGGCTACGCATGACAATTACAATGTCCAATATAAAATCCAAAATTCCTCAAGATAAAAAATACTATGAAAATGGAGTCCAATCTAAAAGGAAAAGAAAATCAGCAAATGTTCAACCTGATATGATTCAGATTCTGAATTATTAGAATGGGATTTAAAAACAGCTATTATGCCATGCTTGATGAAGTGAATGAAAATATCATTACTCCTTTAATTTTTTAAAAAAAGTATTTTTGACAGAAAAACAAAAATTTTTAAAGAAATCCAAATATAAATAGTTGTGCCATAAAGGCACAAGCACACATATGTACATCACAACACTATTCACAATACCAAAGACGTGGAACCAACCTAAGAAAATGTCATACATATACACCATATGGTACGTATGGATACTATCTGGCCATGAAAAAAGAACAAGATCATATATAACATGGATGGAACTGGAGTCCATTATCCTTAGTAAACTAATGCAAGAACAGAAAACCATATACCACCTGTTCTCACTTACAAGTGAGAGCTAAATAATGAGAACATATGGACAGAATGAGAGGAACAACAGACACTCGGGTTTACTTGAAGGAGGAGGATGGATGGAAGGAAGTTTCAGGAGAAAAAAAACTGTTGAGTACTATGCTTAGTACCTGGGTGATGAAATAATCTATGCACCAAACCCCCAGTCACAAGTTTACCTATATAACAAACCTACACATACACCCCTAACCTAAAATAAAAGTTAAACAATCTAGTTTTTAAAAAAGCAAAAACAAAATTCACCTGCAAAAAGGAGAAAAAAGAGAAATCCTAAATGGAAATTTTAGAACTACAAAACATCCAAAATTAAAAGTTCACTGGTTAGGATTAATAGCAGGAATAAAATAATAGAAGAAATAGTGAACTTGAAGATAGAACAACAACAACAAAAAAAATCACTGGCTATGAAAAAGATAATTTTTAAAAAACAAAGAAGTAAAACAGCTTCTAGGACTTAAGGGACAATTTCCTAGTTAGTATTCCTATTGCAAAGAAAGAAGAGAATGAGGCAGAAAAATTTTTGAAAAAGATAATGGCTGTAAAATTCCCAAATTTGGTGAAAGACATGAATTCACAGATTTAATAAATTCAGTGAACTTGAAGCAGGATGTTTGGAAAAAGAATCATGCCTACTAGGTCTTTCATAAAAGAGAAAGAAAATCTTCAAAGCAGCCAGAGAAAAATGACATGACATACTGGTGGCCAGTGATCTGGAGGGCAGTGATCTTGGAAGCCAGAAGAGTCTGTGGAACATCTTTAGGGTGACAAAAAAAACAATGTATCTTCAGCCAAACATTCTATGTCTGGCAAAAATATCCTTCAAATTGAAGGTGAGATAAAATCACTTTCAGGTTAAAAAGAAAAAGCACCTAAAGTTGTTTATTTCCTTCAGATCTATACTCCAAAAGTGTTAAAGCAAGTTCTTTAGGCAAATTATACCAGAGGACTTGACTCTTCAGGAATAGATGAAGGGAATCAAGAATGATAAATACATAGGTAAATATAAAATACTAACTTTGCCATTATATATGTATACATGATTTATAATGTATGAATATGTAATATATGTGATCAATATAATGTAAAGATGTTGGTGAGTAAAACGGACTCACACCATTGTAAGATTTTCATGGTTTACATAAAGTGGTATTATATTAAGTATAAGTAGATTTGGAAAAATTAAGGAGTTTACTGTAATCCTTAGAATAATATTTTTAAATTAATGTAAAAATATATAGCTCAAAAGTGAATAAACTAAAATTGAATTTTAAAAAACATTCGAAAATTCCAGAAGAAAATAGGAAAGGAGAAAAGAGGTAAAACAACAACAAAAATATGCAAAAATGTAAACAAAGAAGAAAATAGTTTATTTAAAGTCAATCACATGAATAATTACATTGTGTTAGTAAACATTCCAATTAAAAAGGAAAAATTATTTGAATGGAAATAAATCAAAACCTAACAATAGGCTGTCTACAAAAAATGCACATTAAATATACAGATAGGCTGAATGCAAATGGAAGGAAAAAATGATTGACCATGAAAATAGTAATCGTAAGAAATTTGGAGTGGCTGTATTAAATCACATGTAATAGACTTCCAGACAAAGAGTATTACCAAAGATAAACAGGTTATTTCATGATGACAACAGTATCAGTTCATCAGGACAAATAAAAATCACAAATTTTATGGAACTAATTACAGAACCTAAAAATACATGAAGCAAATTTGACAGATTTAAAGAGAGAAAGAAACAATTTCACAACTATATTGAAGATTTTAACCCCCTCCCTTTCTCACCAAATGATAGACTAGCTAGAAAAAAAGTATGTGTCAGCAAGGACATGAGATCAGACTTAACACAATCAACCACTTTGACTTGATACTTTTATACCAATACACAAAACAACTATAGAATACAGGTTACTTTCAAGTGCACATGTTATGGTCAACAAAGTAGACCACATTCAAGAATATTAACAAGTCCTAATAAACTGAAAAGTATTGTGTTCTTTGACCATAGATGTTTTAAATGAGAAATCAATAACAATGTATTATCTAGAAAGCTCTAAATATTTGAAAATTAGCATACACCAAGGAGCAATATGGAAAAGGGCTAAGTAGATATCACAAAGGCAAATATTCTAAACAAAGATAACAAAAATAGATCACAATAAACCTAATTTCATTGTTTTTGAGTAAAAGGATGAATTTTGGATATGGTGTGTAAGTATTTTGGATATGGTGTGTAAGTTGGACTTACTTATGAATTAAGTGTCCGGTGTGAATGAAAGGTAGAACTCACGCATGATCCTGGGGTTTGGGCTTGAGCAACAATGTCAAGGATGATGCGGTTCATGGAGATGAGGAAGCCTAGAAGATCTGGCTTTGGGTAAAAATCACGAGCTTTTACTTATATATGTTAAATTTCAAATGTCTATTAGGCATTCAAACTGAAATGTCAAGTAGTCAATTAGGTAAGTAGTTATGGGCTGAAGTGAGGGAAATGTCACTGCTAAAGTTGTTCCTTTGGTTATCTTTGGCATATTGATAGTACCTTATGCTATAGTTCTAGATAAAATGTCCTTGGAAAAGACAGAGAAGAAAATGAAGAATTAGCAATCTAACGTTTGGAAGACTAGTGAAGGAAAAAGGGACAGAATATAAGTCTAGGGAAAAAAACAGTAAAACGTGAAAAATAACATTAAGAGTAGATTATTGGAAACCAAGAGAAAACTACTTATAAAGATGAGCAAATGGTATTATGGGTAACACCAACAAGAGATTAATATGAAAGAAAGGAGACCATTGTATTTACGACACAGAAGTCCTTGATGACTTTGACAAAAGCTGTTTCATTCAAATATGGGGACTAAGTTTACTTGAAGGAGCCTATAAGAAAATGATGGATGAGAAAGAGTCAGCTACTTAGTAAACGTTTTCAAGAAGTTTTGAGCCACAGCATGTAGCAGGTGTGTTTTCAAATATGACATATATGTTACCTCCAGGTAACACACCTGTAGGCCTATGGGAATGATCTAGTAAGCAGGAAATGTGATGAGGAGAAAGTTTATGTACATAATTATAGGGTTTTGTCTTTGACAGAACCTGGGATACTTCATTAATTCTACCAAAAAACCTGGAAGAGAATATGAGTATTGATATAAGTAGGTTGGATAAAAATTAATATTGGAAAACTGTGATCAATATTTCAGAAACACACACACTCTGTGTGTGATTTTTCCCTCCCATGTGTGAAAATGAAGTGGCAAAACAGCATGAAGAGCACAATGAGAACAGGAACAGTTAAGGGAATCATCTTGTAATTAAAAACTACAGACTTTTTAAATTGAAGCTCCCTGAAGCTCTTTTGTAACTATCTTCAGTAGATATGACAGCTAAAATTTACCTTCTTTGGCAATGCTATGAAGGTGAAAGTTTTTATTATTACAACTTTCCTTTCATAACATTGGAAAGGCTAATTCACTTTCCCAGTGACTTAAGTTTCCCTTCAGGAATGTTATTTTATTTTTTTCTGTGATGATCGTGAACCAAAACAGCGAAGTTCAATCAATCCTGACATGGAAAAATAACATAGGCATGATTCATCAGCAGCAAAAATTCTAAGGTTTTCTTTTTTTTTTTTTTTTTTTTTTTTTTAGGAGCGTATACAAGGCCCCTTTTCTGATTTTGATTTTATTTTAGTAAATATTACCTAAGACTTGTGTCTTTGTCTCAACCTTACTATGTCTCTTCTTTCCAGTATCTAAACTAGTTCAATGATCATAATTTCTGTTTCTCTTTTTCCCTTAGGATGTACATCTGGTTTTCCTCAAATTCTCTTTCACCATTCTTTTGTTATTCTATAATGCCACTGTTTATCATTCAAATATGATCTACTCTTCCTAGTCATCAAAATTATATTACTATTAAGCAACTCTGAATTGCTCAAATTAAGGTAAAAGCCATCAATATAAATATATGCACTTGTCGAGTGAGATAAGTAACATGTGGGCACATCTGTTTCTAGAAGTTGTTGCCTCTGTGCTACAAAGGAAAAGAGATCTGCCTTCTTTATTGGGGAGTTGCTATTAAGCCCAATTCATATATGAATACAATATGATTATGAATATAATCATATAACGTAATATAAATCTTTGTGAGACTACTATGTGTAGTGATAATGCAGACCCCAAGTTTCAGAAAATGAAGAGGATACTCTTCTTGTTTGTACACTAGGGACAGTAATTGTCCTAATCTTCTAGGACCAGTAGGAGACTTGAATAAGGTTCTACATATAAAAATTTTAAGAGTGTTTGGAGGAGTCAATCAACACTAAGAGTTATTATCATTATTGTTTTGAAATTTTACAATCTGATGAAGTAAGGTTTATAAATAGCTAACTATAACAAAATATGATTAAATGCAGAGTCCAGTATTAAAAGTACACAGGAACAGTTCATTCTGCTTCTGGCAACTAGGACTTTACCAAGGACTTGACACTTAAGGGACTTCTTAAGTTTAACTAGTTTTGACAAAGTAAAATAATGGGGGGAATGCATTATATGAAGAAAAATGTGACCACAAGTACTGAGAAGCTACATTGCACGATAATTTGAAGAGAATTTGAGTCATCTAGTGTTGGCAGGCTCTGAAAGGAGGCCTGGAGTGGGAAAGATGAGCCCAAAAGAAGTGCATGGGGCAATAACGGGGTATAAATACCTTACTACGAGTTTAGTTTTTATCTTTAGGCAATAGCGGAGTTGTGAAAGGGTTAAAATGCTTTGTCATATTCTCAAATACGTATTTCAGAAAAAATCCATTTTTGTGGTGTCACAGCCAATGGATAGGGCAATACACTACGTAACAGAGAAACTAGTTAATTACATATTATAATATTTTCACTTCCCAAAAATAGATGTCAGAGTCCTGAATGGAGAAAGGTAGGTGAATGGAAAGGAGGAGATAGGTTTAGGTGACATTTTCCAGGCACAGTCAAGTAGAATTAATTACTTAATGGATACAGTGTATACTCTTCAGGCCATGGTGAAAAGCCCAGGCTCCCCCTCTGCACAGCATATTCATGTAGCAAAACTGCACAGGTATTCCCTAAATTTATACAAATAAAACTTTTTAAAAAAGACTTTGTGACTGTGTATAGGGGAAATAGAAGAGAGAGGAATGAAAGTTCTGATCTTTCCAAGACAGGGTGGTGGATGAATGATTTCCCATTCACAGAAACAGTTACCATATGAGGAGGAGCAGTTTTCACTGGTGAAGAAAAATGTCATCCTTGGCATAGTATGAGGCATCTATGGTATATTCAGGTATATGTTTTCATTAAGCAATTAGAAGTACAGCAGATTGTAGTGAAATTGCCCAGGAAACCTACTGAATAGAATTAAGGTTAAGGTGGGTGTATATCAAAGCCCATCTGTAAAAGCAGATCCATGCAAAATTAAACTTTATAATAAGCCCTTTTCTCTAAATGGCATAGGGTTTGGTATCAGCCTTAGAGTAGCATCCGTGGTATTTCACAGGTATTTCAATTCTAAGATTATTGAGAGCTACAAATAAAAAAAGTTGATCCCTGACAGGAAAAAAAAAAAAAACTAATCTAAGAAATGATTTTAAAAATTGCAAAGAGCGCCACTTAAATGAGTAGCTGTTAGTGGAATAAATGTTAAAAGACTAAACCGCAAAGGTTATAGTAATTATCAATACCAAGGAAATAGTATTAATTCTAAAGAGGGAATATATTTATTTTACCAAAGAGAAAACTTTTAAAAATTTTGATATTTACAAAGGAGAAGGAGAAAGCACATTATTGGAGGCTGTGGGTATCTCCGTGGGACAGGACAGGTGGCTGTGGGTGACTTGAATGTCACCATCGGGATCAGATGGTGTTACTTTGTTCAAGGCCTAGACAATCAGCCATCAAGGCAAAAAATATCACAGAAGTTTTTAAATATTTTTATGCTCCAGTGTACTCTTGCTCTTACAAAATCATGGACTAAACCATAATTCCTCATGGCTTGCTCTATTTCTAGACTCAGTAGTCCTTTTTCTTCAGAAGCGAACATTGGCTAAGTTGTAAATTTGGTCATAGTTGCCTCTGAGAGTCAGGTAAATAAAGGAAGCTCCTTTTAGAGACAGGCGAGATGCGAAATCTTTGTTTTCTCTTAGCTAATTAATGGCCAGTCCAAATATTGGATCTTCAGAATTAGGAAAAAATATTCATTACCAAGATGGCTTAGAGAGATAGACTAGTGTGGATTTCTCAAACTGTTCTATTTCTGAGTGTTTAAATATCATAAACATGTAACTAACCAGTTACTTTGATATACCCTAAAATCTGCTATAACACTCAATAGCAATAAATTAAAACAATCAATCAAATGAATGAAATGTTTGCAACCTAAATGAGAGATTTCTGAAAAAAATAAGCTAAGGATACAATTATTTCTTTACCAACTTTAACTTTGTGTTCTGCCCTATCTGGAACATCCCATATCACAGAAGTTTTTGTGTATTAGCTTATGAGTATTAATGGTATCATTTAGACATTTGATATGTTTACTGTGAGAGAGATCTTGCAGCATAAATCAATTTTTATATGAAACTGCTAGAAAATGGTATATACTTTTTAGAAACTTCTTGGCAGAAAGAAATTTGAAATTCAAATCACTAGCTGCTGAAGGAAGTTATTAAAAATGCATTAGGGTTGAAAATGTAGCTGTATATAATTGTCATAGCAGATATTCAAAACAAATTTATCCTCAATGAAAACTGAACTAGAGCAATTTACATAGAATCAGCTAATAAATTTTCCTTAATTTTCTAAGCAGATGAAAAAGAAGCAGTTTATAGACATTTTAATAAAATAAATATGAGTTCTGTCTACAGGGAAGAAAATATAAACAAAATCCCTTAGAAGGATGAATGAAGATAGAACGATGTGAAGTTCCAGGGATAAAAACTGCATGATGCCAGAAAAGCGATGCTTGTATTGGGACCAATCTCACTTCTAAATTCCCTGTTACATAACCCAACACTGAAAACATCACTTTATTCTCTTTGTTTGGCATTGGCAGTATTTATCTTTAGGTAAAGCAAACATCTGAGACAGTTGGGGAAAAGAAAGGCATCCTTGTGAAAAACAGCGATCTATAAATACACCATTTCTTCAAAACTAGAAGAAAAGGCATTGGTAAATGCAGAAATGGCACATGGGCATAATGTTTTGTTGGACACTCTACCGTCATTTTGATTCCAAGAAGAAATGGCCCTATGCTTGGATGAGCACGTATGTGATGAGATGTGAAAGCTGATAAAGGGCTTGGTGTCTCTTGAAATACCTGCTAGAAGTTCCCAAAGTGATCATGATTTGTTTGGGTCTCAGTTTTTTGAACATGAAGCACTTACTAATATACATATCGGTTTCTAGGACAGTGACACCTTAATTCACAATCATTTACTGATTGATTTACTTATATTATCACATGCAAGTGTCTCAGGGAAGACTCAAAGAAATGGAAAATGAAAAGTTCGTGTTTATGTTGGATGAAGAGTGGGGAATGTGACCACAGCCTAATGCACCATCTGTGTAGAGTGTCTCTAGAGCGATGGTCTGGTTATGAATGGAAAACTCGAAACCAGAGATTAGTGAGAGGCACTAGGTGTTAACACTTTCAGGTGGAGGGGATCTGTAAAGCTGTGATGTCTAAATTCTAGGAAACTGACAGAGGTAAACTTGATTTTTAATAGTTGAATTAAAGTCAAATAAAATTTTACAAAATCTTAGATATCTATCACCAATAAGAATTATTCTGTGTGGCTTAATATTGCCATGGAAAACAGATCACTTAGTAATTCAGATTTCTGTTTATTACCCATTTCTCTACAGCAGTTATGATTCAGACTCTTAGTAAACCACCGTGGCACATGTATACCTATGCAACAAACCTGCACGTTCTGCACATGTATCCCAGAACTTAAAGTAAAATAAAATAAATAAATAATTAATTTTTTTTAAAAAGAAAAATACCTGTATTACTGATCTGGGATTGACTTAGAGTATATAGCACCATGATTTATGTTAGCAAAATTAATGTCTTTATTCCACTTTTTAAATTTATCCATTTTTTCTTTTGTAAAGCAACCATCTATAATGGTACTATATAAGAAAAATAGTATAATGTAAACAATATATTTCCCTATTTGTAAAATGCAAGTAATAATAATATCATGGCACACAAAGTGAAGAGGTGATTGCGAGTAAGATAATATGTAAAATGTAAAGTAAGTGTTGTTGTAAAAGTCATTTCTGCCTTAGAGTTTGCATCTTTGAAATTAAGAAAATAATTCATATCAACTTTAGACAAGTTTCAAGACAAATTTGGATGATAATTTCAAACAAATCATTTTACATGGGAAATCAGATAGTGTGAAAGAATATTCACTACTGCAACACTGTTATGACATTATTTCCATCATTTCTGGAGCATCTTTGCATTTAATTCACAGATTTAGATCCAATGATTTTCATTATTTCAGAGTATCATCAGTGCATTTTTGAATTTTAAAACTCTCTTTTTAATCTATCAACAAATTCTGCCTAATTGCATAATATATGACAGTTGCAACAGTACAAATGCTTACTGCAGAATGTCCAATGAGAATAAATTGTTTCCTACCATTAATGGAGTTATATATTACACTTTAAGTTATAAATACATATTTATTTAGAACTTACAATTTCAACTATTTCAGTGAGAATTTATCTTGAATAATACTTTGCACCTCACTATAAATACCTATCTGGCATCCCTTTGAAATAATGATGTTGTTTCATATTTATTTCAAATTTGTATAGTATTTTAACATTTTTAAAGCTCTTTATTTACTTCAGTGCAAAACAACAGTACGATTTTAATTGACCTTTGAAGAATCTTAATTTGCAGACTGAGAAAAAAACACCAAACTAGTTTTATTTGAGAGCAGGTCCTTAACCTAGGGAACTGGGGGCTTTGAGACAGTTAAATTATTTGTTTTGATCATAACTGTTTAATATCTCTACTCAGAATATTGTCACACATAAATTGATCTCCTGAAGAAATGGTTCAATTTCTCCCACACAATATGAAGACAAACAAGGTTTTTTCACCCCCCCCCCCCCATTTATTTGGAAGTGGACTGAGGAAGAGAAGGAAAGATTATAAAGTTTTACTTTTAAATGCAACTATTTCCCCATAGTTCTCCTTTTCTACTTTTTGAATCAAGTTAATCATATTTAGCTATCAAGCATAGTATAATATTAAAATGTAACTGGATTTTCAATAGCCTGGAATTCTCTAATCGTTTTTCTTTCATAAAAGGTTTTCCTGGGTATACTGGAAACTGTCTTCCTATTTGACATTCTCCTATGCTGGAAGCTATCATGTTATTCTCCTAGTCCTTAGCTGGTTTGCCAAAGTCTCCGAAGGTAGGCCAAAAGAAGCCAACTTTTTGTTTGTTTGTTTTTGAGACAGAGTCTTGCTCTGTCGCCAGGCTGGAGTGCAGTGGCACAGTCTCGGTTCACTGCACCCTCCGGCTCCCTGGTTCAAGTGATTCTCCTGCCTCAGCCTCCCGAGTAGCTGGGATTACAGGTGCCCAACACCACGCCCAGCTAATTTTTGTATTTTTTTTTTTTTTTTAAGTGGAGACGGGGTTTCACCATGTTGGCTAGGATGATCTCGATCTCCTGACCTCATGATCCGCCCACCTCAACCTCCCAAATTGCAGGGATTACAGGTGTGAACCACTGCGCCCAGCCAGAAGTCCATTTTTTTAATGTTTCATTCCAGTTCCATCTTCCAAGCAAACTGATCTGGTCCGTCTCACCATTATCCCAAAGAATTGAATCTTTTATGCAGTTCAAATACTAACAATAATTGAAGTACAGTTTCCGTTTTCTTTTGTTACATAATAAATCATCACAAACTCAGGTGCTCAAAAATACCCATTTTTTTAACTTCACATTTCTGGCGTTAAAAGCCTGATTCAGCCTGTCTCAGGGTTTCAGAAGGCAGACGTCAAGGTGGACTGAGTTCTCATCTAGTGGCTGTAGAGAAAAATCTGCTTCAAAGCCCCTTCTGTTGTTGACAGAATTCAGTTCCGTATAGCTGTAGAGCTGACTTCCTGTTTCCTTGCTGGTTATCAACAAGAAGCTGCTTTCAACAACTAGAGGCCATTGCAATCTGTAATTCTCTCCATCTCCAAGCCAGCAGCGCACATCAAATCCTTCTCGTGCTTTGGATCTCTGACTTCCGTTTCAGTGACCAACTGGAGAAAACTCTGCTTTTGGAAAGCTTCCATGATGAAGCCAGGCATGCCTGGGGAATCTTTCTTTCATTTTCATTTCCTTTTTCTGTTTTCAGTTTTATTATTTTCAATTGATACATAATAATTGTACATATTTGTGGGATACAATGTGATACTTCGATACATTTGTACAAAGTATAATATTCAAATCAGGGTAATTCACATATTCATCACCTCGAACATTTATTTTTCTTTGTGTTGAGAATGTTAACCATCTGTCTTTCTAGCTATTTGAAAAAATATAGTTGTTAATTACAGTAACCTTACGGTGCCAGAACACTAGAACTTATTCCTCCTCTCTAGCTGTAATCTTACACCTTTTAAAAAGCAACTTCTCAATATTCCCCCACCCCCTGACCCTTCCCAGCCTCTAATAACCACAATTCTACTCTTCGTTATGAGCTCAACTTTTTAGCTTCTCCATGCAGTGAGAATGTGTGGCATTAATCTTTCTATACCTAACTTATTTCACTTAATCTCCTCCAAGCTCATCCATGTTGCCACAAATGACAGATTTTCATTCTTAATAAATTAAGAATTATTTTCTTGATTTCTTGTTTATGGCTGAATAGCATTCCATCGTGTATATACAGCACATTTTTTTTTATCCATTAATTTGTTGATGGACCTGGGAACCACTCTTTCTTAAACAGTGTCATATGACATAATTTAGGGCATGTACAGCAGGGGTTGGGGCATCTTGGAGGACATTTTAGAATTCTGCCCACCACCAGTGCCCATTTGACATCCTTGCAGGGCCCAGCGGTTGATAACTTGTTTGTTGTGGCTCATCATTCATGCCTTCCCAGCCCTCTGACAATATTTTCTCTAATTTATGGAAAGGTACTGGTAACAGTACAACTCTACTTGAAACAACTCAAAACATATGGACGTGCTTACACTGTCATTTTAGGCTATTTTGTTTTTAAGGAAGCAGGGACTATACCTTTAAAGTTCTGCATTGTGATCTAACTCTAGTGGCTACCATTACAATTTTACTTGAGCTTTCATATGGGAGGGAATTTTTTAGGCTGATAAAATTAAGAGCTCCACATTTCCCTCCTGGATTGTAGGAGGTATACACCGATAGGCATCATATTTGAAGTGAAACATGATACAACTTTGGCAATTCAGTCATGGGATATAATTTAATTCGTTGCTAACTCAACTCCCATTCGTGACACATGACTTTCTCTCCCATCTCTACTAACGAGACTGAGAAAGCAGAATGATCACTGTTCTATACTTCTTACAGATAGGGAGGTACATTTCTGGCAAATGAGATATAAATTAAAGTCTGATAAAAGCTATCAATAGGGTTTTATGTTTTCTGATATGGACAATAATGCCCCTTATTCTTTTTTCTAAATTGAAATCATGATGGCTGGACATGCAGCAGTCATTTTGTGGCCACGAGGAAACAAGCTGTGAGAAATGCTAAGAAAAGGGCAGCTAGAGGGACCTGACACGCTGCCTCTTAACAGCATTGAACCATCGCCAGTAACTATGTACTTCAAAGTTCTAATGTGGAACAAAAAGAGGTCCTGTTTGTTGAAATTAGCCCCCAGAGGACACTTTTTTAATGTAAAGGGTCAGCTAGTAAAAAGTTTACGCTTTGTAGACCATAGGTCTTTGTTGGAGCTCAAACTCTGCCTTTGTAATGCATGAAGCAGCCACAGACAACATGTAAAGAAATAGGCCTGGCTGTGTTCTGATATAACTTTATTTACAAAAAACAGAGGGTAGAGCAAATTGGTCCGTAGGCTATAGTTTGCCTACCTCAGGTCTCAATCACTGGTAATTGGGTTTTCTATGATTTAAAGCTATGTAAGTTTCTAGCTGAATTTGTGAAAGCATAAATAAGCCTGAATATTACGAAATATGCCTAGATGCAATAAGTGTATAGGTGAACATCAGCTACACATGATTGACAGTTAACTTGTAGATCTCACCTAGTGTTGATCTCATAAGTTTAGGAAAGTAAACTTAACTAGCCTTTTTGTAACAAAGAGTTGATATATATTAATGACTGTACAAATACTCTTTTTCATCTTCCTTCCTTCCTTCTATCCATCTCTCTTCCTTTGTTTTTCTAGTGTAGTAAAGCTCAGCCACACAGGGTGAGTTAATCATATTACTTACTTAATGGATGCTATCATCAGTGGTTTCTATAATACTTGATTAATCTATTTTATACCTATTCCTTAATCCCATTCATCTTTCCATCTCCACAGACAATCACTACAGTGAGTTTGATGGAAACTTTGTATTTCTATAATTCTTATACATTTGTACTATTGATTTCTCCTACACTTACTGCATTTTAAACCCATGTACCTGCTATTATGTTACAACCCTTATTCTGTTTCTTATTTTTACTCAGCTTGCATTATGGCTTTTAAGATCCATTCCCATTTCTATGTGTCCATTTTGCCAGTTGCTTCTGTTACAGGATATTTCATGGTTTACCTTCACTATATTTTACTCTTCCATTTTTCCTAGTGATAGAAACTAGATTTGTTAGTAACTTCTCATTATCTCAAACCGTGCTGTAATTAAGATTTTGTATCCCCTCCTTGTGAGAAACTTTGATGAATATATTAAGGAATGAGATAATCATGTTAAATATATGTACTTACATATGTACTACAGATGGCTTTCCAGAATGGCAGCTGATTCTACATATTCACCTGGTACATGAGGATCTCTGTATTCTCACATTCTCACTGATGCTTACCCTCGTTCATTAACTTTTCCAAATCTGATGGGTGTAACGTCACGGTCAACAGTGTTTTAACAAGCATTTTTAATTCTTAATGAGTTTGAGATAGTCTTCAGGTGCATGGTTGCTTTTAGGTTTTATTAATCCAGGAATTAATTGACTGGTATCATCTGTTTTGTATTTTACTGGAGTTTCTACATTTTTCTTGCTGCTTTATAAGGTTAACTTGTCTGTTTTAAGCACTAGACTCACTTTAGTTTTACACATTGGCAATAACGTCTCACTTGTATTATGTGTCATTAACTTTGTGTATGGAGTCCTGCATTAAATAGAAATCTGAAAATTTCATATACTCAAATTTTTCATGGGTTGAGCTGCCGTAGTTTTCTATAAGAAATACTTCCCCATCCCGTACACCACAAAGATATCATCGTAGGCCGGGAGTGGTGAAGCACATCTGTAATCCCAGCCCTGTAAGAGGCTGAGGCAGCAGAATAGCTTGAGGCCAGGAATTGAAGATCAGCCGGGCAACATAGTGAGATTCCAACTATACAAAAAAAAAAAAAAAAAAAAAAGGCGTTATCTTAAACATTGTTCAATTGGCCTTAAAGTTTTGCCTTTAATATTTTGGCCGGGCGCGGTGGCTCACGCCTGTAATCCCAGCACCTTGGGAGGCCGAGGCAGGCAGATCACGAGGTCAGGAGATCGAGACCATCCTGGCTAACACGGTGAAACCCCGTCTCTACTAAAAATACAAATAATTAGCCGGGCGTGGTGGCGGGCGCCTGTAGTCCCAGCTACTTGGGAGGCTGAGGCAGGAGAATGGCATGAACCCAGGAGGTGGAGCTTGCAGTGAACTGAGATGGTGCCACCGCACTCCAGCCTGGGCGGACTCCGTCTCAAAAAAAAAAAAAAAAAAAAATTCTGAAGACTCCATCAAAATACTGTTAAAACAGTATCAAATGAATTTAGCAAAGTTATCACTATATAATTTTTAAACATTTTTCATATCTGGGTTTTTTTTTCTTTTCTTTCTACTTTTTTTTCAAATCAGGGTTTTTTGTTGTTGTTTAGTTTGAGATAGAGCCTCACACTGTCACCCAAGCTGGAGTGTGGTGGCACAACCTCCAGCCACTGCAGCCTCCCCCTCTGGGTTCAAGCAATTCCCGATTCTCCTGCCTCAGCCACTCGAGTAGCTGAGATTACAGGTGTGGCCACCAGCCCGGCTAATTTTTGTATTTTTCAGTAGAGATGGGTTTTCACCATGTTGGCCAGGCTGGTCTTGAACTCCTGACCTCAAGCAGTCTGCCCACTTCAGCCTCCCAAAGTGCTGGGATTACAGGAGTGAGCCACTGCGCCCAGACGGTATCTGGTTTTTGCATCAACATTAAACCAGACTCAAATAGCTAAGCAGCTTTTGCTTTTTTTTTTTTCTGGACTACCTTGGAGAAGAGATTAATTCACTGTCCCTTAAAAGTTTGGTAAACTCAATTATGAAACCATCTGGAAATGGGCTCTTGGAAAATGAATATATTGTTTTACTCAAGTTTTCTATTTTTTTTTTCTGCTGACAATTTTGATATTTTGTATTTTCCTAGATATACAACCTTTTACTTGATGTTTTAAGTTAATTAATACATAGTTGTTTAGAAGCTGTTTATTACTATTTGGATTTTTCTTTGTTCAGTTTCCCCTTTTCATCCTGTACTTGATTTATTCCTACGTTCTTTCATCTAGCTTGCCAGAGGTCTTTTTTATTAATCATTTCAAATGGAGCTTTTGTTTAGATTTTTTTTTCATTTCATTGATTTCTGCCCTTATCACTATGTCTTTCTTTAGGGAAATGCTCTGTTGCATTATTTTAAATCACATTTTCAGTTGTGTCTAAATTCTTTGCTGTCAACCTGTTTTGTTCATGATATTTTTAAAGCTACATGTTTTCCTTTCTTAAATTTTAATATATACTGTTCAATTTTTGTTAAAATCTACATGTTTTGTAATTTAACTTGTAATTTCCTTTAAACTCATGTTTTTTAGAAATTTGCTATTTATTTTTATATATGTAGATTATCTTATAATAAATTTTAATGACATTGTATTATGGCGATAGGATATAATTTGTATAATTTTGTTCTTTTGAATGTATTGAGACTTTTTTATCACCATCTTTTCAGTTTTTACAAATATTCCAAATGTGCTAGAAGGAAAGTGTCTATTTTGTTTGCTGTTGATAGTAGATGTGTGTATATAGGGCCACACAGATAACATAAAATAGCTTAACCATTGTTTTATTTCATGTAACTTCCATATCTTTGCTTATGAGAGTGATAGGTTTACTGCTTAACTTCCTTGTCAGATAATTTTGTCACCTGTGATTAAATGTCTTTTTTTTTTCCACTGGACAATATAATTTACTGGACAAAGGTCAATGTGCTTCCAAAACCAGTTAGGGTTGTGTGTAGGGATACACTGTACTGCTTTTAGCATCTATGTAATCTTGCCTGAGAACTAAGTTGAAGGGGTTGTCTGTGATTTGAACTTGAATACCATTCGTAGACTGATACAATGTCATCACATGCAGGCAGTTTCTCCTAAGCTTCTCCATTTTTATTTCCACTTAGAACCCAGCTTGTGACACTTTTAAAAGTTGATGTATGTCAGCAATCTGTCCCTAATCATAGCCTTGTATCTTTTGAACAGCTGCAACACCATTTTTAAGGCAATGATCTCTCAAGCTGTTGTCAGTTTTTTTCATGCCACCAGAACTTGATCTTTCTGTATTTTCTGTCTTACATATAATGGTAGGTCAGCAATCCTGGTCGACTCATGGTAGCTCTTCCCAGCTGTCAGATGTGTGCAGTAAACAACGAACTTCTTTATTAAACAAGTAAACAACCCTGTTTTGATTCCAGAAATGCCAACGAGAAGCAGTTACAGAAACCACAACTAGCATAATGACTTGCTTAAATATTAGCCACGTATTTTCTTGAGATATTTGTGAAAATCAAATTTTGATGATAGACCACAGGAGTATAAAGGAGCTTTTTGACAAATAAATGTTTTATCTGTTTGAGGAGGGCAACCTGCAGACTTCTTATAGTTTTATTATAGGGAAGAGTGGACCCACTGGCTGTCTTCTCCAGGGTCATTCAGCCTAGGATTTCATGTTGATAGCAGGCCCTCTGCCGTGCTACTATTTTGTTCCTTGTTAATGTGCCCAAACCAGAAAAAATAAAATAAAATATGATTGGTTACAAAGAACAGAGCAAGCCATACCCTCTGAAACATTCAGAACTTCCCCTCTGAACCACCTCTCCTGCAGGCAGATGTCCTCGGACCCTACTGGCTAGTTTCCCAGTGGAGAGGAGGTAGCCCCAGAGGGCAGATGAAGAGCTCACCAGCTCAGTAACAGGTCAGCTGTGCTGCTTGCTGTGGCCCCCATCAGAGAGCAATAAATTATTTTTCCAAAGAGAGGCTTTGTGCTTTACTGCCTTTTCTCTGCATTTCCTCCTGGGACCCTGATACTGACAGGGCTCGTTGACAAGGAGCTCTTGCCCGAATGGACCTTCACCTCCCACAGGCTGCCGTCAATCACCTGCCCAGCCTCTAGGGGAAGCACATTGGAGAGCTGTGTGGACTTCTTAGTAATCAAAAATAAATAAGTAAAAAAGAAAAGCATATTTAATGCCTTTAGGTGACGCTGAATAAACAGGGATGTAGCCATTGCTTTTAAAGAAACAAATATCTTACTGGAGAAATGTGGCTATATAGAAACTTTTCGTGGTTGTCCTGCTATTTTACGTTCATGTAATAACTAACTCTGATACAGACAGCACTGTTTATCTTCTCGTAATCCTGTGTCATTGTAGTCATTGGGGCTGGCCTCACAAATTACCAAAAACTTGGTGGCTTAAAAACACAGAAATTTATTCTGTTATAGTTCTGGGTGCCAAAAGTCAGAAATCAAGGTGTCTGCAGGGTGACACTCTCCCAAAGCTTCTGAGGGAGTCTCCTCGCTTGCCTTGTTCAGCATCCGGTGGTTCCAGGTCTTCCTTGGTTAGCACAGCATAACTTCTATCTCTGCCTCCATCTTCTCAGGGCCATCTCCCTGTGTCTTGGTCTCAAATCTTCCTCTGCTCATCTCTTATAAAGACACTTGTTGTTAGATTTAAGGCCTACACTAAATTCAGAATGATGTCCTGTCAAGGTCCTTAATTTACATCTACAAAGAACCTTTTTCCAAATAAAGGCACATACACAGGTTCTAGGGACAAGGACTTGGACATATGTTCTCAAGGGCCCTGTGCAACCCATTATAATAATTAAGAGATTTAAGTTTGTCCATCTACTAAGTAAAGTCATAGTAGCTGTACAGTATCTGGTAATATCTGTAGTAAGATTGCAACTCTCAAAGTAAGAGTAATGTTGTAACTGACTGAGTTGTTTCGTGAATTTTTGTTTTTGGAGTCAGTGGAGCATGTTATTAGATGTGGTAGATTTAAACACACATACACACACACAAACACACACAGAAGAAGGGCAAAGATTTTCTACTTCAGTGCCTATATTTCTATATAGTGATTTTCTGTATTTCCTAGACTTGAATATAGATTGTCTTTCTGTTTTATAATAGACAATCTCATAATAATTTAGGCATAATAAGGTAATGAGGTTTTTCTGGGCTTCATCATCCCTGCAATTTGAGTCTCTTTTATAGTTGAATCCTTCTCTGTAATAACTTCTTATTTAGCTCATATTTACCATTGATAAATCACATGACTTTCAGAGTAATGACTGTTGCATGAATTGGTGGAAAGTGTACTAGCCTGAGAACTAAGAAATTTGGCCCTTATTCTCTCTGTGACTAACTGTGTGATAGAGACCCAAATCAGGATAGCCATTTTGCCATTTGTAAAATGAGGCAAGCTCCACTCTAAGCTTGCTAATCAGTTAGAAAGTTTAGGGGGTACGAATAACAGAAACCCAGTGCACACAAGTTTCAAATGTGCATTATTATATATTACAGCAGAAAAGGAAACTGGCTTCAAGATTGCTTGATTCAGTAACTCTTGATAAACCATTAAAACATGTCTTTGTTTCTTTTATCTGTGTTCTTCCATCTTAGGATTGTCTCATCCTCTTTAATCTAGTAGAGTGGCAGCTGTAGCATTTCTTAGTTATGACATTCAAATAGGGCAGCAGCACTAGAGAAGAAGGCTGGTTTATCATGAAGCTACCACTAGGAGACTTCTATTCACATCACATTAGCCATATGTGGCTCATATTCCCATTTCTAAACTAATCACAAGCAAGGAAACTTTACCCTTGGAATAATGGAGTTGTACCGAGATACTAGAGCTGAGAGAGTCCCACCAGGACACACACGGGCTGCTTGTTGGAGGGGCAAATAATGGAACAAAATCAGGTTCTGATAAGAATTAAGGAATTAGGAGCTGGATGTTGAGTAGACAGCCAATGGAGTGAGTATTATGGTTAATTATAATATAATTATGGCTATAATTATATTGATATAATTATTCATTTTTAGATGAGGCAGTTCATAACGTGGTTTATGTCAAAGATGTAAAAGATTAAGCTAGTAATTATTAATAATAAACATATTAGGAGAGTCAAGTGGTGAGCTATGGAAGAATTGTGTCAGAGCGCATGTCTGTCACAGGTAGCTTTAAGAATGAATTAAATTGATTTCTTTCGTTGTACACATTCATTTTTATCAGCAACAGGAGGCAAATATAAGGAAGCAGCTGCTGGAAAATTGATATAAATTTAGTTGGAAAAAAGCAATAGTAAAATTTCTATGCAAATTTCATGATCCAGATATTGAAGCATATAATGTATGAGGTAATATGAATATTTAAATTGCTATGAAAGCTTAGGATTCAAGCATAGAGAGGTTAACCTACATTTATTCTAATAATGAAAATGCAGTAAAATTTTCATCTTCTTTTCTTAGTAGAAAATAAATATTTTCCATCCTAATAAAGTGAAGTTTTATTAAACTTGCTCCTAAAAGGTACTATTTTACTCTTAAAAGTACAATTTGTGACTTAATTAAAACAACCATAGAAGATTAGTAAAATACTCAGATTAATAAGAATTAGTAGTGAGATTACTAAGAATAGTAAAATTTATGTTCTAATTCATTTGACTGTACTTGAAAAAAATCTAGAAAGTAATTTCACTTTTCAAAAGATAGGTTTAAAGAAAGAATGTTAGTGCTTTAATGGGCAGATAATCTAATCTCAATTATCACGATGCAAGCTGAAAAGAGGCACATTAAAACTAATAATAATTATAGTAAATATGGGGTTTTGCCTATTTATGTATGTAGTAAATAGTGTAAATGCAATTGTAGTGAGTAAGATCTGCATTGAGTGGTAATATTCCACTTAATTTGCACAGTTAGGCTAAAAGAAAAGATGCATAAAATAAATAGCGTGATGTTTTTAAAATGCACAGATATAATTTATGTATTCCAAATGTTACCAAGCATGCAAATAAAATAACTGAAAGACTTGGGCTTAACTGGAAAAAATATTGCTAAGTCCTTAAGCCCATATCATATACCTCCACTTAAATGGTAGTAATGGTGGAACAAGTAAAATCTTATTAACCTTTTGAACTAAAATTGAAGCAAAGCTTCTCTCTGATGTTTGTTCTTCTATTTATAACTCCTAAAATATCTAAATATGCCCTCCCTCTTACAGCATATACCCCAAGAGAATAAATCCTATTCTTCAGTCTTTTCTTCTCCCATAGGCTATGAAAGGAATAATCACTTAATAAATGCCTAGATCTTAATAAATGCGAGATCAGGATAGTCCAAGTGGATTATTTTGTGAAAAGTTTCATAACCTTTAAATAGCATGCTTTTTATTCAGGACAATTGAAAGATGTTGTATATGGCTGGAACTTAGCTTGTGTTGAGAGCTGGGAAAAGATGATGAGATTAGATGTGCAGGTAGCAACTAAATCATGGAAAGCCTCCTAGTTCTTGCTAAAGAGTGAAAATTTCATTTTTAAGATGTTACTAAATAGGCTTAAGTCCTTGAGGGGCAAGATTAGATGTATGGTTAAGAAATATTAGTCTGAAAACAGTGTGATCAAGATAATGAAAGGTGAGGAGCATGTAGGCTGATGGGAAAATAATGAAACTATTTCAGAAGAGAAAGAGTGAGGGTTTAAATGAGTCATTAATGTGAAGAGGAAGGAATAGGTAGGAGAATGTTCAAGTAGAATTGACAAAACTTCATGACAGAACAGATGTTGTGGGTCCAGGAGGAGGTTATACATGGAATAGTGGATCTCAGAGTGGTCTGTGAAACAACACCCTTTCATCATAATCCTTCTATGTTAGCTGTCTTTCCTACTTGTTTTCATTTCCACTCTGTTTTGGTGCATTTGCAATATTAATTAAAACTATAGTATTCATCAAGGCAGTGGCTCCAAACAATAGTAGCAGTTACATGTTTTACAATCATGCAGTTACCTAAATAAGTAAACACACAAATAAACATGCCAATTTTATTTCATTTTACTTAAGAATGTCCTTGACGAAGTAGTTAAAAATACTAATTTTAAGTCTACACTTCCAAGTGTGTCTTTTTAATATTCTACTTGACAAAATAAATAGAACTCATAGGTCACTTCTGCTGTATACTGACGTGTGATGGCTGTCTTGAGGAGAGCACATGTGCGATGGTTGAAGTCACAAGCCTAATAGTTAAAGAAAAAAAAAAGAAGCTATTTTAATGGAAGAATGACTGACAAACTGTGGTCGTTCAGATTTTGGTATTTGTCACATATGTTCTCAAAAATGAACTAAGGGAGTCTCATCAAGGAAAACAACTGAGTACTTACTGAAAATTTAAGCTTGCAAGTGAAAGTTAAAATTTGGAAATCTTGTATCTGCATTTTTGAACTTGACAACTTCTCAAAACGACTTTTCTGAAGAGACTAAGGTTGATATTAAATATTTTTTAAAAATATGTATAATAAAATAATGTCAATATTTAGAAAGTTTGCATAACTGAGTAAATCAGTATTTTCCCAATGATCAGTCCAAGATGATACAAAACCACGATGAATAAAAGACTCATTAAAAGTTGAAAGTAGACCTATGAATTTTAAGAGTAGGAAAAGCATGTGACCTGGTATTAGACTCCCTGTCGCAATAACCTTCAATAAAACATTTGCTGAGCTTGGAGAAAGAATCGAAGGAGACTAATATAGGTTAGTTGACAAGTTCATGTCTGTATAAGGCCTTATTTTCTTCATATTATTAATCAAAAGAACATATTAAACATTAAATTCAGAAGCAGATGTGAGTATTAGGCTGTGTTGTATTAAGCCAGATGTATGAGTTTTGGAAAAATGCAAAAACATTGCCACTCTTCATACTATTTGGGAATTATTTTCATTTTAAAATGCTATTTGTGTTGGTATTAATTTGTTTTTTTAAAACACATAATAAAAAATATTTAAGAATGTATAAGTTCTAATATCTCTTATGGGAATCATTAACGGATATAACCCACATGAATAAAGTTGGGTAAGAGTAAGGTTTGGGAGTTGGTGGCTTTTGTTTTTCTTTTTTCTTTTTTTAAACTTACCCTTTAAAATCAAAGTGTCATGTCTACAAAGAAGTGGCAGAACCCACAAAGTCAGATAAAGATCTTTTCCTCCTCTCTGTTCCCTTAATTCTGATTTTTCCTTCTTTCATAGGGTTTACTAGAGTTATTTTTTATTTTCCCACTCCAAATAAATTATGAATCCTACAAAAACAAGGTCATGTGTTTCATCTTTGTCTCTACTAGCACCATGAATTGCTTAGGGATTTCTCTTTAAAATGACAATTAAATAACAGCTATTAGCAGTGTTGTCATTTAGGTAAGTTTATACTTAGGCATTAGTCTTCTCATTTATCAGACCTTAATATTTTAAATTTTTCATCATGGAATTTATTGATTTGGACATGAACAACCTGAATTATTTTCAAGTAATTTTTCCTTCAGTTCAATTCAGTCAACTTCATATTTAAAATACTTAAGTTTAATGCTTTCATTAAACTTTAATCAGTACTTCATGCTTTTACAGCCATGTGAAAAATCAATTTAAAAGTACATATTAATTTTTTAATGATGCAATAATTTACTGATATTATTGAAAAGCTCAAGGATTTCACAATTTTAATAAATTTTGATAATTTTTTATGTTACGTTGACAGGTTTTGACTAATGAAAACATAATTTTAGAACATTTTATAAATTATTTTAAAAGCTTTCTTTATGTAAGTAAATACAGAGTTTTCCATGGTAGTCAATCCATATAGTATTGACAGTAAAAAAAGAAATGAAGATAGGATATTCAAATATACTAGATCTTGTCCTACATTTTCATGGTTTAAAATTTTTTTAAAAGTAGAATTTGGTTAGGCACAGTGGCATGATGGATTTCATGCCTGCAATCCCAGCACTCTTGGAGACCAAGGCTGGAAGATAGCTTGAGGCCGAGAGTTTAAGGCCAGACTGTGTAACATAGAGAGACCCCATTTCTACAAAAAAATTAAATTAAAAAAATTAGTTGGGCATAGTGGCACACACCTGTAGTCCCAGCTACTTGGAAGGCTGAAGCAAGAGGATTGCTTGAACCCAGGAGTTTGAGGCTGCAGTGAGCTATGATCTCACCACTTCATGCCAGCCTGGGCCACAGAACAAGGCCCTGTCTCTTAAGAGGAAAAAAAAAAAAAGAAAGAAAAGTAGAATTTGATACTCTTCATTAGTATTTTTCTTTTCTGGTATCTGTTTAATTTCTTAGGGTACACACTGAAGTGGATAACATCACACTGTTGATCAACAATGAAAACCCTTGCATGATTCTAAAAACTACTGTAACAATGTGGGCTTGAAGAAGCTGTCTGCATATTACAGAAGAGCAAACACTTTGTTTGAACTACATCATCCGTCAGATTGCCTAAGGCACTGAAGTTAGAAAATCCCTGGGGTTTGCTGCATTTTGCTAGGCTACCCATTAGCTTATTTTGTCAATTTTTATTATAAGAGGACAAAAAATAGAAATCACAATATCTGTTCTAATATTCTTTTATGTTTGCAAGTAAAAACCTTTGGAAAAGATTCTCAAACAGATTTATAAATGTTTTCATAATATGGTACTGCTAGCTATTACATGTAATGTAGTTTAACAGTATATCATTCTTGCGTTTACCTTTTGATGTAAATTATTAAGCAATACATAATTTTCATGAAGATCCTTTGTTCAGGTAGAATTAGTAGCATTTGAAAACAGTATATCTTTTCAAACATAACTTCAATTTATTTTGTTTTAATGAAATTTGTTTTAAATGTCACTTGATTCCATTAATTAAACATTAAAAAGTTAAGCTTTATTTCAGAACATGCTTTAATGTGCTTAAAATATAATATGTGAATATCACTCTTCTTAAAAATCTTATTTTTCTCCAGGGTATCAGTTCTCAGAAGCTGTAAGACATTGGTTTTTATTTTTATTTTTTCTGAAGGGGAAAATGAATATTTTCAGATAGATGGATGGACAGATAGCAAATTGTATACACATACATGTACACACATACACACATGCACATATACACACACACACAGATACCTGCATATACAAATATATTTATATATATATAAGCAAACCTCTAAGTTTATTTTACTTAAAATCACCCATATTACACGTTTTAATTTTTTAAGATAATTTTAAATGAGATAATTACAAGTAGGGAGAAAACAAATATAAATAACAGATATATTAATTTCTAACCTAAAGCCTTTCCTCTCATAACTGATACAAAACAAAAGGAAACCTACCTTCACGCCTCCTATTCTACATAGCAGTAGAAGTCCTAGCCAGAGCAAACAGGAAAAAAAAAAGGAAAAGAAAAGAAATAAAAGGCATCCAGATTGGAAAAGAAGTCAAATTGTCCCTCTTTGCAGATGAGATGATCTTACATTCTGAAAAATGTATATTTTGGCCTCACACAGTGGATCACACCTGCAATCCTAGCAGGTGGGAGGTTGAGGCAGGAGGATCACTTGATGCCAGGAGTTCAAGAACAACGTAGGTAATATAGTGATACTGTGTCTCTTACATGTAAAAAAAAAAAAAGAAAAAGAAAAAGAAAAACCTAGAGACTCTACCAAAGTGGATTTAGATTTGATAAATTCAGTAAAGTTGCAGGATACAAAATCAACATACAAAAAGAAGTGGCATTTCTACACACCAATAATGAACCATTAAAAAAGAGATCAAGAAGGTGATCTCATTTACAATATCTCAAAAAATAAAATATCTAGGAACAAATTTAACCAAGGAGGTGAAAGACCTCTACAAGGAAAACAGCAAAACACTGATGAAAGAATTGAACAAATGCAAAGCCACACCATGTTAACGGATTGGAAAACTTAATTGTTAAAATGATCATACTACCCAGAGCAATCTACAGGTTCAATGCAATCCCTATCAAATTACCAATGTCATTTCTCACAGAATTTGAAAAACAATTGTGCAGCTAATCTAAGCACAACAGTTTTGGCATCCATTGAGTGGAAAATTTGTTCAACTTTAATTTTTCTGTCAGACTTGTATAAGCTGAACCAGTTGAGATGTCTGTGGTTTTGGCTATTGTTCTGCCATTAATTGTTGGTCTTTCTTAATTAAGGCCAGAACAAGATGATTTTTTTCCCTCAAAAATTGATGTGGATGATCTGCTACTGAGGGCTTCATCTTCAACATCATCTTGTCTCTTCTTCAATTGACTTATTTATTTGTAAGCTGCTGATTTCTTTGGACATTGTTTCCCATAAACTTTTTGTGAAGCATCAATAATTTCATCATTCTTCCACTCAAGCTTTACCCTAAGTTTGATGTTTGTCTTTGCTTCAATTTTAGCAGAATTCATGTTGCTCTGATAGGAGTCCTTTTCAAACTGATGTCTTAGCCTTCTTAGTGCCTCAAACTAGAGTCTATTTAGATATGTTATAACAAGAGTTGATGAGTTTATGTGAATTTATGAGTTATGAGATTATTAATTTATTTTGGTGTAAAAAATTTTTAATCCATGCATATTTTTTCATAATATGCATTTTCTGTGAACCTTTTGAAGACCCCTACTACTGATTGTTTCTCCAGAGAACCCTAACTAAGACACAAGGCTTAGCGATTTTTGCCCTAGATGAATAAAGCTGACCATAAGACAGAGTTCTCAGTCTCTTTCCAAAAACACCTGACTTCATTTTCAACAGGGTGTGGAAAAGTTTAAGCATAAGGACACTATACAAAAGCATAGAGGTTGTGATAAAAAGCAATTGGGAGAAAATGATAGGTATATGAGAGATACAAGCTAAACTGTAGGTCAGCAAGTTTGCTGGACAGGACCTGGAACATAGACAGCTGGGAGGAGCCCATCTGGATTTAGCACCAATGTCAAACAATGACCTCAGGAACTATTACTTTAAAAGATCCCAAATTGGATTGGCCCAATATGTGAAGTGATACTTGCCCACAGGATATTTTTTTAATAAATAAAGACATCGGCCTGCAAGTAGTGGAGCTAAATAATTGGGTGTGGTCATGGAAAGAAAGAGTGAAAGGGAGTCCTGATTAAACCACTGTCATTCCACATCCAGAAGCTCAGTTAACTCAAGGTAGGATAAATGCAAATTGATATATGATTAGGCATGTCATAGTAAAAATACTGAAAGATAAAGACTAATGGAGTATCTTGAAAGCAGCAAAAGAAAAACTACTCTTCACTTACAAAGGAACCCCGATAAGATTAGCATCTGACTTCTCACTAAAAACATTGTAGACTGGAAGACAGTGGAAAGTATATTCAAAGTGCTTAAAGGGAAAAAAGAAAAAAACAAAAAACACATCCACAAAGAATCTTGTATTCTTCAAAAAATAAGATGAAATAAAGGTATCGGGAGACAGACTAAAACTCACAGACGTGCCTTACAAGAAATACTAAGTGATCCCAGCCCAACCATATCAAAAAACAGTATCAGTAATTATAAAAGACAATATAAATGCATATTTTTCCCCTCCGAACTGACTTAAAAGGCAATTACATAAAACAATATGTATATAATGTACTTTTAGGCCTATAACATATAGAGTTCTAATATATTTACCAATAGCAATACAAAGGAGGTGTGGGAGCAAAGCTGTATTGGAGTATGGAAATGACTTCAGATAGTAATTCAAGTCAATAGGAACAAAAGAAAAGATCCAGAAATGATAAAGAAAAAAAGTAATATATATACACTTGGTCTCCTTTCTTCTCTCAGCTTCTTTAAAAGATAAAAATTATATAAACTAAAATTATAAATATAATGTAATGAGTTTGTAACATTTATATTAATAGATGTAATATGTATAAAAATAATATCGCAATAAGGGAAAAAGCTATGTAGATATGAGATTTCTATATTTCACTGGCACAAAATTAATATCAATCTAAAGCTAATTCTGATATGTTAAAATATTTATGGTAAACCCTAAAACAATCTCTAAGGCATATAGTTGATTTTCATAATTCATTGTAGTTATGGACTATAAAACCTCTGCAAACATTGAGTTGCAAACCATGAATGAATTAATGACCTCTAATCACAACACTTTTGTTAACTGATCATTATATTACGTTTTATTGTTGCTCTTTAAAGATATCTGATTACTAACAATGAACTTAGGGCAAACAGCACTGTAACTCATGCTGAATAAATCTTATCTAACACATGTATTTTCTCCATAAGGGCTATCACAGTCCTCTTTAACTTAGGAACACTAGACAGTTGGCACTGCACTTGGGGAGCCATTTTTAAAAGTGAAGTCAACAAGAAAAATCACAAAAATGCAAAAGTCATGGCTCTAAGCAGAGCATGAAAACGACATGTGTCTACAGTATGACCACGAACACATTAAGACACAGCATCACCTGCTCAACCTCACCTGGAAGCGTGCACATCTGGAGACAAAGTTTTCACCTCTCTGTACATGCACATGTCTACAAATGACCACAGATGTGCATGCATATTTATTTTGGGGTTGTAAATACATTTTTGCAGTAGGTGAATTCACAACTATAGAAACCACAAATAAAGACGATCAACTGTAACTTTAAAAAAATACCTGATGACTTGGGTGATTTTCCTTGACAAGTAACTTTCAGCCACTCTCTGCAGTCTCCATTCCAACATATCCACTTGCTCATTTCCATCCACATTATAGATTCCTTGCCTGTGATTTTTAGTTTTTTCGTGTGTTTTTATTGGGGATCTTAGTCTAGTTTACATATTGTCATGTTAAATAGAGGTATAAATGCTTGCTAAGTACTAACCACATTTAATGTTAGAGATAATAAAATATTATTTTCTTAGAAAAATAGATCCTAAGGAATATTAAATATTGATTATATTTGTATTATATATTTTATATAACTATAATATGCAAATGTGTATAAAAATATGCATGTGTTTAATTATTGTGTTTATAAAAACATTAATCAGCAAAATAGCCTTGAAAAAGCTAGTTATATCCTGTGAAAATTCTACATTTGGAGAAGCGAAATTAAAGCATAGTCAAAAGGTAATGAATTCATTATATCATATAATGATAGATATAATATTATAGGTTGTCATAAAAGAGGATATTAATTTGCTGTTTACTATGCTAGTTAATTCTGTCTTCTTTCTGTTAACAGTATGGATCTAGAAATAAGAAATCTTATAAATGAGAAGAAAAAATTCAGCCCCTTGAAAAGTAGATTTTTAAAAATTAACTCATTGAATATTATTGCAACGTTGTGTTTGCAGAGTTGTTGAGGAAATATACATTTGTTTCTGTTGACTGTGGAGAAAATTAAAGATGCACAAGTTGTAGCAGAACTTGTACCAATAAGTAGTCAACATCCAAAATACATAAAGCTAGTAGATATTTATTAATTGCCCAATAAATAAAGAGTTGTTAACCTGGGTGCATCAATCTTGGATGGGCTTTGGTGGGAGAAGTGGTATATGGGTCTGTGAACACTATGAGCATTTTTCTGGAGAACAAGTCTGTTGCTCTAAAATGTAACTTTGGGAGCAATGGACTTGCTCTCCAGTCACTTTGTTGACAGACACGTGTCAGTTACCTCAGGACCATAGGCCTACAGGAAATTTGCATGATGGGTGAGAATTAAGAGAGGGGAGATATTAAATACAACCAATATTCCACAGATATTTAATGAGAATCATCTGTATACCACAACTGCTATTATTTGCCAGGTATATACTTTTAATAAAAGCGCAAAGTCCATAGAACCCTTCTACATAATATGTAGATCATTTCAAAATGCAGCAAATAATATAGTCTGTGACCAAAGTTAAGGGCATAATAGAAGACATTTTGTTTTGTTCTTTACTGTTTTTGGCTAAAGTCAATTTAAAATGATTACAAATATTCAATGGAAATCCATGTAAGACTGTGATAACTTATTTTGTTTCAGCACTCCAACATATAGCATACATACTATATACTAAGTTAAAAATATTTTTTCTTTCAAGGTAACTGAACTGCACAATATCAAAAATATAACCAGACTGCCCCGAGAGACAAAGAAGCATGCGGTGGCAATTATCTTTCACGATGAAACGTCGAAGACATTTGCCTGTGAGTCAGGTAAGCTATTATTGGCCATCTACCCCTTGAGGAAATTGAGCTGCTTATGAGACAATGGTCCAGGTGGATTAAGAAACACTATTGAACAGGATGGCCTCCTGTAATGAGAATGTGCTGTAGAAGACTTCATTCAGAAGCTCAACATGTTGATTTCCACTGATGTTTTGGTGCCTGTTGTTACATGTCTGTGTCTGGATTTGGCTCCCAGGTTTTGAGAATTAAGTAAACAATACCTGGCAGGTATTGTTCGGGTGTATGACCAATATTCTGGTTCTTGCCCAGTGTGTCTCTAGGCATTTGGTAGGGCAGGAATCAGGGTGCTGTGCAAAAGCATGGCAGAGCAAAGCCCCAGTCCTGAGACAGCACAAAACAGAACTTTGAGCTGTTTGTTGCTTTCATGGATTGTCAGTACTGCGAGTAAATACATTTCAGATTGAATTTTAGCATCTCAGTTCATAAAGCACTCTGACATTATTGAGACACAAGGCAGTTTATAGTTTGAACTTGCAGTATTTTTCATATCGGAATCCCTGTGGTGTGTAATATATTAGTTGGCTTATCACTTTTTAAAGATTTTGCTCAATGCACTGGTGCATTTGTTTTATAATGGATGTTAGCAGAAAGTACCAAGGGTTTGCAAGATGTGAACTTAAACTAATGATTAGGTCTTTAGGAGAAATTTTATTCAGTATTTTTAAAAAGTAAAATGGTCCTTCTAGTTTTGTATACTTTGTTTATGGATGTCGTTAATACCAGGTTATATTATTCTAAAACCGATAATGTCCCTTTGCCTAACTGAAATTGCTCACACCTCTCACCGACCTTATCTTAGTATGGCTAAACTGCACTGGAATTTATCTCAGTGTTCCTCTTTTCTTGCATGCCTTTATCCATCTGTCCTGACATATTTCTCTTCACTTGCAATCTGACCTCATTTCATCATTTAAAATCGACATTTTGGAGTTGCACAGAAGCCTGTTAATTGATATAAATTCCCATTTTGTAATACACCCTGTCCCAGCCTTGCTGGTATAATATAATATCATCCAATGATTTTTTCTGCCTTCCTGTCCACTCTCTTAAAACTGGTAAACCACTTTATTTTCCTCTGGGCTCTTAATCTCTCATATTAAAACTGGTATTTAAAATAACTAAAAGGTAACGTTTAAGTTTCTAATTTTCCCAATTACTTTACATTTTCAAATTGTAGTGAGCAATATTGTGAATGTATAGGAAATACTGGAGCCTATTAATTTATTAAAGAATGATATATGGTTATATTTCTTTATGTGAAAATCTTATTTATGTTGTGTTTGGAAAGATATTGACCTAAAATTCATGTTCAGTTAATAACTTAATCATTCAGTATATTGTTCCTTTCCATCTGATTATAGTCTTGAATCCCATATTACAGTAGAAAATCATTTAATGCAATTTTATGTATTTATACAGATGGCTTTTCTGATTTACACCATTATAATCTACTCTCCATTTAACTTTCTGTTGGTTTTAAAATAAACTAGGCTTGAGAATATTATAAAGTGTACAAGATTATACCTTTTCAAATTTCTATATTCTTGGAAGTTAGAGTAAATATATATTCCTAAAATTTTGTCTAAATATCTTTGCTTCTCCATGACACTTTTCTACCTCATTTATCCTGGTATCACCTGAATGTCCTTGCCCTCATAGATCACAGAATATATACCAATGGCCCAATTGAAAGCAAAGCTTTGCTTTACATCCTGATACTTAAGAGCATTTTAATAGAAAAGGTGTATTATTTTAATAGAAAAAGTGTATTATTTGAACAGTACATTTGAGTTCTGTGTCCCATCATCTCAAGTTCTTAGTTTATAAATGTCAGTCTGTATAACATATTGATATTATTCATTCAGAAACTCATAAACATAATTGAAATTCAGCAGTACTTGTGTTTATATACTATCTGGAAATTTTGAAGTATGATTTGTTGAGCTTTGTTGGTCTATGCACAACAGAGGACCAGGGTGTTCCAGACAGTAAGTGTGGTAACAGAGCAGTGCCCTACTCCTGACCAGGTGCTACAGTCAGAGCCCCTCATCATTACACAAGCCTCTGTGCAAACAAAACATTCTCCCCACTGGGTTGCCTTAACAAAAGCATTTAAACTTTTATTTAAAGGCCATAAAGATTTAGAATTTTAAAATAAAACTCCCAAGTACATCTAGCATCCAGATCTTTCTTGGTTTTTAGTAACAGGAACCAGTGTTTCTTGGAGAAATGGTAGATTCTAGAACTGGGGCATGAAATACACGAGATGAACCCAGAGCATCTTGTAGCATCTTGTAGTGCCAGAAAGGAAGGAAGCACCGCAAAAATGCTGCTATATGTCTGAGGGACACAGGAGATCCCAATGGCCAAAGATGGAACAATTTGAGTGATAAAGTAGCGAAGGCTTATAACCCAAATTATAAATGAACATTTATGAGTCCATGCTTTAGCAATGACTGATGAATAAATACATAGGAGAGTACAGAAAAATATCCCATGCAGAAAATTACAAATAATTTATGTAGATGCTGTATCCACAGGAGGTGGAGCATGACTCCCTATGCCTTAAGCGGGGGCTGTTCATAGTGACTTCGTCTCTAGGAGAATAGGATAGAAAGGGACGGGAGAAAACAACTTTATGGTGGAGAAAACTGACAGACACTGCCTCAGCCAGGTGACCAAAGTGAAGATCAACAATGATAAATCATGTTGATAGAATCTACCCTTGATATGATGTGATCAAAAATAACACTTTACCTCTGTGGTCTTCATCCTAACAACCTATAAACCCATGAGAATGACATCAGACACATCCCGATGAAGGAATGAGTATTTGTATTTGTATTCCACAAATACCTGCCCAGGATGGATCAAAACTTTCAAGGTCATTACAAACAAGGAAAGCCTGGAAAACTGTCCCAACCAAGAGGGAGCTAAGAAGGCATGATGCATACATGTAATATGGTATCTTGATGAGATCTTGAAACCAAAAGAGGACACTAAGTAAAAACTAAGGAAAATTTAATAAATTGTGGTGATTAGTTAGTAAAAATTTATCAATACTAATTCATGAATTTTAACAAATGTACCATACTAATGTAAGATGTTACTAATAGGAGAAGATAGATATAGGCTATATAGGAACTCAGTATTACTTTTGCAATATTCTTTAAATCTAAAACTGTACCAAAATGAGATGTTTTTTGTTTAAAAATAATGTGGAAGTGAATAAAAATATATCAATGAACTAGAGTAGATTCAAGTATAATAGAAATCTAGTGCATTATCAAGGATATATTAAAAATTAGTAAAGAAAAATTATATCTTACAATAACTGCTGTTTGAAGAACTAAATTCTTACACCATCCTATTATAGAATGCTTTCAGAATGATGAAGTGATATTCATTATTTCTTAACGGAAATGACAATACTAAAATCATTGCCACTGTTCAGTGGCTTGAGAGGAAATGTTAGATGTTGACCTAGTGTCATGAACAATAATGAAGAACCAGACTTAAAGTTGTATTGTGAGGGTCCCATCTTTCAATATAGGTGATTCAGCAGAAGGCTGAGCCTACCACATGTTCTTTTAGTGAACTGAGCACTCCCCCTTCAGAGTCATTTTAGAATACTGTTTTATTGCTAAATTTGAAATAATTATCAAGGCCCTACTTGGTTTTCTCTGAAATGCTACTGTGTGAGCTTACCACACATCTGTAGGACAAATGGAAAGGTTACAAGATGGCAAAAACCTATCCCTGAGGCCCTAACCCTTATTCTGCCATCCTGCCTTAGAGTGCCCTGTGGACATATGTTACCAGTCTATACATCACGTAAAACCTATACCAGAATCTGCTCATCACAGCTACTGCTACCATATTAGTCTCCTCCATAGATATCTAGATACCCTAAAATATAGACATCTGTAGAAAGCTGTACTCCGTTCTTGTTGAGTCACAAAGTTGAAATTAAAATGCATGTATTTGTGAAGCATAACTTTAGGGAAACTATTTTGAATATTTAGTTATTATACAATTTATTCTCACTAAAAACATTTATCAAGAAATAGGATCATAATTTTATAACTACGATAATTTCAAAATATAAGCATCAAATTAGGGTCATTAATAGCATTCTTAATGGAAAATGACAAGTAGTGGTCTCAATAAATCACAGTGAGAATTCCAATCCATAATTTAAACTGAACACTGCAATTATTTTTAATATAAACAGATACTTTCTGTATTTCTAACTTTGAACTTTCCCATTATCAATTACCAGTGGGGAGAAATGGCTTATTTGGCATACTAATTAAGGAACTAGGATTAGTATAACCCCAAAAGACAAGGTTCTATTCTGTTTTTTAAAAATTTTTGAACACACAGAATCCTCTTGCTAACAAAGACTGTTTCTTCTCATGTCTGAATTTCACACGCGAAAGTCTGAAATGTGAAGGGTTCTTAATGTTGGTTTTATGGTTCGTATAAGATTTTTGGGAAATGTAGGGCTCTTCATTAGGATAAAATGTTCTTAACTTCCCAAAGAAGAATTTCCTGACAACGTGGCTGAAGTTAGATACAAATGTTAATATAGAAGAATGCTTTTATTTGAATTTCTAACAAATGGTTTTCAACTACTTTAAATATGACCAACTTGAAAGTATTATTTCTTTTTTAAAACTACGTTTTATGTATAGATCTAAGTCTGCTTGAAAGTAGTAGTTGAAGTGTTTGAGAAATAATGGCAAGATTTTTTTAAATTGTCTCAACTTCATGACACATGCTGATCGGGATACAAAAGAACGTGAAAATCATAAACAAGAAAGTTTATTACTTTGTAATGAAAATTATTTTTAGATAATGTTAAGCTGCAGTAGTTTATATCTGTTAATAAAATTTTATTCTCCAAGAAAATGCTGTATCAAATAGATAATTGTATAGATTATTAAATACTCAAAGGAATTGCCAAGTGATAACAAGAAATCCACTTTCATTTTATTTGTATAAATTTGAGGCTACAAGTGCAGTTTTGTTATGTGGGTACATTGTGCAGTGGTGAAGTCTGAAGAAACCCACTTTCTAGTTTAGTAAGAGTGTCACTTCTCCTTGTCAGAGAGAGTGTCTGCACCATGGCCTCAGGATAGAAAATTTCAAAAACTCCTTGTAGTTTTATGAGACCCCCTGTTGGGATAGATCTCTGTGTGTGTGTGTGTGTGTGTGTGTGTATGTGTGTGTTTCAGAATCAGCTCAGATCAAATCATTTTGCAGCGTTCAGGAAGTATTTGTCATTTTTAAAAGCTTAAACATACAAAATGATAAAAAGTAACAGTAGTTTTACTGAAACCTTTCTATAGTTCTGCAATAAGAGTAGGAAATGTATTAATGCAAAAAGTCCTCCCTGCAGCCTCATGCGAACTGTCCTGTCCCTTTAACCAAAGAAGAAACAGAGGTACTCTGAACCTCAGCACATGCTCTTAACAACTAGGTCACCTGCACAAGTTTTCACCTGAGTCCTGATGCTAATTACCAAACATATATTCACTTAACATGGGTGACAGTCATATGCTGTCTTTTCCTTGAGGTCTGTCCTTAAGCACAAATTATTACTAAGTCTAGGATAAAAGTTAAAACATCACTTTTTTCTCTGGTGGATGACTTGCAAAACGAAATGTAACAACAATAAAAGGTAGTATAATTTTCAGTATTCTGAAAATAATCCCACTAATAATCTAAAGAATAAAAAGTATATCATATTATTTGTCACAGAAAGTATTTGACAATATTCAAAGATATGCATGATAAAAACTATGAGAAGATAAAGAATAGATGGGAACTTCCTCAACTTGATAAAGAACATCTGCAGAAACCTACGGCTACATCACACTTAAGATAAAAACCGATGCTTTCTCCATAGACTGGGAAGACAGAAAGCTTTCCTGCTCTCCTCCGTGCTGTGCAGGACAGTTCTGGAAGCTCTGCTATCACAGTAAGGCAAGAAAGAGAAATAAAAGACATACAGATTGCAAAGCAATGAATGTAACTGCCCCTTTTTTGAAGGCGACATAATTGTCTATATTTTAAAAATCCCGACCGGGTGCAGTGGCTCACCACCTGTAATCCCAGCATTTTGGGAGGCCGAGGCCGGCAAATTACCTGAGGTCAGGAGTTCAAGACCATCCCGGGCAACACAGTGAAACCCTGTCTCTACTAAAATACAAAAAAAATTAGCCAGGCATGGTGGCACACACCTGTAGTCCCAGCTACTTGGGAGGCTGAGGCAGGATAATTGCTTGAACCCAGGAGGCAGAGGTTGCAGTGAGCTGATCACGCCACTGTACTCCAGCCTGGGCAAGAAGAGCAAAACTCCATCTCAATAAATAAATAAATAAAATTCCCGAGGAGTTCTAAAATTATATGGAAAGAAAGACAACTCTCAATAAAATACATATAAAAGGAACAAACTTCAACAGAATAATGGCCACTTGTGAAAAGCCCACAACTAACATCATAATCCATGAAGAAAAACTGAAAGCTTTTTCTCAAAGATCTGGTACAAGGAAAGGATGCTCACCCTTGCCACTTCTATTGAACATAGAACTGTAAGTCCTACGCAGAGAAATTAGACAAGAAAAAGAAACAAAAGACGTCCAAATTAGAATTACCCCTGTTTGCAGATGACACAATCCTGTATGTAGAAACCCTAAAGGCTCCATTTAAAAACTGTTAGGGCAAATAAACGAATTCAGTGAAGATGCAGGATACAAGATCAACATACAAAAATCAGTAGCACTTATGTACACTAACAACAAACGATTCAAAAAGGTTTTTTTCTTTTCTTTTTCTTTTTTGAAACGGAGTCTCTCTCTGTTGCCCAGGCTGCTGGAGTGCAGTCGCACAATATTGGCCCACTGCAACCTCCACCTCCCAGGTTCAAGCAATTCTCTGCCTCAGCCTCCTTCAAAAAGGAAATTCTAAAAAATAAGCCTATCTATCTAAATAGTGTTTAAAAAATAAAATACTAAAGAGTAAATTTAACCACGGATGGTTTTATATGTTGCTCTTTCATGAATCACAGCACATAACAAAAGATTCCTGGGTCAGCGAAAAGAATTATTTTTTCCCCAAGTCCCAAAGAAGCAATGTGATTAGCCCAGATGGATGCCTGCATGTGCAGTGGGGGTCAGAGTTGCAGAACCTAGAACCAGAAACTAGGCACTTTTTAAACAACCAGCAGGTATTGCAACAAGCAGCAAAGAAGCCAACCGCCTTACCTCCAGGGGGAGTGAGCAGTTACCTGGTAGCCACACTTGATCTACTTTGTTGCCTTTGAAACATTAAAACTCATAAAAAAGGAAGATGATCTAATTTATTTTGAGGCCAGCATAGTAACATCTGATATTATTCTGTTTTAATATATTTTTAACTTTAAATTTAAAAATTAACAAAAAGCGACAGCAATATACAATAGCAGGAAAAAGGTAAATATTCAGGAGGGGTTTAATTACTATATAAAGGAAAATAACAAGCCTTATTTATAAACATAAAATAGATCGTTTCCTTGGATATAAAAACATAATATTAAAATACAAACTTCTCCCAAAACACAATATTAAAATATAAACTTCTCCCATGTTAATAGTGCATTTTAATATAGTTCTTACCTGGATGTCAACAAAATTTTACTTTTAGAGTAGGGAAAATTATTTAAAATTTATATGGAATAATGTCTATGAATAACCAAAGACAATATGTTAAAGTCTAAAAACATTTCAAAGAAAATTTGGAAAACTGTATGCTTAATCTAGGGATTGTAGAGACCTTTATAAAGACAGAAGCTCCAAAACTATAAAACACGACGACTGATGTATCTGAGCCTAAAAAATCAAACAGCTCTCCTACAGCAAAGGATTCACAAACAGAGTCACTACACAAATTAGAGTTTTAGAATAATTTTGGAAATGCAGGTAACAGATAAAATGTTAAAAACTACAATGTGAAAAAAAAACTTATAAAGTGGCAAGGAGGAAATGTTAACAATTACAGTTATGCAAAGATTATGACTAGGCAATTCACATTTTTATAAACACAGATGGCAAAATTGTTTTTAAGAAGACTTAAATTGTAAAACAGTTAGAAATATAAAAAATCAAAATAATAATGATAATAAACCCAAGATTAAAAGGAACCCTCAGTTCAAGTTATAAATTTATTTAAAATCTTATAACTAAGCCTTTAATCTATTTTGATTTGATGTTTGGATATAGTATAAGATAAGGGTCCAATTTCATTTTTTCTACATGGATTTCCAATTTTCCAACACTATTTGTTGAATAGCTTATCCTTTGCCCACTATGAGTTCTTGGCACCCCTGTTGACTATATATGTGTGGATTCATTTCTGGGCTCTCTATTCTGGGCCATCGGTCTATATGTCTGCCTTCATACCAGTATTACACTGTTTTGATTATGGTAACCTTGTAATATATTTGAAATCAGGAAATGTGATCCCTCCAGCTTTATTCCTGTTTCTCGAGATTGATTTGGATATTCACAGTCTTTCGTGGTTCCATATGAATTATAGAATGTTTTATTTTTGTAAAAAAAAAAAAAAAAAAGTCATTGAAATTTTGATATGGTTTGCATTGAATCTGTGGATTGTTTTGGGTAGGATGACATTTTACCAATATTAATTATTCAAATCCATGAGCATAGATGTTTTTCCATTTGTTTGTATCTTTTTGAATTTCTTTCATAAATGTTTGTATTTTAAAGCATATAAATTTGGGAGGCTGAGGCAGGTGGATCCCGAGGTCAGGAATTCGAGACCAGTCTGGCCAACATGGTGAAACCTCGTCTCTACTAAAAATACAAAAATTAGCTGGGCACAGTGGCAGGCACTTTTAATTCCAGCTACTCAGGAGGCTGAGGCAGGTGAATTGCTTGAACCTGGGAGGTGGAGATTGCAGTGAGCTGAGATGGCACCACTGCACTCTAGCCTGGGCAACAGAGCAAGACTATCTCAAAAAAAAAAAAAAAAGAAAAAGAAAAAAAAACTTTTGCTTAACTTTAAGTTTATTTCTTAAGTATTTTATTCTTTATGGTGCTATTGTAAAACTCCTAGAAGAAAACATAGGGGAAAATTTTATCTCCTTGGTCTAGCAAAATGATTTCATGGCTATAACACAGAAAGCTCAGATAACAAAAGCAAAAATAGGTGACTGGAAATTGTGTCAAACTAAAAAGCTTCTAAACAGTGAAGAAAGATATCAACAGAATGAAAAGGCAATCTACAGAATGGGAAAAATACTTGCAAACTACCTGATTAGCAGTTAGTTTCCAGAATATATTAGGCATGTGTACATCTCAATAGCAAATAAATAAATTATCCAATTCAAAAACAGAATAAACATCTTTCCAAAGAAGACATACAGATGGGTCAACAGGTGTATGAAAGGTGCTCTGAACATAACAAATCATTAAAAAAATGTAGAGCAAAATCATAATGAGTATTGTGAAAATATAAATCAAACCTGCCAGGATGGCTATTACAAAAAATAAATAAAAGATAAAAAGACAACAGGTGTCGGCAAAAATGTGGAGAAATTGGAACCCTAGTGTATTAGCAATGGAAATGCAAATTGATGCAGCTCTTATAGAAAACAGTATGGAAGTTCCTGAAAACATTAAAAAGGAGAATTACCATATGATCTGGCAATCTCATTTCTGAGTATTTATCAAAAGAATTAAAACCTGGATCTTGAAGAGATGTTAACACTCCTGTGTTTATTGCAGCACTTTCACAATAGCCAAGACATGGAAACAATCTGAATGTTGATCAGTTGATGAGTGGATTAAGAAAATGTGGACTATACATACAATAGAGTGGTATTCAATCTTTAAAAAGAAGGAAATTCTGCAATATGCAACAACATGGATGAATCTTGAGAGCATTACGCTAAGTGAAATAAGCCAGTCACAAAAAAACCAAATACTGCCTGATTTCACTTATGTCAAGTATCAAAAGTAGTCAAATTTATAAACCCGAAGAATGAAATAACAGTTACCAGAAGGTAGGGGCTAACCAATGGGCATAAAGTTTCAGTTAAGCGAGGTAAATAAGCTCTAGAGATCTGCTCTACAATATTGCACCTCTACTCATTAATAATGTATTGTCTTTTAAAAAATTTGTTAAGAGGATAGAGCTCATGTTAAGTGTTCTTATCACAATAAAATAAAATTTTAAGAAAGGGGAAAAATGAGTTCTCACATTTATTTCCCATGAAAATGTAGGTAAAAGTATATTCTCATAATGGCTAATAGGACTATGAATTGTTGTCCCTAGGTTTTCAAAAAAATTGGCAATTGCTATTAAATAAACATGCATACCCTTGATTCTATGAACCTCTTTGGGAATATATCTCATAAGCATACACACTAATACATGAGGATATAGGTTCAAGAACATTAAGTACATTATGTATAATGGCAAAAAAATTGGAAATGTATGCGTATCAATAAAACAGTTGAGCATTTATGGTGTATGCTTATTCCATGAAATATTTTGCAATCACTAGAAAGAATTCTAATTAAATCCTTTGAAAAGATTTCAATCAAACTTAGTTCTTCATGCAAAGCAACCAACCAAGAAGTACACAACGAACACAGTCCTCCCTCCCTATCTGTGGATACTGCATCTGTGGAGTCAACCAACGGTGAATTGAAAATATTTCGAAAGAAAAATAACGATACATCAATTAAAAAAATACAAATTAGGAAATACAGTATAACAATGATTAACACAGCATTTAAATTGTATTACGTATTATAAGTAGTCAGGATGTACTTTTAAAGTATTGGGGAGGTTATATGCAAACATTGCAGCATTTTACGTGAGAGATTTGAGCATTCATTGATTTTGGTATTTGAGGGTCAGGGAAGAGGGTCCTTAAACCAATCCCCTATGAATATTTAGGAGCAACTGTAATCACATATTTAAGGGAAACAAAGAGAAAAAGACAGAGTTTTAACAACTGCTGCCTGAGGTAAGGGAGGATAATAGTGAGGTGAATGGAAAAGGAAGAGGGACAAAAAAGGCAACCAAAAAAGGAAAGGTAGTACAACTATTATGTACCCATAAAAATGAAAAATACAAAAAGGAAAGAGAAGATAAAATGAACAAAAGAAACATCAAGTATACAATTTATTGCATTCACATGAAATTATGCGTATGTGAATTTGTGCATGAATGTGTTCAGTATTTTTAAGTAAGTTAATCATCAGGAAATGCAAATTAAAACTGCAATGAGGCGCATAGTGATGTACCTATCAGCATGACTGACATTTTTAAAAAATTAGCGACACCACCAAGTGCTTGTGAGGATGCAGAAAAACTAGATCTCTCATATGTTGCTGTTGGGAAATGTAAAACGGTACCGTCAGTTTGGAAAATCGTTCGGCAGCTTCTCATAAAATTAAACATGAAATTAACGTACACCCTGGAAATTACACTCTTGGGCATTTATCCCAGGAAAAAGGAAAAAGAAACAAGTACACACACACACACACCCCCCTGTACCTGAATGTTTATACTAGCCTTATTTGTAATGGAAAGAACTCAGATGTCCTTCAACAAACTGTGGTGTCTTCACACCATGAAATACTCACTCTTCGCCAGTACAAAAAAGAACTCTTAATATATGCAGCAACCTGGATGAATCTTGAGGGGATTTCACTAAGTGACAAAAAGCACATCCCAAAAGGTTTTAGATACCATGTGATTCTGTTTACATATCTTTTCAAAGACAAATTTTAGAAATGGAGGACAGATTAGTAGTTGCCAAAAGTTAGGAATGGGGCTGGAAGTGTGGGGACAGGAGGGCTGTATGGTCACTAAAAACAACAGAGCTTGTATTGGAACTGTGCAGCGTTGATTGTGGTGGTGCGTACACAAGTCTCCACAAGTGATAAATTATATAAAACTTACACACACACACACACACACAGAAGCAAAATTGGGAAACCAGAATAAGATCAGTAGACTATCAATGTCAACACCCTGGTTGTCATATTATACTGCTCTTTTGCAAAATGTTACCATTGGGAGAAACTGGACAAAACGTGCACAGGATGTCTCTATCATTTCTCACAACTACATGTAAGTCCATAATCATCTCAGTAAAATTTCCAACAAAAAGTAAATTAGGTATATGTCTATGATCTTAAGGTTGTCTATAATGTACATTTAAGTTAAAAAAAAAAACAGGATGTGAAGACAATTGCAGAAAAATTTGTTTTCCTTAGGTTTTCAAGAAAACTGGCTATTTCTATTTCATATAATATGGTAAAAAGAAACCAACTACAAAACCAAAAATACTCAACCTGTGCCTGTGTGGCTTATGCATGTTTATGAGCACGAAGAGATTTGTGTGCGAGGCTGCATGTGTGCGAGGGTGCAGATGTATGTCTTGCTCTTTTCTAACATAGAGGCCTTGCATGAATGGCTGCTCTGCGTACCCCAGCCCGGCACCAACACCTCACCCAGCCAACTCCTACATTTCCTTCCATTTTCAGCATAAGGGTCTCCTGCTTTGTGCCCCCTCACGCTGCTTAGTGCCTTTGCTCCCCACTCCCATAGCACCCTAAAGCTGGGCTTCACACTCTCTGTTCAAGGTCTCTGTACTCTGCCAGATTTTAACTCAGTGAGGATATGCACATATTGGCTTGCTTACTCATGTATTCCTACTACCACATGCTAATAAGTGTGTGGAATTATTAATACCTGAATTAGTAAAATTTATATTTGTTTTATCTTAATGATATATTTATATTTCTTGGATAATTATTTTTTTCTTTTTTGCTTTTCTTTTCTTTTGAGACAGGGTCTTGCTCTGTTGCCCAGGCTGAAGTGCAGTGGCATGATCACGGCTCACTGCAGCCTCCACCTCCCTGGCTCAGTAAATCCTCCCACCTGTAGCCGGGACTCCAACTGTGTGCCACCATGCCCGGCTAATTTTTGTATTTTTTGTAGAGATGGGGTTTCGTTATGTTGCTCAGGCTGGTCTCGAACTCCTGGGCTCAAGCCATCCACCCGTCTCTGCCTAAGTGCTGGCATTACAGGCGGGAGCTGCAGTGCCTTGCCTATTGCTTTTTTCAAAACAAATTTTAAAGACTATGTGCTTTGTGCTTGTGATGTGAGAGTGAACGACCAGCGTGCTGCATGTGTGTGTGTGTGCGCATGTGTAACATTGGTTATGGCACACAAGGCCTGTGGCAGTAACTCTTCAAGTAAAACATTTCTGTAAACAATGAGAAATTCAACATTTTGCCTATTCATTAAAAAGAGAGCCCTTCTTTCTTTTATTGTGTATGTCCCAGTCTCAAGGCAATGGCTAGTAAATGAAAAAGGAGATGACATAGAGAAACCCAAAGTTTGGTTAATAGATTCTGCTTACCTTCATTAAAAAAACAAAAGAGGAAAAAAAGAGTATAACTGTGTCAGCATACGAAACCTAAAAACTTACCTTCAAATAATTTAGGACAAGTAAATTTTTAAGTCTGAATTACCTGTTTAATTTCCTAAATAGTTATATGAAGCATTGAATGTATTCCATAATATAATGAGGACATTTTTATAGGTTTTTCCCTCCAAAATATGTAATGGAATATGTGTCAATTGAATAAATTATTCCACATGAAAAATTGTAAAAATGAATTTGTGTAAATCCCAAATCTCAATATATTTATATATTTATAATTAATATTTTGAGGTTTTCTGAGTATTACCTCATACCTGAAATACCTGGTTATCAGTTTATCACATTTCAGTTTATTCAAATTTTATTTCTCAAATTCTGTATCTTTATTTCAAAGAGAACATTATTTACTAAAGTATAGTGATTTGTGTTAGGCAATATATTTGTATCTTACAATATTATCACCAATTTTTCTAAGAATTTTTTTCCAGATGAGCCTGTCATTTTCTTCTTCTCAGACTTGGCATAATCTTTCCTACCACAAGTCATCTAGAAAAGATGCTGTTTTTCCCTATTTAATAAATGATGCTGGGAAAATTGGCTAGCCATAAGTAGAAAGCTGAAACTGGATACCTTCCTTACTCCTTATACGAAAATTAATTCAAGATGGATTAGAGACTTAAATGTTAGACCTAAAACCATACAAACCCTAGAAGAAAACCTAGGTAATACCATTCAGGACATAGGCATGGGCAAGGACTTCATGTCTAAAACACCAAAAGCAATGGCAACAAAAGCCAAAATTGACAAATGGGATCTAGTTAAACTAAAGAGCTTCTGCACAGCAAAAGAAACTACCATCAGAGTGAACAGGCAACCTACAGAATGGGTGAAAATTTTTGCAATCTACTCATCTGACAAAGGGCTAATATCCAGAACCTACAAAGAACTCAATCAAATTTACAAGAAAAAAACAAACAACCCCATCAAAAAGTGGGCAAAGGATATGAACAGACACTTCTGAAAAGACGACATTCATACAACCAACAGACACATGAAAAAATGCTCATCACTCGCCATCAGAGAAATGCAAATCAAAACCACAATGAGATACCATCTCACACCAGTTAGAATGGCAATCATTAAAAAATCAGGAAACAACAGGTGCTGGAGAGGATGTGGAGAAATAGGAACACTTTTACACTGTTGGTGGGATTGTAAACTAGTTCAACCATTGTGGAAAACAGCGTGGCAGTTCCTCAAGGATCTAGAACTAGAAATACCATTTGACCCAGCCATCCCATTACAGGGTATATACCCAAAGGATTATAAATCATGCTGCTATAAAGACACATGCACACACATGTTTATTGTGGCACTATTCACAATAGCAAAGACTTGGAATCAACCCAAATGTCCATCAGTGACAGACTGGATTAAGAAAATGTGGCACATATACACCATGGAATGCTATGCAGCTATAAAAAAGGATGAGTTTGTGTCCTTTGTAGGGACATGGATGCAGCTGGAAACCATCATTCTCAGCAAACTATCACAAGAACAAAAACCCAAACACCTCATGTTCTCACTCATAGGTGGGAATTGAACAATGAGATCACTTGGACACAGGAAGGGAAATATCACACATTGGGTCCTATTGTGGGAGGGTGGGAGAGGGGAGGGATAGCATTAGGAGATATACCTAATGTAAATGATGAGTTAATAGGTGCAGCACACCAACATGGTACATGTATACATATGTAACAAACCTGCACATTGTGCACATGTACCCTAGAACTTAAAGTATAATTTAAAAAAAAAAGAAAAAAAAAAGATACTATTAAAAATTGTCCTTGAATTCAAAAAAATCAACCTTGAATTCAAATGGCAGAGAGTAGGCATACAGTTAAACCTTTCTTGCCATTACCATTTTTCAGGTTTACTGAGGGGTAATTAGCAAGTAAAAATTCTGTTTGTTTAAGGTATACAACTTGATGTTTCAATATATGTATACTTCATAAAATGGTCACCACAATAAAGCTAATTAAAATCTGTCACTTCACGTAATTATCACTTTTTTCTTTGTGTGTGTGTGTGTGTGTGTGTGTGTGTGTAAGAACACTTAAGATCTACCCTGTTAGCAAATAGATGCAATCACAAAACCTGTATTGGTTTCAATATGTGGCATAGAACCTGTAAATAGAAATTAATTTGTTTTGCATCTATGTTACAGCTGTAGACACTGAACAAATAATCTGTACTTAGACATAGGTGAATGGAGCCTACTGTAAAGTCCAATTACTATTCATTAACATTATAGTAAAGAATATATACGCGCACACACACACACATATGTGTATGTTATTTCACCAAAAAATATTTTTACTTGATTTTTTTAAAAAAGCATTTCTATTTCCTTATTTGGAAATCCTTTTGAAGCATGTAGATTATTTAGGATTAGGAGGGCTCACTTTCTGCTTAAGAATAGAGGAAGTGTCCCTCATATAAAGGTTGTATAGAGTTCAGGTACTCATCTCAGATTATAGAACTTTTTATCTTTACGGCCACAAAGCTGAGTTAATAAAAGTAAGATAGTAAAACAACTAATAGATTTTATCGATGTTAGGTCAGTGGTATAGACAAATATGACTAAGTTGTTGCAACTATAGTATATATAACCCCAAATAACAGCTGGTATGTATCCATGACAAAGGAGAAAATCAATTTTATTGCATTTAAGCCGCCAACTTAGGGTATGACATTAGAAACATTATTCACTAGTGCTGCTTAGAGTTACATGGTCTGTGGGCAAACAATACTTCAGTTTCAAGTGATGTCAGTCCAGCACTTTTATGGACATTCCATTACTCTGGGGATAATGGGAAACATTTCTGTTTACTGATTGTTCAATACAAAAGACAACTTGAATAAAGCTGGAACAACTTATATTTCTAGCTGACTCAGTCACTGTGGAATAGAATTGCTGGTTAATAACCATCTGCTTCTCAGCCATCCTGCTAAGAGATGTGGAGGAAATCATTAAAAACAGAATATAGTGATCTTATGTTATCTGAAATGTATTGAGATTTCGAAGTTAATTCTTTAGAGAAAGTGGAATGCTGTATAGCAATGTCAGTGGAATGAGACTTTCAATTTTTAATGCCCTTCACAATTTCACGTTGAAGAAAAATACCAAACCTTAAGCTGCACATACCTCCACCAAAAGTTTACATTATTTTGGTGAAATTTGGGTATGGTGTTGTCAGATTAGCATGACAAACCAGAGACAAAACTGATTTGAGCAAAGTTTGATGTGACTAAACTGCCCTGCAGTGTCCAGCCTCTACTGTGTATGGGATATCAGTGAAATGGGTGTGTTCAGTTAAAAGTAGTTTCTCTTTGACACCAAAATCATAACCAAGGTGAACCCATTTCATTTAGGATGAGTGTGGCTAATGCATTTTTTCTAAAAGAGGTTCTTGGATTTGAGACATTGGAAACAAGAAAGGAATGAGTTCCTAGTGGGATTAAAAAAAAATATTGGCTGCTAAACACTAAGGATAAACAATAGTTAAGTGGGATATACAAAATACTAATGTATCCCGGTATCGTTGCTCACTAAACACTGATGAACTCTAGAAATTAATAAATCTAGTACATATCCTGAGAGGCTTCTCTTCCTGTTCCCAGCTTCAGTGGAGTGTTGCCTGATTTTGAACTTCATGAAGAGTAGGAAGAGCTACCACCCATGACTGTCTGCTCTGCGTCGGTGTCTGTGTGGCATCCCAGCACCCCTCACCTCCACCAGGCCATGCTCATTGCTGGGCTGCCCAGGCCTGGCCTTCCCATCACTTTACACAACAAAGCCCTAGCTGGCCCCTTCTCTAAGTCAACCAAGTAGATTTTTCCAAAAGTCAACCAAGCTCCAGAAAGTAACTTTAGAACTAACTACTAGATGTGCAAGAATTTAGAAACTACTTTTTTAAAAATGTTTTATGAGCAATTAACATACAGCATCAGCTGCTAAATGGTTGTTGAGGAGTTGTCATTGTCATTCCTTATTTTTGTACATTAAGAAAATATACTTCTGCTTTATTTGCAGAATTTACATAAAGCATATTACCTTGCTTCTCACTTCAAAGTTTTACCATATGATATCCTGTTACACAGAATTGTGCTTTTTTAAGAAATTAAGACTTCTATAATTGGGTGCCAGACATTATGAAATCTTTGTAGCAAAAAAATGGTTTGAATATTTTTATGCATATACAAACAAAACCTTTCATTTGAAGTGTTGAATGAGGACTTAAAAATATATTTCTTACAGTAGCAATCTGTCTTAATAAGCTAACAAGAATATCCAAGACTTTTAAATTTAAACTTTCTAGAAAAATGTTCTAAACAATTAATATCCAGTAGTACAATAGACCTCAGGATAGAGTTTACTTTTTGCCAACTTGTCCCTTGTGTATCCATATATTTGTTAAAAAAAAAAAAAGATTCACTACAAACAGATTAGGAAGAGGTTTTTAAAATGCAATGTGCTCTGGTATCACAAAACAGAGCCTTAGGCTGGGAGTGGTGGCTCACACCTTTAATTTCAACACTTTAGGAGGCCAAGGTGGGAGGACAGAGTGAGCCCAAGAGGTCGAGGCTGCTGTGAGCTGTGAGTGTACACCACACTCCAGCCTGACAGAGACAAAGAAAAGAAAGAAAAGGAAGGAAGAAAAGAAAGAAAAGGAAGGAAAAAAGGAAGGAAGGAAGGGCTGAGGGATAGGAGAAAAAGAAGAAAGAGAAAAAAGACTGAGCGATAGGAAAGAAAGAAATAAAATAAAGAGGAAAGAAAGAAAGAGAAAGAGAGAAGGAAGATAGAAAGGAAAGAAAGGAGGGAGGGAGGGAAGGGAGGGAGGGAGGGAAGAAGGGAGGGAGGGAGGGAGGGAAGCAGAAGGAAGGAAAAAGAGCGATAGGATAAGAAGAATTTGTAGTGGGTTGATTTGTGTCCCCACAAAATATATGTTCAGGTCCTAACTTCCAGTACCTGTGAATGTGACCTTATGCAGAAGTAAGGTGTTTTAGATGTAATCAAGTCAAGATGAGTTCATATCAGTTTAGTGTCAGCCCTAAATACAAGGACTGATATCTTTGAGACAAAAGAGGGAAAGATTTGGATACAGAAACACATAACACATAGGAGACATGGAAAGAAGAAAGCCACATGGAGATGCAAAGAGGCAGCTACAACCAAGGAATGTGAAGCCTTGCCAACAACCAGCATGAGCTAGGAGAGAGGCATGGGAAAGATTCTCCCTCAACCCTCCAGAAGAAGCCAACCCTGCTGACTCCTGCACTTAGAAATCCCATCCTAGAGAACTGTGACAGAATACATTCCTGTTGCTCTAAACCACGCAGTTTGTGATCATTTTTACGGCAGTGCTAGGAAACTAATATAGAGCTCTTCTAAATCAAGTTTAAAAATTGTCACTTGTGGAGGACTAAATGGCTTCCAACAGGTAGGTGCATGGGAAAAAGGCAAGCTGTGTATAAAGGCAAACAAGAAATGATGAAATTCCTGTGTTTTTAAAGAAGCAGTTTTAGAGGCAGGGGCAGAAGAGTGGAAACAGCTAAGAAGGGTTTAAGAGTTTTGTATTAGTCTGTTTTCACGCTGCTGATAAAGACATACCTGAGACTGGGTAAATTATAAAGAAAAAGAGGTTTAATGGACTCATGGTTCCACATGGCTGGGGAGGCCTCACAATCATGGCAGTGAAAGGCACATTTTACATGGCAGCAGACAAGAGAGAATGAGGGCCAAGCGAAAGGGGTTTCCCCTTATAAAACCATCAGGTCTCATGAGACTTAGTCACTACCATAAGAATAGTACAACAGTATGGGAGAACTGCCCTCGTGATTCAATTATCTCCCACCAGCTCCCTCCCACAACACATGGAAATTATGGGAGCTACAATTCAAGATGAGATGTGGGTGGGGACACAGCTAAACGATATCAAGTTTGGACTTTGTTTTGAACACAAGTGGTCCAAATGAAAATTATTTTTTTAAATAAAAATAACATTTTTTTTTCCGATTGTCAAAGTGATACAGAACTTCTTTCTCCAAAAATAAGGTCAACATTATGTACTAAAAAAAAAAAAAAAAAATCACACAACACAAAATGCCTAAAAACAAGTCCCAAGTAAAATATAACAAACATTTAAATGCATAGTTCCACTTACAAGAAAGAAAAGAGATGCCACAAAAAACTAAATGGACAGAACATTTTCAAGAGTAGATTGGAGAGAAAGCAAGTAAAGCTAAAGAGGAGTAAGTTGGACCTGGGAGCCTGGGCTCACCCCAGAAGAACATGGAACACAATACGCATGCATTTTCACGGCTGTGACTGTGGACCAGGAGAGAGTGCCTGGGGCTTCTATAGCTTGAGCACACAGAATTGAAAGCTTTCAGTAAGAACTGATTGAAGAAAACAAATCAAAATGCCAGTAGCGCAAAATAACTAGACTGCCATTTCCAAGATAGGCTCTGTGACTAAGTTAATCCCACACCTGCCCCAGCTGACATTTTTGTGTCGTCACACCACCTTCATGATCGTGAGTGTCCAGACCCATGCTATGGAATTTCTCTAAAATGACCCAGGATTGTTAATTCAGCTTCAGCACTACATGCCTCTCAGAATTCCCATGTGCAACTTCTAACGTGGATTTGCCAGAATGATGACCAAAATTGTGAGTAAACAAGCACCTTGGGTAAAAGTTAGAAAACAGACAAATTCGTTGCAGGGCTTTATATAAAATAGGAAAATGAATGGACTAATTGTCCACCAGTTTGTTATTGGTGTAAAATACAAAATAATTTGCATCAATTAAAACTGATGATGTAAATTGTATTTCTTGGCTTGAAAAGATGTGCATTGTAAATTAAGTGAAAAATGCAATTGGTAGTATGCATCATAAAGTTATCCTGGAGTTGTGAACATGTGTGTAAACATACACACGCACACAGATGTACACAAATACACACAAGTATATATGCTTGTCATAAAACACGAAGTACTGAAAATTTATATCAATGATTGTGTCTTGGTAAGAAAATATCAAGTAATAATAAGTGATGTTTCCTTTATATTTTTATATTCTAAAAGTTGTTTAATTAGTATGTGTTGATTTTATGTATTAAAACATACATAAATAATATTACAAACACCTGTGAACCTACCAACCACCTTAAATATGTAATACAATATAAATATGGGATGTATGCTTTTAATACAACTATATCAATCCCTAAAATTATATTATAATGCTTTGCATGGTTTCTTTAGTAGACACTTGTGATTATACCTGCATAGTAATATGTATTTTGAAATTGCTTTGCATTTTTGGAAATCTATATAAACGAGTATTATACTCCATTCTGTGGCAAGTTGCCATTTTTTCCCTCCAGGTTGTATTTGTGAACATCTTCCACCTTGATAAATATCACCTACTTCATTTATTTTATATCATTTCACAGTTATACCAAGGCTATCTTTTTGATAGCTAAAATGTCACTTCGCTCAAAGCTTGTGTCCATCAGTATAATGACATGGTTCTTTTCCTTTAAGCATTTAATAGAATGAAGTATATTAATATGAACACATTTCCCGATATTGAACCATTTGAGAGGAAAGGTCATGGCTAAAAGCGTATCCTGCAGCCAGACTGAGTTCTAGTTACCCCTCTCTGCACCTCTGATTCCCCTTCTGTGAATGGGACTAACAATCACACCTCATGGGTTTGAAATGAAGATTTAGTATCAAAAGTACAATGTCTGGCATTTGATAAACAATAGTTAACAATAAATATGATTATATGTCAATAATGGATAATCTTAAGCATTATACTTAATGTACTTGTAAATTCAGCTTTCTGAAACACGTAGGTTTTTCACAATCATATTCATAATTGAGGCACGCCTGTAAATGCTGTGTACTTTCCTAGTCAGGTTTCAGCATCAGGACGTTGTGTTTCATGTACAAGGAACTTCAAAAGTGTGTGTTTTTAAGCACTACAGCAGTTCAAATAACAAAATATTATTTTCATATTGCTTTGAAGCCATCTTAGCCTAGTGCATTTTTGAGGGGTGCTTTTTACAAACTTCATGGTCACTCAGGCATTCTACATCTACTTGAATGCATTCTGGTTGAATGCATTATGATTTTTCTGGAACACTTTCATCCTGAATTTAGGGTTCCTTTGTATAGTGGACTGGACAAGATCATACACCTAGCACCAACTTTAGGTTTAAATCCTGGCTCCCCACGTCCTAGTGATATGGTTGGGAGAAAGTGACTTTATCTCCATAAGGCTTTGCCTTGACATTTTTTAAAGGGTAATTATAGAATGTACTAAAATTGTTACTGACTGAGACTTAGTAAGTGCTGTCAGTGTCAGCTATTATTACTATATACCTTATTATTTTAATGTCTTTTTATTCATATACCCTTTCTCTTCTCATTACTGATATCATGTTCTTATATTTCCTTCTTCTCTTTTAAAATTATACAGGATCTGTAGGAATGTATATATTTTGCTTTTTTGTTTTGCCAAACGTGTATGAGGAAACAAGAGGGAGGACTGAGGTAATTGACTTTGAAAGGAAGTGATTCTAATATCTGATCAAGGAGTTTAAGCTGGATAAGGAGGGGGTGAGGCCATAGGGGTGACCGAATTGAAAAGATGATGGTTAAGTCAGGAAACAACAGGTGCTGGAGAGGATGTGGAGAAATAGGAACACTTTTACACGTTGGTGGGATTGTAAACTAGTTCAACCATTGTGAAAAACAGTATGGCGATTCCTCAAGGATCTAGAACTAGAAGTACCATATGACCCAGCCATCCCATTACAGGGTATATACCCAAAGGATTATAAATCATGCTGCTATAAAGACACATGCACACGTATGTTTATTGCGGCACTATTCACAATAGCAAAGACTTGGAACCAACCCAAATGTCCATCAGTGACAGACTGGATTAAGAAAATGTGGCACATATACACCATGGAATGCTATGCAGCTATAAAAAAAGATGAGTTTGTGTCCTTTGTAAGGACATGGATGCAGCTGGAAACTATCATTCTCAGCAAACTATCACAAGAACAGAAAACCAAACACCGCATGTTCTCACTCATAGGTGGGAACTGAACAATGAGATCACTTGGACTCGGGAAGGGGAACTTCACACACCGGGTCCTATCATGCGGAGCGGGGAGAGGGGAGGGATTGCATTGGGAGTTATACCTGATGTAAATGACGAGTTGATGGGTGCTGACGAGTTGATGGGTGCAGCACAGCAACATGGCACAAGTATACATATGTAATAAACCTGCACATTATGCACATGTACCCTAGAACTTAAAGTATAATAATAATAATAAATTTAAAAAAAAAGAAGATGGGATTCACAATGGTTGGTGATCTTGATGGAGTTAAAAGAGTGCTGAAACTGAGACACTCAGTGGAGTAAACTGGAATGACAAGGGGCATTTCAACAGGACTTTATGAAAACAGCTTTTTTTTTTTATTTTTATTTTTATTTTTTTTGAGACGGAGTCTCGCTCTGTCGCCCAGGCTGGAGTGCAGTGGCCGGATCTCAGCTCACTGCAAGCTCCGCCTCCCGGGTTTACGCCATTCTCCTGCCTCAGCCTCCCGAGTAGCTGGGACTACCGGCGTCCGCCACCTCGCCCGGCTAGTTTTTTGTATTTTTTAGTAGAGACAGGGTTTCACCGTGTTAACCAGGATGGTCTCGATCTCCTGACCTCGTGATCCATCCGTCTCAGCCTCCCAAAGTGCTGGGATTACAGGCTTGAGCCACCGCGCCCGGCGAAAACAGCTTTAATGAGAGATGTGAACTTTGATTATTTGGATATCTTTCTTTTGGAACATAGTTAATTCCTTCATAATAAAAGATGGCGCCTTACAAATAAAAGACATACAAAAAACATTTGTTGTTGCTGATTGTGGTGTTTTGAAAAAGAAAATGATCTTACAGTGTATTTAAAATAATGTAATTAAAAGTTCATTCTGATATATTTATTTGTGTTTGCTTCTTGGGGGAATTTAATTTTTAGAAAGAAATATAGTAATCTAATTTTGTGACTTACAAATATTGTACAGATAGTAACAGATTTTAATTTCCCTTTTGAATTTTCAGTTTCTACAGATTCAAATGCCAGAAACATGTAATACCCCAAGTATCTGATGCTGTGCTAAGAAAGACCACATAGGAAATCCTGTTTAATTTTCCAAAGAAATCCTTTCTGTTTATTGTGTTTTCCAGGCACACATCTTATTAGCTTATAAGCTCATTGCCTTATCTTTATTACTTTCTCCAGCCCCATAAAGAGAGAAAATAGAAACTAGAGAATTATATGTAAGTTCACAGTTTGATAACCTTTGTCTCCGGTGAATTCAAGCTTTGTATTGTGGAAGCACATCGCATTGACATCTGCGGTATTTATTGTTTTGATAACTATTATTTCTTGGGCAGAATATGTCACGAAGCTGCCTCTTAATGTCTGCAGCCAAAAGCATTTTTCTTTAGTGTGACACTGGAAATGCTGTGAAATAAGCAATGGTATTTTTTGTTTCAGTATATTGTTGCCATTTGCTTCAAGCTATATTTTTCTGTCTTTAAATGTACTACTTCTAAGAACATAGCTGTGGTTTGCTAAATTGTACTTTGTTTATAAATAGTGAGGCAGATGTCAGCAGAAAATTAGATTTAATACAGGTCACCATGGCCTCCTTAGATGAAGAACTTGAAGGTATTGAATGGAAATTGCAGAGTGACACCAAGAAAATTGAGATTCAGAGATCTGAACCACTGGCAGGTGCAATAATATTATTATTGTCTAAGGCATATGAATGTGAAACTTTAAAACAATTATTGATCCTCTTGAAATTTTCAGAAAGATAAGGATTTATCTTTCTGTACTGTACTGACTGGGAAGAAAAAAAGTAAATTGCTTGTGTTTACCAATATCACTCCTGAATCATCTGGAAGTGAAATAAACCCATTTGAGTTGGAATTGCCATTTCACTGTTTCCACGTGATATGGTTTGGCTCCGTGTCCCCACCCAAATCTCATGTTGACTTGTCATCCTCAGTATTGGAGGAGGGGCCTAGTGGGACATGATTGAATTATGGGGGTGGACTTCTCCCTTACTGTTCTCATGGTAGAGTTCTCAGGAGATCTGGTTGTTTAAGTGTGTAGCCCTTACCCCTTCACTCTGTCTCTCTCTGTCTCCTGCTGGCCATGTGACTGCATGCCGGCTTCCCCTTCACCTTCTGTCATTATTGTAAGTTTCATGAGGCCTCCCCAGAAGCAGAAGCCTATACAGTTCGCAGAACCATGAGCTGATTAAAGCTCTTTTCTTTATAGATTACCCAGTCTCAGGTAGTTCTTTACAGCTTTGCAAGAATAGACTAATACACCACACTTTGTTTTTACACTATGTTAATTATTTGTGGACACTTCATCCATTACATTCAAGAGAATTTTCCAGTGTATGAAAAAAAGATGATAAAGTCTACCTAAAAATTCACAAAGAAGGTAAAATTCAAATTCAGTCTAAATAACTATTGAACGTCTATATTGTCTGGATGAAACTGGCTATAATGTGCATAATCACATTTTCAAGAAAAATTATTTGTCTAAGAAAGTAAAGCATTGTAGGGCACTGGAAACAGAGGGATCTAACCAAGCCAACTGTTAGCTACATGATGCTGGGCAAACTTGTAAATTCTTCTGATTTTTACTAATATTTATTGAACGCTACTGTGTGTCTCTTACTGTGTCCTACACTTTGAACTCATCTGAATCTCATAATCATTCTCACAACACTCTTATAATGTCATTATTTTCATTTTAGGGGAGATGAAACAAAGACACAGAAAGGTTATAATCACATTGTTAGTAAGTGCTAGAGCCAGGATGTGAATTGAGGGAGTATTACCCAGAATCTCTACTTCTAGCTGGCATACTGCATACATTTCAGTTGTCATGTTTTCCTATGCAGAAAGGAGTAATTTATAGTGCTGGTAACAATTAGACGTGATAGACATAAAGCCTTTGGCACTGAGTAAAACCGTAGTGAATGGTAACTACCAGTATTATGGCTCCACACAACTTCCTCTTCTATTGATTTTTGACATAGAGTAAGGAACAATGAACAATATTTCATTACTTGGGAGAGTTCTGGTGTTTAATAAATCTAAAAACAATTCAGAAATGATTTATTGGACCCTAAAATTTTCTTCTTTCCAAAACCCATCCATAAAAAGGTTAGTTTTAAAACATATCACCATCATCATCCTCATTATCAATCAACCTTATCTGATTGTGCCAAATAGATTTAGTAAATCATTGTCCTATCAGTTAAAAATGGCAAATATCTAAAGTATTTTTAAGATATAGCAAAATTTTGCAGCTACTTCTATAAAACCTGCTAGCAGGTTTATGTTTGTGTTTCAAATTGTGTTCCTCTGTAAATTAAAACCAGCTAGTAATACATTGTATTTTTCTGTAATCAGGTAAAAGTAATTATAGTCTCACTGCTAAAAATTGTCATTTTTCACAAATATAAAATCTGTCACTTTAATCATTTGACCATCCCATTTGATCTCTAAACAACATACAATTAACTGAACAAAAGCTTAGCCAGAGATGTATTTCATGAGAGTATTACTTCCTGGTTCTTTTTAGGAGCCAGGTTTTTGAATTAATTAATGAATTCTTACATGTGTGGGGTTATTTTCTAAGTTAACAATACCATTTTTCTTTAGTATTCAATTTGTAATGAATCCTGGCTTTGGAATAATTTTATCACACATATTAGAAGCCAGTTCCTTCCTAATTTGTAAGTATAGGATCGTGTTTTGTATATTCTTTTACTTTATGCTGCAGGAGTTGCACCTAAACCTATTAAATATGGTCTTTTTTTCTTTACATGTTTTCCCAAACATTTTGAAGATTAACATTAAAGTTCCTGTACATCCCACTCTACTAAATATCACCTAAAAATTTTTATTTTTGTTAAAACAAAATAAAGTGAAGTATTCATAAATACTTCACTATGAAAGTATTTATGAAAATATATTGAAAGTTGAAACACATTCTAGAACAACTTGACTTGGCAACTCTAGTGAATATCTGAAAACTAGTTCTCTTAATTTTTTCTAGCATCTTCCATGTCCTTACTACATAGGTAAATGTTCAAAATGCCATTTAAAAGGCTCTAAAGCAATGCAGTAGGTGACCTAAGAATGCTGTAAACTCTTTATTAGTGTCAAGACCAAATTAAAATTCATTTAAGGTGGTAAGTTGGAGTTGTTTTACTGCATTTTCATGAGTTAACACCCTAAGAGGAGCATGTTTATGGCCAGAGAGTAAGTTTGTTAAATAATTTGTCAGGGAAGTAAGTCTATGATTTGCTTAGGTTCTTTGGTGATGCGCCTTGGGAGGGTAACTTCCCTGAAATTACCTTGGTTGAGACTTCTGCTTTTAAAGATGTATTTTACTGTAGCCCACACACATAATAAGGCACCACCTATACCTAGCTAGCATTGCAGTCAGATTCATCATGTCTATTATTGATAATATTTGTCTTTTCTCTGAAGGTATATAAAGTCACATGCTCACATGGTAAGGTTCACATGTGTAAGTTCAAATCAAGAAGTGTTCAAGTCGTATGAAATCTGTTTGTAAAGGCAGGTATCTTAATTGCTTCAGAAAATACACTAGTCAGTTAAGTATTTCCCATGTCAGCAGCAGCAACGTTTTTACTATTCATTGTATGCACCACTCTTTTGGGCCAGGCCCAGGACTCAATATTCATATAAAATATTGGAAGACTATGAGAAGATGTTCATAAACTCAGGCTTGATCATTCTGAAACCTGTTTGTTTTTTTTTTGTTTCAGCGGTTTAATGCATAAATATTATCTCAGTGAAAATAAAGTTACTAAAAGGGCAGTTGATAAGTCTGTTTTCACGGGTAGAACCAGGGGAATTCTGACATATGGAATAGATAGAAAAATATGGCCCTATCCCTATATTCCTGGACAAAGTGAAGATGAACTCTGTATTAAAATTCATACCCAAGATGCATCTGACACCCTGACTTTAGACAATGGCTGGTAGCACTGCCCATTCCCGAGCAGAGTAACTTACCACTGCCTGTGCCCTTGCCACACTCCCCTAACCAGTTCAAACCCCCTCTCGGTCCATTCACATTTGCTTCTGTTGATGATGATTACCAGAGAAAAGAATATATTCACCCTTCTTCCTTTCTTTATTCATCAAGTCAAAAAATACATACTAAAAGTCAACCTTGTAAAGGTTTCATTCAAGACATTAGGAATACAGCTGCAAACAAGCAAAGAAAAATCCAAGCTGGCAAAAAGCTATAAGCTAAATGCCTATAACCCAGTAGGAAGAAGCTAAAATATGCACAACAAATGAGTAAAATGTTTAATAACTTCCTGATAAATGCTGCCAAGAAAAATGAGGCAGGAAAAACTGGTCTTAACCAAAGGAAAAATAAATTTTCTCATATCTTCATGACAGGAGGTAGTTTTACACTTTGGATCAAGATGCTCATCAAAGTTAGACCCTTACCCTCTCACAGAAACTGAGAAACAGTGGTACTGTCTTCTTGGATTACTGTATTTCAAAGGGATGGTTCCCAGGTCCTTGAGAAAGACCTTCCTGGCATGCAAAAGTGACAAGAGCTTTTAAAAAGGTTTCTGTCTCAAAGAGGCAGTTATAGTTACCAGTTTTCTAAAGTAAATGCTCCAAGGAAGGGATGGGGCCTCTGTGGTTAGACTGCCTGGATCTGCCAAGACTGGGGAGAGAGGTGTCAGGCACCCGGCTTCACCTTCCTAAACTTTTCTATGATCTTCAAACACTAATGTCCTGGATGTCAAATCAATCAAGTATGAGGATGAAGAGACTGAAAAAGTAGGAATCTTAAAAACTTAATGAAATGAATCTTTTGGAACAGCACTCTTTTTTCAATATCATTATCCACAACTTACCTTTGCATGTAAAATATAGAGATATCACTTCATAAAACTGCATGAAATAGAAAAAATAAAATCCTCATTTTATCCTTTAAATTTTATATATAATGTACAAAAAAAAGTTTCTTAAAATGATTCTTGCAGAGTCCATTTTTACCTTTTACTTCTTTATAAATAAAATTTGAATAAATTTGTTTTATCATACAGTGTTCCCCCAAATTGTCTTCTGTAAAGTATTCTTTTTTTTGCAAGGTAAATAGCTGGATTAAAGAAAGGGTTGCTGTGCCATCAAATGTTTGGAGAGGCTGGGTGTGGTGGCTCACACCTGTAATCGCAGCACTTTGGGAGGCTGAGGCAGGCGGATCACTTGGGGCCAAGAGTTTGAGACCAGCCTGGCAAACTTGGCGAAACCCCATATTTACTAAAATATAAAAGCCGGATTTGGTGGTCCATGCCTGTAATCCCAGCTACTCGGGGGGCTGAAGCACAAGAATCTCTTGAAACTGGGAGGCAGAAGTTGCAGTGAGCCGAGATCACACCACTGCACTTCAGCCTGGGTGACAGAGTGAGACTCTGTCTCATATATATATGTCTCATGTATATATAGATGTCTCATATATCTGTCTCAGAGGCATATAGAAACAATTATTACATTTGTTAGCTTGGGAATGCCTTAAAACTAGATCTAAGTAGGAGAGTAATTCACACCTTCTTGTAGGAAAGGCTTCTTGGATGGATTGGAGTAGGATGCATGTACATTTAAGAGTTAACTGAAGGCCGTGTAAGCTGGAGCTGGTGATGGAACAATATGCAAACCACAAATATCAAGGTTTAAGTGCTCATCAAAAGAGCCCAGCTCATCCAAGTTACAGAGAGCACCTACCCCTGGCTGAAGAGATGATCATATAGTAGCAAAAAGTGTCAGTTTAGTCACAAAGGCTGAAAGGTACTAAGGTCTCCTAGCCCATCAGAGGGAATGTTGGGGGTCTGCCAGTTTGAGGATCACGGTTGCTGCCAAATTAACCTGGCAGCTGTTCTGAGAGAGTTCGGGCAGCTTCACATCTATGCAGAGGTTCATTTGTTTGGTGTTGATAGCCTGGCACCCCTGGAGCAATCCAGAAGACTGTTGTGACCTTTAGTGACACAGCAAGTGGCAATGTTTCGGGAATTTACTCAGTATATGAGAGTTCAGATGGAGGTTTGCTGAAGTTTCGAATAAGATATCAAATATTATAGTTGCTTATTTTTTTCAATCATACTCAATGGCCATGAATTATACTTATGACTGACATGTTGCACATCCCACATATGGTGTCTAATTAAAAGAGCAGCATTCTGACAGGCTCTTTTTCCCCGACGTCTTCCTCTCTTCCTGCATCTGGCACTTTTATTGAAAGAGAAATTTACAATATAAATGTTTCCTAATGTTAATTTCTTTAGAAGTGGAATAATAACATTATTGAGACTTGACACTGAGGAACTAGTTAATAAAATGAAATTAATGTTATATCTCTAGTCACAACTCAAAGGACTGTTTCCATCTTAACAGACTGATCATTTCCACCTTGAAGGACTGACTCCTCCCCCATTTCAGAGTGATGGGCAAGTCATCAGGCTTCTGCTTCCCAACACAGGCCCTCCTTCAGCGCCCCCCCCCCTTTTTTTTTTTTTGAGATGGAGTCTGTCCAGGCTGGAGTGCAGTGATGCGATCTCAGCTCACTGCAACTTCTGCCTCCCGGGTTCAAGCAATTCTCCGGCCTCAGCCTCCTACGTATCTGGGATTACAGGTGCTAATTTTTTGTATTTTTAGTAGAGACGGGGTTTCGCCATGTTGGCCAGGCTGGTGAACTCTTGGCCTGAGGTGATCCACCTGCCTCAGCCTCCCAATGTGTCTATGGTCTTTACCATACCCTCAAGCACTTCAGCGCACTTCCAGCAGAAACTGTAATGTACAGTTGACTCTGCATTTTTGGTGGTAGTTTTCAACGATGTATTAATTCATAGTGAAAACCTATTAGGTTATATAAGCCTGCCCTGTACACATAGTCACCTGGCATAAATCTCTACATGCCAATAACAAGTAACCAAGAAAGGCCAGAAGGACCTAACTTGACCATTTTACATGTGATGTTTCAAAAGCCAACTGGAAAACTGATTATGGGTTTTCTGATTCCATTGTTCCTTTTATTATAATATGCTTCCTTGGAATTGAAAAAAGAACGTCCCACCTTGTCACATTTTAATTCCCTTGGATTTTTTAACATTTAGTAGCATTTATGTTAAAATGTGTTTCACTTTAAAATTTTTTGCATGAGTGAGGAAAGCTATATATTTCTTCGCTTTCATTCATTCATTATTCATGAAATCAGAACACAAATAGACTGTCAGAATACAGCCAAGGGGCTGAGTGTAGAGTAAGAAGGTTGCTGTTACCATATAAAGTGCTATAAAAAGTCAAAACAATAATGGGGGTGTAGATACATAATTCTTCTTGAGAAAATGTGCCCCAAGTTTCACAAAGCATTCGTCATTATATTCATTTCTATTTTCAAAGCCCCAGGCATTAGAGTTTGGATTTATTCCTTCTTTGAACGGTCAAATTATACTGTGACTGCATGTATTGCACTGTATAATACAAATTGTTACTGAATTCCCATGAAATGCTTCTGTAAAATACTTTTGGTATTGCTGAACATTTTTCGTCTGACTCAGAAAAGTATAAATTTATAGGCATTTTCTTAAGATAGCTACTTCAGGCTATAAAAAGTAGGTGCCCCAAGTAACTTGCCAAGTTTAGAAATGCAAGTAACTGAGAAGTAGCCTGGCAATCTGAAGGAGTTCACTCAAATTATTAAATAATTTGCATTCAAGTTGTTATATTTCTTGTTGAATTAGGAGATGCTTACTTGCCAGGATATTATTCCTATACATAGCTAGAGATAAGGTATTTTTAGCTCTGTCTTCTTCAAAAAAAATAGCAGTTCTCATTTTTGTATTTCAGCATATTTTACAGTATTCCTCCTGGATCAGGCATCAAGGAGATATACACAAAATGTAGACAATATGAGAGGACATGTTTGCTAATTGTCTCTTCATATGGGCAAGTTCTCCCAACTGCATTAGGGATTTGGAGATGATATAACTGATAATTTATAAACCTAGTGTCTTTTGAAGCTGCTGGATTCCTTAGAGTATTACCAACCAACACAATCCAGACAGTAATTTGAAAGTGGAATTTGAAACACCATCAGATAATGTGTGACCAGCTGGGCCCAGGAGACCTTCAGTGAATAGCATGGTAATTCATGGCACCTAACAGGAAACTCCAACTTTACCCATCTGTCACTCTTCAACCTCAGTTTGGCCAGCTGAGTCATGTACAGTACATCATCCTGCAAACAGACCAACCAATCCAACCTTCCCTCTTTTAGGGCTCTTTCATCATTACTGAGTGAAAAAACTCACCCTGCCAATGGAATGATCAGTGTGAGCACGTTACTGTAGCTAGAACATGTCGCAGACTGTTCCGATGTTCTCCACAATATTAGATGTTTGATACCGTGAATACATGCACAGGAAAAAGCAATTGCTCGGCCAGGCACGGTGGCTCACGCCTGTAATCCCAGCACTTTGGGAGGCCGAGGCAGGCGGATCACGAGGTCACGAGATCGGGACCATCCTGGCTAACACGGTGAAACCCCGTCTCTACTAAAAATACGAAAAAATTAGCCAGGCGTGGTGGCGGCGCCTGTAGTCCCAGCTACTCGGGAGGCTGAGGCGGGAGAATGGCGGGAACCCGGGAGGCGGAGCTTGCAGTGAGCCGAGATCGCGCCACTGCACTCCAGCCTGGGCCACAGAGCGAGACTCGGTCTCAAGAAAAAAGAAAAGAAATTGCTCACGTATAAAACCATCTGACTTGAAAACTACTGCTAACAAATGGACATATGTGCATCCATTAGACAAAGTGTCCGAAAATCCAAGCACTATCCTCTAGATTTCACAAACCCTCTTTCCTGAAAATACATTTGTTTATGTAAGCCTGCTTACTTTCATCTCTAATTCTTTTTATCACAAGTCACATTGACTATTTGAAAATCTTTATGTTGGTTGTGTGACTAAATTTTGATTCATTGTATGCCTTAAGAATTCAAATATTCATATATTTTCTTGACTACATGACTATTGAATAAATGCCATTGTCAAAAATCCTAAATATTTATTCTTAAAATTTAAGAAATATTTACCACTATTTGGTAATTTAATAAAATGCATTTGTATTTCCCTTGATGACCATGCAAAAACAGTATAAAAACTTGGTACATACTTCATCACTAACAAACCAGATTTGCTTCATTTGTCTTAGGAGACATACTGGCTCAGCAAATAGATGGTAGAGCCTTTGACAATGGGAAATTGAGTGTAACATACAGTGTAATCAACACTTAGGTTTTCTTGCTGTGTGGGTCTTAAGAATAATTTCATGCATTTTCTAGTTTTTAATATATATATATATAGCTCTCCCATTTTGTTCTGAGTTTTTCATTTGAAAATTATTATTTACAATTTTCTAAAAGTCTTGAGTTCCAGTATTTTTTACCTCTAAAATATTAAAACAGACTTCTAAATTCTAGGATTAAGGATTCTGTTATCTTGAAGATAACATCAGTGTATCAGAATACTGTATATAGGAAGGAACCTGGGTCCGCCTCCTCACACAGGTATAAATTTTAAATATTAAAGTCACCTGGTGGCCTTTGACAACTAAGATGATTATAGCAGAAGGTACTGTCCTCTTGATTGGTCGCAAGATGAAAGTAAAATCTCCCTAGGTATATTTCTATATTTAGAAATATACAATTTCAGTAAGCCACTTTTCGATATTTTGTTCATAAACATGTATTGATATATTTATAACTGCAAACATCCTACAAATGCCTATGCAATAAATATAAAAAGAAGCATTATTTGGAGCAAGACAAAATAAGTATTAGAATCTAGCCAATTCAGGAAGCAACAGTAATCTAATATTTTCTTTCTGATGGCACTTTGTGTTGACATCACTTGTAAGACATAAGTACTCATAGAAACCACTGTGATCAGACTCCATCCTCTGTGGCCTCCCCGAGTCCTCAGTTTGTATGTCCTGGAAACATTATAGTTTACACTGATGGCATGCAAGTCTCTCCTCCATTCAACAGCAGTTACTAAGCTCATAGCTGTAAATCAGAGTTTCTCCATGTCTGATCCATGCATGGAGTTTATGGAGCCCATGTCTTCTCTGACTTTTCTCATTTATGTATCTATGACTTTCATTGATTTGTCAAGAACTATTGTTTTCTTCTCAGAGTGCATGTAATGTCCTCACAAGAATAACAGTAGCTAATAATTATTAAGTATATTCTACTTGTCAGTATGCCTGTAAGACTTGAATTAATTTATTTTTCTTCACAATAATCAGATGCAGCAAATATTCACACCCATTTTACAAATGACAAAATCATGGTAAGACAGTCTAAGAAATTGTTGAAGCTCATACATCTCATTAGTGACAGAGCAAGAAATCAAACGTCAAAACGCCTATGCAAAGTCTATACTGTTAACCAGAAAGCTAAGCTTTCTGAAAATGTAGCTGGTTTTATCCTACAGAACATATTCTGCCTATGAGTTTCCATGTATCTTCTTAGTGTACACATCTTGCAACCAAGGTCTAGCTTATGAGTTATTTTGGCCATAGTTTAAAATTATATACCACATTTTTACTGAATGGGAATTTTAAATTTAGTAAATCTAGTCAAAAATTTCCAATTTTGTTTTCCTTTCAAGCCTATTTAACACAAAGTAGGACCTATCTAAAAACATTTTAACTTATAAAACAGAAGTTTACTTATTGAATAAGAGGAAAACATCTAATTACTCAGTGATGGCCAGGGCGCCACTTTTACTCTCAAATTCTGGCAAAATCTATGCTTAGTGGACACAATAAGTAGTATATGTTGAAGACATGATTGTGAGACCATTTAACAAATATTTCGACTCAAAACAAAAAAGTCTTGTACTAAGTACTGAGTAAGGGAAACAGAATTTAAAGTGGCCTTTCCTTGGCTCACTAATGGTTGTAGGATTTAGAGGAACAAGAAGAGTATAAATATGGAAAAGTAATATCGAAAGTCTTATAAGAAAACATAAATGAAAAAAGACTATTAATTTAGCAGTGACTTTGATCTAATCGTAACTAGAGGAATACAAGAAAGTTATCTTTCAGACCAAAAAGAAAGTACAAAATGGTTTCATATCCTCTCCTCTACAAAATTAGTCCCGACATAAAATCTCTGAAAGTGAAATTGACTTGAATTCAGCACCATGTCCAGTACAAATGATAGTATGGTCTTCAGTAAGCCAGCAAGGTGCCTAGGATTGTCTCTAGGGATGGAAATAATAATGCCTCTTCACTTACATATCATGAAGGTCATATGAAATTTTCTCTTTACACAATTCTAGAACACTTTAAAACTTTAGTGCACTTTTGTACACCATTTTAAAGTAACCTTACTCCCCAGCAAAGACATTTAAAAACTGATCACGCTTTTTGCCATGTTAAGAAAACAAGAGTTGTCAAGATACTTGAGTTTTAGTCCCAGTAACTTCAGAATCTAAGTTGTGACTTCAGCATGTCACTTAAGTTTTCCAGTTCACAAGCCGAACAAGTGAATTAGATAAGATGATCTTTAACACTCATTCCTTTTCTGTTAATTGAATACTGGGTAAGGAGAAGAGGAAATTTTCACTCACCAGAAATAATGTATTTGATACTATTTATTTATTCAGTAACTATTCATTGACTGCTGACTCTTTGCTTGAACTTAGAGAAATGAACAAGAGAAATAAAGCCCAGACCCTGAGAGAACTTTCTAGAGGGGGAGACAGGCAACAAGCAAGTAAACAAATAGGTAATTTCAGAAAATAGTAAGTACAATGAGCAAAACCAAGGCAGGGCAAGAGTTTTTTGGTTAGCAGATTCCTTTACCGTATTACTGGTAAAATTAAACATCCTTGGTATTTTGTAATTTTTTTCCCTCTCTTAAAATGTCTTTCCTTCTCACTAAACTCTTTCAACCTATGTGCTGAATTTCCTCCCCAAGTAATCCCCTTCTTAGTTTTCTCCGTGTCCACTGGCTTCTTCCTGCCGCAGACAGACAGGCACACCTGTCTCTTACGCTATTTACTGCCACATCTGCCAGTCCCAGGTGGGCTCCAGTTGACACAATCCAGGTGCAAACGTGCAGTGCACACACTCTGTGGCTCTTACTTCTGCTCCATGACTTTCCTGTTGACACCGGGGCTTAGAATTCCATGTGACCCAGATGGGTACTTATGCATGGACAACTAGAAAGTGCAGGGATGTTAACGAGCCATAGTATAAACCTTTCTCTAATGCGAGGTGGAAACCAGAGATTCAATATTGCTTTTCTTTTCTCCTCATATGAATTGGCTTGAGACCCAGTTTTGTGGCATTTTACAAGACAACTGTGCAAGACTGAGAATGTTTTGCTCAGAGAGGTGTATAAACTTAATAATACATCATTATATTGGCTTTCCGTTTCTTGTCCCTTACCGCACCTTCCTGTTGTGATTGTCCTATGTAATAAAGTAGTACCACTTATGCCTTTGCTTCGGGCTTTGCATTTTCTAACTATTCATGCTTCCATGGAACCAGGAATGGCTTGAGACAACACACCCTCAGGACAGATTTTAGGAGTTGGATTGCTCCCCTATCTGACGGCAATGAGGATCTGATTTCTGGTTGTAAACACATGGTGATAACTCTAGGCATGTGGTAGCATCACAATTACCAACACTTCCTCTTGTGGTTAACTGAGATGTGGTGCAGGTGGAAGAAGAGATGTGTTGGGATCCTCAGTAGCCACTTTGACTTCCCCACCCAGACAGAGGACTCAGTGTTACACTCAGCATCTCCAACCCTAAGAAAGAAGTGCAATGTTGGGGATTTCTTTGAATTTTAGAAACAACATGTATCATAATATTTCACAATATTTTTTCAGTGCATTTATTGCTTTACTTAGAAGGTTGCCCATTTTCAGTGGAGTCCAGCGTAAGAAAGGGCTCTTCAGCATGTGCTGGCTGTGCTGCAAGCTTCCTGTCCCTGGAAGTCTGACACAGTAGAGATGACAGTGCTGCTGCTGTCTGTGGTATGGAAGAATGGTGAGTAGAGGTCTCCAGCAAGCCCCAGTAGGAATTCTGTAATGCAGACACCTAGAGATTTGGAAGGCGTTCATGCCTTTTTTGGAGAACTGTCCTCCATTGTCAAATTGCCTGTAGCATGATTCTGGTGCTAGTGGGGACTGATTATTGGACCATCGGGTACCAAGAGCCTGTGTGACAGAAGCCACCCTTTGTAAGTTGGATAAACTGACCAAATCTTAAAATGAGGTGGACTTAGCAGCAGTCCACTTTACAATGGAATATTCGGGATCGAGCCCTCACCAGTACCGATGACACAAGATATTATGAGGACAAGTGGCACAGACTTCCTTGTCACATGTCATTAATTAATGCCCTGGCACTTTTCTTCTATCCATGCATATGGCCTCATGGAGGATTCCCTGTGAACTACTAAAGAAAAAGGAAGCCATCCAGGCATGGCTCACAGATAGTTAACAAGGTAGTCTACACTAGCCAAAAGTTGATTTCTGCCGTAACTCCACTCATGAGTGTCCCAGAAGGACAACAGCAAAGAATAGTAGTCTTAGTGACCAGAGTTGTTTGCCTGGAGCTCTGCTTTCTGGGGCAACATTGGTTTGCTGTCTTCAAAGACCTGCTTATGTTCCCTCTCCCTTCTACTAGCTGCTACGTCTTGCATTGCAACTGTCAGTACTTGCCTTAAACTTATGATCAGGGCTGCCAGAGATAGAATGATTATAAGTCACATTTTGGGTTCCAGTACTGTAGAGTATATGCATTTATGCAAAGGAAGTCTGGTTCAATGAAGTTCAAAGTCAGCTGAAAGACCAAAAAAAGGATGAAAGGGCAAAATGCAGCCTAGGAAGTGAGGGTCTAAGTAAATTAGGTAAGTTGACTTTGGTGGAGTAGATGGTGTTTATAGGATAATTCTGTACATAAATGCCTTAAAGGAACTTTGTTTTTAGTCCTGAATGGCAGCACCCTCTCCCCACCACCATACCCGTCTCCGCACTCTGGGACCCTGGGCCATTACCAGAACCATCAGCAGGGAGCTCCCCAAGCTGGGCCTCGGCTCTGTGCACCCTGTGATCTGTCTTAACCGGGTCATTATTGTCTTTCACTTGTCATAAACCTACCTAAATGACAACGCACTGATCGTTATTATTTAAAGCAGTGTTTTCATTGACAAAGAGGTCATAAGAGATGTTCAGGAAAAAAAATATTCGCGGTCATATGAGTTTAGGAAATGCAATGTAACATGTCCCCCTTTTTTGAAAATTCATCAGGCACATTTACATATTAAAGGCCTTAAAAAGACAGTAAAAGGCAATCAAAAGATACTTTTATCCTTATTTAATTCAGTGATTACCAAACGTATGAGTCTACATAATTCCATTTTATCTTTGTTTTTAATACCATCTCCACTCCTTTCCCCCTGCAAATGTTTCATCCCTGTTTCATCATTCAGGGAGAAAGAAAAGTCATCGTAACTTTGAAGTATTCATGTGGTGCACTGGTGTTCAAAGAAATTTGGAGTTGAAAAGGACCTTAGATAATATCTAATCTATTGGTCACAAACATTTTATCACCAAAAAACCATTTTACTTAAATCTCTCCACATATGTACAAGTTTTAAAAGACAAGTTCTACCACTTAGAAAATTATAATGTTCTCTCTCTTTATTTAAACCCTGCAAAGGGTTAGATAGCTGCCTTTCAAAGCCTTTGATTAATGTTGAGTTATCTATTTATTTTGGCAGTTTAATAATACTTTCAGCAAAAAAAATCAAAGGACCTTGACATTTCGGTTGGCAAACTCTTAAGTTTTTTTTAATGACTTCTTATTTCTATGATCTGATAAGGATAGGAGATCTATATTATGCCCATCCTCAACTATTTATTGATAACATACCTTGGTTTCAAAAAGTTGAGCATCTTACTCTAGGCCCACTGCTGTTTGATAGAACTCAGAGCTCCTAATTCCCTGATCAATATTCTTCCTACTGCCTTTGATGTTTCTTTAGAGCAGAAGTTGGCAAACTTTTTCTGCAGAGTCAGATAGTAAACATTTTAGTCTATGTGTGTCATAAAGTCCCTGTTGAAACTATTCAACTTTGTTGTTGTAGTGCAGAAGCAGTGATAGACAATATGTAACAAATGGGTATGACTGTGTTCTAATAAAACTTTATTTACAGAAACAGGCCACAGGCTGTGAGCCACAGTTTGCCAACTTTTCCTGTAGAGCACTTTGCTATACATTTGCCTGCTTCTAAGAATTATCTGGCCTATGAGGTAAAATATCGATTCCACTGTCTCTTTTCTGATTCTGATTGAGGATAAGGCCCATACATCTGGGTCCTTTTCAAATGCATCAGGTGATTTTTGAAGGAACAAGTTTGTCAAACAGTGATTTGGGTATACTTATTCTTTTCTTTGTAATACTAGAAAACCACATGTATTTATTTCCAGATTTAAGTATTTAGTATTTTCCAATTTGTACCAGATCAAGTTTGAGTCAAAGTAACTGAATATTTGGCTTCAGTTTGGTTTAACAGATTAATTTGAATCAAATCATTGGCTTGTGGTTTAGTTTATGGTACTGGTTCTTGTATGAACTCTTAAATGATTTATTCCTGGTTCATTTGCGGTTCTTCAATGGGAATAGCTTGAAGAAGGATCCAGAATCATTCTCTAAAGGATTTGATGCCTGTTTAAGAAAATGTATGTTCATGTACACTGTATGTAATATACTTGTTTTTATATATACATACAGTATAACCTCACAAGAGAAATTATGGCTAGTTAGAAGTGGGGATTTATAAAGCAATTAAAAGTCATCAATATAACATGATGTTGTACAGTTGAAAAAGTACTTTTCTCATTTGATATTTATAATCCTGGGAGGTAGGTCTTTTTTTTTTTTTTTCTTGTTTTATAGCTGAAGAAATTCAGGTTCAAATCACAAAGCTGGTAAATGGAATTGGGATAGAAACTGAAGACTTTAAATCTCAAATTCTGTGTTCTTTTTCCTGCAGTCTAGAAGATCCAAGTCAAAGAGGCATCATAGCAGAAGTTAGGAAAAATAGATGAACCAAGGAAAAGCTTTTGATGAGTGTCCATCTCTCCAGTGATCCCCAATCCAAACAGAATCCTAGACTCTTAGAGTTACTTCTCCTCTGTCTTCAAACAAAGCTTGAAAAAATATCTCTAAGTGTCCTCCGATCCTCTGCTCTCTTAGAGAAAACCCTTTACAGCCCTGAAGGACCCTTCTGCAGCTCAAAACATCCAAATCAAGAGTCCACACTTGATAAGGCCATGGAGGGATTCTGTAGGGAGGAGGACTTGGCCGATGAGGAAGGGAGGGCTCCTGAGGATTTGGCAGAGCTGGGTCCTCACCTGCCGTCTCTAAAGTCTTTCCCAGTTTCCCTTTTCATAGCTTTCTGAAAACCTGGTCAACTCTTCTTTGAGTCCTTGTGCAGACTTTTCATGGTCCTTTTAATACTTTTCGTACACTGCCTTCTTGTAAGGTGTTACAGGATCCTAATGAATGCCTTCTGTATTGTTGTATTCCATACTAGTTAGGGCCTAACAAAAGCCCGGCATCGAATTGTGTAGAGGTGACTGATAAATACAAGAAGGAAAGAAGAAAGAGTGGGGAGGAAATAAGGGGAAGGAAAGACAGAAAGAAAAAGGAGAGAAAAATAAAACTTGAAAGTCAACAGAGTGTGAGACATAGCATTACTAATTGGCTGAGGAATATAAAAATTAGTATCTCTACCCTATTATTTTCCTATTTCTTTCCTGTTCCAAAACTAAGCAAAAGTGGAATTATCTCCCCAAAGTCCCTTGTCCTCCTCTGATTGTTACAGCTGGATCAGGGTCCTATTAATTGATGATGAGGTCACTTGCCTGTTTCCCCAGGTAACCATGAGCACTTGAGCTAAGGCCCCTTTCTTAGATACCATTTTAACCAGTTCCCCTGACTCCAGCCTTTCTGCTCAATTTGTTGCATCCACAAAGTCAGATTAACCTGCAGCACAGTTGTAGTAAACAGACAAAGGCTTGCGATGTCTCCACATGGCCCAGGATGGCCTGCATACTTTAGCTGACCTACTAGCCCTTTGCAATTCACGATCATGTGCAAATATTGCCTCAATCTGGTATTCTTCACTCTTTGTTAACTCTTGTCTTTCAAAATACATTCTGAAAATACATCTCAAAGAGAATCTCACAGTCCTCAAAATCTCTGAAAATTTTCTGTTTCCCTGATATGTGGTATTCCTTTCATTCTTATTTCATGAGAGGTACAATTGTATTTTAAAAAGTGCTTGCAAGCCTGAAAGATGTACCCTTTGCAACTTTCGGTTCTATGCCCTTAGGTAATTTGCTTAGCCATTTGGAGTCTGTGTTTCCAAATCTTCAGAAAAGTGTCTTAGTCCCTTTTTGTATGCTGGCAACAAGTGAAAAACTACCCTGCTTGTAGCAGAAGCTTAAACTCCTGTGGTGAATGACAGAAGCAACAGCATCTAACCTCGGGGTCACAGAGAGACAGGACCAAGGAGAGTAAGGGACAGGGCAGTTGGATCCAGAGGGGCTTCTGTTTTTGTACGATCATGATCCCTTCTTTACTTGTTAGTATGACCAGCAGGACACTAAAAACTGTTTCCTTTTTCCAAGACCATATAAGGAAATAAAACTATGGAGCAATCTGATCTCTTTCAGAATGCTTTTCATTAAATGATACGAGTCTTTATTGCTTAATAGTGGACTCCAATGCCAGCATCCCCCAGTAACAAATTAGTGTAACAGTGTGCTCTTCCCCTTGCTTCAAAATGTGCTTTCTGATTACTGTCATAAAAAACAGGCCAGGCGCAGTGACTCACACCTGTAATCCCAGCACTTTGGGAGGCTGAGGCAGGCGGGATCACGAGATCAGGAGATCGAGACCATCCTGGCCAACATGGTAAAACCTCGTCTCTACTAAAATACAAAAAATTAGCTGGGCGTCGTGACACGTGCCTGTATTCCCAGCTACTCGGGAGGTTGAGGCAGGGGTATCGTTTGAACCTGGGAGGCAGAGGTTGCAGTGAGATCATGCTACTGTACTCCAGCCTGGTGACAGAGCAAGACTCCATCTGGAAAAAAAAACAAGCAAAAAAAAACTCAACCTAATGATAAAATAAATATGAAGTAGTGCTAATGCTGCTCCACAAAAAAATTCCACTTAATCATTGACTAAACTGATTACAAAAACATTTCATGGGAAAATTTAATCTGATTTATTTTTTATATTTGAACAATAGCAATAACACCTTATGCCAGTTGCTTACAAAACCTTAGCTAATTAATGTTATTGGAAAAATTGGATAAAAATTTAGACTCTGGAGCCACCCACGGACTTTTTAATTCATTAAATCTGGAACCGGGCCCAGGAATTTACATTTTTAAAGAAGCAGATGCTTAAACTATGACAATAATTTTAGCTTGTTTTCACTGTGGTTTCTTCCTGCACCTAATATCATCATTATTTGACTTATGAGTGAGATATCAGCTGCCCATACTAATTACATTGCTTGAGAATCTCTGCAATGAGAATGCTGCCTCAAAATTACTATGATTTTAGAATGTGGTCTCCTGACTTGAATTTTCAACTAGCTCCTTAGTGATAACACTGTCTAGTGATAGAGGATCTACACTTCCCAAACATCCAACTGCTACCACAGCCGTCTTGCTGTGCACAAGCAGCAGCATAGAAAACACAAAAAGATTCTGCAGAATAATTATCTGAGATGTGAAACTGCATGTTCTTTCCTCCTCTCTCTTCCAGCCACCTTCATTTAGACTGTTTTAAGCAAAGATGCCAGTGCATTTTTATTTTGTTAAGAGCATTTATAACCACTGGATTTGTTTTAATTTTAAAGAATTACAAATACAGAAAACTCGAATAGTAGTAGTAAAAACCCATTTACACCCGAACTCAGCAGTTAAAATTTATAATATTTACTTATTTCTCTTTCCCCTCCATGTCTCTGTCCACCTAACTGTACTTTTTTCTTCACTGGATCTTTAAAGTGAGTTACAGACATGATGATACCTACCCTATATATTTCAGCATCTCTTCTAATTAAAAAACCTTTACTTACGTAAATGCAATACCATGATCACAACCAACATATTTAATACTGATAAAAGAACACAGGCACATTCAATGTTTCCTTCTTCCACAACTGACCTAGAGTGATTTTTATTTTACTTTGTTTTATTTTTTTGCTCCAGGTTTCAGTCAAGAACCACTTGTTTGCTAGGCATGGTGGTGGTACATGCCTGTAGTCCCAGCTACGTTGGACGCTGAGGCCAGAAGTTCAGGGCCAACTTAGGCAACGTGATATAATGAGACTTCATCTCTTAAAACAAAACAATCACTTAAACACTTATTGCATTTGGTTATCATATCTCTTTAGTCTCCTTTGATTTAATTTATCTAACTACCTTTTTTCATTTTTATTCTTTTTTTTATTTCAAAATATTGACATTCTGGAAGAGTTTAGAAACTTGTCTTGTATAACTTGAATTTGTTGTATTTTTTTCCTCAAGTTAAACATCTTTCCAAAAATGTCTACATGTATCTATTTCTCACAGCCTGACATGAGAAGGTACACAATGTGGATTTGTCGCCTTGTGGACAATGATAGTTTTAGTTACTTGGATATGGTAGATTTTGCCACATTTCCTTATTGTAAACATAACTTTCTTTTTGTAATATTTTGTTCGTCAGAAACCTAAACCCAATAGATTAAGTACCTATTAATGAACCTTGCACAGATCAAATAGCACATTGATTATTGCAAGATCGAGACTATCATTACTTTCCTATTTTTAGGTGGTCTTAGAAAAAAAGTACATACATGTTGAGGAAAAGCTCCTCTTTACATACTTTGTTTCCTGATCTTTGTATCAGTATGGCCCTATGGATTCTTTTTATATTCACTGTAGTAAACCATTACTATTCTTCTTTTGTTATTGCTGTTTTTATTGAAGTAGTTGTACATTCATATGAAGTTGTAGGAAATAAGAGAGAGTCCAACAGTAACATTTTGCAAAACTATAGTATAATATCCTCCTAAACAGGGTATTGACATTGATGCAATCCACTGATCTGATTCAGATTTTCCTAGTTTTGCTTTTATTCATTTGTGTGTGTGTGTATGTTCTACACATTTTTATCACCTGGTCTGTTTGTGTATAAACAACACAGCCAAGATACTGAACAATTCCAACTCCACAGGTAGTCCTTGTGTTGCCCTTTAGAACCACATTCACCTTCATGCCATCCCACCTCACCCCTAACCTTTGGCATATGTCTTCCATTTCTAACATTTGTGATTTTAAGGGTTATGTAAATTGACTCAGATAGTATGTAACTTTTGGGAATTCGTTTTTTTCTCAGTGTGATTCCCTTCTGACAGATCCACGCAGGTATCAATAATTTATTCCAGTTTATTGCTAAACATTCCATGCTGTGGTTATATCACAGTGTATTTAATCATTTACCTGTTGAAGGACATCTGGGGCCATTTGGGGGCCTTTAGAAATAAAACTGCTATAGATATTCATGTGCAGGTTTTATGCAGACACGTTTTCATTTATCCAAGATAAATGCTCAAGGGGTTAATTGCCGATTCTTAAGGTAAAAGCTCATAGTTTTATAAGAAAGTGCCGAAATATTTTCCAAAATGTACCATTTGACATTCCCACCAGATATCTATTAGTAGAGTCCAGTTTTCACAACCTTGCCAGCATTTAGTGTTGTCACCATTGTATTATTTTTGGAATCTGGATAGGTATGTAGTGACATTTAATTTTTGACTTAATTTATCTTTCCTTGATAAGTGATTGAGCATATTTTCAAGTTCTTATTTGCCATCCATATATCCTCTTCATTCAAATGTCTGTTCATGTATTTTGCCCATTTTCTAGGTGGATATTGGTTTCATTTTTACTATTGATGTTGGAGAGTTATTTATAAATTCTTGATATTTGTTGTTTGTCAGATATGTGATTTGCAAATATTTTCCCCTAGTTTATAGCCTGTATTTTCTATTTTCATCCTTTTCACATAGGTTTTTACAGCACGAAAGTTTTTAATTTGTATGAGGTCCAGTTAATTAGTTTTTCTTTTTATGAGTCATTCTTTTAATGCCAAATCTAAGAACTCGTTGCCTACTCTTAATTCCTAAAGGTTTTTCTTCCACTTTTAAATACATTTTACAGTTTTTCATTTTACTGTTAAGTTTATGATCCATTTTGAGTTTATTGCTGTATAAGTTGTGAGGTTTATGTCAAGATTATCCTGCCTATGGATGTCCAATTGTACCAGTGCCATTTAATGAAAAGGTTACCATTCCTCCATTGAACTACTGTGACACATTTGTCAAAAATCATTAGGACATAATTGTGTGGGTCTATTCTGGGTTCTCTATTCTAATCATTAATCTGTGTATCTGTCTGCTGTCGAGACCACACCATTTTGATTACTGCAACTAAATTGTGAGCCTTTTTATTAGGTAGAGTGATTCCTCCCACTTTAGTACTCTTTATCAAGATTGTTTTAGCTATTCAAGACCTGCTGATACTCATGCTAATTGCTGTGTCTTGAGTAATAAAGTTTTTCTCTGATCCAGGAGTCTTGTCACCTGCCAGGATTTATGAAAGAGTAACAGGTGGACTTGTTAGCTTCTAAGTAAAGCAAATCTCAGATCCTTCACAATTTTTGCTGTATATTTCCTTTTCTTAGAAGATATTAAATGAATGCTTTGAAAGGACCAATTATTTAGAAAGAATTACACATTCATAGGGAAATTTCAAACATGGTAGAGAGAGCTCTTGTATGCCTTTGATGCTCAAAGATACGCAATCTTTCGGTTGTATATCAACCCCCAGTGGTTGCCTCTTACGTAAGTGTAGAACACCACCAAAACCAGGAATTTAATATGATACAATGTGTGTGTATAATTCCATGCCATTTATCATGTGTGTGGATCTGTGCAACCACTGCTGCAGTCTAGATACAGAACTGCCCCATCCCCACAGAGACTGGCTCATGTTACCCTGTGAGAGGTGCACGCACCACACTCCCCCAATCTTCCCAACTGCTGACAACGACTAACCTGTTTTCCATCTCTCTAATTTCATCATTAGGAATATTATATACATAGAATCGTGTGTTTTTACTCAGCATAATTTTCTGAATATTCATCTATGTTCAATACAATACACACAGTGAATAAAACAAAATGAAGTTGGGACCAATTGTATCAGACATAGGCATGATTTTAAGGGAGTAAGCTCATCTGTTAAAAAGATTTACACTTTGGCTTGCCAGGCAAAATACATGCTAGTGGAAATGTAAAATTGTAGATATAGTCTGAAAAACAGCTAGGCAGTTTCTTAATATTAAAAAAAATGCATAGTTACTATATAACCCAAAAATGACACACCTGAGCCTTTATCCCAGAAAAAAAAAAGGTCTACAAAAAAAACCAAACCTGTAAATAATTATTCATAGTAGCTTTACTTGTAATATCCTAAAACTAAAACAAGTTGTTCCTCAGAAGGTGTGTAGTTAAACGAACTTCTCAAGGAGATAAACAGACAGTATTTCCTGAGTTTTTCCTTTTTAAATGTATTTCTATGATGTTTAGAGTTTAAAGCCCCTTAATTCTTTTGTCGATTCTTCTGGAATGTTCCACTACTGTCTTATTTTGTATTTTGTGATTGAGGAGTCTGATTTCAACCTTTTCTTCCATTGTAAGTGACTTAGTCTTTTTACCTGGGATCTGAAAGGAATATGTATTTATTATAGTATTTATTCTCTGCCGTTTTACTAGAGTATATCTAGGAATTAATATTTTTTAAATTCCCCCAGTATATAATAGACCCCTTCCAAATGTAGATTCGAGTTCCTTAATCTTGAGCAAGTTTTCTTGGGTTATTGTTTTAAATATTAGTCTTGTTTTACAGTTTTGTTTCTTCTTCTTCCGGTGTTCCAATTATGCATATTTTAGTTACATTTTCTATTTGTATATCTGTATCTATATTTTTTTCATATCTTTTCTAAGTTTTTGACATTTTGACAGGTGTTTGCTTTCATTATGTCTGCAGTTGCTTGTTGGAGAGTATTTGATGCAGATATGAGTATGATGTCACAGTTTGCCTCTGATTTCTGGTTATTTTAGGGAAAAATTTGACCAGTTATTATGTATTCTCTTTTAAAACTTTCTTCTGTTAGTACTTTGATTTTTATTCATTTTTAAATACTGTGTTCTTCAAAATCTGAAAGGTCAGTTCAGGGATATAAAGTTTGAGTGGCTCCCTGGGTTTAATTCTTGAGGATTTCTTTCATGGCGCCCATTTCGTAGAGAAGCGCTGGTAGGTTAACTTCTGCTAATTTTAATTATCTTTACTTATTTAGGAACATTACTTTTCACCACTTGCTTCTTTTCCTTCACCACCAAACCTCTAAAGGATGCACCCCTCTGCTCTAGAGACAGGGTGTTCATGACACTGGCCTCTCCTGGTCTATGCATAGAGACAGGGTGTTCATGATACTGGCCCCCTTGGTCTGTGCACTTCCAAGACTCTCCCTTTTGATTCCCCAGTCAAGAAGGCTCTGTCCATCAAGTCTCAACAGTATTATCTATATTTTTTCTCAGAGTGGGCCCCTTCTATCTGGGAGTAAATTGATCAATGAACCACATTGCTAAGCATGCTCCTTCTCTCTCTCCTTTCTTAATATAGTCTATGTATCTATGTATGTATGTATCTATCTCTCTAGCTAGCTAGCTATCTCATCTATACATCCTATCTATCATCTAGCTGTCTCTCGTCTATCAATCCTATCTATCATCTACCTATCTAAATACCCATCCATTCTCTCTCTCTCTCTTTCTATCGATCTATCCTGTCCATCTATCCTATCCATCTATCATCTATCCTACCTATCTATCCTATGTATCTATCTTCTCTCTTCATTATATACTCCAAAGCTGGTCTTCTAGTTTCATTTTTTTCTTAAGTACTTGTGAAATGAAGTTTATATGTTTGTTATTTCTTGGTTATGCTAAAAATACAAATTACGGTGGTTTCACTCGCTCTTTTGGTTGAAGGGTATGATGTTGGAGGGTGTGTGGGGAAATAAGGCAGCCATCACTATCCTACAGGACTCTGAGAGTCCTATAGCTCACAGATTCTAAACTGCTAGTTTAAAGCACGTCACTTCTAGTAGTTAACTCCTCAAGTCCATGAAGGTGCAAACAAACAGCCAAGAGATCTGAAAGTAAATGGATTTCATCAGGCTAAACAAGGTACTCAGTCTTTAAAGAGGGATCAGGGCTTGTGTTGTAAGCGTGTGTGATGTACTGTGCCCTGGTTTCTTGAACACTCCACTCCCCACTCTGCCCAAGCACTCCCCACTCCCTGGACTCCCCGTGAACTTTTGAGCAGAATGTAGGAGTAGGAGAAATGAAAAGCACTAGTGAGTCTTCTGGTGATCTGGAAATTTATATCTCCTACTTAAAGGCTTTTCTGAAAATGAAAATCCCATAGATCAACTCCATTCCATCAGGCTGGGGCGGAGGACAGAAGTGGTGATGTAGCAATTTGGATGAGAAGCAGAGAAATGCCTTTCTCTGCCCGCAGGCATGGAAATGTTAAATAGGACCCTGCTAGTGAAGGCTGCAGTTTTAGCTGCCCAAGGAGAGCCAGAATGAATGTATCTTTATTCATTTGTTTACATACTGCTTTATTTTAGGACAGGATTACAGTGACTAGAAGCCTATCAAATACTTGTTTAGCTATCATATAATCATCATGAAGCCTGGCATGTCCTTGCTTCTCCTTTTCTCGTTGAAAAATACTTTCAAATTTTACCTTTTGTTTTTTATGTTACGCACCTAGAGTGAAACTGCAGCCACATTCATGTCTTCATTAATATTTTAGCTCCCTATAGTTATTTACTATAATTGTTGAAGTGACTATTAAAAAGAAATCAATTCAAAATGTTATTGTGCTGAATTTCAGAATATTATTGGTAAGTTGGGTACAAACCAAGGTTACAGTGTATTTGTCTGAACAAAAGCAAAACAAAACAAAAGCCCATTTTCTAATCTGTATACCAAACTCCTGAGTCACGAGTTTACCTGTATAACAAATGTCACATTGTATTTTAGCTTTAGGTATCCCCGAACCTAAAAATAAAAGTTAAAATATTTTTTAAAGCCCATTTTCTCTTTTCCATTGAAAATGATGTATTCACCATCCTATTACTGAGAGTTTATGTAAATGACCTTTACTGGGAATTTTAAAATCATAATCAAATGGCTTATTAGTATCTCTAGCATAAGGACTAGGAATTAGAGGACATGGCGATGTGAAAGGAAGTGTACGAAATATCCTCTGTCAATTGATAGGTAGAACATCACTGCCCTGGACTCAGCAGTTCTGAGCACTCCAGTTTGCTTTGGCTAAGTGCCAATGCATGTTCTGCTTATGCCTAGGTGGAATTTGTAGAAAATAATCAGAACGGCCCTCTGTTTCCATCAGCAATGAAATAGCTGTTCATGCAATTGGGAACAGTAGTAAATTCTTTTTTATTTCCTAGCTCCTATGCAGAAGGTCAAATCCCTGGCCATTTTCAGAGATGTACATTACGTTCAACATCTATAAATTAAGAGCAAGAACATGAGCTGTATCTTACACTAAAAAAAGAGACATGTTTTCTACTATGAAGCACGTAATCCCACTAGATATATTATTAGAGCATAGCATCCAGACGGCATATTCTTGCGTCCTGATCATTTTGTAGCAAAGAAGTGTTCTTGACTTCTCTTACCATCCACACAGCTTCCCATTGGAGGAGTCTGTGGATACGTCCATTCCCAAGAACACACACAAACCTGAGGCAGGAAAGGGATGCTAGTATTTTTTCCAACACCTATCACGAATCAAATTTAAAAGGCTCATCTAATTACAGAAAAAGAAGAAGGCTATATTCTATTCATTTTTTTTTTAAATGGTTACAATAAAGGTTTTCTCAAAGCCATTTATTCTACAATGAAAGCTTCCTTTCTCAAAGAAATAATTTATGTCCATGTAAACCAAGTCTCCTTGTCAAGATCTAAAAAATGACAACCTTCATTGCACGGACTAGACTTCCACGAATCCATGCTAATGATGAAAACAGGGATATTTTAGTTTGGGACAGATCCTAGGGTTGCCTCCCTTTCACTGCCAGGGTTTTGCCTGCTTCTTTTAGGATGAATGAACGTTAAGTTATCAGCTTCCACAGATACTCCTAGAATTCATATTACTATGAAGAACTTTTTCTGCATACTCCTTTTTAAAGATAGTGGCATCCTAACAGACTTTATAATTGGAAAACACAAAATAAAATCAACTAAAAATGGATTTGAATTAATGAAACTAGTAAAGGGCCTGATATAAAGATCAATGCATGGAAATTAAGGACAAAGAAACATTGCATATTTAGAAAAGGCAATAGAAACATTTTTAATGACAAAATTCCAAGATGTTAATAGTAAAATATTTGAGAAATGTGCAAGACCTGAAAACCAAATATATAAACCTTTATGAAATATAAAAGATGTCATATCTTACAATCTCAATAATTATGCAATCTCTTATGCAATAATCTTATGCAATTGCAATAATTATGATTTTTTAAAAATAAAACTTGACCCACTGATCCTAAAATACAACTCTTATGGGACCTCCTCCCTCTACAGAGTCCTTTACGTAGAGCTTAGACAGCCAGAAATCACCAGAGTTACTTTCCTTTCCAAGGAAAGGAGCCTTGTCACCCAGTGGGATTAACACTTTCTGCCTACTATCTATTGTTCTTAGGCCAGTATGATAGGTGGCATGTCTAACAAGAATGTGAAAATGTTACGATTTTCTATAAAATTATCTTTTAAAAAAAAATGGTTAGTTGATTTTATGTATTTGTAAAGAGGATACAGGGAATACTGCTGCTTTGTGGGTTGAAGACTTTGTAAAGTAATCTAAGGTGAGAGTTTCAATCTCAGAGCTAGAAGTCATCCGGGGGTTCTAGATGCCTCCTGCCCTGAGTCGGGCATAAGGTTCTGTCCTAGAGGATCTGCTACAGAGAGTGATCAAAGCTCTAGCCATCTTCCCTATCACATATGAGCCATGCCAGGCATGGGGTCTTAAAAAGGAAAGAATATGCAGGAAATGCCTAGATATTGCTTGGCATACTTTCATAATAAAACAAAACTGAAACTTTTTCCCACAAGTTTAATTAAGTTGGTTTTCTAACTTTTCAGAGCTATTTTGGTTCAAATGGATCAAAAACTATCATATCCAATGAAGGAAGGTGGCCCTTGCTGCTCAACGGGTGTAAAGTTTCAGTTATGCCAGAAGAATAAATTCTAGAGATCTTCTGCACAATTTTGTGCTTACCTTGAACAATACTGCGTCATACACTTCAAACTCTGATCTCATTTCCAGTGTTCTTACCACAGTTAAAAATACATCTCCGAGACAAGAAAACATGTCTTCCAACTCCTTCATTTTTTTCATGCTGCTATTACTGCTTCTAATTTCCAAACACCCATACTTTTTCTTCGACTGTTCTTTTTGGTGTCATAGCCATATTTTATTCATTGCAGCGTCTAAATGCCCTTCATCAAGGCAGTGGTTAAAATTTAAGAACAACCTTGATATGGAATATGCTGCAGCCATACATTCATACATAAACATTTTAAAAAGCAGTCTTAGACTCTGTGTGGAGAGATGTAGAAAGTGTATTGTTGGTAAGCAAAAGGATCCTCTCTCCCACTTTCCAGAGGAGATAGAAGTCACCATCATCGCATACTTCCCAGTACGAAGTATACAGACATCTGTGCCCGTCCTCTCCACTTGAGCCTCCTGTAATAACAGGAGAACCATAATAACGTCAATAGCTCCACCTATAGTTTTGATCATACCACCTCCTTGAAGCACAAATAATCTTCTCTGCCTTTTATTCCTTGCATAATCCAATGGCTCCCTCAAGACTAGGTCCTTCCCATATTTTAGATATAGTCCAATTTCCAAAACTTGTCCCTGCTTTCCGTTAAAATATCCCTTATATCTTCTCACCTTCACAGCTAGACTTTTTGGCTCCTCCTTAGGGAACCCAATCCCTGCCCTGCATTGCATCATCAGCCCCCCACTCCTTTTTATTTTATTTATTTTTTTTAAGACAGAGTCTTGCCTTATCGCCCAGGCTGGAGTACAGTGGCGCGATATTGGCTCGCTACAACCTCTGCCTCCCGGGTTCAAGTGAATCTCCTGCCTCAGCCTCTGGAATAGCTGGATTACAGGCATGCAGCACCACACCCAGCTAACTTTTGTATTTTGAGTGGAGATGGGGTTTCACCATGTTGGCCAAGCTGATCTCAAACTCCTGACCTCAAGTGATCCGCCCACCTCGGCCTCCCAATGTGCTGTGATTACAGGCGTGAGCCACTGCGCCCGGCCCCATCACCTCCTTTAATCTCTTTTCTGCACTATCTCATTGCAAAGCAGGCTAATAAACATCTGTCTGACCTCCATTGGTTAAGTGATACTAATATTTTAAGTCATTATTCAGAATCCTTTTGATACAAACTTTAAAAAGGAAACTAATTTAAGTTAGCCTTAAAAGTGAATTGATTTGATAACCAAAAGAGCAATGGGAGAATGGCCTTTGGTCAGCTAGTGTCCTTGTGGTTCTCTCTGCTTTAACCTTGCTGTGCGCTGGCTTCTCTTCTGACAGCAATGGCTCCCATAGGCATTTACACACAGCTTGTGGAAAACTAAGGGTGTTTTTCTTTCATTACCAAGGAGCAATTGTGTGAGTAATTTTGCTTTCAAGTGAATCCATGAAACAGAGAGGATTAGGATGACAAGGGAATTATTAAATAACTTTCAGAGGAGTTTTTTATACAAGACACTAAAAATATAAGAAGTACCTATTTGTTGAAATCTAGAATCAACCATTTTTAATTTTGCTCACATTCGTTTTAACTCTTGGTTTTAAAAGATGAATATTCCATACGAATGTGAGATGTTGCCTCGCACAGGCTCCCTTCTTTTTACAAAGACTGTGATGGGAAAATCCCAGGACTGTACAGAAGAACATCCCTCAAAAACTGGGAAGGAACTGAGAGACGGAAGAATGGCTTGGGCGATTCCAGCTTGCGGAGTAGATGAGTTTATTAGGATTCACAAACAGGACATTGTTGGGCAGCATCAGGACACTTCTACAGATCCACCCGCCACATGCCTCTAAGCTGCTTTAAGCTGATGTTGTGTCTCTTCGCCTGCTGCATGTGATGAGACTGTTTTCCTTCGTGTGTTCCCAGATACACTCTAGGATGTTTGGGTTCTCAGGGACACCTGCTCCTCCGCTGAGCACCATGGCCTTGGCTCATTTCCCAGCTTTTAGGGTTCAAGCAGCGGACATACACCCTTAAGTAACCGGGTGGGAAAAACTTCACCCTACAAAGAAAAGTATTATTTTTACTACCTAGTCAAGGTTGAAGAAAGCATAGAGATTATTCTAGCTGCAAGAAATTAAAAATAAATTTAGAATAGTAAGGATAAACAACTATCTGACAGTCTATGTTATTTTCAGACCTACATATATTCCCTAAGGGGGTGAGGTCTGTATATATATATATTTTTTTTTTTAATTTTTTTTAGATGGAGTCTCACTCTGTCGCCCAGGCTGCAGTGCAGTGGCGCAATCTCGGCTCACTGCAAGCTCCGCCTCCTGTGTTCAGCCTTTCTCCTGCCTCAGCCTCCTGAGTAGCTGGGACTACAGGCACCTGCCACAACGCCCAACTAATTTTTTTGTACTTTTTAGTAGAGACAGGGTTTCACTGTGTTAGCCAGGATGGTCTCAATCTCCTGACCTTGTGATCTGCCCATTTTGGCCTCCCAAAATGCTGGGATTACAGGCATGAGCCACCGTGCCTGGCTGATGTCTGTATTTTTAAAGATTCACAATGGAATTCTACTTCTGGCTATGGGGGACTCACTTTTATCACACCAACACTGCTGTTAAAAACATGTATAAATAATTGATATTTTTCAAAATCATCTATTTGAAGGTATCTAAGAAACATCAAAGCAACTGGATTTAGAGAAGTCAATATTCAACATAGAAAGCCAACATGTTTAGGTGAGTCTAGTCTTTAAGACCATCTATACCTTGAAGCGTTTGCCAATTTGTAAGTAACATAGGCTGCAAGCCCACGCAGAAAGAACAGGCTATGGCAGATAGCTGAGAAGAGTTTCAGGCAGTCTTATGAGACTGAGACTGGACCAAAAAAAAAAAAAAAGATTTTAGCTGACTTCTGAGGCAGCCAGGACTTGAGGAGCTGAGGTCCTGGAGAGAAGGAAGCACAGAGAAGTGAGCCTGACATTTGACTCTGTGCTACTTTCCAACGTACTTGCCATCTGGTAGGTAATCATCAAGGGGCTGAGAAGCCAGGCTGAAGGTGGTGGCTAAGAGAACTTCCAATAGACTCATGATATTGGGAGTCAAATTCGGATTTCAGGATCCACCAAGGAAGAGGGACATCTGTAAACATCCCACATTTCTAGTGGGATTCTGAAGGGCTACACCCCAGAAATGAAGACAAACTGAGCAAAAACTAGTTCTTACAAAAACTGAAACTCAGATTTGAATCAGCTGAGTCCCAGACTGGATAAAATTGATGTCTCTAACCACGTGCAGTAAAGCCAATTGATAAAGATAACATCATCATTCAGATCTTTGTCATCTGGACAGAGATAAACATCATTGAGATCCTCACATTATCCCCATGATGTTTCAAACACACATTCCAGCATTCAATTAAGTATCACCAGTCATTCCAAGAGAAGAAAAAATGGTTAATAGAAACAGGGCCACAGATTATCCAATATGAGAGTCAAAATAGCTATGATTAACATGCTCAAAATGTGAATGACAAGATGGAAAACTTCAACAGAGAATTGAAACCTCTATAAAAAATGAATCAAACAAAAAATCTGCAATCCTACAAATGAAAGTAAAATGTAACGAAGATTTGATATTGATTAAAAACAGCTGAGGAGTGTGTTAGTAAACAGAAATGGGTCACTAGAAATATATAGACTAAACACAGAAGAGCAAATATATATATATAAATAAATGATGGATAAGATGCAGTGAAAAAGTCTAACATACTTGTAATTGGAGTTCCAGAAGTTGAAGAGAAAAAAAAAGATTGTGTAAAGGAAATATTTGAATGGAAATTGGCAGAGAATTTTTCCAATATGACAAAAGACATATCAAGAGACAAATCCGGGTTGCTGTGTACTTGAACAGGGATACACACACACACACACACACACACACTGTAAACTTCTCTGTGGCAGGAAATTTGACATTGACATTGAGTCGGCATGAAGTCAGGGCTCTGGACTTGAATTTTTTGCATAAAATCTGGCTCTTCTCTTCTTTAAAAAAGAAATAGCAAAATTTGACTCACCCTCAGAAAGTAATGAGAAAGGCTGACATATCTCTCTCAGAATTAAAATGGTGAATTGTCCTCTAAATGAAGGCTTGCCCCTCTTATGAATATCGTATCCCAATATAAACTACTTGCATAATAAAAGAATTCCAAGCTAATATTAAACTCAAACTTGTTTAGAATTGCTGACTGCTGTAGGGCTTTGATGGAGGAAAAGATTAAACTGTTTTGTTGAGAGCCTTTAAATAATTCTAGGCTCACTAGACACAGTGGTGCACGCCTGTAATCCCGGTACTTTGGGAGGTGGAGACGGGTGGATCACTTGAGTCCAGGAGTTCAAGACCAGTCTGAGCAACATGGCAAAGCCCCATCTCTACAAAAGATACAGAAAATTAGCTGGGTGTGGTGGTGTGCACCTGTAGTCTCAGCTACTCTGGAGGCTGAGGCAGGAGGATAGCCCGAGACTGGGAGGGTTGAGGCTACAGTGAGCCATGACTGCACCACTGCACCCCAGCCTGGACAACAGAGTGAGACCCTGTCCCAAAACAAAACAAAAAGAATTCCAGGTTTACAAGATTTCTACAGAAGAGAAAAACCTTCTGAAGATGAGCTGACTTTAATAAAATAGCACCAACCACATCAATACCTCACAGAGGGAAATTCACCAGGTGCAAAACAAAAAAGCAAATTAGCATCCTAAGAACTGCAAATAATGGGAAAAGTTTTACAAGAATAGAAAACAATTTTATTTAAAATAAATACAAGAAAAAATAGACATTATATTGGAAGGGCATAATATAAAGGACAGAATATATGTAAAAGAAACCAGTAGAACTTTGAGATATTTTGAAATGCCACTGAAATGGAAAGGATTAAATAAAATTAGTCTATCCAAGAGGATTCTAGTTACACTGAAGATGAATCTGAATAAATCATCAAGAATGCAGCACAAAGGCTGGGCACGGTGACTCATGCCTGTAATCCCAGCACGTTGGGAGGTCAAGGTGGGTGGATTGCCCAAGCTCAGGAGTTTGAGACCACCCTGGGCAACATGGTGAAACCCTGTCTCTACTAGAAATACAAAAATTAGCCGGTGTGGAGGCAGGTGCCTGTAATCCCAGCTACTCAGGATGCTGAGGCAGGAGAATTGCCTGAACCCGGGAGGTGGAGGTGGCAGTGAGCAGAGATCACACCACTGCACTCCAGCCTGGGTGACAGAGCGAGACCCCTTCCTCCAACCCCTCAAAAAAAGAAAAAGAACAAAGCACAAAATATGAACTTATAAAAACCTTAATCTAAAATATGAAAAATGAAATATGACGTATGATAAAAATAAGATACAAAACAATGAGAATGTCCACCATATGCCCAACATATGTCTGACAGGATTTGCAATGAAAGAAACAATGGTGAATAGGAAAGAGGCAAAATTCAAAATGGTAATCGCTGAAAAAAAATTCCAGAATTGAATAAAGACTTGTGTTGAGAATTACATCAAGTCAACAAGTAGACACACAATGGTGAATATGTAAAATTAAATATAAAACAAAAAATCTTAAAAGCACCCCCAGAGAAAAATCAGACCGCTGTTCAAATGGAATGACAGAATGAATAGATGACTCATTGTTAGCAACAATAAGACCAAATACCCTAAAAAAATTTTGTAATGCTGGAGAAAAGCAACAGTCAAGATAAATTAACATTGAATAGTAAGGGTAGCAAGGAAGATATTTTCAGAAATATAAAAGCAGAGGAAATTGATTAACCTAGATCATTACAGAAAGGAGCAGTAAAAATATATTCTTTAGGAAGAGGAAAGTAAAAACAGAAAGGAGGAAGATGCAAATCACAACGATGAGACAATATCACAAAGTGGTTTAGAGTGTAGGTGTTCTAGTCAGCTGTGCTGTGTGACGAAGAGAAAATTACTCCACACCTCTCTGTGCCTCCATTTCTATATATGTTCTGTGGAAATATAAATAATAGTAGCACTTACATCATAGGTTTGTCACCGGCACAGAGTATAAGTTCAATAAATGTTGATTAAAAATAAGTCAACAATTTGCTCAATTTAAAATAATACTGATGTAACAGTGATATGATAAAAAGAGGAAATTTGATTAAAGCATTCTAAGATCATTGTATTTTTTCTTATACATGAAAAAGGGAGAAAATAAAGACAATGCAATTGATAATTGCAGAAGAGTGAGTGTGGGCTCCAGACCACCAGCAACAGTATACCTGGGAGCTTGTTAGAGTGCAACTTCTCAGGTTGCACCCAGATCTTCTGAATCAGAAATTCAGGGTTGGAGTCCAAGAATCCACTTTAACAACCCTCCAGGTATTTCTAATGCATAATAAAGCCTGAGGTGCTCTGTTAGAGAAGATAGGAAAGGAGGACAGATAAAAAGAAAATTCGACCAGACGCAGTGGCTCATGCCTGTAATCCCAGCACTTTGGGAGGCCGAGGCGGGCAGATCACGAGGTCAGGAGATCGAGACCATCCTGGCTAACACGGTGAAACTCCGTCTCTACTAAAAATACAAAAAATTAGCCTGGCGTGGTGGTGGGCGCCTGTAGTCCCAGCTACTTAGGAGGCTGAGGCAGGAGAAGGGCGGGAACCCGGGAGGCGGGGCTTGCAGTGAGCCGAGATCGCGCCACTGCACTCCAGCCTGGGTGACAGAGCGAGACTCCATCTCAAAGAAAAAAAAAGAAAAAGAAAAGGAAAAAAAAGAAAATTCATGGCAAGCAGAAAACACAAACTGAAATGATCGATAACAATCCAAGTAAATGCGAATACATACGTTTTTCTTAGATATCTACAATTGAATTGAAAACCTAGTTACATACTTTCTACAAGATAAATGCACATAAGAGGATCCACAGTGATAGAAAGTAAAAGGATGGGAAGGATGAGTGCGATGTGTTGGGTTGGGTTATTGTTTCTCATGCTTGCCTGCCTTTCTCTGTTAGAATATTAAACCTCCCTTTCCATTGACTTGCATCTGTCAGTGGAACCTGGAACAGTGACAAGTGCCACATCAGAATTTTAACTGCATGACATGGCTCTGCCTTTGCTTTTATCCCCTTTGCCCTAACACTGGGATAGAAGCTACCGCTTCAGCCTGGTCCCAGAATGAGAGAACCTGGGCAGAGTTGAAGCTGACTGACATCCAACAAGGTCAGGAGTAAGAAATAAGCATTTTGTTATGGGAATCCTCTGAGATTGCAGGGCGATTTCTTACCACAGCATAATCTAAGTAAAAGTTGATTGATGCAGAAAAATGTAACAGGCAACAGCTAACCAAAGAAAATTGATGTAATGAGATTTTTGATGTTAAATCATGTATTGGAAACAGAGGCTAATAATTCTTCACTCTTACACACCTAACAAAATAGTCTCAAAATGAAAATTAAGTGCTGATAACTTTTACAAGGGGAAAACTGGCCCAACACATGAAGGAAATAGTAAATCCATGAACTTGATAGATTTTCACCTGTTTCATAAATTCTGGAATTAGGTCTGCATTCTACCAGACCTAAGATACGAATTAACTGGACCCTTTCGGCTGGTTGGTTGGTGTGTAGGTGAGTGGATAGTTTTGTTTGGTTGGTTGGTTGATTGGTTTGGGGTGGGTTTTTGTTGTTGTTTTTGTTCGTTGTTGAGAGGGGTCTCCCTCTATTGCCCAGGTTGGAATGCAGTGGCACGATCATGGCTCACTGTAGCCACTATCTTCTGGGCTCAAGCGATCCTCCTACCCTAGCCTCCCGAGGAGCTGGGACTAGAGGCACCACCCATGCCCAACTGATTTTTTAATTCTTCATTTGTTGAGACGGGGTTTTGCTCTATTGGCCAGGCTGGTTTTACACTCCTGGCCTCATGAGATCCTCCCACCTCTGACTCTCAGAGTGCTGGGATTACAAGCGTGAGCCACCACGCCTGGCCTGGAATCTTTTACTAAGGTTAAGAGCATAAGGTGGGGCTGGATTGCTGGGTTTGGCTCCTGAATCTTCGCATGCACTTTAAATTCTTTGGTCTTGGTGACATCATCTGCAAAACTGTGAAATTAATAGTGTCGATTTCATAGGGTTGTTGGGAGTCTTATGTAAGTTCATATATGTAATGTAAATTTCTTAGACTAGTACCTGGCACACAGTAAATATTTTTAAAATAAGTATGGTTGTAATATTTAGTACGTTGACAATAATTACTCTACTATTACTATTGCTATTATTATATAAGCTTATTCCATTTGAAAGCAGCATGGGAAAGACATGAAAGCCAAGAGCTGGCTTTTATTCACTCATTGTCATGATCAGAAATAAGGGGTTCTCTCTGCTTCCTTAGTTCTGCTACTTACACCTGCCAGTAGCAGCTCGCTGTATTGCTCTATTTCGTAAACGGAAATGCATCTTTTTCTGCCGTCTTTTTCTCAATATTCCAGAATACAGCACGAGCTAATACAGAGACTCAAAATGCAAAATATACTTTTGCATATATAACTCTCTTTTTTCAACAAGGAAAAAGATTAATTGGTAGCTGGTTTTCCAATAATTCATTCCTCTCAATATTCTTGGCTGCAGCTTAGCCCAGCTGTAAAGGTAAACCTGCACATAATAATTAAACACAGTCCCTTCTCAGCCTGTAGATGGTCAAGACTAGCCCTTAAGAGTTACAACACAATTTTTTTGATCTAGTTCCCTTAAGAAGGTTATTTTTTCTACTTCGAATATTCGAAAACACATTAAAATCAAATACAGGCAAATCGAAACCTTCCTTAACACCCTGCAATCAAATAGTAGAGCAATGTAAACATTTAATCATTACATCTGACTTTGCTGCCACTGAATCTTTCAGGTGACACGGGCTTCTGGGCACCCTGAGCTCTGCGTGTTCTCTGCTGCTCCAGCATTTAACCTTCATGGTCAAAGGATGCTGTCCTGGCTCTCTGGCCTGTTCAGAAGAAACGAGCAGCATTCTGGCCTTTCCTATTACATAAAATGATTTCAAAAGTCACTACTGTGCCCGTCTACGTATACCTCCAAACGGTTCAAACTATTGAAACAATAGTGTCCATTAGAAAAAGATAAAGTGATGAAGAAAGCAGTAACAAGAAGGCTACATGCTGTGGTTTTGCAAAACTGAGAAGATATCCAAATATAATATGTTATGTGTTTCTGCACCATATATTTCATTCTGTTTGTATTTAGGAATTAATCCCCTGAGAAACTGAACATTGCTCACATTTGCCAGCTGAATCTGGCTAATTACACAGGCTGAGATAAAGTCAAGGGCACTAGGGACACGAGCAAACAGGTCGTTAAATGCAGAAACTGGAGTGGAGGATCAGGACGGAGAGGAGCCATATTGACCAGTGTTTTACAGCCCTAATTTGTTTTGGAATGTCTTAGAAAGTGGCTAAAAAGCACTTTAATCTGAGTGTGCCTGTAATTATTTGCTAGGACAGTGTCACTCTGAACATTGAATAAATGCCAGATTTTATATATTATTAGATGGCCATCTGAAATCATGGTGTTTCACGATGAGAAGAAAATCACAAACCTGGTCACTATTGATGCAAATATTTGGCAGTGTCTTCCTGGCTTTATGATAAGAGGAGGGGCTTCTGCACCCTCTGTCTCAGTTTCAGTGCAACATCTGGTCTCTTTGGAAGCAGCTTCCATGCATGACATAAACAAACAGGGCCCCGACTTTCTTCCTGAAGGCCACTTTTCAAACTAGTTTCTGTACGTCTGAAACAAGCCCTCTGCGTGGAGGCCTGCGATGTGCATAGATTGTTCATAACTCAGAACATTGACTTTAATCAGTTGCTAAATGTGTTACCTTTTGAAGAAAAGTAGGATGCAAGTGTTTCTTTGTATATTCAAATAGAAGCTAATGAATGAAAAATTTCCAATAACTTATGAATTTCAACTCTAAAATACAAGTCTCAATGAGGCTAACCACTTTCTCTCATTGTTTCTTTTATCATGGTATGCGCGAGTGCAGGATACTGACTTTTTTTTCAGATTGGTCTTAACACAGTCACTAAAATAATTTCATTTTTCTACCTGAAATGACAGAGTTAGCAGATTAACATTTTATAAGGGATACTTCCATAACCAAAACTGGATAGATTTTGGAGTTTTCACACTGACCTCAAGGAGCAATACATTCCTTTTCCTATTTCTTTTGAAGACGTATGACATCTATACCTGACTTTTTCTTTTTTCTTGAGATGGAGTCTCGCTCTGTCACCAGCCTGGAGTGCAGTGGCATGATCTCAACTCACTGCAACCTCCACCTCTCCCAGGTTCAGGCAATTCTCCTGCCTCAGCCTCCTAAGTAGCTGGGACTACAGGTGCCTGCAATCACACCCGTCTAATTTTTGTATTTTTAGTAGAGACGGGGTTTCACTAGGTTGGCCAGTCTGTTCTCAAACTCCTGACCTCATGGATCCGCCCACCTCGGCCTCCCAAAGTGCTAGGATTACAGGCATGAGCCACCACGCCTGGCCTATACCTGGTATTTCTTATGCTTCGATTACAAATTCAACTGAGGAGACAGCAGATGCTGAAAGTCTGAAGAAGTAGGAGTGACACCTCAAAACTCAGCAAATTACATGTTTTAGTTCATTCAGGCTGCTATAACAAAAATACCATACCCTTGGTGCTTATAAACAACAGAAATGTATGTCTCCCAGTCCTGGAGGCTAGACTGTCCAAGATCAAGGCATCAGCACTTGCAGAGTCTGTTAACAACCTACTTCTTGGTTCATAGATGACTGTCTTTTCTGTGTCCTCACATGCTGCAAAGGGCAAGGGAGGGATCTCTGGGTCTTTTATAAAGACACTAATCCCATTCCTGCTGGCAGAGCCCTCATGACCTAATGACATCCCAACAGACCCACATCTTAATGGCATCACCTTGGGAGTTAGGTTTCCACATATGAATTTTAGGAGGACACAAACATTCAGTTTATAGCATGTGCATAAGCACTTAATTAAGGAGCAAAAAGAAGAGACTATGGGCATCTCCTAGATAGGAAATTGAAATTCAGAAAGCATAAGTAACTCAGTCAGGTGTGAGAAATGGTGGAGCCTCCTTCCTATTATACTCTGTGGGAAGGATTTAACATTCCTTTTTGTGTAATTGTTGGGATAGCAGCTCTGAATGTTAGATCATTCTTATCAGATAAGATAAAAATGTAACATGATTCAATCTGGTCAATTTTGTTCTTTCTACCTACAATAATTCTTCATTAAAATATAGTTTTAATTTACTGAATTAATTCTTTAAATTGAATAAAAACACAGTTGCAATGTGAAGGAAAAGTAGAAAGCTTATGTAATGTATGTAATGTGGACTGTCACCAACCCCCCTTAACTGTAAAGACATGTTACAGATGTTTTCTTGTCTGAGTTGAAGCACCGAACTGTACCCAGGTGTGTCCACTCTGAAAAGCTGTACTTCTGGGCTAGCACAGAAACGAACAGTAGTCAGAAGGGGTGACTAACCTATTTCTCACCTTGGTTCTTCTGAGTAAACTCGGAATTTAATCTCACCATCAATATGTTGATGCAGATCTTGGCTCACCGCAACCTCCCCCTGCTGGGTTCAAGTGATTCTCCCGCCTTAGCCTCCTGAGTAGCTGGGATTACAGGCACCTGCCACCACACCCAGCTAATTTCTGTATTTTTAGCAGAAATCGGGTTTTGCCGTGTTAGCCAGGCTGGTCTCAAACTCCTGACCTCAGGTGATCTGCCTGCCCTGGCCTCCCACAGCGCTGGGATTACAGGCATGAGTCATCACACCCAGCCTCCAGAAGCTACTCTTTATAGTCTATCTCTTCTGTGTTGTTCCCTGTGGTTCTGTTTTGAGACTTTCACATTTTAATCAGGATGTGTACTTATCATAGCTACTTTTGGAAGGCTTGCTGCTGATGTAATTTATTACTCCCTTTACCTCAATTTTTAATAAAGAAAGCTCTTTGAAAATGTTTTTCTCTTACTCTATGTTCTCAGGAGCTTAATACTACTTGCTGCAAATCCTGGGTTCTTTCCCTTTTGTTCACTTTGGACTTTTGTCTAAAGACCTCTGTTAGTAGATGAATATTGCCTTTAAACAAATAAAAATATATTTGAACAGTTTTACATTGATCTATTTTAATGAGCCAAAGCAAATTTTGCATGAGTGTGCAGTAATAGATTTCCAATGAGACTTTTAAAGTCAGTTTTAAAATCTGCACTTTAGAAAAAAAATCAACTCATCTATAAAGGAGCAAAATGGAAATGATTTGAAGATTGATTTCTCGTGCCATGGCCAATGCAGCACTGTCCCATTGCCAACTCCACAATGATGTTTAGCTTTACTAAACTTCCTCCTGTAAAACTGATCTTCAAGCCAAGTTAAATTTGTTTCCTTCATAGAAAGTTACTAGGGACAAATGACTTTAAGCAATAGGATGGATCCAGCCTTCAAGGTGACATGTCTTCACCTTAGCTCCAAAGCCAATTAAGTAAACCAAAGGATCCTTTTTTTTTGAACTATCCTAAGTCATTCCAGAATTATTTGTTTTATCTCATGGAAAATGTTTTGAATCTCAAGTCCCTTAAAACATAGTGCAGTTATTAGCAAGTCAAGGAGTTAAAAGATAGTCTGCCTGCAGAATCTGCTGAACAATGTGTCAACCTTAGGGACATAGTTAAGAACTGGAATGGATCTGGCCAATTCCTTTGTCCCAGGGAAATTCCTAAACCACACTGTACTTTGAAGCAATTTTCCAGGCACCCCTCCTCTTTGCAAGTTCTGCATTGCTTCAGGGTCCTGACTTGTAAGGTTTAAGATCTTCTAAAAAGGGATTGGAAATCGGAGGATGAAGGGTGAGAGAAGGAGAGAATACTAGGCTTAATACCTGGATGGTGAAATAATCTGTACAACAAACCCCCATGACAGCTATGTGTAATAAACCTGCACATGTACCCATGAACTTAAAAGTAGAAAAAAAGAAATCACAAGTCAGTTGACCACAGAAACTCCCTTCAGCCTAAACTCTGTATGATTATGATCATACAGACACATTGGAGAACACTGTTAATTGGAAAAAAGTTAAGAATTGTGGAGATGTATGGTTCTAAGAAGAATCGGGGAATTTTGTTATCCTTTCCTGCCACCCTAGGCACAGCACTGTTTGGCATTAACTACAGTGGAGCTTTTAATAAAATTGCATATTGAACAATATTTTGGAACCAACTGAAGGCAACCAATGAAGGCAACAAGCCTATCCACAAATCTAATTTTAGATACCGTGTGACTCTGGTGGTTCTCTTTAGAATGTTTGTGGAATGTTAATCCAGTCCATCATTGATGGACATTTGGGTTGGTTCCAAGTCTTTGCTATTGTGAATAGTGCTGCAATAAACATACATGTGCCTGTGTCTTTATAGCAGCATGATTTATAATCCTTTGTACAGTGATGGGATGGCTGGGTCAAATGGTATTTCTAGTTCTAGATCCTTGAGGAACCACCACACTGTCTTCCACAATGGTTGAACTAGTTTACAGTCCCATCAACAGTGTAAAAGTGTTCCTATTTCTCCACATCCTCTCCAGCACCTGTTATTTCCTGACTTTTTAATGATTGCCATTCTAACTGGTGTGAGATGGTATCTCATTGTGGTTTTGATTTCCATTTCTCTGATGGCCAGTGATGATGAGCATTTTTTCATGTGTCTGTTGGCTGCATAAATGTCTTCTTTTGAGAAGTGTCTGTTCATATCTTTTGCCCAGTTTTTGATGGGGTTGATTTTTTCTTGTAAATTTGTTTGAGTTATTTGCAGATTCTGGATATTAGCCCTTTGTCAGATGAGTAGACTGCAAAAATTTTCTCCTATTCTGTAGGTTGACTATTCACTCTAATGGTAGTTTCTTTTGCTGTGCAGAAGCTCTTTAGTTTAATTAGATCCCATTTGTCAATTTTGGCTTTTGTTGCCATTGCTTTTGGTGTTTTAGACATGAAGTCCTTGCCCATGCCTATGTCCTGAATGGTATTGCCTAGGGTTTCTTCTAGGGTTTATGGTTTTAGGTTTAACATTTAAGTCTTTAATCCATCTTGAATTAATTTTTGTATAAGGTGTAAGGAAGGGATCCAGTTTCAGCTTTCTACATATGGCTAGCCAGTTTTCCCAGCACCATTTATTAAATAGGGAATCCTTTCCCCATTTCTTGTTTTTGTCAGGTTTGTCAAAGATGTTGCAGATGTGTGGTATTATTTCTGAGGGCTCTGTTCTGCTCCATTGATCTGTAAGAAAATGTGGCACATATACACCATGGAATACTATGCAGCCGTAAAAAAGGATGAGTTCATGTCCTTTGTAGGAACATGGAAGAAGCTGGAAACCATCATTCTCAGCAAACTAACGCAAGGACAAAAAACGAAACACTGCATGTTCTCACTCATAGGTGGGAAATGAACAATGAGAACACTTGGACATAGGAAGGGGAACATCACACACCAGGGCCTGTCGTGGGGCGGGGGGAGGGGGGAGGGATAGCATTACGAGAGATACCTAATGTAAATGACAAGTTAATGGGTGCAGCACACCAACATGGCACACGTATACGTATGTAACAAACCTGCACGTTGTGCACATGTACCCTAGAACTTAAAGTTTAATAGTAATAAAAGAAAAAAAAATCAGAATTGCATTTTTTAGAAAATTGCCAGGTGAACTGTATGCACATTCAAAAAACAAAAAAAGAATATTTGTGAATGTGTGGCTATTTAGTGCCTAGTGCCTATTGTTCAAGTGGTAGTTTTAGAGGGCTCCAAACACAAGAGGACAAATCCCATTCAACAATATTATAAAGTTTAATAAAATTTCTCTGATTCGTAATAAATATATACTCCTAATTAATCTCATTTCATAAGCCATTAACTTTTTTTAAGGGTGACTAGTCAACAAATACATTTTTAAATAAAATGCTATGTGATGTTTGGATTGGGGTACAAAGCTAATATAGAAACGCAGGTTGAAATTTTAAATGTACTAATGCATTAAAAGGTTGTGTTAATTAATTTCAGAATCTAATGTTTGAAATTCTTGTAGTTTTAAACTGAGAAAGTAATCAGTTTATTTTCATGCTTCTGTATGTTGTTTTGATACAAATTTCATCATTACTCAGAAATCATTTTTCAGACCTATTAGTGCTTTTTCCACAAATATATATGATCTTTATTTCCAATGAATGGAAAATTAATCTGAACATAATATTTATTATAGGTTCTCATTTGATACTGGCTTTTAAAAAGCCATCTTTATAAGCTGTACAATATTTCATATAACTAGAACATGTAAATCTTAATGATCATCTTTATGCAAATTATCAGAATAATTATACTTTTTATGCTCCTCAATAATTATTTGTATTTCAACATCAGTGGTCCTTGTGCTTTCTTCTTTTATGGATGTGTGACTAGAAGGAAAAAAAGAATTCCTAGTTGTGTAATGGTCTAAACCACTAGCGGCGATCTTGTTGGAAATAAGCAAAGATACTCATCATACTCCTCCCATGTACTAACTGCAAGCAATATCACCTGTAGGCACTCAGGGCTTCTCAGATTGTGTGCATTTAAAGGGAAACATATGGAAAATATTTCACTTACTTTTCACTCACTCAACAAATACTCTGACTACCCACAATGTGCCAGGCACCTGCATCCAAAGAGGAGAAAATGCCATCTTGCCATGTGCCCAAAAGCAGCAGCTCTAAATCCAGCTGAACAAGAAACTGTGCAAAGGATCCCACCAAGCATGCTTCTGGCTCACTGAACATCATTGTTTTCTTCCTAAAAACAAGATGTGGCCGGGCGCAATGGCTCATGCCTATAATCCCAGCTCATCCCTATAATCCCAGCCAAGGTGGGTGGATCACGAGGTCAGGAGTTTGAGACCAGCCTGACCAATATTGTGAAACCCCTGTCACTACTATAAATACAAAAAAAATTAGCCGGGCATGGTGGCACATGCCTGTAGTCCCAGATACTCCAGAGGCTGAGACAGAAGAATTGCTTGAACCCGGGAGGTGGAGGTTGCAGTGAGCCGAGATCGTGCCACTGCACTCCAGCCTGGGTGACAGAACAAGAACTCAGTCTCAAAAAAAGAAAAGAAAAAAAATGCACGCACTCCTCCCCAAAAGACACTAAACTCAATGTCTCATCTAGTCATGACTCCAGGATTCTGGACAATGCAAAGTTGTCCCTACGGCCAGACCAGATGTGACTCTTTATGAGCTAGAAACCTATAACCCAATGCACACTTGTGAAATGAGATGGGATAAACAGTTTCAGAACCTCCTTGCTATATGGAATGAGGTATTTGATTATTTGTACCTAATTATAAGTACCTAATTATTTGATTAGGTAGTAATTTTGCACTCTGGGAGGGGGTCACCAGTCCATTGTTATCTGAACTGATGTCATTTTCTGGAAGTTTTCCAATTTTCCATTGTCTGCCTTAAGTCGACCTCTAAAGCGAGCATGGGAGTATACATCTTCTTCAGGAGCTAAGAAACTTCTTCAGATGCTTTCTGCCCTAGAAGCTCAAGAATGATATATAAGCTCCAAAAGTGATTGGCTGTTTTAGAGAAGTTTTGGATTTCTTTGGCAGTATAACTCTAAAACTTTGCAGTTTTGTGATCTATTCGATTTTACTTGGTTCCATGGGCCAGTAGTTACACCCACAGTTTTGTTTGATTTTTTTTTTTTTTCCTAGAAATACTTCTCTTCAATCCTAAGCCTCCTGCTGTTTCTCTCTCAGACCTTATGCGCCCTCAGGTTTTGGTGGGAAAACCACCCCTTTGCTCTCTTTTCCCTGAACCATTTCTCTATTAAGCAAGCCTATTGGGCTTCACCTTTGGGTAGACCTTTACTCTGAGATGTTTTCAACCATTCACAGGCTTTAAGAAAGGGCATGTCGCTCAAAGGCTTATCATTTTTATTTTATTGGTATTGACTTGGAGTTGAGAAGCAGTTGCCTTTTTCAACCTTGAAAAGCACCAAGTTTTAAATACACTCTATTTCCTTTTGATCCTGTGTGCAAACTGACCAATTCTTTTTCTTAATACCCTGCCAAATACAGCCTATGGCAACTAACATATGCTGATAAATTCACTAATATTCTATCTTCCAACTCCTTTTCCTAGGGTGGATATTTTCTAATCCATTCCCCAAGTTACTACAAGTGGTGTTTTAGCCAAATATTTCCCTACTGCATGCCATGGATCAGCCTCTATCCAATGCCCAGTTCATTTCCTTTCCCTTGCTGACTGAGCACCAAGACAGTGACACATGGCATCACCCTTCTCTGACTTCTTGTCTTTTTTTATCTTTTTAAAAATTAGTCAGGAAATGTTAGGCATGCAACTATAATAAACAATCCCAAAATTTCAGTGTCTTAACTCAACAAAACTTTTTTTCCCCTCAATTACCCAGTGAGTCTACAGAATGGCTCTGTCAATCATTGACATCAGATATTCAGGCTGATGCAGGCACCATGTTGCTATTTGCTATTATATTGGCCCATTTATGGTGTTTTCCACATAGTAGGACTCAAAAACATGTTCATTGAATGGAATGGATGATGTGAGATGAAAGAATGGAAGAAGTTAGATGACATGTACCAAAAAAGACCCCAAGGTTTGTTACATGGATTGAATAAGAAATAACTGCCCACTGACAACCCTGGGTCACCTTTGGCAAAAGTTGCCTGCAGGCTGCCATCAGCAGGGATTCACAGGCTGTGTACTCAGCATGAGGCCACTCAAGGAGGCTTTCCTCTGCAGTAATGAGGAAATAGCTTCTTTTTAAGGAAATAAGTCTGCCCAGCTGCAGGCTCCACCTCTGTCAGGAGGAGCCACCAGGGACCCTGTGCTCCCAGAAGGACCCCTCATCCCAACCTCCCCTTAGTTCTCAGTCTTGTCAGCATGGCATCAGCATGGGGCTGTCAGAATTAATCTCAACGTGCCCTTTATCTCTGTCCATGTCAGCTACATGCTCTTTCTCCTGCGTCTTTCATCTCTAGAATCTAATATATTGGGCTTTATAACGATCTTTCCAACTCCTTCTCCCACCCCTGCGCACATCCTGATATTCTTTTTATGCTACTAGAACTCATCATCAAGCAGAATTCTTGATGTCCCTTCCCTCTGCAGCTATTGTGCCAGATATTTTTCTTGACCTAAAAAAAAAATTACAAAATAAATAACTTCTAGATTGAGTTGTCTATATTTAACTGTCTGCACTGACTCCAACTACTGTTTCTCTTCTCTCCTGTTTTCTCTTGCACCTACTATTCAAGCTGTCTTTTGTCTTCCAACAAAGACAATAAGAGAGCTAATGCTACCTTAATAAAAAGGTAACAAAAACTTTCTAACAAAACTTTCCTTATTAAGGTAGCTAATGCTCTCCAGGTTAATGATCAACTTTTGGACCTCATTTCACTTGAGCTTTGCTAGCATGAAAAAGTCGGCTACTCCCCACTCCTTGAAACATTTTTTGTTCTTGGCTTTCAGCATATTGCATGTTTTTCTGGTTTCTTCTTCCTTAAATGTCTGTTATGTCTTAGTTGCCTTCCCTCTATGTTTCCCAAATAACGAATTGTGGGAGTATCTCAGGTCTTAGCCCTTAAATGTCTTCTTTTCTACCTACTCAGACTTCTTGGTGGTCTCATTTGGTTCCATGACTTTAAATGGAATCAATATGCTGTTGACTCCCACATTTATAAGTCCGATCTGAATTTCTCAGTGTCTCAGGAGATATTGAACTGCCTCTTCATCCATCCACTTCAATAACTAATAAGAATCTAAGAATTGGCCGGGCACGGTGGCTCACGCCTGTAATCCCAGCACTTTGGGAGGCCGAGGCGGGCGGATCACAAGGTCAGGAGATCGAGACCATGGTGAAACCCCGTCTCTACTAAAAATAGAAAAAATTAGCTGGGCGCAGTGGCGGGCGCCTGTAGTCCCAGCTACTCAGGAGGCTGAGGCAGGAGAATGGCGTGAACCCGGGAGGCGGAGCTTGCAGTGAGCCGAGATTGCGCCACTGCACTCCAGCCTGGGCGACAGAGCAAGACTCCGTCTCAAAAAAAAAAAAAAAAAAGAATCTAAGAATTATTCTTAAAACTGAGCTCTTGTTATTTTCCTCTAAATCTGCTTTTCTCATCGTCTTCATCTCACCACGTGATAAATCCATTTTTCCAGTTGTAAAGGCTAAAAATTTTGTATTCATCTTTAATTTCTCTTTCCCTCATACCCTCTTTGCAAATCTTATAGGCTTTCCTGAATATATCCTAAATGTGAATGATTCTCCTTCACCACCATTCCCCACTCCACTGCTATATTGATCCTAGTTACCATTCCTCTTCTCCTGGTATCCATTTCCCACTGCTTCTCCTCAACCCTTTTTACTTCTTGTTTAGTGACAACTTTATTTTCGTATTTTACTCAATGCCTCTTAGTGTTCATTTGACTATTCTACCTTACGTACCTTGTACTTTATTTTTCATTCCTAGGTTTGTCTTTTTCCACTTTTTCTAATTCATGCCATTCTTTATTTTTCTTCGTTTTTGTTCATTTCCATTCTTAGTTTATGAATTTTTGATTCAAGTTTATATTTTACACCTTCAATGATTGAGCACATTCAACTATTTTTGGAGTGTACTCATAGTTTTCTTCTGCTTTATGTTACTTTTGGGGATTGAGGTGTGGTAGGAGTTTATTTCCTTAACTTATTTGAATTTGTGTGAATTTTCTGGTCTTGAATTTCTGCAGTTCTCTATGATTTTATTTTCTTTGCTGATTTTTGTGATGTTGGATGATGTATAAGAGTCCTAGTTTGTTGTTTGCCTGGATTTGATCATTCCACAATGTATGTGACTCAAAGCATCATGTTGTACGTGATAAACACATAAAATGTATATCTCAATCTCTACAAAATTAAATATTTGAAAAAGGTTAAAACACAGCATCTGCCTACTCCATAGTTAACAGAGTTTGTAATTAAAAGTATTTAGTCAATGAAAAAAGTCCTAGTTTCATACTGCCCTTTTCTGTCATTTTAATAAGGCCCAGGGAATGTGGTGGGGTTTTGTTTGCTTGCCTTTTGTGATAGAGATTGTCTGTTCCCTGATACTGTGGCACCATTTTACTTATAGGATCCTAAACCTTCTACTTTTTCTTTTTTTCTCTCTACCGCCCAATTGCTAAAGGGTGTTTCTTCCTCTCTCTTTGCTTTTTTTCTTTAACTTTTATTTTAGGTTCGGGGGAGTACATGTGCAGGTTACATGGGTAAATTGCAGATTTTGTCACCCAGATAATGAGCAAAGTACCTGACAGGTGATTTTTTGATCCTTTTCCTCCCTCCCACTCTCCACCCTCAAGTAGGGCCTGGCATCTGTTGTTCCCTCCTTAGCGTCCATGTGTACACTTCATGTTCAGCTCCCACTTAAAAGTGAGAACATGCAATATTTGGTTATCTGTTTCTGCATTAATATTAATTCTAATAGGATATTAGCCTCCAGCTGCATCCATGCTGCTACAAAGGACATTATTTTGTTCTTTTTATGGCTGCATAGTATTTCATGATGTAAGCTATACAACTGGAAGACTTGCTCCTCTAAACCCAATGTGTTTTTTTAAATCACAGGCTTGGCCTTTTATAACACCCGTCCTTTATACTCAATGTCCTTCAAAATCTCTTCCTTCATACATTTTCAGTACTTTCAGGTTACTGGTGAATCTAATCTTTCTGGTGTTTGCTCCAACTCTCCCTCAGTCCCTTCCCGCACCCTCCCTCTGACCCTCCTGCACTTCTTCTCAGTTGGCTTTTAGCAGATCAGCATGATCTGCCTTGAGATTTTTTTTCCCCCTTCATGTTAATAACCAGGAAATTCCTATTTAATTTCTTAAGCTTCAAGTAGATTTAATCACACTATATTCCTTATATATATTTCTAATTGTTTTCATAGATCACATCCCATTAATCTGCATGCTTGGAAGCTTTCCTATTAGAATGGAATAAAATATTTGGCTTTATATTTGTTTTGGTGTTTTATTACTGACATAACAAATTGCCACACACAGCAGCAGAAAGCACCATCACAAATTTTATTATCTTCTTATAGTTCTGAAGGACAGAAGTTCAGCACTCGTCCTCCTCAGAAGAAAATCAAGTTAATTTTTTTCAACTTTTTTTTTTTTTTTTTTTTTTGAGACGGAGTCTCGCTCTGTCGCCCAGGCTGGAGTGCAGTGGCTGGATCTCAGCTCACTGCAAGCTCCGCCTCCCGGGTTGCGCCATTCTCCTGCTTCAGCCTCCCGAGTAGCTGGGACTACAGGCGCCCGCCACCTCGCCCGGCTAGTTTTTTGTATTTTTTAGTAGAGACGGGGTTTCACTGTGTTCGCCAGGATGGTCTCGATCTCCTGACCTCGTGATCCGCCCGTCTCGGCCTCCCAAAGTGCTGGGATTACAGGCTTGAGCCACCGCGCCTGGCCTCAACTTATTTATTCATGTATTTATTTATTGTTATCAACTTGATTTTCCTTCCTTTCAGGAAGCTCTGGGATAAATACACTTTCAGATTTGTTGGTGTCATTTAGGCCAAATTCAGTTCCATGTTCAATAGGGACTAATGTCAGAATGTTTTTGCAACAAGTTTGGCTGTGTATAGAGAAACAGTTTTAGAGCTCTGTATGATTTCAGACTTCCGGTTTAGATACCCATTTCCTGCACACAGCTCTTCCTGTTTCTCTCTCAACTGCCAACCACCTCAGGGGAGTTGCACAGAAAGCAATTGCCTTTGGGATCTTAGGAAAGTATGACTAAGATAAAGGGTCTTGATAGCACCTCTTCCTCAAAAAGTTGTCTGCTTGATTATTACATTCTTGAGAAATGTAAAAAACTTGTGCAATTTTTTTTTTTTTTTTTTTTTTTTTTTGAGATGGAGTCTCACTGTCACCAGGCTGGCGTGCAGTGATGTGATCTTGGCTCACTGCAACCTCCACCTCCCAGGTTCAAGGGATTCTCTTGCCTCAGCCTCCCAAGTAGCTGGGATTATAGGTGCATGGCACCATGCGCAGTTAATTTTTGTATTTTTAGTAGAGACAGGATTTCACCATGTTGGCTAGGATGGTCTCAATCTCTTGACCTCATGATCCTCCCACCTTGGCCTCCCAAAGTGCTGGAATTACAGGCATGAGCTACCACGCCCGGCCTCTGCATCACATTTTCTATTGGCATCTATTAAAAATTTACCCCAATGCTGGCTTTACATCACAGAAATGCATTCGTCCTCAAGGTGAGCTTCCAAGTTGGTGGAAAGGATCCTTTTTAAGCTCGTAATTAAAAAAAAAATCCAGTTCCCATCTTTGCCCCCCACCTCCACACACACACACACACCACCATTCTTTTCAGATCATTTACTGGTGTCCATTTCTGTTCTTTGTTTTCTCTGAATTGTTGTAAGCTCTTGTGTCATTTACTAACTTCCATGTTAAAGAATTTTACAATGAATTCTCATCAGGCAAAAAAGCAGCACATTTGATTGTTCTATCACAATTGCTGCTATTTGTCATTTGTTACTTTGGAAAATAGGTAGGGGCAATTTTCTCTTTAGCCATGTTTGAAAGCCGCCTAACCTCACTCCTTCAATTCATAAAAGTAGCAGAATAAGGTTTTTTCTATTGAGTTCAGAAAGTTGATACATCAAACTGATGTTAAATCAAGGAAAACAAGTTATGATTATCGGCATCAAAGATGCAGTTAGGTGGTAACACATTTCCTTGGCTCTAAATTGACCTTTTCTAAGATTCCACTGTCACATCTATATAAAAAATACAAATTTAATCAAGTGCTGATCACAAATAAAACTAAAAGTTTATGCAAAAGCTTCAGAGGTTGCATAAATATTTCTAATGAGGTTGAAAGAAAAAATAGCCAATAAAATAAACCATTTTTGAATAATATTTTATCATTACCTAAGTTCAATAGAGAACCATGTCAGGTAGTGCTCTGTTTCTCTTTCTAATCTAAAGATGTATTTTATCTAGCTAAGCAAGACTTATAAACTCCACTTAAATGGAGGCAATAGAGACCTCAAAATATCCTCCAAGAGACTACTCACCAAATTATTTGCATTTGGCTTTAGAATTTGTTTCGAATTTCTGGGAATAAATTGCAAATTATGTATACTTAATTGTTCCATATTTATGTATTGGTTTCCATATCCAGGTGCGGTTCTAGGGTAAAGGGTGACTAGATCAAGTATGTTTCCTGCACTCCAATTTCTTAAAGTTGACTAGGAAAGGCAGAACAGCTCACTGATACTTAGGGGTGTCTGCGGCGGTACCACCCTGAATGCACCTAATCTCATCTGATACTCAGGGGCTATGATAAAATTCTGTATAGTATCAGGAAATGTAGAGGAAAGGTGTCACATCCAAACATGGGTCTGAAGAGCTAAACTAAGAAGGCCATATTTGAACCACATTTTAAAGGACTGTTAGATATCAGTAAACTTTGTGGAAGGGAGCAAATAAGGGGCACTTCACTGAAGGGAAATAAATGCACTTCCTACTTAGAAAACTAATCGTTCCCCCATCTCTACACTGGTCAGCTCTACAAATCTGACTTCAACAGAAGAAGCTTGTTCCTGTAGGCTAACCAGAGATCCATGCTTTTGATCTTTGCTGAAGCAAGTGTTTAGGTGGTTTTGTTTGTTTTGTTTTGATGGAGTTTCGCTCTTGTTGCCCAGGCGAGAGTGCAATGGCGCGATCTCGGCTCACCACAACCTCCACCTCCTGGGTTCAAGCGATTCTCCTGCCTCACGCCTGTAGCTGGGATTACAGGCACGCACCACCAGGCGCGGCTAATTTTATATTTTTAGTAGACACGGGTTTCGCCATGTTGGCCGGGCTGGTCTCAAACTCTTTTTTTTTTTTGAGACGGAGTCTCGCTCTGTCACCCAGGCTGGACTGCAGTGGCCGGATCTCAGCTCACTGCAAGCTCCGCCTCCCGGGTTCCCGCCATTCTCCGGCCTCAGCCTCCCGAGTAGCTGGGACTACAGGCGCCCGCCACCTCGCCCGGCTAGGTTTTTTTTGTATTTCTTAATAGAGACGGGGTTTCACCGTGTTAGCCAGGATGGTCTCGATCTCCTGACCTCGTGATCCGCCCGTCTCGGCCTCCCAAAGTGCTGGGATTACAGGCTTGAGCCACCGCGCCCGGCCCAAACTCTTGATCTCAAGTGATCCGCCCGCCTTGGCCTCCCAAAATGCTGGGATTATAGGCATGAGCCACCATGCCCGGCGGTGTTTAGGTTTTAACTGGTTTCTTGTCTTCCTACTACTAAAAAAAGAAAGGGGGGGCGTGGGGAAGCAAAAGTCCATAGAACATCAGCAAGGCCAGCTAAGTAGAAAGTCACGCCAGTTTAAGAATGAAAGCATCGCCAAAATGTCTTATGTTTTAATAGTTCCAAAAATTTTAAATGACAATAAGGGAGAGTGTTATATTCTCCAAGCAAAAGGCTGTAAGGGAAACATTTTTCTTCACTTTATGGCAAAGCATGTATTTAAGATGTTAATAAATATGAAAACAACCTTTATCATCAAATCATAGCAAATCTGCACAGAACATAATTAGATAGAATTAAGAATTAAGAATTTGTGCTTATGCTGAAGACAAAACAGGATTATTTTGTCTACATTTTCCAAAGATTATTAATAAAAGCTAACTCCAGTGGGAACTAGATACAATGATTTATTATTTTAACACAAAAAAGTCTTACTTGCATCTTCGAATAAAGTAACATGAAAGTGATGCAGTGCTATTTTTAATTCTGCTATGTAATTTTGAGCTGATGGCATGTTTTCTGTATATATATGATGAAAACTTTCACTGTTGTCAAATATAGCTCATTTTGGATCATTTAACTTTAATGTCATTATGTTAAGGACTAAATTTAGTGAAAGCAATAAAGCTTGAATCTAATTATTTAGTCAATAGGCATTTATTAAAGGCCTTCTATTTAAATACCTCTTTTCTGATTCCTTTGAATCGAATTAAAAATAGCACTGCATCATGTCAATACATGTCACTTACAATACATGTCACTGTATTGTAAGACACCATACTTTCCCCAGAATTCTGTGGAGAAATGGCAAGACGCTGAAACACAGGGAGGAGCCAGTCTTTGACTGAATTGGTTTTAGACTCCCATCATTTTCTGTCCCATCAATCAACCCATTTGTCACATAATTCACCGTTTAATTTAATCTCTAGTCTCCATTTGTCTTAGAATTCCCAAATGCCTTTCAATTTTCCTTTTGGAAATTACCAAATTTCTTCATTTAACTAATCCTCTACATAATGAAAACATTATTTGTGTTTCTAGTCCAGAGAAAAAGTTATTTACTCAATTAAAAATTTGAACATAGCTGCAAGCTATCTGAAAAAGGCGTCTTAATGAAAAAGCACTTCATCATGAAGAGAAAAATAGAAAACTTTATAGAACACTTTAATGTCTTTATTCTCCCATAATGAAATTTAATTAGTTACACATTATGCGTAGACTAAAAAGTTTGAAAGATAAAGCAAATTACAAAAGGCACTCAGTCTATGGGAAAATAAACATTTTAAAATGCAGTGGGTGGGTTCAGATTATTACATTTGTATTGAATCTCAGTTCTGTAAAAAAATATAAAAATGAAAGGTGAAAGATAATTTAGAGAAAAACACCAATTAGTGATAAAAAATTAACATGCAATAAAAGATTAAAAGACTTCAATACATAGAGCTTGCCTTAAGAAAGAAGAATTAAAAAGCACAGTTGTAATATTTGAAAGGTGGTAACTATCAAAAACAGATTTATAAAACCAAAGCTTTGTCTAAAAGTGAAAGAAATTCAGCTTATCTGCAGCAAAACTGTTAGTTCCAAGTATACAGAGTACAAAGGTTAATATTTATGAGGTGAAGTTTTAGGCCTGATCTAATTGAGCCAAATACTAGAAAATCATGAAGAGAATGAACTAATACCATTTCGCACATTTTTCTACATGAACTCAGAGCTATCCCCAGCTGTTACGGGATGTCACTCTTGCTACCCTGCAAATGTCTTTCCCTCTCTGCCTCAGGCAACTTCCTCACTCCTCCCAGACTCCTCCAACGCACACTCATACTCTCACAAACATGAGTACATATGCACCCTCACGCATCAAAACTGCTGTGTGCACACACACCTACACATTACACACTGCTATACACACTCACACCCACATACTCACACAGATATACACTCACACTTGCTCACTAACACACACATCATCATTTCTCTCTGCTTGCCCTGATACTTTCAACTCTGCTGAGCCTTTGGCATAGTTCCTCAGTTTCTACCTAGCTAGGCTAACGGCCTTCCAGAGCACCATATACTAAACCCACCTGCCCATCCCACTAGACTCTGATTATTGAAAGCAGAAATGGTGTGTTTTTCATAAAACCTCCTAGCGCAGTGCCTGGCATAAAGAGAGTTCACAATATATTTGATAAAGGAATGAGCCCTGAATTGTAAGAATCTCTCTTCCTCTCTTTGAAATAGTTCACAGTTCAGTCTTTAGTGCGACCGTATGTACTCCACTTTTGTTATTCTTGCTATTCCTAGTCTTATATGCTACTACACTACTAAAATGCTGAAGCCCCGTCTGCGCAACACGTCTTTATCTGCTGGTAGGAGCCCATGAATACCTCTCATTGCTCTGTGGGAGACTTCTTTGTTCCAGCACTTACAGAAATTCTGCATTTAGTTCTGCTTGAAAGAGTCCACTCCAATTTCATAGAAGCCTTTTACTGTATGATTGCTTTCTTTGTCTCATTAAGCCCTAGGACAAAAGGCTTAACACAAAGGAGGAGTGAATTATGTATTTCTTAAACGTCTGGGCATGCACTGACTGACTGCTTAAGGAGAACATTGGCACCAAGGTGCTTTGGCACCTAATTTTTACCCCCAAATAGCACATTAGATATTTTCATCTTCATCTGTAGAGAAGTGGAAATACTGTTACATACAATAATGTAGGAAAGATTTTAATTGCATGTGACTTTACATTATTTTTACATTGTGGAGTCTTGTGAAAAATTTAAAACAGTAAAAATTTTTAAAAGAAAAACAATAATCATAGTGCCTCTCTTGACAGAAATTTCAAACATTTCTTGATACATAGCATGTAAATTGGTTTAACCTAAAATATTTTCATTGATTGCTAGAAAATCTTTTAAATCTTTTATACATTTTATAAATACTTATGTATCTAATAAAATCACATTCAATATATGCTTTTGTTGCTCCTATAAAATTTTTCTTTGAAATCTGGCATTTGCTTCCTAGAAGAAAAAAGGTTTGTTTTTTTGGTTTTTGTTTTTGTTATTTTTAGTAAGCCATCGCCTCAGCAAATGGTGCATTTATTATATTGGCAGCCTTGTGGTTGGAAAGGATTATTTTCTGGGTTCCTAAGGAAATGCCTGAGCAGCTATATCCCAGGCCTCTGACTCTACCCAAGTGAGGGAGCCGGCCCTCTTGAAAATTTCCTGATCCTTGACATGGTTTGATAGTGTGCCTTACACCAGTGAGGGGATGGTCCCTCCTACATGCAAACTGTGCTTTCATAGATAAAAACATGCTTTTCATGATGGGAACGTTGGAACTATTGTTTTTATTAGAATAGGATCCCATGGGGAACTGCATGTCCTTTTTTATTTATTTTTAAAAGTATGTCATGGTCTTGAAAAAACTAAAAATAAATGACAAATGTGTCTTCACATCTCATTGATGCAACTTATTTTTGCTGCAAAGGCAGCGTAACTAAGCTCAGAAAGGAAACATTACCCAAATTTGATGGTGTTGACCGTCAAGGAGAGCCTAGTTTTGGTATTCAGATCCCTAAAGTCAAGAAAATCTGTCACAGATAACTTTTTATGGAGAGTTTAAAATGCCAAGGCAAAGGGTGAGGTGTCATCCACAGAGAGCAACAAGAGATTTACAGAGAATCCATATTAAACTGTTCTAGTACAGATTTATGCTGTATGGAAAAGTCAGAAACTTCTCTGGGCAGATGTCAGTGGAAAGTTTTTATCCAATTTCTGTACAGTGATATTGGAGCTTGGCCTAAAATATTAAACCTGAGATCCCTTTTCAAATTTCTGCATAGTAAAATAGCTGGGAGACTTGGCTGATTTCCAATTCTGTTTTGGTGCTGACCAATGATTTGAGGCACAGGTATGACCCTAACCCTTGGCTACCTCACTCACACAGGGCTTACACCAAAGTCAAATTCATTTACGTTTATGAAAGCCTGTGAAAACTTTAGATATGACAGGATTTTGTGTTGATATAACATTATAATGTTTTAAGCAAGAGGAAAATGTGATTATAAAGAAATTGGGAAGTAATCATAGTTAAAAAAAAAAAAAAAGCAATGATCTAATCAACGTCTTAGGTAATTGGAATTTCCCAAAGAGAAGACATACTTTTAAGATTCTACCCCAATGTTTTAAAAAAAATAGCCTAATTTGTATCATTTACAGAGAAAAATCACATTCTAGAGCTAATTTATGATCCATTACAATTCAGAATGACTTGGGGATCAGATCTTCAAACTCAAATCTAAGTCACTTTCAGGAAAACGTTCATTTGTTTAATCTATCCTGATATTGTTTCAACTATTCACTTATATATTTTTTATTTTATATTTACTTAATTTTTTACATTGACATAAAATTAAATGTATTTACATGTAAAGCATGTTTTGAAGTATATATATGTGTATATATTATGTGTGTGTGTGTGTGTGTGTGTGTATATATATATATATATATATATATAATGTAAAGCATCATGGTTTGTAGTATATATGAGTTAGCCAGGTAACTAAACCTGGCTAATTTATTATTTTAATTTTCCTCCCCAAATAAAATCAATCTGAACTATGCTATATAGGAAACAAATATTCTCAGACTATTATTTGTAAATAAGGTAAAGTACTACAAATAAGATAAACCACTTAAAAATATAATGTCAGAGTGGGAAATAACTTTTGAGACTTATTTTCACTTCCTAAATACAGTTTTTTGTTGTTTTTTAAAGGCAGGTTCTTAACTCTTGCCAGTTACCTGGGAAAATGGTTAAGGGCACATTCTTCTTCCATCATTCCTAGGGAGCATTGCTTGACTGGTGATGTTGTGGTTACTTTCAGAGCTGGAGGCCGAGGAGTGGTGCAAGCACCTCTGCATGGAGTGTCTGGGGACCAGGCTCAATGACATCAGCCTTGGGGAGCCCGACCTTCTGGCAGCAGGAGTGCAGCGGGAACAGAATGGTAGGTGTGAGATTGCCTTCCATCACTTCAGAATACTCTTATAATTGTAGAACTTTGAAACTGGAAAGGAGCTCAGAAATGTTTCAGACCAATCATATTTTTTAAATCCAAGAGGCCGAGTGCAGTGGCACACACCTGTAATCCCTGCATTTTGGGAGCCCAAGGGTGACCCATCACTTGAGACCAGGAGTTCGAGACCAGTCTGGGCAACGTGGTAAAACCTCATCCGCTAAAAATACAAAAATTAACTGGGTGTGGTGGCTCGTGCCTGTAGTCCCAGTTTCTCGGAAGGCCGGAGCACGAGAATTGCTTGAACCTGGGAGGAGGAGGTTGCAGTGAGCCAACATCACGCCACTGCACTCCAGCCTGGACAACAGAGTAAGATCCTATCTCAGAAATATATAAATATGAAATATTAAAATAAACTGAACAGTTCAAGTTATTAAGGAACTTTTCCACACTGGTGTAACAACTGGAGAAAATGCTAAGGTACAACCCAGGTCTCCCAACTTCTTATCTGTAACCTTGCCTTTTATCCCAATAAATAACTAATAGATTAACTTGTTCTACAGAAGGCTTTTGAATGGCTAGCATCCCTCCAGTTTCTTGAGACTTGTTATAGATTTACAGTCTATATTAACAGATTTGGCTTATCAGGTTATCAGTAGCTTTTAGGACATTTGGCTAATATTACAAGGAGGAAAGTACAGTGAGTAAAATCTCAGGGTTTGACAAAACTGAGGTGTTTGTTTCTAATGGTGTTTACTTACTATACCGTTCTCTAGTTTAACAGGAGTTTCTAATGTCTCATAACGATTTATACTGCATGTTCATGACTAGCAACTCTAAATAACAGAATTGAAGTAATATTATTCAGTCTGTCAATATTCATTGATTGTGAGGTCATTTTTAAAAATATTACCACCACCAGATGATCGAATAGTGTAAAAATAGAAACTTTTTAGTGTTGCTAAGTTTTGATAGGTTTTTTGAAACGTTGAAGGATTTTGAGGAAATTTGACACTATTAAGAAATTCTGGGCCAGGCACAATGGCTCACACCTGTAATCCCAGCACTTTAGGAAGCAGTGGAGGGTGGATTGCTTGAGCTGAGAAGTTCAAGACCAGCTTGGGCAACATGGTGAAACCCTCACTCTACAGAAAATACAAAAATTAGCAGGCCATGTGGCGTGTGCCTGTAGTTCCAGCTATTCGGGAGGCTTAGGTGGAAGGATCACTTGAGCCTGGAAGGCGGAGGTTGCAGTGAGCCAAGATTGGGCCACTGTAGTCCAGCCTGGGTGACAGAGTGAGGCCATATCTCAAAGAAAAAAGAAAAATTCTCGAATTATCTATGAGTCATAAACTAGATATTTTAGGTAAAAGAGCACATGATAGCACATGATGATTATAATCTCATTATTACTAATAATAATACTGTCAACAACCATTGCTAGCTCATGGCCCATTGTAGCACTATTTTTATTTGTTGCTAAAATGAAAATGGTTTTTTTCTGCTAATTGTTCATGAGCATATATAAGTACCAAACATTGCTTCCATTTGAGTTTTTCGAAAGTCACAAAATCATTTCTGTAGCTCTTTAGCTTCAGGTTTATATTCCAGTTCCTCTCCCACACTCTCTCAAATTTCATCTCCGATTTGTTTTCTGAGAGTAGTGCTAAGCACAGAGGCTCCATAATCATGCTGCTTAAAATGGATGCTCTTCATTCACAGTTTAAGAAAAGGAAAAACCACCTTCTGATAAAAATTTGTCAAGTACTACATAGAGGAAATATGATAAAAGTGAATAAATTAAGCTTATAAATAGAAATACTACATGTCTTTTGCAGCATGGACTGTATGCTTTTTACTTTGAAGACCTGGAGATATATGGTTTCCATCCAAATGTATAATGTACTTCTTTGGTTTCTCATAATTTTATTTCTAATTTGATAAGGTCAAAGTAATTTGTCTAGAATATAAAGAGAAATTTTAATACAGGGTTATTTTAGAATAGGACAAACAATAAAATGCCAAAGCTACATCAAAAGCAGGTTTCTTTAAAACACACAGTCAAAATAAGAGAAAAAATAATTCCTGCATATACTTTACAGTGGAACTGAAATTATATCACCAATGCTATAAATGCTTTTCTTAAATTATGTTTAATAATCCTAACTTCAAAAGGATATATGTGCTTTAAAAATATAGTCGACAAATCTATGAGTAATTATTTAGCTGGAAAAGGGTAATTCCTTCCCCTTGGAGGAAGTTCCTTATTTGACTGCCAAGGCCATGGATACAGCCATTGCTCAGGGTTCGTCAAGTCTGCACCCCGCCTTCTTTAAAGAGCTTCCGTAAGTTTTGATGATAAATACCTTTCCTCTGTTCCTCTTGCCCATTCAGAGCCAGCTAGAACTCTTTAAAATTGGCATTAACACTTTAGGAGAATAATAAAAGGAATAAACATTGAGGCAATATCAAGATTCCAGACTCTACTCTTGCTAGCTCAATCATCTAGTGTGTACACACAGAGAAAACTATACATACGGAGATTGGCACAATTTCTTAGGTATATACCCCAATTTTCTCACTTTCTAATCAACAGGCTTCCCACACACTTACGATAATTCCAATTTAGAATGCTCTCTCAAAAAATTACAACTTATAAAACTCATGGTAAAGACTAAGATATCTCATCCATCAACTTGAACCCTCCCACCCAGGCCTTGGAGTAGATACCTATTCCTTAGACAATATACTCACTCATTTTACTTAAATGTGTAGGGAAAGCATTTTAGCTCACTAAAATCTTTAAAAATAACATTGACTTTTAAAGCTGTCATTTCACTGACTCTCAGTCACTCTTCTAGACTCTTCAAGCATAACACCTTTTAAAATAAACAAAATCATTAACTTCCTTATAACATGGTTGAAGTCACTAATATATATATATAGATAGATTGAATAATCTTTTATTAAAGAATTGTCACGATAGTTTTTTATTAAGACATTTTACTATTAAATTATATAACTTAATCTTCATCAGAAACATGATTTTATTATTTTGCCAGTAATGTGCTTGGATTAGTTTGAACTTTTTTCCCTAAGAGCTAAGATATGCATGTGTGCAGAATTGCTGTAATTAAATACATTAATGTGGTTTGTGGTGATCTTGCGTATTCTATCATTAAATAAAAGTCACACCACTTAGTCTCTACCACAGCATTTTTTGACATTCAAAATTGCTACTTCTCCTCTCTCGTGTTTTCCTGCCTCTTCAGACAGCCGGGTCTTATTTACCCTGAGACTAGCTAAGAGACATTTATGCAAATAATTTTTAAAGGTGAAAGATAATGTGTGTTGCTGAGATAAAAGTGGTTATTGATTAAATTCTTTGCTGTAATCATCTTTATCTACTGCTGTCAGCTGTTTTCATATCGACCCAGAATCCCACATGCTATAGGGAAAGTGACATGGACGCAAGTTCACATGCACACGTGCACAATCACGCACAATCACACACACACACACAGGAAAATGTGTTTTGACTTCAGATGACACTGCCACAGCAAAGTGCATACTTGGTCCACAAAAATCTCAGTAGTACAGACCTATGAGCAGATCTTCATTGTTCAGGCACGGGTAAAAAGGCTCAAGTTGGGCTGAGTTAGACTGGGTTGTGCTGAGATTGGCTCCAAGCTACAGACAATGCCAGCGTCTATTTCATCTGTTTCTCAATCTCCTTACACTTGCAACTTCCTAAAGCACACTTCTCAAAACAAAAGATAACAGTAATGCATGATAGTATGCCCAGATTTGCAACACAATTTAAGCCTGTGCATATTTCATGTCCACTAACATTCCACCAGCTAAGGCAAGTCCTATTGCCAAGCCCAAACTCAAGAAGCACAGTACACCCCATCTATGAGGCCACAACAGGAGTTAGAATATACGACATATGGAAAGGAAGTGAAAAGCTGATACAAAAAATGATACAATCTACCATCTCAGGTATAATAAAATATATGCCAAAATAAAAACAAAAGTACTGTGGTAGAGGTGAGATTAATTCCAATCAAAGTAGCCTGTGCTTTTATTTTTATAATTATTTTTTATTCCTCTAAATTAGCTTTCTCAATCAGGCAAGTCTGAAACTCTTAATGTCCATCAATGATTAAAGCCAATATTAGCAGGACCTTACTTATGTGGAAAATAACCAGTTAATGACAAAACAATGGCAACAATAAACCTCTATTTTGAGGATTTCCCCCCAGTAGCTGAATGATCTGGGGTGAACCTTATTCACTTGTGTGGATATTCTTTATAACCAAACAAAAGAGTTTTCCAGGGTAATAATTTTGTCTGTGGGATGACACTGAGCAAAACCAACTCTTGCACCAGGAAAAACACCCAAGCATACCCACGTCTGAGTTTCTAAACTGCCACTCATATGCTCTAGCCTTGCCCAAAGTGAGTTCCTGAAAATACTACTCTGCCGATGATGACGATCTGCTCCCTGAAGCGAGGGAATCAATCGCTTGAACTTGATACTATATGACAGTTGTATCCCTTCCAAAAAGATATGTTGAAGTCCTAACCCTCCACAACTTAGAATGTGAATTTATTTGGAAATAGTTTTTTTGTAAAGACAATCAAGTTAAAATGAGGCAATTAGGGTTGGCCATAATCCAATGACATCTAATATGTCACTATAAAGAGGGGAGGTTTGGACTCAGAGACAGATATGGACAAGGGAAGATGATGTGAAGATGCACAAGATGGTCATGTGGCTGGAGTGATGACACGTCCACAAGCCAAGGAACATCAAGCATTGTCCATGAACACCAGAAGCTAGAAACAGCCAGAAAGGATCCTTCTGTTGAGCAGCCAGAGAGAGGATTGGCCCTGTCAGCACTCTGATTACAGACTTCTAGCCTCCAGAACTGTGAGATATATTTCTGTTATTTTAAGCCAACCAATTGTTGGTACTTTGTTATGATAGCCCTAAGAAACAAATACCAGCCCTGCATGATACTTACAATATACATTAGTAAAGCTGTTGAGAAGTCCTATATGTTTAACTTTGTATAACCCAACATTTCCCAAACTCACGTGACCTAGGCGCCTCCTTCTGCACATAACATGTATTCATATCCTGTGGGATTTGTGTTCCATGAAACACATATTTACAAATGCTGATATAATCAACAGAGGTTATTATCTACAGGGAAAGCTGAAAGGCAATGATTATGGAAGCAGCCCTTCTAGAAGAAATAAGATGACACTAATGGATGCAACACAAAGTCTTGAATGTACCATAGCAATTTTGCCTACCATTGTGTTGTACCATTTTACTTCTATTATTTTAGACACCACGTATAATTTTGAAAAATACAAATTATAACCACTTTTCTCACTTGGTCTTCAATACACACAAAACCAGAAAAAGGTCAAAGCTATATTTATTTCTCCCTATACTTTGCCATATATGCTTCAGGAAAGCAAAAGATGTTTTGTAGTGCTTCTCTTCTCACAATGTCAAATCTAAATGATCCATTTTTCTGTGTCTAACTGTACTGTTTATAAAGGAGATGTATGCATGAAGAAATATCTTGAAGCACCAAAGGACCAATCCTGGTTCTTTTGCCCTGGGAACATCCCCTCCACACAGTAAGAATAAAGATGTGGATTTTGAAAGCATTCACATCTATGTAAGGGGAAGAGCTTGTGGGGGAGAATACTGAATCCAGAATTACTGCTCCCAGGTATGTGCAACAAGATGAAGAGTGGCTTGGAAAAGAAGAGTTTTATGGAAAAAGAAATAGATCGCTTCCTTGCCTTTCCTTTTTCCATGGGAGGTCAAGTGGGTAGTGACACTTGCTTATATCTCGTATAAATTGGAGGTTTCTTCAAAAGAAGACTAGAATGTGATTTTCCCTATTGGGTTTAATGAAAGGCATAGGACAATTAGCAGACAATGTTACTGGAAGCCAGAGAGATTTAAGAAAGAACCTGAATTTTCTCAAAACTGAGTGTGGCATGGAGAGGGTGGTCAACTTTTCCTTAGATGCAGACTGGACCCCAGATATTATCTGGAAGCAGAAACTGACATGGCACAGGAAAGCAGAAACAAGGAACTTCTTTGGCATACAGGTGCATAGAAACGAGATAAGACAACACTTTTCCTCTGCCAACTCCTGTGACAACATCAGTTCTGCCAGCTTTCAGTTCAGCCTAGAGGAAAAGGTAAGGGTGCTCAGGGATTGAACTTTGAACAACAACAACAAAAATGGGTTAAGTAAGTCCTCCTTTGACAGAAAATTAATGCAATTTAACACAAAAAAATATATATAATCTTTATAAATTCAACATACAATATTGGGATTTCATTTTTTGGTATACGTAAGTCTTGATTGTCCATTTTTTCCTGCTGTACTAAAACAAAATATTGTGTGAAGTTGGAAAGTCAAATATGTAGCCTGTCAGAAAAAGTTGACAAAGTTAGTATGTCCATCAAGTTCTATTCTAGTTTTTACATGCTACGCAGCCTTGGTCAGATTAGTGAAATTCTCTTAATCTTTGCTTCTTACTCTGCACATTGAGGATAATGACAATCCTAATTTCAGAGGATTGTTGTGAGGACTAAAGATATGAGTTGGAAAGCAGGCAGCACAGTGCCTGGCAGGAAGGTCAGTTTCTCTGGGATGTGTGTGAACATCCCCATCACATTCATGTCGGGTGCACATTAAACAAGGGAAGTTTGGGCTCACCCACACCTACAACGTAAACATTGGGAGGTGAAGTCCAGACATTTCTATTTTAACAATTCCAGTGATGCTCCTATATACATGAAAGCTTGAAAACTGGGGGTAACGTACTGTCAATTATAATTAGCTTTAAAAAAAAAATCTACCATTGATTTTAGGAATTTGCCCACTGCTTGAAAACTTTCAAAATTACTGGCAAAAATTGCATCCTAGTAATCTTTGCATTATCATTTTAACATCTTTTTATAGTATGGTGGCATCCTTTGCATTCATTCCTTTTGGTCATGTGTGGCTTCTTTTCTTAGTCGGCATCACTAGACGCTTGTGTATGTGTTAAACCTCTTTTCTGTATTTTGTGGGCTGAATTTTGTTTCCCTCAAAATGTGTATGTTGAAGTCCTAACCCCTGGTACCTCAGAATGTAATAGTACTTATTATACCTTTAAAGAGGTAATTGAGGCAGAAGGAGAGTATATAGGTGAGCCCTAATCCAATATGACTGGTGTCCTTGTAAGAGGAGGAAATTTGAACACAGGTAGACAGAGGGAAAACCATATAAAGATATAGGAAGAAAATGGCCCAGTACAAGCCGAAGAGAGGCACCTCAGAAAAAAATCAACCCTGCTGGCACCTTGATCTTGGACTTCCAGTCTCCAGAACAGTGAGAAAATAATTGTCTTTCTTTAAGCCACCCAGTCTGTGGTACTTTGCTATAACAGCCCTGGCAGACTTTGTATATATATTGTCTAATTCTATTCATTTTTGCTCTCAGTGACTATTACTAATAATTCACTTGCTCTACAGTTTTGGGCTTCATTGCTGGTTATTTTTCAAATTTCTTGAGATAGATATTTGAATAACTAATTTGTAGCTTTTCACTTTAATATATTGTATAAAGCTCCACATTTTTCTTTGAGCACAGATTAAGACCTTCATAGCAACAATATTATTCCCAAATCCCAGATTATACTACAATAAATATTAAAGAAATTTGAGGGGGGATTTGGGGGAGGAGGAAATGCCCTAAATTTTCCATCTGCCATAATGGAAAAATCAAAATAGTATCTTATAAGCTCTGGAAAATAAAGCAACATGTCATTTATACCTCTAAAGTTCACTAGATGAAGGTAATTAAAATATAAAAAAGGAAACAGGAAGTACACATAATAAAACAAGATAATATGACACTAGCTTTAATAACAAATTTGAATAAATTATTTTATTTAAACGCAGTTTTTCTTAGATTGAGTTAAAATAATCTAATTTCATATCATTCAGTGGTTTCAAATTACACAATCTTACTCGAGAAATAGGAAATCAAAAAAGCTCTATAAACATTTTTTTAAAATGTGTTGTTCTACAACTTCCAATACATAAACTTTAGTTCCATATAGTTGTTAAATTATATCAGACATTTAAATAAGAAATAATACTAATGCTATGCAAAACTATTCAGAAAACAAAGGAGAGATCATTTCACAACTCATTTTATGAGGTCACTATAACCCAGATACCTGAAACCAGACCAAGTTTATACAAGTAAAGGAAATTTCAGGCAAATATCTTTCATGAACCTAAACCTAAAATGGCTTTTAAAATATTAAGAAATTGAATCCAATATTATACAAAAAAGATAATACACCCTGACCAATGTTGGCATAGCCCAATAATGAAAGAATCCCAGAAATCCATCAAAATATTTCCTTATGTTAATCCATGAAGGGTGAAAAATTACATGATTATTATAATTCATCTGTAAAAAGCATTTGATAAAATTCAAAATTCATTTATGAAATCAACTCTTAGAAACCAAGGAATAGAGGCCGGGCACGATGGTGCCTCGCCCCTGTGATCTCAGCATTTTGAGAGGCTGAGGCGGGTGCATAATTTGAGGTCAGGAGTTCGAGATGAGCCTGGCCAATATGGTGAAACCCATCTTTACTAACAATACAAAAATTAGCCAGGTGTGGTGACATGCACCTGTAGTCCCAGCTATTCTGGAGGCTCAGGCAGGAGAATTGCTTGAGCCCAAGAGGCAGAGGTTGCAGTGAGCTGCAATCACACCACCGCACTCCTGCCTGGGTGACAGCTAAACTCTTTCTCAAACACACACCCACAAAACCTAGGACCAAAAGGAAACAAAATGAAGAACATCATTGGAAAGCCCTCAGTGAAGATCATTCTTGAGAGTACTGAATGTTTTTCTCTTAAGGTTGGGAATAAGACAAAGATATCTTTCTCATTACTTCTAGTCAACATTTTGCTGAAAGTCTTTATCTATGTAATATGACAAGAAAATAAACTAAAATTACAAAAAATTATAATCTAGATTGTGTACTCAGAAAACCTTAAAATCCTACCAGAAAGTAACTACAGCTAACAAATGAATTCAGTGATGTTGCAGGATAACAAGTTGGTATTCAAATTTTTTAATATAAACTTATATTTTATATAATGCAATTAACTATTATAAAATTAAATATTAAAATACCTTTTACAAACCCATGAAAAACCATCACATACTGAGGGATAAACTATCAAAGGATGCACCAAGCCCCTACACTGGAAACTAAATATTTCTGAGAGAAGTTTTAAAAGGTCTTGATAAATGCAATCGTAAACCACTTTTATGACTGGAACACTCAATGTCATTAAGGTATCAGTCTTCACAGATTGATCTGTAAATCCAACATAATCCCAGTAAACTAGACATGTTTTTTTCTAGAACTTGACAAGTCAATTTTAGATGAATTTGGAAGGCAAAAGACCAACACAAGCCAAATAATCTTGAAAAGGAAAAGCCAACTTGAAACAGGTGTCTTTCCTAATTACGGGTCTTACTACAAGTTATAAGAGTTAGGACAAAGGCTACACAGAGATCCAGGGAACAGAATAGACAGAAGAAACAGACAGACACACATATGTGGACAAATAAGTGATTGTTGTTGTTGTTGAGTCAGAGTCTTGCTCTGTTGCCCAGGCTGGAGTGCAGTGGCACTATCTCGGTTCACTGCAACCTCCACCTCCTGGGTTCAAGTGATTCTCCTGCCTCAGCCTCCTGAGCAGCTGGGATTACAGGCACCCCCCACCCCCCAATCACAACTGTCAAATTTTTGTATTTTTAGTAGAGACGGGGTTTCACCATGTTGGCCAGGCTGGTCTTAAACTCTTGACCTCAGATGATCCACCCACCTCAGCCTCCCAAAGCAAGGACAATGCTCTTTTTCATAAGCGTATTAGTCATTTTAGTGAGAACAGTAAAACATCTGAAAATAAATTGTTCTAGAATGACTGGATATCTGTGTGAAATGATGAACCTGAACGCCTATACACACCACAGTTAAACATCAATTTAAGATGGATGCAACTTAGAGATATATAAAGATTTCTTATATAAAACACCGGAAGCACAAACTATAAAAAGAAATGTTGAACTTCATCAAAACTCAAACTATTGCTCATCAAGAAAATGCCATCAAAAAATTAAAAATAAAAAGGAAAGTGACAGATGGAATCAAGTCATGATGTGCTGGTATCAGTCCACAAGAACCTTGTAGAGAATAAGCAAAACTAACCTAACAGTGTTAGAAATCAGATCAGTGGTGGTTCTGAGGACCTGGACGACTGAAAAGTGGAGTAAGATAACTTTGTGGGGACAGAAGTGTTGCATGTCTTTGCTGTGCCTTCGTCAAAACTAACAGAACATTATACATAAGATATGGACATTCCATTATATTTCACAATATAGTTCACACTTTCAAGAATGAAGGACTTATTACAAAAATGAAAGAAAATAAAATTGTTTTCTAAGTAATGTAAACAAAACCAATGAAAATCTGAGATGATTTGTCATAAACATCTTCAGGAAAGTTTCCAATATACAGAATTCTCACAATCAAGAAAAACAGTAGATGTAATTTTTGATAAATCTGGCAAAAGACATTTACAATGACTCACTCTATATGTATTTTGAATATTTATTGGTAAGGAATTTCTGGAAAGCAATTTGGCAATGTGTGATTCTTATAAGTTTATAGTATTTGCTCCAGTGATTCAGATTTTAGTATTCAATGTAAGTTAATAATCAAAGATATTAAAAATTATCTAAAATTTATAAAGAATATAGTACAGTAAACTCTATGAACCAATATAAAAGGACTGAATTATTCAGCAAATTGAGCTAAAAATTGGTTATTTTATTGCGTCTTAATTTATATTAGATGAAAATTGGCTTTTAATATTCATTAACATATAAATTATAGCATAGCTATATAGTGTATTATGCATTTCTTAAAATTTTTAGCCCCTTAAAATATTTAATAGTGTCTGAAAATGCTTATAAGTGCAATATACAAGGTTAAATACTTTTAGTGTAATAATTGTGTGTGAATTTTTTCTGTGTTAAGATACAGTATAACAAATCTAAGGTTTAGCAGTTTAATTTTTAAAAATAATTTACCATATTTGCTGCCATGAACATGCTTTACTTGGAAATGCAGATAAAAATCCATGCAATAGTCAATTTTTATAAAGCAAAAAAGAAATTTCTGGGGAATTTTAAAAAGATGCTGTGGATTTTTTTTTTTTTTTTTTTTAAGTACTGCTGATGGATCAACAAATGCAAGCATTCTGATTCACAGTGATCCTTGACATTGGGCAGATGGCACCTGGCAACTAAATCTATTGCTGTTCCCACATAATAAAATAAATTTTGATGAATTTTAGTTCTGTAGTGGAGATGGAGTTACAATTTTTGACAAGCACAAATCATGTTTTGTTTATTCGTGGTTTAATTGCATTATACAGATCTAAGGATGAGTCTAAATGTGCAAACATCTGCTTTTTCAGTGTGGTTCAGCTTTTAAAGCTGCTAGAATTGAAAAGTGACCACTGCAATAATGGTCTGCTATAGAAATTTTGGAGATAAGATTATAAAGAACAATGATTTTGAAATGTCTCATCTTCTGTGTAATATCTGGCTCTATTTAGTTCCTTTAGGTATTTCATATAACTATTAAGAAAAAAACAAAGCACACTGTTTAAACAATGGGATGAATCTAGATTCCCAATTGAAACTCAATAATAAATCATTATTATATCTATTATATATTAGATATATATTAGATATATTACATTATATCTATTATATATTAGAAAAACTAATATAAAGTATTAGTATATTATATAAATATTATATAATATAAAGTATAATATGAAGTATTAGTTTTTCTAATACCAGATTCTTGAGGACTTACTCATCAACACTTAATATTAGACCAATGTCTCTGGTCTTTTGCCTAAATACCATTTAGCAGTTTTATATTCTTACTAAAATTTCATACCAATTTTTAATTGGTATGTAAGAAGTGTTAAAGAATATAGAATTGGGCCAGGCACAGTGGCTCACACCTGTAATCCCAGCACTTTGGGAGGCTGAGGCAGGAGGATCACCTGAGACCAGCCTGGCCAACATGGAGAAACTCACCCAGTCTCTAGTAAAAATTCAAAAATTAGCTGGGCGTAGTGGCAGGTGACTATAATCCCAGTTACTCGGGAGTCTAAGACAGGAGAATCACTGCCTCAGGAGGCAGAGGTTGCAGTGAGATGAGATAGCACCATTGCACTCCAACCTGGGCGACAAGAGCAAAACTCCATCTAAAAAAAAAATATATATATATATATGTATATATATGTGTGTATATATAATTGGACTTTGTTTTCTCTGTACTGCAGCCACAGAGCTGTGGATAGTGGGTGAAAAGAACCAAGAAATGTTGAGAGACATGAAGATAATTCTTTGAAAGTCTTTTATAGGAGAAGAGTAGAAAGGAGGGGGCATATAACCCTCTCAAGCCCCATGAAAGAGGAAGGGCAAGAGAACTACTTGTAGAATTTGGTTGGTTGTCAGGAGGGGAGACTGGCTTCTCACCTCACCCATGCTGGTAGAACTGCAGAATCAAGTCGTGCTGCCCCAGCTGGTATCTGGGCAGTGTGCAAGAGAGTTTGGGGAAGAACCTGAGTTTGGGGAAGTAGTGGTTTCAGTTTTCACCATGGTGAACCTGAGATCAGGATGCAGGATGGGTCTGAGGCTGTTTGTGATAGCCAAACAAGGAGAATGGGTCAGCAATTGGACAAGATACACTGCCACATTCAGTGGGACAAGTGCACACCTTACAGTTAGCTAAGCTTGATTCATCTTGAAAAGACCCACATCAGGACAACTCTTGTCTGTGAGAAGGAGCTCCAGCAGAAAGATAAAGGTGGAACGCAGAAAACAGAAGCTAAGGGTAGTAGGCTCCATGTCAAGGCACCTCCCCCTTCAGGGAGCAGGGGAGACATCTGAGGTGTGGGGATGGTTCTTAGGAACATACCATATGCCCCAGAGAGAGACATAGCATTTGAATACATCTTGTCATTAAGAATTCAAAAATAAAGAAGAACTTTCAATAGTAACAACTATTTAGAAAGAATTTACCCTCTTCATTATTCTTACCCTGGAGAAGTCAAAAGCAAAAGAAAGGGGGGCAGGGGGAGTCGCCATGGAAAGGTGGTGATGGAACAAGCAGGAAAAAGCATATTCTATCTTTCTCATTCTCATTGCTGGACTCTCAGTAATGGACTTGACCCTGAAAGAAGAGAAACTTCCATTTATTTGAGACTTTAAAATTATCAAATCACACCAGCCATCTCATCTGAGACATGAAGTTGACAATATCCTTACGGGCGATAGTGAATTAAGCACTAATCTCTGCCTGAGATACTGCCAGGGGCAAGGAGAGGAAATTTCATAGTTGTGTGAGAGCAGGGTTGGAAGAAAAACCATTTTCCTAAATTGCACCCTACTAAATCTTGGTCTTTTAATGAATTAGCTACGGTAACAGATTGAACCTAAACAATGTCTTCCATAAATATTGGGTTTTTCATCATGTGATATTTTGAAACAAATTTGAGGACTCCTGCCATCAGAGAATCTCAGTTAAATCTTTAAAGCTATTTTGAATGGTTAGTTGTATATAGAAGTGAGTCGTAACTTTATGGAATCACTCGCTAATAGAAACAATGAAGTGAAATTCTCCTATTTAGGGTTGACATCTGCAGTTTATGCTCAGATAGGCCCAGGCCATTCAAGTTTTGACTGTGACTCTAGTTATGTATACTTACGGGAAAAACAATAGATGGGTATAAACTACAGAATGAAAAAAATATGTAAACAAATTATCCAATACAGCTATTTTAAATCATTATGTAACCAGTTTACATCTACTGTATACATTTATGTAAGAATTTTATTTACGTTAGTTAACTTAATGCCTATTTTAATAAATAAATTTTAACAAATATTTAAGCCTCATGAGGGATACAGGTTGAGTTTTACACGAGGAATTGTTTACAGCCTAAATCATTATGTTACCAACAATCTAAATCAAGAGTGCCTTTCCTTTTGTACAGTTTCTTCTTTTGAGCCATTTTTGGCTTTTAACAGGAAGAGAAGGTAAAAGTATAAAGTGTTCACATTTACTCACTTAAGCTGAAGATAATATTAGATTTAACTCCTCTCTGGAAAACATAATGAGTTAGTATTTATGAATCTCTTGGTTTCTGAATCTTTAGGTGTAACACTTTGTTCCATGTTCCATTTTCTTTTGACCCAACCTTCAAAACCCATGACTTCTGGAATAGAGGAAATAGAATATAGTGGGTAAAAGTGTTCAGCAACAAGCTAACAACTGAAACCTCTTTGGAAAAGAAAAATCTATTGGCTTCCAGTAGACACTTTTCAAATTTCTTCTAACGTACAAAAATCCATTTTATGTCTATGCAGTCACAATGCACTGAATGTTCACCACGTGCTAGATGCAGTTATTTAATACATAAATTCCAAAAGCCTATTTATACATTTCTACCTAGTATAAGCGAAATTTAGCTGAACAGATATGTCTATTTTCCTGTACAGTTCTCCATTAAACATAGTTTTCCATCTGTATTCTTACAAAAGGGAATTATCAAGGGGTTGTTTGAAGGACTTGTTACCGTTTTCTGTGTGTTACTTGTTGTCAGAAACCCCCGACTCTGATCCTTTGCTTCAAGGCAACTGCGAGCTCCACTTACCTCCACCTGCCAGTCTCAGACTCACAACTATACTTGGATTTGTTCCTGCATAAAATAGATCCATTTAAAAACTCACTGGCTGACAGGGAAGATTTCAGTTCTTCTCGGCACTGATGACCCATTCAGTCCGCTCTTGCTCCACCTGGAGCCTCGCTGCCCCTTTTCCCTGAGTGCAGTCACCCTGTCTTGCCAGACCTTGATCTATTCAATTCGTCTAAGCCTTGTTTTGCAGCCCCATCTAGACTCTTGTTGTAGTTGTAGCCTTACCCCGGTATCTCAGGCCTTCTCTGGGCATGGCCTATCCCTTTGGACCTCATCATTCAGCTTTAGTGAAAAAGATGCCCTTGCAAACATAATTGCAGATCCAATACTAGCATCTTTGTTGGATGCAGTATTTATATTATTGATAATAAAATTATTTGTATACTTTATATATTTATAAAGTATTATATATTTATAATATTTAATACATATTCTACCCTTGTTTTTTGTTTTAACCATTTAAAATAAAATTATACTTTCTCACGTATTAGCTAACATGGGACTCTACATTTTACTAATATACAAATTCATGGGCAATGTGTTTGGGACTTTTTAACTCTAATTTAAAATCTTATATGAATGAACACATTTTGATTTGATATGTTTTTACATAACCTTTTCAAAAATTTGTTTTTTCATACATTCATCAGTCTTCACAGATTATCAGAATATTTATGTTTTAGGATATTTAGACAATTAGCTTCCTTTTCAGTACTTTTGGGTATTTGGGAATGGGTTGTTTAGTTTTCTTTAGTAATGTTTTGTTGTTGCTGTCAATCATCTGATAAGGAAAATAGTTGGAATACACATATCTTGATAAATTATAAACCATTTTCCATATATCTCCTTTCTTCCTATGCTCCTGTCTCTTGTTCCAATTAGTGTAAGAACTCTTTCTTACAAAATCATATATGAATCGGTTGAGATGGGATTATTTGGGCAGATATTAGATAACACTTTGGAAAAAAAACGTACTGTTTTGTTCTGCTGGTACATGGCATCATTTTCCAGTCATTCCTCATGGTTTAATATTGCTACTTCCCTAGCAATATTTTAGAGTGAGTTTCACAAATCAACAGTTCTCAAAGTGTCCCCAGAGCAGCAGTGTCTACAGCTCTTGGGAATAAATGGAAAATGTAAATTATCTGGCTCCAATCCAGCCCTGTTGTACCAGAAATGGTAAGATTGGAGGGGGCCCAGCATTCTGTTTGAACAAAGCCTCCAGGTAATTTTAATGCACACTGAAGTCTGAAAAACCAACAGTATATGAAATGAAAACCAAACGTGGGTTCTTAAAAAGCAGCATAGAGAGTGATTTAAAATGCCTGCTTGATAGAATTGTTTCACAAAGATAAAAATTTTTTAGAAATAATTTTAATGGAGCCAATTTTAGCCACTCCATTTTGAAATGGTCTTTCTAGCAAAACCTTAACAAATGTTTCAGTAAAACAAGTATATTATGCTAATAAGAGAATACAATGATGTATTCATTGTCAAGGCAGAAAGCTTCCTTCCTCATTATAATGGAATTCAGGTAAGTATAGTTAGGTAACATAATGTGCCGCCTTCATCTTTATGTGCCTAGTTTTTCTGCTGGATTAAATTTGTTCACTTTTTAATTGAATCTGAAATTCTTAGAAATTAGGCATTAGGAGAGAATAGATTTTTGAATACTTGAAAATTGAAAATATATCTTAGTATAATTTCTTTCAAAAGTTGCAAGAAATAGCATCCAAAGGAAGATTGGAGGGTTCTAAACCATAACAAGAAGGGTTGACTTGAGTTGCTAGGTTGAAAAGTATATGAGGACAGGGAAAGCAGAAGGCAGGCAAGAGGGTAGGGACACCAGGGGTACATTTCACCTGCTTGTATTGACTAGAGATGGCCCTGGAAAAACTCCCTCAGGGCAAGTTGTCCAATTAGTTTTTTTAAAATGGGCCTTGATGATATACATAGAGATAGAGACGGAGACGGAGAGAGAGATACATAGAGCGCTATATCATGTGAATCTTAAATTCACTTACTTGATTTTTTTCAGCTTTCTCCAGTGTCCGGTGTGATGCTTGTACTCTCTCCTTGCTCATTTTTCCTAGGCTTTATCTGCTAACATTTGAGCACCCAAGCATTTCAGTGAAAATGTAATGGTCCTTCTGGGTCCACTGTTACAGGTCGTGTTTCATGTACCGTCCACTTGAAGGACACTCAATGTCAAGATCTTTTTTTTTTTTTTTTTTTTTTTTTAAACATTCTGGCCAGGCGCGGTGGCTCAAGCCTGTAATCCCAGCACTTTGGAAGGCCGAGACGGGTGGATCACGAGGTCAGGAGATCGAGACCATCCTGGCTAACACGGTGAAACCCCGTCTCTACTAAAAAATACAAAAAACTAGCCGGGCGAGGTGGCGGGCGCCTGTGGTCCCAGCTACTCGGGAGGCTGAGGCAGGAGAATGGCGTAAACCCGGGAGGCGGAGCTTGCAGTGAGCTGAGATCCGGCCACTGCACTCCAGCCTGGGCGACAGAGCCAGACTCAGTCTCAAAAAAAAAAAAAAAAAAAAAAAAAAACATTCTATGTTTTTAACTATCAAACTGTGGGCATGAATATCAAGGGTCAATACAGCCATAAACAACAATAATACTCGTTAATGTTTACTTCAATATTTTGGAAGAAATGTTATTTATTGGCATTTTTGCAATGATTTTTTGGTTGCTAATTCAGACTCTGGAATTGATGGAAAGGAAAGAATGTAAAGAAATGTTTTGCTTTCCATTTCTGTAACAATATTTTCTCTATGCATAACAGGTGCCACTGACATATGATTAATTCCACATGTAGGAGCTGAACTTTATCAAAAGGTTCCTGGCCAAAGAAAAGAAGATTGATGTTCAGGCATTGTCTGTATTCCCTGTGTAAACCCTTTGGGTCCAAGTTTTATAGTTTTATATGAGATCATGCCCCTTTGATTTACTACTAATCCCATTGGAGTGGGAAATATGATGGGAATGTGAGTGATGTGTTTAATGCTAAATGTTAATATTTTAGTTGGTTGTACCTAAGAATTTTAAGCTATTGAGAATATGTATATATTTGGGCTTTTCATTGCAGGTAATTAATGAGGCAATGTTCTTTCTTCAGCTTTCAGCCATATAATTGATTGCAATTTGTCATTTCTTAGGAAGTGAATGCGAAATCCATACACATATTAGTTTCATGGGTCAATAATCTAAAAGACTGAATTATTAGATAAGCTATTGTCCAAAATATCAAGACACATGAGTATAAATATTGTCTTTATGGCTAGTAAATGTTAAGCTATCATGCTTATGTTAATTTGGAATCCGAATATTGTTTTTTTGGCATCAGAATCCTTACAAAGTGAAATATCTAAGTAAAATAGAAAGAAAATAATCTATTATACAATCTCAGCTCAGTACCAGCAAACATGTAGCATTTAAGATTATATTATGAATAGTACATTCCTAAACATATCAATCATTTTCCATCTGCAGCTGTAGTATTTCATCTCTCAAAATTCAACAGCACTGACTTTAAAGCACTATTCACAATTAAATCCTAACCCACAGAGGTACATCTGCCAGTAATTCTTAAACTTTATCATGACTTTTTTTGTAATTCTTCAATTCTTGCATCTCATAATTCATCATGACATAGATGTACTTCATTCATACAGTTAACAAATATTGGACACTTACTGTAAACAAAGGATGTGGTGCTAGGAAATAGGGATGCTTTATAGAGTATGTTGTAAGGCACACCAAGTTTTTACTTCCAGAACTTACAAACTAATTTTTCAAAATAAAATCTATTGAATGCATTTAAATGGGAATCAAAGGCAGCATAACTTTGCAATAGCCTTTGAGATACACAGTTACAAAGTAAGGTTTGGAATGATTGCCTAATAATCATATTTTTGACCATAGGATATCCAGGAATGAAAAAAGTTAAGTATTTTTATTTTGCTTACCAAAGCAATGTCTTAAGTTCTGCGGAAGACTGTAATGAATATCTGCAATTATCATATGCTAAATTTGACCATGACTACAATTTGTTTTGAGATTCAAACTAAATTATTTTTGCAGTGCTTAAGTAGTGAGTCAGTCTGAGTGTGCATTAAATACTTCACGTCAACGAAGGTAAAACTCCAGTAAGATCTTGCCTAAGTCGAGCAAATAAGATATTCCTCACTGGAATTGTATCTGTGATAACCACTTAGATTGTGTGAAGGAGCAGACTATAAGCACAATTTGGGCAGAGACTCCCTTAAGTTTTGCCCTTATTTTTCCATTGTACAATTTAACTATTTAATCCTCACCATAGACAATACAAGCCATGAAAAGTTAACTGAGTGAATTAATGATTCAGAAGACTTTAATGAACTCCTTGTCTCAAATTTGGAAATATGTAATGTTCTACAGTGTTTATCCATATCACCAAGGGACGTGGTAATGTTTCCTGCAGTCTGTAGATAAATTAATATCATACGGCCATAGACAGTCACACCTCTTTTTCACTTAATCTTCTCCATTCTTCGTTTCTTCACAGAGCGATTCAATGTGTATCTTATGCCTACGCCAAATCTGGATATTTATGGTGAATGCACAATGCAGATCACTCATGAAAATATCTATCTCTGGGATATCCACAATGCCAAGGTCAAACTGGTGATGTGGCCTCTCAGCTCACTGAGGAGATATGGTCGGGACTCAACATGGTTCACATTTGAGTCAGGAAGGTAAGATCTAATGCAGCAACCAAGTGTGGGAAGTTGTGTAACAGAGTCCTGAAAGAAAGTTCTGTCCATCATTGCCCTCAGTGAGCACTGTTTTCATTCAGGGTAAAAGTTAGCAAATACATAATTTCTTCAGATTCTTAATAACATGAATACAATTCTGTTAATTTTGGCAGGCTAATTACCCCATTCAAAATAATTTCAGTCTCTTACACTACCAAACTCAAACTGGTTTTGTAATTATATTAATAATGTAATTATTTTTGCAAGATTATTACAATACTATATTTTCGGTGTGTCTGTATTTAAAAGGATCTCCCCATAAAATTAAATGTAGCATGTCCTTGCTTGCCTTGTTTTTGTGAGTGTTTTTCAATAAGCAAACAATATTTTTTAAAGTTTTAAATAAAATTATTTAAATATTGCTTTTAGGCAAATATGCTGCTTTCTTGATCACAGCATATGGTTGAAATCCGTAAGTGTCTGAAATGAATCCTTGCTTCACAATCATTATTAATAAACATGGATTTAGACAAAATACAACCAACCAAATCATTGTCTTTATGCTATGACCCCGTTGTGATATTGTCACACATCCAAGACAAGACTTAGGTTTGGAGATTCTATAGAGAAGGAGATGTTTAATGCTTCCATCTTCACCCAGGGGACATGATTTATCACATTCTTAAAATGAATTCATGGTCTTATAAGGCAATTATAGTGAGGTTTCATTGCATTTGATATAATATTTTTAAGTTTATAACTTTCTTCTTATAAAACTACTAAATATTTACTCAAGGTCACATTCTAATATCTATCTAGCCAGCTAGGGTAGGTCCCATGTCTCTTAAAATTTTGAGAAAAAAAAAAAAAAAAAACCTGAGCTGGAGTAATTTTACCAGTCTGGGGCCCTTTTGCACTAAGGTAATATTAAAGTCTCTACCACACTGATTTCTCTGAAAAGCATTATTAGATCCTGTGTTGACTTAGTACGTATGAGCTTGTTCAACTATTTCTATCTACCTAGATATTGAGAGTGTAATAGTGTAATCACATTCTGATAGCCATTGGGAAATATAAATTCTAATAAGAAAATGAATTTAAGATGTTTATCATTTTAAAAATTATGACTATGAAAATGAGTCGACATGTTTTAGAGATTCAATGACCTAAAATCTATGATGCTTTTTTTTTTTTTTTTTTGAGACAGTCTCGCTCTGTCGCCCAGGCTGGAGTGCAGTGGCGCGATCTCGGCTCACAACAAGCCCTGCCTCCCGGGTTCCCACCATTCTCCTGCCTCAGCCTCCCCAGTAGCTGGGACTACAGGCGCCCGCCACCACGCCCGGCTAATTTTTCGTATTTTTAGTAGAGACGGGGTTTCACCGTGTTAGCCAGGATGGTCTCGATCTCCTGACCTTGTGATCCGCCCTCCTCGGCTTCCCAGAGTGCTGGGATTTACAGGCATGAGCCACCGCACCCGGCCGGATGCACCTTATGTTTTTACTGGCTTTAAAAGTTAGTGTATTAGTCCATTTTCACACTGCTGATAAAGACTGGGCAATTCACAAAAACAAGTTTAATGGACTCAGTCCCACGTGACTGAGGACGCCTCACAGTCATGGCAGAAGGAGAAAGGTACGTCTCACATGAGAGCAGACAAGAGAATGAGAGCCAAGCGAAAGGGGTTTCCGCTGATAAAACCATCAGATCTCGTGAGACTTCTTCACTACCACGAGAACAGTATGGGGGGGAACTGCCCCCGTGATTCAATTCTCTCCCACTGGGTCACTCCAACATGAGGGAATTTTGGGAGCTACAATTCAAGATGAGATTTGGGTGGGGACAGAGTCAAACCATATCAGTTAGTTTTACATCTATATGTAAATTCATCTATATGTAAATTCATCTATATGTAAATTCATCTATCTGTATATATGAATTGGATGTTGTTGAGGTTTTGTTGGGGTTGGGGTTTTGTTTTTGCATCATTTACCAGCACTACCTCTAGAATCCCCTCCCTGGGATCCTTCTAGATATGCCATGCCTATCTTCCTGTTTCTATGGAAAACAATTTAACTATTTTGTCTGTTACAACATTTCAATAGACTGCCACTCAACATTTTAAATAAGTCATTTTCTTTCATGAAGAATGGTTATTCAGAATTTTCACTCCATTTATACCTGTCCACATTAGTTTTTTAAGATCTTTATTTGATAGAGGAATTTGGTATCGTTTTTTTCCCTCTGTTGTTTGTTTCTTTGTCTTTGAGATTAGAGTTCTGTCGTTTGGACACAGTTCATTTGTTTTTTTCCTTCTTTAAATTTTGGGTGTCATTTGCTCTTTAGTGACTGAGAAACTGACTGAGAAATTGTCCATAATTTTGTGCATTTATTTTGTAAATTCCAGATGATCTCGCTCTTGTTAAAAGGAGCCAGTGGGGGAAGGTCTTGTCCATACTTTATCTAGAGAAATAAAAGTGGGACATTGTGTTCCCTGGGTCACTGGTGATGAGACTGGGGACAATTTAGAGGGCAGATTGGCAGGTAAGGCATGGCCAGTCATCCTAGCAAACCAAAGCCAAAGGCCAACACTTTCTAGGTTTTATTAGCTCATTGACCAAGGCACGTCATTTGGTATAAATTTTAGCCATGTATTTATACTACTGTATGTACTAATAGTAGTATTAGTACAAATTCTACGTGTGAAAATACAATTAGATATATCAAAATACTTTTTTCACTGACACACTTTCAAATGCATTGTTAAATTCTACTGTAAACCTGAAATGTAGACATGAACAGTAGGAATGGATCTACATCATTTATTCTGGAGAAGCATCCTTCAGTCACCCCGGTAATTATAATTATATGTCATAAGTCTCCAGGAGCACTCACCTAGTGTGGGGCAGAAGGAGAACAAGGACCAGGAAACTCTCTGTGGTAATCGTCCTTAGCACAGCATGGCGCCTGGGAGATGTATTCATAGTGTCACTGTTTTACCATAAGAATCGTAACTTTGCATTTTAAAAGTGAAAACAACCAATTTGCCATGCAAGCATATTTTCTCAAGAAAATCACAAAAAATAACAGACCTTCAGAGAAAGTGATAAGATTCATGATTATGTACGATTTTATCCTGTGAAAGACAAAACTCCTTTATTTAACTGCTGACTTGATATTTTTACTTCATATTACCTCATAAATATTGTAAGCAAAAATCAAGATGAGTTCAAATGCCTGCATGGCCGAAATTTAGGTGAGCCCCTGATCTTCTGTATGAATTATTTTTCAAAACAAACACCCATATTCAGCCTGATGCTTACTAGTACAAAATTGGTGCTTAAAATATGTGTCTCACTAACTTTGATAATATTGTTTCCATTTAGAAACCTGGGAAAAACCTGATTACTAATTTTTAACAATTAGAAATGTGAAATAATAAATATTTCTATATAGTTATTATGAAAAGGTGGTTAGTGGAAGCAAATGTTATGTGTCATACAATTAAGGAGTCTGTGATGTCATAGGTAGGCTTAACTTATTCCTAAACCTTTGTTGGTCAGGGATGCAAAGAGAAGGAATCTTTTCTCTAATGCATAATTAAGTGGTTAAGAGGAAAGATAATGCAGAAAGTTTTTAAATATGATACAAAAGCATACAAATATAATACATAATACATATGAATTGTTATATAAGCTATAAGGTCTAAGAAATTTCCAAAACATTCTCACATATGGACGCCAACTTTTCTGTACTAACCCAGAGTTATCAATGCCCTTGGGTTTTTTTGTTTTGTTTTGTTTTACAAAATATCATTTGATTTGCCATCAAGAGTGTTAGTGGTACACATTTCTTCATAAAAGAGTGTACTGCTGTGACTCTAAGATTTTCTTCTGAACTACTGATAACTGTCCTGCAAGTTTTCTACGCTTGTTGGTACAAACTGTCTACCAGAAGGTGTACACAGTAGGTTTTTAGACAAGGTCACGTGTTTCTCTTTCAAACGGTGCTAAAACATTTCTTGACTGAAACACTGAAGAATTGCAGTTAACTAAAATACAGTCAAACACAAGACGTGAAGTACCAACATTGCACAGGGCTTCAACTGAAGTCAGGAAATCCTGAGCCTGTGCGCACAGGCAACAGCAGCCACATCACTGCCAGCACCTGGCAGCCATTATTTGGAGGCTGCTATTCCATAGACGATGTCATAACAAAATACACCCCAATTTCAGAAATACTAAAATGTAAAAACATGTGCTTCTGTTGAATGAAGGAATTAATGAATGGCTCCATGGTTTGAATAAAGCCAGCTGGGGTGGTGTCCTGGGATACAGAAACCTAAGAGTGAACGTGGTGACATTTCACAAATCACGGGAGGAGATCAAACCAGAACCTTACATCTCCCTTGACTATCTTTCTTGATTCCAGAAATCATTCTTGATTTAATGACTATGAATGAAGTTTAGGAACTTTCTGAATGAGAATAAAAGAAGCCTAAAAAGGTGACCAAAACTGTCATTGTGATTCCTACAGATCAATTAGTAAAAAGCAATTCACATTAAAGTATGTGTGGGTTCAATAAAAATGTATTGAACTTTAAAGTTAATTGAGCAATAACTAAGATCAGAGTCTCCATTTCTCGATAAAAACAATTTCGTAAGTCATTTAATCAATGCTCTCTCCTAGGGGGAAAAAAAAAATCAGACCTGGTATTATCGTAGCAAGAGATTTACCAAATTAGACACATGGAAAGAAAAGGCACTAGGTTCCTAAACAATTTGTCTTAGATTTCTTTCTTTGAAATTAAAGCAAGGGTTTATATAGACCTACGAATTTTTTTAAAAACATCGAATACATCGCTGATGCAAATTTTTTTCATGTAGGACTTTGCTACTCTATACTTTGTAATTAAAACTCAATTAGATATTACGATTTAAAATTTGTGTAGCACCAGAAACCTCATTTATTCTCTGGGCTACTTTATTTCATTTATTGAACACTATGGTAGGAACTAGAGAAATAAAGATGGGTAACATAGTCCCTACCCTTATTGAGCACATAGTGTACTTGGTAAGATAGATCAACTAATCATTTCAATATAATATAGGAATTGTAATAAAATACATCCCAGGAAGGTTATATATTAGGAACATAGGTTAAGTTGGATCATTTTAAACACATTAATGATGTCAACCCCAAATCTCAATAGCTCAATACAACAAAGGTTTATTTCCCACACAAGCTATGCTTGATGCAAGCTTGGGCAGATCACCAGAGCACCTGGATTCAGAAACCTAGGCTGCTGCAATCTTGTGACTGAGACGTCTTCATGCTAACCCACCTCACTGCCACGCATAGCAGGGGAAGAAGGTGGGAACATTCTCCAACAAGCATACTATGGACTCAGTTGTTTCTCCCCAAAATTCATATGTTGAAGCCCGAACTGCCAAACTTCTTATATCTTTATGACAAGAGCCAGAGATGATAGGTCCTTTTAGATGGAATTAAAGTTAAATGAGGTAATAAGGGTGGGGTCCTAATCTGATAGGATCAGTGGCTTTATAAGGAGGAAGAAACTTCTCAGCCCCTCTTCTCTGCCATGTGGAGGAAAGACCATGTGGGCACACATCAAGAAGGTGACCATTTCCAAACCAGGGAGAAAGCCCTCAATAGAACCCAACCATGCTGGCACCCTGATCTCAGACTGCAGCCTCTAGAGAGAGAAAGTTAATTTACATTGTTTAAGTCACCTACTCTGTGTCATGTTTTTCTTATGGCAGCCTGGGCTGACTAATAGAAAACATTTAAATACTTGAGTACAGTAGCAATGCATGTTATTTCTATTAATAGCCCACCATCCAGAAGGTGGCCTCCCACAGCCCCCTTACCCCCCGTCTGCAAAGGGGCAAGTGGGGAAACACAGAGGAGTATGTGGAATATATTTGGTAAGCATATTGCCTCTGCCACAGTCATATCTTCTGATGAGCAAAGATCCCTTTTTTCTCTTCTTCCTACACACTCAATTGTTCCTTAAGGGAAACAACCCAAAAAGCAATCCAGCAAGCCACTGATTATAGCTCAAAGTCCAGAGTCTGCAGGCGATTTGTAGCAGTGTGTACATCAGGTCCAGATAATACTTTTTTTTTTTTTTGAGGTGGAGTCTCTCTGTCACCCAGACTGGAGTGCGGTGGCACGATCTCGGCTCACTGCAAGCTCTGCCTCCTGGGTTCACGCCATTCTCCTGCCTCAGCCTCCTGAGTAGCTGGGACTACAGGTGCCCACCACTACACCCAGCTAATTTTTTGTATTTTTAGTAGAGACAGGGTTTCGCCCTATTAGCCAGAATGGTCTCCATCTCCTGACCTCGTGATCCACCTGCCTCGGGGCCTCCCAAAGTGCTGGGATTACAGGTGTGAGCCACCGCACCCGGCCAATATGACTTCTTATAGTTCCAAAAGAACGATGCAGAAAAAGATGTTATTTTTTTCCCCTCTACCCACCCTGGCCCGAGGAACACTGGTTTAAGAGAGGTGGGATGCCCACCCTGCAAACACTCCTACTATTCTAAGGGAAAGTTCGGGAGGCAAGCAGGCAACAGCCCCTGGTCCTGGTAATTCTGAAATGCTGCTTGCCAGATATATTCAGGGTCTTTATCCAGAATTAACAAGGATATGTGGCTGGGCCCTCATTCTGCTTTTTGAGAAGAACGTGTCAATCCTCTATTCCACTTGGTTCTGCCCTCGGCCCACCGGGAGGATTTTCCTTTGTCATTATCCTTCTTGTCCATATTCAAACTGGACACTGGGAAAATGTTCTCTTTGAAGTGTTGCACGTTTCTCAGCCCCCATTCTACCCTGAGAAGTTGTAGTAGAAATCTGAAGGTTATTGAATCTTAACAAGTTATAAATATTTTTTATTTAGGACCTTTTTTCCCTGTAAAACTTTGTCAAAATATTACTAGATTTCTTGTATATTTAGTGCCAATCGCTTGTACCAAGGAAGTGTTTTCTCGGTTTGTTTTGGTTTTGGTTTTTGAGATCTACTTCTCAGATTTGCTTTGATTGTTTATTTCTTCCCCCAAAACTCTGTCTTTTGATTTGAAAGGTGCCTTGACTTTGCCAGGTTTTTGTAGGGGCAACACTCACTCAATTCTTTGCCCTGGCTCCTTTTTATCTAATTAACAGATTATAATGGGCATCCTACGCTTGACCTGCTTTTTACGGGGACACACCTTAATTGAGAAGTTTTAGCAACAGGTGTGGAGATTACACTTAATCTGCTGTTTTGAGGCTGCTTTAACTTGCTTTTGTCACTTAAAGACTTATTAAATGTCTGTCTCAGAGTTCTCTTTTCCAATTTTAGTTTTGAATTTTTCAAATGCCTTTTGTTTTTGCTTGAAACTTCTCAATTTCCTTCTAAGAGCCTCTCTTTAGTACCTTATCAGTCAACAAACACTGTTAACATTTTGTTATCTAACCGCTTTCCCTAGATGTTGTTGGAGGAATAAAATTAAAAACAATCTCCCAATGCAGAAATCTTCAAAAAGGTGATAACACACACACACACTCCATTATTTCTGCTAAGAAATTGCAGACAGAAGGAGAATCCCACCCTTGGATATAGCCAACCAGGTACAACTCAATACATGCAAGTTCTCAAGATAAACAAGCAAAAGAACTTGACAGCAACATTTGTCACACATGCCTCATCCTTGCAATTAGGGTAACCATTTTTGTTGACTAATTGGCTTTATGCAGAGGAAAAACAAACTTCTTGTATCTTTATGACAAAAGTTTTGCAAGTTGGAGAGAAGTAGCACCTGAAATTAGGCACCCTCTGTCACAGAAACTAGAAGATGGGGGCGCATCTCCCTTCAGATTTACGTGTCAAAGGCATGGTTCGTGAGTCCTTAAGAAAGGCATTTTAGGGTCTTAAAGCTAAACAAAAGACCTATCTGGTTTTCAGAAGAATTATTTACATTTCAAAGAGAGGAGAAAGTGCTTACAACCAAAAGTTTTCTCAAGTTAAATGCCCTAAGAAACAGGAAGGATAATTACCCATTTTCAACAGGGAGAATAGAGCCTCTTATTTTTAAATTTCATATTTGTCCATACAATCTAGAAACTCTTAAGACATGAAGTCGGCCTACCAAGTTATCACAAGTTCTACTAAGAGGCAAGAGCTTTATCGAATATCTCACTGCTAAATATCTATCTTTCTCCCAGCTTGCTTACTACTTTCCTTTATCCCTGGGCCCAGCCACTATTTCAGTGCCCCACATTTTAGGGCTATTTAATTATTCATTTATCACTGCACCACTATTAGGATCAAGTACACTTATCCTTAAGTGATGAACAAAGTCTCAGTGGTTTATGCAACTGAAACTGATCTCTCGCTCATGCTAGTCCACTCCGATTCTGGGCAACTATCCTAGACAATCAGGACAACACTTACATCAAAAAATAGATGCTCTGGCTTCAGCAGGTGTCCCTTCTGTTTGTAGCCCTTTGTTGGGCACTAGTGATAAGGTATCCAGACTGTGCTGGGTGCAGGGAATGAAGAGGAGCATGAGACATTTGGAGGACAGTCCTCTCTAGGTAAACAGGCACCAAATTTAATTGTAGGGACTCAGGAAAGGCTCCCTGAAGATGATGATTTGCACAGCAAATCGTAAAAAAATGAGTTGGACTTCTTCAAGGTAAAATGTGAGGTTGGCATGAGGATCAAGGGGTCAGGTTACTCTCCACTACGCATAGCACGGGCAGCGCATGGATGGTTCCTTCTTGGCGGATTTTAACTGCTGGAGATTAGATTAAGAATAAAATGGGCAGAGAGTTTGTTAGAAAGTCAGATAAAGCTCGAAAGCAGGAGTGTTTTCTATGTCATGTCAGAAAATAAATTGGACTTTATCTTATAGGCAGCAAGGAGTGTTTTTTAATGCAGCAAGTAAACATAGATTTAAATTTTAGATATGTCTATCTGGTGACTTTGTGGAGGATATTTTAATAATGAATCCTTTAACTAGGTTAATAATTTATAATGCGCAATGTACCTAGGGCAGTATTGTCTGAGCAATCGTGATTTGAAACGACATGGGAGAATCAATCACTCTGCTTCTGCATGGGCCAGCACTTTCCCTGCACCTTCAGTTATATTCTGTTAACCTTTCCAAGGCTTGATTTCCTCATCCGTGAGAACCTGATAAAAATATACTCTGCTATGTCCACCTTCAGAGTTGATATGGGGATCAAATGAAATAATGTGCTTTGAGGCCGGGTGCGGTGGCTCATGCCTGTAATCCCAGCACTTTGGGAGGCTGAGGCAGGGGGATCACGAGGTCAGGAGTTCGAGAACAGCCTGGCCAACATGGTGAAACTCTTTCTCTGTTAAAAATACAAAACATAGCTGAGCATGGTGGCGGGTGCCAGTGTCCCAGCTACTCGGGAGGCTGAGGCAGGAGAATCATTTGATCCCAGGAGGCAGAGGTTGCAGTGAACCGAGACTGCGCCATTGCACTCCAGCCTGGGTGACAGAGCAAAACTGTCTCAAAAAAAAAAAAAAAAAAAAAAAAAAAAAAAAAAAAAAAAGTGCTCTGATACAAGGGCTTTGAAAGCTGTAATACAGGTATAAGAGATGATTAAATTCGGCAAACACCTATTTTTTTTTTTTACATGCACAGCACTAGACAGGGCAATATAGGAAATCAAAAAGGAGCCTTTCCTTTGAAGAAATCAACATTCTTCCATGAAAAACGCTATAACACCAGAGCATGATTTTGTAGCTTGAGCTGCAGGAGAGTGATTACAAACAATGATCCGAGTATGAAAGCACAGCAGGGCTCTCTTTGTGGGACAGCGATGCTAGTATCACTGGTTTGTCCTTGTTTAGGACCTTTCATGAAATCTTCTTTAAGGGGACTTTTCAAAACAAGTTAATGTGCCCTTCAAGAACATCCATCGTATGACTCAGGCTTCACTTATTTTAATGGTGGTGATAACCACATGCGTTAGCCTCACAACCTGTGAGGCTTGAAATCTTCTAATGAGTGCTAAGGAATGGAGTCCTGAAATTATTATTTTTAAATTAAATAGCCAAAGTCTTGTCAAAATGCCTTATAAATGAAAGTATTTTTCATTCTTAGTCAAATAGATTAGCTTATCCTTGACACAAATGTTACTTTTTTCCCATTTTTTATTGCAATAGTTTTTTTTAAAAAAATAAGTTGATACATGTGGATGCAAGTCATCTAGTTTTGTTGGGAAAATGTTAAACCTCTCACAACAAAAGTCTAGGAGGAAGGTCAAAATTATAGTTGCTCTTGTATTTACAAGGTTTTTTCCTTGGTGTTGAATAAATTCTAGACAAAGATTATAAATTCATTATTATCTTTTACAGACACATATGTACTTGATCATGATAATTAACTCACAATGTCTTATGTTTTACTAAAATTAAAGAATTTAAAATTATCGGAGTTATTTAGCGTTAGCAAAAAAGAAAAAAGATATTTTTCTTGCTATAAATAAAATTCAAATTGTGTAAAATCTGTTCTTTCAAAACTATTTTTTGCTCTTATATATTTCCTTCTAATATTTTACTTGCTTGGATTTTTCACCATCTTATTAACTTCCTGGTCACTTGATATTTTAAAAAATTATAAACTTACTGGCTAGGCACCATTGCTCAAGCCTGCAATCCCAGCATTTTGGGAAGCCAAGGCTGCCAGATCGCTTGAGCTCTGCACGTTCCAAAAGCAGCCTTGGCAACATAGTGAGACTCCATCTCTACTAAAAAATACAAAAAAAATTGGCTGGGCGTGGTGGTGTGCACCTTTAGTCCCAGCTACTCTGGAGGCTGAGGTGGGAGAATCACCTGACCCCAGGAGTTTGAAACTGCACTGAGCCATGTTCATGCCACTGCACTCTAGCCTGGGCAATAGAGACCGACCCTGTCTCAGGAAAAGAAAAATTATATACTTTTTAATAATTTCCATTATTGTAAATGAAGCAGATCAGAAGAGGTTTAACAACAAAACTTTAAAGGGGGAAAAGACTAACTTTTTGGACACTGAATATATTCCAAACATTTTTCTAATTCTCACATACATTATAGCATAAAGTCCTACAAAATAAGTATTCTCATGCTTCTCACAAATGAAGGGAATACAACTCAAGAATCAAAGTCAATTTGCACACACATAGTAAAATCACTCCAAATCTCACAGTGCTGCAAAAACACACGTTCTTCTTGTGATAACATAGCTTTGCTAATACATCTCAGGTTTTGTGTCTGGAGGTCAAAGAACTTAATTTGTGTGGTAGAGATTCCAACAGCAATTACTAATAGATGATGGGAAAACATTATCTTTTGACCCAAGGAGATACTAGATTACAAAAAGCAAAATTAGTGCTAATGTAGAACAAAATTAGTGTTAAGTGTAGAACTTCCAGACAATAGATTTTTTTCATTAATATTTCTAAGGAGCTCATTGATTCATAATTGTCTTCAATGCAGTCCATCATAGGATATTCTGCCATGAGAACAAAAACCAATTAAACTACAAATGAAATTGGGTATTTTTTGTTCCGTTTATTTTACCATGAAGAGTTGACTTAGATGAAATAGGTAGCTTGGTTTATTCAAAACTAGCTGTACTTTCACCCGACCCAAGCAAGTCTATATCTTAATAGAAGATACAGAGACACTACAGGTTATGGGAGCATAAGGCTCAACATTTGCTGATCTTAGATCTACCCTCTAGCTTTGGTTTGTCTGCTGTTACTCTTCAGGCTAAGTCTACAGGTTCCAGAGAAAGAGTTCATCAAGCCTTCAAATAGAGGTGAGAAAAAGCTTTCAAATTTTTCCATATATGGCACCTGGAACACGGGCTTTATAAGACACCTCCAAATTCGTATCATTAGAGGAGCAAAGAAAACAAATGCACAGAGATCCTGAGTCCATGATATGCTTTCCCTCAGACCTGTTTCCAAATACATATTTTAATTTACAAGTAAAATTTGTAGGCACTTAGCACCTATGGAATTCATTACCTTTGGATATACAATCCTGATGATAGTGGAATCTTTTAATGACGAACAAGGTAACAGATACTCAAACAAAATCATCCTTAGTAAATCTGTGATAAAAACCACTGCAATTTTCATACATTGTTAAAAATTATGTTACTTGTAGAACTTTTACTAAATTTTACTTTTCATGTTGATTAAAAGCAAACCAATTAGTTGGTATATTTTCTGAATCATTTCTTTGGAAAATCAGCATCTCCTTGGATTCCAATTAATATATATGAAAAACTAATGCTACTCTATTCTTTAATATGAAAATATATTTGCCCCTTGAAATTCTGAACAATCCATTTTCCTTTGACATTTGTTTGTCCTAAGACTCCTCAGGGCATCACATGTTTATTTGCTCATCTATTGCCTGATGTGTTTCAATTATTTAATTATGTAATACGTTAAAAAATGCCAAATAATTTTATCCTACTTTGTAGGGCTGATGTCAAGTCAGTTAGGAAAATAATACCACTTTGTATCAGAAGAAAAAAACCTTTCCTGACTTTTAATACTTCGCGAATTCTGTAGGCAAATCCATTCGTGGCAGGCCCCATACTTGTTTTCTGTTAGTTTTAGGTACTTGTCTTTTTCCATATAGTCACCCTAAAAAACTCAAAATAACCAGACAATTATTAATCATTCTCTATACTGGCATAAAAAATTAACCTTTTCTGAATCACGTTTATGTAGAAAATCAATTCTGTGAAGAAACTTATGAAAGAGGCAATGGACATTATGGACATTATTGTGTTTATTTTGAAGGGTGCAGTTTACAACTCAGAATAAAATAGGAAAATACTAATTTCCAGGTGAAAGAACACCTAGACAAATCATGTATAAATGTATACAATCCACCAAACTCTTTGGACATGCTGATTATCTTTCTATAAAGGTACATTGAGGCCTGGTAAAGTGGCTCATGCCTGTAATACCAGCACTTTGAGAGACTGAGGCAGGCAGATCACTTGAGGCCAGGAATTTGAGACCAGCCTGGCCAACATGGCAAACCCCCCATATCTCTACTAAAAATACGTAAGTTAGCCAGGAGTGGGGGCATGCACCTGTAGTCCCAGCTACTCAGGAGGCTGAGGCAGGAGAATCTCTTAAAGCCAGGAGGCAGAGGTTGCAGTGAGCTGAGATCACACCACTGCACTCCAGCCTGGATGACAGAGTGAGACTGTCTCAACAACCAAAATGTGCGTTGGAAGCTCACTTCTCCAAAATCCCCAGTAAATGAAGTGCTAAATAGAAAAGTGTATCTTTCCTGATTTCATAGATGGAAGAGACGCTTGAAAATATTGCTTTCAAGATATACGAGATTGACCTGGAAATTACAGCTACAATTTAGAAACTTGATTTTTTGCATGCCAGATTATCTAAAGGGTATCAGTTACTCTCTCACAAATTATCACTGAGTTCCTATTATTTGAGAGATATTCAGGATGCCCAGATCACCATCTATTCCTAGCCAGTTGAATGAGAAAGCCATTCTTTATTGTTTTAAAAATCATGATTAATCCAGTTGTGGGAAAAGCACAAAGAAATGAAAGGTAGAACTTGTGACAATTATTCAGTGAAATCTGAAATTCATAAAAATTTGTTGAATTAGGGAAGAAAATGTTTAGAAGTATGCAGGTAGCTAAAAAGTCAGATATGTTCATTTCTGTCATCATTAGACCAAAATAGAATTAGAGAACTAATACCATGGGAGGTAGCATGGATTGTTGAATAAGCTTCTTGCAAACCAGATCTCTTATTTATCTTAGGTATATTCCAGAGGTTCCTAACAACAGAATGCAACTCTCTTAGCACAAATATCATATTTATGTACAGGCAGAATTTGCTGAAATACTAATGAGTTGACCCTGCACCCTGTTCACATGTAATCATATATTTGTCATTTTGTACATGACAATTATTTTTCTTTAAAGTAAAACGGCCTCTAAAATTGTATAAGCTTTCAGCCTCACAAAACTTGCATCCATACCTTCTTACTCTTACAGCTGTTTAATTATCTTACTCAAAGGGGTGCTGGATTTCTGTAACTATATCATACCTTTTTTTTCACACCTCCTCCTTCTCAAGGAGAACCATGAAACTCCCAGGTGGTAGATCTGCATTGGTGTTATGGTGTATCACCCTGAAACGTGAGGCTGCTGAATCACATAGGATTAAGCTCCCAGTCTTGGCTCTAACCTCATCAGTACTCCCAGCAAAGTGGTGAAAATAAATTATAGATTCAAGGATGTGTCCCACTATGGTGGAGGAAGGTACACACCTAATCTATGATCATTTCTGTCTCAAGTACCACTAAAGGGAACCTCCAGCGGGACAGGAGGTGATGCTGTCTCATCTCCTTGTAAAAGTACTGGTGAGTGCTGGTAAATAGACTACTGACTTTACTAAAAAAAGAAGATTCCCTATACACAGACTGCTCTTAGCAGGATGCTTCTAGTTTAGAATTACCTAGAGTAAACAGACCTACAGCTTCCGGATTTAGGAGGCAGAGCTTTCTGGAGAATGACAAGCTAAACAGCTGGGATAGAAAATAGATTTCCTAACTGACACACTGCTTGCCGGGGGCACTCATGCATACCTGGTGTAATCTGAGCCAGACAATGCACACCCAAAGGCAGAAGCGGGCCCCTAGGAGCTGCCTGGACAGCCCAGACCTCTCCTTTGTCCCAGGCCTCCCGATTGTTTCTATCTGTGTTTCTATATTTTGATTGTTTCTAAATATCAGTAACTTGGTATTTAGTAAATTCTCTTGATAATTTCACCCTTTTTATTTGCTCACACACCAATATGCTCAAAAATGGTTTATGTGAAATAAATTTAGAACAGAAATTATGCTGTTGATGTTCTTTTATAAATAAGCCATAAAAATGTTTTTTAGCAATATATCTGCCTCAGAAGAAAAAAATAAACGTTGCAAAGAGTTTTAAAGATACCAGTATCTTTAAAGAGTTTTAAAGATCAATATACCACAGAAGTTGAATAAAAAGAACTTAGAAGGAAATTTTGCAGGGCAATTCACCTTGATCATTAAATATTTAGCAATATTTTCATATAAGTATTTCATCTATGCAGTGCAAAATGTGATGAATGTATTTATATAAAGAATTTAGGTAAGTTGGATTACGCTTTCATTGACTCACAGAATTACTCCAAGAATACACAAATCAAGAAAGATTTGGTATGAATAATATGTATATGCAGAAAACAAATCATATCATAGAAACTTACTGTATTTATTTAATGTTGTTTTTTAAATAATACAATGAGACACTCATTACCTAGGGAAAAGCTCTAGAATGAAAAATCCTTTATATATGACTAAATGTGGCACTATTGCGTTACACATGTCTCACATTAAGGCCGTGTAAGGAAGTGCTTTGAATGAAAATATGAAATCTACAAGCCAATTCGGTCTAGATTCTGCAAGATACTTCACTTCTTTGGGGATTAGTTTCCTAATCTAAAAACGAGATTAATTTTGCCCAGGCCATGCAGTTGTTTATAGAATTAAGTGAGATAATGCACACAAAGAAAGGATGACGTGCCTGGCAAAATGTAAGCACACCATAAATGGAAACCACATTATTAATTGGACCCATGGATGTCTTCTTTAAAACTCTAAGACAGTAATGGAACTTAAATGGCACTAGGGTTTTATATTTTAAAAAGATAAAGCGGAAATCGGGTCCCAGGGCAGGATGCACACAGGCTAAACTAAGTAGCATATGGTCTGGCAACTTTTCAGACGGTAGAGGCATCAGCTCTCGCCATCTCACGCACCCTGTTGCATGATAGAACTGTCAGTCACGTGCATTGTTAACCACAAGCCTGATGAGGAGTGGGAAGCACAACTTCTGACATTTGACTTTGCGGATGAATGAATTCTTCCAACTTTACAGTCTTTGAAATAAAGGACTCTCTAAAAGTTCTGTGTGGCAGACTCATGCTCCATTACTCTGTGAAGAGATTGTATTTGAAACAAGTCAGATCAGCATCTGAATTGGTCTTGTTGGCATTGAAAGTCCCCCTTGACTTTCTATTTGCTTTCCTGTTACTGCTCCGAAACCATTCTACTGGTGCACTTAGGGATTTTTGAAGCTGATGAAGGAAGTGATTGGGGTATGGACTATGGATTGGTTGGTTTACATTTGAGGTTGTATTCATTGTATCACTACTCTATTAAGATAATTGGCAAAACTGTTCATTTAGCAGAGAGCTAGAAAACAAAACCATTTGTTATTCTGCTGGAATTTTTTGTAAACAAAGTCTAATCAAAAGAAAAAGGAATGCCTTAGCAACATCATTTCAGCAGCTGGACCCCAGATCTATTCAAATCGAGTCATTGGTATTTTCTCCAATCATGTTAAGCAGGCTGAGATACTGAACTATATCTCCTATGGAGGTCAGAGTGCAGCATCGAACCCCCTCCCAGATAAAGCAGAGCCACGGTGAGACAGTATTTTCTATCTACCGGATTGAGGGAATTTGTAATTTGAGGCTCATTTAATCCATGTTATTCTGGTAAAGCCATCCTTTGAGGAGTCAACAGGAAAAATTTAGTTGAGAATGTCACCATGCAATGAGAACTATGAGGCAATTTAATATGCAACTATTTTAGGTATAATTATAAGTGGCAAACTATAAATATGTTGTAATGATGTTCTAATAGAAGTGTTTCAATTTCCTCTTCACTTTGGAAATCATGTAAACCTTAGCCCCTGAAATAGCTAGGGTTTTATTTTCTCTTGTGTCTATTTGTACAGGCTCTCAATTCTATACTGTGTACACACTGCTTTTCCTGTGCTAATCTGACTCAAAATGTCCCTTTGTTTCAGAACCCTTATTGCCCTTTACAGAAAATTCTCAGACTGTGTCTGTAGTTGCTCATAGTTGTTTTAGATAAGATTCTCTGCAGAACTGACAAAAACAAAAGTCTTCTTCTAGTTACTTATAATCAGAAACTGGCTTTTTAAAAAACAATTGTTCTTATGCCCGGAAGTGGTGTTTCAAATTCTGCTCCTTTTCCTAAAAGTAATTGCTTAATGATTTCTACATTTCCAAATGGGTACCCAAGTGAGCAAAGCCGTCTACTCCACTCTAGCAACTGAGTAACACCGACTTCATTTCTATCCCTATAGTCTTGCTTTGTTCTAGAATGTCATTTAAATGCATGTCTGGCCACTCTCACTGAGTGCAATGCGTTTTAGATTCTTCCATGGCATTTCACAGATAGGAGTTTATTCTGTTTTATTGTGGTAAGAATACACTGTAATTCCTCTACCCACTCACCAGTTGAGACCTTTAAACATAGTTTAGTTGATTGCTTTATATAAACTCGTGAATTCTGGTCTAAAGAGTAATTCTGTCACACCCCTTCCTGCACCACAGGTGACAAGACTGACTCGTTTTATTCCAAACTCTTAAGACCCAATGTAGATATATTTCTGGATCTTAATCTCTAGACATGTTATTTTTATGACAAAAGCTTTTGTAATATAAACATTAATGTGTGAAAATATTCATTAAGCCTATTTCTATTTCTATTTCTCACTGGGCAAAGCACAAGCTTTGAAAAACTTCAAAAATTATGAAAATGATAGAAAATGAGGAAATATATTTCATATTGCACCTGAAAAGTGCGTGTAAACAGAAAGTTGCCTAGCCGGGCGCGGTGGCTCAAGCCCGTAATCCCAGCACTTTGGGAGGCTGAGATGGGCGGATCATGAGGTCAGGAGATCGAGACCAGCCTGGCTAACACGGTGAAACCCCGTCTCTACTAAAAAATACATAAAAACTAGCCGGGCGTGGTGGCGGCGCCTATAGTCCCAGCTACTCGGGAGGCTGAGGCAGGAGAATGGCGTAAACCCGGGAGGCGGAGCTTGCAGTGAGCTGAGATCCGGCCACTGCACTCCAGCCTGGGCAACAGAGCCAGACTCCGTCTCAAAAAAAAAAAAAAAAAAGAAAGTTGCCTAGAACACATGGATAATTGTTTTAATAGGTTATTATTTAGGCATGATGAGGTCAATAGATAAGGACATCATTTATCTTTGAAAATATAGTTTGTGACCCTGTTCCCAAGAGGGGGGAGCATGCCATGGCTCCGGGGGGCCACAAAGAAGTACTGAGGTTGGTCACAGGCAGAGAGAGAGAGAGGGAAACTGGCTAAGAGCCTTCATTGTGTAACTGGCAAGCCAAAGAAAGCAGGGATAGGATTCCTTAGTTTGGAAATTTCAGCAGGCTCTGGAGCATGGAAGCTGATGCTTGGCCCTGGGGTGATCAGGACAGAGAGACAGTGGCTCAGAGTTAAAGAGTCTGATGAAGGAGGTGGTGGTGGGTGTGGGCTCCACATATCGGTTGGTTTGCATTTGAAAAGCCCACCTGCAGGGAGTTATTTACTATCTCTAGGACTTGGCTAACCGTGGTAGGGGCAGTCCTTCCAGTGGCATCAAGGCCTTAGATGTCAAAGAACCGGAACATAGAAAATAAAAATATTAATAGAGTAATGCATTTTCTAAGTATTACCTTTAAGAAGTGTAACTCTTCAATGGGGTTAATGCCCTGTTAATATAAGGTAGAAAGTTGCCTTGTTTAACCTTCCATGGAAGGATTCCATATTCCAACAGCTGATGAGGACAGCAACAGAGAATCTGGAGTCCACATTGAGTCTTGGAGATGTTAAGGGGTGGATTCGCCTGTTCTTGCATTTGAAATTCCCTAAGCAGCCAAAGTAATTTCGAGTGAGAAGGGAAAAGTTGGGAAGACCCATTCGGGAACTCCTCTCTCTCACAGGAGAGACAGCTATCTCCTTTCTCTTTCTGTTGCCTATTAAACCTCTGATCCTAAGCCCCCAACCCCCAAAAAGCTGAGAGTTGGGGTGACAGCACACAGCAGCTGACTGAAAGATGAGGGAAACATACAGTTTAGTACTTTTGTACTAAAATGCCTTATATACAAGCCCACCCAAAAAGGATATTTGTAGGTTAAAGCTTGACTTTATCATTTTTATTATTAATGTTGTTTGTGTTCACCAGCACAAAGACATAAAAATTCCAAGTCTGGCCTTCTTCAGTTCCTAAAGTAGTTATCCTCACATACCCATGATTACATACAAATGTTAGATTAAAAGGTTCCCTTTTGTGTTATTGTCAGGAGCTCCCTGCAATAAAATGTTATAGAATATATACCTAACATCCTTCTCTGAAAGTTCTTTTCTCTTGCTAGCATATGTGTTCCTGGCACATAATAGGCCCCAAGAAATATTTGCTTAATTATTTGAAGACATGCATAGCCTAAATTATTTACTTGAAGAGCGAGAATTTCTTTATTCTGGCTTATTCCCTCTGCAAACAGCAGGTGCTTGATGAAGTACTCAGCAGAGGTTCCAAGGCAACTGGCTATAGATCTTTAAAAATAAACATCAAATTTTCCATGAAAATATGCTTATGACAATATAAATTATAAAAATAGGAACAATGTTTTGGTTGTCGAAAACAAAAATATAAGTTTATTTTCTTCAATCACATTGTGCTATTGTTTGCAGTACACATTCAGGTGCATTCTTTAACTGCAATAAGCATTTTCCTCTCTGTGTCTTGACACTAGTCATCCATCAAAAAATGCTAATTATATTAGTTTTTCATAAGCTGTCTCCCTTGGAAGGAATTTTTAAAATTCAGTAGAAGCACCATTATGAATTTACTTAAAGTATAATATTTCATACATTTATTAATGAGAACAGAAATTACAGAAACTTACCACTAAAGAATTATTTTTCTTCCAGTTACAAAAAACAACCTAAAAAAAGATAATTTAAACAGTGCTGTCTTTTTAAAATAGAATGAAGCTAAAGGATCATTGAAAGTTTATTCTCTGTAAGGCAAACTATGAATATACCATATAAAACCTGTTCGACCTGTCTTTAAACAAAAAGCCTTAATTAACAAGACAAAATTTAGACTGCCAGGGGTCACCTTCCAGGGTTCTTATGGATTTGGAATATTATAACTGATGGGAAACTGAAACCTCCTTCAAAAAAGATGCGGTGTTATTTCAAATCTCTTTTCAATGGAAATCTTAATTCTATATTACAAAATGAAATCATATGTTTGTGTCTATGTGTCACTTTTGATCACTGAAGAGCTTTGATATTCTTAATAGATTCTTCAGGGAGGAAAAGGATGCTAATACTATCCATATTTACACTTTTGAACTTTTAGTTCATATTTATAAGAGAGGGTATTATCCCAGTAAGTTATTATTCTTATCTTCAAATGAGTGCTTTCAAATAGCCTAGCAATTCCTCATTGGTGTGGGGGACATCCTCATTAAGTGTAAGCCTACTGTTTCAGCCTGGACATGTTTTTCCTTTGATCTAGAACTAGAAGGACATTAATGACCAAGTTTTAGAGACAGCTACTTATATTCCTCTCCCCAAAATGCCCATCATTTTGGTGCCTGTCTCAGAGAGGCTTGTAGAAGTCAGCTTCCTGGGGCAAAGCACCCAGATAGACAAGACAAGGAAGGACAGAGAATAGATATCAGGGCACAGTCAAGGTCAGTCAAGGTCACATAAATCATTATTCGCACAACCCTGAATATAAACCTCTGTCTATGGAAACTGAATCCAGTATATGCTTTTGTTCAACTCTGCAATTTAAATTGTAAATTAGGTTTTCTTTGTCATGTGTTTGCATTAACAGCAAAATACTTCATATCTCTAAAGTTAAATTCAGTCATATTTATGTTAATTTAAAATATTAACAAAAAATCAGCATCAAAATCGAAAATAACAGCCCAGGATCCTGAGGAAATAGATCGCATTCCTTTATCTACTAGTCAGATTGGTTTAAAATGAACCCTGCAATAATTCAAAAATACTAAAGAAATTAGAAATATTCTCTAAAAGAAATTGTTTTCTTACTCTTTGTGCTAAGGAAAATTAATGCTTTAAAAAGAACCCCAGAGAAAAATAAAGTCAGCCAAATCCAAAATCAGAAACTAAGCCTTTATTTATTCCAATCCTAATCAACTATAAATATTTTTATACTGCATTTCTATTTAATATGCCTAAAGCTGACAATAGGTATAGAAATGGGTTATTTCGCCTGCAGTTCTAACTACATCATCTGCATGCTCTGCTGCACTAAATGTAATAAAACTTGGTCTAGGTGGAAGATAGCACAGCCCCTGAGAACAAGAATGAATTCAGAAAGGCAACATTACTAGAGCTCTATAATCAACACCTTCCACTGCACAAGAAGCAGGTTGAGAAATGACCTTTACATAAGCTAGTGAAATAGCAAAGTGATTTTTCTTCCCTTCTCCAATGTTGTCCGTGTTGGTGAAAGCACGGGCAGATTTCCTCTGTGGAAAGCTGCCACTTTACGAGGGGAAGCAGTTTTTCACAGGCAAACTCTGATGGGGACAATTGCTAGTTCGATAGAACACACACGCTCGGGTATGATTGGGCCTGTCAGGGGTATTGTGGGCCACAGTCTAAGAACAGGAAACACCATCTCTAAACATAGAAAATGCAACACCACTGGGGAAGGTGGCAGAGGCCAATGATCCTCTAAAGCACAGTAGGAAAATATTTGCAAAGGAGGATGTTTTAGCCCTCTAGGCAGTGTAGGGCTCCTGTGAAACCATTGCTCATAATCACACGATAATATCTTTTATTTCACGGTGCCTGACAGTGTTCAAAAGGTGTTCATACATAGCAACCCTCTAAGGTGTGAAAGGCAAGTCGTTTTAGAGATGGGCAGCCACAGACTTGGAGGTCAGGTGACTTTTCCAAGGCATCCAAGCTGAGCCCAGGGCCTGTCGATTCCTCAGTGTTTCTCCCCAGGATGCCACCTGCCTTCAGAAGGCAGTGTTTGAACTTTGCAGAGTATCCTTTTCCACTGCTCTGTGCATTCTGGTGCACCGCAACCTTGTAAGCCTGGTCTCAAAACCTTTACTTATTTCTTGACATAATATTCATTGAAAAGAAACACAGGAGATTTGCTTTTTAATTCTCTCGTTTTCTACCTTGCTAATTCCATCTTCCCCCTTCATGTTGTAGGAATGCTTCATGAAAACAGCGAGAGAGATCATTGGGAATTGAGATGTGTAATCAATCCCTGGAAGGAAACAATTGTGGAATTATATAAGATAATTTTGTAGCTCAAGTACTTAATATCATAGACAACAGAGCAATACAAAACTTTATGTGATGGTTTCTATAATTCATCCTTACATACAAGGAGAAATGAAACCCTGTAGCTATTACTTTAGATATTGCTTAGCAGCAGACAAATCTTTTGTTCATAGAGAAGATAACATTGAAAATGAACATTTCATGGAGCTTTAACAACTAGCAAAGCTGAAAGAAATATTTTTCACTGAGATTGCTTTGATCCATGATAGGTATTTACAATATGCAGCCAAGGGCTTTGACCATTAAGAAAAATAAAATAAAATATATAGTGCTTGAATTCCCATTAGGTCTCAAGGGTAAAAGAGTAAATTTCTCTCAACAACTTTCCTTATGGCATTTTTATCCCATTCTTTATAACACTTGGTGCTAGGTTGAGAAAAGTAGAAGATATTCCAGGACGCCCCACCTTCTTTACACTTTCACAGAATTTCATCTCAAGCTGGGACAGGAGCTGGAGAGGGAGTGAGGCAGCCAAGCTCATTCTGTCTTCTCCCCCATCTTACATCACTGCTCAAGAAGCGGGTGTTTGGAGTTCAGAGAGGATCCAGTTGTTAAAATACCTAACCTGAGGCACTTAGACCAGCTCTCTCCAATATTATATGGAATGCTAAGTTGCTCTTGTCTGCTACTGACGAGTGCTGTCTCCTTTCCTTCTCCTGACCCACCAGCACTCTGATGTTGTTATGAAGCCCAGTGACTTGTAAAACCAACATTGTAATGGCTTTTACTTCTAAACCTCTGAAATTACCCTTTCCAGAAAACCAACTCTTTCTGTATAAATACTTCTCAGTTATGTACATGATTCATTCATTTCTACCAGGAGCCCCTGAATTCTCCCGAAGGTGTTAATAACTGAAAGTATTTTTGGAAATATGAAGTGACTTTATTTGGGTCCAGTCATGGAGATGTGGTGATCTGGAGGTGGCAGACAGAGAATAAACTATTCCAAAGAAGCGTCAGAATCTTACTCATTCGGGCAGCTTTCCCCAATCACCACCTGTCAGCCTGCAGTCACATACTTGGCTGGACAGAGTACCTTGCATGCAACAAGGGACGGATAAACGTTTGTTGAATGAGAACAAGCTGATGAGAATTGGGTCCTGTGAGAAGGTTTTCTGCAGCCCTTAGTTCTTTCCTCATATTCGAAAGAATAGGAAACTACCCTGGGCTTGCTCTAAAAGTAGTAGTTTGAAACTTAAATATGCAGAAGTCACCTAAAGTGTGTTTTTATTTTTATTAATTTTTAAATATTTATTTATTGAGACAGAGTCTTACTCTGTCACCCTGCCCAGAGTGCAGTGGCATGATCTCGGCTCACATTGCAGCCTCTGCCTCCCGGGTTCAAGCAATTCTCATGCCTCAGCCTCCCGAGTAGGTGGGACTATTGGTGTGAGCCACCACATCCAGCTAATTTTTGTATTTGTAGTAGAGACAGTTTCACCATGTTGGCCAAGCTGGTCTCGAACTCTTGACCTCAGGTGATCTGCCCACCTCAGCCTCCCAAAGTGCTGGGATTACAGGCGTGAGCCACCCCGCCCACCCCTGAAGTGTATTGAAAATACTCAGTACCCATTATCAGAAAGCTACGGAATCTAAATATATGAAAGGAAGTGGTGCCTTGCATCAGGCAAAACCGAATGGAGAGCTAACAATGGAGGAAGAGGCTGTGCACCCTCGCGCTAAGGACCCATCATCTTCCTTTGCTTCTCTTTCACAATTGAACTTCTCTCGCCGGTGGTTACTCCTGTGTCTTGTAGATGAAATCACTGAGCGGGGAGAATTTGATTATCTCACCAGCCGGCAGCTTAAGTTATCAGGGAAATGCAGTCGGTACACCCAGCCAGAAGTGTGGGCAGCATGGAGAGGGACGTCTAGAATATCCTATGAGGATAAGACTTTGAAAATCATTTTTATAAGTTTAACTTCGTTTCCTCTGCTAGTTCGGATCTTCACTCCCCTCGTTCTCGCTTCTTTGGCCTTTCACTGTCTTCAGATTATAACTAGCTTGTTCACTGAATGCTCTTGTTTGAATCATCACTCTGGACTCAATCCTTGTTAATTTTTTATCACCATTTGACTAGTGACCTTTCCCATTCATCTTTTTTGTTCTTTAATCTTTTGTTTATTTGCTACTCTCTTTCTCACCCCATACCGTTCCTCCGGTTTCCGGCTAAGCATTAATCTCGTGGGGAAGAATATTGTTAGCCTCCAAATTCAAAACTGTATGTCACGTGTGAATGACCACAGCAGAAAGGAGCCCAGTGCCTAAATATGCCTTGTCCTAGTGACCTCGCTTTATTGTTGGACTCTTAGCCCATTTGGACTGCTATCAAAATACCATAAATGGAGTGGCCTATAAACAAATTATATATATATATACACACACACACACATATATACAGACATATGTATGTGTATATATGTGTATATATATGTGTGTGTATATGTACATTAGGTATTTTTTGTGTGTGTGTGTGTATATATATTTTACCACCCCACCCCCCCGCCCCCCAGTTCTTGAGGCTGAGAGGCCTAAGATCAAGATGCCACCAAGATTTGATGTCTGGTGGGAGGCCCACTCCTCCCAGGTGGTGGTCTCATGCTTTGTCCTCACATGGTAGAGGGGCAAACAAGCTCCTTTGGGCCTCTTTTTGTTTTGTGATCTTTTTAAAGAAAAAATTAAGACAGAGTCTCACTCTGTCAACCAGGCTGGAGTGCATGGCACCATCGTTCGCTCACTGCAGCCTTGACCTCTTGGCCTCAAGCAATCCTCCCACTTCAGCCTCCCGAGTAGCTGGGGCTACAGGTGGATGCTGCCATGCCTGGCTAAGTTTTGTTATTTCTTTGTAGCAACAAGGTCCCACTACATTGTCCAGACTGATCTCAAACTACTGATCTCAAACTACTGGGCTCAAGCAATCCTCTTGCCTTGGCCTCCCAAAGTGCTTGGTTAATAGGCACGAGCCACTGCACCAGGCCTGGGTCTCTTTCATAAGGGCACGAATCCCATTCATGAGAGCTCTGCCCTCATGACCTAATTATCTCCCCCAAAGGCCGTCCCTCTCACTACCATCACATCAAGAATAGGGTTTCAACACCTGAGTTTGGGGGAACACAAACATTCAGGCCATGGCAGACTGCTTTTTGAAGTGACTGAAATCTAAGTCAATGGAGCATGTTCTGGCACATATCACTATAATGCTCAACATTTAAAAATACATTTTTAATTTTGGCTTTTTGTGTATGGCTTTCTGACAATGAAAAGAGCCTCTTTAGTGATAATATGAATCAAAATAAAATATATTTAGTTCATTCCATACCCCCAAAGTGATTGTAGAAGCCAGGAATGAAGTCGTGGAAGAATTAGAAAAAATATTTTCCCCAAATTTAGGGAGAGACTGTAAATCTGGCCTGACTATATGAATGTGCGACCACAATAAATGAAACCTTTTGCCAATTAATTTTCGTAGACAAGGGAGTGAAAGTTTTCCTATTTGAAATTGCAGATGCTTTACAACTGTAGCAGGTTCAAGAATTTAACACAACCTGATGCAGTTAAGTGTGAATTCTTTGTTTCTCATTGAATGTTTCTCAGGAACCCCTTCTCGCTGGGAAGTGGGTAATTATAGCTATTTCAGATCACCCCTTTCAGATGACTCACACCTTGGTGATACTATTTTCTGCCCCTTCTTCCTAGTTTTATGTAGTTTGATGTTGAAACACACAAAAATCTTACATGACCTTATGGAATAAAAGGAACCCTTGATTCAAGCCTCGTGTGGTCTGGTGTGTTCCAGGCTGGCATCTGCTGTAATAAATATAACTGAACTGATTTGGGCTTTGCAGATGCGCTGTCACTCTCCACTGAAACCCCTGATCCTGGCCAGTTTCCTCGTTCCTAGATTTCTCACACCCTGCTCTTCGACTCCAGTCCTCCACGTTGGAATTTTTGGATGCCCTGCAGGCAGATGTAGGCAATGGGGAGTCAGGAGTGTAGCCTTTAGCTCACCTATCTAGAGACCAATTTATTTCACATTCCTGCATTCTCCAGAATGTTCACTCAGGTAACAGACATCAGGATATACAAGTCTCACCCAATGCTTTCTAACTTTTTTTCTCACAGTCACCCAGGTCCTGATGGAACAAGGTTGCCTCTTAAATCATTCTAATCTCCCTCTAGCTCTGATTTATAGCAAAGCTGACTTAATCATCTAGATTTGACTTTTACAAATTCATCAAAGTCTGCCTGGCTAGTGACTCAAATCTCACTCCGAATCTCAGAAATGAAATGTTGACTTCCTATTTCTTTTGCTGTAATAATACTTTCCATGGCAAATTAGGGGAAAATGTCCACAATAATTTCTCAGTGGAGAAAAGTCCTTAGTATACTGGGGAAAAAAAAAAAAAAGTAAAGCCATTGCAGTACAGTAACTTCCTGCTCTCCTTTACCCAAGTTCTGCTGTGTCTGCAGCTGTTTGTGGAAGAGAAGAGGTCTCCTTGGATCTGCTGGCCAGCATTTTTCTTATCTTCTCAACTACAAGCTGGTTCAGAGAGTGAGTGAAAGTCTACCTGGATCTCAGGAGAAAGATAACTTGAAGAGCAATGTCTATAGTGATGCAAACACAAAAACAGAAGAAAATTCTTCATTTAAAAGGCATTTTTTCTTTATTATTTGATCTCTCAAGCACCACCATGATTTGTGTGACATCAAGGACAGCACCTGCAATGCATCCCACTCATCCTACTCACCCCTCACCTGAGCTCCCCAGGGTCAGAATCAGATTTCCATGGGCTCAGAAGAGGGCTGGAGAAGTCAGAAGACAAAGATATACAAGCTGTGTTAATTAGGAAGCCTCTAGAGACACAGACCAAAATAATATACATATACACATGTTACACATATACACGCATATGCACATATAACGCACATATATACATGTACACAGACATACACTAACACACAGACAACATACAAGTACTAAATACAGGTCAATTCACTTCACCCAAAGATCCTGTATTTTGTGGTTTAAACCTGGCTTTTTTATTTCATTTCTTTATTCTATTAAAGGACTCAAGTTTTGTATTGTTTCTGCTTTTTTACCATTACCTGAATTAGCATCAATTAAGAAATTTTGCCTTCATTATAGCCGTCCCAATTGTTCTTTTCTACCAACGTGTTTGTCTTTTTAGCAAAAAGTGAAGGTTTTATTTTCAAAACATTAACTGAAATCAGCTTGACCAGACTTGACTGTTTTTTCTTTCACAGTTAGAATCACGAAGTCTAACAAGAGGTGGGAAACTATCTCAATTCCATTCCCAAAATGAGGTGGATGGGCACCAGTAAGAAATGAGGATTAGGAGCAACTCTGTGCATGTTGGTTGAGACTCCAACCAACCGAAGAATAGGAATTGGCTGTCACCGAAGTGAAAAATACACTCCGCCAAGGGAAATTCCCACACACAATCTGTTCAAATACCAAATCTGGATATATGCCCCCAAATATGAGGGCAAATGAAAATGTGAAAATGGGATCTAGGAAGCAAACAAATAAGATAGGTAAAAAGACATCATTCTCAAATTTAAAAAATTGGAGTGGCTCTAAAAGTTTTATTGTAAAATCTAATAAAGACCTTCAAAAAGAAGAATCTTTAAAGGTCAAAGAAGGAAGCCATAAGAAGAAATAAGAACAAAATAAACGTATGTTAAGATGATGGGAAGGACAAATATGACGAGGTTTTTCAGAAAGCTTAGAGAAAGGATAAATCAACATGGAAGGAAAAGAGGGAAGATAATAAGATCCAGCCAAGTAAAAAGCTAAAACAACTGGAGTCAAAGCAGCAGTTAGGAATGCTCCTGTTTTTCCAGCCACCAAGCAGCCCGCTCTGACTTCTACAGGATCCTGGGTGGAAACCCGCCACCCTGTCTCAAACACCAGCATCCCCTTTCGTGGACTCAGTTGCCAGCCTCTATAGGTTTTATTTTCCTCCCTATCTACTTGTGATAAGTCTAGTTGGGAAAAAGTCATGTGAAAATAAAGATAATGAGATATTAGAAGTACTATAATACAGATTTATACTTAATTCAGCAGGAGAAACAGAAGTGATTGGTCCATTCCTAAACTAGAATTCATTAGTATGAACCATGATGAGCCTAACATTGTGTAACTAAGAAGATCAAAGATATCAAGGAACAATACAAACTGATTGCTACTTTTATTTGATAGGGAGATATGTACTCTACTTCTTAGCATCTACATTGAAGGTGATTCAAGCTATCTATTCACTAACATTTTCAATGAAGATTATTTTAAGAAATACAATTTAATGTATTAAAATGAAGTTAAAAATTTAAGGTTGAAAATCCACTAAGCTGAAATGAACATTTGATGTTTGAAATTATAAAACGTCTAGGTAATTGTATTTGAAATTCTTTAATGTTTAAACCTTATATAGATTCATTTTGTTCATGATTTCAGTAAATTTTATTTCTATTTCAAAAGAAATTAAAAATTGGTAGCTTAGGCAGGATGTGATGGCTAACACCTGTAATCTCAGCACTTTGGGAGGCCGAGGTGAGAGAATCTCCTGAGCCCAGGAGTTTGAGGCCAGCCTGAGTAAGAGAGGCCCTAGCTCTACAATAAATATATCAAAATACAATGTTAAAAATTAAAAATTCAGTAGATCAAACATATGCCTACATCTTTTATAATACCAGTCGGTATTTGCTCTGAGTATCTTAGAATGATTTGTGTTTTGTGGTTTTACTGGGTAGCTTGTTTTGATAAAGTACTATATTTTTTTAGTTGGCATTATCAGTGATCTGTCAACTGAAACTCTCTAGAGAAAACACAATAAGGATAATAAATTCAGAAGTTCTTAATCTCTATATAAGTTTATATAATCATGTACTCAGTTTTTAAATAAAAAGTTAAATGCATATGTATGAGAATTCATAATGGTAATTATGTTTTTAAAAATGTGATTTTAAAAAATATTACATTTTCCATTGAAAAAATATGGTTCTCTGAAAATCTAAAATCTAATATAGTACCTGACAAGTAGACAAGTGGGTGGTGCCCAAAAATATGTTGACAAATGAATAAATATAACCTGAGAAGAAAAGTCAATCCTTAGTCAAATCAAATCCAGTCTTACATTTACTTTCTATTTGGCTATGATACTTTGTCTTCTATAGTCAGTTGAAATGCTGAAAGGATCTTTCACATGATTAAAAAATTATCTTAACTATACTTAAAGCAAAAGAAGAATACAAATATAATTTTAAACCCTGATTACATGCTCTTTTTGCTCTGAAGAAATATAATTCTTATTTTTAGGTTCCCCTCAAAATGGTGAAAAAGAGCATAACTCTTCTCTAATGCAGAGACTAAATAACTATTAAAATTTGAGACAAACTAAAAACTGTCCCAATCGTAACATGGCAGTTAAATTCATGTTAAAAGGAAAGTCTACTTCATAAATGACAGAATTCAAGTTTCTGCTTGTCTTTTGTTATTAGCTCCTCACCACAAAAATAGGTGAGTATAGATCAGTAGCTGCTCCATGTGATACATTCAGATGCCCTCAAACAAGTTTAAAATAGAACAAGTCTACACCAGCTGGGAACATAAGAACGTATCACTTCTGTGTATTTAAGTGTTTTATCTACTCCATTCGGAAAAGTACACTACCACCAAGGGACCATTCAAAAACAATGTTTCTTTTATAATTTATTTTTTTTTTCCTATCAGAAACTATAAAAAAATACTTTTTATGTAGCCATTATATTGATAATTTTCATTTGCTTGGGTCAACAAACATTTAAGATATACACGAGGGGCTTTTTGTGATTAACATTGGGAGTTAAAAATGTTAAAATTCCTAATTGCCAGGGAATATCTGATAACTTTACAATAAAGCCTCCAGGAGATACGTATACAGGGCAAATATAAAATCATCTGTAAATCTTTTAAAATTTTTTTCCCCATTAAATCCTTATTAACCTGTAACTATATAATAAGGATAATGGTAATTTGTGATCATATATTGAGGTAATTAAGGTCTTATGACTTACATCACATCTTCACATGTTGGGTTTTTTTATTCTGAATTTTTGAGGCATAAAGTAAGGTAAATAGAAGAGCACCTTATATGTATATATTTTCAAATATTTACTAAAGCCAAACTCCAGAGTGTTCAGGGAGACTCAACTAGTCATCTTATTGAGTTAAAGAAAAAATAAGAAAAAAGAAAAAGCAAGAAAATAGAATAGGGTAAAATGAAAACTTTGAAAAGATGTGAAAAGATAGATTTTAACTAATGTGACTATAATTGTGTCATCAGAGTACACAGGTGGAGGAGTTGTAGAGTTTAGGCACAAATGTGTATCTCAGATATGGTTTAATGTTAGCTCTTTCATTTAAAAGCTGAATTTTAGAGAGGGTTAAATGGCATTTCACAAAGCTAGTTGGCAGTAGAATCCAGACTAAAACCAAGATTTCCTTGTAGGCATATTAGTCCGTTCTTACACCGCTATGAAGAAGTATCCAAGACTGGGTAATTTAAGAAAAGAGGTTTACTTGACTCACAGTTCTTAACAGGCTTAACAGGAAACATAGCTGGGAGGCCTCTGGAAACTTACAATCATGGCAGAAGGGGAAATAAGCATGTGTTACTATGGTGGAGCAGGATAGAGAGAGGCATGGCAGTGTCAGCCTGTACTACCAGCTACTCAGGAGGCGGAGGTGGGCAGATCACTTGATCCCAGGAGTTCAAAGGCTGCACTGAGCTATAATCATGCCTCTGCACTCCAGCCTGGGTGATAGAGCAAGATGTTGTCTCTATGAAAAAAAAAATTAATTTACTGTAAATAAATCTAACTTTTCCTTATTTTATCATTCATGTAAAGATTAGTGAAAATGTTCCTTCTATACTTAAACCCCATCTATTTCACTTTTCCCCAATAAGTAACAATTTTTGTACATACTTCGAGTTTAGTGTACACACATGCAAAGATGCATATACATTCTTCCCATGCATTTACATTGATATAAAATTGTATTTATTGTGTACAACCTGATGTTTTGAAGTACACAAACATGCGGAATGATTAAATCTAGCTAGTTAGCATAAGCATCACCCTCACATAGTCAGTTTCCATGGTGAGAACACTTACCCACCCTCTTTACATTTTTAAGTATACAATATATTTTTATTAACTATAGTCACTGCCATTGAAAAATAGGAATAAGTTCAAGAGATCTATTGAACTGAAATTTTGTCCCACACTTTTACACAAATATTAGCACACTCCACATATTACTTTCACCTGAAAAATAGTTACTTTTCGTAATTTTCATCGAGTTCTTTGAGCATTAAAAAAGTTAATGTGTGTAAACCCTGAAACAATGTCTGTAACTTATTCTTCACTGAATACTACTTTTATTACAACTACTACTGAAGTAGTTGAATTTCTAAAATATGTTGCTAGATGAAAACAAGAGAAATTAATGTTTTGAGTTTCCATCTTGTTTTTGTCTTATCTTAATGATTTCTATTATTTTTATAAAGTATTTTCACAGGCAGATTCATCTGTCTTTTCTTCTGTGACTTTATTTGAATCCTCACTTGAAATCCCTTCTCCTGAGTTCATATAGAAATTCTTTGATATTTTCTTATGGTGCTTTTTTCCCCCATTTGCTTTCTCTGGAATTTCTATCAATGGAGGAAGAAACATGGATTCAAATTTTCCCAAATGGCTACCATTCAACAGTTTGTTGAAGAGGTCAGCTTTCCCTAACTGATCTGAGACTCTACTTTGACCATATATTATATGAACTGGGTCTATTTCTTGACTTTCTGTACTGTTGCTTTACTGACTTTTCTGTACTGTTTTTCACAAACTGCTTGTCCATTTTGCCCAGTTTCTTAGATCAAAGTCTGACTCAGAGTAACCAATCTTTTCATAGCAGCAAAAAAAAAAAAAAAAAAAAAAGTAAAATTCTAGCATTGTTAAGTGACAATAAAGATTAAACTGTTAACAGAATAAAAGTGTTAATTGGTTTTAACTGCTCTGTGGAAAAGCTGTGCTTTGAAGAATTTCATTATGTTCTATAATTAAACATTAAATTTTAAATACTGAACAGAAATACCACTGGGTTTTTAGGAACATGCTCCTTACTCTACCCCATTACTGAAAGTTTAAAATTTGTGTTCAAGGAGAATAAATATTTGGTTATTAAATATGTATACAATATTGTAAAACAGTAAGAATGAAATTATACAGCTGTGAAGATGGACAAAACTGCCAGATGTCAACTAATTCATCTGTAGCAAAATTTTATCTAGAGACCCACAAAAAATTATCTTAAAGTGTCTACACTTAAAGTAAAATGTCTCCATAATTTTTGACTTGGTAAATTTATTTCACACATCATGTGGGAAGAAAGAGTGGCATTCAAAGTCACGCCTTCATAGAGAGCCAAGTTTGAGTGTTACAGACAAGAAAAAAGGGGCGCGGTCTAGTAGTTCAATGCTAGGAATTTTTTCTCCAGAAAATTCCTCCATGCACCATGTTAGGGCTGATTCTGCCCTTGAAAGGAACTAAGAGAACGATGAATAGTGGAACACCTCCTTTGGAGTTCAGTTTCCTTCAAATATATACATCCACATGATCCCTGGTTATTTTTTATTTACCAGAACATAACAGAGATAAGTCTGACAAGTACTGTTGTTTCAAGTGATTCTGGATGTGAGTGGCGAGACTGGATAAAGAGGATATTCTCTTAGATTCCATAGTGACAGACACATTTAGGGAAAAGACCAGGAATTTTACATTCTTACTACATAAAACATATTGACTCCTTAGCACATGCTGGCAGTGTCAGATGGAAGGGTTCCCAAGGCCACCCTCCAGCTCGATAATCCTCTAGAAGATTCACAAGACTCAGAAAAACACATTATGCTCACAGTTTGTATCACCACAGTGAGAAATAAGATTAAAATCAGCCAAGGGAAAAGTCACAAGGGATAAAAGACCAGGAGAGTCCAGGCAAAAGCTTCCAAGGCCCCTCCCAGTGGGGTTGCATGGGGACACCCTTAATTCTCCCAGCAATGACGTGTGACAACACATGCAGTGCCGTAAACCAGAGAAGTTCCCCTGAGCCTCGATGTCCAAGGTTTTTATTGGGGGTCAGTCATGTAGGCATGCAGCACCCCCAGGACTGACTCAGCTACTCAGGCTCCAGGCTGCATCAGACTGAAAACAGGCATTCCTGCTGGGCTATCCTTTGTTGGGATTAATGTATCTGGTCAACTGGGTACAGCATGGCCCAAGGTCTCAGACTTACAGAAACAGGCAGAGTATTCCAAAGGTCCCAGAGATCATATCCCAGAAGCCAGCCATAGGCCCATCCTAAAAACAGGAATGAAGAATGTGCAGGGTTGGAATAACCAACTGGGCACTGCTACATTAACCCTTTACTGCCCACTATCACATACATTACTTCATTTAAAAAAAAAAAACAAATTCTTGGTGATTTTGTAGGTGAGAAGTTAATAGGTAAAATAACTGGCTCAAATTAATCCCTAATTGTCCTCCTCATGGCCCTATACTTCTCCCTGGTAGCACATATCACAGTAAGTTTGTTATTCTTGCTGGCCTTTCCCCACTACTCAAAAGCCTCAGAAGCAATAGGCCATATATATTTTTCCCTCCTATTTCAAGTCTCAGGCCCCAAATGGTGCCTAGGTTATAGTAGCTACTTGAAAATTATATGATAAATTATGACAGCCTAGAACATTGTGGTTGAAATTGGTGCCCTAGTCTTTTGAGTCCTATATTGTTATAATTTCCCTATCACAATATCAAACAAAAAAGAATTCTGGAAACAAGTGTGCCAGTTCTGTTTACCTCTTAGAATTTTTGTGAGGCCCTAGAATATTCCTCAGAGCTGAAAGAAACCTGAGATTATATTATCCAACACTATTTTAGATAAGAAAAAACATTCATTTTGTACAAAGTCATTGTTAGATATAAAGAGATTACATTTGCAACTATCTACAGATCAATAGAATTCTAGTTTGAAGTCACGATAAGTATGTCATCCATATTTTCCCTGTTTCACAAAATAAATGCAATTGAGGAATGTGCATCTTGTCAGCAAGGGAGTTGGGGGTTGAAATGTAACACCTGTTTTAGTTTTTCCTAAGTTAAGGAAATGATTCTTTGGGTTCATTTGCCCTTTTTGATATATTTCTAATATTAGTTTTATGTATCAGTCTTCAAAAAGCTGTGCAAATGCAGCTTCTAATGTGTCCTCCTGTGGGTCTCACGTGTCATCTCCCACTCCTCTTCAATGAAATGGTGGCCTGTGGAGAAGGTTCTGGAGTCATCATTATCAAATATAATGTGCATGTGAGTCACCTGGGGGTGTGTTAAATGCAGATTTAGATTTGACAGTCTGGACAAGCTCCCAGGGGGCAGATGCTGCTGATCCGTGGACCATGCTTTGAGGAGCAAGTCAAATGCCATCTAAATTGTTTCCTCTTTCTCCTAATTATATTCTGTAGTATTGGCTTGTTACCACAAGACTGTTTAGACAGATATGAAACAGTCTATCTGTTCCCTAACAGCCCCAAAAGAACACATTTTAAACAAGGGAAACCTAGGGTATTAGTCCATTTTCATACTCCTAGGAAGAAATACCCAAGACTGGGTAATTTACAAAGGAAGGAGGTTTAATTGGCTTAGTTGCACATGGCTGTGGAGGCCTCAGGAAACTTACCATCATGGTGGAAGGTGAAAAGGAAGCAAGGACCTTCACATGGTGGCAGGAGAAAGAAGAGCAAAGGAGGAATTTCCAAACATTCTGATTCCAAAACCATCAGATCTCGTGAGAACTCAGTATCAGGAGAGCAGCATGGAAGAAACCGCCCAATCACTTCCCTCCCTCCACATGTGAGGATTACAGGTCCCTCCCTGGACACATGGGAATTACAATTTGGGATGAGATTTGGGTGGGGACGCAGAGCCAAACCATATCACCTAGCCCATTTCTTCCAACACGGCTGACAAAAATCATAAACTTGACCTTCACTGAAGAAACAGCATCTTCTGCCTAAAGTTTGCTTTTTATGCTATTTGAAATGCCTTAGTTCATGATCAAAGGATGAAGTTTACAGTAGTTTTTACTTCAGAGACAAAAATCCCTCCTGTAAACGGGCAAGCTCCTGCGCGGGGCAGAGTTAAATCCCAGGAAGTGGACAAGCACTCAACCTTTACATCTTAATGACTGAGTATGAAATAACAATCTGTGCCTCCATTATCTCATTTCCAAAGGCTAATAAGCACTGTTTTTCAGATGACTATGAAAAAGCTCAACCTCAAACAAGATGCACTCACTACTTATCAATGGTTTGTTGCTGATGCTCCTTACTCTGAATCAACAAAGGAAGCTCATTTGTTTCACTTTGTGAAAACTCTTCATTTTTTCCCCAGACTTTCCATTTCACGCTGTGTGAATTTTATTAAGATCTCTTTCAGAGGAGCTAAGTGCTGGCTCTAAAGGGCCCTAAGGGATCACAGTTGCAGCCTCTGTAATGTCGGGAGCCTCTTGAGACATTTCTATTGAAAACTCCTTGGAGAATCAGAGAAGAATCTAAAATTTTTGGTGCTCAAAGAAAGTTTTCCTCATGAATATTTTTATGTTATAACTTGAAAATTGCTTGATGTTGTAACCTGAAAAATCAACACAGAAATCCAGTTAATAGCCAATATCCAAATATTAGCATATTGATATTGGGTGGGTCTTTCTGAAAACTTTCTTAAAAGCTAGCTTAAAATATTATTTTCCATTTTAGAGTTAGCCTTTGTTAATAAAACTTACCTATAATCCTATTGAATAACAACTTGTTAGTGGAATTTTCCCAATGTTTTTAAAAAGTAATTCTAATTAGTTGAAAAAGAATTTGCATTCTGATTTTTCCCTGAATTGACGTAAGATTATATGCTCTCAGAAATGACATAACTGCATAACAGTTTGTCCATAATAGTCTATATCATAATGGCAGATAAAAATACTGTAATTCATTCGTTTTTAATCTTTAAATATTGGAAAGCACCCACTGTCATTATCTAAATCTTTTTGTTCCTTTACACTGTTGTGAATGCTTCCTTTTTAGACATCCAAATATACATGGATTTTTATTTTAAGTTCCATTTTCATGTACCATTTAAAGATACATTTTTTGGTTCGTTTGCTTACGGCTGAATCAGCCTCACTAACTCCTGTGGAGATCAGGAGGAGGAGGCACAAGGGTAAGGGTTTTGTCTACGTGGAAAACTTACGTACTTGAACACATGGAGACCCATCTCTTTCCCTATCTGTTCTCACAGAATGTGTGACACAGGAGAAGGACTATTCACTTTTCAAACGAGGGAAGGAGAAATGATCTATCAGAAGGTCCATTCTGCAACATTGGCCATAGCTGAGCAACATGAAAGATTAATGCTAGAAATGGAGCAGAAAGCCCGGGTAAGGCCCCTTCCTTGGTAACCTATCAGCTTGAAAATGAATGTCACTGGGGTCTGATGTACACCATGTATGTGTGGGGCCATTCATGTCAGTGCCTGGGTGTTCACCCTGCCCTGATCCTGAGGGCTTACCCTACCTTCTCACCTAATATCCTACTCAATGTGTCACAGAAGAAGTTATTTGTGGCCACCAAGTGTGAGCCCTGCACTTCTGGCATATACCTATGTAAGATCTGTTGCCTTGGATGTCAGAGAGTGGAGTGCATAATGAAATAAGAAGCAATGCTGCCTGCATGTCCCCACATACGGTTGGATCATCAGATTTAAATATGGGCTCAAAATAACTAGGAAAATTAAGTTCTTACCAGAAAGGGTTCCACTTTTTTTTTTTAAATCTTTATTTTTATCCTATATGCTCTAAAACTTCTAGCTTTTTCTGTATATGTAATAAAATGTTTGCAGAAGGAGTTTATGCTAGTTGACAACAGAATAATTTGTTTATCATCTCGTCCTGGAACTGTAGTCCAGTTTTAGGATCAAGCTAAAAAATCATCTAGTAAAGAATCTAAAAGTAGTAAATTTTATTAATATGATGAGCTGAAAAATAATTATAAGCTTTATCACTAATTTGGTTGAAAAGCAAACAATGAAATGACTATTGATTATAATCTTAAGAGCATTATTTTCTCTAGGATTTATGAAGATGCATCTGAGTTAATCTATAGAAGGACAGGTGGTATTTGGGAAGCATCTATAATTCTCTTTGTGAAACATCAATAAGTCTATTCTAATTTAAAGACAATGAAGTTTTATATTACTATTTTAGTTTTATCTCCAAAATTCTATGAAATATTTAAGTATAAAATAAAATTTTTTAAAAGAAAGAAAACAGAAGTAGCTTAAATGATCATATTTTATTCTTAATGCACTTCTAATTTTCTCAATCCTGCCTTTATCTCTCCATCTGAGGTATGGTTAAAAAGAGCCTTCCTAACACCTCAGGAGGGAAAGGGCATCACAGGACATTGGACTGCCCATGGAAACGAAAGAGTAGCTTGAGCATTTGTAGGATGATTAAGATGAGACTGTGGGATTGACTGAAGAATCATCAATTAGAGAGGGCTAGTAAAACTTAAATCTTCTAGAAAGATTTGGGTAAACTTTAAACCACTGTAACAATTACCTAAATGTGATGCTTTTCTAGTGATTAAAATCAAGTGGAAAAATATATCAAATTTCAAATTATTTCAGAGTCATGCATATTGATCATCAGCCCATATTTTCAATCTGCTGGTGCTTGTTTTCAACCAAAATTAACCATGGGGTTAACCATGATGTCACTTGCTATTAGTTAACCTCTATACTTCTTTACTTATAGTTGTTTTAAACAAGCAAAAGCTCAGAGTGATTTAGATTATATTTTAATGATGGAAATTCCAAGAACTCTTTCACCTACTGTAATTATCTGCCATAAAGAATACCCCACTGAGGCTCTGGGCTTGCATCCCACCACCACCACTTACTGGCTGTGTAATCTTGGGCAAGTTATTTAACTCTGGTTTTCCTTTATCTGTAACAAGGGCATGTAATTGTTCTACTCATTTGGTTGTTAGTTTCTGTGCATTCATCTATATAAAGTGCTTACAATCAGACCAAGCACATAGAAGTACCATGAAAGCGTTCATTATGGATGAGGGTGATGTCTGACTGACATTGAATAACAAGAGTTGCTATTATGGCTACATAATATCCTTCACACTCTTTCAAGTATTTCTAACAATGTTGTGCCAAAATATTTGCTAAACAAAACTTAATTCACTTTTGTTGTTGATGTTGTATGTTTCTCATTGTCCTGTGCCACTGAGAAGCAAGTCAAAGGACTGGAGTCAAGTAATTGCTGTTAATGGCTCAGAGATGAGATAAGGGATCCAGTCACTGTAACCGCAGGCAGTCTAAAACTAGGGTGTACACCACAGATGTGGGTACCGACATCAGTGCTGGGACAGAAGAGAGTGCAACAAACATTTAAACAGCAGGCTCAGCAAGGCTCAACAGAGAAACTTTCTAGAAATTATAAAACCAGAGAATCCATCACTCAGCGCATACATGTCAATAGAGTGGTTTAATTCAGAAATAATTTCACAACTATGCTTTCCTCTGCAGGTTAACGCTAGTAGGAATTACTCTACGGCTAATTTGTCCTTCAGAGTAAACTGAACAAGCTGCTTCAAGTTGATAAATGCCTCAATTTCCAAAATACTACAACCAAAAGCAAAGTTTTCCAGTTCTCCCAGATATTTTTTTTTTTTTTAATATAGATACCACCTTCTCCATGCACAAAACTTTTCTTTGTTGCTGTTGTTTTTTTGAGACAGAGTCTCGCTCTGTCACCCAGGCCGGAGTGCAGTGGTGTGAACACAACTCACTGCCAGCTTCAACCTCCTGGGCTGAAGTGATCCTCCGGCCTCAGCCCCCGACTAGCTGGTACCACAGGCCTGCACCACTGTTCCCAGCCAATTTTTTTTTTTTTTTTTTATAGAGATGAGGTCTTACTATGTTGCCCAGGCTGGTGTTGAACTCCTGGGTTCGAGCGATCCAACTTCTTGGCTTCCCAATGTTCTAGGAATACAGGTGTACCATGCCTGGTCACGGAAAATTTTTTTAAAAACTTCCAACAAGTATGAAAGAATGTTTAAATACTCTAATTCTTCATTTGCTATTTAAAACAAAATTGTTACTCGAAAGTTGGATAAACTCAAATGAGAAATAATGTCTCAACAACCGTTTCTTACTATAAAAGAGTTTTAAGATACATGGGAGAATTAAGCTAGGGTAATACATACTAAACGAACTATTTGAGGAATGTGTTTCAAAATAGTTGAGAAAATGATTAAAGCTAGATATTTGAACGAATATGTTCATCTCTAGAAATGTTTCCGTTTCACAGAGATCATTCTTGTTCTTAGAGCTAGCAGAGTTCTTTGGATTCCATTGCCAAAAGTATCTGTAGCTGGTTTGACGCGCATGTGCAACATTATCAAAGAAAGTTTTGACATTCTTTGTGATAGAAGCCATTCATCAGAAACGGTATCACGAATGCATCCATGTGACTTAGGCTGTTAAGGTTGAGCACAGGCTGAAATCATCATGGACAAGGCCCCAACTGGAAATAAATTTTAGATTTTCATGGACCTGTTTTACACACACACACACACACACACACACACACACACACACATTAAATGAAAAAGTGCTTTCTTTTAAAATGTGCCTTTTATGTTTAAAGCAATTATAAAATGCTCACATGTAAAGAGCAGTTGAGAATGAGAAAATTTTTTTCTGCTATATCCAAAGTAAGTAAGCAAAAAGAAGTGTGTTAGTGGGGGGGATTGTCAATCATTTCCAATCTTCTAACATTGCAAGTAATTTTAAAACATTTGTATACCAACACCCTCACAAAATGAGAATTTCAGTGTATAAAAAAACAGCATTTAGGATGCTCCTGTTCCGCAGTCCCCATCTCCTGGCCTACCAGGAAAGCTCTGTACACAGTGTAAGGACAAATAGCATGGGTGCTGTTGAAATGCCAGGAAGATATCAAGACTTTGTCTAATGCTTTAAAAACATCATCAGTGGGACTTGCCAAATGGGCTGCCCTCCAGAGCTGTCAATTCTGTGATTTTCCTAAGCTCTGGTGAACAGAAAAAGAAAACACTGGGAGGCCGAGGTGGGCGGGTCACTTGAGGTCAAGAGTTCGAGACCAGCCTGGCCAACATGGTGAAACCCTGCCTCTATTAAAAATACAGTAATTAGCTGGGTGTGGTGGCGGGTGCCTGTAATCCGGAGGCTGAGGCAAGAGAATTGCTTGACCCCAGGAGGTGGAGGTTGCAGTGAGCCGAGATAACGCCATTGCCTTCCAGCCTGGGCAACTCCGTCTCAAAAAAAAAAAAGAATAACTGCAAGTTATTATTCAGTGTTCTATTCATGATTTTATCACTCAATATTATCAATATTAATCTTAAGATTAGAGCTTTAATGATTGCTGACAGCGATCAGCTTTCTGCCAGGAAATACACCACTTGCCTATTTGTGAAATTTTTTTTACTGATAGTCATGGATTGTGACGAAACAGCACAAGCTGAATTAGAACAAATTATTATGGTCGATAATGAAAATGTGAAAATGGATCTGTGATCCCAGTTAATCAATTCACTCACTATTGTTCAGTTTCAGAACACTAAAGAAAATTTAGTCTAAACAACGAAAAAACCTCACATGGCCGGGTGGGGTGGCTCACGCCTGCAATCCCTGCACTTTGGGAGGCCAAGGTAGACAGATCACTTGAGGTCAGGGGTTCAAGACCAGCCTGGCCAACATGGTGAAAATCCGTCTCTACTAAAAATACAAAAAGTTAGCTGGGCGTGATGGACACTTGTAATCCCAGCTACTCAGGAAGCTGAGACAACAGAATCACTTGAACTTGAGAGGCAGAGGTTGTGGTGAGCAGAGGTGGTACCATTGTACTCCAGCCTGGGCAACAATAGCGAAACTCCATCTTAAAAAAAAAAAAAAAACCCACACATATACACGCCCAAGAAGAAACATGTATTTCTGCATAAGGACACAAAGGAGGTAGAGATAGTGAGAAAGCAGTGTGTAATTTGTCTAATCAGTGGTGCTCTTGCATGATGAGTAAAAACTAGACTAGCATTCTTTTAAATGTATTGTTTCCTTAAAATTTGATACTTTAGATGTCACTTCAGAAAATGCTTTCATGCATGAATATATGTATATGTTTGTACTTCTCAAATGTAATCAAATAGATCAGAGTTGATTCTGTATACGAAAAATCATTGCCTAACACAAAAGACTGCAATTTCTGTGTTAAATACAATTTTGTTTCTTTTATTTGCATTGCTGGAACCGAATATAAAGAAAGCTGCACAAGGATAGTTTTCTTAAATGAAAGTAACAGATTTCAAAGGCTCATCAAAATGACCCAACATACAGACATTATAACATACATACAACCCAATGACTCAGATTATCTTTTCTTTGAAACTAATGCTATAAAATAGAAGTATTTTTTAAATGTAGGCCACTAAAATCTAAGTTGATATAAGCATTGCCTGGGAAGATAACGAAGGCCACATCCAGTGAATGTGAGCAGAGGTGTCAGTTCCTGGGATGTGTTCACTGAACGCAAACACAGTTTGTAGAAGGAACACAGTAGGATTTAGGAGGTTGTATTCCAGGGAAAGACTGCAACAGAGCTATGTGACCTTGGGCAAGTCACATTTTCTGTGCTTCAGTTACTTGTACTTAAAGGTGCCGAGTGAGGCACAATGATATCATAATATGTACTTCAGTGTTAGACCACCTCCTCGTCTTTAGTAAAAGCTCAGTAATGAGCCAATTCATAAAATGGCTAGCAAGAAACAGTTTAGCTTTAAGTGGGAAAAACTGTTTTAACCATCACTAAAAATTCATCCCAGCTTTCAGTACGTGCAGATACTGGAAATTAATTTTATGAACTTAACGATAGCCTCTATATATTTACATTTTTTAAAATTTAAAAACCCAAAATTTGATTTTAAATCACTAAGAAATTTAACATTGTGTATTTATCATATTCATTATATTCAAAGAGCAGCTCTGTAAATGTCTACTTACAAATAAATAGAAAGAGATAGAGATTAAAAATATACATGTTGTTAAATGCATTACTGATTGCAGACGGAAATGGTGTTGAAAGTGAATGACAGTTTCTGCTGTTATTCCCAAACTCAGCTTATTTTCAGACTTCCTGAAAGTATTTTGGTCCATACGTGGTTTTATTTGTTTAATATTTATTTATTCATTTATTTAGAGACAGTCTCTCACTCGTTGCCCAAGGTGGAGTGCAGTGACATGATCTTGGCTCACTGCAACCTCTACCTCCTGGTTTCAAGCGAATCTTGTGCCTCAGCCTCCACAGTAGCTGGAATTACAGGCACATGCCACCACGCCTGGCTATGTTTTTGTATTTTAGTAGAGAGCGTTTTGCCATGTTTCCCAGGCTGGTCTCGAACTCCTGAGCTCAGGCAATCTACCCGGTTCGGCCTCCCAAGGTGCTAGGATTACAGGCATGAGCCACCGCACTTGGCCAATACATGATTTGAAATATACAGTAACACCCATTTTTTCAGAGGTGTAATGAAAACAATATCCTACAAAGTTCAATTAAATGACATCTAGCAACTTTAATTCAATGACCATGTAAATATTGCCTTTTATTTGTCATTCTGGTACAGACTTAGCAGTTCTCTTCTAATTCCTTTCCATTTATTTTATATAAAATGGAAGATTAAGTGTGAGGTGTCCCTTGTTGAAAATTAAACCAAGTCTGTAAGAAGCCCATTGCCCATAAGCCTTCAAACTTCAGAGGACTGTTTTAACGAGTACAGAGTGCCAAGCATGGCTGGCTTAAGGTCTCTGGCATCTCTATTCTCATACGGTTTTCAGAGGTTTCAGGAGTCCTTTTCCAAGAATAAAGCTCAATGTTCAACTGAAAGAGCACTTGTATGCAGCATTTTCTGATTAAACAGTAAAACATTTCTTTTCACAATTGACATACATTTCACATGTCACTTCATGTATTTTCTGGCCACTTGTACCTTTGCAATATTTCTTATTCACATTTTTTTCACCCAGTCCCTCTTGTGTCAGTCATACCAGAGAATGTGCTGGCATATGTACCCTAGAAGCATTTCTTAACTCTCTTCATCAGAGAAAGCTATGGCTATCCCTTCCCAGCTTACAATGCACACACACACACACACAGAATGCACACATGCATACACACATGGACCATATTCTGCTATTGTCTCACTTGTCTCATCTGTTCCACTTTTCCCCATCTGCTGGTATTATTCAGCTATTCCTCATATTCATTTGTGGGGTTGTATTTTTATTTGGTAATTAGGCTTAGATCAAAATATGTCTGAATTGTCATTCTTTTAATACCTCAGTTTGGACAAAATTTTGTGTCTTGACCACATATACACATGTAGACCCCTCTGGTCTATGCCACTTCTTCCATGCAGGAGTAGAAATTCCAATGCAGCAATCTTTACCAAGCACTTAACATGTGACACACACTATGCTTTTCACTCCCTAAGTACATCTTATAACAATATAACACTTTAGGTTACACTGACTCCAGTTTAGAGATAAGGAAAAACTGAATCTTAAAAAAAATATATATGTGCCTTTCCTGAGGTCCAATTAGGAGGCAGCCGTGGAGTTGATATCTGATAACAGGTTGGTGGAAAGCAAAGCTCATGTTAACTACCCTCTGATTCTGCCATGCATACTGCGGTGTTCTGTCTTGAACATGAGAAACAGGCACTCGCATTCCTGCTCTGGCTTTGTGAAATTTACCCAAATCGGTGTAATTCTCATTCTTATCTGTATCCTGGAGGAGAGAGATCCAGTAATTTTACAGTGAGAGTCATGGGGAAGAGGGAAGAATATCAGGATTCTGAAACCTCAGAGCCACTCAACTAGCTATGTCACCATGAACAAATTATATTATCCCTCTGCACCTCATTGTCCTTGTCTGTCAAGTTCAGATGGCATATTTGTTGACAATTTATGTGAATATTCAGTGGTATAACATATGAGACGAATTTGCACATTGGCTAGGCACATAGAGAATGGCTCATAAATGTCAATGTATAAATGCTGAATTTCTTCTCTCAGTTGTATATAGATTTGTCTCAACTGCTAATCCAATTCTTAAATTTTTAGGCAATCACTAGAGATAAAGAGCAAAAGGAAGGTCAGTTAGCATTTTTTTATACAAATGAATTTTATGTAAGTGAACACAAATTAGCATCAAATGTTCACAGGGGGAAGCAAAGCCTCAAATCAACAAAGGAAAAAATTTCGAAGACAGTAAGATTACCTAGGTTGTATTTTTGATAAAAGCATGAAGAGGTGTGGGTTGTCAATACCTTCATAAAATTCCCAACATCTGTCAGCCCACCTTCCTGGTAACTTAGGTCTTCTCAAAGGATAAGGATGGAATGTCCACATTGTAATATATTAGGGAGGAAGCTTTTTCTAGAAGATATCAGCATCAAAGTCTAAAGAGCAATGGACTCAGAGTCTAGAGAACTGTTTTCTATTGGGAGCTCTGTAGTTGAGATTTCCCCTTGAACAAATTCTTGAATTTTTCTGCATATTGATTTCCCATCTGTAAGAACATTGGTGGTTTTCTAAGAAGGATTTTAAACCTTGAATTGCATGACTTGTCCACATAGTTACTTGAAGCTTCCTCATTCCGTAGCAGTCTTACATGTATGCAGCCCTACATGGTGACTCAGAAGTAGTGAGAGGAAGAGAAGCTGTCATAAGGGTCTTAGAAGTCTTGTCCACAGCAGACATAATGTCACACCTACCATATGTTATACTAGTCAAATCAATCACCAAGAAGCCCAGATTAAAGGGAGCGAACAATCTTATATGCAAAGACACACAGACTCAAAAGTGGAGGAAAATTTACCAAGCAAATTGAAAAAAAAAAAAAATGGGTTGCAATCCTAGTTTCTCACAAAACAGACTTTAAACCAACAAAGCTCAAAAAAGACAAAAAAGGGCATTACATGATGGTAAAGAGGTCAATTTAACAAGAGCTAACTGTTCTAAATATGTATACACCCAATACAGGAACACCCAGATTCATAAAACCAGTTCTTAGAGACCCATAAAGAGACAGATTCCCACACAATACTGGGAGAATTTAACACCCCACTGTCAATATTAGACAGATCGAGACAAACTTCTTCAGGACTTGAACTCAGCTCTGGATCAAGTGGACCTGATAGATATGCATTCTTCTTGGCACCATATGGCACTTACTCTAAAATTTTTCCCATAATTGGAAGTAAATCACTCAGCAGATGCAAAAGAACTGAAATGATAACAGTATCTCAGACCACAGTATGATCAAATTAGAACTCAAGATTAAATTCACTCAAAACCACACAACTACATGGAAATTAAACAACCTGCTCCCGAATGATTTCTGGGTAAGTAATGAAATTAAGGCAGAAATCTAACAGATGCTAGCAAGGTTGTGGAGTAATAGGAACACTTTTACACTGTTGGTGGAAATGTAAATTAGTTCAACCATTGTGGAAGATGGTGTGGCAATTCCTCAAAGATCTAGAACCAGAAATATCATTTGACCAGTCATCCCATTACTGGGTGTATACTCAAAGAAATAGAAATCATTCTATTACAAAGATACGTGCATGCATATGTTCACTGAAGCACTGTTCACAATAGCCAAGACATGGAATCAACCCAAATGCCCACCAAAAGAAAATGTGGTATGTACATACCATGAAATACTATGCAGCCATAAAAAGAAATGAGATTATGTCCTTTTCATGGGACGTGGGATGAGCTGGAAGCCATTATCCCCAGCAAACTAATGCAAGAACAGAAAACCAAATACCACATGTTCTCATTGTTCAGTTCCCGCTTGCAAGTGAGAACACATGGACACAGGGAGGGGAACACCACACACTGGGGCCTGTTGGGAGTTGGGGCGAGGAGAGGGAGAGCATTAGGAAAATTAGCTACACTTAATACCTAGGTGATGGGTTGATAGGTGCAGCAAACCACCATGGCACATTTACCTATATAACCAACCTGCACATCCTGCACGTGTACCCCAGAACTTGAAAATTAAAAAAAGGAACATAGGCAATTTCTAAATGTCAGCTTTTAAATGAATTTGCAGTCATCTTCAATCTTTCACAAAATGCAATATTTAATACTATTTATGATGCAAGATTATGAGAAAAGACATTATACAGAATCTCTTGATGGTGAAAAAAGGACAAAAGCATAGAACAGAGTCATGATTCCAGTTTTGCTTCCACAGAATATATGGTCTTAGGAATGTCGATTATCTCAAAGCTTCAGCATCCTCTCATTTTAAAGAGGGACATTTCATCCTTTTCCTATCTTACAGGAATTTTATGAAGATTTAAGTAGATAAAAGTCAAGGAGTTGGCCAGGCACGGTGGCTCACACCTGTAATCCCAGCACTTTGGGAGGCCAAGGCAGGTAGGGTAGATCATGAGGTCAAGAGATCGAGACACCATCCTGGTCAACATGGTGAAACCCTGTCTCTTATAAAAATAAAAAAAAAAAAATTTTTTTTAGTTACGTGTGATGGTGCGTGCCTGTAGTCAAGCTACCTGGGAGGCTGAGGCAGGAGAATCACTTGAACCCAGGAGGCAGAGGTTGCAGTGAGCCACCAAGATTGTGCCACTGCACTCCTGCCTGGCAACAGAGTTGAGACTCCATCTGGGAAAAAAAAAAAAAGTTCTGGGTCAAATACCAGATACAATGACTAAAGGGATATAAAAGAAAATGTAGAATACTTGAATTTGGCTGAAAATGAGGAAAAGGCATTATATAGAGAATATATATGTGTTAAAAATGCTCAATTTCTACTAGACCATGTGCAGATGAAACGAAGATATTAATGGATGAACAACAGTTTCTTGAAAGTCCAGACTTCCTAGGAGAAAATACAGGAGATTCTTACTCATTTGGAAGGGTAGTGGCTAGAAGATGGAGGTGAGGTTGAATGTTAGGCCTGGGCAGAACGTTTAAAGGAGAGTTTAATAAAATAGCTAAGGAAGGGGACGGTAAGTTATAGAACCATAAAACAGAAAGCTTTGCGAATTAAACACCATTGTCATGTATAAAATAGTACTTAAAAAATGGGCAAGGAACATGAGTAGACATTTTTCAAAAGACAAAAATGGCTACAAAGGTTCATAAAAAATGCTGCACATTGCTATTAGGGGAATGCAAGTAAAACCACAATGAGATATTTTCACACGTCAGAATGGCTATTTATAAAAAGATGAAAGGTAACAAGTGCTGGTGAGGACATGGAGAAAAGGAGACCGGGACCCCTGAACACTGTTGCTGGAAATGCAAAGTACAACCATCGTGGAAAACAGCATGGAGGTTCCTCAGACATTTAAAAATAAAACTACCCCATAGGCCAGCGATTCTACTTCTAGGTATTTACCCAAATGATTTGAATCAGTTCAAAGAGATTCAGTTCTCCTGTATTCACTGCAGCATGTTACACAATAGTCAGTTTATGGAATCAACATAAGTGTTTATCAACAGATGAATGGATTAAGAAATGTGGAATATATACACAGTGGAATATTGAGCCTTAAAAAGAAAAAACTGTCATTTTGCAGCAACATAGCCTTAAAGAAAACGGTCATTTGCAGCAACATAGATGGAATTGGAGAACATTATGCTAAGTTAAACAAGCCAGGCACGAAAAGACAAATGCCACATGTTCTCACCTATAAAATCAAATCTAAAGCAATCAACTCATAAAAGTAGAAAGTAGAGATGTGGCTACAAAGGCTAGGGACTTGGGGCAACAGGGAGATGACGGTCAAAGGGTAATAGGCAGGAGGAGTATGTTTTATTTTGAGGGTTCTGTTGTGGCAAATACAGTTAGTAATGCTGTATTGTACATTTCAAAATTGCTAAATTTCAAATGTTATCACAAAAAAGATAAGTATTTGAATTAATGGTTATGTTAGATTGATTTCACTTGTATTCATAAATTATATCATGTGCCCCACAAATATATTATAAATTGTCAGTTTATAGTACAGTTAAAAAGTACTTAAGGATACAAGAAGAAATGGGCAGAAACATGCTAATCATTTGAAATTAACACTTTCATGTTGATACAGATTAAAAATTAAATATATGGAGCAGGAAATGCAGAGCAAAGTGTTTACTATGTGTATATTTGAGTGTGTGTAGTAGAGAGATTCCATATCAATGTATCTTTTCATGTACCTATAAGATGTACAGAAATTGGCCATATAGTTAAAAATGAAGACTGAATTTTAATATATGGAAACTACTCAGTGCATGTTCTGATAAAAAATAAAAAAATTTGCACAAACGGCCCAGTGCAGTGGCTCACACCTCTAATGGCAGTGCTTTGGGAGACTGAGGTGGGAGAATTGAGACCAGAGTTCCAGGCCAATGTGGGCAACATAGTGAGATCTCGTCTCTAAAGAAAAAAAAAAAAAAAAAAACAGAAAAAGTCATTACCTTAATATACACAAGCAATAACTTTATGTAAAAAAGGAAGTAGAGCTACAATTTACAATTATATAAATTTTAGGAGAGAATACTTTCTATTCTACTTCACTCAGAAGCAAATGCTTTTATTAAACAATTAAAATTACTTGAGAAGGTAAAAAGATCAAGACAACCTAAGAAAAACAGCAGGTGGAAATTAGCACAAGCACAAAATAAAAACTGAAAAATATAAATTTACATAAAACAAGTCGCTCTAATATAAAAATAGAAACATCGAGTAAAAACCCAAATATATGAATTCGACATATGAAAGGACTTATAAAAACATGTATTTAAAAAAAATCCTAAAGAATTTGATGATTTTGTATTAAAATGTAAACAAAATAACCTTAGGAGAATTGACTTTTGGCAGAAACAGTCATAATTCTACTTATACATAAGTAAACTAAAGTCCCTAGATGGCATACTAACCTAAATGTTTTCTAAAATTTTTCTCAAAATTCTTTAGTATTGAGATTTGTAAGTTTTAGTTGCAAAAGAGCAGAAATAACTTAATGCCTTTCAGTGTGGATATAGTAAATAAATTTGGGACATAGAAAGGTAGTCCTTTGTATTATTCAGGGTCCACTTAAGTAAATGGAGCCTGTGATAGTTCAATGGAGGAAATACAATACAGTAATTTAGATTCAAGAGATAGGAAGAGTAGAGACAATCAGATTAGCAAAAGCAGGAAAGATGCTACCAGCCCTGCTTCCCTTGCCTATTAGTTTCATGGATGTTGGCAGAAAACACAAAAAACTGAGTCAGAGACAGAGGACTTTATTCCTGAGGCACAGTGAGCATCATAAGTTTCATGCTTCCACAGGTTTCCCTGGTCCCTAGGTCCCACAGAGTCACGTGGAGCAGCCAGGGTGGATGCTGCTGCATGTCGCCCCAGCCAAGGGATCCGAGTTAGCAACTCCCAATCTTATCGGGGGGCTAACTAGCAACCCTGCCCAGCCTTTTCCTTGGAGGAAGACAGGATCTGTACTGTCCTGTTCAGGCAGAGGGCAGATCTGTTTCCTGGAGGAAGACATTTCTATCTTCTGAGGCTGTTTGCTGTACATAGTTGAAAATATAGTAACAAAAGTGCAAAGCCAGAGTGACACAGGAAGAATTGTTTCCTAAAAATGACTTTTTCAATGAAATGTGTTCAAAAGAATCTTCCAAAGTTTAGGGGAGGGGAGACATGAGAGTTGGAATCTTATTTATAAATGAGATTCGTAGATGATATCAAAGTGTATTTATGTATTGCCTAAATGGGAAAAACACAAAGAACCCACTCTTGTTTCCATCTTTCCGAGAGCCGTCTAAATCTAAACTTTTCTATTTGGAGAGAAGGGTCTTTTGCTCATCACCTTGAGGACAGCATAATTCTCATCTGTGTTATATTCGAACAAGGGTATCAAAATGCAGTCTCCATATGGCACACTTTGGGGCTAAATTATTTTCTTAGACTGTTGGCTTTATGATGAGATATGTCAGTTGTCCCTCTCAAAGCACAAGTGTTTGAACTGCTCTCCAGGCTTACTTTAGCTGTGATCTCTACCCTCTTTCCAGATGCTAAGTAACTCCCGATTCATTGCTCATATTCTAGAAAACTGACTGCTGTTTCAAAAGAATAGAAGCAAGACAGAGTTAGAGCGAAAAATGGCAAAGTGATGGCAAGTGTATCAAAAACTAAATGCTTCCTAGTCTAGTTGATTTCTGCATATATGCTAGAACATTCTTTCTAAATCCCGACCCTATGCGAAAAGGAGAAGCATCGCCTGCAGGAAATAGTCTTATAAATACCAAGGGAATTCTGGCACAAAGATTGCAGAATTTTGTATAGCTGAGTTTTTTAAACTAAGTCCACAAAAAAAGAAAAATCAATACAGCAGACCCTTGCAGAGAAGGAATGAAAACTTCGAACACATGTATCCATCTTGTTTAATTTCTTAAAATACATTGTTTAGAAATCTCAATGTTTTATAAATATTTGCAATATAAATACAAATTGCTTTTTAATATACATGCTTTTATGATCCTAAAACTCCTCCTGGTCAAATTGATGCATTGCTTTTTCAGTTAAGAAATTACTATAGCATTTTAAGCTTTTTCTTAATGCTTTTAATTGAATCATTATAATATGAAAATAGTTAAGGATGTGTGTCCTCTTGTTGAAGCCTGTCATCAAAAGTTTTACACCTGTAATCCAGGCTACTCGCGAGGCTGAGGTGGCAGAATTGCTTGAGCTTGGGAGGCAGAGGTTGCAGTGAGCCAAGATTGCACCACACTCCAGCCTGGGCAACAGAGTGAGACGCTATCTCAAAAAAAAAAAAAAAAAAAAAAAAATTCATCAAGTGTGCTCGAAATACTGTCTTAGTCATTGCACAAATCAAACAGGTCAATTTGTAATACATTGCTTAAAGTTCATAAAATTAAAAATTGCTGGTTAAATCAGACAGATTCTACACCACTTAGATTCCCCATAACAGTACTCATTAATTTGCTCAGCTTGCTATAACAAAATACCACAAACTGGATGGGTTGAACAGCAGAAATTCTCACAGTTCTGGAGGCTGAAGTGCAACAAAAAAAAAAAAAAAAAAAAAAAAAAAAGATGCCTGCAGGGTTAGTTTCTCCTGAGGCCTTCTCAACTTTTAGATGGGTGCTTCCTTGCTGTGTCCTTAATGGCCTTTTCTCCGAATATTTATCCCTGGGTCTCTTCCTCTTCATCTAAGGGCACAAAGTCCTATTTGATTATGGTCCCCACCCTTATGTCCTCCTTTAATCTTCATTAACCTCTTTAAAAAGCCTTATCTTCAAAATATAGTCATTTGGGGGTTAGTGCTTTAACATGAATTTGTGCGGAAACAGTTCAGTCTATAGCAGTACTCAACACAAAAGGTACACATGGGGAATGGACTCTATTCTAAAATCCTGGGGGAACATCTAGACAGAAATGTGAGACTAGATCTGTATCCCTAGCAAAGATCAAGAAAATCCATAATCAATTTTTTAAACATAAAAATTTTCCATTTTTCAGCAACAAGTTATGGAAGTAGAATAGAGAGAAACCTAAGGAATAAATAGAATATCATTAAAAGCATCTTAGAACCTGAAAATGGAGAGAAAAGTAGAGAAACTTGAGGTGTAAAACAATACAGGGAGATTCAGAAGGAAATCATGTGGAAGAATTATCCAGTGGCTTCCAACTATATTTCCAGCAAACAAAAATGCTAACTGTATTTTCCTGATGCTTAAAAACTGACCATTTGGGAAGAAAAATGTCTCCCAGAATAAAAAAAAAATAGAAGAAAAAGCACTATCACATTTTGGAAAGATTAATTTACCAATGATCTACTGTATGCTGAGTAATAAAACAAATTATATTAGAAAAAGGAAGAGTAGACAGAACCGTGATTAGTATGAGACTGAATCTATGGATTGTTATTAATGGGCTTTGCTGACATGAATTGAAGATTTATGTGTTTAATTAAGTTTATGCCTCATATGGGAAATTGGCTTTAAAGACAAAAGTCCTATCTTTTCTCCCAATAATGCTTTCATAAAATGAGCCTTGCCTCTAGTTCTTTGTGGTGGTGGACTTCCATCCATGAGGCTGTAATGCATGTTTTCAATGTGTACAGCCCTACTTGCAGAGTCCCCCACCACTGTTAGGTCCAGGGTAAAACTGGAAACGCCCATTGTTGATGCAGGGTGGTTTTTTGTTCCTTAGTTCAGCTAAATCCAGTTTCTTGTCTCACAACCAGGAAAAAGTAAGGCATGCAAACACATTGAAGGGTGAGGAAAGTGGAATTTAAGCAAAAGGGGAGCTCTCAGCAAAGAGCTGTCCCGCCAGCCAGCTCCCACCTCAGATTGAGCACCAGGCCACCACACAGGAGCTGAAGGGGCCAGGCGGCTCCTCCCCTGCATAAGGTGTTAATTCCTGGTGTCTCCATCCCATTTTTTCCAGTGTGCACATGGGCCCTTATAGTCTGAGCCACCCTACGTTCATTCATTTCCTTTACTGCACATGTGTTAAGGGACAATTTTTTTTTTTTTTTTTTTTACTGTGGGCATGTTTAGACAAGTCCCCTATGTACAATGGACCTGGGTGGGTCTGAGGTTCTCAGGGGACACTTTATCTGCCTAGGTATTTGGCTGTCTGCCATTATTGTTACCAAACCACCCAAAAGATTCTGAAAGCACTGCTCTATGATAACCCAGAAGCTTGTCTCCGTAGAACCCCACCCCTATAAACACCAACCACAGGATGTGGATGTGGATAGTTCACCTGTTTATGTAATAAGCAGGAAAACTTTGAAGTCTACCAAATTTTGAAAAAACAAAGAATGGCTGCAAAGTTACCATTTGGAGCCATCTTTAAAAAAAAAAAAAGATACCTCAACAGTGCCAGACTTTTAAATAGACTGAGTATGGCACTTTTGTGACAAGACGTAGCAGCTCCAGAAATGTCTTACCACTAAGTAAAATGAAATATGTGCAAGCTCTTTAATTCCACTTTCTATTAAAATGTAAGAACCTTAGTTTTATGTGGCCTTTAACGACCTGTTGTGTCATATCGGGTACTTTCCTGATAGCATCTTCTATGAAGGGTGGCAAGAGTCAAATCCAATGCTGGATGTAGAAGTATGTGATCCATCCAAGTATCAAGGGCCGGACAGGGACTGTGCAGGAGCACCGTGGACACACCACAGTAGCAGCAAGGCACGCAAAGCCTAGATTTGACAGATCTTTGCAACTCTGTTTTGCCAGAAGTCAGGCATCAGAGAAAATGAGATTTTATTAGAGGATTACTCATTGTCAAAAGTAAACATTTCCTCAGGTTGGGTCAGACATGTGTGCCAAGACTAAATAAAACCATTTCTGCATGTTTCTTGAGACTTCTTGTCCATTAATAAAAATAAAGCTATTTCTTGAAAACGCAATGTAAACTTATTTTCTTTGAACTAATCACGTAGCTGAGTATGTGATATTGTGTGAATCTTCTCAGCTATCCTTAAAATATTTTGAATAAACATGCCACAATTTTATCAGTGTTTCTCAGAGAATACCTTTTTAATATGTACAAGATTCTATTACAGGAGCAAGGAAAAAGGTCTATTTGAGAAAATATCCATTGTGTAAGGTTGGGAGGACATGTAAGGAAAAATTTTTAGAGATTGAAATGGGTAAAAATAACGGGTATTCTGGAAACCTTTCATGGGTCTCTGCTTCTGAAGGGGCTGGCACCTTTGAGTTATTTTACAACTCCGTAAATCGTAGAAAGCCGAGAGTAATGCAAATAATTCTTGTCCATAGAAATTTAAGTAACTGTTGGGTGGAGTGACTACAATTGATCATGCCCCGAGTGTTTACCAGCATTCCCCATTGCTATAAGTCATTGGAATCATTCGTACCATCTTAGTGTTCTCTTAATGAGTTAGATTGAACTGTTTACAAGTATTCCTTTCACATTTTTGAGTAATGATTTTACTTTAAAAAGTTATCCTTACACAGGGGATCGTGTAGGTATCTACAGCAGATTCTGTCACTTATTTAACCCTGAACATTTAGAAGAACAGATTCCAGTTTTCAACAAGGCCTAAAACACATTTTCTTTTCTCTTTTAGCTTCAGACAAGCTTGACTGAACCAATGACATTATCCAAATCAATCTCTCTTCCTCGCAGCGCGTACTGGCATCACATCACTCGTCAGAACAGCGTTGGTGAGATCTACAGTTTGCAAGGCAAGTCACCTTAAAGTAGGAAAGCAGCACCTCCATTAGCTTCCTCCAGGTGGACTGACTCATGCAAATTGCTTTGTATTTGCATTGCTTGCTTTTCCTCCCATTCCCCTTTATCAGCTGTCACTGGCAGCAGTGGGAGCCGAGATTTACAGTGGCTTTTAAAAAGCTATCATTTCCTACACTCATGGTAAAAAAAAAAAAAAAAAAAAAAAAAAAATTCCAAAAATTACTGTGAGGGCTAAGGACCCAATTTGGCACAAGAACTTGACTAAAACATACCGAGCACATTATCAGAAACTAAAAGCTAATGTTGAGGTCTGCTTCATGCTGTGTTTTATGAAGGATCTTTTTTCCCCATCTTTTTCCTTGAAAGGATTCAGTATCAGTTCAGGAGGCTGGCTCCAGGCTTTAAGGCTCTGCCATAAACTGGTACATAAGCCTACCCATGAAAGTCTTTTAAAGTTTAGTCAAAGCCTCAATACAGAAACCATTTAGAGAGGATGCAGGGTAGAAGGGGCCACATGTAGATACTTTGCCTTTGTAGTTTTTCTAATGATAAATGCTCAATTAACTAGCATAGGAATAGCTTGCCAGATGAATCAAATTAATAGCTAGCAGATTTCTGACTAACAGCAGCCGACAACCCAGCTTCGGCAGTTGTCTTCCCGTTCCTTCCCTTTTGTTTTAAACTGAATCATCTTACCCTTCAAATAAAATATTTGAGTGACTACAAGCAACTAACAGCTGGCCAACACTGGCAGAAGCAAGAAACTAAGAAAATAATGCTGAAACCCACACAGCCGAGAGCATTTACTCATCCAACAAACATTTACTGAGCACCATAGGCTTGAATGTAATAAGCATCCAATAAACATCTAGGGAAAGAATGACCAATTTTGACCCTCTGGTAGTTAGGCATTCAGATTTTTTTTCCACACGTTAGCTTTTGCTCACTATTAACAATGCTGTAAGTTTTGACAAAAATTATTTGTTGCAAGCGAACTGAAGTAATTTCTTATAGCAGTATTTGCTTGCCAGGGTTTCCAAACTAACGGAGTTCTATCATGGAAATTAACAGTTAAATATATGTTCTACAAGGCAAAGCAGTTGGAATGATTTTAGTCACTTACTGAAGGCAATTACATGTTATATTTTAAAGGGACTCTTATGGGCCAACTTGACTGCCTGTAACAGTATCTTTGTTATTTGTGTGTGAAAATATTTAATAGAATAAGGATTAGAGGGTTGAGAAAAGCCGAGGAGTGGGGACTGGTTTGGTAATTTCAAGAATCAGAAGAAAAACGTCTCATGCTTTTATTTCCCTCTTCAGATGCTAGCAGCCACACACAAACTGCCCGAGTCATGATCACGCAAAATTAACCTTGCCCATTTCTGTGATGAAAAATAATTCGAATATACTTGTAATAAGGTTTTTTAAACATACGTGTAAATATTGATATTTGCTTGAAAACTATAAAATGTTTAAATGAAAAAACTTTCTAAGCAAAAAGTGAGATATTAATGCTCTTAATACAAAAAATGTGGAAATAGGTCAGAAGTAGTGTAATGGACAACTCTAGTTTTTGTCAAGGGGTTTGGGCCTATAATTCCAGAAAAAAAAACTATTGCTTTCATGGTAGTATGAAGGAAACGTTTTCTGAAGACACAGCTAAGATTTAGACTGATACACAATTTCTGCAATAATTTCTTATGCATCCAAAAATTAGAATGCACTGGAATATCCTAAAACATTGCCAGACTTCTTGAAGATGTTGATTTACATGTAGCATAGATGTAATAGTTGAAATACTTTTATCTCACCGATATTAACTTCCAGCAAAGTCAAGGGCTTGACCTGCCTTTTCAGTTAGTTTACTCAATCTCAATATTTCATGCTTCTCTGGTTGGTTGGTGGCGATCGTAGTTTTTACAGAATATGCATTGACTACTTAAGTCAAATGTTTATAAAATATATTCAACGGAAATTACATTTCGCTATACTGTGGGTTTACTTTGTGCTGTGCTTCTCAGAATACATTTTACCACCCTGTATACGTCTGTTACATAAAAATTTAAGTATCCAGATAAGGGGATAGATGATTGACAGGCAGCCAGGCACGTAACAGATGGATAAAAAGTTATACTTTGATAATGGTCATTTTATTCTTTTGTTCTGTTGTGATAGTCAGAACAAGCAGAGAGCAAGGAGCTTCAATTTTTTTGCTAGGTGCTAGTCCCTAATGGAATTAGAGCAGAAAACTACTAAAAAATAAGGAAAAAATAAAAAGAAATTCAGAACCTCAGCACCCTTCCATGAACATGTACGTTTTTCACAAAACTACATTTAAAAGTCTAGTTATCCACCAAGTATGGTGGCTCATCCTTGTAAACCTAGCACTTTGAAAGTCTGACTTTACTTTCCCAGAAGAGTTGATTAAAAAGCTTTAGAACAGCAAGGAAAAGGAAGGGAAAGAAGAGTTCACCTTGGGAAACAGCAAAACAGGCGCCTTCAGAAAGCAAGTGCGCAGCTTGACCTCTGTGACTTGGGGGTTTTATAATGCTGGTATACTTCCTGATCTGCAGGACTCTGCCTACTCCTGAAATCTTATTGAAGCTGCTGATCAATTTCAGGTGTTTTTCTATCCATGAAGAGCTTGCCTTTCCTGGTGCTGGCTGTGACCAATTGTTACTCCTCCTGAAATCTGATTGGGAAGCTGCTGATCAGTTTCAAGTGTTTTCTATCCATGAAGAGCGTGCCTTTCCCTGGTGCTGGCTGTGACCAGTTGTTATTCCTGAAATCTTATTGAAAGCTAAAGTAATAGGGGGTTTGATATTGAGATATTGCGGGAGGTTTTATGTTAATGATAGTGGTGATGACACTGATAGCTCCTAAAATAGAGGAGATGCCTGCTAGGTGAAGCGAGAAGATAGTTAGGTCTACGGAGGCTCCTGGGTGGGAGAAATTCCTGCCAAAGCGGGGTACACTGTTCAGCCTGTCCCAGCGCCGGCTTCTACTATGCATGGATGCTAGTAGCAGTAGAGCAGGGGAAGGAGTCGTAGTTTGCTATTTAGGCTTAGGAATGCTACGTCAGGACACCAACAACAGAGGGACTCATCAATTAAGCCCAATTATGATCCGTGATAAATCCGCGAAGAAAATTATAACAATGCATGGCCAGATTAATAACATGAAGAGGCAAGCCGGAGCTGTGACTAATTAGCCATTTCCTCCTGAAATTATTAGCTGTTGATCAGCTTCGATGTTTCTAATTATTAAGAGGGTGCTCTCAATGGGCTGTGACTAATTATTACTTTAGCTTTCAATAAGATTTCAGGAGTAACAATTGGTCACAGCCAGCATCAGGGAAAGGCACTGGCCATGGATAGAAAAACACCCGGAAACTGACTGGCAGCTTCCAATAAGATTTCAGGAGTAATCATTGGTCACAGCCGGCACCAGGGAAAAGCACGCCCTTAATAGGTAGAAAACATCTGAAACTGATCAGCAGCTTCCCAATAAGATTTCAGGAGGAGTAAATACCTGGTCACAGCCAGCACCAGGGAAAGGCACGCTCTTCATGGATAGAAAACACTTGAAACTGATCAGCAGCTTCCCAATAAGATTTCAGGAGGAGTAACAATTGGTCACAGCCAGCACCAGGGAAAGGCACGCTCTTCATGGATAGAAAACATCTCTTGAAACTGATCAGCAGCTTCCCAATCAGATTTCAGGAGGAGTAACAATTGGTCACAGCCAGCACCAGGGAAAGGCACGCTCTTCATGGATAGAAAACACCTGAAATTGATCAGCAGCTTCCAATAAGATTTCAGGAGTAGGCAGAAGTCCTGCAAGATCCCGGAAGTATACCAACGTATAAAACCCCAAGTCACAGAGGTCAAGCTGCGCACTTGCTTTCTGAAGGCGCCTGTTTTGCTGTCTCTCAAGGTGAACTTCTCTTTTCTTTCCCTTCCTTTTCCTTGCTGTTCTAAAGCTTTTTAATCAACTCTTACTTCTGTTCTGGGAAAGAAAAGTCAAACTTTCAAAGTGCTGGGGTTACAGGGATAAGCCACCATACTTGGTGGATAACTAGACTTTTAAATGTAGTTTTGTGAAAAACGTACATGTTCATGGAAGGGTGCTGAGGTTCTGAATTTCTTTTTATTTTTTCCTTATTTTCAGTAGTTTTGTTCTGCTCTGATTCCATTAGGGACTAGCACCTAGAAAAAAAAATTGAGGCTCCTTGCTCTCTGCTTGTTAACAACCACCTGACCATCAGCTGATTGTTGCCCAACACTCCCGGTGTATGTTGGGAGGGGGCTTCTCTCTCTTGCCCTGTTCATACATGACTAGCTACCTGCTGTAACATTACTCACCTCAAGAGTCCAGAACCTCAAATCTTTGGGGCAAAATAGATGGAGGTCTGTCTTCTGTAACTTCTTCCTGCTGACAGAGGGGGTAGTTGTGGTTCGGTGGATCTTGGCTCATTGCTACCCGGCAGGGCTGAGTTGGCTGCATCAGTTGATGAAAGTGGTATCCAGCCGGGTCTAAGGGAGACATGGCCAGGATTTCACCACTGTCTTGTCCCACCGATGGGCAGTGCAGAGGTCCCCTCTAGAAGGGTGACTCTTGAATATTGAGAGTACGGTTTTCCTCACTGAGGATTGTCTGGAGCTCAGTGGCCACTAGGAAGGTATCTGAGTCATGTAGTGGCAGATATCCGAGTTACCCAAGTTACCGGTGGCAAATCCATATGGGTCTACAGCAGCCTCAGTTCTTGCCTCAGAAGAATTCTACTGAGGGGCATAAGGCAGAAGGAGAGACCTAGGCAAGTTTCAGAGCAGAAGTGAGCATTTATTAAAAAGCTTTGGAGCAGAAAAGGAGAAGGGGGAGGGGGAGAGGGTTCAACTTGGAAGAGGGCCAAGCCCGCAATTTGGCAGAAGGATTGCTTGAGCCCAGGACTCGGAGACCAGTCTTGGCAATATAGTGAGGCTCCATCTGTGAGGGAGTGAATATTGCAGGGTGTGATGGCGCACGCCTGTAGTCCTAGCTACTCTAGAGGCTAAGATGGGGGAGGGTCATTGAGCCTGGGAAGTTGAGGCTGCAGTGAGCCATGATCATATCACTGCACTGTAGCCTGAGCTAAACAGCAAGACCCTGTCTTAAAAAATAATTTTTTAAGTCTAGTTATTTTGAATCTCGCTTTTTCAGCTGTGCTCCTTAAAGTGTCATTACCTCTTTACAAAAAGTACAAATATCATCAGCCAACTGTCATCACTGATATTACCAAATCAAAGTAAACGTCTGGCAAGGTGGGAATGTATCATTGTGAAGTAAACCGCAGGTAGCACTGAGGAATAAAAATACATCTTTAGAATTTTCAAATATTTATTAGGTGAAGCTGGGATCAATATGAATTAAATTTAGCAGACCTCATTCAGAAAACAAAAGTGGGAAACTTTCATATATTTAAAGTTTAAGAGATTAAGATTCATTAATAAGCAACACATGTACTCAATTTTTTTAAAAGCATGACGTAAAAACAAATTCATTCTATACTAAGACTTACCTGTAACTTCAATTGCCTGTAAGCCTCAAAGCTTTGACTTAGCTCAGTTTTGCTGTATTCATTTCTCTCATTCATTGCTAGATACACACTTAAAGACTGACGTATCCTGACGGAGATCCTGCATCTACCTTCGTTTTTGGAGAATAAGAATCTCCAATACAATCTGCCTAATCTTTCCAGGCTACTCCCAGAAGGGTGCTCTGAAAGAATAAGTTAATGTGATTTCCCCATTGTATTCTAGTAGTCTGGAATCAAGAGTGAAAAAGGGAATAATTAGCTTCTAACAAGCACATGTTGTTCTAAGTACTTGGCAGCAACTGTTTAAAAATCTCTGTCCCTAAGTGGTTTGCAGCAGGTTGAGTTATGCCACCTCTTGCAGAAGTGGTAAACAGACATTCCTTTTCTTTTCTGCCAGATTATCATAAGGATGGTTGATTTGTATTAAAAAGTGATTTAATTTATACTTCTCTAACTTCCTCTGTACTTATGAAAAAATGTTTATATCATGCTCATACTAGAGATGTTGTCTCTAGACTTAAGGAAACCTAAACCATAAAGGGATGAACATAATTTTAAACTCTCAACTCAGAAGTAAATACATACTATTTGTTTTTGCTTTAATATTCATACAATTGTATTTCCAAGGCATTGGGAAATGTAGTAGGAAATGTTTTGAAAGCCCCGAGGAACATTCATTAAAAAAAAAAGAGAAGAAACACGGAGAGGTTGAGGAGGGGGGCACAGGAAGGGATAAAAAAGAAAGAAAAACAAGGAAATCGGATTACTGAGTTTCCTTACTTTAGGGCTCACACCTTGACTTTTAATCACCATTAGACATATTTAGATGACAGCCTATACAGCAGAGTTTTTAAGTCAGGATTTGTGAAGATGACAAAAGCACTTATTGAAAATGACAAATCAAACCAGTGAAAGCCATTGACAGTACCAGGTGTACTGCAGGCACTCAGTAAATCCTATTGAATTCTAAAATGAATTAGCAATGCGTTATAAAGCATACATGGAGATATGCGACATCAGGACCACATCCTCCGCCATGAGGGTGGACCTGAGAAAAATTCTCTTGTATGTAAAGGAATCGTGTCTAGTCCCACCGGTGAGCCCCAGGCCCTTCTTGCACAAAGTGAGGTCTTTGTTGGCATTTCTGCTTTTTGCTTTAGGATCATTTTGACTGAGCACAATACTTGCTACTAGTCTTTATTTTCATGAACACAGGAAGGACTGAAATGCTATAGATCTGCCCTTTTTAACATGATGGCTCAAAATCTGTCTCTCTACACCTGCTCCTTTCCCTCGTGTTAGTTCATCATCTTCTATAAACTAATGGTGAGAACCGAGAGTCAAGAAACATGATCTGAACACAGTGCCCAGTGAGCAGGTTTATGGGACTGCAGGTGATGACTGAACTTTTTCTGATGTATGATGGATATGGTCTGGCTCTGTCTCCACCCAAATCTCATCTTGAATTGTAATCTAAATTGTAATCTCCACATGTTGGGGGAGGGACCTCATAGGAGGTCTTAAGGTAATGGAGGCAGTTCCCCCATGCTGTTCTTGTGAGAGTGAGTCTCATGAGATCCGATGGTTTTATAAGGGGCTTTTTCCCCTTCACGCTCCAGTTCTCTCTCCTGCCACCATGTGAAGAAACATGATTGTGTCCCCTTCCGCCATGATTGTAAGTTTCCTGAGGCCTTCCCAGCCATGCAGAACTGTAAGCCAATTAAACCTCTTTTCTTTATAAATTACTCAGTTTCTGGTATTTCGTAATAGCAGCATGAGAACGGACTAATACATATGATAATCCCTTATTTTCACACAAAATAATGTGGAATATACTTTGACTCGTTTTCTAAAAAACAACTTGAACTCTACACTCTTTGAATCGAGAATAATTGGATATACCATTTGTAAAGGTGGTAACTTTAGGAGTTCTCCTTTCAGTAACACTGATTAATATCCAAAGGCCAGCTTTGCCCCTACATATCCGTAATTAAGCTACAGACCACCAATGTCAGCACGGAAGCATACCTAACCACCAGAAGGCATTTGACACTCAGGGAAAGGGTGTCTGTGGCTTCAATTTCTCAGAAGGACAGGATGGAAATAGGCAATTAGAATTAGAGATAACCTTCAGAAAATGGTAAATAGAGTTCTGCCATAGATTAAGGAGGTAAACCAAAGATTTTGTTTCCTCTGCTCAGCAATGACCTTCTGTCCTTCTCTACTGTCCATTCAAACTGCATTATATATAAATTGCTTCTGTTGAGATTTTCTATTTTGTTTTTCAAGTTACAAAGCTAATAAGTCACTGGTAGCTAGTTTTTAAGAATACAGAAATTTGCAACAGAAGTAAAAAGCCTGGTAGCCATTTGGCAACAGCCCTTAAAACATGAGCCACTTCCTAGAAGAAACACTTCTATTAAACCTTATGTATAAACATTTATTGCATGCCCATACCTTAAGAAAGGTAAGTCAAAGGCAGGAAATGTCTCCCTGGATGTCAGTTTTTAGAGACAGATAAATCGGTTATTCCCTAAAGCAGACATCGTAAAAAATGCATGACATATTCCCACTGTGAAATGTTCCTCACATCCTGCGTTCTTAGTCACCTCCTTTTCCATGCTCCCAGAGACATGTGTCTAACTTTATTATATGAATGTGTTTGTTTATAAACCTGCTTATTCCACTGGATCGTGAGGCAGTAATTTTATGAAAGATTTTATCAAACAAATTTTGGGGCTCAATTATCTTGAAGATGTTACCCATAGAGATTAAAATCGTGAGTTTTGGAGTCAAATAGACCTGAGTTTGAATATTAACTTTACCACTACTGACGTGATTTTGGGGCAATTTACTCAACCTTTCTAAGCTTATTCCTTGATCTCTTAAAAAATAGTATTACCTCTCATGATCTCATTAAATGAGATCATCAACATAAGATGTCAACATTCAATAATTAATATTAAAGTACAGTTGACCCTTGAACAACATGGGGGTTGAGGTGCCTACCCCACCCCTGCATAGCTAAAACCAGTGTATACCATAGCAAAGACATGAAATCAACCTAGGTGCCCATCAACAGTGGATTGGATAAAGAAATTGTGGTACATATACACCATGGAATACTACAGAGCCATAAAGAGTGAAGTCAGGTCCTTTGTAGCAACATGGATACAGCCAGAGGCCATTAGCCTAAGCAAATTGAACAGAAAACCAAATACTACATGTTCTCACTCATAAGTGGGAGCTAAACATTGGTTACACATGGACATAAGTATGGCCATAGTAGACACTGAAGGAGGAGGAGGGCAAGGCTTGGAAATTAACTATTGGGTACTATGTTCATCACCTGGGTGACGAGATCAGTCGTAACCATAACCTCAGCATCATGCAATAGACCCAGCTAACAACCCTGCACATGTACCCACTGAATCTAATTTTAAAAAGTCAAAATTATTTAAAAATCAATGTACAACTTTTGACACCCCCAAACTTAACAGTCTGCTGTTGACCAGAAACTTCTCTGATAATAAAATTAATCAGTTAATGCACACTTTGGTTTACACGTATTACATACTGTATTCTTACAATAAAGTAACCTAGAGAAGAGAATGTTAAGAAAATCATAAAGAGGAGAATATTATTAAGTGGAGGTAGATCACTAAATTAAGGTAGGTTGAGGAAGAGGAGAGGCTGGTCTTACTTTCTCAGGAGTGGCAGAGATGGAAGAAAATCCACATATAAATGGACCCGTGCAGTCCATACTGTGTTGTTTGAGTCCGCTGTAAACCAAACTCTCACTATGAAGTTCCTTTTTTCTGGCAGAGGGAGATAAGCTATCCTACTCCTATTTATTCCAGTGTTGACTTGGAAATACTATTAGAGTTCTTACTGTGCTTGGGGAAATTTGTTTGGTTCCTAAGGACTATAAAAATCTAGCTTTAGGCCAGGCATCGTGGCTCACTCCTGTAATTCCCACATTTTGGGAGGCTGAGGCAGGCAGATCACTTGAGGCCAGGAGTTCAAGACCAGCCTGGCCAACATGGCAAAACCCCGTCTCTACTAAAAAATACCAAAAACAATTAGCCAGGCATGGTGGCTTACACCTATAATTCCAGCTACTCAGGAGGCTGAGGCACAAGAATAGTTTGAACCCAGGAGGTGGATGTTGCAGTGAGCCATGATTGCACCACTGCACTCCAGCCTGGGTGACAGAGCAAGAAAGTCTATCTCAAAAGAAAAAATCTAGCTTTAATAAATGGTTTCTAGTTTTTAAGGTTTTAGAAAAACTAAACCTAAGCTTAACTCTCAAAGTTTTTAAGACTCAATTTTTTCCTTGTATTAAGTCTTCATTAAAGTTTCTTCTTGTCAGTGAGTGTGAACAAGATAGAGAATAGAGAAACCACTTCTCCCATGCCTTATATGGCTCGGTCCAGGTAGCCTAAAGCAAACTCTAGAGCCTTTTTCCAACCCAGGGGTTGCAGAGCTCATGGAAGGACTGTATTCAGCTCAGCCCAGTGCAGAGGAGATGCCCACACCCAAACATACTCATCCACACCCACCCTACTACTTACCCTCCCGCCCCAAATCAGTTCTTACTAAATAGCTTACCCTAACTGCCCGGAAGCCTTTCAGAGACCTTTCTTCCTCCATGAGGCCCCAGCCTCTTTCCTAATGTGGACTAGCTTTCTCAAGCCAGTTAGTACTACACTGATTCTCTCTTACGGTGCATTCTACTGGCTGGACTAGAGGCGAGCAACAAGATTTACATTACTAATCGAATTCTTCTGCATCACCCAAATTAAAATCCAAAGAGGATTCACAGTGCGAATACACCAAATCAGCCATTTAATCACTTTTTACTAGATATGTACAAGTAATTACTAAAAAAGATTAAGAGTTTCCAGATGTTACACTGGATGAGTATAATCCACCCAATGGTTTTATTAAAATGAATTGCTTCACTCTTTAATTCAAATTTGGTGGAAATTAAAATGTCTATTCAGTCTCTGTATTTTTCTCCAAGCTTCCCCTACTGAATTTTTAAGAGGTAGCATTGAGTTCTATATTAATCAAATTTTGTGGGGAATAGATATTAAAGGCATGTCAAATAAATTCTACATTTAATATATATTTGATTTTATTCAGAAGGGAGTAAACAGTACATAATATTAGTTCAGGGAAATGTCAATACAACTGGATTAATACAAGTGTTAATACAGATTTTAACACGGATGCTCAACTGTCTTTGTCATGTGTATGTATATACATACAAACACATATATACACAGAGAGAGGAGCATCTGGTTAACCATCTATGGCTTCTCATATTACTTCCCTCGAAAATGTATGTATTAGGCTAAGCTTTACAAATTATAAACTACAAAGAAGGAACCTAGAGGGAAAAATGTTCAATTGCCTTTTTTCTCCTTGATCTCTATTTCTTGTTTGATTTTTCTTAATCTCATCTCTATGGCCCTTCAACTAAATGTTCCCCATCCCTAATTATAGGTTCAACACATGTATTTTGAAAAAGTTTTCCTTTATTTTCCTCTGCCTGCCAAGCAGAATACGGCAGAGACTTGATAATGATTGAAAGATAATAAAAGATGAGAAACATCAGGAAATTAACATCCTTAGAATTATACTTGCCAGAGAATAAACTGCAGAGTTGATGTTGATTTAAGCCTGAATATGTCCTTCACATCTAGCACAGTAGTGGGCAGTTGTGAAGAACCTCCTTTCAAAGGTCTAGCACCTGTCAGCTCTCCAATTAATAGATGCTAATTGAAAATGTGTTGCTTCAAGCTTCGAACCACCCAATATTTTGAAACTCGGGAACATGGCTATATGTTTATATAAGAGGAATTTATACTAAGATTTGAAGCGTGTGTGTGTGTGTTCAATGCCTGTATTAGGAAGAATATAGTTTGGGAGTGCTGTTAGAAATTTTTGATTGCCATTGCTATATTATATTAGTTTAGAACTTGTGTTATTTTTGTTTTGCTGTTCATAATACAAGAAGTTTGATATCAAACCCTCAGTGACATAGTATTTCTTTTACATATATGTTTAATGATAAGCATTATCAATATCTTTTTACATATATGTAAAATGATTTTAGAACAGTATTTCTTACTGACAATTACAACTCTAGGACAAAAACTGTACGTATTTTTTCATCAGGAAAGTTCATTCTTCCAAATAAACATGGAAAGTTTCCTCTCTAGTGTATATTTGAAGAATATCCATTGTCTATGGCTCTATCATTTCCAGTTGAGGATTCTGTATGTGCTCAAAAAAGATGTTGTCTAAGAAACACCCTGTGCTTGTATCTCTAACTCTAATAAAAACACCATCCTGATGAGTTGAAACTATTCTTTGAGAATGATTTACCATTTATAAATTCCTTTTTAAAATATTTTTTAAATTGTCAAAACTTTTGATAATTCAGCATTGTTCTTACATTTACCAAAATCCCACATTTTGTGCAAAAACAACAAAAAAGCAAATTGTAGAGCATAATCAGTTTTACTGTCTGAGGCTGTCTCTACATTAATGTCCCAGCTTCTTTAGAGGCATGTCAAATAAACTGATGTATGTAAAATTAAAAATCCCAACAGTGAATTTCCTAATCTACTTATTTCGTGGATCTCAGCACTTGAATTCATCCTTCTGAAAGCAATGAGACACTAAGAGTCAGGAAGCCGGAGATCTCACCCCTGCTCAGAATTTAACAGCTATTCAATGTTCATATGACTTTTCCAGTCAGTAAAATGGGTGGGAGTGAACCACTTACCTGATTTCAAACAGATTGCATGGTCTGAATAGCAAGAGAGGAGGCATAATGTTTGAAAATTTTTATAGGAAGAAGGGTATTTTATTGAGCAATCTTCTATGAACAAGATACTATGCCAGGTGATATCCAAATATGATTTCATGTAAACCACACAAACCCCTGAAAGGGTAGATCGTTAACGAGTGGAGTTTTTATAAATGGAGAGAGGTGGTGTCATTGTCAGCTTGGCTCATATTTACTGAGCTCTTGATAGTTTCATGATATTTAATCTTCCCAACAACTCTCCAAGGTAAGGGCTATTATTGTCCCCATTTTACAAATAAGAAAACCAAGGCACAGAAAGAAAACAACTTGCCAAACGACAAAGAATGGGATTATCAATGCAGGCAGTCTTGATTTTCTAGCTAGATAGTCACTCGGATGGGAAAGTTACATAACTACCTTGAGGCAACAGAGTTTAAGCAGAGAGAAATGAAACGTGTATAATCTCTACCCTTCTGCCCAGGGACATTCTCTTTGAAGTATAATCAAGGTTTACAAGAATTTTTCTTCTGCAAAGCAGGTAACAGCTCTTCTCAAATGTGCTTTAAATGAGACAACCCAGATGGAAGCTATCTAAGCAATTTGTGTAAAGTCCATGGTGTCCAAAGATGACTTGTATACAGTTTGGGCACTGCTTTTAAAAATCCCATATAACAGCCTTGCTCTTTTTGTGGAACAATTTAAAGTGTACCGTATGTGTAAATTAATGGGTTTAACTCGTGAGAGTTGCCATTACTTTTCATTATTGCTTTTCAAGCTTTTTAACTAAGCTTTATAGCACATTCGAATGTGTTCATCCCTCATTTCAACTTCTTTAGAAGTGTCTTATTTTGGAGATTTCAGAATCACTTTTTCTGTTGCAAATCCTTTCTATGTCTTACACTTTCCACTCTCCTATGTATTTCCTTTTCTTTAGGCATTAATGCTTACATATGGAGCCTCCCTGTTCTCTGTTGTTAGTTCATGTGACTTCCATAACAAAAGTGTAAATGTCTTTAGACAAGCTTTGTTTAAGGGAAATAATTTCTGTACCTTCCATTGAAAAGTAACTTTAAAGCAGTATGATTTCTGAAAAGCTGATGGAATTCCAAGGTATAAATAAATTTAAGTGAAATTAAGTCAAATTTATAAATTTCAAAATAAATATAGCCTAGTTGAGAAATAGCCAGTTTCTTCAAGATGTGAAGAAATATGTGAATAAAAAGGTAAAAATCATCACTGCCATATATTAACATTTTTAAATGAGTATAGATACACAGATAAAAGTATAGGTCAAGATAAAATTCATATGTATTGTATTTGTAAAATTAAGATCATACAACATATGCACTTGCTATGTTTTTGTGCTCTGGTAGAATTGAAACAAAGTAAGTGGCAGTTAAGGGCTGCATAATATTCTACTGCAAACTAATTTATTTAACCATTGCTCTGTTGTTTAGCATGCTGTACCTTCTCCTTTTGCTTTTTACTATTATAAACAGTGTTGCAGTAAGCACATGTGTATATAATCTTTGTTCACAGTAACATTTCTAGGAGTGGAATTGATTTTTTTTCAATCAAAATTTATGGGGCTGTGTCAGATCCTGGGGATGTGTATCATTTACAGAGCACAAAATCATCGTGGTCACCATCTCTATGTACATTACCATCTTATTTTTTTAAAAAGCATGTAGCTAACTACAGCAGATTTATTAATTTGTTTATCCATTTACCACCTGTGCATTGAATTGCTTTATGTGCTATTTCTAGATAGCTGGAGACAGAGATGAAGAAAAGAAACTAGGTATTTACCTACATGAAAGTAGATACCAAAAAAATTAAAGAAAATAACATGGAATAATTTCAGACTTTGATGAATGTTATAAAGAAAATATATCAAAATGATGACAAAGATAAAGGAACACTTAGGAATAAATTTAATTAAGGAGATGAAAGACTGATACACTGAAAATATAGAATATTCTAGGCAACACACTGAGACCTCAGTAAAAAAAAAAAAAAAAAATTTTTTAGGGGAACACCTGTAGTCCCAGATACTCGGGAGGCTGAGGTAGGAGGATCACTTGAGCCCCAGAGTTCCAGACTACAGTGAGCTATGATTGTGCCATTGCAATCGAGTCTAGGTGACAGAATGAGACCCCATCTCCAAAAAATAAAATAAAACAAATATTGAGGAAGGAAATTAAAATAGATACAAATAAGTGGAAAGACATCTTGTATTCACGAACTGAGTTAATATTGTTAAGCTGTATGTACTACTCTAAAGGATCCATAGAGATAATGCAATCTCCAACAAAATCCCAAGGTATTTTTCATAGGAATAGAAACAATTCACAAATTCATGTGTCACAACAAAAGACCTCAAATAGCCTCAACAATCTTGAGAAAGAACGGAGCTAGAAGGATCACACTCACTGATTTCAAAGTATATTACAAAGCTCCAATAATTAAAGCAATATGCCTAAAACAATAAAATATAAAGATAGCCAAATAGAGTAATAGAACATAATAGAGAGCCCAGAAACAAATCGCAACATTATAAAGCCAACTGATCTTCAGCAAGAGTGCCAAAAATACACAGTGGAAAAAGGATAGTCTCTCGCTGGGAAAACTGGATATCCATATGCAAAAGGATGAAATCGGACCCCTATCTTACACCATGCACAAAAACCAACTCAAAATGGTTTAAAGACAAAGCTTAAGGCCTGAAACCAACCATAAAACTACAGGGATAAGCTTCAGGCAGTGGTTCTGGCAATGGTTTCATGGATCTGACACCAGAAGCACAGACAACAAAAGCAAAAGTGGGTACGTGGGATTTTATCAAACTAAAAATCAACTGCACAGTAAAGAAAACAATAAACAGAGGAGGCAGTCAACCTATGGAATGGAAGAAAATATTTGCAAACCATATATCTGATAGGGGATTAATTGCTAAAATATATAAGGAACTCCTACAACTCAATAGCAGAAAAAAAAACCCACACTAATAACTTAATTTTTAAAACAGCAAAGGATTTGAACAGACGTTTCTCCAAAGACATACAAATGGCTAATAAGTACATGAAAAGATACTCAGCGTCACTAATCAGCAGGGAAATGCAAATCAAAATCACAATGAGATATCCTTTCACACTTGTTAGGATGGCTAATTATCTAAAAGTCAAAAAACAAAGTATTGGTGATGTGGAGAAATTGGAACTCTTGTACAGAACTGATGGGAATGCAAAATGGTACAGCTGCCATGGAAAATAGTATGAAGATTCCCAAAACAATTAAAAATAGAACTACGTAAAATCCACAACTCCACCTATGTGTATTTATCAAAAAAAAAAGTGAAAGTAGGATCTTGAAGCGATATTAGCACTTTCATGTTCATTGCAGTGGTATTCACAATAGCCAAGCTAGGGAAACAAACGTTCATTGATAGATTAATGAAGAAAGAAAATGTGGTATAAACATACAATTGGATATTCAACCTCAAAAAAAGATAGAAATCCTGCCATATGCTACTTCATCGATGAGCCTTGAGGACGTTATGCTAAGTAAAATATGCCATTCACAGAAGGACAAATATTACATAATTCAATTTATGTGGAGTATATGAAATAGTCAGATTCACAGAAGCAGAGAACAGAATGTGCTTGTCAGGGTCTGCGAGAGGGAGAAATGAGGAGTTGCTGTTCAACAGGTACAAAGTTTCAGTTATGCAAGAGGCACACATTTTACAGATCTGTCCTTAGTTAACAGTGCTGCATTGTACACCTAAAAATGTGTTAAGACTGCTGGTGGGAATGTAAACTAATACAACCACTATGGAAAACAGTCTGGAGACTCCTTAAATAACTAAAAGTAGAACTACCATTTGATCCAGCAATCCCACTACTGGGTACCTATGCGGAGGAAAAGAAGTCATTATACAAGAAATGATACTTGCACATGCATGTTTATAGCAGCACAATTTACAATTAAATGTGGAACCAACACAAATGCCCATCAATCAATGAGTGGATAAACTGTAATACACACACACACACACACACACGCAAAATGTAATACTACTCAGCCATAAAAAGGAATAAATTAATGGCATTTGCAGCAACCCAGATGAGATTGGAGATTTATTCTAAGTGAAGTAACTCAGGAATGGAAAACCAAACATATGTTCTCACTCATAAGTGGGAGCTAAGGTATGAGGATGCAAAGGCATAAGAATGGCACTTTGGTGACTCAGGGGGAAAGGGCGGGAAGAGGGTTGAGGGATAAAGGACTACAAATTGGGTTCAGTGTGTACTGCTCAGGTGATGGGTGCACCAAAATCTCACAGATCACCACTAAATAACTTACTCATGTAACCAAATACTAGTTCCCCGATAACCTATGGAAATAAAAATTTTTTTTTAAAATGTGTTAAGAGGGTAGATCTAATGTTAGGTGTTCTTACCACAGTTAATGTTAAAAACTGAATTGTGAAAGTGGTAACTTAGTCACAAGTGCAGAGAGAATGAACGAGTTGTAGGAAAGGAGGAAATCATTCAGCCATGCAACACAGATTAAAGAGATGGAAAATATAAAATATCTTTAAACATACAGAATAGAATATGAATATTGAATAGAGATTTAATCATTCCTATAGGAGATGATACAGCAAATGGGGATGAGGTAAATATATAACTGGTAATTCTACAGACTAGACAAATGGTATGACTTGTCAAATTGAAGAAGTCCATTGAGTTCCAGCATGAAAAAAATAAAAAGCAATTCATACTTTGAAACACAAGAGTAAAATTGCCCAATTCTAAATGCAAAAGGAAGTTTTAAAATCAGAAAAGACAGATAACCTACAAAAGAACAGCAAACCAGATTGACATCAGATATCTCAATAGCAAAGAGATAGAACAGGAAGTAATGAAATGATATCTCTAGTTGGTCAAGAATTTCATAACCATTCCAGAAATGAGGCCAGATGCAATAAAAGCCAGAAAATAATGAAAACCATCTTCAAATAACTAAAAACTCTATCACTGAAATATGTAAGAATAAAGACTAAATTGATTCATTGGAAAATGCTGAGTGTACCAAACAAATTCCCTAAAGAAAATAAATGATGTACTTAATGGAAAATAAATTTGAACTCAAAGGATTGGAGTAGAAGAAATAGATACTGTTAAACATGACCAAACCTAATATACATTAACTTTAATAACAGTAATAGTAATAAAGAATAAGTTTTAGATGTTTAAAAAAAGGTAGAATTAAAATAGTTGATAGCAGTAACAAGAAATGGAAGGTAATAAAAGTATGGATACTTTTATATTTTATATTTGATTTTACTTTTTGGTCAAGCGGGCACATTAAACTACTAAAAGATTATAAATACATCTAAACAAGTAAATAGAAAAGGGGAAATTTAAAAAATTGTAATTAGAAGTAGAGAAAATATAGAAAAAGCAAATATTATAACGGACACTATAAAATAAGAGAAAATATAAATATGTAGACTCAAAAGAAACAAAAACGATGACATTTGTCTGTTATAAAAGAGAAGGAATAAAACCTTAGATTGAGTTTTGAAAGCCCAGCTTTGTGCTGTTTCTAACAGAAAACATCTAAAGTTTACGATACAGGAATGTTGAAAGTAAACTGAAGGCAAGGCAAAACAAAATTTTGGGAAAAGGTCATTACATTTTATTATAAAAAAAAATTCAGCAAGATGCAATATATGTGAACTCTTGATAAAATTCCCTTGAGTATATTTTAAGATTGTACACACACCTAAAAATGGACAGAATTATTAGGTGGAACCAATTGAAATTGCCATAATCGTAGGTCAGTACTGTTAAATAACAACCATTTCATATGATTCAACCAAAAAAATTGGAAACATGACAATTATGAGACTTTAAAAAAGGGTACGTTTTATAAATATTAGACTGCATGAAAAGTTTCTAAGGAAATAGAAAATTAAACAGCATAAAACAAGCTTAAGCAAAAACAAAAATCAGAATACACATTGTTTTTAAACATTCTCGGAACATTAACAAAATTTGACAATATAAGATGCCACAAACACATCTTAACATGCATAAAACAATCAAGAGCCTATAGAACAGGGGCTCATGTTTTCAGATCATAATGCAATACAAATAGAAACCAATAATAAAAAGCCAAAAAGCCTATACTTCTTAAATTTAAGAACATATCTTTAAGATCTTTAATAAAAGAACACAATAAGGGAACTTATTAAATATGGGAACTACAAGATAATGAAAACACTACATCAAAATTTGAGATGTGGCTAAGTTGGTAGAGAAAATTTTATAGACTTCAATACACATATTTAGAAGAAAATAGGGATGGAAAATTAATAAGCACTCAACCATGTAGGTTAGATGAGGATGATACAAAAATAGGATAAAATCAACTAATCTCACAAACATTAATACTAAAGACATCATCATAACCTAATTGTATATAGTCCAGAAGGTAAGGCTACTTTAACAATAAAATATCAATAAATGGTTTTATATTAGGAAATGGAAGCTAAAATTATGAGATGATCTGTACAGATACAGAAAAATATTTGATAAAATTCAGTATTCATCAAGAGGTATCAATATATTCTAAAGAAATGTAAGCATGTGAAATCTATATTGGACGTGACATCAGTTTCCTTCACTTCTACTTTAATTGTCATAGTTCTTTAAAAAGACAGGATAGAAAAGTAAAACTACTTCAAAGCCTCAACATTCCATCACTTATCAATTTTTTTGTAAACACATTTTCCTTAAGATAATTATTTTCATTAATATTTAGAAAAATGTCTTACTGCATTAATGGAGATTTTCTTTAAATAAATTATTAAAGTTTCAGATTTATTTAATAGAAATAAAATTTGGATGAATTATATCAGGGGTATGATATTCTCAAGTCCTATTTATGCTAAAAATATCCTTTGGCTTTATACGTAAAGTGCTTAGCAAAGCACTTTGTCGCTTCCACTTGTAACTCCGTAACAGTATTCCTGACCTCACCACCAACCTCTTTTATCCAGGCCTGCAAAATGACAGCCATCTTTAGTGTTTTTTTTTACCCCAACAGTTGACTCGGTTTTGTCAATACACATTAACGGACCATCACAAAGGACTACCCAGTTTGGCCAGAGAATTCTGAGATGAAATGTTTAATTCAAAATGACCTTCTACCCAATCTCCCACCTCTTCTGTCTCATCAACCCCTACACTTCAGAACAAGTATTAGGTCTAGATAGGACTGTCCCCTTCACTAACCAAAAAAAGCAGAAAGGATTCAACATGATATCTGTTTGCAGATGATACAAAATATTTTAAAAGAGAAAACAAAGGGAAAAATGAAGAAAAAAATTTTAAAAATAATTCTCTATACATCCAGGAAATCATGAAAATCGGCAGTCCGATTTAACAGGTTGAAAGAGTTGCAAGGAATCTAAGAACAGGTAAGACAATGGAAAGGATATAAAGCAGACAAAGTGCTCATCGAAGTAAATTGAAAATGATAAATGCTTCACACAAATAATTTTTATAAGCACTTAGAAATCCAGTAATTGTAGCTGAAAAGAGACTATAGTAACTTCAGAAAATAATAGGCATTAATAAAGTAACAAATTCTGTCAGAGGGAAAATATATGGGTTTGTGCACAAGTCAAAGGAATTGAACATACAGGTTTTCCTGAAATAGAGAATGAATACAAGATGTTTATAGAATTCTTTCCTGAAATAAAGGAAGACCTATGGCTTAACTCAGGTCCTCTGAGAAGCAGATACTGAGATGGGTTGAGATGCATGACAGTTAGCCACTTAGGGGTCACCAGATATTTGGGGAAAGTATGAAATAAAAAACAGAGCAAATAAATCGCTTAAAAAGGAACCTGGAAGAGACCAAGGCAGTGCAGAAAGCAGAATAAAACCATACACACAAGCAGGCTTACAAACAAGGCAATAAACAATTCACTCAGAAGTTAACTCAGATGTTTGAGAAAAACGGACATGAAACCACTGTAAACTACATGGCTGGCTTATAAATAAAAATTGGATTGGTGATACTAATGCAAACACTAAATACTGCTTTTAAAATGTACTTATTCTGAGGATGAAAGGAAGGAAAGTGTGTTTGAGGAAGGAAGGGAGTGGTTCAGACCACTAAATCTTCATATTCCATAGTAGGAAGAAAATCTATAATACCTAAAACTCAAAACTCAGCTTTTAAAACCATTTTTATTTAATAATATGAAGGTCAATATCTGAAGAGATAGCCTAAAGGATTGTGACTGCTGACTTCTGAAAATATAGCATAGTACTGCCGTTGTTAGTATGTTTGCCTTGTTTGCTTTTAGACATGGAACTTCAAACTCAGCCCCCTAGTGAGTGGAATTGGGGATGGAAGGAGCAGAGTGGTTAGAATTTTACTGGCTCACTTCTGCTCTATTTGAATCTTTTACAAAAATCAGGTTATCGTTTGCAATTTAAAAAACAATTTTAATATACAAAATACAAAAGAAAGCATTAGATGCTTATTGCCATCAAGATAATTTCTAGATTTTTCTTTATTTATGGTGCTTCATATTCTGACCTCATCTTCATGATATTGAAAGGGCTTTTTCCAGCACTGTCTCCCTCAATAAATCTGTTGCCCAGGACTTAACTGTCCCAAATGGTCATGTACTTTCCCATTTTTACCCTCATTTTATACCATTGCTTTCACTCAATGCCTTTTTCGCAATCCCTACTTGTGATGTGGCTAAATGTACTCAGTGGTCCAGATAATAGTGGATTAATATTACCCTACTCTAGATATGTCCCTGCATGCTCACTGGATTATCAAAGCAGAGACTATCTCCACTTCCCCAAGTACCTACTGAGCACAGTGTCCTATACAGCTTTATGGAACACAGTCTACACACACACACACAAAACGACAATGTTTCTGGCAAGAAATGTCAGTGTTGTTATGCTTGCTATTTATTAAATTCTTGTAATTATGTTGCCTTGTAATAGAATTGTAAATAGAATATGTATCCCAAGTTACTACTCTTTTGATTCGTAAGGAAAAAATTAAAAAATATGAGTGCTTAAAAGATAATTTAGCCATAACAATAGAGTTCTCCCTACCCTGTGTGTGTGTGTGCACGCACGCACATGTGTATTTGTGTATTCTTAATCTGCCACTGTATCATAGTCCGTTTGACTGCATATGCAGGGGGCTTTTAATTGGTTTTCTTGGCAAAAGATACTATTGATCCTGCAACACCTCTGGTGCCCTTCAAACCTGGAATTATCCTTTTCTATACTGTGAATAAATATTTACCATATTTTTCATGTTTTCAGTTTTATGAAAAAATAACTCAAATTCAATCACAGTATCCTATTTATTCTGTTATTACTGGAAAAAGAAAAGATTTTATTTAGAATTGTACAAATAACCATAATTATATAAATAATAGAGCATGAGAATATGGTCCTACCTTCACATTTGAGAAAACAAAAACTTCTGGAAAATATAATTGTTTAAAAAACAATTCTAAAATACAAAAGAATAAAAGCATTAGATACTCACTGTAATCAAGATATTTCGAATTTTTCTTCGTATTTTTGGTGCTGCTTATTGTGACCTCATTTTTGTGCTGTTGAAAAGGCTCTTTCCAGCATTGTCTCCCTCAGTAAATCTGATGCCCAGGATTTACCTGCCCCAAATAGCCATATATTTTCCTATTTGAAACACTGGCTAGGCGCAGTGGCTCACACCTATAATCCCAGCACTTTGGAAGGTTGAGGTCCTATCTGAAACACGGGCTAGGCGCAGTGGCTCACGCCTGTAATCCCAGCACTTTGGGAGGTTGAGGTGGGCAGATCACTTGAGGTCAGGAGTTCAAGACCAGCCTGGCCAACATGGTGAAACCCTGTCTCTACTGAAAATACGAAAATCAGCCGTGCATGGTGGTGTGCACCTGTAGTCCCAGCTACTCAGGAGGCTGAGGCAGGAGAATCACTTGAACCCGGAGGCGGAGGTTGTAGTGAGCAGAGATTGTGCCACCACACTCCAGCCCCAGCCTGGGTGACAGACCAAGACTCCATCTCAGAAAGCAAACAAACAAAAAGAAACATTGAAACATTGAAGGTTATGTTTCAGTAATATAGAATATAAAGCTTTCCAGGGACACAGTCTGTCTTTCTATATGGAATACAACATTAAACAATCAATATCTTCTGGTATGTATGCGAGTATATTCATGATTCAATGGAGACCTTGGTGTTGACAAGTTACAAAACTGAGCTGAGATTTTAGGTGAAAATCATGTGATCATGTATGTGTCTGAAGGTGTGCAGGACGAAGAAAGCTTTGTTTCTGTTCGTTTTTCAATGGACACCAAGATGTAGATATTTATGGCCTCTCTGTGGTAGAGCCATGTGTAGTAGCTATGGGATTTCTTAATTTAGCCTGTAGATCTCCACTGATGTCTCTGTTCACTGGATGACAGACGGCCATTTGTCAGAAATATTATGGTGTACACTGTGTCTTTGCAATCCCCACAAACAATTTCGGCTACCAAGAGAAAACACTCTGAAAATAGATTCCAAAATTCCAACTGATCATCTGTTTGTCTCCCTTTAAATTTTTCAGAGGAAACTGTCAGAAGACAGTTTTTTCTAGACTTCATCTGCACTCTTTTTTTTTTTTTTTTTTTTTTTTTTTTGAGACGGAGTCTCGCTCTGTCACCCAGGCTGGAGTGCAGTGGCCGGATCTCAGCTCACTGCAAGCTCCGCCTCCCGGGTTTACGCCATTCTCCGGCCTCAGCCTCCCGAGTAGCTGGGACTACAGGCGCCCGCCACCTCGCCCGGCTAGTTTTTTTTTTTTTTTGTATTTCTTAATAGAGACGGGGTTTCACCGTGTTAGCCAGGATGGTCTCGATCTCCTGACCTCGTGATCCACCCGTCTCGGCCTCCCAATCATCTGCACTCTTAAATAAAAAAGGATTTTTTCTATAGTGCTATAAAAATAATAAGCTTTTGCCAAAGGAAGAGTTGAAGAGTGTCTAGTTGGTAAGCCTGACTGATGTTTTCTCCCATGACATTCCTAGATTGCTTGAAGAAAATGCACCCTTGGTTATGTATGGCGTCACTCACCACCTGTTCATGGATAATTCTACACGCAAAACTGTACATGACTTGGAATAAACCAGCTCTAGTTTTATCATTAGTGTTAATTGTAAATACATTATCTGCAATCGGAAATAAATGTTAGTGATATCATGATTTATTTATGACATGACTTATCACCTAAACATATGAATATGCCAAGAAAATGAAACTCTAGTGGGTAAAGCTTACGAAAAGACCATATCTGCATGGAAATTTTTATATTCTAGGAGTAATTGTCTCAACTACAGATGGAAAAGCTAGGTTTCAAAGTAGATTTAAAATGGTGTTATGAGGGTTATAGAATATTGGTTATTTTAATTAACATTTTCAGATATTGAAATCATTTACCAATTTATGCAAATGAAATCATTTGGAAGTTAAATTTCTAAAATTGTGACCTTTTCCCTGTCAAATAAAAATGTATCAAGGTAAAAGTGATCTTTTCATCCAGATGAGTACTCGGCTTCATATTTACTTTTTGAAAGAAAACTGTTATGGTTATAAACAAGTAAAATTTTATATTTGCTAGCAAAAGAGATTTCATTAAACAAAAATCATTATTTCTGGAATTGGGCAGTTCATAATTCACATTTGTAATACAGAATTAGCTTAGGGCAACTAATAAGAATGAAAAATATAGCAGTTCTATTACAGCCCATGGTTAATAAAATAATTACTGTGAAAAAAGTGGAAAGATTATAGAAAGATTAGCTATAGAGACTACAGAGAGAGTGGATGTCTTGAAAAGTAAGTTCCTGTTTTTTCTGTCAGTGACCAGAGTTTTTTATATCGAGAACTACCTGGAATATGTGTTCTAAGATTTTCTAAAGCTTCATGCATCTTCCTGAAGAAACTATCTTAGAAGTTAGCTCCACAAGACAATAGAACAAGTTGTTTCATTAAACTCTTGCAAGACAGGTGTGGTGGCTCACACCTCTAATCCCAGCACTTTGGGAGGCTGAGGCAGGAGAATCGCTTGAACCCAGGAGGCTGAGGTTGCAGTGAGCTGAGATTGTGCCATTGCACTCCAGCCTGGGTGACAGAGTGAGACTCTGTCTCAAAAAATAAAAGTAAAAAATAAAAAACTTACAAGAAAATTCTTATTTTAAAAATATATCAAAATAGGTCACATGGGATTTAAAACACAAGCTTGCTATTCACTCCTACTATCCTCTCTGAAGTGTGACCCATACTCCTTTTCTCTCTCTGTGGGTTCCAGATTCTCATTTCAGTAGCCAGCATGTGTGTGCCCTGTAACCCATGAACTTTGGAAGAAATTGACAGCACCTCAATTCCAGGTGTGGCCGCACTAGTGAGCTTAATTGGTATATTTGGTTTGCTTGATCAAAGCCCATTGATTCAGGGATAGACATGACCCGGGCAATGAAAGAGACTTGCATCTCAGCCTTTTGTTCAAAAGTACTTCTCACCCACCAGGCTTAACTGAGAGAGCAGACAGCTCCTACTGTGGCTGTGGCCAACCTCCTTCCACAAGAGTGACCACGCTACAGTGAAGCCAACACTAGCACTGTGCATCCAATACAAGAACCATTGCCACATGTGGCTGTTGAACACTTGAGATGTGATTAGTCCAAGTTGAGATATACTATAAGAGAGACACACCAGACTCGAAGATTTAGCATGAAAAAATGCATCTCATAATTTTTATATTGCTTACATGTTGAACTAACATCTTTTAACACAATATATCCAAAATATTATCAAAATTAATTCCACCTCTTTTTGCATTTTTAATGTATCTACTAGTAAATGTAGCATTACATTTGTGTTTTATACACTACGTGCATTGGACAGCATTGTTCTAGTATGATCCAGGCGCTGATGGCATTCTTGAGTGGCCAGATCAACCAATTGTGAGTTCTGCATGACCTCTGGATTTTCTAGACACAATTCAAGCTATCTCTTTGTTTTTTAAAATCACTTTGTATTTGTATTTTTAATTATTTATAATCAAAACCATCCAAATCAACACTCTGGTTTTATATTTAAGCACTTGATTTATCTGTAGAGTTATTTTAAAAATATAGGCCAGGCGCGGTGGCTCAAGCCTGTGGTCCCAGCACTTTGGGAGGCCGAGACGGGCGGATAACGAGGTCAGGAGATCGAGACCATCCTGGCGAACACAATGAAACCCCGTCTCTACTAAAAAAATACAAAAACTAGCCGGGCTAGGTGGCGGGCGCCTGTAGTCCCAGCTACTCGGGAGGCTGAGGCAGGAGAATGGTGTAAACCCGGGAGGCGGAGCTTGCAGCGAGCTGAGATCCGGCCACTGCACTCCAGCCTGGGCGACAGAGCAAGACTCCATCTAGAAAAAAACGCCTATACTCAATTTTTCTTTAAGATTCTTATAATTTTCAATGACTATCATTTACTTTTTCAAAAAGCATAAAATTTTAGTGCATTCATGTTTCTAAATTTATATTTAAAATATTAAATGTTCACCAATTGATATTTAAGGATTTTCTGCCCTTGGCTGGGCGTGGTGGCTCATGTCTGTAATCCCAGCACTTTGGGAGGCAGAGGCGTGTTGATCACTTCCGCCCACGAGTTTCGAACCAACCTGGATAAACCCCATCTCTACCAAAAAATACAAAAAAATAGCCAAGTGTGGCAGCACGCACCTGTAGTCTCAGCTACTCGGGAAGCTGAGTGGTGGGAGGATCACTTAAGCCCAGGCAGAGGCCGCAGTGAATTGTCATTGTGCCACTGCACTCCAGCCTGGGCAACACAGCAAGATTCTATCTCAAAAAAAATAAAATAAAATTTTTCCACCCTTTTTGTTAATATCATTGCCATCATAACAGATTACAGGTTAATTTTTGATATAGAAATGACAAATGTATGTGGGCCTAATATTTATATTCTAAAGTAAGAATCCCATAATTCTTAGACATGAAATATGGACTTATATCTAATTGTTAGCTTTGCCCTAGACAAAGCATCATGGTTTTGTATGGAGTTTTTTATATATAAATAAATTATTCTCATATTACAGTATCAAAAGAGCACACTTTATTTTATCAATTTAATAAATGTTATGCACTTGTAGTTTACTATGCAAGTAAAATTGCGATTAATTTCTTTAAAAATTGCATAAGATTAAGTGAAAATGGCTATCCATCATCACTTCATGTTGGACTAATTTTATTCCATCCAAAAAAATTCATTAATTCATAAGCTATTCCTAAGCCCTTATCAAATATGTCAATGTAGTTATTCCATAGGGAGAAAAAAATCTATTTCCACAAGATAATTTTTGTTTTTATATAAGATTTTCACACTGTGTTTTTGAAAAGTTAATGAGCGATTCATCAGATTTTCCATTTTCTTGGTCATGGATCATTAACTTTAAAGAAATGCAGGTAAAATGGACTTTACTATGTTTTTATCATTATAAATCTCGAAGTCATAGAGACTGTTTGTCACCCATGCTGGTGCTGAAAATGCAGTTCAAAACCTGATTCCATAAACACTAAGGCAACACTTTAAACTGGGAAGCATAATCTCATGTTACACGCTATAATTAAAGTACACTCAGTGTCCGTTCGATGCGATGGCAAATGATGGTCTGTGGTGACTTGCTTTTCCCATTATTGCTGTCATATAGGACACATAATTCAGCAAATGCTTCCATTTCTCAGAACTCTTATGCGTGTGATGACAGCCCAACATCAGCAATGTTCTATTGATAGAGTAAAGAAGATAAGATTGTCTGTTTGGAGCTGGACACTAAAGATTATTTGGATGATGTCTTACTGAGTATCTTATTCATCAAATCTAGAATTTAATTCTGAGATGTAGGTTTGCAGTTACACATTTGGTTCAGCAAAACATTTTTATACACTGGGTCTTGAAATTCTGTTGGTCCTGTTTTGCCCAGACATCTATAATTATCTCCTCAAACAAACTATGTAACTATGGTGGTCTCTGTTTCAATTCTAATAAAAACCTGTGACCCTCATTCTGCAGCCAAGGCCACTGTGGTTTAGCAATAAAAAGGGATATTCACGTGAAAAATATGGAAGAGCATCAAGACATTAAATCAAGGCAAATTTTTTTCCCTAAATTGTACCAGTTATTGGGAATCTTCTTTTAGGAATAGATTTGCCATCAGTCCATGGGTATGCAGATCTAGCAACCTCAAGAATTCCTTTTGTTCCGTTGCCTGATTTGAAACTCGGTCACTGCCTTTTTATCTCAATGTGCTTTGTTGCCATATTTCTGATGTTTCTTTCCTCATTCCTGACATTACATTATCCATTACATTATTCATTTCTCAGTTGCTTCCTTTCTTATGATTTATGCTGTAAGTTACCATAATACTTTGTGGAAACTTGGTATATAGTTATTAAATGTGAATGCGAATCAAATATGATTTAAAATGCTCTTCTACCTCTCTTTGTTAGAAAGGTAATGCTCTCTCAGAGTTAGACCTTCAAATTAAGTCATATGTACTCAGCTAGTCTTAATGCCAATTAAAATATCTTCAGGATTATAGAATTGGGGAAGTTATATTAAGTAAAAGACTTTTGCATATTTGGTTTTGTTTATCAATTATGCTTTCCTGTTGTATGTGTTTGATATTTAAAATACTCTTATGAGGAAAGGGAAAAAAACACCTATATTTATTTTTTAATGGTTTCCACATGCTTGAAAGAATAAATCAAAACTTGACATTGAGACTATCTGAAAATTCATTGACTTACGCTTAATGTGAAATCTGAGGCCTGTATTCCCAGAAAACAACCAAAGCACATGATGATAATCTAGCAAAAAAATCCTATATTTGATTTTTGAAATATGTGTTGATCTTAAAAATTGTGTTTTGATACAAGCATATTTCATACGTTAAACAGACTGCTTCCCTTTATTTTACAAGTCTGAGCTTTCAATGAACGAGTCACTTGTGGCTTAACCTAATTCCTATTCTGAATATAATCTTTAATATAAAGAGTCAGCCTTATGGAAAAAAGAGATTGATGTAGAGTTGAAATAACGGTAATGTTATCTTACAGAAAGTGATGGGGAAAATTTGAGTGGTGAGATCAATTAATTTTCCTCAGAACTTAAACACAAGAATAATGCATAATGAAGTGTTATTTCCTACCAGTAGCAAGTGTTCATTTTCTGGCTTTGACATACAATGTATGGTTTCAAAAACACTCAGAAGGTAGTCCATTAGCACAATGGATTAAACTGGGTACCCTAAAGCTCTCCTCACAAAGCAGGATACACACCCAACAAGGCACCTAAGGAACATTTTACACTATGACCAGTAAAACACCGAGACATGCACAATAATTAAAGACAGTAAACTGACACTTTGCAGACATTTTGTCCTATAAAATTCATACATGTGGGTATGTTATGTTGAACCATGTGATTCCTAATTTTGTGGGTCAAAATTCCTAATTTTGATTAAATACTAGCAATTTCAGATTGTTTGACCTAATTCAAAAATGCACAGATCCCAAGTATACAAATTGATGGCCAGGCTTGGTGGCTCATGCCTGTAATCCCAGCACTTTGGGTGGCTGAGGCAGGCAGATCACTTGAGGTCAGGAGTTTGAGACCAGCCTGACCAACATGGTGAAACCCCATCTCTATCAAAAATATAAGAATTAGACAGGCGTGGTAGTTCACACCTGTAAACCCAGCTAGTTGGGAGGCTGAGGCAGGAGAATAGCTTGAACCAAGGAGGCAGAGGTTGCAGTGAGCTGAGATCACACCACTGCACTCCAGCCTGGCGACAGAGTGAGGCTTGGTCTCAAAAAACAAAACAAAACAAAACTTGATGAATTTTCTCAAACTGAAAATATTTGTATAACTAGCATTAAGATCTAATACACTTTTTTGGTCATAATTACGTGGCTTTGTCAAAGTAGGACAATATAACATTTCCTTTTACAGTGTGTTAGCTTTATTTGTAACGTAAGTATTTAGACAGGGGGCATGTGGACCTCCATTCAGATTCTCACCTTGGGTTCATCTCTCTGACAGTGGAAGAGAAAATTGAATCAATACATTATAAGGAAGAATCATGAAAGTCATTTTATTTGTTTTTCTTCTGTCAAGGGTCACAGTCTTGTGCTGCCTGTTGTCCAGTGTATGAAATCAATTGTTTTATATGTTGATACAGTTTTTTAATTGTTTACAACCAAAAGGTAAAGCCAGCTCATTCCTAGATATTCCATTACAACCATAACCAGAAATCTAGGGCACACTGCTAAACTACCTCAAAGTGAAATAGTGGTTCTAATATGATACAGTACCTGTTTTCAAACTTTTTAGCTAAGACAGATACATGAAGGGAAGGAATATGTGCTTCTCTAGAACCTGGGAGAAGACCTAAATGAGTTCTCAAAAAAACTATCTTTGTCATACCGAAAGGGTTTTAACTAGTCTGCTTTCTGCACCATGCTCTACCTGCATGCACTTTAGACTAAATACATTCGGTCTCGGCAATTAGCTTGCTTTTGAGGGTGTCCATAGCCAACAGGTGCTACCACTTTCAAGTGTATTTCTGCAGAAGTTGCTGAGTCACCAGCAGCTCTAAGATATTATGAAATCCTCCAATGTCCTTCTGGAGCCACCTGGGGGACAAGGGTTTTGAATAGCAGAGAACTCTTGCATGGCATCCTCAAGTCTCCAAACATCTGTACTTTGTCTAGAAGTCAACTCCCAAGTGCCTAAAGGATTATTAAAAAACCAAGGGTAATCTAGGTCTCTTCTGGATTAAACTGGAGGCCCTAAAGTTCTCACAAAGCAGGATACACACCCAACAAGGTACTAGCACTGGCCACATTACTAGTTGTGTGTGTGTTAATGTCATTAGGAATCTAGAAGTCTCCTGAGTCGTCTTCTCACTCACTTTTAAACAATTGTATAGTTCACAAACACGGAGGGATGACTGACTTCCTGCAGAATGCAGCCACAATTTGTAAGCATAAATGGGCTCTTTGTAATGAGAAGAAATTAGAGGGTTCTGTTCCATTTTCATTGTGTAGAATGGAAGTTTTTAATGATATGTAACGCATAGCAATTAAGGAGTAGGTGGAGATTCCAGCATTAAGGTAATGTTAAGCATATGATCTGTTTAAACTTGGCACTTAATGAACAGATAGTAAAGCTATCCGAGGTGTCCTAACTGATCATTTGGAAGACTGACAAAAGTGTTCGGCATAAAACAATATGCATTAGTGTCATCAGAATGTGTAAGCTGTAATCATAATGCCTCTTAAACGTACCCATGTCAGTAACAGAATCGCTACCAGGTAATGAAGACAGACTCCTTGGTGAGAAAGAGCTAGCTCATTTACTTTTTATTATGTCCCAATCTGTAAACTAAGAGCATAAAAAATTGGTCCAGCTGCCCTGTGTTTTCACTTTCAGCAAGGCTATCTCATGAAATAATGGAAATGTTTTCCCATGAATAACCAAAGAACAGAAATAATGCAACTCATTATAATGCAATGGAGTATATGACTTCAACTCGTTTTAACAAGGATGGTATTCCCAATAAACAGTTCCTTAAAACAGAAAATTAGCAGGCATTTATTGAGGTTCTTTAAAGATAAATGTTATTACTTTGTAAGGAATTCTTTCCAATAATAATAACCAAGACCATATATTTGAGTTACAAACATGACCATGAGTCAAAGTGACAATTGTGAAAAATGATGCTGGTACAATTTTGTCTCCCTAATTCTAAATTTCTTCTTCCACAGTGATGAGTACTTGTTCATAGGCTTTATAAAAATTATTAAATATTTGTTAAATAAAATAATATATAGTATATATGCATCTAAAATCTGGCTTTACAAGTAAACTAAATACCTCTTATAGGACCTTTTACTCATTTCATTCTAGTTTGTTCTTTCCAAATCAAAAATTAATGCTTGCATTATATTGGTAAATCTCCCTAAGTGTTCCCAACTCAACTATAAAGTGGATGACCCATTATATTGGGTCAGGTGTGTGTATGCGTGTGTGTTTGTGTGTGTGTGTGTAATTAAAATGAAATTCAACAAATGAAACTGAAATTATTATCTCTGTATTTTATAATACAAGAAACTGCTGTGCACTCTGCCCCTTTTTCTGTAGGGGTGGTAAGCAACTGAGAAGCTGAGATTGTTTATATTCCCAAAGGTGACATTAAAAAAACTTTTTACAAACATTCTTGGCAGTATTTCTTTTGCCAAAATTTGTATCGATTTATTAACTACCTCAAACAAATTAAATATATTAAGCCTAGTTTTTTCCCCAAACCTGTCCATGCTAACCATTAAGATATCAGCTGGAACTATTTGAATATCATCTTTGGAATAAATTTGTGAACACTTTTTCTTCTTTACTTGATTATCCAGCAAGTTTTCTGCCACTAAGTCCCCTACACAACAGTAAGCACATTAGGGAAGGCTGCAGTGTGAGTCTGTGGTGATGTTCCACTATTTCTGAAACACAAAGACACTTTTCGTCCCCTGTGACTTCACATGCACAGTATTGAAAAGGCATTATTGACTCCTCTTTGTTGCTACAATGGAGTAACAAGACCAAGGTCCTCAGGGTTGAACAAGAGGGTACAGACCAAACCCCGAGTCCTCTATTATCTGTGACCAGAGGTTTTGTCAAAGGAGAGGATGTCTCTTAATCCATCAGGAGAAGCACCAGGCACCTGTGCAAATTTAAAAGTTGCTGTGTTTCACCACATGTTTCACTCCTAAGTGGGAGTTGAACAATAAGAACACAAGGACACAGGGAGGGGGGGAACATCACACACTGGGGCCTGTCATGGGTTGGGGGGCAAGGGGAGGGATAGCATGAGGAGAAATACCTAATATATGCAGGGCTTAAAACCTGTGATGGGTTGATGGGTGCAGCAAACCACCATGGCACATGTATAACTTTGTAACAAACCTGCAGGTTCTGCACATGTATCCCAGAACTTAAAGTATAACTTAAAAAAATTGTTGTTTCTAAGAACCACTAAATTATAAGGTCTAGAACGTGTTTATAATTATGCAATCTAAAGCATATGCTAAATAATATATTCTTAAAATACTATATAGACAATATTAAGATCTTGGTTTTCTATATTTAGCAATATGCACAGTAATGCAGGGTTGCATTGCTATTGGGCTTTTTTTTTTTAGAAATTTTATTTTTGTGGGTACATAGCTATATATATATACATATATATATGGGATTCATGAGATATATTGATATGGGCATAAAATGCAGAACAATCACATCAGGGTAAATGACCTGAAACATTGATCTCTTCGTGTTACAAACAATCCAAATATAGTCTTCTGGTTATTTTTAAATGTTCAATAAATTGTTGTTGACTGTAGCCATCCTGTTGTGCTATCAAATACTAGGTCTTATTTATTCCATCTAACTATATTTCTGTACCCATTAACCACCCCACCCCACCCCACCCCACCCCACCCTTCCCATCCTCTGGTAACCACCATTCTACTCTCTATCTCCATGAGGTCAATTGTTTTAATTTTTGGCTCCCACAACTAAGTGAGAACATGCAAAGTTTGTTTTTCTGTGCCTGGTTTGTTTCAGTTTCAGTGATGACCTCAAATTCTATCCATGTTGTTACGAATGACAGGATCTCATTCTTTTTATAGCTGAATATGTCTTTATCCATTTACCTGTTAATGGATACTTAGGTTGCTTCTGAATCTGAGTTATTGTCAATAGGGCTGCAATAAACATGGAAGTTGAGCTAACTCTTCAATACACTGATTTCTTTTCTTTTGGGAATATACCTTATGGATTGCTGGATCATGTGGTAGCTCTACTTTTGGTTCTTTGAGGAACCTCCAAACTATTCTCCATAGTAGTTATACTAACTTACATTCCCACCAGTAGGGTGTGAGGACTCCCTTCTCTCCACATCCTCACCAGCACTTGTTGTTGTCTGTCCTTTGAATAAAAGCCATTTTAACTGGGGTGAGATGATACCTCAATATAGTTTTAATTTGCATTTCTCTGATCAGTGATGCTGAGCAGCTTTTCATATACCTGTTTGCCATTTGTATGTCTTCTTTCGAGAGATATCTACCCGGATCTTTTGCCCATTTTAAAATCAGATTACTAGATTTTTTTCCTATAGAGTTCTTTGAGCTCCTTATATATTCTGGTTATTATCCCTTATTGGATGGGGAGTTTGCAGATATTTTCTCTCATTGTATGAATTGTCTCTTTACTTTGTTGATTGTTTCCTTTGTTGTAGAAGCTTTTTAACTTGATGTGACCCCATTTGTCCATTTTTGCTTGGGTTGCCTGTGTTTGTGGGGGTATTACTCAAGAAATATTTGCCCAGTCCGATGTCCTAGATTGTGTCTCCAATGTTTTCTTTTAATAGTTGCATAGTTTCAGGTCTTAGATTTAAGTCTTTAATCCATTTTCATTTGGTTTTTGTATATGCTGAGAGATAAGGATCTAGTTTTATTCTTCTACATATAGATATTCGGTTTTCCCAGCACCATTTATTGAAGAAATGGTCCTTTCCCCAATGCATGTTCCTGGTGCCTTTGTCAAAAATGAATTCACTATAGATGTATGAATTTATTTATGGGTCCCCTATACTCTCCCATTGGTCTGTGTCTCTGTTTTATGCTATTATTATGCTGTTTTGGTTACTATAGCTCTGTATTGTAATGTGAAGTTGAGTAATGTGATTCTTCCAGTTCTGTTTTTGCTCAGGATAGCTTTGGCTATTCTGTATCTTTTGTAGTTTTATTGTCTTTTCTGTTTCTGTGAAGAATATTATTGGTATTCTGATAGGAATTTCACTGAATCTGTAGATTGCTAGGTAATATGGCAATTTTAACAATATGGATTATTCCAATCTATGAACATGGAATATCTTTCCATTTTTTGGTGCCCTCTTCAATTTCTTGCATCAGTGTTTTATAGTTTTTGTTGTAGAGATCTTTCACTCCTTGGTTAATTCCTTTTTGATTGTTTGCTGCTGACATACAGAAATGCTACTGATTTTCATATGTTGATTTTGTATCCTGCAACTTAACTAAATTTTTTTTAATAGTTTTTTTGGTGGCGTCCTTAGTTTTTTCCAAATATTAGATTATATCATCTGCAAACAAGGATAATTTAACTTATTCCTTTTAAATTTGGCTGCTCTTTATTTCTTTCTCTTGTCTCATTGCTCTAACTAGGTGCATTGCTACTGTGACCCAAATTCCAGTATGTAAGAGAATCTCACCCATCAAAAATAAGAACAATAAGTCCTTTGAACCTTGTAATTACAACATGTTACATGCTTTTCCAGGTTTTGCTGTCTTTGATCAATTTGCTAAATCGTCCTTCAGGAGATAATAAAAAGTAATGCAAATTATAGAAAAACAAGAAATAATAGTCTCCATTGAAAATTAGTAATGATCCATTGAAACAAAGACTGACATTGAAAATGAAGAATAACTTAGTGACAAAATGTATTCAATTTTATAGCCAGTCATCTTCTAGGAAATAAACATCCAATATTAGAAACTATTACTTGCAGCATCATTTTTCTTTTATTGTATTAAATGTCCTACTTTTAATAAATGGTACCAGAGGATCAAGAAACTATCATTTGTATACTGCTTCACAGGCTGAAAGCTGAGAACAGTAACTCAGTAGAAGTAGATTGACTTATAGTTCTCAGGTGAGTTTTCAGACTTTGACCATGATTTTCAGGTTATAGAATTTTTTGAAACAGTAACAAAAACAGACATATCCATTTAATTTAGAATAGCATCCACAAATAGTTATCTACAAACACAAGGCACTGTCCTAGGCATATACTATTTTTACCTATCTCCAAGGAATTTGTGTCCAACTGATGGTCCACACATAAAGAAAGTGTTGGCTAATGGCAAGACCAAGGTGTTGACAGAAAGGCCAGCTAGTTGATTACTGCACCAGAGTTTCATAAAGTGGCATTGCTTTAGTTCCACACAACTCCAGGGCCACTTTACATGTGTAATTATGGTTGCATGGACACCTATATCACAATAACAAAATAATGTTTTATTTTAAATACAATCTTTTTTAAACAGGGGAACTTAAGACTCCTAGGGATCTGAGGAAAGGGTTCAGTGTAAAAATTTTCTTACTTTTAGGAAACATTGCATTAAATCATATAACTGGAACGTGACAGAGCCAGAATTTAAACCCAAGTTTTCAGAGTTCTTTTCACTACTGGGGAGAAAAGATTTCTTAAAAGAGATAGCACTTTCCCAACATCTTTTGCACATCTGGAGAGAAAGAAATCACCACTACGGGAAAAATAAATGGCATTTTCATTGTTCCTTGAAGAAAAATAACCCTACACCAAGAATTATAGGACAAAAGCCCAGGGGGATATTAAAGTAAAAGCCACACTCAACGAAACTGAGGACTCTTCTCTTGTTTTGTTGAGATGCTGTGATATCATAGACATTAAGTTTAGCCAAATACTCCTCTTTCTATTTGTTTTTATTTAAAATCTCTGACAGAATTATGAAGCTTCAGATGAATACTCATAGTGATAAATGACAGACCGCTCTCCCAACACCCTGAATGGAAATTTTTCATTTTGCTCAGTAAATTTATGCAATAATCCTCATATGTGTCATGGTGGTCATCACTTGGATCCTGCCTACTTTCCATGTCACTGGGGCCCCGTCTTCACGGCTTCCCTCCCAGGCATCCCCAGTACTGTTCAATTATACATGATTCTGTCAAATACTCAAATTCCTTTTAGCTAGCTTTCTACAGAAGTATCTGCCTTTTGTACTGTTCTAGGGCAAGCACCCTGCCAGAGGTCTGCATTAATGTCATTAGCGAAAGGAGAAAGTAACTAAATGTAAAATGAATGCCTATTTTCAATTCCATCAAAATGGTTTTTTTTTTAACATTATGATTTTTCAGCTCTAAAATCCACTGTTTGTTTCATTAAATGAGGTAGTACTTTGCCTTAGGAATACTGGCAGTGGGAACATTGACAATGTCTCTTATTTCACAGAATGGGATTTCAGAACAGATACGCCAAATGAGTTGAGTAAGATTTCACTCCATCACCATACTCATCATATTCTACTTCTAGATAGGATGCAAAGCAGGGGTCTCAATCACCAGGCCAAGGACCAATACTGGTTTATGGCCTGTTAGAAACTAGACCACAGAGCAGGTGAGCAGCAGGCAAGCTAGTGAAACTTCATTTGTATTTACAGCCACTCTCCATCACTCATATTCCTGCCTGAGCTCTACCTCCTATCAGATCAGCGGCATGAGATTCTCAAAGGAGCATGAACCCTATTGTGAACTGCGCATGCGAGGGATTTAGGCTCCGTGATCCTTATGAGAATCTAATGCCTGATGATCTGTCACTGTCTCCCATCACCCCCAGATGGGACTGTCTAGTTGCAGGAAAACAAGCCCAGGGCTCCCACTGATTCCACATTATGGTGAGTCATATAATAATTTCATTATATATTACAATGTAATAATAGAAATAAAGTGCAAAATAAATGTAATGCACTGGAATCATCCTGAAACCATTCCCCACCCTGATCCATGGAAAAATTGTCTTCCATGAAACTGGCCCCCAGTGCTAAAAGGTTGGGGACGTCTGATATAACTTCATTTACAATAACTCCATTATTCTTGGAGTTAGGACACCTGAGTTTTCAACCCAGTTTGTTCACTAACCTCTTAAACAACCAAGAAAAGTGGATGATCAGCTCTGAGCTGTACAGTTCTCATATAAGATATACATCAGTTGATAGCAAAGGCTGTTTAAGCTTTAAAATGCTTAGCCCTTCCATTTTTTTCATTTAGAATGTTTTACAATGGGCGTAGAAATCTTTCATTCTTTAAAAACATGTGATGAAGGATATCAGGCTATTTCTATAGAGCTAAAAATATATTTATATTTTGAATTATGAAACAGCGTGTAGGAACATCTTACAAAACTTAATAGTAATATATTGAAAGACAGCACAACCCAGTTGCCAGAGAAAGCAGAAATCAAGACAAAGATCTTGGAACAACATTGTTTAATGTGAGAAAAAGGTTCCAGTTCTCTGATGCCTGTATTCATTTAACAAATGTTTACTAAGCACCAACTGTGTGCTAGGCAAAGGGCCAGGCCTTCTTTATAACAAAGTTCGTTCATTATACACACTGATTGATTTAACGACAGCCCGTGTGGGAATTTTCTGCATTTGGCAGTCAGGATAAATGGAATGTCTTGCAGCACTCAAAGTAAAGGTCTTTAAGGAGAAGTTTTATCTGCTTTTAACCACCACCTAACAAGTGGAAAAGAAGAGACAAACAACTCTATGTGCCTGCTCAGGTTTATTTTCCTCTGAGTAATCAAACCGTGGAAAGCAGCTTCGACCATGCAGGGAAAGAGCCAGCCACTGAACTGTGATCCGCACTCATCCTGTAACAGAGGGCCTGGGGCACTTTCTAGAAGAATGAGTTTTCTGCCTGAATGTTTCTTTTCAGAGAAGAGAGAAATGAAATGTCACGGCAATTATCTGGGCAGCGGCAGTGCAGGGAAAGCTGGCTGTGGCCAGAGTCCCAATTACTGGATGAGGCAGAGAAGGATCCCAGCAACTCCTATTGCTTCAATGTGAGCTCAGTAACAGCGTGATGGAAAGGATGAAAATTCCAAAGAAGGGTCTTGGAAACTCACAGATGAGCCTAGCTTGCTTTTGTAAGAAGGCTTTGGGATCCACATTTACAAATAATTTCTCTGATCCCCAATTCTGCCATTCCACATAATGAGAAACTGTTAACCAAGAATCTGTCTGCAATGATAATAGCAGAGTGCCCTCCTTGCCCATTCTTTCCATTTTAATTAACTTTTTATTAACATACATAAGCCTAATACATGCTGGCCACAAGATGGCCATTTCTATTCACTTTCACCTGTTTGCCAGCCTTCTAAGAACATAAGACTGCACCATCTTTGATGGTACTTTGTCAGTAAGAGTTCTGATAGGCATTAACACACCTATCCTTAAAAATAGAGTGTGCTGTGCACAAAACATAGCACACATCGATTTCAAAAAAAAGACCAGTCTTATGAAATAAAGTTTATGGAAAGATTAAAGTCACTGGCAATTCCCCATCATGAATGAATTTAGAAAGTGTACCTGTCAAATTAGCACATGTGTAAGAATACTAGACCAAGTACACATGTCCAGAAAAGAGGCACAGTCAGGATCTCCACACTGTGAAGCCAGCTGCAGAAATCTGTGCAGCATTGGCTTGTAATTCTCATATGCTCGTTTCTTGAGCAGCCTAGAATATTGAAGTTATTTGCTGTTACATAGCTCCGCCTGAAGCTGGTGTCTTGAAAAGAGGTTAAAGTTTGGATTAAATAAATCCTGAGTCTGACTTAATGTTTTTCTTTGGTAAGATTCTTGAAAAGAGCTTATTTTTGATGAACTGACTAAGCTGGACTATAGTGATAACTCTTTCCGGAAATTGTATGTGTCAATCTAGTAATTTCTTTGAAATTAATCGACTATTTCCAATTACTAACTTACCTCCTGATAGATGAAATTGCCTGTATTTATCAGGAAATAATTAAAAACCAATACTTTACACCTGCACAAAACCTACCCCAAATGATAGGGCTTCTCACCAACTGAAAGGAAGAATAGAAATGATTTTAAATTTAATTATGTGTTGGCATTGCTCAGATATAACTCATCTAAGATTCTTTGAGAAGAGTTACATCTTTTTGATGGGAATGAAATGCCGCCATCACTGTAGTCAGATAATTTTACCCACTGAAAATGCATCTTAAATGTGAAAAATGTGAAGTTGTAAAGTTGTTAGAGTGTTGCCTCAGGAAGTTAACATCTTGAGATGATATTAACCTGTACAAAATACGCTCATACATTAAGGCAGAATATAAACAAAACAGAGGCAGTAATCCTCTATTTTGCTAGCACTAGGAAAAATAACAGCCCAATTTTTAGTCTACTAATTTTTAAAATATACAGAATAAATTTGACATAACTATTATTGCAAATCACATGTCTTCTGCTTATTAAGACTTTCTCACTGTTTTACCAATGAGATGTAACTTTTCCTCTTTTGAATTGCCATGACATTTTTTTCCTCCTTTTCTTATTTGGCACTTACTGTTTTCTATTTGGTATTACAGATAGCATTGCATAGAGCTTATTCTCCCTAGTTTTTAGGTTGTAATATTTTCTTACTTCCTCATAGTGCTATCACTAAGCCTTATATTGTAGTCATTTCTTCTTCTTCGTTCTTTCATCAAATATTAAGGCAGGCACTAGTGTGCTAAAAAAAAGTGATTGTTGGCCGGGCGCGGTGGCTCACGCCTGTAATCCCAGCACTTTGGGAGGCCGAGGCGGGCGGATCACGAAGTCAGGAGATCGAGACCATCCTGGCTAACACGGTGAAACTCTGTCTCTACTAAAAATACAAAAAAATTAGCCAGACGAGGTGGCGGTACCTGTAGTCCCAGCTACTTGGGAGGCTGAGGGAGGAGAATGGCGTGAACCCGGGAGGTGGAGCTTGCAGTGAGCCGAGATTGCGCCACTGCACTCCAGCCTGGGTGACAAAGTGAGACTCTGTCTCAACAACAACAACAAAGTGATTGTTGCCTCTATGTAATTTTTCTCTGTAATTTTCTTTATTACCATTTACGAGTTTTTATGTTATAGAGACAAGCATTTTCATTTCATGATCTGTTCTTTAACTTCAACTTATTCCTATTGTTATCCTTCATAGCAGAGAGGATGGTGTTGAGATGAGACCAACTTCATTGGAATCCTCTGTCAAGTACTAGCAATACAACTGCAGGCAGGACACTTAACAACTATATTATCTCTGTTTGTTAATGTACAAAACAGAACTAAAAATCATTTTAGCAAGTCACTGGATTGTAAACAGAATTTAATGTAATTATTGAAAACATGGACCCTAGTACATAGTAAACTTACATTCAGCCTTAACTGTCATCATTTTTGCTGTTATTGTTACCAAGTATTACTATTATTACTAGTATACTTACCTATAAGCAAAACAAAAATGGAGTTGTGAGCTAAAAGGAAATACTTCTTCACATGACATTTTAAATGTTTTCAGATGGTTTTCTATAATCCATTAAGATGTTTCAAAATTAGAAGTTCCTATTTTTTAAGAAGTTTATCATAAGCAGCAATATGCTGAAGATGAGCTAAAGATTAAATATCTGAAATTTAGGAACACCTAACCTCATTTTGTAAATGAGATTATTAATCCTGACTCGTCTTTGACCTAAAAACTAACAATCAACTATGAAAAGCACCTATCATTCTGAAATCACTAAAATTGTCCGTTCTTGGAAAAAAGTTGAAAAAAGCATAAAATGTTTCTGCATTAACTCTGTATAAACAGAAAGGCACATGTAGCTCTTCAGCATTGCTTGATTATCTCCAATATTTTCCTGACAAGCATTCAAGATCATAAAATGCCCCCAGCAAGTCAGTAAACGCTATAAAGAAAACTACTTCCACAACAAGTTTTGGCCATGGGATATAAATGTAATAGGTTTATCATGCAGAATCAATGTCTTAAGTAATCAGACTGCTTCAGCCATTTGTGGAAGATACAGCATAATAAATCTGAGGTGTGGTTCTATTCTGAGAATCAATCAGTTTTAGGGTGCCCTCAATGACCGAGCCATTTTATTACGGTTATCTCACACTTCAGTGACTTCAGTCTCAGATATCAGCTGAGCAACCTCTAAACTTAACCACACAACTTGATTCTCCAAGCCATTTGACTTTGATATAAAAGGAAATAAAAGTAATTATAATAGCTGTCTTTCAAGGGGTGGGAATCGGTTCCCAGCATATACAATTTTAAGGCAACAAATTGAAATCAGCAGGAAAGAAAGATTTGCAATTCAGCTTATTTTTATGGAATTATTTTTACTATTTTTAGTTTTTCTTTATTTCCCTATGTTCTATTAAAAACACACACACACACACACAAAAAAAATAGGAGCCATTCAATTTGGCTTACTTTTTCTATTGCACTGAAACCGTAAATGAAATATAAAGCCACTAATCTATGGATTTACCTAATTTCAGAGTATTTTAGTATTTTCCTTTAGATAATCCCCTGCTTACCAAATGACTTCTCATTAGGTGAGATTTTAAAATTTTCCAGTATTACAATTAGTTTCTCCTCTTCCCCATTATATTTTCAAATTGCTTATAACAAAGAAGCTAAATCATCCTGCATTTATTTTGTTTCTGTTTAGTTCTTATTTTCATAAATCATTTATGCTGGAAAAATTACCCATTATGCTTCTGGAAAAGATATTAAGTGCTATTATTAAACATGATTCATCCAATGTACTTTATCTGTATACATGTGTAATACAATTGCTTTAACACAAAAAGCTTTGTTACTTTATTTTGTCAGAACTGATAATTTGGGGGGAAAAGTGTTCATGTGAATATTTTGTCTTCAGACTTTTTCTATTTCCGTTCTATAATAGTTTCAGAAAGATTGGTTTTTTTTTCTTATTATATTTTAAGTTCTAGGGTACATGTGCACAACGTGCAGGTTTGTTACATATGTACACCTGTGCCATGTTGGTGTGCTGCACCCATCAACTCGTCAGCACCCATCAACTTGTCATTTACATCAGGCATAACTCCCAATGCCATCCCTTCCCCCCCCCCCCATTTTTCTTACTTATGAAAGTGACCTCTGAAAAGCACGGGATATCATTTTTACAGTGGTTCATATCACGTGCCCTTATTTAACCTGGCCTTTCTGAATCAGCCACTGAGCAGTTTGGACACTGCACAGATTAGAAATGTTATCACTATCCTTTGGGAGGCCGAGGCAGGCAGATCACGAAGTCAGAAGATCAAGACCATCCTGGCTAACACGGTGAAACCCCCTCTCTACTAAAAATACAAAAAAAAGAAAAAATTAGCCGGGCATGGTGGCAGGGGCCTGTAGTCCCAGCTACTCAGCAGGCTGAGGCAGGAGAAGGGTGTTTTGTTCTTCAAGAAATGTGTGACTTTTCTCTACATTCTTTTCAAATAACATGATACATGACTTCTGAAATGTTTCTTTAATGATTTTATTGTTACAACAAACAAATTTATTTTAAAGTACGTGTATTTCTGAGTAAAATAATGTATGGCCACCAAAGAAAATTTGGAAAAAGAAAAGAGCACCAAGGATAAAATGAAATTTTTTATTTTAAAATTCACATCTCCAGAGACAATTGTATTGGTATTTGGGTATAAACGTATGCCCAGCTTTTTTCTTTAGTTTGAGGGTTTTTTGTTTTGTTTTGTTGCTGTTGTTTTGGTTTTTTGTTTGTTTGTTTTTCAGTGACTCATGGCTTTAAGACTACTTTTTAATCAGCCTTTTCCTTAGCAACATGTCTTGGGCATTTTCCCCAATCATGAATATTCTTAAACAACATCATTTATAATGACTATATTGTATTCTAGTCCATATATCTGTAGCATCATTAATATAACCAACACTCGTTGTCAGGCATCTAGGTTGTTTCTTGATCTTTTTTTTTTTTTTGCTTGCTTTTGTTAAGTGCCAAAATTGAAATTCATTAATTTTTAATAAATCTATTTTTAAATGATAATTTCAAGGCCATCAAATATTGGCAGATTACATAAACTGTTAAAACAGTCACATAAGTGGTTTCCCAAACTCGTCTTCTCTACAGCCTGCTGCAATCCATCCGTTGCATTGCAGCAAGCATGATCTTAGTAGAAATGACTGCTACGGTCCCATTGTCATGACTCCCAGGGTCATTGTGTTTAAAGTCTGAACTGCTTTCCAGGACTTCTAAGGCCCTTTACACTGTAGGCTGTATTTTCTCTCCATCCACTTTCTCCCACCTCTTCACACGGTCCACCTGGGCTGCCAAGTCAGCCATACTGATGTTTTAATTACCAAAAGTCACTGTTCTTTCTCTCAGATTAAAACCATCTTATGTGCTTTTCCCTTGCCTGGGCAACCTAACCCAGGCTCCTTTTCCCTGCTCCAGGTAAAAGTAATCAGAATTGTTTTTGCAAAGTTTTGAGTAAAAGAAAGTAAGGCTTATATAAGAAGCAATTTCTGTTAGCTATTTGTCAATACATATTATAAATAACATTGGCAAAGGAAAGAGGAAAAATTCAAATTTCAGTCCTCTTCTTTAACACCATCACTTTCAGAGGCTTTTTATGATGCTCTAGTTCTGAGAACCCTTTTTCCTCCACCCTATGCACTCCATGGCCCACCCATGCCAAGGGTTCTCTCATATCATCTGAACCCCATCCTCCCATGATAAGGCACATAACGTTTTATATGAATATGTGTTTAACAATGCAATCATCTCTTTCTACAGTAAATCACAAGCTCCCTGAGAACAGAAACTGTGTCTTTTTTCTCCTGGTAAAGAGTGCCCACAACAAATAAATATACATAGTGTCTGATTTATCATGGTTCAACCTAACGATTTTTCAACTACATGATGGCAAGAAAGCCACATGTATTCAGTACACTCCTTGACTGATGATGGAGTTACATCCTCAAACTTATCCAGAAGTTACCCCGTAGTAAGTCACGGAGCCATCAGTACTTGTTATGGAAATAAATCTTATCTCAAATTTCTAAAGAATTATGTCTTTGTTATTAAAATTAAAATGCAAGGTGTTATGATTTGGAGGTTTTTGTCCCCTCCAAATCTCATGTTGAAATACAATCTCCAATGTTGGAGGAGGGTCTAGTGGGAGATATTTGGTTTATGAGGGTGGATCCTTCATGAGTGTCCTGGTGCTGTCATCACCGTAATGAGTGAGTTCTCACTCTGTGAGTTCACATGAAATCAGGTTATTTCAAAGAGTCTGTCAAGGCCTTCTTGTCTTGCTCTCTCTCTCTCTCACCATGTGATATGCTGGCTCTCCCTTGGCCTTCTTCTATGATTAAAAGCTTCCTGAGGCCTCACCAGAAGCTGAACAGATGCTGGCACCATGCTTGTACAGCCTGCAGAAATGTGAGCCAACTAAACCTCTTTTTTTTTTTTTTTTTAATAAATTGCCCTAGTCCTAGGTAGTCTTTATAGCAATAGAAAACTGACCAACACAAAAGATAAATCACAATGCTTTTCTATAAAAATTTAACCCAAAGAAAGTAGGAATTGATATAAGAAACTATCTCCTTTAGCTCTTATTTTAATAACTTTAATAAAGGAAGAAATGATAATTAGTAGCTATTAAGATATATGAAAGATAGATTGAAAGTCCATTATTAAGAATTTGGTTGGTTTTATGATGTTACATGTGCTATTTTTGTATTGATTTATCTGATTATAAAGCCTCCATTTTCACCTAACACTTTGCAGAGGCATTTTACCATATTATTAAATAATTATTGAATGTAAAAGTAATTATGTTGAATTAAAATTTCTAAACATTTTCATGTATATCTGGTAATTATAACAATTTTATGAAATGCTCTTTTGTTAATATTATAATTCCTAGCAATATCAGACATTTGATAAGTTTCCCAATCACTACATAGTAAGGCAAGAAAAAAGGAAAATCCATTTGTACAACATTGAGAAAATTCTTCTTAAAATGCAAAACCACCTGCAATAAGAAGTTAATATGTCAAATGCAAGAAAACTGTATAAAAATGCACCAAGCAGGAAATAAGATGACTCACAATTTTACAGAATTCATTTACTCTTGATAAATCTAATGAAAGAAATTCCAAAGGGAAGATTTAGTGAGTAACAGATTTATTTTTAAAAAATAGCTATGACCCCTACTGTAGAAGAAGTATAGTGCAGAAAAGTTGAAGGAAGAAATAGAAAGTCACTTTTGGTTTAAATTAACAAAAACTCTACCTTATTTCTCTATTTCACATGACTTTTGGTTAAATATAAACCAAAAACAATTCAGCCAAATGAAAACAGAGGTAATTCAAACTAGAAATGTCAGAAAGAGGATTGATTTTCCCTAAACCAAATGTTTAAGGTTAATGTCTGGGTTCCCAGAAGAGAGCAATACAAAGAGGAAAAATGACTGGGGGAGACCATGTTTGTCTGGTGTTTTAACTTGGTGAATGAAGATTTAGGTTCAGATGACTTGAGGAGTCTCATTGAAAGTTGTTTTCACTGAGACAATGAAAAACAAGACTTTTAACTTTATAATTCATTATCCCAAAGTGGGCTTATGATTTCTAAGAAGGTCAGTTGCTCAGAAAAAATGAAGACATTTTGTGCTGTTGATGTTTAGAAAATCTCCTTTCAATTATATTGACAAATGGTTCAATTCTTCAATTTACTGTGTGATGGCAGAGTCTTCATAATCTGTAAGAATAGAATATATACATATATACAATTGTCAATTATTCCTTTTAACTCTGATTTTAATTAGAAACAGAGGCACTTTTTGAGGAGATACTATGATAAATTATACACATTATATGAACTCTCCATGTTTTCCAAGTCTGTAGGCTAGAAAATCAGTGGCATGTACTAACAAAATTGTTATTTATCTGTGTTTATGGATGAACACATTAACACATTTGGGACAATGATTTTTGTGATTGTTATTTCTATCTTCAATCTATGGCCAGAATTATGCCATAGAGGATGAGATTCAGGACCAAACCAGTTCAACCTTCAACCAGACTACTTAAGCTTCCTCAAATCTTAAGTCAAATGTTTTCATATTAACACATATGCTTGTTCTGCAGCCTCAGTTACTGACACAGACTACCAATTGGTATTGTTGTTGTGTAGTCAAATTTTCTCTGACTTTGACTTTGGTGACAAGTATCTACCAAAGGGAGTATATGCCCTGTTGGATAAATAATGTGTGAAGGAATATGAACAGGGGAAAAGTCAAAATAAATTTCTGCTCAGAGAGTAAGGTGGAGTCCTTGTACTGTGGAAGCAAAGGCAGTAATTCCCAGCAAGCTACATTTAAATAATTTCATGGCTAAAACGGAGGCTTATGAAGGAGAGATTCGAAACCCGCTCACTTGGTGATTATTATGATTAAGAGCTATCAATAAATCAGGAACTGCACAGCACATAAAGAAATACAGCTCCTGCATTTATAGTTTATTCTCTAACAGAGGCAAACATACTGTTGAGACAGTAAACTCATCATGAAGAAAGTATTTTTATCTCAAAGGGTAAAAAAGTTCATGAGCACGTATAGGTTGGTTTTATTTCACATGTTGTGCCCTTTTATAGTGGGTGGAGATGGACAGGGTGTGAAGGTGCTCTTGAAAGCCCTTGTGAGGTTTTATGAAAGAAGTGAGTAATGAGAAATAATGACCTGAGATATATTGATTAAATAGTCTATGCAAAATAAAATAGATGTAATCCTTTTTAAAATACATATTTCTGTATTCTGGATGTGCTAAAAGTAATAAAAAATAAAACAATTACACTGCAAAGTAGGCGGTGCTATAATTTTGATTGAACCTGTTTCTACAGTTTGATGTTCTTCACTTGATATTCCATAGAACCATAACACTGTTAAGAACCCTCTTATGCACATGTGGGGAAATAAACAAAATAAACCAAACAGACCATAGTATTTCCAAATAATTTCTCACCAAAAACTCCTGATCTAATGTAAAACATATATATGATAATGTTTGAGAACTGTCAGTTAACAAGCAATACACATTTTCTTGAAATACTGGCTAAAAGTTTATATGCTTAACTGAAACTTCTTGGGGTACAAGTATATAAATAAGCTGGTAAGAAAAGTAACATGAATGGTGCCTATCCTTTCAAACCCATTTTTTACTTTATTATGAAGGTAGTCTATTATAACAATGTATCTTTTTTTTTTTTTTTTTTTTTTTTTTTGAGACGGAGTCTCGCTCTGTCGCCCAGGCTGGAGCGCAGTGGCCAGATCTCAGCTCACTGCAAGCTCCGCCCCCCGGGTTTACGCCATTCTCCTGCCTCAGCCTCCCGAGTAGCTGGGACTACAGGCGCCGCCACCTCGCCCGGCTAGTTTTTTGTATTTTTTTAGTAGAGACGGGGTTTCACCGTGTTAGCCAGGATGGTCTTGATCTCCTGACCTCGTGATCCGCCCGTCTCGGCCTCCCAAAGTGCTGGGATTACAGGCTATAACAATGTATCTTAATTAATTATGTGGTTTTGGAACTAAGATTATGTATGCATATGGGAAGTACATGTGTGTATTTAAATTTCTACTTGAGAAAGTTTGGGTTTTTGCTTTTTTCTTCAAAGTTTCTTGGACACATTTCAAAGTTTTAAACTGAAATTTTTATTGTATCCATCTAAATTTCTTTCTTTTCTGGGATCATTTTTAGTCTTCCAGCCTACTAGAGCCCCAGCCATAGAGAATTACTTGTTCTATTATAATTAGTATAATAAATGATGTCATTAATGGTATCCACATAGCTTAGGAAATTAGTATTACTTATGTTTTCTTAGATGGTTTTGCTGCCAAGAAATTCTTATTGGAAGATAGTTGAACAAAATATAAAAATTCAGAAGCATGCTAATTCTATTTTTGGATTTGTGCTGTGTTAAATTTTGTCACTTTCTAATTTTTAATAATGTAAAAGGTCAAACACTCAATGCAAATGTATTTTAGAGTATCTACACTAAATGCCACATTAATTTCAGTGTAATTAATGAGCTTACCCTGTATGTATTAAGCAGGAAAATAGGAATATTTCCGTCAGAACTCATGAACCTAGAAGAATAATAGATAAGAAAAATAAATTTTGCAGCTTGTGTCCTGACTAGAAACAAACTAGATGGTCCATAAATGCATTTTGGTTTAATTTTCTAAGATACAGAAGTACAGTATAAATCTCATTTATCCATCACTATAGTTCCATTATCATCAGCCTTAGGGATAAATATTTTACAAGGAAGGTTAGGTAATCAGAGACTCACACCACTGGGCAGGTTATAATATAATATCATTATGTTAAATGACAAGCTCATTTAGTAATCAGATTGCATGCAAATTGACTGTTATGTCTACAAATTTCTAAAATGTAATCTCGATCCAATCAAGTACATCATGTATTCAAATGGAAAGTAGAATCAATATTGGATTTACATCAAGTTTTATACAGACCTTGTCAGGAGATGCTGATGAATATATTATGGGCAAACTATATCTTAGTTGCTTATTATCTAGAATGCCAAGTTACATAGTTTTATCGTCAGTTTATTGATAGTGACCACTATTTGTTACTCTCAATCACAAAATGTCAAAGCCTATAGAAATCTATAAATGTTCTAGGCCAGTAGTTCTTAGAGTGTGGACCCCAAATTAGCATCATCAGCATCACCTGGGACCTTGTTAGAACTGCAAGTCCTCAGTGTGGAGGTTTCTCTAATGCAATCAAAGTCAAGCTGTTATCAGCTTAAAATTACCTGTTATAACCATAAGATGCTTTATATAAGCCCCACAGTAACCATAAAGCAAAAAAAAAAAAAAAAAAAAAAACTCCTATAGTAGATACACAGAAAAAAGAAAGTAAGAAAGTATGTCACTGGAGAAAACCATTTAATCACAAAGGAAGACCATAAGAGATGAAGAACGAAGCAAATGATCTACAAAACAACAAAAAAATAGCAAAATGGCAGTAGTAAATCCTTGCTTATCAATAATTACTTTGAATGAAAATGGATTAAAATTGTCAATCAAAAACATGGAATGGCTGAAGGTATCAAAAAGAAAGACCCAACTATATTCTGCCTATAAGAGACTCACTTCATTTTTAAGACCACACATAGATGTGAAATGATAAGTTAAACAGAAAGTAAAATGATAGAAAAACATATTCATGCAAATAGAAACCAAAAGAGAGCAGGGGTAGCTATACATATATCATATAAAATAGACTTTAAGTCAAAAACTGTAAAATGAAATAAATAAGATCATTATATAATGACACTGGAGTAAATTCATCAAGAGAATACAACAGTTGTAAACATATGTACAACCCAAATTGGAGCACCTAAATATATAAAGCAAATATTAATAAATTCTTGAAGGGAGAGAGAGACTCAAACAATAAGAATAAGAGACTTCAATATCTTGCTTTTAGCAGTGGATAGATCATCCAGAGAAAAAAATCAATAAGGAAACATTGGACTTAAACTATACCTTAGACCAAATGGACCTAACAGACAAATAAAAAACATTCCATACAATAGCAGCAGAATATACATTTTTCTAAGCACACGTGGACCATTCCATGTTAGATCATATGTTAGGCCACAAAACAAGTCTGAACAAATTGAAGAGGATTGAAATCCTGTCAAGTCTCTTTTCTGACCACAGTGGTACAAAACTATAAATTAATAACGAGGAATTTTAGAAAATTCACAAATACATGGAAATTAAGCAACATGCTTTTGAAAAACAAATGGATCTGTGAAGTAATTAAAAGAGAAATTTAAAAATACCTTGAGACAAATAAGGGACACAGCATACCAAAATTTATGAGGAGCAGCAAAAGCAGTTCAAAGGTTAGCTAATACCAATAAATGCCTACACCAAAAAAGAAGTGTTTCAAATGACCTAATGTACACCTTAACCCTAACGTTAGCAGAAGGAAGGAATAATAAAGATCAGACTCAAAGTAAATGAATTAGAGACAAGAAAAACAATAGAAAAGAGCAACAGAAATAAAACTTGGTTTTGTTTTGTTTTGTTTTTTAAAAGATAAAATCAACAAACTTTTACCTAGACTAAGAAAAACAGAGAAGAGACTCAAGTAAATGAGAATTGAAAGAGGAGACATCACAACTGATGACATTACCATCACAGTAATGCAAAGGGATCATAAGACAATGTTAGACCAACTATACACCCACAAATTGGATAATCTAGAAGAAATGGAAAAATTCCTAAACACATACAATCTATCCAGACTGAATCATGAAGAAATAGAAAATCTGAACAGAACAATAACAAGTAAAAAAGATTGAATCAGTAATAAAAGTCTCCTATCAGTGAAAAGCCTAGGACCTGATGCCTTCACCACTGAACTCAGCCAAACATTTAAAAAATAGAGAACACCAGTGATTCTCAAACTCCCGTCACTCTTCCAAAACATTGAAGAAGAGAAAATACTTGCAAACTTATTTTACAAGGCCAGCATTACCATGATATCAAAACCAAAGACTCTACAAGAAAAGTAAATTACAAGCCCTTATCTTTGATAAACATAGATACAAAAATCCTCAAACAAAAACTAGCAAACAGAATTCAAAGGACACTAAGAGGATCATTCACCATGATCAAGTGGGATTTATCCCAGGGATTCAAGGCTGGTTCAACATAGGAAAATCTTACACTCACAACATATGTAATATACCACATTAACAGAATGAAGGACAAAAATTATATAATCATCTCAACAGGTGCAGAAAAAGCATTTGACAAAATTCAACATCCTTTCATGATAAAAAGAAAAACCTCAATGAATTAGGTATAGAAAGACCGTACCTCAACACAAGAAAGGCCATCTATGACAAACCCACAGTTAACATCATACTCAAGAGTGAAAAGTTGGAGATTTTTCTCTAAGATACAGAATAAGACAAGGATGCCCCACTTCTATGTAACATAGTACTGGAAAAGCCTAGCTAACGTGAGCAGGAAGAAAAAAGAAATAAAGGGCATCCGAATTGAAAAGGAAGAAGTGAAATTGTCCCTGTTTGCACACAACATGATCTTATATTCAGAAAACCCTAAGACTTCACACACACACACACACACACACACACACACAACAGACAAAACTGTTAAAACTAATGAATTCTGTAAAGTTGCAGGATACAAAGTCAGCTTACAAAAGTCAGTAGTGTTTTTATACACTAACAAAAAAAAGAAAACAACAAAATAATCATATTCATAATGGCTACAGAAAATTAAATACTTCGAAATAAATTCAACCAAGGAGGTAAAAGACCTGTACACAGAAAACCATATAACATTGATGAAAGAAATTGAAGAAGAATAAATGAAAAGACATCCGGTGATTATGGATTGGAGGAATTAATACTATTAATGTGTCAGTACCACTCAAAGCTATCTACAGACTCAATGCCATATCTATCAAAATTCCAATGACATTTTTTATAAAATTGAAAAAACAATTCTAAAATTCTGATGGAATCACAAAAGATCCTGAATAGCCAAAGTAATGTTGAACAAAAGGAACAAAGCTGGAGGCATCACACACTACCTTACTTCAAAATATACTACAAAGCTAAGTACTCAAAACAATATGGCACTATTGTAAAAACAAGACACATAGACCAATGGAATAGAGAGCTAAGAAATAAATGCACACATTTTTGGTCAATTGATTTTTGACAAAAGTGCCGAGAACAGTTTCTTCAGTAAATGGTGTTGGGAAAACTATATCCACATGCAGAAGAATGAATTTAGACACATCTCACATAATACACAAAAATCAACTAACAATGGATTAAAGAATTAAATGTAAGACCTGTAACTGTAAAACTATTAGAAGAACACATAAAGGAAAAGCTCCATGATAGTGACCTATGCAATGATGTTTTTTTGATATTGTATGACTCAAAAACCACAGGAAATGAAAATGAAAATAGACAAATGGGATTACATCAAACTAATAAACTTCTGTACAGCAAAGGAAACAATCAGCAGTGTGGAGAAACAATCTACAGAATGGTAGAAGATATTTGCAGCCATCCATCTGATAAGGAGTTAATATTCAAAGTATATAAGGAACTCAAACAACTGAAAAGCAAGAAAACAAATCCTGATTTTTTTTTAATGGGCAAAGGACCTGAATAGACACTTCTCAAAAGAAGAATGGCCAACAGATACATGAATAATGCTCAACATCACTAATTATCAAGGAAAAACAAATAGAAGCCACAATGAGATATCACAATGGTTATTGTCAAAAAGACAAAAAATAAGTGTTAGTGATGATATGTAGAAAAGGAACCCCTTGTACAACTGCTAATGGGAATGTAAATTAGTAAAGCCATTATGGAAAACAGTATGGAGGTCCTTCAAAAAAGTAAAAATAAAACTACCATAGGGTCCAGCAATCCCAGTATTGGGTATTTAGCCAAAGGAAATGAAATCAGTATATCAAAGATATATCTATACTGTCATGCTTACCATAGCATTATTCACAGTAGCTAAGATAGGGAATCAAGCTAAGTGTCCATCAAGAGATGAATGGATAAAGAAAACGTGGTACATACACACAAACGAGTAGAGTAGTATTCAGCCTTTAAAAAGAAGGAAATCCATCATGTATTAAAACATGGATGAACCTGGACAATATTATGTTAAGTGAAATAAGCCAGACAGAGCGGAAAAAAAGTACCATGTGATCTCACTCACGTATGGAATTCTAAAAAGTTGAACCCATAGAAGCATAGAGTCCAGTGGTGGTTACTAGAGGCTGGCAGGGAGCTGAGGGATTGGGGAGAGGTTGGTCAAAAGATACAAAATTTCAGTTACCTAGGAGGAACAAGTTCGAGATCTATTGTACAACATGATAACTAGAGTTAATAAAAATGTATTCTTAAATTGCTAAGAGTGAATTTTAAGTTCTCTCTATAAAAAATGTTAAGTATGTGGTAATGCATATACTAATTAGCTTGACTTAACCATTCCATTTTATATATATTTCAAAACACTATATTATACACAATATATACAATTTTGGTTAATTAAAAATGAATTAATATATAAAAAGACATGTAAGTGCCACCCCAGACCTCCTGAGCCAGAAATTCTATGGGTAAAGCCCAAGAATCTGTGTTTTGCAAACCCTTTGGGTGATTCCAATATATGTCTAAATTCCAGGCAACACTGTTCACTTTTTCCAGTTTTGTGACAAGAATGCAGCAAAGTCAGAAGGAACCTCAGATCTCCTGATTTCCCTAAGAATATCCCACTGCCATTTAAGTTACCTTGACTTTGTTATGCCTCAAGACAAAATAAATTTTTAGTGAACATCTATGTGATATATATGATATACAAAGTCTGCCTTCATGGAGATACATTTGCAAAGAGGAGGCAGGCAACAAACAAAAATTATGCAGACTATAATATATTTAATAAATACATACATACTTGAATATATTTAATAAACATATATATACACACAAGAATATATTTAATAGAATGTGAAAGAGTGCTCATACCATAAAGACAAATAAAGCAGAGTGAAGGGAAAATTAAGCACAGAGGGTGGAATCTTAGAGTTGTCCCTTAGAGAGACCCTCTCTGTAAAGGTAATTTCATGTTTGTTGTTCCAGAGTTACATACTCTCAGCCTGTATCTTGGTTAATTCAATTGCAAGATACTTTTACCCTGTACTGTGTGTTCCAGTTAATAGGGAATTAGTGATAATACTGTACTGTCTCTCCACCATCCAACACCCATTTTTGTGATGATAAATTGTATCATTTTTAGTATATGTTTGAAAAATCTTTAAGAACAAATTGCCATGCAAAACTGAGGAATGGTCACATCTCCTAGATCAGACAGTTGTCAGTGGCAACAAACAGGCTGCTGTCAGCTCCCGAGGATCTGAAGGCAAATTGCAGATGTCCTGTGACGGCCAGCTCCTTACCAGAACCTACCTCTCAAGGGGATGCACAGCTGAAGGACAACACTACCTGGTTTGAATAACCAGCGTGAATAATCCTGACATTTTTAATGAGTCAAAGCATCCTACGTTCTTCGTTCTCACACTGCTAAAAGCCTGAGATTGGGTAATTTATTTTTAAAAAGAGGTTTAATTGACCCACAGTTCTGCATGGCTGGAAGAGGCCTCAGGAAACTTAAAATTATGGTGGAAGGTGAACGGGAATCAAGGCACCTTCTTCACAAGGTAGCAGTGCTGAGCAAAGTGGAAAGAGACCCTGACAAAACCTTCAGATTTCATGAGAACAGCATGAGGGAGAATGCCCCCATGATTCAATTACCTACACTTGGTCTCTCCTAGGTGGGGATTACGGGGATTACAGTTCAAGATGAGATTTGGGTGGGGACACAAAGCCTAACCATATGACCATGACACATTAAAAAAAATTGCAAGATACCAGTACTGCATCAAGCACGTTTCACCTGATTACTAGAACACGGTAGCTTCATCTTATGCAGATAGACAGTGTCAAGACTCTACTTCATGCATAGCTGACTTCCAAACTTGCACCTATCAAGGGCACTATTTTATTTTACAGATGAGGAAACAGAAGCCCAAGAGACATTAAGTGACTTGTGAAGTTTCAAAGTTCGAGGTGCCCTTATCAGCCATGGTTTTACATAGTAATGAAAAAGGATCATACCAAGGGGAAAACATACATGTAATTAATTGAAAGTTGTCACTGTGTGGGAGTTTCCAGGTTGAACATATGTTCTTACTGGGATGTTTAAAATAGTATTTAATGAAATGCTGTGAGAAGGCTAGATTGTTATCCTGCAGTGCCCTGGGAGTATAAAAAAGTTGCCCCTATGTTTCTATGCTTACTGATCCAGTGCAGTGTGATTGGAGAGGCCCAAATAGAAGCACGGTTTATGTCAAAAACAAGAAATAAATAAATTAGGAGAAAAGGAAATCCTCTAACCTTGATGGGCATTTTCTCTAGGTGGAAGTTAAAGAATTTCTAGAGAAGACTGTATTTTTTTAAATAAGCAAGCTGGGTTTCATCTTGGGGGTTAAGTGGTGGGAGGGGGGAACTTAAGGAAAGCTTTGTCTTTAAAAGGATCTTGGTGTTTCAGAAGCTATGAAGAGCTGTGAAGCAGAGCACAGAGGACATCTACAGCATGGTAAACAGGAGCAAATACACAAACTACGAATTGGGCAATGTGGGTTTTTAGACCTCCCTGGAACCTAACAATCCTAGCAAAGGCATTAGCAAAATCATGCAAACTCCTCCAGGTTCAGTTTTTCCAAGTGCTAAGTAGGAACAAGTTTTACTCTTTCATTTCTCAATGCTATTTTGAAAATTAAATGAAGTAATTATATGTGAAAACATTATGATACTTGAAAGCAATATACATACATGTTACTACCTCAATTAAGCAGGTGACCTGCCACCAAGAGGATGTAGTGCCAAAGGGAGGAGCCACCAGCAGAAGAAGACCAGGAGTGGCAGGTGTCTGACACAGGGAGGGCTCTGGTAGCAGAGAAGGAATGGGAGAGACACCCAGGGAGGGGGTCAGAGAAAGCCCATGGCCTGGAGTGTGTGACCTTGAGAAAATCAATACAGAAAAACCCAAAGGAAAATACAGAGGCCAGTAGTCATCAGCAGCAAGAGCCACCCAGAAAGAGGAATGAAAAAGGTAGCCTAGACCAGATATTCCTGATCAGAAATTTGCAGTGCAACCAAAATGTTATGTGCACTTTTCAGGCTCTGTTGGCCCTGAATGAGGTTTGTCATCTGAGGCCAAGTCCCCTTCAGGTGAATAGTTGGTCCCATCTGGAGGTGATGGGAGACAGTGACAGATCATCAGGCATTATATTCTCATAAGGAGCACACAATCTAGATCCCTCCCCTGCACAGTTCACAACAGGGTTCATGCTTGTATTAGTCCATTCTCACGCTGCTATAAAGAACTATCTGAGACTGGATTATTTATGAAGAAAAGAGGTTTAGTTGACTCACAGTTCCACGGGATTAACAGGAAGCATGACCGGGAGGCCTCAGGAAACTTACAATCATGGTGGAAAGTGAGGAGGAAGCAAGTTATGTCTTCTCATGGTGGCAGGAAAGACAGAGAGCACAAGGGGAAAGTGTCATGCACTTTTAAACCACCAGGTCTCATGAGACTCATTATGAGAATAACAAGGGGAAAGTCCGCCCCCATGATTCCGGCACTTTCCACCAGGAACCTCCCCCAACACATGGAGATTATAATTCAAGATGAGATTTGGGTGAGTACACAGAGCCAAACCATATCAGGTGTCATGCGACTAGCAGGGTTTGAGTGTCCAGATAAGAAAAAAAAGGTAAGATGGAGAGGTGGCGAGGTAATCCCTCTTCTCTGGTATTTTTTTTCTGAGGTCATTGTGGTCAAATCTGACACCCAAAGAAGTGAAAGGGGAATAAGCTGTCTGCTCTGTCCCCTTTAATTCCTACCCTCAGAACAATAACTTGCAATGCAGTGAATCGGGGGAGTCAAGACACTGCACCAAGAAAAGCAAGGCAACAGTTAATGGGAAATGAAAGACAGCACAAGGAAGAAAGAAGGGAGGGAGGCGGGCCACACATCCTCCTGTGAGATAAGATTCCCTTCAGGGAAAACTAAATAGAGATGCAGAGATACTTCAGGGGTGACATAGAAGGAAGGGAGGGCAAGGAGGGAAGATTGACTTTGCCTTTGTTCACCTTTGTATTGTATTATCTCACTTGTTGCGACAAATGTACATTCCTTCTGTGATTTGGAACTCATCAGAGGAAAAATATTAAATACAAAGCAGTAATATACAATAGAGATACGTGCTAAAATTTGCATTGTGGTAATTACTTGGGACTGTGAATAAGGTTAGACACATCTGCAGTGTTAATTTGATTAGTGCTGCAACTCTGTTTATATTAAGATCATGCTTTCACGTAAGAATGATGCTGCAGGAATAAATAATTTAAATAAATGCAAATGAAATAACAGGTAAGAGAAAGTCTTATAGTAACCATGTAATTCTTCATTCCGTCTATGTATTTTAAGTTGAACTGTGTAAAATTACATTTTACAGTAGAGGTGTGATCTACAAAACTGTTATTTCATAGGATTCAATTTTATCTTTTTATCTAGATAGACTGACAGGTAGATATAGGTAGTAGATACATACATACAAACATACATGCATATATATATGTGTGTGTAGATATATATACACATACAAACATATATGTATCATTTGAGGCTTTTAATATTTGCTTAAAATTGTTTGTTTTGGTCCTCCTTTCTGTTTCATTGATAAAGTATATTTACGTAAAGATAATCCTGCCAGTTACATGCTTATCACTTGCACTTTCTATCCTACATTTTATGTCTTCTAGGATTTATGGAAAACGCAAGTTTCTGTGGACATGATTGTTTTCCAAAAATAACACACTGTGACTTAAGAGGAGAAATGGAGCAAAGCCAAATATATTGATAATAAATGACAATGTTAGAAAAAGACCAAACATAGCAATTCATCCTCCATTTAGTGATATTTTCAAAACATAAAATAGGCTCATGAATCCATTAGGAGGCCCTCCCCACTCCCACTGCTCCTATTTTGGGTTATTGAAGAATCAAATTCCAGACACGAAAGGCTTACGGCATTGCCAGGCCCCTTTCCAAATCTCCTGATCTACTGGACATTGAAACGACAGCAGCTGCTCCTATATTTTTCTCTGCCAATAGACTTTACCCTTTTATGTCTCTTGTGCAATATGTTTCTCTTGCAAATAACAGGAACTGTGCATAATGACAGTTGTGACCACACATCTCATTATACATAGACCACAGTCCCTATGAGCAAATTGGTGAATTAACCATACAACCTTAAAACAGATTAGCAGTAAAGAGACTATGTTTTCAGACCAAAGTTTAGAGATTTGTTACTTTGGAGTATTATATCTTCCTCCATGATAAACATAAATATTACGTATGGAGCATTTACGGGAGTAAATACATACTATACTTTTTACTTAGCCTAAGCCATGAAGTAGGTATTATTATCCCGTTTTAAAAACGCAAAACCTGGAGCCTTTCAGTGATTTCTTATTAAAGGCAAATTAGGATTTAAACCAGACCAGTCTACATGGGAACCCTGCACTCTATGTTAGACTTTGACTTGGAGGTTAGCTTCAGAGCCGCTGGTGTTAGAACTGTTCGTGACCATTGAATGCAAAGTAAATAGGAAATAGGAGGAGAAGAAAAGGTCAAAACCATAGCAAATTTTAGCAGCAAAAACTTCAACAGGGTCTTAGCAAAAATTGTGGCAATATCTACCAGTAGGAACCTCAAGAAAACCCCAAAAGGAAAACATTCTGTATTTGGTGCTTGAATGTGAAGAGGAGAGCAGCATTCTCACACATTTCTTTTGCCCATGTAAGTAGTAAGTAGACACATAGCTTCAATAAACACCAAAGGATGTGCAAATTAAACTGCTAGAGGTGTTATCTTTTGACTATTCTTGAATAGTAAGCTTTAGTTCCTTGAGTGTGGAGCCCAATTCATTCATTTCTTTCTTATTCTTTCATGAAACATTTTACACAACTATGGCAGCTGTTCAGTAAATGTTTTTGTCTTGAATTGACTCTTCATTTGTGATCAGTACCGTTGATCATTTCAGATATGTTTAAACTTTAGTGAAAGAAGTCCATTTTTCTTATTTAAAAAAAATGAAAATAATAAAAATAATCCTTAAGGTTATTTGACCCTAAAAGAGGTATCTCCAATATTTACCAAAGTCAGTCTTTGTCTTGCTCTACTCGGGTTGTCATAGCAAAATACCACAGACTGGTGGTGTAAACAACAGAGATTTATTTTCTCACAGTTCTGAAAGCAGAAAGTCTGAGGGCTCTCTTCCTGGCTTGCAGACAGCCGCCTTCTCACTGTGTCTTACAGGGCCTTTCCTTTGTGTGTGTGCATGGAGAGAGAGGAAAGAGAACTGTATTCTCTCTCTCTCTCTCTCTTTCTCTGCCTTCTTATAAAGCCATCACTGCTATAGCATTTAGGACCCACCCTTGTGACCTCATTTAACCTTATTTACTTCCTAAAAGTCCTGTCTTCAAGTGCAGTCACATTGTGAGTGAAGGCTTCAACATAACGCATTTTGGAAGGGATGTGATTCAGCCCAGAGTCATCCTCTAACAACAGTATAGTCCAAGATGCCAGTAGTCACATGCTAGATGCAACATGAGCATCCAGAGACCAGTTCACCCACCAACTGCAACATCTCAGAGAAACTGCCTGGCTACCCTTAATCCAATTATGGATTTTATGTCTAGACTAAAGCAAAGGCCCATTTAAACTAAGAAAGCTTGCCAAAATCAAAATTCTGAGGTTTGGACTTTCTTAAAGAACTGAGAAACTCAGGAAGATTCCTTGGGGGACTCCAAACAAAACATACACTGTACACCTCCTTCTCCTACAAATACCTATGGAATGAAGGACCCCCCCCCCTTCAAGTTTAGAACCCATGAACTTTGAGTACCTTATAAAACCACCAGGCTCCTGACACTTCCCCAAGATACAAAGCATCCCTGGCCTGTGAACAGGGGGCATTTTGGCAGCAGGGGCTAACCCAGAATCATTCTCATTTGCACGTCCCATTCCAGTGTGGTTCCTTCACATCTTGGGACATCTCAACCAGGAGGGAGTGGGGAGAAGGATGTGCTCTGAGATGGCTGAGTTTGTTCACAGTGGACACCCCTGTGCTCCAGTCAGCGTTCAGGCAAAGGAGAACCAATCGAAGATGAATATTAAGGGGCTTATTTCAAAGAACTGGCGTATGTGATTGTGGGGTAACACAGGCAAATCTGAAGTCCAGGGACCAGGCCTCCAGCAGGTGTAAGCTGGGATTCCAGGATGTGGCCTGAAGTTGCTGTCCACCTGAAGGATTTCTCCTTCACCAGGAAATCCTCAGCCTGCTTTTCAGGACTTCCAACTGATAGAATCAGGCTCGCCCAAATGACCTAAGATCATCTTCCCTATAATGGACCTTAATCACCTACAAAATACCTTCAGGACAACACCTACATGAGCATTTGATTGAATAACGGGGGCTGTAGCCTAGCTAAGTTTACACATCCAAAGACCACCACAGCCTGTATACAGTCCCATGACACTGCTGAAGGCTACCAGGCCCCAAGCCAAAAACTGGAGCCACGTAGAGATAATAAAGGCCTCCTAGTGAGATCCTGAGAAGCAACAAGAAAAGCCACAGTCATAGCCCTGGGATTTGGCACAACCACCAATAATCACACAAGACTCCCACCATCACCAGCAAAACCTGCAGGATACTTCCCATTGGGCTATTGTAAGGGTTAAGTGGAAGAAATTTTTTAAAATACAGTGAAATCAAAGTTTTACATACATATAAAGGAGTGCTGTTTTTACTATTATTATTTTTTGCTATCAGAGAATGTTCACTTTTCGTCTAGAACCTAGAAATATCCTCACAAGTACACAAGGGTATTAGGCAGTATCATCTCCATAACAGTACACTCTATATACTCTTTTTCTATTGTTGAGTTCCATATATTTCTTACTTTTAACCAGTATCACTCAATCTAATCCATATCAGTATCTTAATCGTAGGATAGTAGCCATCTCTTTTAGCATGTGTTTCTCTCAATGGATGAAGAGTATGCATACAAAGAAAAATCCAGAGTAAAATATGTCATTAATGCACATTTTTAAACCCAAAATGTTTTGCTGCTCATCAAACAAGCAAGCAGCTCTTCACAATTCTGCTATCCTGGCTGCAAGAATATGTGAAAATCTCTCCTGGGGGAACTCATGCAACTTGCACAGGATTCATTTTCATTCCAGCATGTACAGTCCCAGAAATTTAATAGGATTTCAGGCCATCTTCTTGCTTTCTAACTGTGGTAAGAACACTTAACATGAGATCCACCCTCTTGAGAAATCTTTAAGTGAACAATGCCATGCTAAAAGGACAATATTGTACAACAAACCTCTAGAACTTATTCATCTTGCATAACTGAAACTTTAGACCTGTTGAACAGCAACTTCCCACTTCCTCCTCCCCGTAGACCTTGAAAAGCATCATTTTACCCTCTTTCTATGAGTTTCCTAATTTTAGATACCTCATATAAGTGTAATGATGCTGTATTTGTCCTTCTGTGTCAGGTTTATTTCACTTATCATGATGTCCTCCAGATTCATTTGGATTGTAGCACAGGGGTGTCCAATATTTTGGCTTCCCTGGGCCACCTTGGAAGAAGAATTGTTTTGGGTGACACATAAAATACACTAACACTAATGATAACTGATGAGCTTTACAAAAATTGTAAAAAAAAAAAAAAAAAAAAATGTTTAAGAAAGTTTATGAATTTGTGTTGGGCTGCATTCGTAGCTGTCCTGGGCTGCAGGTTAGACAGGCTTGTTTTAGCAAATGGGAAGATTTCCTCCTTTTTTAAGGCTGAGTAATATTCCATTTTGTGTATATTTTCATATAGTGAGTGTGTACTACATTTTCTTCATTAGTCAACATACAATTAGGTTGTTTCCATATCTTAGCTATTGTGAATAATGTTTAGGCCATGATCTTACCACTACCTAGTATCCTATACTAATACTTAACACGAATACCCCAAATTATAACTACTTTAATGAACAAAAATTATTATATTTTCTGCTACATAGATTTTTATACATGCAAACTTAATCTCTCTAAAATAGCAATTGTCAGGAGAAAGCAAAAAGCAGAATCCCAAATAATTTTTCCTAATAATACACACCAGTGGACTTCAAGCAAGAATCAAGCTGCCTCTGTACATGGGATCATCTCCACAGGGTGCATAGATTAATACTAAGAATGAAGAGTAACAGAGACATTTGGTCTTAAACTTGCTATTTTTATATCATGTATCTTCCCATCCAGAAACTTAAAGCAGCATTAACATATAAATTTAAACATACAGAATCAATATGAAAATATCATCAGAATGTATTTTTATTAAACTAAAAAGCTAATTCACTCAACAGTTTCTAAATATCAAAATAACATACTCTATACACCATGGAATACTATGCAGCCATCAAAAAGAGTAAGATTTTTATCCTCTGCAGGAACACGGATGGAGCTAGAGGCCATTATCCTTAGCAAACTTAGGCAGGAACAGAAAACCAAATGCCGCATGTTCTCACTTGTAAGTGGGAGCTAAATGATGGGAACACATGGACACATAGAGGGGAACAACAGACACTGAGGCCTATAGAAGGATAGATGGTGGGAGAAGGGAGGGGATCAGGAAGAATAACTAATGGGTACTAGGCTTTATACCTGGGTGATGAAATAATCTATACAACAAACCTCTCCATGACAAAAGTTTACATATGTAACAAACCTGTATGTGAACCCCTGAACTTAAAATAAAAATTAAATTTTAAAAAAATATTCATTGGCCATTCATGGATTACATTGTCATATTTTTGTTAATACAATCATGTCAACCATGCTATGAAAATTATATATATATTGGTTAAAATGGTCTAGAATCCTGAGAAAAGTCAATAATTGAAAGTTACCGATAGGACATGCATGTCTGAGTCTCGACTTCCTGCTCATACTCCATGCATCACACTTCCTATGTGGGCCCACATTTCTCTGCTTTCTGTTGCACATTCTAACAGCCAGTAACAGATTTCCCTAAAATACATTATGTCTGCATCTTTTCGGTTCAGTTCAAACTGTCTGTTATGGGGGCGGCAGTGAAGGGAATAAAAAGAAGCTCTCTTAACAAAAGAATTCTGATAAGAGAGATATTCTCTAGTGAATCATCCTCTGAATGTTAACCATCACCGTTATGAGTAATACACACATCATTATAGGCTATTTACCCTGTAATCTCTTTATTTTCCATCTTTAAAAGTACCCTATTGTGGTATAGCAGTAGTCTCTTGGAGCAATTTTATGGGGCAGCAAATCTTTGAGAACAATTTTCTATATTCAGAATTAACACATGCTTCACTCTTTTTAACAATGGCTCTAACAGGATAAAAGCTTGATTCTAAAACCACAGGAGTCACTCATTTTCTCTTTGTGTCTGTCCTAAAATAATTCTTCCCCTGTGAAAATCACATGAGCTCTCTGATTTTTTTCCATTTCATATTTATGTTGATAGCATGCTATTTTTTTTAAAAAAAAAAATCCTTTGACGACTATTGCCATCAAAACAATAGCAACAACAAAACTCTATGTGTCTTATGAGAACTAATTTAAACAACACTTCTCAGGTAACTTAACTATCTTTACTGGAAATTAATTGTGATTAATAGTTCGGTCCTGTGAATTTTATTGGTAAGAGGGCCACTTACCTAATTTTCTTTTCTCTAGTGAAAAAAAAATTGTATTCATTCTTTCTTATATATCATGAGGTTATTCAGCTCTCCCTATGAAACTATCCAGTTGGTCACTATTACATAAATTATCTAATTAAGACTTGATATGTATTTCATATCAAGGAAGGATGGCACTGAAACTTAGTAGAGTCTTACTAAATAATGGGTAAATGTCAAATCCAGCAAAAATTTTGAAGGCTCCATCTTTAGCGTGGAAATTGTTAAATATCACTACTTATTGACCTTGTCAAGAACTGTGAAGGGCCTGAAATTTTTACCCTACTTGTAAACTAACAAATTAGCCTGCCAAAGTTTCATGGATGTTGGCAGAAGACATGAGACTGCTGGGTCAGAGACAATGGGCAGTTTATTACTCACAGCAATTGCATTAACTAGAGTATTAGCCTTTTTGATGGTCTCCCGAATCCCAGTTCCCACAAGATGATGCAAAAAGGTTCAGGTGGCACCTGCACATGAAGTAAGTTGTGTATCACAGGAGGGAAACTACAAGTTTGAGGAGTCCCAATGTTTTATAATAGGCAATAATCCAGCCTGACATTTCCCCCAGAAAAAGACATTATTTTTTTTGTACTGGAATAAACAAATCTTCCTTTGGCTTCAGAGGAAGACCTTTGAAGGCCTGTGTTTCTTGACACATCCTCAGAAAGATAATCCAGAACAAGGCAATCATTGCCTTTGCTCACAAAACATGCAGAAACGCAAGACTCGTGGAGAACAGTCTATCAATAAACGTTCTTCATTTTCTCTCTAAATCTACATCTGTTTAGATTTTTAAAAAATACTTGTTGGAACCAGTGGGTTATAATGAAGTTATAAAAGTTTTTAAAAAAGAAATAGTAATTTCCTTATTCTCACACTTACACCTATAGCCTACATTGACAATCACATTTAGCTTTATAGTATTTTTACATTTTTATTTTATAAAGGATTATCATTTCCCCATGTCAGGACCAGGCTAAATAATTAAAGTACTTTGATTCAACAGGTAATGATTAACAATCAAAAATGTGCAGGGCAAGATGAGACATCTGTACTTCATTTTGTGTTCCATTCTGTGTACACAGGAGTGAGCTGCTGCATCCATTTTTCATAGTTTTATTCATTAATATTTACTGAGTGCCTGCTGTGTGCCTGGCATTTCACAATGCTCCAAAGACACAAAAGTAAATAAGCTTCCTCTTCTCAACTCAGTATAATCTTATAGAGGAGAGACAAAAGCAAGGAGATGAGAGATGAAATAGAGGTATGCAGAGGATGCTAACAGACAGAGTGAAGTGGCTTCCAACTCAGGCTGGGCAGGATGGTGGGGAAGAGTGTGTAAGGCTTCCTAGATAAATTCTTAAAGAAAAAAATGGTAATTACCATGGTAGGAGTTGAAGTTCAAATGAGTGTGAGGACGAGCCTTCCTAGTAAAGAAAGAAGCCCAAGCCACAGCTCAGAGAACCTGCTTTTTCTGGAAACTACATGTAGTTTCTAAGAGGACCATTAGAGCAGAGGGTGTCAGGATGGTACTAGAAAGCTGAGGCTGGAGAAGCACATTTCGAACCACAGAGAGTCCTTAGGAGAAGTAGGGGTGTGTGTGTGTGTGTATATTTTAAAGACGAAGGAATTGTGAAGCAGGGGTATTCTCCATTCTCTTATATCAGCATCTTCCTGGTGCCTTCCTTCTATGACTCTATGACTTTTAGCTCCCACGAGACCTGTTTGAGTTGCTTCACTCATCTCTATCAAGGTTCTTCTATGATCATTTCATAGGATTTATATTTGGAAAGAGCTGTCTACCAAAAAAAAAATAGCATTTACTCTAAAAATACATTTGTACAAGTCAGAAACTTACATGATTGAAGATCAAAAGTTATAATCAATTAGATGATGCTAGCAACCTGAGCTATGTGTGGTGTGTGTTCCAAAAAAAGCAAACAGAAACTTACATCAGACAGCCTTGTTATACTAGTTATTTTTCTTAAAAAAAATTTTTTTTTTTGAGACAGGGTCTCCCTCTGTTGCCCAGGCTGGAGTGCAGTGGTGTGATCTCAGCTCACTACAGCCTCAACCTCCTCCTGGGCTCAAGCAGTCCTCCTTCCTGAGCTTCCCAAGTAGCTGAGACCAAGGCATATGCCACCATGCCAACTAATTTTTGTATTTTTTGTAGAGATGAGGTCTCACTATGTTGCCCAGGCTGGTTTCAAACTCCTGAGCTCAAGCAGTCCTCCCACCTTGGCCTCCCAAAGTGGTAGGATTACAGGTGATAGCCACTGCACCCAGTGTCCTTTAAATTTTTTAACAAAAATAGTTTATGAACCACTTCAAACCCATTCACTGTCATGACCCCTTCTGAATCTAGGCTGAAGTGTTAATGAACACCCAAATGGTAGTTAATAAAGGAGATTGGTACCACTCTGTCCTGAGAAAGCCACTTTAAATTGAGGCTCTGCAGGACTGAATGAAGTTAAGACTGAGAGAAGTTATACCCAGGGTATGGTTCTTTTAATCTTAGTCTTGAAAAATTACAAATGACCATTCATTTCAACTTCAACTGCTTTTATACTAGAAAAATCTCATAATTCAAACTATTTTCCTAAATTTCTTTCTAGTGTTATTTAATGCTTATCTATTTCCCTATTTTTTCAAATTTGATAGAGGTATAAAGACTTGCATGCAGGCTTAGAGACAAAAAGACTCAAACAAACATAAACTGTTTCTGTCTTTGATTTAGTTAAGATTTAGAAAAACTTAATTTATATGACTTACCAATTTGCAGTAAGTCAGTGTTATTAATTATGTAAACATATATGGTTTGCATTAAAATACTCTCATCTTCTACTGCAGTAGTGAGAGCACAGGGTGAATTTAGGAACATTAGCCAACCCATTGTCATTGATGTAATCCAAGAACATTGCAAATGTTTATCAATCACAACTTCTATTCAAGATTTAACTTTCTATTCTATTAAATGGTTATTACTCATAAAACAAAACAAACACTAATGTTTCTGACTTTCACAATTATGAAACGAAAGTAAAACATAGAGATAACAAATGTTTGGGAAAAAATATTCTCATAGTCAAGTACATACGAAATACAAATAATTCCAATTATACTGTGCTCTTTTGAAAATCTTGTAACTGTGGCATTAAAAAAAAAGCATGATGCTTGCCTTGCACCTTTGCCTGTAAAATATGCTTTTATTTGCAAAATATTGTCCTTTTCCCCAGCCATTTGCTGTGTGACAGTGTTAACCTTTGGGGATCAGTGAAGAGTTTTGAGCTGGTAGCCTGAGTTCCACCGTTACTGTATGTGTACTTCAGTGTCCTCATCTAAGAATGAGAATAAGAGCACCTCTCCTATAGGCCTATCAGGTAGATTAAGTAAATTGACATAAATGGGATGTCTGACACTGTTAGTGCTCACTAAGCTTTCAGTATTGTCATGAGCCCAGCACTCTGCTACTTGATATGTGATTGTATTTGACCCAAAGTAAGCTGGTAAGTGCTAGGACCAGCCTTGGCATCTATACTCAGCCTTTTCCCTATCCTGCAGGTTTTCAGTTCCATCAGAACATGGACCAGAATATTGTAAAGTAGCAGTTATTCTAAACATACATTTTTTTAGCCAAAACCATTAGTATTTAATATGAAAAATAATTCATAAAAATATATCTCAAATATATTCTTCCAATTAATTAAAAATTAAAGACTAATAAGGGGTTAAGATGACAATTTTTATTGTTGCCCGCTGGTAGAGTGGTACCATGGCTAATAAGGCTAAACCCACCTAGAAAATTGTTCTCCTAAAACATTAGGAATGTCAAGAAAATTCCTTCTTTCTCCTACAATCTTGACTCCATTTTCATGAATCTCAGATCTCTTACTTTCTATTGGGATGGTTACAATACAGTAGAAATATATTGTAATATCCAGTCCAGGAGGTGTGACTAACTAGAAAATTGTTTAGATTTCAGATTTCTAGGCTCTGAAATTATTGCATGGTTTATTCATTGTATAATTCAGACCTTAGAATCATGAACTTAACTGCAATAAATAATTATAGATTTTTCTCAGTAAGAATAAACTTTCTCAGTTCCCTACCATCCCCAACCGTTCTGGCCCCATTGTTATATAGATCTATGTCCGCAATTCTCAGCTCTCCTATTGGATGCTAGAGGATTACTAATTTGCTGCAGAAAATGGAGAATTGTTACTAAACCTTGGGAAATGCAAATAAAACCAGAAGCTTCTTTTTATCTCTGTAACTAGTCTTGCATGAAAAAAATGTTTGATCGCCGGGCGCGGTGGCTCAAGCCTGTAATCCCAGCACTTTGGGAGGCCAAGATGGGCGGATCACGAGGTCAGGAGATCGAGACCATCCTGGCTAACACGGTGAAACCCCGTCTCTACTAAAAAATACAAAAAACTAGCCGGGCGTGGTGGCGGGCGCCTGTAGTCCCAGCTACTCGGGAGGCTGAGGCAGGAGAATGGCGTGAACCCGGGAGCTGGAACTTGCAGTGAGCTGAGATCCGGCCACTGCGCTCCAGCCTGGGCGACAGAGCGAGACTCCGTCTCAAAAAAATAAAATAAAATAAAAAAGAAAAAGTTTGTTCTAGGGATAAATTGTTACCCATCCGATATAGTATGGTGGAGACAGAGTTGCAAACAGCTACTTGGTAGTCCCACTGAGTGAGCTTCCAAACCATAAATCTGATCCAATCACTCACTTTCTTAAAATCATTCAAAAGCTTCCTATCACCTATTAGAAAGAATTATCCAATCTGTTTGGTAGAGTATAACAAACTTTACATGACTGGCTCCCTCTCCATTCCCAATCTCATCTGCTACTACTTGCCATTTGGATTTGGGCCTAATTCATAATGGTGAAACATAAAAAGTTTTAAAGCCATGACCATTTGGGCATTGTAGTCTTATAAGAGTGACAAAGGGAATATTTACAAATATAAAAAGTCAAAATTTTGTTCCTGATGATCCGAATGCTTCCCAGATCTCTGAAAAATTAATCTAATCAGTTATCAGAAAGAAAAGCCCTAGGCAAACTTCTTCTTTAGTAATTCATTTTGATAATTATATATTAAACTTCTAGAAAGTAAGATGAAAATTCAGATCTTTATCAAGTTAAGCAAATGTTTTAACACATCTCGTTGAAGTCATTTCAGAAGTCCTTGGACTAAATGCAAGCTTAACCTTGTATCCACCACAGAATAAAATTGTACTACATAGCCGGGCGCGGTGACTCACACCTGTAATCCCAGCACTTTGGGAGGCCGAGGCGGGCGGATCACAAGGTCAGGAGATCGAGAAGATCCTGGCTAACACGGTGAAACCCCGTCTCTACTAAAAATACAAAAAAATTAGCCGGGCGAGGTGGCGGGCGCCTGTAGTCCCAGCTACTCAGGAGGCTGAGGCCGGAGAATGACGTGAACCCGGGAGGCAGAGCTTGCAGTGAGCCGAGCTCGCGCCACCGCACTCCAGCCTGGGCGACAGAGCGAGACTGTCTCAAAAAAAAAAAAAAAAAGAAAAAAAAAATTGTACTACATTATATGAATGCCTGATAGTAAATTTTAAATAATTTCATGATGTTTCTCATGTGTAGTCTGAGCTTTCTGCATACTGACTCCTCTGTAAATGTATGTAACATTCAAAATTTCTTTTGTAAAAAATCTTTAAGTATATATTGTGCAGAGAAGTCTCATTCTCATGAAAATGTGTTTTCTTGCATTCATTTAAATTTTTAGAAAAGAATTGTAGCAAAATTTTTCAAGTTTTTTCTTAATATATCATTTAAGGACTATAAACTTATATGTATTCTTGTTATTGATTTATAGGACATTAATGTGGTGTTTCAGTAAATTTCTATAAATAGCTCACTTTATCGTTCAGATCTCTAAACGGGGAATACTGTACTTCATCATCCTAAATAGTTCCTTGATTATTAAAACTCTAATAATATGTTCAGAAATGAAAACAGATACTTCAATATAATATTGTTTATAACTGAGCCTTTGAAAATAGCAATGAAATATTTATAGTTTAAAAACTAAATACCTGAATTTTTCATTATGAAATATTTTCCCATTCCTCTTGTTAATCAACATTAGTAAATTTTTATTTCATGTATTCTCCAGTCTTTATATAACGTTTTCACTTAGATTATGCCATTTTAACATTTACCATTTTACTGTCTGTCACAGATTGCTTATAAACTTCATAATTATTCAAATGAATTATCTATTTGCTAATGATAAAGAATTCATCTAAGCTTGCAAAGAGATCACAGTTGTAGAAAATTAATATCTCACTAGGTAATTACTATAATTAAAATATAAGAGAAATTAAATGCAAGCAACAGAAACAAATGCTACATTGACTAAAATAAGATATATAAGACTATTTTTATTATGGAGAATTTATAAAATAGCTATTAAAATATAATTCCATTTGAATCAAATTAAACCATCTTTAAGACAAATCAAATTATTATAAACTACATTATATTCACTGTTTTTTAGTGTTTGGATATTGTTGCTAACCTACCAGTCTTTTTATAACTGGGCTGAGTACTACATAAAATTAAATGATATGCAGTTTTCCCATTCAAATATTTCGATCTAAGTTTTAAAGATATAAGTAAAGAATAGTTGCATGTCCACTTACGAGATAAACAAAAAAGAACCACAGCTTTGAGATGAAAGTCCCATTATTAATAGCAATACATTGATGTATCATATATAATATATATAATGTATGCATACATAATATATAATATATAATGTATGTATACATAATATATATATAATGTATGTATACATAATATATAATATATATAATGTATGTATACATAATATATAATATATATAATGTATGTATACATATATATATAATGTATGAATGTTAGAGAAAGGAGAGGGAGGGAGTGAAGGGAGAAGGAGAATAAAAGCCTTTACAAATTAACATTTGGGTAATAGAATGTTTTTTAATTCCATAAATCTCAAAGAGGAGGTTAAGGAAATCACAAAGCTCCCACATAGTAAAGCGGCAAAAAGGAGAATGAAAATAGACGAGATTAGAAAAGCACCAGATCAGTACAGCACTTGAATATGTAATTAAGAAATGATCCAGAAAAAGAGAATAGAGGTGGAAAAGAGGGAGAGAAAACGGAGAAATGGAAGGAAATTATTAACAAGAAATTATTTTAATAATTCTAAATATTTCTTGGAAATAAGAGACTTTGGTTCCTTAATTAAAAAAAAAATACAGCTTTTCATCATGAAGCTTAAAACACTGGAAACAAAGAGCAGTTTTTAAAAATTCTAAACAGGATAAAACCTAACTCTATTGTAATATACTATTCTGTACCATTATGTACTAACTCATTTAATACATGATTCTGTTAGTAGAAACTATCATGATTGCCATTGTACAGCTGAGGAACTTGAGAAAAAGAGTAAAGAACTTTCTGGATGTCACCCAGCTAGTAAGTAGTGGAGCTGGAAGTCAAACCAAGTAGTCTTCTTTTAGAGTTTATCCTATTAGCCATTACACAATACAGGAATCCTTAATTTAGGGTGAGAACCATGATAAATTCCCAATGAATTAAAGAGCTAAAGTTAGAAGAAATGTATGAAAGTATTAAGAAGAAAGTAGGAGAAAACATTTTAATATTACTGCAATGAAGAAAGACTTGTTATCAAGACACAAAACCTAGAAAACACAAAGACGGATTTGACCACAAAAAATTAAATACTTTATGTAGGAAAAAGAAATTAACTAAACAATGAGATGCAATTTTTTGTATTCAACTTGGAAAAAAGATTTTTAAAAATCTAATAATATTCATATCTTTCTAATGTTAAGAAAGTACTTTTATATCCATTAGGTGGGAATGTAAATTAGTGCAATGCAGTTTGACAGTTTATGTCAGAAACCTAGTGCCATATAACAGCCATTAAATTAAAAAATAATTTTTTGACAATTTGAAGAATCAGAAATTGCATGTCATATTTAATCATTGTATGTAATTTTAAGCCAAATTATATAATTTCACAAACAAGTGCAAATACCTCCCAGAGTAAAGGCCAAGAAAATAACTGTTCTAACATCCAAACCCACTAAGTTGTATTACATTAATTATGTTCAGTTTTTGTTACCAATTATACCTCAATGAAGCTAGAAGAAAAAAAATCCCTAGAAAAAGAAAAGATGTCATGATTAATGTCTCCTGATTCATTTTGATTTTTATCTTGTTATAGACTGACTTTATCCCCCCAAAAATACATAGGTTGACTCCCCAAACCCACATGTGACTGTATTTAAAGATATTTAAAGAGATAAGTAAGGTAAAATGAGGTCATATGGGTAGAACCTCATCTGATACAACTGGTGTTCTTATAAGAAAGGAAACTAGGACACCGACATGCTCACACACAGAGGAAAGGCCATGTGAGGACACAAGAAGATGGCCATCTGCAAACCAAGGAAAGAGGCCTCAGAAGAAAGCAACTCTGCCTATAAAACTTCAAGAAAACAATTGTGGCTGAAGCTACCCAATCTGTGGTGTTTTATTATGGCAGCCCCAGCAGACTAAGACATAGCTTTACTTGTTTGAATTGAATTGTTTTTTGTTCTTGAGCAACACACTTCATGATTTCGAAGGTACGTGAACCAAGTCTTAATGCATTGACTTGTGAAAATTGATATTACTTCTTCTCTGAAGCTGTGCTGTATCCTGAAGTGACCGATGTGTTTAAAGGGCTTCTATAAGGAAAAGTAGAACATGTTAAGGGCAATGCTTTGGCTTCTGTTTCCAGGAAACCTAGGTCTGACTTCTTCTGCACTATCCAGCTTGGCAAGTTGTTAAATACCTCTGGGCTTCCAATTTTTTTTTCCACATGTAAAGCGAAGATATGTGTATGAGTAAGGGTTTTCCAGAGAAATACAACCAGTAGGATACATATAGATGTATAAGAGGAGATCTATCGTGGGAATTGGCTCGCCTTATTTGGAGGCCAAGAAGTTCCATGATCTGCCATCTGCAAGCTGGAGACCTGAAGTAGTGTGATGCAGTCCAAGTCTGAAGGCCTGAGAACCAGGAAAGCCAATGGTGTGAATCCCATAGTCCAAAGGCCCAGAGCTCTGATGTCTGAGGGCAGAAGAAGATGGATGTTTCAGCTCAAACAGTGAGAAAATGTGCCATTCCCCCTTTTTCTGTTCTATCCATATGTACTGGATGATGCCCACCCGTATTGGTGAGGGCAGATTTTCTTTACTTAGTCTACTTTTTCAGGTGCTAACCTCCCTCAAATACCTACACAGACACACTCAGAAATAATGTTTCACCAGCTATCTGGGCATTCTTTAACCACTTCCTGTTGACACATAAAAGCCATCATAATATGCAATCTCACTGTACAGAGTTGATACAAGGATTTTTAAAAATATGATTTCTAAGGTACTTTGTACTGGATCTACATGAAATATATGCTCAGCGAACAGTGGTTATTATATTATGGCTTTTCTACATCACTGTCTTTATGGATTAAAACCATTGATCTTCATTCCCCATTTCTCAAATGTGCTGAACATGAGCCTGAACACCCCTAACAAATCTATTTAAGGTCACGAAGCTGAGACCCTGAGATCTCCAGAGGAATTTCAGAAGCACTCTAGGAGAGCACAATGATCAAATCATAACCATAATAGTCTGGTTTTACTTAAAACAAATTGAATAAAATTCAGATACAGTTTATAGAAAAGATGTTGGCAATAAGTCCTAGTATTTCTAAGCATAATTAATGTATGGTATGTTGATTTTGCATCCTGCAACTTTAGTAAATTTGTGTATCACCTCTAAGAGTTTTTTGGTGGAGTCTTTAGATTTTTCTAAATATAAGATCATAACACCTTCAAACTAGGATAATTTGACTTCTTTTACAACTTGGATGCCCTTTATTTCTTTCTTTTGCATAACTGCTCTGACTAGGACTTCTAGTACTATGTTGAATAAAAGTGGTAAAAGTGGGCATTCTTGTTTTGTTCCAGTTCTTAGTGGAAAGGCTTTCAATTTTTCCCCATTCCGTATGATATTAGCTGTGGGTTTGTAAAAAATAGCCCTTATTCGGTTGAGATATGTTCCCTTTATACCCAATTCATTGAGGGTTTTTATAATGAAGGGATGTGGAATTTTATCAAGTGCGTCTATAGCATCTATTAAAATGATCATGTAGTTTTAGTTTTAGTCCTTGATTTTGTTGATGTAATGTATCATGTTTATTGATTGTTAAACCATCCTTGCATCCTGAGGAGGAATCCCACTTGATTAAGGTGAATGATCTCTTTAATGTGTTGTTTAATTCTATTTGCTACCATTTTGTTGAGGATTTTTGAATATATCTTCATCAGAGATATTGGCCTGTAGTTTTCTTTTTTTGATCTTTGTCTAGTTTTAGTATCAGAGTCATACTTGCCTCATAGAGTAGGTTTGGAAGTATTATCTCCTCTTCAATTTTTTTAAATAGTTTGAGTAAAACTGGTATTAGTTCTTTACATATTAGGCAAAAGTTAGCAGTGATTCCACTAGGTCCTGGGCTTTTCTTTGGTGGAAGACTTTTATTACTCCTACAATCTCATTATTCATATGGCCTGTCAGCAGTTTTTCTATACATTAACAGCAAACAATCTGGAAAAAAAAAAAAAGACAGCAATTTCATTCACAATGGCTATGAAATATAAAGAAAACAATTTCATTTACAACAGCTATTAATACAAATATAATACAAATATAATAGAATAAATTTAATCAAAGAAGTCAAACATCTTTACAACAAAGAACACTACAAAATACTGATGAAAGAAATTGAAGAGTACAAAAAAATGGAAAGATATTCCATGTTCATGGATTGGAAGAATAAATATTGTTAAAATGTCCATACTACCCAAAGCAATCTACAGATTTGAAACAACAATCCCTATCAAAATACCAATAACATTCTTCACAGAAGTAGAAAAGACAATTCTAAAATTCACATGGTACCACAAAAGACCCCAAATAACTAAAGATATCCTGAGAAAAAGAACAAAGCTGGAGACATCACACTATCCAATTTCAAATTAAACTACAGTGATACCGTAACAAAAACAGCATGGTACTGGCAAAAACAGAAACACAGAACAATGGAAAGAGTTGAGAACCCAGACATAAATACACGCGCTTAACAGCCAACTCATTTTTAACAAAGATGCTGACAGCATACCTCAAAGAAAGGACAGTCTGCTTAATAAATGGTCCAAGAAAATGGTTATTTATACACAGAATTAAACTAGATTCCCATCTTTCACCACATATAAAACTCAAAGTGGAGTAAAGATTTAAATTTAATACCTAAAACTTGAGACTGTTGAAAGAAAATATTGGGGAAATGCTACAGGACATTTAGCCTGGACAAAGATTTTGGGGAGTAAGACCACAAAAGTACAGGAAACAAAAGCAAAATAGACACATGGTATTATATCATGCTAAAAAGCTTCTGCACAGCAAAGGGAAAAAAAGCTAACAAATCGATGAGACGACGTAAAGAATGGGAGAAGATATTCCTAAACGATTGATTTGAGTAAGAATTAATAACCAGAATATATAAATAATTTAAATATATATATGTGTGTGTGTGTGTGTGTGTGTGTGTATATATATATATACATACACACACAAGCTCAACATAACTAATCATTAGAGAAATGCAGATCACAACTACAATGGGATATCATCTCACCCCACTTAGACTGTTATCAAAAAGACAAAAAAATAACAAATGCCGTCAAGGATGTGGAAAAGGGGAACGCTCACATAGTGTTGGTGGGAATGTTAAGTGGTACAGCTATTATGGAAAATAAAATGGAGATTTCTCAAAAAAACCAAAAGTAAAACTGTCATATGATCCAGCAATCCCATTCTAGGTACATATCCAAAAGAAAGGAAATTAGTATGTCAAACAGATATTTGCATTCCCATGTTTATTGCAGCACCATTTACAATAGCCAAGATATAGAATCAACCTATGTCCATAAACAGATGAATGGATAAAGAAAATGTGGTACATATATATGATGGAATGCTATTCAGCCATAAGAAAGAATGAGATCCTGTCATTTCCAGTGACATGGATGGAACTAGGGTCATTATGTTAAGTGAAATAAGCCAGGCACAAAAAGACAACTATTACACGTTCTCACTCATGTGAGAGCTGAAAAAGTGGATCTCATGGAGATAGAGAGTAGAATGGTGGTTTCTAGAGGTTGGGAAGGGAAAGGGGAAGGAGGAGATGAAGTGAAGTTAGTTAATGGAAGCAAAAATACAGTTAGAAGGAATAAGTTTCAATATTCCATAATATAGTAGATATTATAGTTAACAATATTTTATTGTATTTTTCAAAATAGCTAGAAGAGAACTCCAATATGTCCAACACACAAAAAGAGATAAATGTTTGAGATGATGAATATCCCAATTACCCTGACTTGATCATTACACATTCTATACATGTTTCAGAACATCATGTGTTCTCTCAAAATATATGCAACTGTAATATATTAATAAAAATATACAAATATACATTTAAATAATAAGTTTATTATAAGATATTGTAGAGAGCCCTGGGTTGCTTCTACTTCCAGTCTGGTTTTCACATTTACTTAACTGCCCAATTATTAGATACTCTATATATCAGTCAATTTTCACAATGCTATAAAGACATACCCAAGACTGGGTAAGTTATAGAGAGAAGAGATTTAATTGACTCACAGTTTTCCATGGCTGTGGAGGCCTCAGGAAAGTTACAATCATGGCAGAAGGGGAAGAGTCACGTCTTCCATGACTACAGGCAAGAGAGAGCAAATGAACAAAACAGGAACTTGCCAAACGCTTATAAAACCATTAGATCTCATAAGAACTCACTCACTATCACAAGAACGGCATAGGGGAAACGAACCCCACAATCCAGTCACCTCCCATCAAGTCTGTCCCTCAACACCTGGGGATTACAATTCAAGATGAGATTTGGGTGAGGACATAAAGCCTAACCATATCACCATAAGAAGCTTCTGGCCCCCAATTCATTGCAGTCAGAGCCCATGAAATAAATGGGCTCTCTTCTGTATGCAAGTCCTTCCTTCCATTCTGTCCTCCACCCTCCATCCATGCTTATATCTGCAGCCTGCCCGCTCCTTTTTCCTCTAATGACTAGAAGCTACTTGTTAAAGGATGACAGGGTCTCCTCTGTGTCTATCTAGGCCCAACTGTTAATGCTTTGAGTCTGGGCTGCTTGTGTCCTCATCAGATGACTTTGTTACTTATTTAACACATTGTTTGTTGTTTTGTTTTGTTGTTTATAGGGACAATATCCTTCTATCTACCCCAGATTCTAACAAAGTAATAAAACACATACATTCAAACTGTTAAATAGCTTTACCAGGCTTACTGTCTTTTACTAATTAATACTGCAAATTTTATGCTTTGGGATCTTTCTGACTTTCTACAAAAACAATTTCCTTCATAGTGTATATCAAGAATAAAATCGGTGTTATTAAGATAAAAATTCAGAGGTTAGCCAAAAGGGAACCCTTGTTGGTAACTGTGTGTCAGCAACAACGCATTTCTTAATTCCTCAGGAAGGAGAAGATACTCCCTATGTGCTGTCAGTCTCGATTTTTTCTTCCATTCATAATGTGAATCTTTGGTTTTGCATTTCAATTTGATTGTTGTTTTCTACTGAATTTGTGCTCCTTCTAGTTCATTACTAGTTTGGATTTTTATGATACAGCAGAGAAACTTCTTTTTAAGACTAGAGTGGTTTTGCTTTTATTGTGTGATAGTCATGAGTTCCTGGAATTAGAGAGAGGGTCATATAATTTTGGCAGAATAAAGCGAATTTTTTAAATGGTCTCTGTAGCCAATATATTTTCTTATTTATGGAATGGGACTACATTTCCAGGGCATGTATACATACCCTAGTGAGAAATTGGTGGGTAGTGGTGGTACGAGTGTCATTTCAGAGTATACTTGAACTACGAGATAAATGTGATATTTTTTTTCCCCCAGATTGTCAACATTACCTAGATATATGGGTAGAAAATAGTATTTTCTATTAAAACAAACATGAATACACAATAGATTAGTAAAGGTAAGAGGACTTTTAAAATAAGCCAATAACCATTAACAATTTTATTGCTTTTAAATTGTAGCATCCCTCAGATTCCAAAGGTACATATTGGCCTTATTTGTCTTTAGTGGGTGATCTGGAGGAAAAGTTTAGGAAACATTTAACTAGAGTCCTTGTATAGTGTGATGAGCAAGTCTGTTGCATCAGGTTTTTAATTTAAGCCACAAAGTTGATTTTTATTTTGTTTTGCTTCCATCAACACTGCCTAGGGGCATAATTCAAATGAACATAGAAAATGCTTAATTATTTCTCTCTTTTATTCTCATACTCGTTGTTGCCAAAATCAGACAGCATTTACAAAACCTTCACATATAGAGTACTGATTGAGGTATGCTATTTTTGTAATATGTATTAAATAGCATCATTTGTGAATTATCTGTAAAGAAATGGTTGCAGTAAGAAAAATCATAATTCAATTTCTAATTAGACTAGAAATTCTTCACAGAAGAGGTGAAGAAAGCGATGCTGACCTTGAGGGGGAAAATATTCTAAGTATGTCATAGTGAATGTCTTAGTCTTTTTTGTGTTGCTATAACAGAATGCCACAGACTAGGTAATTAATAAGAAAAGAAATGTATTTATTACAGTTCTGGAGACCTGGAAGTCCAATACTGAGGGGCCCACCTCTAGTGAGGTCCTTCTTCTTGCATCATCCTATGGTGGAAGGCTGAGGGGCAAGACAGGATTGAAACAGCAAGAAGGAGCAGAACTCACTTTTATAGCAAAGCCACTTCTGTGATAACCCACTTCTGTGGCAATGAAATTAATATATTCATGATGATAGAGCCCTCATGACCTAATTACCTCTTATTAGTCCCCACTGCCCAACACTGTTGCATTGAAAATTAAGCTCTCAACACATGAACTTTGGAGGACAAATTTGAACCATACTAGTGAGGGACAGCATATTGAGATGGTGGAGAAAGCATAGGTGTTCAGCAAAAAAAAAAAAAAAGTGCGAGAATATCACCGCTTTAGGGCAGAAAAAAAAATTAACATTTATTGCATATCTATCATACTAGGTGTCTCCTATATGTTGTTTCATTTAAATCCTGAAAATACCTTGAGAAACTATATTTTCCCCATGCAGAAAAAATGAGGCTCCACAAGGCATGGAAGAACTCAAGTCTGTCTGTTTCAAAAGCCCATGGCAGTGGGGGAGTTTGCACACTGTGCAGGGGAAGTTATTTGTGATTATTGAAGTGATGTGTACAGTTTTATAACTTGCTCTTCTAAGCCCCGTTGGCTGTCTTCTGTGACCCTACATAGCACTGGCTGTATGGATTCTCGATTTGATGTTTGTCTGGTTTGACCATCATTCAGAACAGCATGTGTACTCTAGAAGTCATGCTTCCATACTTTGTCTTTCCTGTGGAGCCTTGAATTATTTTAATAGATGATTGTTAATATTAATTGCATGATTGACTTTTTACATCTAAGATTCTAGGATTTAAAAAACCGTGTTAATAGGCAAAGTCTATTTTGAATTTTCAACTTAAGCTTCAGTTCTCAGCCCACAAGTAGTGTGAATTAAAGATGCTTCAGCATTTGTTCTTTCAGCTATGTCTAAAACTTTAAAAAAAAAAAAAACAGGATAAAACCAAGGCCAGGAGCATGATCTTAATATTAGACTTTCTAGCTGTCTTATGCTGATAAATGCCAGTACCTCCAATTACAGAAACTATGAATTATCATGTAGAGTCAATGGTAACATGAGACAAAATCATCAAAACTTTTAAGTGCTTTTTCCCATATCAGCTTAGTGTATCAGAACTTTGTCATTTCATCATGCCAAAATGCCACCTCCTTAGGGAGCCTTTGCTGACCTCCCTAGTTGCCAATCCTGCTTGGAGACTACCATGACGTGGTGGCAGCACTTATCATGGATTAACTCATTGATTTAATACTCAAAAGGATCATAGAAGCTAAGTGCCACTATATCATCCAGAATTTTTAGACAAGGAAACTGAGAAACCAAGAGATGAAGTAATTCCATTAAGATGGGTTACAGGCTAGGAAGTAGCAGAGGCAACATATATACCTGGTATTCTAGCTCCAGAGATCCTACCTCTAACCTCTAACCACTCCCTTAAAACCTCCCCAGCCCCTCCTCTAGAGTCTCCCCCTGCTCCTTCCCCTTCCCTAATCCCTTCACTAGCTGCTCCCCTAACTCATCGCCTAGTTCCTCCCCTAACTCCTCCTGCAGCCCCTCCCCTAGTTCCTTTCATGACTGCTTCTTTCCCTAGCCCCTACCTTAGCTCCTTCCCTAGTCCCTCTAACTCCTCCCCAATCCTCACCCCTAGATTCTCCCCTAACTCCTCCCCCAGGTCCACTCCTAGTCTCTCCCTAGCTCCACTCCTAGTCTCTCCCTAACTCCTCCTCTAGCTCCTCCCCATCCCTTCCCGTATCCCTCCCCTAGTCTCTCCCTAGCTCTTCCAGTCTCTCCCTAACTCCTCCCCTAGCTTCTCCCCAGTCTCATCTCCTTAGCTCCTCCCCTCGTCTCTTGCTAACTCTTCTAGCCCCTCCCCTAGTCTCTCCCTAGCCCCTCCCATAACTCCTCCCCAGTCTCTCCCTAGCCCCTTCCCCTGGTCCCACCCCTAATTCCTCTCCTAGCTTCTTCCCTGATCACTACCTTAACCCATCCTTTAACTCTGACTCCTCCCCTCCTCTGCCCTGCTTCATTTTTCCTTCGCTATATCATCAGGGTCTTGCTGAAATTAAAAGAGTTTGATGAGGAGGCTGCTTAAAGAGCTGGGGGAACCGATGAGAAAATGCGGGCATGCGCAACAGCAGGAAGCATCACTACCCTCAGGCCTGCAAGCCAGGCGAGGAGTGCAGGGCAGGACCCTAGGAGAAAGGGAAGGGAGGGACTAGTAGAACCTCCAGGCGCTGTGGGGCAGAAAGCTCTGGAAACTCAGAGGACTGGCTCCGGCAGAGCCAGGGGTGTGGGGCAGGAGGTGCGAGGGAAAAGCCCCTCTTTTTGATCCACTCTTGGTGAGCCTGGTGCGCTTTCCTTGATGTGGACAGCAACAGAATCCAAGACATCGTGAATCTAAAATAACTTTTTTTTTAATGCAAGATTTTTCTCCCAGTATTTTGCCGTTTAAGTGTTTCTACCACTAAGTGGTTAAGTGGTTCCGTTTTAATTAGCCTTTTACTACCCAGTTCATGTGCGTTTCCTCCCTGCATACCAAGCTTCCCACACTGAGAGAGTATTTTCCACGTCGCCAAACACACCTGGCAATAAAACAGGCTTAAAGCGAGTGACATTGCCAAGGACAGAGCCACCTGAGGAGCCTGACACAGAGATGGTCGGTGCTCAGCGTTAACAGATTGTCTTCTCTGTGTTCCTCGTCCAAGCGATCGGATAACACACAAATCAGACTCAGCACAGCCCCTTCTTTTGGGTAAAACAGAAACTCTGAAAGAGCGTGACTTACTACATCTATTTTTCTTCTCCCGCTAAGCTCATCCATTAGATACAAATCATTCTCAAGTATGAAGAATAATTGCTGGCTTAAAAAGGATGAGGGGGAAAAAAACAAATAAAGATGAGGAAACGACTGGAAAGTTCATCGGAAGCCTTAGTTAGCATGCATGCATTTCTCTGTACTTTGTTAGCATTCTGAAAAGTTTTCGGTAATCACTTCTGTTTTTGGTTTGCGATAGACTACTTCTCATGGCAGGGGTGCAGCTGAATAACCAAAAGCATAGATAGAATTTTCTTTAAATGCATTTTGTATGGAATTTAACTTTTAGGTCATTTTGGTAACCATCAAGCTTAATTGTTTGGGTTAACCATATCATGAAGTGATTTCAGTGACGGTGACACACACCCGCTAGGATAAGTCAGAATCTCTACCTCTATAGTTGTAAAAGCTTTTTTCCTGATAATTGATGGTTACTGGTTAGGGTAAAGCACAGCTTGCCCGTTCCCAGAGATTTTAAGAAAGTGTGTAATTTTCTTGTGTATGCTGAAATTGAGCATAAAGGAAAAGAAAGCAGCTTATAGGCTCTCCATCAAAAGCAGCTTTTTCTGGGGAAAAGCTTTTCTGCTTTTATTTCAAAAGCTGAAGAACAGTAGAAGGTTGAGATTCCCTAGAAAATCTACCTAGCTCTGTGGCATCCAGAATTTTTGGCAAAGTACATTTGGAGGAAATAATGAGCTCTGAATACATTTTAACTCATCAAGAATCAAGGCAACAAAATTGCTCAATTTTTACCAATTTATTTTGAGCTCAATATTGAGGATATGAAAGCTGCTGCCTTGTTTATTGTACTTAAAAACAGAGAGCGACAGATTGATAGACATCTGATAGATGATAGATGATTGATATAGATAGATGATAGATGATGATAGATGATAGGTGGGTAGGTAGATAGATAGATAGATAGATAGATAGATAGATAGATAGATAGATAGATAGATAGATTATCTATCTATCTTTTGTGCTTCTGAATCTGTTTCTCAGTAGAGCTCTCCTTTCTTTCTCTCTAGGTCATGGGTTTGGTTCGTCAAAGATGTCTCGTGCACAGACATTTCCCAGCTACGCCCCAGAACAGAGTGAAGAGGCCCAGCAGCCGTTGTCGCGGTCCAGCAGCTATGGCTTCAGCTACAGCTCCAGCCTCATCCAATGACACACAGAGAGCCACTGCTGACTAGAGAGACAGTCTGTCCTGGACCTGTCTGTGGGGTCATTGCACCCTCTGCCTCCTGGAAGACCAATTGCAGTACAAATTGAAATGGGTCTGCTCTAGCCCCAGTTCCATTGGAAGGTTAAAAACTGGAGTTCTGCTTCCTTGATTCAGTGGCTAAGTCCTTTATTTATTGAATTTCTTTGGGGGAATCTATGTTTTACATGAATAGAATCCAAATCGTATGAACAGTTATTTAAATAAACAAAACTCTTTGGGTCTGACAGTAGCAGAAGCCTCAGCACTGGGAAGAGTTGCCCTCGTTGGGGTATGCCTGGGTGGCGGGCACCTCTCATCTCACAGCACAGTCCTCCCATCTGAGCACAGGGTCTGTCCGTAGACATAGTGGTGACCCTCCACAAGCTCTGTGGCTTTTAAAGTTTTGACAGGGACAAATACAGTAAGCTCTACAAATGACATCATAGCTGCATATAAATAAACCCAGTGACAATTAAAGGAACATGAAATTCAGAACACACTATTAAGCAGGGCCCTGTAGCTCTACTCGTGTGTGTGTGCGTGCGTGTGTGTGTGTGTAGACAAATATGGATATTGCTATATCCATCTATATATAACAAGTATATATCAAACATGTGCTGAGGGTGACAGGATATGCTCACTTAAATTGTTGAAAACCATAATTTGGTGCATTAAAATTAAGATTGTTATGTTGAATAGCTATTTTAAAAATAGTGCTGTAAAAAAAAAAAAGGCTTCTTATTAGCAAAAGTATATGTAATCCAGTCTGTTCCCATGACAAGTGTAAGCAAAAATGTGAGAAGGGGAACATTCGGAAGCAAAAGAACCAGTCTAGCTGTCCTACACATCATGTCATACACTGTCTTTCTGGTGAGTGTTTCCTTGTTGTTGACAATGTTACTCCCTTTGGCCATCCACCTGAGCTACGTGAGGAGGTTTCCATGTGAATATTGATCAGCTTCCATTTAACCTTGAGAGAAAAGAGAGGTTCTAAATGAAAAACTCTTTAGGAAAAAAATAACACACCTAAAAAGAACTCAGCTATTTTGCAATAAAGAGAATAACAAAATGGGCACAGGATTGTGGATACCACTATTTAAAATGTCATAGATGCTGTTCTCAGAAAACCACTGGGGGCTTATTATTTACTGTGTAACCAGAACTTGCAGGGCTTTATTTTTTCTTTTACTGGACAGAGGTTGTCTGAGATTATAAGAAATGGATCAAATATAATTTTCATCATCCCTGACACTGATTAGACCTACAGTGTTTAAAGGGAGGTAGTGATTTCCACGGAAACTGAAAGAGTTTGGCTAATTCAGGTCAAAAAAGATATATTTGCCCTTAATTTTGGAGTTAAGTAAAAATAAAAATTATCCTGCCTGAATCATCTGATGCTTTGTGCCTAAGATGGTTATCTCTCAAATACTCTAGGGCGGGTTTAAAGAACAGTGAACTCGGGTCACGCAAGATGAAAACCCAGCTTTTTTTTTTTTTTTTTTTTTTCTTAATAGGAAAAATTTTTTAACTATCCAAATTAGTCTGTTGAAAGGGTGCCTTTTTTGCTAATCTCTGATGAGTGGTCTTTTCATCCCTATCCATAGCTTGACTGCAGACTGACAATTCATTTCAGTGAATTACTACCAAATAAAAGTGGTTCCGGATCCCTCCTAGATAAATGTGCACTTACGGCAACTACCTACGCTCTCCAAATCACTCCACTAGGTATGAAAACCCCATCAAGATACTAATCATAAGAGTTAATGTGGCTGCAAAAAATAATTATCCTAAGCTTTCAGGGATAAAAAGAAAATTACCCAAGTTCTCTGCACTGTGAATTTTGCTGACACAGCAGAGGAGCAGATGACTGGTTCCTACAACTGTACAGCCTTCCTTGAAATCATAGCTTTTGGGGTTAAACACTTGTGAATTTCTTTTGCACATGGCATTTGCTTTTGAAATGTCTTTAGTCAAATACACCAGAGCAACTCCCAGCTGAGACCATTTGAGCACAGTTCCTAGTGGGGCCACATTCAGAGCGAGCCTCTCGCCGGCTCACTCAGTTGAGCTGTTGCTTAGACACCACAAGTTTCTACACGGGACTTATGGGGAACGGCCCTCAGGGGTCCTGGTTCACATCTCAGCTTTATTCATGTGCTGGAAGCACAAACAGCGAGTCCAGGGAGGGATTCTGCTAATTAGAAGAGTCTGCTCTTGCATCTGTTTCTTAGGAGACAAATACCTGCATGTAATTGCTTTCAAGAACTCCATTTGATTCTGATCATTACCAATGACTATAACTGAAGGAGCACCAAAGATCAGGCATAACCTTGGTCCAGTTCATTCTGAAAATGATGTCGTAAAAAGAGAGGGTGTGAGAGAAATCTGCTTCCCAAGTTTTTAACCAGATCTCATCACAATGAGAATAATGCTGTAATCTATCTCATGGTGGAGCTTAATTCTAGCATACTCCTCCAACTCCACTCACACTTGTAGCTGAGTCAAGACTGCTAAATGAACAGATAGGAGAACTTACATTACCCTAATATACTCGACATGAAGCAGTGTTCATTGTAATAAAAATGACAAACAGATAAATCTTCTACCAAAACCAAAGATGGAAAGTCACTGTATCAGTCTCCTGGAACTTCATAAAATCAATTTCACTGGAGCAACCAGAAGGGTCATGGATATGTACACCACTCGCTTGAGCTCGTAGGTTTTTGACTGGGGATGCCTCTACACTTTGTAAGTCATTTCTCCCTTCAAAAGTTGTATGATATCTTTTAATATATGTGTCTTTTTCAATGTGAGGGAGGAATTACAATGAACCAAAGATACCTTTTGGCTCCTTCTGAAAGTGACTCAGTTTGAATTCCATTCAGATTTGTACAGATAAATATGATGGTCACCATTTCTGCAGCAGGTTGGAAGAGACCAATGATAAAGGAACCCAGTGTAAGGAATAGCAGTTCTGAAAACAGACAAAGCCTAGAGGAGGTATCCATTTCACTGAAAGATTACATGAGGGGACTTATTTTTTATTTCCCAATTTTTTCTTCTGATAATAATTAATTACACATGATTGACACATGACATTACACTGAAAATGCAGGAAAGTACAAAACAACTTTGATCCAATCGTTTCCCATTCTGGGGGGTGGGGGCAGAGGTAGAAAAGCAAACACATCTTTCACTTACGTATTGAACAAACAATAAGCACTCAGAACTAATTTATTTATGCAGGTTGCAAATATGTATGAATCAATAGGTTCTGGCCACTGCCACAATTTGAAATCAATAAAATAAGAAATATTTATTTATAGTTGAGGGAAGATGCTGTTTGATAGAGCATGTGAAATCGATGGAAACATGTTTATAAAACATAAACCTCACCTTTTTCACCAAATAGAAACTAGAGAACTAGTCCTAGTATCTTGCACAATTCTTCTCTGTCTTCATTGGGAAATTAGGTTTGAAAATCTTTCATCACCTATAAAATGGTGAACCTCTTATACCGTCTATTCAGTATAGAAACAGTGGACTGATAAATAACTTGACATTGTTAGTAGTAGTTTCTACAGATCCAGTTTATTGCATGTCCTATCTTTATTGTAGATATTAAAAACACATCATAAAAATTGATGTGTGCCCCTCCTTGTTTGGCCAGTATCTCAGAAAACTTTGTAAAAAAAAGCATGGGGACCTTACTCCCTAGGTTATTTGAGCCATTTACTAAAATTGGCCATTAGTGATACAGTGAAAACAAGCTAAGGAAATGATATTCTCCTAAAAAATTATATTCCCGTTTTGATTATTATAACAGCACAATAAGTGGGCAGTATACACCTAATGGAACTGAGATGTAGGGCTTTAACAATTCATGTTTTATTTTAAAATATTATATTGAAGACTGCACAAAGTTAATTATACATGTTTCTCCAATCCTGTGCTCATGTCTGTAAATACCTTGCAATTTCAAATATTTCAAATTACTTCATCAGTCATTAACTATATGATCTCCCAAACACAGCGTTCTCAAAATCGATAAAAATTTGCCACTGGATATGCATTAATAGCTGTAACAGTGGGTGACATGCCACACAAATTCAGCTTATGAAATTTATGGAGTGTGTGTTTGTAGACTATGAAATTTATGAAGTGCAGTTTCCCATGGAGAGAATAGAGAGGGAGGATGGCAACTAGTCATGAAGGCAACAATTCAGGTTAAATGCTAAAGAATACAATTAAATGTCCAGAGTAACACTTGGTCTCTACCTTTCTAACATTCTAACCCAAGGCTGGTGTCACGGACTTGGCCTTCTTCCCTGTCGCCTCATACTAAGTACGCAACTTACAGAGGACATCTGTTGCTTTATGTCTTAATGTCACTAGAGGAAGACACTACATTCCCAACAAAGACGCATCTTTCGGCTTAGTGCAAAACGTTTAACAAGAAAGAATGTGTAACCAAGTCCCCACAGTAAAATGTGTCTTCAGGAACATGAGAATCACTTTTATATAGCCAACCTCATTTGAATTTTATCATGAACAGAAATTGTCGGTGAAACTGGTGGGCAGGGCTGGATCTGTGAGACGAGATCAACACTCTCTATAAACATATTTTATGTGTTGTGCATTCTCTATAAACATATTTGGAAGATTGCCCACATTTTCTCTGTGGACCTGCCACAAATCCCTACCTTCTTACTCAAGGATGTGAATCCTGTAGCATTTGTGCAATTACGCCAGCAGAGGAGGCACTAGACAGTTTATAGAGTCTTGTGGAAGTTGGGCACATTTTCCAGGCAGGTGGAATGCTAGCTAGATCTAGAAGCACCCTTAAAGGTCATGTAGAATAAAGCCCCACTTTGTGTTTCCCTAAGGAGAAAACTGAAACCCATGGATGTTGTAATTTGTTTAAAGGCAAAGAAGGAGCCAAGAATCGTTTCTCGTAGTTCCAGGCTCCTGGTCTAGGAATATCTCCTTGGCTCCAAGGCGTCTCCCAGTTTGACGTAGTGGGAGCTGAGAAATGCCACATGGCCTCAAAATAAATAAACCCTTGTACATTTAAGTGTTTTCCCAGATTTTCAGATGCCTCTACTCTTGCTGAATTCATCACCAACTCTACGAGCAGAGAGGCGTTGTGGGGCAATTCATTAGATTTCTGGTAGCTCATGAATGATTGGTATAAACTTTATTTACTCATATATTGTCATCTAGTTCTTTGAAATTCAATCTTATCCTAAAGTGGTAGTCAAACTAAAAAACATTAAGTAGGTGTTTGTGTTTAGTAGTCCTACTAAGTTATCACAATCACATAGTAATTGATTATAATTTTTGGAATTTTTATCACTTTCTAGCACTTTATGGTGTCATTATTTATGGCATTTGTCACAACTTTGTTGCATAATTGATAACATCAGGGCTACATTTTTTTTCATGTGAGCCTCAAGAAGCTTCCATTATCAACAAAAATTGAGGAAATTACTTTTTTTTATAATACCTTATACATTAGGTTTTTCCTGATAAACTTCAGTAGACAATGATTTAAATTAACTGAAGTTTAGATAAATAAGAAATATGTTAAAATTACTAAATATGAAAACCACATTATACTTGTAATTTTCAGACATTTTTCTCCTACTTTAAGATTTTAACATCTTATAAATATTAATGTTTGAAGGAGAGAGGAAAAATACATTTGTAGTAGGAATATTCCCTCTTACAATTTTGTTTAACTAGTAAGTTTGTTTTAAAGTTATCTTCCATGCCTGTTTCCCTAGTCTGAACTCCACATTTCAATTGTCAGAAGGAATGAATGGATTTAAATTTTCTAATCATTATTTGGGGCCCATGTTAGCTGTTGAAACAATTAAGTTCCTCACTCTTTCCTGCTATTAGGATGATTTTAGACTGTGAGCATAAAATCAGCCCTTTCTGCACTTAAATGAACATCGAATGGAGCAAGGTCTACACCCTCAGCCTGTTGCTGTGCTAATGTTAGGACTGAATTGTTATATTAATTCCCTCAAGAGACCCACAGTCTTAAAAGAGTTGCTTATTATCGGGTATCCGAAATTCAGAAACCCAAAGTCAGGCAAAGAAGGAAACTGAGATAATGATTTTATGTTTTGAAGTCACTGCAGGATTTCTCTCAAAGAAAACATCTGAAAATGGTTGAGAAAGTAGTTCCAGATCATTAACTATTTTACAGAGGGACTGAAAGCCAGGAAAAATAAAGAACAAAAGGATAGTAGTATCTTGATATTAAATATCCATCAGAAATTAACAAAATATAAGTCAATCTGAAATAATAATTTGAAATCAAATTCAGATTCACATGTATAGTGCATAGTTCAAGAAATAATGCTTACTCTTATAAAAATATATATATATGTATCAGTGGGTAGAGTGGGGGAGCTCCAACTTTGTTGTGAACACTGATAACAGAGTACGATTCTTTCCAGTTGTAAGATACTGTATTACTTTAGTTATAGCAAGCAGTGCATAAATGACATCAACAACTCAGGCTGCTCCCTGACATAAAAGCCAGTTTCATCTTTATTGCAGATGACAGGAGACTTTCCAAGACCTGCAGAGGCCCCCTCCACCCCAACCTTAGTGCATGCTGACACACACGCAGACATATACACTCACACATACACACACGCACACATTTTTGGCTTTTGACCCACTCTGTGTGTTCCACTGAAGTTACCTTTTCCTTAATAGATCCACACAGAATTACCCCATCCTGAAAAATCCTTATCCCTATGAATCTCTAACATATATTAAATAATGTGTTATATATTTGCTTTTTGTAAATCTTTATTTAATTAATTTATATATACTTTGTGAAGTCTTATACTGTACATCATAAAGGGATGTCATTTGTAGTTGGTTCAATATAATGTTTATGATCATTTTGATAAATAACTTTGGACATTAGGCCCTTGTTAAGAAAAAAAAACACCCATTATAAATTTGCTTCTGTTGGAAAATACATGATTTGGCATACTTCATTTTTAGTAACAATCTATTCTAGATAAATGATAATTTGGGGACATCTGTACTTAAAAACTAGCTGAACTATGTTTTGGGATGAGATGCAAAGCAACAGCTGTCCCTGGAACTGAAATGTGAATTTCTGGCAGAACAGAAAATATTATAATAATGAGGCAATAATAAAATTAGGAAATTAAATTATTTTTAAATTTGTCTGTGTGATTTTTCCCCTTGGTAAAAATACATGAAATACATAATTGAAGAATTATCTTCTGAAGTCATAGTTTTTATCTTAACCATCAATAAATAAACCTAATCTATTGTTAACAATGTCTTATTCATAATTCTAAAAAATTTACGAATGATATTGCTATGAGGTTGTGCACTATTAAAATTTGCTCCATCACTTAAAGGTAAAGCAGTTCAAAACTACTACTTTACATCACAACTTTGCATGATTGCGATTTTGAACAACAAAATTCATGGTTTTACCCACAAGTTATTTAATAAAGCTAACACTGTAATATTACTTGGTTTTCTTATTTTTGTTATCATGTGATGAAATGTAACTGTAATTAAACAAAATTCTGACAATCGTATTCTGCTAATGTTTAAAATGTTACTTATTCCTTCACTTTTTAGCTTGCTATTTTGAAAATAAAGTGAAAGAAGGCCCTTTATTAAATGAAAGGTTACCGATAATTTATTATGTATTTCCAATGTTTTCCTAACTCCATCTTTTAACTGAATTTTTATTAGGTTGACTATGGTTTGAAGGAATTGTAGAATTTAATATTGAAAATGACACTAGAGATTAACACTTTTAGATATCCAGGCTGGGCGCGGTGGCTCACACCTGTAATCCCAACACTTTGGGAAGCTGAGGCGAGTGGATCACTTGAGGTCAAGAGTTCGAGACCAGCCTGGCTAACATGGCGAAACCCCGTCTCTACTAAAAATACAAAAATTAGCTGGGCTTGTGGCAGATGCCTGTAATCCCAGCTACTCAGGAGGCTGAAGCACAAGAATTGCTTGAACCTGGGAGGTGGAGGTTGCAGTAAGCTGAGATCGTGCCACTGCACTCCAGCCTGGGCGACAGAGTGAGACTCAGCCTCGAAGGAAAAAAAAAAAAAGATAACCAGAGAGCTTAAGTGGCTTGCATAATGTCGCATAGCTAGACAACGGCTTTTCCTACAGAACTCTGCTCACTCTCTAATAACAAAAAAAAAAAAAAAAGAAAAAAAAAAAGAACATCATTTGGTAAAATTAACTTCAAAAGTGAAATGCATGCAGCTATGACTATCATATCATGCTGTTATGTTATCAATGGCTTGTTTTATTTTTCAGCCCATAATTAAGTAGCCTTTGTCACTCAGATTTAGACCTGTCTAGAAATACACTTATAGAATCTATTTTTCAAACTTAACCTTTAAATATTAGCTGGGCATTTCTTATGGGTTTACTAGATTAATTTTTTATGAGCATTTTTCCTTTTAGAGAATAATGCTTTTAAAGAGGGTGTGAAGCTCCAATAATATCAGAAATCAAACTGGGTGAGAGAAAAGGAATCAAGCAGTCAGTACTGTTAAAAATGCCCTTCACATGGTGGCGGGCGCTTTTAGTCCCAGCTACTCGGGAGGCTGAGGCAGGAGAATGGTGTGAACCCGGGAGGCGGAGCTTGCAGTGAGCTGAGATCCGGCCACTGCACTCCAGCCTGGGCGACAGAGCGAGACTCCGTCTCAAAAAAAAAAAAAAAAAAAAAAATGCCCTTCAATGGGTAAGTCTGGCCAAATTCATGAACTGAAGAAAGCAATGAAAAATGTATGAGACCTTTCCATTGTATGCAGGCAATAGAAGTTTGAAAAATGTTCAGGAGTGCCAATGACGATGAAATCACCCATTCTTTGTCAATACGGAATGAAATACAGCATATTCTGAATATGAATTTTCAGTGACACATTTTCATAATGAATTGGTGGTATGAACTTGATGAATTTTCTTTCCTTTTTGTCACTATTAAAATCATGGAGACTATATTTACTTGGGAAAGTGTCTTTAGAAATAATGTAAAGGTTTATATAAGTTTAGAGCTAACATCAAAGAAGGTGTTTAATAAATATATGTCACAAGGCACAGCCCAGTAGCAATTATGCTATTTTCGTAATGTACAAAGAACATCAACTATTTTTACTTCCAGTTTAGTAAAAAAATATATTTTTAAAAGATTTATCTAATTTTAGCATCCATATGGTGAATTATTAAAATAAATGTTTGAGTAAGAGCTGGATAGAATATCAAAACACTCATGGAAGTATGAATTACACTAATATGTAGCTATCTTTAGGATATTAGCCTGCTGATTTCGTCTGATCGCAAAAGCCAGTTAAGCACTACTTATTGAGTAATTGCTACCACCAAAATATGAGTGAAGGACAAGCAACATCTCCTGATCTTTGCTCTTGGCTCCTTTTAATTCCATTTGATATGCATCAGTGTCAGTGTGGAGCTGCGACAGCAAATGCGTATATGGCTTTCTGTAGGAGACAAGAAAATGGATAGAAGTAGAGAATGCAAGAGAGACCATCCTCACTAGCTCCCGGAATTCCTTTCTGAAAGCTATGTCTGAACTTCTCTTTCCTTCTTCCTCCTCCTCCTCCTCCTCTTTCTCTTCCCCAGCAGCCACCCCACCCCACAAATAGGCTACATTTTAATCACAAAAAATATTAGACACACAGTCTAACATAACTCCCAAAATTGTCTGTTATTTGAATTGTATAAATGTTTTAAAGCCTCTTTTAAAAAAAAAATTTATTAGATACCAAAATCTAACATAACTCCAAATGTGTCTGTTGCTATTTGAGTTCTATACATTTTTAAAACCTTATTTTTTAAAAATCTTCTTTTTCCTCTCGACACAAACTTGCATATAAGACAAAATACACACTCATTGTTACTTTTTTTTTTTTTTTTTTGAGACGGAGTCTCCCAGGCTAGAGTGCAGGGGCATGATCTCGGCTTACTGCAATTTCCACCTTCCAGGTTCAAGCGATTCTCCTGCCTCAGCCTCCCAAGTAGCTAGGACTACAGGCAAGTGCCACCATGCCCAGCTAATATTTTTGTATTTTTAGTAGAGACGGGGTCTCACCACGTTGGCCAAGCTGGTCTCAAACTCCTCACCTTGGCCTCCCAAAGTGCTGGGATTACAGGCATGAGCCACCACTCCCGGCCTCATTGTTACTTTCTATTCATGTGTGAATTACAGAGATCGGTTCTAAATATTCAATACTCTCCGAATATTTGCAAACTTTGGTTATGAGGAAGCCAAAGGGGGAAAATGTTATTCCGAAATTCAATCTTAAAAGCATGAGTTGAATGTTCTAATTACTGGGAATTCAAAAGTGGGTAAGATTTGGTCTCTTCTGTAAGATTTGGCTCACCATCCGGAGAAGAAGTGTATACCTCAAGCCATGAGGTAGGTATACTCAGTCTAATCTTGCTTAATGACTGTCCTTTGAGTACCATTTGACTTAAGAAATTCCTTTCTTGTTCCAATATCTATTAACAGTTATAGATAACCTGCTGTTTTTAGGTAACCTGCTGTTTTTGAGGCTTACGGTTTTTAACAAATCTAAGTACATTTCAAAGAGCCAAATATAGAGCTAGAAATTCATGCTCCCCCCCAAAAAAAACAGATTACTAAAACCACTACTCAGAAATAACCCATTTTACTCACTGTAACTAGTCACTTCACTCTCATCAGAATAATCTAAAGAAAAATGTTACAAGAAATAGATTTAAAATGTTCTACTCAGCTCTCTTCTCCTCCCTCCCTCCTTCTCATTCCTCATATCAGACCCTTTTTCTCAATAGTGAAAAGGGATGGCATTCTAAATTCTAAAATGCATGGATCATCCAGAGATCTGACTAGGAAATGTAACTAAAATGGAATTGTTTTAAGTTTAGAATTTGTAAGTGGGATGAGTAGGCATTTAATGGGAGATAATGTTCATTGCATTTTTAAGACCATGCACGACTTAGACTGATTTGGGGTGACAATTGATATCTCAGGTAAAATCAATGTTACACGTAGTACAAAATGTTCTCTAAATTCATGAACAAAATGTAACTCCATCCTTCATGTGACATTTGTAGTGTCTAACTCTTTAATGAGATGTTAAACACATAGGTATCTAAGAGACACTATACTCCAAGAGATGTTACATTATGGTGTTTTACCTTGTAAACGATAACATTTTGATGGTATATTTAACCATGTGTTAAGCTTATGGATGGGGCCTGGGACATTATTTTTAATATATAAGAACACTATGATCTCTCATGTAGTTCAGATCATTACCATTGACTATTTAGTAAAAGAGATCGCATTTGACTTTTCTGTTTCTATCTAGACACAATATTCTTCCTGAAGCTTAAATGCCATGTGATTCTTACTGGTCAATTGTTATTTAAGCTTTTTCTTAACCTGGGAAAGATAGTAACCTGTTTTGGGCAATAGTGGGTTTGTTTGTTCATTTGTTTATCTATACTAATAGAAAATATTCAACACTACTTCCACTAACATGTAGAGAGAAAAGGGGTTCAGCTTTAAGAAATTATTAAATGATCTATTTATAAAAGCTTTTCACTATTTACATATGACCATATAGAGTGAACAAACTATGAGGCAAGTCTGTAGACTTAGGTCTTTATTTCACATTAAAATGACTCTCTCACACATTCTTTAAAAACATTCCACTAACAAATGTCGCATAAAAGGCCTCAGGACATATAGACCTTCTGCCCTCTGTTGTGTTCATCTGTCTTCCTGTTGTGTGTTTTTCTCAGAAGCCTAATATTTAAATATACAGACACAGAACCCTTGACAAACCATGGAGTCTTCTAATTCTCATTTACCTTTTGTGCAGCTAAACCTTAAAATGAATTAATATTGAACACATATGAGTGAAACACCACCCTGTGGCTCACATTTCATTTTAACAAAATTTCCCCCCAAAAAAGCTTGTAAATCTGGTGCTTTAGACTGAGCTCTGTGACGAGTGAGCACCCCCAGCAGTTCATCTTTAGTTTATTTCCAATCGCGCAGACTTGACATGTCATCTCCTCGTGGCTTGTGATACACATTTTCCTTGTTACCTTTTGCCTCTGGACTTGAATATTTGTATAAGGCCTGATGTTGATCCAAGCATAAACAGGGAAACTCAGTATGATCTCCTACTCATCTTCAGATTGATGTCTATACTTTATTTCGTATTTATTTAAAAAATAAATATGTGCTTCATTTTCATTTAAGTATTTTGTCAGCTGGATCGTGATTTATAAAGATGAGCCCAAGAGCAGCCTAGATGAGAGCAAGTCAGATGGAATGGAGTCCAGCAACAGGAACCCTCGTGCAGTATCAGAAAGTCAGGGCAAAGAGACAGGTCAGAAACCAAGATAAAACAAAATATATGTGTGAAAATGTTTATACATGGAGATTGACTTCTGCCTTCAGTGCCATCATGTTGAGAGCGTGGAAGATGTTGCTGCCATGCTTATAACAAGACAAAGCTGGAAAGCTGAAAATCAGTGACTTTTCTTAGACCTATTAGAGAACCAAGGCCCAGAGCAAACTGCCATCCCCAAATCTGAAGATACAGATACATCCAGAGAGATACGGCAACCAATAGCCATTTATCTGGAGTCAAAGCACTGGAGTCATCAACTAGTCATATGAGCCTTTATATGGTAAGTTGGGTGAATTCTGGCATCTGTTTGTGGACTAGTGTGAGCCAGAAACCCATGGGGGCTGTGCTCTTGAGGCACTCTACACATTCAAGGGCTTTTCCTGTAGGAAACTCCAAGGTTCTTATTATGAGGACTCAAGAGAAATCTCCTCATGGCTCTGGCAACAGATGGAGAGGCACATCCATTGTGAAATAAGCCATGAACCTTCTTGGTAACAAAGATGGAAAGGACTCTGCCAAACACAATTCCCAAACTTCCTCCCAGCGCCTGAAGTGTCTTTGTTCCACTTAAGGAAAGAGGGTAAATAACCAGTCAACAGGGGGGCAGGCCTTCAAAGAAATACATTGGGAATGCTGCAGCCAGGAAAGGGAGTTGAGGATAAGCAAGCAACACCACTGGAGAAGCTCTGTGAATGTCCCAGACACAGACCCACTAAAAGACTGCGATTTCCCTGTAAGATTATAGAGCACTCTCCTTTCCCACAGCTTAGCACTACACCAACAGGGCTCCAGTAGAATAACAGTGAATTGCAGAGGAAAGAGTTGCAAGACAGAAAGTCTCTCCAAAGAGGAGCACTTAGGGAAGCCTGAAGTCAAGAAGGGGAAAAACATATAAACAAACAAAACAAAGACACTAGAGGCATTTGAAGAAGTTTAGCACCTACGGTTTTAACAGACTTTAAACACAGTCTAATAGCTAGTCAGATTAAGGTAAGTCTGCAAGCTAAAGACCTATTTACCTCAGTTCCTATTACATAACACACCAGATCTGGCTTGCAACAAAAAATTCAAAAAGAAAAATTCAAAGAACATCAAAAGGCAACAAAAGTAATGGTCTGAAGAGATAAAGCAACTATTGGAACCAGATAGAGACATGACACACTTGTCAGAATTATCAGACATGGAATTTATCATTAATATGTTAAGAGCTCTCATGAAAAAAGTAGGCAACAGATGGATAATGTAAGAAGAAAGATGGAAACACTAAGAAGGAATAAAAAAGAAATGCAATAAAAACATAGTAACAGAAAGGAAGGATATCTTTGATGCAATTATCAGTTGACTTGGAACCCCTGAAGGAAGAATCAATGACTTTGAAGCTAGGTCAATAGAAACTTTTCAAACTAAAATTCAAAAAGTGGGAAAAACCCGGAACATTCAAGACTATGGAATAATTGGAGAAGAAGAAAGAATGGAGCAAAAGAATGTTAGAAGTAATAATGTGAGAACTTGCCAAAATTAGTGATAGACACCAACTCAGGTAGCTCAGATAACACTAAATAAAATAAATACCAAAAAAAAGAGGGGAAAAGGAGAGAAACCTAGGTTGACCAATGAAAGATATGCCAAGAGAGAAAATTAAATCATATAAAAACCCCAGTTAAAATCAGAGAACACAGAAAAAGAAGTGAGGATATAAAAGAAAGAACAAGTACAAGAATAGAAAAGTTACAAACATAGTAGATATAATCCAACTATGTCAATAATCACTTAAATTTGAATAATCTAAATGTACCAATTAGAAGTGGTAGATTTAAACACACAAAAAAGATGAATGTTAGAAGTGATATCATGATTACCCAATATGATCATTACACATTGTATGCAGGTATCAAAACATCACATGTATCCCCCAAATATATACAACTATTATATATCCATAACATTTATAAGTAAAAAAAGAAGTAGTGAATTTACAAATGGATGCAACTATACATTGTCTATAAAGGCACATTAAATATAAATATTTAGATAATTTAAAATTAAAAGGATAGAGAAAGATGTGAGGTGAGATGCTAATGTTAATTTTTTAAAAAGCTGAAAGTGGTGGTAATTTCAGAAAAAGTAGAACATGAAAGATTATCAAGAATAAAAGGGACATTACATGTGGTAAAGGGGTAAATTCTCCAAGAAAACCTAACTATTCTGAAAGTATTTGTACTAACAAGAGTATCAAGATACATGAGACAAAAACTAACAAAACTACAAGGAGAAATAGAAAAATCCACTATTATACTTGCAGTCTTTAACAAGACTTGATCACTTGATTTATCAGTATGTGATAGATCAAGAAGAGGGAAAATCAGAAAGGATACAGATGATCTGAACAGTGCTATCAATCAATTTGATTTAATGGACATTTGTAGAATATTACACTCAACAACAGAACGAACATTCTTCTTAAGATCACATGAAACATTCTGCAAGATAGACCATATTCTGGGCCATAAAATACACCTGAAAAAATTTAAAAGAATAGAAATTATACAAAGAATGTTTTGAAAACATGATAAAATTAAGTTAGAAATCTGTAAGAGATATAAAGTAGAAAAATCCCAAAATATATAGAGATTAAACAACACATTGTAAAAAATTCATGGCTCAAAGAAGAAATATCAAAAGAAATTTTAAAATATTTTGGACTAAATGAAAATAAAAATAGAGCTTACCAAGACTTGTGGAACAAAGTGAAATTTGTAGCATTAAGTGCCACTACTGGAAAAGAAAACAACATATAAAATCAATAATCTAGGCTTCCATCTTAAGAAACCAAAGAAGATGAACGTAAATCTAAAGCAAGCAGATGAAAGAAAATACAAATTAGAGCAGAAATCAAGGACGTCAAAAACAAAAGAAAACTAAAGAAAAACCAATGAAACCAGAAGCCAATTATTTGAAATGATAAAAAAAAAAAAAAAATCATAAGGTCAAGCAAGGCTAACCAAGTAAAATGAGAAAATACACAAATAGTTTTTGCCTCATGTATCTTCAAACTCTTGTTAGTACATATACTTTCAGAATCGTTAGGTTTTCTTGGAGAATTTCAGAAACGAAAAAGGGGTCCTCATTACTGATGCCATATGTGTCAAAGGGTAATAAGAGAATATTAGGAACAAATCTATGACAACAAATTTGATAACTTAGATGAAACGAACCAACTCCTTAAAAAACAAAAACTACCAAAATTTATACAAGGAGAAATAGAAACATGGAATAGTCCTGTATCTATTAAAGAAATTGCATCTATAACAGATAACATTTCAAAAAATTGTATAATGCTACCAAACATTTTAGAAAGAAATAATACCAAATCTTCACGATGTCTTCCAGAAAACAGAAGCAGAAGGAACACTTCCTAACTCATTTTATGAGGTCAGCATTATCTAATATCAAAGCCAAATCAAAACATTTCAAAAACAACTACAGATAAATATCTTTTATAAACTGAGATGAAAAAATCCTCAACAAAATATTAATAACATAAATTCAATACTGTGTAAAAATAATTATAGACCACGATTAAGCAGGATTTGGTATAGTTATACAAGCCTGGTTCAACGTTAAAAAAATCAGTAATTCACCACATCAACAATGTAGAGAAGAAAAATATGCTTGTATTCATTGAGAGGCAGAAAATGGCATTTGACAAAATCCAACATCTATTCATGACTTAAAAAAAAAAAAAAAACGCTTAGCAAACTAAAAATAGAGAGCTCTTCAACTTGATGTTCAAGAACATCTACAAAACACCCACAGCTAACATCGTACTTAACAGGGAAAAACTGGGTGCTTCTCCCGCAGAAACAACGCAGGAATGCACTATCTTGTCACTTCTATTCCTGGAAGTCCAAGCTACTACAATAAGACAAGGAAAAGAAATAAAAGGTATAAAGATTGAAAAAAAAAAAAAAAGTATCTTTATTCACAGAAGACATGATTATCTATGCGAAAACTCCAAAGGATCTATCCAAAAAAATTCTAAACTAGCGAGTAGAGCATAGTAACAGACATAAAGCATCCAGATCCTGTGTGTGTGTGGTTGAATGGATACCGAAGTTCCTCACTGGTTTTGGTGCTCTGGTAAATGGCATCATTGCTTTTTAAATTTCAAATTTAAATTGCTCATTCCTGGCATATAGAACACCAATTGACTTTTCTTTTCCTTTTTGTAAACACACTGACCTTGCATCTTGTTACTTGCATGTGAAAGGGAAGTTTCTAAGAGGTCTCTGAGGAACTGTTGCCACTGGACAGCTACTACCTCTGTGGTTCTGCAACCAACCTACAGCAGTAGCTAAGACTATAGCTGCCCTGTCAGTCAGAAAAATCCAGACATGCAGTAGAGAAAGGACAAGCTGGGATATGCCAAGCCCTCTCCATCTGCCCATCACCATATCGACTAAAATAACCTACAAAGAGTAATTTCTAATGTTTCACATCCATCTTCCATATCTCATGCAAATTCCATTGTAGCCAGTTCTAACTCAGAACCATAAAGAAAAAGAGATTCTGAGAATTACAATTCCTATCTTAAACTGCCATAGAACAATTTGGCACACAGTTTCTCCTGATCCAGTTTTCCTCAATTGTCGATCAGGATAATAACATTTATCTTGCCACCATCTTGGAATTGTTGTTTAAAAAAATGAAAGCATATAAGAAATTGCCTTAAAAATCATAGCACATAGTAAAACATTTTTGTCAATAGCTCAACTTTATAAAAGATAGCTACTCAAGGCCAGGCGCGGTGTCTCGTGCCTGCAATCCCAGCACTTTGGGAGGCCGAGGCGGGTGAATCACGAGGTCAGGAGATCAAGACCATCCTGGCCAACATGGTGAAACCTTGTCTCTACCAAAAATACAAAAATTAGCCGGGCATGGTGGCAGATGCCTGTAGTCCCAATCACTCGGGAGGCTGAGGCAGGAGAGTTGGTTGAACCCGGGAGGCAGAGGCTGCAGTGAGCCAAGATCACGCCACTGCACCCCAGCCTGGGCAACAGAGCGAGACTCCGTCTCAAAATAAATAAATAAATAAATATTTTAAAAGAAAAATAAAAGATAGCTATTCATTAGCCATTGAAAGAATTATCAAATAGACATGCAAAATTACAGAAAGTTTAGAAGGGTAATCTATATCTCTAGAAGCTACTGAGCCATTACATTTCATTGTACATTTTTATGTGAGCTAAAAAGAAATTGAAATTTACTTCTGAGGGCCACTATGTGATAAAAATAAAGTGTGGGATAAATGAGCTCAACTGAAGCCACATCCAAAGCTGTTACTCAGAAAACTTAGTACCACCGAGAATATATTGGAGACTCAAAGTCTTACTCATGCAGCTGATCAAGGAATAATGGTCTTAGTCACTGTAAGTACTTTTGGATACCTGGCATAAAGGATGTAATGAATACATGATTGAATAAGGATATATCTTAAGAATGCATTTTATAAAAATATAAAATCAGCTGAGATTATGTAAATTTTGAAGAATGAAGAAAGTAAGTTAATCATAGCTTCTTCTCAAGTTTTATTTTTATGTCTTACAAATTTGGCTTGGCAATACAACACAAGACTTCCTTTTCAGGAATTTGGAGAACTCATGCTTGGTATTTTAAACTCGTGAGAACTTAGTCTAGAAAGGGCCTCCACTTATTTGACCACAGGTAGAAGATTGACTGCTTTCTTCCTGTAATTATATTGGTTTCCATAAGTCAAATGATACACGGTATAATTTTGTGGCATTTTGATTGGCAGATTTCCATTTAAAAACGGACAAAAAGCAACTTCTTGAAATTTTGGAGGTAGTATGTTACCAAAAAATTTGATAGTTTTTGTAAAGGTATACCTAAAATCAATAGATTTGAATAAAGTTAAAGTCTAGAAAAATATGCAACGTATACATGCAGATGATTAGTAAACCCTAATATCCAAATGCAATGTCAATAGTGTTATTAAAAATGAACTATTGGCCATTATTGCAATACTGCCAATTGAGAATATTGATATAGCTACTGTTTTTATTTGTGTTTTCACCATTTTAAAAGAACCTTGGATATATTTAGATACATCTGGAATAAACTCAGGTATTAGATAGGGCCTTGAAACATTTACAAAAGGGTACATTAAACCCTGCCTTTAAGAAAACTATCATCTGGTCGAGTAGGGACATTTGTCGGTTCAAGTTCTTCAGCGAGCTTGGAGGGAATGTCAGTGTGTTCTGTTTGGAAAGTAAGTTGTACCCAACCTGCCACTATGGAAGCTGAAGCGGGAGATAACAGCTGCTGCCTCCCAGATATAGTTAAGAGACCCTGATTTTGGAACAAGTGAATAAAAATGGGGGCTCAGCACTGATCCGGGCATGGGGGAGTGATGCTGCTCAGGTTCGCTGCAGCCTGTTCTAGGGAGCGTATTGAAGCCCAAATTGTTAGTTGTGCTTCCTGCCTCGTTTCCCACTGGAGTTGACACACGTTCTATTTTGCAAGCCTACTCCATCGGGTGTCCTGAGAATTCTATGAGCCACCTCTATCTTCAAATACTTAACTTTTTTTTTTCTTTGAGACGGAGTCTCGCTCTGTCACCCAGGCTGGAGTGGAGTGGCGCGATCTCAGCTCACTGCAACCTCCGCCTCCCGGGTTCAAGCGATTCTTCTACCTGAGCCTCCCAAGTAGCTGGGACTACAGGCGCCCGCCACCACGCCCGGCTAATTTTTCTATGTTTAGTAAGACAGGGTTTCACCATATTGACCAAGCTGGTCTCGAACTACTGACCTCGTATTTTTTCTTTTCCTTCAACAGTATCTGTTTTCATGCTTACAACCATACCCCAACTTTTACAGACACAAAAACAAACATAATAGATTTATTATTGCCTTGTTATGGGCACTTGTTAAATGTTTACAATGTGGAAATGCATGTCCTTTTGTTCTGGAAAATTTTCTAGAGTGGATTCTAGGTTTCATATATTCCTCCCTCTTCTTTTTCTGGATGAAGGGAGACACCAGCATGGCAATTGTGACTCTCCTTATAGCTCCAAGTCAAGCTTCTAATGGAGTCTTTCTCAGGAAGTTGAAATTGCTAGAATTCCTGCTGCATCACAGAGGAGTTCCAGATCCATTTATGGTAAATACAGAAAAAGTAAGTCCCCAAAATGACAATTGTTAGCTCTAGTGGAAAAAAGTTATGTAGGAGGGAAAGCAAAATCATTTTTACCATGTGGTTTAAGAGTGCTGGCAAGGTCATAAGAAAGAAACAGCAAATATTGATATAATATTTTAATACAAGTATTTCTGAAAGAGACATGAGGAGTATTCTATGTTGGTGAGTTTGGGGAGAGGAAGACATAAATGAATAATGAATGTCTAAAATTGAAAAAATGTATTAGTGTCATAAGCATGCTATTCAGAAAAGTGAAAAATAAAATAATGAGTTAGAAGTAGTAAAATCTGTTGTCTCAAGGTAACGAAAATGAGGAAGGGCGAGGGACTACTATGTTTTGGGGGGAAAAAAAAACTGTACAGCCCTTTGACCCTTTTCACTACATGCACTTATAAAATACAAAGAACAAGGCCAGGCGCGGTGGCTCACGCCTGTAATCCCAGCACTTCGGGAGGCTGAGATGGGCAGATCACCTGAGGTCCGGCGTTCAAGACCAGCCTGACCAACATGGAGAAACCCCGTCTCTACTAAAAATAGAAAATAAGCCAGGCGTGGTGGCACATGCCTGTAATCCCAGCTACTCAGGAAGCTGAGGCGGGAGAATCGCTTGAATCCGGTAGGCGGAGGTTGTGGTGAGCCGTGATCGCGCCATTGCACTCCAGTCTGGGCAACAAAAGCGAAACTCCGTCTCAAAATAACAATAATAATAATAATAATAACAAAAGGAATATTGAATTGAGATAAAAGTTACAATGCATCATTGATTTGAATTTTTTCTGCATGTAATTCATCACGTTAATTTTATTCTGTAGAAAATTTTCCCTATTTCTTGATGGCAAATGAAGCTAGTGATCGTGAAACACTGTGTTTTATTCATTCAAAACAACAGAATACAGTACATCTAGGAAAATATTTCTATACATTACAAGAACCAAAAATTCAAAGGTACACACTAACACTGGAAAAAGTGTTCTAGACAGGTTCACCATATAACTTATTCTAACAAGGATAATAGGAAATAAACCAGAATTATCCCAGACATTTATCACCCATACTTCCAAATAGAACTTTTCTTACAACATCTTACAGCATAGTTAGTGCTTTGAATCTGGAAAAATAGATGTAAACCGACCTTGAGGATTTATAAAATTTCCTTAGAAAGCATTGCAGTTAATTCTAGAAGCTGTTTTTCTACCTGTTGAATCACTAGAAATAGAGAAGCTTTTTAAAAAAATAAACTTGTTTTACTTGTTTTTAGTTTTCAGATAAATGTTTTAAGAGCCCAGAGTCTTGGCTGGAAGAATTCTAATGGACAGATCAGTGAAAAAATACACTAACTTATACAGAAGTCTGAATGCGAAGGTCAATGCTTTCTAAATGTTACATTTTAATAGTAGCTAAACTAATGGTGGCATGTTTATGTTGTCTTATATTTTTTTAAAGATATTTTCTTATCACTGTTGTGAAAAGAAACCTCTTTGTACTCACAATTTCGCATCTCCACTTGCACTTTATAAGCATCTTTATAATATCGTCAATCTTGCTGAAACTTCATATAAGCAGTACAAAATACAGTATATCATTATAAATCAAGGAGAAGCAATTTGGTCACAGTGATCTCTAATTACAACGTGGACTCTCCCAATTTAGAAAATTACTGTCATACAACTGTAATTTTTACTTAATGCCATTCTATATAAACCAATATAACTTGGATGCTCACAATAAAAGAATGCCTACTAAAAGTATTTTTATTTACTTTGTCTTTTAAATTAATAACCCATGTATTTTAAGTTTATATATATAGTACTTTAGTAATAAACTAAATTACTTAAAACATAAATTTGAGTTTTTACTAATTAAAAGTTATATCAGCTACCTGCCTCCCATTTTAAGCATGATCAGGGGTAAATGAAATTTCTATTTTATTTTCGCAACATATTCTACATAAAGTTTTTAAAATAAAGTTTGAAGGTATCTTATAATAATACAGTCAATTCATAGTCATCATAGTTCAGTAAGATCTGTTCTTTCCCTGACAAAACTGTGTACTCCACAATGACATTTAACAAATCTACCTACCTTATTATCATAAAGTAATTTCCTTTAATTGGTTACTTTAATGTAAATGTTAATGGCATTTGAAGAAAGCACAGATTCTTATTTAACGTTGTATTATCCATCAATATAAATTATATACATGTGTATACATATATAAAAGTTAAGAAGCATTTTGCTTCCAAAGCAGCAACTTGTAAAAAATATCTGTATTTATAACATAATTTACTGGAATTCTGATCTTTTATTCTGTGGATCTGTTTTGATCTGATTTCTTAGTAACAATCAGAATCATAGGTGCAAAACAGTAGAGGCAGAGAAACATATACTAGGGAGAGTTCCAAAACTATCACGAATTAGGGATGATGTGAAAAAGATTACAATGAAAGTGCTTTGGTAAGTAAAGATGTCCAGGCAAAGAAATGAATGAATGGAATTTCACAAGCATTAACCCTGAGGGTATAACAGGAGCATCAGAGGAGGTCAGAAAATTTTGGGGAGAACTTAGGATGGCTCCAAATTCCTGAAAACAATCCTGCACTCTGTAGAGGAAGAATATAGAGAGAAGAAATGACAGAGTAAATAGTTCTCATCAATATTTTCAATGAGAGACCAAAAACACGAAAACACGCAAGGAAAAAGAGACAAGTTCCAAATGTTCTGGAGGCTTTGCAACACTTCAGTGGCTTGCTACAAACATCTTCCATGAAGTTTCCAGTAAAAACCACCATGACAATGGTATCTGACTGTACTCTCCCTGCCACACCCGGCCATTATTTTCTCTCTTAAAATTGGATTTATCTTTCCCCATACTACAATTGTAAAAATGTTTTCCTGATCACATACACTAATCATTGAGAATTTGGTTACTGGAGTTTTCCACAAAGCAATATTTTGATTGTCTTCACCATTCAGAAAAGCAATTATTTACCTTTTAATTGATGCTAAGCTTGCTTCACCATGCAAACCAATAAATTCTCTCATGGAATCTCTGACTGATCTGACAGTAGAGGGTTTTCTTGTAAACTACCTCTCAAGTTTGTTACACTAATATATTTGTGGAAATATTTCATGAATCCAGGTATGAAAAATACTTATGCAAACATAAGAAAAATGAGAGTTTACTCTTCTTGCATTTACTTAAGTACAACTAGGAAATGGTCATTTTAATTTTTTCACTCCTGAAAAGGGTTTTAAAAAACCTCACAAATTTTATAATTCACAGAAATGTGAGCACTTACCATTTCTGTAATTCACAAAATAATTGCACTATTTGGCATACATGGTGTTTAAGGCTAAAATCATAAAATACTAATTAGCTTAAAAGTGTAAATTACATCTTAGAATCTGTCTAAGCAACAGGAGAATTTGGATTTGCTTCATTTAAGATTATCATGAAGTCCACAACTTTGATATTTAAATACAGTCTTCATAATTAATCTTCTCTAGATGGTGGTCTTTAGAAATCTTTAGAGACAACTAACGAATCTTTTAGACATGAATGATCACTATATTTAATAATGACCATTGTCCTTTCAAGGTAACCATGACAGTTTTATTCAGTTTGGCAAATGCTTTTCATTGTTTGCCTACATCTAGAAGTCAAACAATATCAGGTATGGCCTCTAATTGCTTTGACTGTTGGTGAAGTCATTAGGGCTGTCTTTGTCCAAATCGTGAAGCAGAAGTTTCCCTTTGTATTTTTCTGTGGTTTGATTCCTTTCTCCTGTTGCCTGTATCCTCCCAGTTTCTTTTTTCCCTCTCAAATTTCTACCCTACCATCCTATGCCACCACTTCCAGCTGTCACTTTTAGTGGTATATTATATTCAAGTTTCACATAATCATTAAAAAATAATAACTAGGTGCCTGACCCTTTTGAGAGAATTTACATATTAAAAATAATTCTCAAAAGTAGGAAAAAAAAAACAATGTCCAAAACATTACGTTATTTATTATTGGACTATCTACTATATTTGCTCCTAAGGCTAGACCGGGGATGGTGGCAAGAATTCTATACAGAATGAGAGATAAATATATATGTGAATAGCAAGGGATTGTCCTCTCATATTTATCTTCCTCTTGATTATTCATTTCTTCTATTGCCAGGTACTCTTCTGGACTATGCTGATAGCGTGGATTCTAGAAGTATGGAGAGAGATACCCCATTTCTAGAATCCATCCCATATTTCACTTTTTAGTTAACCAAGAATGTCTTGGTTAGTCACTGCACTCAATATTTGTTGGTAAACTCCCCAGCTTTGAAACTCCCGTTCCCTCTTCTAACCATGCTCTGAATTGCCTAGTATTGTGCTTTGACCCTGCTCTCAGCTCTAGAAGTGAGCCCTTAGTTTTCTTAAGCCATTCCATCCTTTCTGATCATGATGCCTATTTAACAATGAAAAAGTAACCAAATGTGTTGGTTCTATTAGAGAAGCAAACTCTCTACCAGACAGAAACAAGGATGTATGAATTGCCAAGAGTTGGCAGCCATCTTGCCAACACAAGAGGAAAACCTGCATGAGAGTGAGGCCAAGACCAGGGAAATGGATCCAACACTGTGGAAAGGGATTCAGAAGCCAGTTTATGCCCATACTTAATTCTAGACACATTTAAGCCCTGGTAAATAGTCCTTGCCCAAAGCTTAATCTCCCCTGGATCATTCCGTTACGTGATTCAGTAAGGTTTTTTTTGTATATAAACAAGTTGGAGTCAGGTTTTCTGAAACAGTTCCATGAAAAATGTTTTTTAGGTAACGAAGTATGTTTCCTACCAAATGAACTCAATTGAGACAACTAGTATCTAAGGTAGACCATGGGTAGTGGAAAATAATTGCATAACAATCCATGCATGAGTACATAAGAGTCATTATTAATGCACTCATGTCAAGAATAAGCTTAAACTCTAGTCTTTGGTCTACGAGAGAAGGTTGGATAGTTGACATAAATATCCTCTCTTGTATCATCCATGGATTGATTGGTAGGTTGATTGGCAGAGATGGGACTTCTATAGTTCTTGGGTGCCTAGAAAGACAAACATCAGAGAAAGTCAATAATTCACTGCATTTCAACAACTAATGAAGACATTCAAAACATACCTCTCAGAAATGCAGGCATGATATGGGACAAATTTCCATTATAATTAATTTGATAAAACATTCTTCTCACTGTATTGAACTTCTGTTAGAAATCACATTCTTGACTGAGATGCAACAGAAACCTAGTCTAGATTAATACTTGCTGTATTGTGCTATGAATTACCTGTTTCAATGTAGAACTCCCTCTCCCAATGTTAAGCTATTTTGATAAGAACAATTATTATCAGTTTTATATGGAAATTCTAACAGTGTCTGAACTTTAAAAAATAAGCAACTTAACATATAAAAAGTTAACAAACACATTCACTTTCAAGATATTATATAATCATTAATCTTCTCTACCATAATCAAGTCACTTTGACCACATACGTATGTATGTATGTAACAGAAAATATGCAGGTGTGAAAAAAGACAAATTGAGAGACAAAAGAGACTAGAGAAAGGTCTTTTGATGAGTAATTTAAAAATTTAGATTGACCTTAGTGTTGTTGGTTAGTTGGTTGTTTTTTTCTGAGTCAGAGTCTCGCTCTGTTGCCCAAGCTGGAGTGCAGCGGCACACTTTCGGCTCACTGCAACCTCCACCTCCCAGGTTCAAACAATTCTCCTGCCTCAGCCTCCCGAGTAGCTGGGATTACAGGCATGCACCATCATACCTAGCTAATTTTTGTATTTTTAATAGAGATGGAGTTTTGCCATGTTGGCCAGGGTAGTCTCGAACTCCTGACCTCATACGATCTGCCCGCCCCAGCCTCCCAAAGTGCTGGGATTACAAGCATGGGCACCATGCCCAGCCAGATCTTAGTGTTTTTAAGAGGAAAGCAAAATGAAAATTCAAGTGCCATGATTACTTGTACACATTGTCCTTTAAAAAAGAGAATGAAGAGTTTTAATGTCTTTTTTGACAGTCCAACCTATTAACTCTTTAATAATCCTTCAAATGTTATTCTACAAAAGCCTGAAAAAGTTGGATACCTAATATAGACAGTTGCAAAGCTCCTTTTCATTCCCCAAATTCACAACAGTAAATGTGACTGGATTGGCATGAGTAGACAGAGTGCAAAGGATGAAGAAGGGAATCCCAAAATTGTATATGACAGACCACCAATTTATTGCTTGCTGAAGTGGCTGATGAAACAAAGCAAGGTTTCTTGATTCTACAGTTGGCATCAAGAAGCAATCCATGTTTTTGCCAACAAACAAAAATATTTTTGCAAAAGTAACTACTTAATTTAAAAAAAAAAGTTAAACTGATAAATTATGAAGGCGTCTGATGAACACATGTCGGACTGTCAGAACCTTTTTAGTACTTGGCTTTTGGCCATCCAGAATTCAATTGCAAATAATTAAAATGAAAAAGAAATGTATACACTTTTGGATAGGATTTGGGAAAATTTTTGTCTTAGTTTGGGCTGCTGTAACAAAATACCATAGACTGGGTTGCTTAAACCACAAACACTTATTCCTCACAGTTCTGGAGGCTGGGAAGTCCAAGATTAAGAAAATATCTTCCTAACTTGAGGGGGAAAAAAAAAGAGAGAGTCTGGTGAGGGCCTGAGGGCCTGTTTCTTGGTTTGCAGACAACTGTCTTCTCAGTATCCTCACATTGCAAAGAACAGAAAGAGGAAGCAAGCGCTTCTGTCCTTAAAAAGGCACTAATCCCATTCGTGAAGATTCCACTCCAATGATCTAATCACATCCCAAAGTCTCCACCTCCTAATATCATCACATTGGGGGTTAGGATTTCAACATATGAATTTTGGGAAGACACAAATGTTCAATCCATAGCAACTTTTTTTGTGAAATTTCATAAACAGGATGCTATGTGTTAAAGAAAGAGATTTGAAGTATAGTGGGGATAATGACCATGAAAATACATATTCCTCTTATCTGCAAACCCAGAAGGAAGTTTCTAGTCTTTTAGTTAAACAACAAGGGGCAGGAGCAAGGCAGAATAAGGAAGAAACTTTCACAGCTCATCAAGCTCCTGCAGCCCATAAGAAAATAAAAAAGTTATTTGGCTGTATAACGTAAGTATATACTAATAAATAACTTAACTCCAAAGATAATAATAATAATGAATATCATTATGCTCTTCTATATGCTTGCTATATTTCTGGTTCTTTTATGCAATTTAACCATCACAATAACCTTATGACATAAAAATACTATGTCCTCTCCTGGGTTGGATAGTGTCCCCCAGCAAATTCATGTCCTCCTCGGAACCTCATAATGTGACCTCATTTGAAAATAGGATCCTTGTAATTAGCTAAGCTCAGACAACTCTGTGCTGGAGAAGGGTGGGCCTTTAAGTCCAAGATGACTGGGGTCTTCATAAGAAGAAGGAAGGCAGACACAAACACACAGGTGAGAACAGTGATGAGAGGGGCAGAGATTGGAGCAATTGTTCTACCAGCCAAGGATCGACAGCTCCACTAGAAGCTGGACAGAAGCATGGGATGGATTCTCATCCCACGAAGAAACCAGTCCTTCTGACACTGCTTTTCGTACTTCAACCCTCCAGAATAATGGAAGAATAGATTTCTTCCATAATGTTTTAAGCCACCCAGTTTTGGTAATTTGTCACAGCAGCCCTAGAAAAGGAACAGAGATTTAGGGAAGGCATAGTGCTGATTGTTATTATGCCAGGGTAATTGCTCCTTTATTTATATTCATATAAAAACTTAGTTTCAAAGGGTATTAAAAATAGAATAGTTCAGAAAATAACTTTCTCCAAATAGCTGATATTTAAATTACAGGCAACTGCACGGTCAGGTTACTGAAAGGACAATAAAATATAAGATTGCTAACTGCAAAAGAAACTGACTTTGCATTTGTATATTACAAAAGAAAAAATGACAGTTCCATAAAAACTTACCTTCTGTGTATCCCAGGACTCTGTATATAGATCGCTTCTTTCTCTCCTTCTCCTTCTGGAATGCATATTCAATAAAGGATATAAAGATATGATATTCCAGCACCAATATTATTTCAAACACGCTCTAAAAAGAAATGAGGCCATGTCTTTTGCAGGGACATGGATAGAGCTGGAGGCCATTATCCTTAGCAAACTAATGCAGGAACAGAAAACCAAATACCACCTGTTCTTACCTGTAAGTAGGAGCTGAATGATGAGAACACATGGACACACAGAGGGGAACAACGCACACTGGAGCCTACTGGAGGGTGGAGGGTGGGAGGAGGGACAGGAAAATAACTATTGGGTATGAGGCTTAATACTTGGGTGATGAAATAATCTATACAACAAACCCCATGACACATGTTTACCTAGCTAACAAACCTGCACATCCTGCACATGTATCCCTGAACTTAAAATAAATGTTAAGAAAATAAAACTGAAAATAAAAAAAGAGTAAACATATCACAATTAGATTTATGTTGACCAGCCATTCTGGTTTGCCTGGGACTAAGGAGTTTCCCAAGACGAGAGATTTTCAATGCCAAAACCCAGAGAGCCCCGAAAACGAAGGCTCCCTATTTGTTAATGCCAATGTTCACAAGGAGTGTAAAAATAAGTATCTAACATTTTTCTCCCTAAATATTAAATTTCTTCCTACAATCTGGTACACATCTATAGAATATACTTTGGCTCCTTTTTTTGTTTGTTTGAGACAGAGTCTTACTCTGTTACCCAGGCTGGAGTACAGTGGTGCAATCTTGGCTCACGGCAGCCTCCACCTCCCAGGTTCAAGTGATTCTCCTGCCTCAGCCTCCTGAGTAGCTGAGACTACAGACACCCACGACCACGCCCAGCTAATTTTTGTAGTTTTAGTAGAGATGGGGTTTCACCATTTGAGCCAGGCTGGTCTCAAACTCCTGACCTCAAATTATCCACCCACCTCGTCCTCCCAAAGTGCTGGGATTACAGGCGTGAGCCACCACGCCTGGCCATATTTTGTCTCCTTTCACACTTGCCAATGTGAGGCCCTTTCCCTAGCCATGTTCACTTAGTTGTGTTACTGCTGCTATCTCCGCATGAAAACAGCACACACCAGGAGCAGAGAAACTGCTGCCAATTCCTCCAACACACAGGCTACCAGGCGCTGAGTGTGAAGAATTCAGGTTTGTTCGGAGACACTGTCTGATTTATGTTGGCTTCTATCCAAGTCAATACATCTGAAGCTGCAGGATTATTTTAAACAGTGAAACAGAGTTCAGAAGGTCATTGTTGGAGCCCTTGGGTCATCTTTCAAAGCATTTCCATTGGAAGTCACAACCACAAACTGATACTAGTGACAAGGCAGAAAGAACAAGTGCTTTCCCTTGGGGTGTGCATCTATGATTACAAATTCAAGTCCACTAATCTCCTTTTATCACATTTAACCAGGTGGGACAATATAGTCTACCGTTCAATTTAACTATTCATGTAAAAGTGATGTATTTTCATGAAGCAAAATCTATCACGTCCAACATCTGTGTCCCTGTGGAGGTTTGTCACCACTCGCTGTCTCTTAGTCACATTGCCCGGTTCCTGGGTGCTCCCTCTGCCATCTCTGCCCCCAGGATGTTTCCCATTGCCAAGGTGAGACAGTGGAGGAGTCCGTGGTGCTACTAACACCTCCGTTCCTTACCTCAATTTGCTAATTTCTGTTCAGGGAAAGACTTAAGGGCAGTCTGTGATGGGGAAAAGATAAAATGACCTGATCTCCTGTTTCAGTTTAATTAGACAAATGTTTATTGAGCATTCATTATTTGGACAGATTAGTGCTAAATTCTATCAAACGCTAAGAAATGAATAAAACACGAACTCTGCCATTATGAAGGGATGGCAAGCATGAAAGTGATTAAAATACAAAGCAGGATGTGAGGAGTAGCAGAGACGTACACGATGATTCCAGATGGTGACATCATGTCTGTTTGCAGGGACGGAGAACAGTGCAGAGCCCACACAGGGGACAGGTGTTTCACACCTTGAATGATACACGGGAAAGCAGCCAAATGTGGGCAAACAGCATTTTGGTAGCAAACCAGATGGGGAGAGCGTTGGGTGTGCTTCAGTTTTCACAAAATTTATCAACATCAGGGAGAATAAATAAAGTAGAAAGTGTGAATAAAAATTAGACTTCAGTCAGAATGTGGGGCAACTTTAATGACAGGGTTAATGAGTTTTAACATTATTCTGATAGCAGTGGGAAGATAATCAAAGATATTGAACAGGAAGATGACATGCCAACCCAGCTTTCAGAAGAAGAACCAGGGAAACTGGATGGGTTAGAGAAAGAGGCTATAGCTGAGAGCAGGTTGGAGACATTACCAAAATCAGAGGGCAGTGATGACAGCTGCTAAAGAACCAGAGGTCAAGGATGAAGAGACAAGGTGGAGAGGCCTACTGGAAATCCTATTAACAAGGCAGGGGTGTGTGTGTGTGTGTGTGTGTGTGTGTGTGTGTGTGTGTGTGTGTGTGTGTGTGTGTGTTGTATTTGGTAACATTACTGAAGGAGGGGAGTGCAGATGGACATATTCACTTTCCCAGCAAACATATATTAAGTGTCTTGATATGCCAGACATGCAAAATAGAGACATCAAAAGTGTGGTCCCTTCCTCCCTTAAGAAGATAACACTTTAGCTGTAATACATTATAAGGAATAATTTCAACCTGCTATGATTACAGCAAAGATAGGTAACAAATACCTACACAAGTGAGTTGATAAGCACAGGAGAGCTAGAAGGGGAAGAAAAACTCAGCCAAGAATACCCTAGAAAATGCCCAACTATGCTACAATACAGTAAAAGATTTTTTTTAATTTTTAATTTTTGTTATTGACAGGGTCTTGCTATGTTGCCTAGGCTGGACTTGAACTCTTGGGCTCAAGCAATCCTCCAGCCTCAGCCTCCTGAGCAGCTGGAACTTCAGGCATATATCACTGTGACCAGCCAATGAAAGATAAAAAGAAATTTAGTATAGGCCAAATGGCTCCCTGCTCTCTCTCTCTAAGGCAGCGCCCTCCAATTCCTTCTTCTCAGTAATTTTTAAGCACTTGGGTTTCTTGGTTCTGAGAATATACAACTATTTGAAATTATGCTGTTTGCTTATTGGGATGTGAGCTTCATTATGTCTTGTTCACTGCTGTGCACAATAAATATTTGATAAATGAATAAATGAAGGCTTTATCACTGTTAAACCTTGTTCTTCCCCTTCTCAGAATCTGTATCCATCTCACGCTGTGTCATACATGCACACACACACCACCCCCTCACTAACGGCTTTTTCCTTGGAGGAGGAGGAAGACAGGGCAGGACAAAGAGCAGAGGTATCATGCTGAAAATAAAAGGGGCAGACCACCCGCTTCTACTAACTCTCAAATGAACTATTGCAGCTCTCCCTGTAACATCACCACAGCTACTTCTCCTCCTTTGTGTTAGAACAGTGCTCACAAAAATATATATGTGAGTAGTGAGACAGCTTGACAAATTACTGGGTTATTAATAGAGAACCTCTAACATCGGAATGACTCACGCTGAGTAAGATTCAGGATAAGTTGCACTACTCACCTGTTAAGGAAAATGACAATGATGGTGGTAATTGAGATAACAAACAACAACAATAAAACTGTCCCTCCAGTCACAAAGCGGGTATATTGGTTATCGGTTTGACCTAGGAGAAAAAAAATACATATATTGTAGGAATTAGGAATTCAGCCAAAGGCAGTAAAAAGTAAGGCAGGAAAATAAAGAGACATTAATTATTGAGTAACAAAAACAAAGAATCCAACAACAACAACAAAAAAAAATAGAATGAGCTACAGGAAAAAGAGAATTTTTCTTTTAGAGTCTCCTAAATATTTCTAACTCCTAATAGATTTGTATTTGTTTCTTGATTAAGCTGAGTTTTACACCTTAAGAAGAACAAAAATATAAAGAGCATGCGTTTGCCAAAGACCTCATTCAAATAAGCTGCCAATCATATACACAAAATCTTTTGTAGAAAAAATAACTATTACAATAGTAAATAGGCCAGGTGGAGTGGCTCAGGCCTGTAATTGCGGAGGTTTGGGACAGTGGATCACTTGAGGCCAGGAGTTCGAGACCAGCATGGGCAACATGGTGAAACCCCGTCTCTACTAAAAATACAAAAAATTATCTCAGTGTGGTGGCGCACGCCTATAATCCCAGCTACTCAGTAGGCTGAGGCACAAGACTCATTTGAACCCTGGAGGCAGGGTTGCAGTAAGCTGAGATCACGCCACTGCACCCCAGCCTGGGCAACAGAGAGAGACTCTGTCTAACAATAAATAAAACAGTAAATACACAAAGATTCTCTTTTATGCCTGACATATTAAGTACATTCAACATACAACAGAATATAACTGATTTTTATAAGCATAATTTAAAAAAGATATTTTCTATTCAATTTGGTAATGAGAAAAAAAAAAATCAGAAAAAAAAAAATGTTACCCCAACTCAATGTCTGAAAATTTACCATGGTCCAATAATCTGAAATTCTCATCCTAAATCTTTCACAATTCAACTGACCGACTCCAGCAAATTCCTTACTGTGTATATATTACATCACAGAATTGTGATGAGACTCTGATGAGTCAATATTCACAAGAACAATCAACTGCGATTACAGAAATGTCCCCTCTGGAGTGTGAGGCCAGTGAGGTCAGAGAACATTTTATCTTTTTGTTACATCCTTCTGCCCACAACACACCTCTCACCCCGCAACCCACAGAGCATGTTGTGAGCGCCTCCCACAGAGAAGAATCCCATCAACACCTGCTGCTGGGAATGGGATTGAATTGAAACCCAATGGTCTTTGTTGCTGTCTCTCTTCGGGAAAGCGAACCTGTCAATCACCCCCCAGTTAGGATGGGGCCAGGCTCTGAAACAGCAGCACAATTTCCCTTCCTCCTGAAATCAAAGCTTGAACGTTTGTACCGTGACACCCAGGCTGTCTCGAATCCTACTCTGCATCCTGAAAACCACGCCTGTCAACCAATTCTTCCCCATCTTTTCCCCAGAAAATTTCTTCTCACTTTATCCACTACTTAGCTGTATTTTTTTCATAAGAACTCAAAGTATAGACCCACTTATTCTTTTACAAACTTTACTGCAAACAGAAACTAAGACAAATAAGCAAACATTTTATTTTTAAACTTTTTAAACCTAGATTCCACAAATAAGTAAAGTCATGCAAAATTTTTTCTTTCTGTGTCTGGCTTATTTCACTTAGCATAATGTCCTCAAGGTTTATCTACCTTGTCACACATGACAGGATTTCCTTGTGTTTCAAAGGGTTAATAGTACTCCACTGTATCTATGTACCACATTATCTTTATCCATTCATCTGCTGATGGACACCTAGGTTGCATCCACATCTTGACTATTGTAGACAATGATGCAATACATACACGGTGCAGGTATTCCTACAAGATACTGATTTCATTTTCTTTTTTCCTTTGTATGTAATACCCATCAGAAGGATTGTTGGTTCATATGAGTTTAATATTTTTTTGAGATGGAATTTTGTTCTTGTTACCCAGGCTGGAATGCAGTGGCGCAATCTTGGCTCACTGCAAGCTCCTCCTCGCAGGTTCAAGCGATTCTCGTGCCTCCGCCTCCAAGTAGCTGGGATTACAGGAGGCTGCCACCAAGTCCAGCTAATTTTTCTATTTTTATAGAGATGGGATTTCCCCATGTTGGCCAGGCTGGTCTTGAACTCCTGATCTCAGGTGATCCACCTGTCTTGGCCTCCCAAAATGCTGGAATTACAGGCATGAGTCACTGCACCCGGCCTATTTTTAATTTCTTGAGGAACCTATGACCTGTACCAATAATGGTTGTACCCATTTACATTCCCGCCAACAGTGTACAAGGGTTCCCGTTCCTCCGCATCCTCACCAACATTTGCTATCTCTTGTCTTTTTGATAATAGCCATTCTAACAGGGGTGAGGTGAGAGCTCACTGTGGTTCTGATTTGCATGTCCCTGATGACTAGTAATGTTGAGCACCTTTCCATATACCTATTGGTCAGCGTTATGGCTTTGGAAAAACGTCTATTTTTACCCACTTTTAAATTGGGTTGTTCTTTTGCTATGAAATCCTGCCATTTGTGACAGCATGGATGAAGTTGGAGGACATTATGCTAAGTGAAATAAGCCAGATACAGAAGGACAAATACTGTATAATCTCACCTGTATGTGGAATCTAAAAAAGTCAAATTTATAGAAGCAGGGAATAGAACAGTGGTTCCCAGGAGGTGGAGGTGCAGAAAATAGGGAGATGTTGGTTAAAGGGTACCAAGTTATAATGGAAACCTACTGTAGAGTATGGAGGATGATACATGAGTTAATTAATTGTGGTAATTATTGCACCATGTTTATATACATCAAATAATCACATTGCATGCCCTGAATATATTCAATCTTTATTTGACAGTTAATTATTTTTTTAAAAATTTTAAAGCAATTGTTTTCTTTGGGCTTTTTTATATTTTCCAGATTTTCTAGATGATGTGTTTCTTTTGTGATCGGGCAAATACAGTACAAAAAATTTAAAGATCTGCATGCTTAAAAAAGAATATTTTATCAAATCTTAGTGCTTAAAGTACAGGATGTAGAGATCTTTCTTTAAGAAATAGATTCAGAATACTTAACAATGAAGATGGCTTTCTTTATTAAGGTCTAATTTATATGCATTTAACAGTATAATCCGCTTGAAAGTACCACCCCTTGTGAGACACTGTTCAATTATAAATCCAAATTTCAGATGCATTATTCCATAGGAAATACGTTACCTATTTGTAACCTCTTTGACCTCTTGGATTAAATCCATTTATTCACTCAGTCTTTAAACACAAAGTATTTCACGGTGTACTGTATGTCTGGTAAATTATAGAATATGGTAGGTAAAAACAAATCCTGTTACCCGTGTAGGAAAAAACTCTCAAATTGTGTTTTTCCTCTGCTCTCACACTACCACAGAAATAATCAACAGATTTCTGTGACCAAAGATGTAGGTGGTTTTCCGGTTTTCCCCACACACCAAGTAACAGACACCAGCTGAGTGTCCAGCCAATTCAAATCTGACACAATCTACCTAAGGATGGTATCAGATCCCACAGGTTTGGGGCTCAGTCCCAAAGACATCACCCCCCCCCCCTCCATTGCCAACCCCGCCCTTCAGACATCAATGGGAGTCCAGGCCTCTAGAAAATTTTTTTTTGAGACAGAGTCTCGGCCCTGTCACCCAGGCTGGAGTGCAATGGCAGGATCTCAGCTCACCGTACCTCCTCGGGCCCCGTTCAAGTGATTCCTCCTGCCTCAGCCTCCCAAGCAGCTGAGATTACAGGTGCCTGCTACTACGTCCAGCTAATTTTTGTATTTTTAGTAGAGACGGGTTTCACCCATTTTAGTCAGACTGGTTCTCAAACTCCTCACCTAAGGTGATCCGCCCTCCTCCGCTGACAGGTGGGAGCTTCACCGCACTCCAGCCCCAGGCCTCTGAACTTCTGACTGATGGCTGCTGGGGTTCCTAAGACCCCTTTCAGGTTTGGTTAACGTGGTGGAGCCACTTACAGAGCTCAAGAAAACACATTTGTCAGTTTAATATCAAGGATGTTGCAGGGATAGAGCTCCCATGCCCTCCCTGTCCACGCCGCCCTCTAGGAGGCTCCATGCGTTCAGCTGTCCAGAAGCTCTCCAAACCCCATCCTCTTGGGTTTTTATGGAGGCTTCGTTACATAGGTATGACTGACAACCCTGTAGAAATGGGATTGGGCAAAAAGCATATCATCTAAACCCAGCAAGGCCTGTCCAGACTTTAGGTATGGGGTGGGATCCTCTCTGGAATGAGGGTCTTTTGACCCATATTCAGTTTAGAGTCTTACCTTGGTCAGGAGAAGGGACAGGAGAAGGTCAGAGAGAGTTTGTTTCCTGAGGCCTAAAGTGTCCCAACACTATAACAAGGACCATGGGAGTTTTGAGCCAGGACCTGTGGATGAAAACTTACAGATCTGCATATCCTAATACCACAATACCTGATTTAGTGGAACATATATTGTTTTGAAAACTCCTAGACAATTTAAAAATAGTTTGGAAAAAAGGATTTTTTCTTAAGCAATAAAGGTGAAATAAAGCACGGGGTCAGGTAGAGATTCAATCCAGAGACATTTCAATCTAAAGTGGCCCAGGCTGTAGCCGACATGGCTTCTCGCTCCACTCCCTGCCCTGCCTGCAGCTTCCACATGAATGACCACCAGCTTAGAACAAGGCTGGGGTAAACTTGCACCTTGCTGGGCCCTGTATGGCTGGGGAAAATAAAAAGGAAAAGCAAACAGGTACGGATGCTTCAGGAGTTAATCAATAGTTCATAGAAACATTTACTTTTTTAAGTTTTGCTAATAGATCTCAGATTGAGTAATGTTAGCCCTGAAGCCCTTCTCCTTAAAAAAGAAGAATTATTTCCAGAAGCCATTTCTCTGCTAACTTTTTTCACTTATATCTCAATGCTGTGTTGATTCATAGGAGGACAAAAGTGTCTTGAACCATAAAACCATTATTTTTCCTTCCATCACAAAAGATAAATACAGTTAAAACAATTTAAAGCAAGTCAGTGAAATATATACATGAATAATTTACTCCAGGATTGTGACCCTCTAGGCTACGTTTCTGGCAATGACAAGTATTTATGGCTGAGTTATAAACTCTTGGAAAAGGCTCATGATAGAAATATTGCCAGTCCCTTCCCTCAGAGTTCGGCAGGCAAGAGCGGCCATTAAAGTCTATAGCTTATGCTCTATTAGGGCTGGGGTGGAGTTAGGGAGTGAAGAAATCAAGTCACTTAGAACCTAAATAACTGGGCCAAAGAACACGCCAGGGAAAACCCACAGATCCCGACTCTCCAACATCCAGCATTATGCTGGAAAATGCAAATTAAAACCGCAATGAGAGACCACCTCACACCTCAGGCTTTTCTCAAAAAGATGAAAGATAACAAGTGGTTTTCTCCGCCATCATGGTGTGTGTGGTTGACTCCATTCCTCGCCATGTCTTCTCACAAGACTTTCGGGGTCAAGCAATTCCTGGCCAAGAAACAAAAGCAAAATCATCCCGTTCCCCAGTGGACTCAGATGAAAGCTGGTAATAAAACCAGGTACAGGTCCAAAATGGAGCCACTGAAGAAGAACCAAGCCAGGTTTATACAGAATTGCACGTGAGATGGCAAGCAGGTTTACGCCGTGTCAAGGTCATGATCATGTCATCATATCAAGCTGTAAATGTCACCACTGTCTGGAGAGTCAAACATGTTTTATTGGGAATATGTTTTTTATCTTTGTTTATATGCTCTGCACTAGTAGGTAGGTTCAGTAATAAATATGTGAGAACTTTTGTTTCAGAAAAAGAAAAAGGAAAGAAAGGAAAGAAAGAAAAAGAAAGGATAGAGAGAGAGAAGAAAGGAAAGGAGAAGAAAAGGGAGGAAAGAAGGAAGGGAGGGAGGGAGGGAGGGAGGGAGGGGAAAGGAAAAGGAAGTAAGGAAAGAGAAAGAAAAGAGAGAGAGAGAAAGGAAGGAAGGAAGGGGAAGAAAGAGAGTTGGCAAGGGTATGGAGAAGACAGAGAACCGTTGCATACTGTTGAAAGACAACAAATACAACATAATCTCACTTAAATATGGAACCTAAAAAAATTAATATCTTAGAAGTAGAAAGTAGAATGATGGATACCAGAAGCTGTACAGGAGGATGGGGAGGGAGATAATGCGAGCTGTTGGTCAAAGAGTACAAAATTTCAGATATACAAAGGGAATAAGTTTTAAGGTTTTTTTGTTTGTTTGTTTGTTTGTTTGTTTTTCTGAGACAGAGTCTCGCTCCGTCACCCAGATTGGAGTGCGGTAGCACAATCTCGGCTCGCTGCATCCTCTGCCTCCCGGGTTCAAGCAATTTTCCTGCCTCAGCCTCAGTAGCTGGCACTGCAGGCACCCGCCACGACGCCCAGCTAATTTTTGTATTTTAGTAGCGATAGGGTTTCACCATGTTGGCCAGGCTGGTCTCGAACTCCTGACCTCAAGTGATCCACCCGCCTCGGCCTCCCAGAGTGCTGGAATTACAGGCGTGAGCCACCGTGCCCAGACAAGTTTTGAGATTTATCATACAGCAGAGTGACTATAGTGAATAACAATGTATACTTAAAAATAAATGAGAGTAAATTTCAAATGTCACCATAGAAATCATAGGTAAATGAGGTGATGGATATGTTAATTGGCTTGATTTAATCACCCCACATTGTACACACATATCAAAATATCACAGTGTACCCCAAAAATATACACAAATATTGTCAACTAAAAATAACATTGATTTAATTTTTTTAGATTTTTAAAAAAAGAAACTGAAATATTAGACCTTGTTTTGTGTACAGATGGACCATAAATAGTGAGTGAGTTCACACAGAGCGGATGTGGGTGATCTGACAGATTCTGCATTATTAGGTCATTCCAAGTTTTGACTTTCTATATAATGCAGACAAATATTCAGCGTTTGTCCCTCTTTAGACACTGGTTTACTGAAAACACAGAGATTAAGAAGAAAAGCCTTGGGGCCTAGTCCTGTCTTCTAATTATTTTCCCTGGAAGACCTCACATAGGACACTTAATGTTTCAAACAGTTTTTTTGGCAACTGCATAGTGATGATAAAATTAACCACAAGGGTAGCTATGAGATTTAAATCAAGCATGTAGAGGTGCTTTCAACATTTTAAGCGCCAAACAATTTAAGTTATTAATCGTGCATATTATATATGCATTTATATTTTATGTAGACACACTGCAAATGAGGGTTAAACAGATAACTTGTTTCTATTTTTTTCATGTTGAGATGTCACATTGAAGTAGTCGCGCACAGCAGAGCATGCTTTCTCCTGCAGCTAGACTCCCTTCCTGGGGAAAGGCACAGGTACTGTTGATAAACGTCTACACAAGAACTGTTGGCCTTGGCAGACCACCGGAAATAACAGCAGCCCAAAGTGTGTTGAACTTTCCTGTATGCCTGAAATATGCATCACGTGGATGTTGGTATGGTAATATTATTCCAGGTTTTCAAAGGTCAACTTTCTTTGTCCAGATAAATCAGTTTTATACTCCGTATTTCAGAAACCTTTCCCTGTTTTATAGCAAGAAAGTCCTGGAGTGTAAATTATTTTCACAGAATTAAAGGGCCATGGCTTCAACGTCAAATCCTTCTTCTGAGTAAATAGCAACTACTCTTCCTCAAAACAAAAGTATTACCAGGTTTTAACTAAGAAATATATGGCCCAGAGAATCTAAATGATTTTCCTGTCATTATAGAGCAAACCAATGAGGGAAGCAAGTTTCCCACCTAATGTACAAATTTTGCCTCAATTTGCCTCTCTTGATGGCTAATTATAGCAAAATTTGTATATCAGCTGGGAAACTTTCTTTATATTGAAAATACTTGTCCCAAATAGTTTAAACACTATAAAGGTGTCAGGCCTCTGAACCTAAGCCAAGCCATCGCATCCCCTGTGACTTGCACGGATATGCCCAGATGGCCTGAAGTAACTGAAGAATCACAAAAGAAGTGCAAATGTTGGCCGGGCGCGGTGGCTCAAGCCTGTAATCCCAGCACTTTGGGAGGCCGAGATGGGCGGATCACGAGGTCAGGAGATCGAGACCATCCTGGCTAACACGGTGAAACCCCGTCTCTACTAAGAAATACAAAAAATAGCCGGGCGAGGTGGCAGCGCCTGTAGTCCCAGCTACTCGGGAGGCTGAGGCCGGAGAATGGCGTGAACCCGGGAGGCGGAGCTTGCAGTGAGCTGAGATCCGGCCACTGCACTCCAGCCTGGGCGACAGCGCGAGACTCCGTCTCAAAAAATTTTTTTTCAAAAAAAAAGTGCAAAGGCCCTGCCTCGCCTTAACCGATGACATTCCACCACAAAAGAGGTGAAAATGGCTGGTCCTTGCCTTAAGCGATGATATTATCTTGTGAAATTCCTTTTCCTGACTCATCCTGGCTCAAAAACTCCCCCACTGAGCACCTTGTGACCCCCACTCCTGCCCGCCAGAGAACAACCCCCCTTTGACTGTAATTTTCCTTTACCTACCCAAATCCTATAAAATGGCCCCACCCTTATCTCCCTTCGCTGACTCTCTTTTCGGACTCAGCCCACCTGCACCCAGGTGAAATAAACAGCCATGTTGCTCACACAAAGCCTGTTTGGTGGTCTCTTCACATGGACGCACATGACAAAAGGTCTATGTCAGTTGACATCTTTATGCTCTAAGATAGCTTGTGTGTACATTTTACCTACACAATATACAATGACTACATTAGCTACTTTACTTTACATTAGCTACTTTTTCTGGCACCAGAATGTAGCATCATTCAGTACTGTGGGCCATAAGTTCTCTACAGTGACTGATGAATGGCAAGGGTATTTAAGTCAGCACATGAGAACAAAGAGATAGGAACATTAAATTGACACATTTATTGAGAAAAATGTTACGGCTGACTCTTTTGTATTAGATGTCTCATATTTTTACCCAAATATTTCTAAGTCTTATACTTCTTGCACATTTACCTCAATTTTTATGAAGACATTATTTAAGGGAGACTAGACAGATGCGTCAAAGGTCAGACTGTCAAGAGTCACACATATCTTGCTCACTGTCTTAGTGAATTAGTGTGCAGAAAAGAGTTCATGTAGCAGGCCTGGATTCTAAGTAATCCTCCTGCCTGAGCCTCCCAAGTAGCTGGGACCACAGGCACATGCCACCACGCCCAGCTAATATATTTTTTTAAATTTTTTGTAAAGACAAGATCTCGCTATGTTGCTCAGGCTGTTTTGAACTCTAGACCTCAAGCAACCCTCCTGCCTTGGCCTCCCAGAGCATTGGGATTACAAGCAGGAGCCACGCCTGGTTCCGAGGGATTACTATGGACACTTGACTCCGAGTCAAAGCCGAGTCAAAGCCGAGCCAAGACTGTTTCTGTGTAGTCTTATTTCTAGTGCTCTTGTATTCATGTTTGTGAACATGTCTTGATTGAAATCAGGAATTGGAAATTAAATACCAAGTCCATAAAAAAGAAAATGAAGGAGATGCAACAAGTTCTCTGCTCGGATAAGCATAGCAGTGAGACTTTCATGTAGATACTGTCACCTTTGGCTCAGAAAGTGTCTCTTGGGAATCTGGCTTCCTGTTATAACAGAAGTTATTTTACTTTAAAACAGGTTTTTATCACAATAAAACACTAGAAAAATGGCAAAAACAATAGACTATGGAATATTGAGGGAAACAAATGAGGCAGGTGATGCTTTGTAGTGAGTGAGGAGACCAAATTCAAACAAACGTACAAGAGTATAATGGCACAAGGTAATTTAAAGTGGGGATGAACCATCTTGTTCCTCATTATAGCCCACCACATAGAGCAAAGTACAAGACTGGGTGCTCAGCGGACACCAGGACAGCCACACGATGGTTATATCTACTATCCTCTGTTTAGCAAGGCAAAGAAATATGCTATCCAGCTTCTAATTCTCTCCATCTAAAAATGATAATTTTAAAACTTGATACATAAAAGGAATAAGCGTTACTAAACTTAGAAGATTCATGTATATAAAATATCTCATTACTTATTGCCCACAGAAATAAGGCCAATTGCGTATGTAAACTGTGTTTCAAATAAAACGAGTATGAGAATGCATATGTTCTTATAACAATATAATAGAAATATCATCTTAAAATGAGCCATCAAAATTAAAAGGCAACCAACATGCTATTTCACAAATGTGTTCAGGCTGCCCCCTCCCCAGGATCTGGGATTTGCTGGAAGGACACACAGCACTAAGCCTGCAGCCACGCCCACAGCTCAGGTTTATGACAGCAGAAGGATCCGAAGCAAATCAGCAAAGGGATAAGCTGCCTGAGCAAAGTCAGAAGGACTGGCTGATATCCCCGAAGAAAGGCAGGTGTTTAGCATAAACCACATGGATTGTATAAAGAGTTTAGACAGAATAAGCCACCCTATCAGTTAGAGAATGGTGGAAAGCCTCCAAAAATCCAAGTTCCCTCATGCCCACAGAGAGCCAACCTTTCAGGCCGGCCAAAGGACTGTAGTCCTAGGCCTGGATGACAGAGCCAGCCCCTGTCTCTAAAACAAAACAATACAAATGACCACATGGAGCCTTGTGGCATATCACCCTGATTCCTAGGCCTGGGGACGAGTCCCAGGAATCCATGTCTTTCAGCAAGCACACCGGATGATCCTGATGTCGGTGTTCCACAGAATGGCGTGGAGAAGCACCGCTCTACTCTAGGAAGCACCTTCCAGGGGAGCTCCGGCAGCTGAGCCCCAGCCTGCCTGTGCATTTCTCCTCCCTCCTTTCTTAGGGTGTTGACTTTAGAAAACTTGTAATTGGCAGTTCTGTCTCTGTCTCTTTGAAAGATACGCACATCTTTTTAACAGCCAGATAAGTCTCGTCAGCTTTTGATGGAGAAATGTCTTTCTCAAGGACCTGGGAGCCATCCCTTTGAAATGTAACCATCAAGGAAGACAGCACCCTCACCTCCCGATCTCTGAGAGGGTAGAACACTGACTACCACAGGCACCTCACTCAAGGTGCAAAAGTACCTCCTGTCATAAAGATGTGAGAAGTCTGTTTTTCCTTTGGATAAAGCCAATTGTTAGCTAACACATACAGTCACCCCCAATTACCAGTTGAATCTAGGATGAAGCATGTGTGACAAATGTTTGACAAGCCTTCTTCCTCGAAGACTAGTTATCATTCATCTTTAGGGCATGTGTGTAATGGGTTGTATCTACCTGGCTGTATGAGAGAGTGAGATTTCTTTGTCTTTGCAGTCTCTTAGGAGGTTGCCTGTAACGTGCATCACATTCTGATTTGGTGCTTATTCAATGACAAAATTAATTTGTTTTCTACCTTTGTGGAGCAGTTTTCTGGGTAGGGAGGAGATTTTGTTTCTAATTATATTTCTCCAGCACATTTTTATTATTACTGTTGTTTAATCAGGTATAACGCTACATTACAGTGTTACCATTATGCTTATCCTCAGGAAACAGGAAATCTTCCAAATGCTGTAGTGAAATCAAGATGAACAGCCTGGTGTCTGCAGGTTGCAACAAGACACACAATAGGCATACCATACCATTTAAATACATGATGCATTTAGCTGTACAATATAAACTACATAAACATGAGAGAACATATGTGTTCGGAATGTTTTAATATGGAAAAGAAACTTTTGTTTTCGGGGGGAAGATTTTAGAGGTGAAGCCCTCACTGTCGCTAAGGAAGGAGGGACTAGTATTCTGATTACTCCAGCTCTGGTTTCAAGAAGCCATTACGGTCTGAGTACAAGAGAAGAGAGCAGGATTTGAGAGGAAGAGAAGAAGAGAGAAGCCTCAGAAGGAGGAAGGAAGGGTGTGCTTGGGAACTTTTAGCAGATTCCTGGAAAGTTCAAGGCAGTGGGCTTTACCACACAGGAAGAGTCCAGTGCGTGGATGTGGTGAGACCGTGAGGACAGGTGCTGTGCAGTGGCCAGAAGCTGTGCCTGTGAGACCTGAGCCATCACCAGGTCTCCTTTGCCCAGAGGCTACTCCTCAAGTTCCCCTAATCTGTTCCTGGTGTGGATTTGACTTCACCAGCAATCAGCACCTCCGCTCCAGGCCGTCACACTTGCTACCTGATTGTGCCTGTCCCTCATGGCATTGTGTGAACAGCCTGCCTCACTGTGACTCCATGATGTGCACAAGCCCCTGGAAGGAAGACAGGAAGGTAGAGGAGAACTTCCGCCCATAGCACTGGAGTCAGCCAAAGGACCCTGAGCTGAAATAAAATAGTGGGAGACCACACATCCCCCTCCCACTTCTTTGCCTAAACTTGCTCTAGACGTTGGTTCAGCCTGAAACCTATCACTTGTATAAACCTCTTGAAGAAGGACGCTCTGCAGCTCCACTGTCACCAGCTTCTGCTGTGACGAGTCTCCTGATGAGAGTAGTTTTTCTCTTCCACTTTGAGCGGAAAAGTAGTGCTGCGGCCACAAATAGGAACTCTGAAGCCAGTCACCCTGGATCTGAATTCCTGCCCCTCTGCTTATTAGCTACCAAGCCTGAGATAAGTCTTGTCAACTCTCCACGCCTCGCTCTCCACAGACGTCAAATGTGGGCAGTCAGGCTGCTGTGACAAGTGAATCAGTAATTACAAGGAAATTCTCAGAACAGCCACTGGAACACATAGAGACATGGTATGTGTGTTTATCATATAGCGGCCAAGACAAAGCCCTGTGACACGTAATTTTTAGAACAGCTACCTATAACTTTTTCTTTGGGTCCTTAGAAAACTTCAGAATGTGACCAGGTGCAGTGGCTCAAGTCTGCAATCCCAGCACTTTGGGAGGCTGAGGTGGGCGGATCACCTGAGGTCAGGAGTTCGAGACCAGCCTGACCAATGTGATGAAACTCCGTCTCTACTAAAAATACAAAAATTAGCTGGGCATGGTGGCAGGTGCCTATAATCCCAGCTGCTCGGCAGGCTGAGGCAGAAGAATCGCTTGAACCCAGGAGGAGAAGGTTGTAGTGAGCCAAGCTCACGCCGCCAGCCTGGGCAGCAGAATGAGACCCTGTCTCAAAAAAATAAAAATAAAATAAAAATAATTTTTTAAAAAAAGGAAACTTGAAAATGCAAACTATATAGCATTTACAAAGACCTATATCTAAAGGTGATACCTTTTCAGAATACGAAATTCAGCAAGCCTTAGGCTGAATATTTACCTCCAAATAGTCTATTCAATTTTAAACCATTTTATGAAAAAAATTCACTAAGTGCTCTACAAAACATGAAAGCCTGTGCCTGGCTATAAGAAATAATAACTCTAGGAATAATTTCAAAATCTGCCGCTTTATGCTCTAGAGTTTAATTACCCATCTCATCTCTCTTTTTAAAAAAGAGCTAATAATTTAAAAAGGAATTACATGATTAGATTTCAAAACTGATACCTTTATTTGCTGGATCAGGAAGAGAAAATAGTCAATATAAAAGCAAAATGATTTGTTTGGATTAAAATATTTGGGATTTGGCATATGTGCATATGGTAAGTGTGGTTATAAAATTACCCATACAATCATGTGTATTTGTTGAGTGTTTACCATATGGCAGGTTGAAAAATAAACTTGTTACTCCTCCAAACAAATATTCATAGATATCTCAGTTCATACACCTACACACACATACATACACACACACAAAAATTAAAAGAGTGAATAATCAATGCTAATGCTCCCCATAAGATGTGAAAACCTGAAGATACAATGACATCAGGTACTTGGTGAGCCCATATTTTTATGTATACACTTCCTTCCATTGGGTTCATTTACACATTACATCCCACAGAAAATACCCCACCCTTTGTTAATGAAATCTTTTCAACTCAACATCTACTTTTTATTTTGCCCGTGTCCATCATCATCACAATAAGGTTTTTTTTTGTTTCACTCACTGTCCAACATAGCTAAGGCCATTTTCACTTTCCACCAATCCAACTGAGAGTATTAGCATTTCAACTTGATACTTGTGAAACAATCTCTCCCTGAGAGTTAATTAATTAAACTGCCACTCGTATCTAAAGGATTGTGAACACCATGGCCTACCTTTGAGTTCTACCAAAGTTAAAAACATTGAATTAATCCTGGAAATGAATTTGAGAGTGCTCAATGAAGATTGCAAAATATTTGTTTTATAAAAGTTGTACCAAAAAAACTTATATTCCTCTGTTGAATAAATGCATTTTTAAAAGCCCTGAATCATTTTAGTATAAATAATAACTTAAAGATACAAATTGGGGTTCAAAGATATACCTCTACTTAGGACAGATCTGTGTTTATTCTTCATTTTCCATCCTCTTAAACAACATAGTCCTCCACAAACCTAGTACATCGCCTTTGAATATTTATCAGGAGCCTTGTCAGTAATGTTTGAAATACTTCAGATGAAGTTCAAAGTGATCGACTGATTAATTGAGTTGTAATACTTAAATCAGAATTTCTATTAAGGATGAAATACTATTAATCTTATAAGAACTTTTTTTACATTTTAAGTAATTTTCTACTTGCCTTTGGAGAAATCTTTGCACGATCATTTATGTTCAGTTTTTAACAAGCCTCTAAGGGACAACCTCAAGCTGTTCACAATTCCCAGGTGGTTTTAGAATGTAAATTCCATATGTGACAATAAAGTATAAATGGTTATTTCACAGTCAGAGTCATTTGAAAGTCTCAAATAAACATGGCCATGCATTGACTATTTTTTACCTTTTTTTTTTTTTTTTTTTTTTTTGAGACAGGTCTGGCTCTGTTGCCCAGGCTGCAGTGCAATGGTGCAGTCATAGCTCACTATAGCCACTAATTCTTGAGCTCAAGGGATTCTACTGCCTCAGCCTCCCAAAGCACCATGTGTGAATTTTAAGTGGGAAGAAAATCAGTACATTTGTCTAAATTTGAATCTCTACTTGTAGTCTACATTCCCAGGTAGAGAAAAACTTTATAAAAAGAGTTGAAAATTCAATCCGAGGATAAAGGTCCACCTGTAGAACAGCAGTTCCTAGGATCAACTGCTTTTTTTTTTTTTTTTTTTTTTGGACGGGGGTTTTGTTTTTTGCCCCGGCCTAGGGTACAGTGGCCGGATCTCAGCTCACTGCAAGCTCCGCCTCCCGGGTTCACGCCATTCTCCTGCCTCAGCCTCCCGAGTAGCTGGGACTACAGGCGCCCGCCACCGCGCCCGGCTAGTTTTTTGTATTTTTTAGTAGAGACGGGGTTTCACTGTGTTAGCCAGGATGGTCTTGATCTCCTGACCTCGTGATCCACCCGTCTCGGCCTCCCAAAGTGCTGGGATTACAGGCTTACAAACTTGCAGTTTATAGTGGCGTTCTGTTAGAACTTGCTTTATGTACATGAGGTAGCAATATACAGTCAACAATGTTCTTCATATAATAGCATCACCAAATAAATTCAGCGTGTGACCTTTCAGAGTTTCATTCCCTCTGACAATAGCTTATCACTATTATTCAGTTCAATATCTTACTTATCTATACAAATATAGTATGTATCAAAAATGACTGCAGGCAAACATTCTAGGTTTTTGTGTGTTCAAAAAATGAACAGATTAATAGTAGGGCTTACAAAATAAATTAACTGACCGGTTGCATTTTTTTTGAATGCAATATATCATTTAAAAAATGATCTGGGCAGAGGTAATGATAAAGTAAAGATGCAACGACATAATAGCCATGATTGAGTAATCAACTCACTTGTGATGCTGGAAACTATGTTTCATCTGGATACCCAGTTTCACTGAGAAAACTAAATTGGGCTGAAAATTGTGGTTGATCTGTTTCAGTAGAGGCTATTTTAGCTTGTGAGCAGTGACACAGTGCTCTGGGATTCTGGTCGTGTGGCTCCATGATATAAATTAACTGTCATGGACATTTTACTTTCCATGTAGGTAAAGATAATAAAAGGGTGAGGTTCACCACACAATGTCATGAAAAGGGACGTATCTGTCAGCCCAGTGCACACCAGCTCAGACAGTCCTCATGTCTACAAGCTTCATATCCATTCTAAATTCATAGGAGTGGGACAGAAGTTTCTGGATTAATGGAATCCTTAAAAAAAACAAAACAAAACAAAACTGTCTTGTCTACAACCTGAAACTCTTCTGGAATCCAAATGGACTGGGAGCAAACTGGTTGGTTTTTGACAGAAATAAAAGGCCAAGAAAATAAGCAAAATTTATTTCCTTTCTTCAATAATGTTATAATCCAACTCAAGGGCACAGAGTCTCGAAGTCAGCAACCTTCCCCAAGGCATCTACAGGCAAGATTTATAATCGGTGTAAATAAGATGTATCATCTACATAGGATGTATTTATGACTTACAGCACTCTATTCCCCCATCCTTCCTCCTTGTCAATCTTATACCTCACATCTTCCCAGAAGAAATATCTAGGAAGATTCTCTTAGCTTTGGCACTATGATTTCCTAGTGAATACTTTGTAATCTTAATTTACTAATCCCATTCTTCTATTCAGATGACCAGCAATTATGTGCCACTTATACTAAAAATTCAAAAGAAGAAAATGAAAGTTAAAAAAGTAAATAGCCCCATCTGAAAGTTAGATATGTAAACAAGAGTTCATGAAAGTTTTCTTCTCCAAACATTGCAGTTGATCTTTTGAAAGGTCAGTGTCTTTGATCAACAATCAGTAAACCTGAAAGGTTAAATGTTGAAGAAAAAAAATCTGGAAAGAAAAGAGGTAGAAAGCTTAAAATTAAAATGGACACAGACCCTACTAGAATGAATAGAAACATTAACATAATCAGTCAAGAACACTTACTGGGCATATTCTGAAAAGATGCCTTGACAACTTTAAGGATATGCCATAATCCTTAATCTCAATTAATTTCTGATAACAAGAGTTTGGAACATTACAGATAGATGCAGGCCAGGCATGGTAGTTCACACTACCAATCCCAGCACTTTAGGAGGCTGAGGCAGGGGGATTTCTTGAGCCCAGGACCGTCCTTGAAACCCAAAAATACAAAATACCAAAAATACAAAAATTAGCCAGTCTCATAACCCAGTCTCAAAAAATAAATAGATAAATACCAATAGATGCAGTTATTAAGCCACCTGAGGGTAGCAATTTTCAGACTACAAAAGTTTGAGAAATTCAAGATGCTTAATATTTCAATGACGGGGAAGCAGTTTGGTCTGATGTGGAAAAAACATAAAGACATTGAGACCTGGCTGAAACTCTATAGGAAAGAAAGTAAATGTGGTGGAAACTTCATCGGTCGGTTAGAAAAAGGAGAAAGTAGGAAAGTGTGAGTGTTTTGAGGCAGTGGAAAGCACAAACTGAGATTCAAATCATGCTGACAGAATCTCTCTCCCCTGTGTAGGACACCTTTGTGCCCAGCCTAGGTGGATCAGGGGCCCATGATCTATCACGGATGCCAGGACCGGGGTCTCCACAGATGAATTCTACCAAACTTTCTAGGAATTAATGCCAATCCTGGGTTTAGAAACAGTTCTACATTATCATGTGTAATCAATAAATGATTTCATTCTCTTGGAAAAAAAAAAGACAGTTCTAAACTCAATTTATGAGACCAGCATCACCCTAATACCAAAACCAGATAAAGACACCACAAAAAAAAATAAAAAATAAAAATAAAAAACACCTACAGGCTGGCCTGGCATCCCTAATGAACACAGATGAAAAAATCCTCAACAAAATACTAGCAAACTCAATTCACCATCACATTAAATGGATTGTATATTCTAATCAAGTCCGATTTATCCTGGGATGCCAAGATGGTTCAACATACGTAAATCAATCAATGTAATACACCGCATTAACAAAATGATATAAAAAGGCCACATGATCATTACAATAGAGCATAGAAAGCATTTGACAAATTCAACATCTTTGTGTGATAAAAACTCTCAACAAATTAGGTACAGAAGGAATTTACCCCAACACAATAAATGCCATCTGTGAAAAGCCCACAGCTAACATCATACTGAGTCATGTAAAACTGAGAATTTTTGCTCTAAGATCTGGAACAAGACCAAGGTGTCCACTTTCAACACCTCTGCTCAACATAATACAAGAAGTCTTCATCAGAGCCATTAAACAAGAAAAAGAAAACAAAGGCATTCAAATCAGAAAGGAAGAAGTAATATTATCTCTGTTTGCAGATGACATAATCTTATATGCATAAAACCCTAACAATGCCACAAAAAACCTAATAAATGAATTAAAAGGCAGGACACAAACTCAACATGTAAAAATCAGGGCCAGTTGCAGTGGCTGACGCCTGTAATCTCAGCACTTTGAGAGGCCGAGGCGGGTGGATCATGAGGTCAGGAGATCCAGACTATCCTGGCTAACATGGTGAAACCCTGTCTCTACTAAAAATACAAAAAATTAGCCGGGCGTGGTGGCAGGAGCCTGTAGCCCCAGCTACTCAGGAGGCTGAGGCAGAAGAATGGTGTGAACCCGAAAGGCAGAGCCGAGATCTCGGCAGTGAGCCGAGATCATGCCACTGCACTCCAGCCTGGGCGACAGAGCGAGACTCCATCTCAAAAAAAACAAAACAAAACAAATCAGTCAGGTTTCTGTACACATGTACACAAACAACAAACTGTCCAAAAAAGGAATTTTTAAAAAATCCCATTCCCAGTAACAATAAAAAGAATAAAGTACTTAGGAATAAACTTAACCAAAAATGTTAAAGACTTGCACACTGAAAATTATAAAGCAACTTATTCTTTCTTGATTATTGTGTTGCCATCTTTGCTCAAGAACTAATGGTGGCTTTGCTAGACAATTATATGAGATGAAGGTTTTCACTGTCATCACTTAATTTAGCCTACCTAGTTCTATATTAATATATAAATTAGACTCTCCGTACCAACCTAGTCATTTGACTACAGTCTCCCATGCACCGTCTCCCCATTCCTCCTGCATATTTGGGGTTACTCTTCATAACCTGTTTCACCTCGTTCCTCAGCTCTAATCATCAATGCCTCATTTGAACCTTGATGGTCCCGCCTGACTGGTCTCATTGGTGGAAGACGACTGTACAAGGACATGAATAATTATACTTACCAATGGCAAACAGAAGTTTGTTCAATATTAGCCTCCTCCAGCAACTTCCTGCAAGAGCTGATTTTATTTCTTTTGTCTTCATTCTTTTTATAATCAATAAGGTCAGTTTAAACAATAGTAGTCTACACATCATTTAGCTAACATTAAAAGATTTGACAAATTATTTTAGTGGCACCTAAAATACTTCTCTTACGACAGATGAAAATCCGGAGGATATTAAGGGACAAAAATAACTGTAGTCACTGTCAATAAACATACATTCCCCTGCGCTCCCCCCGCCCCACTTTCCTTGCCCTTTGGTCCCTGCAAGTTTCAAATTCAGGAAAGTCAGTCTGGAACTATTTCATTCTACCTTTCAGGTCATAAGTGCAAAGGACAAGAGAAACCTATTTCTTTTCATTCAGCAAAGAAAGTCGATGGTAAATTTGAGTTCAGTTCTTGCTTCTGCTATTTTCTCCTCTATTCAAAACCAATCAAGGCCTGGATACCTGACCTGCTGGTTGGCAGAGGTCCTCTGTTGAGTGAGCTGGTACTTGTCTGAAGATGAATGTAGGCAGGTAGGAGTCAGGGGAAGAGCCCCTCTCTGTGTGTTGTGTCTGTGAGGGTGTGTGTGGGTGTGTGTGTGTGTGTGTTGTGTGTGTATGAATATAAGAGTCCTAAAAATTTCTCTTTTAGATCCAATGCTATGTGCTATAAAAGAAGTTGTTGAGAACTAACAAAAGTATGTACAGCAATTTATAAAATCTGTGACAATCACCTTTCCCTTGGCAGTTGAAATAAATTAAATCTGTTCCACATCTTATATCTGTCTCTCTGCTTTAATCTCATTGATTTTTGACCAAAGAGCCTCAAGACTTGAAAGAATCAAATTGCACCAGAGAAAACACAAATGATCTGTTTTGCTTTGCATCTAAGTTTTTATATTCAATCTTTCACTTATAAAAATTGAAAAAAGGAATTAAACAGAAAAGTACAGTCAATGGCTGTCATCTTCTGTCAATGATAACTTTTGACTAATGGATACAAGGTCCAGTTGACATTCTTTCAATCTGTCAACTGAATGTCAAAAAGCCATTTGCAACTATTCAAAACACATGGACACTAACAATACTGGCCATTACATTTAGTCATCTGCATTTCATTGGCAGATTTTGACACTGTTTATAATTTACATACAAAGAAATAGCTCTGTGCAAGAAACTTAGTCATCTTTGGACAGATGAATGACATTTTTTACTGATTAGTAGGAGTTAAATAACCATATCTCCTAAAAATCTGTTACCTTCATTTTCTTTATAATTTGATGCTTACAATTACTTTTTCAGCATATAATGGACAAGATCTTATATGTGTTTGAAAATGATTCTTTATGACATTTTTCTGAATAAAACATTTTCTTGCCTTGGTCTCTAAAAAAAAGGGTCAGTCTCTGTTTTCACTGTTTCCTTTTCCTGAGAGTTTAAAAAAATACTTCCATAATGCAAGGGGTTTTTAGGTAAGAACTATTTTTTGTCTGTGTCTGAAGGAACAGAGTCAACATTTAAAATGAGGAGTCTCTGCTAATTCTTCCTCCCCCAAATATTTCACCAACCACTCATCATTTTCATTACATTCTAAGTTCAATGTATGTCTCACCACAGTTCCTACCCCTTTTAAGAGGAACAAGGGAGGCTTGATGTGGTCCAGGGTGATTGTGTATGAAAAGACACTGTCCCCTGAAAATGCTCTCTTTATTATACACAGAGCTATAGTGGAGGCTTCTGTTTATACGAAACCTTTTCTTCTTCATTTTCAGCACAGGAAGAAGTATCAGTTTACAATATGAGCAGAGTCTATAAAGGGACAGCCAAAGCCTGGCAAGCGTTGGCTCTGCAAGTCTAACATAAGTCAAAGGTAAATGAACTGGCTGAAAGCATGTGGAAGGGAGGAGGGAAGGGAGAAAAGAAAAGGGAAGGGGACAGAGTGAAAGAAGGAAGGAAGGGCAGGAAAGATGGAAGAGAGGGAGGGAGAAAGGGAGGAAACTGTAATACAGGCCTCTACACAGAACTCTGTATGGACCTCTATATTTGTACTTCTGTAAATGAAAAAACAAAAAACACTTTTTCTCACAATCATACAAAGTGGATCTAGGTGTTGTGGGGGCCGGAATCTTACACAATTTAGGGCTTCATTGTGACAAAAGAGACAAATGCCTAATATACAAATAGTGCAGTGCCTTGGAAAGGGGCCTGCTCAGGTGGGTGGGTGGGTCGGTGGGAGGGAGGGAGGGAGGGGTGAGGAAGAGAGGGGGAGAGGAGGGGAGGGGAGGGGAGGGGAAGGTGAAGGGAAGAGAGGAAGGGAGGGGAGGGAGGAAGGAAACAAAGAAGGGAGAACAAAGTAAAAGGTAAAAACAAATTATTTTCTCTTCCTTGTCCTGACAGGAAGGAAGCTGGCCCAGGGAAGAGCTGGGAGAGCCTGGGAGGGCCTTCCTCCCTCTCACCTGTAACACAGGCCTCTACACAGACCTCTATATGGGCCTTTCTGTATTAGCACTTCTGTAAGTGAAAGAAATTAGTTTTTCTCATAGTCATGCAAAGTGGATCTAGGTGTTGCAGGTCCTGAAACACAATGCAGGGCTTCATTGTGACAAAAAAGACAAATGCCTACTATACAAATAGTGGGGTGCCTTGGAGGAGGCCTGCTCAGGTGGAAGCCCCAAAGGCCAATTTCACCAGCACAAAGATTATACTCAGTAATGGTCGCCAAATATCGAAATCAGTAGTTCTTAGAGTGTGTTTGGGGGTCCCTGAGGATCCCTGTGTCCCTTTCAGGGATCTGCAACGTCAAACCTATTTTCCTAGTAATATTAAGATGTAACATCAGTCTGTTTCCGCATCCACATCTGAAAAAAACTGAGAGAAAAAAAAGGCTCCAGTCTGGCAAACTGGCAACCGCATTCTTAAACGCCTGTTGAATTGCACTCAACGGAGCCCTGATTCAGCCATATCAACCCAGCACTGTCTTGTTATTGCTGGGGTACATGGGGATTCTAATACCTTATCACCACCATCAAAAATGTTCACGTAATTGGGAAGATAGGAGTTCTACAGCCGAAACATGAAGGTGGGCAATATCATATGTTTTTCAGCCCTTTGCCGATTTCTTTTTAAGTTTCAGGATGGTGACAGATAAGAAAATTGGAAAGATTTTAACGCTGGATCTGAGATTGATGGATTCACAGGATAAATAAATACTAAATACTAGAATAATGGCCAGTTCACCTTATTCAGCCATTTAAAAAAATGTTGAATATGCACATTCAATGAACGTGTTTACCATAAATAAAAACAGAGACCAGCCCACAGGGTTGGCTTTTTCCATGTGTGGCACTGGAAGACGTCTGGGGCTTACTCACCCTCGGCTACGGTCAATCTCATCACGAAGGTTTCATTTTCTCCTGCACTGGCCTGCAAGTGGCAGCGGTAAAGCCCCGAGTCTGAGGCCGTGACATCAGGGACGACGATGAAGCTCCAGCTTCCGTGGCTGCAGTTGCTCACTATTTGTCGTGGGAACTTGGAGGTGAAATTTCTGCCGTGGACCAAGTCGCAGTAAGTTAAGAGGTCGATCTGACGGGGCTGGATCTTTTCCCACCTCACTTCCTGCACAGGCCACGTCATCTGAGGCTGACAGGTGAGTGTGATATTTTTTCCAGGTTCCGAGACAATGTGGCTATGTGGTGGCACAGCTGCCTCAAAACCATCTGAAAAGAAGAAGTAAATGATTAGATCCAGGTTGTCAAATTTTGGGACACCCAAACCTAATCATGAAAATGACTGGTGACGTTACCTAACACAGTTTCTTCCATTGTGAATGACCTATTTATACCACATTTTTATAAGAGAAAGCATTTTTTTTTAAGTCCGGGAGATAAATAGAAAAGAGGATATGACTGTTCACACATAGCTCTGTAAGTGTTACTCGGTTACCCATATAGTGAGAAACATAGCCAAAACCCCTGGTGCTTTTCTTGGTACTGATCATATCAAGAGGCTGAATTTGACAAAGAGACTGTTACGCAATAGTGCTGGGCTGGCATCTCTGACACTGACCTAGAGTATCAAATGTTCAGGTTATAATCATTCTGGCTAAGATTTTGACAGTCATGAAAAAGACACCCAATCATTCTCACTGAATACACACATGATCTCGCTCTTCAGATATACAAGTTTGTCTTACATGTGGGTAGAGTAGGGCCCCACATGTGGTATCAATTCTTGATACCATGAAAGTCCCTCAGTATTCTCCCACCTTCCTGACACCATTTCTGGAACTCCTAGCACAAAGTACTCAGTAATTGTCACCAAATATCTAAGTCAGTTGTCCTGAGAGTGTGTTTGGGGGCCCTCAGCATCTCTGTGGCCCTTTAGGGGGTACACAAGGTCTAATCTATTTTCCTAGTGATATCTAAGATGAAATTCCCCCTCTTCATTCCAGTTCTATCACAAGTATACAGTAGATATTTCCAGAAGCTCCGCCAGCTAGTGGTATGTGTGCTTGAAATGTCTTAAATTTTGTTCAAGATTAATTTCTAATACAGTAAACATGACAGATATGACCTATGTAAACAAACACTCCCTGAGGGCCTTCAATAATTTTTAAAAGAGCATAAAGGGGTCTTGAGACCACAAAGTTTGGGAACGTGATCTAAAGAATAAACTGCGGTAATTATTTCTCAAAATGTAAGACAACCCAGCAAGGTAACAAGCGGATCTATTTATTAGCGATGAACACCTTCTTTCATCTGATAGCATCACTAATGCCAACAAATTCTGACCTGCTGTTTCAGTACAGAGGGAGGCCTGGGCAGTAATGATGTCACAGTGCTCTCTGGCACTAAGGGAGAAATGTAAAAAGTGGAAAGTCATCTGTCACTTCAACAACGTGACAGTTTCACTCCGGGCTGGCCCAGGCGCCATTGTCTTGGCATACAAACAAAAGAATAAAGAAACAGAGAAAGAGAGAAAGGAATGAGGGAAGGAGAAAAAAAGAGAGAAAAAGAAAAAAGGAGGGAGGAAGAAAAAAGAAAGGAAGGAAAGGAAACAGAGAATCAAAAAAGAGCTGTCACATTTCAAAAGAGAGAATGAAAGCAAGTCTAAAGTGCAGTCAGATTTGCTGTCTATTGAACTAGAATATCATGTTCATCTACGATAGTTCAGCTGCACCAAAAAGTAGCTTCTCATCTTCAGCATGCGGTTCCATGTGTCAAAATGTTGTAAGGAGAAAACCACAGCACTCCAGTTTTCTCCACTGTACACCCATTTACCAAAGGTAGCACTTTACCCACATAATATGCACCCGGAAAACATTTCATCTCTAAGTAATAAAGCAACATAAGAAAAGGGGAAGAAAGAGAAGGAAAGGAAGAAAATTCATTAAGAAAAGGGAAAAAAGGAAATAAAAACTTAAAAGAAATAAAAGGAAAATTTAAAATTAAAACAGGGAAAGGAAGATGTGAGAAAAGAAAGAAATGAGTGACAACATAAAATCAGACACTAGCACGCTATATGGAGAAATGAAGGAACATAAAAGAAATGAAAAAAAGAAGGAGAAATCAACTTTCACGTGAGCCCTTCTGGCCCCTGGGAAGTAAAAGGCAGTGTGGATGCGTGTCCGCAGTGCTCACACGCACACTGTTTTGTGTTTTTCTTCTTCTTCTCCTCTCTGGATGCCGCCCCGCCCAATCTCAGGGACTTCCTTTGTGTAACTATAACCGCGCTCTCAGGCCCCTGTGAACCTGCTGACTTGGGTGGAAACAGGGGTCTTCTCATAGCTGTATCTGCATTTTCACAAAGGACAATGCAGGAAGCAATGGGGAGAATTCTAGAGGAGATGCAGCTGTCTTTGGGGAGCAAAATGCAAGGAGGTTACAGCAGAGGCTCCATGTGAGGACCCAGACCTGCCTCTCAATGGACTCAGCCTAGAGCTGAAAGAAGCGGTTCCCAACCCTAGAGCCAGGTGGTTCAGAAGCTCAGAGTAGCCCCTGATTAACCTTTCCTGACAAACAGAGTAATTGGTTGGTGTTAAATGAAAATCAAGACCTATACGAGGTCGGCCAAACCTGCCTTGCCTCAGATTTTGCTTGTGGCTTCTCAGACCACAGGCTCCTCCTACACAGCTCAGTGGAAGGCAGCTCAAACCTACCTTGAAAAGAACTGCCAGGAAGAGCCCACACAAACAAGAGAACCCTGGGATCCTGATGAACTTGAAATTGGAAAGTGGATTCACGTAAAACAGAGACCAAGATGTCGTAGTTAATTGGGAAGAAAAAAGTTTGATTCCAATAAAAAAAATAAAACTAATGAAAACCAGTTTATACTTATATGTAGCTATGTATTCATACTTAGAATAAACATTGAATAGACTGTGTTGTTTTTGCATGATTTTTGTTGCAGGATATCATGATGAAATATTCTCTATTTTCTATGTGGCTTCTCTGGCTTGACCACAAATCATCCTTGGAAATTATTTCAGTGCTTCATCACTTTTCCAACCACCGCTCATGCCCTGGGTACCCCAAACATTTCTGGGTACATCTTCACGTCATGCCACTGCCCCTGCCCACCAGCACCTCCCTGGCTGCTGACCTGTCCTCCTTACCATCCTCACTGGTCAACAGCTCTGCGTGCAGTTTGAGCAGCTCTGCAAAATCCCTCACCAACGTCACAAAACCCTGAGTCTTTTACCATCAGCTTCATAAACCCAAGCCTTTGTAAAGCTAGACCTTTTTACACTACTCTGTACTTAGCACCTAGACCATGCTTGGCATAAAGTAGAGAAGTCAATCAATATTTTTTGCATAAAAAATTTGCCAACCTAAAGAATGGGAGGAAATATTTGCAAACTACACATCTGACAAAGGTCTAATATCCAGCATTTATAAGGAATTTAAACAAATTTACAAGAGGAAAACAACCCCATTAAAAAGTGGGTAAAGGACATGAACAGACACTTCTCAAAAGAAGACATATACGTGGCCAACAAGCATATGACAAAAAGCTCAATATCACTCATCATTAGAGAAAGGCAAACCAAAACCACAATGAGACACCATCTCATATCAGTCAGAATGGCTATTACTAAGAAGGCAAAAAATTACAGATGCTGGTGAGGTTGCAGAGAGAAGGGAACACTTACACACTGTTGGTGGGAGTGTAAATTAGTTCAACCATTGTGGAAAGCAGTATGGCAATTCCTCAAAGAGATAAAAGCAGAACTACCATTTGTCCCAGCAATCCCATTCCTGGGCATATACCCAGAGGAATATAAATCATCCCACTATAAAGACACATATGTATATGAATGTCCACTGCAGCACTAATCACAATAGCAAAGACTTGGAATCAACCTAAATGTCCATCAATGACAGATGGGATAAAGAAAATGTGTTATATATTCATCATGGAATACTATGCAGCCATAAAAAAGAATGAGATATTATCTTTTGTGGGAACATGGATGCAGCTGGAGGCTGTTATCCTCAGCACACTAATGCAGGAACTGAAAATCAAATACCACATGTTTTCACTTTTAAATGGGAGCTAAATGGTAAGAACTTATTAACATAAAGAAGGAAACAACCGACACTGGGATCTACTTGGGAGTGAAGGGTGGTAGGAGGGAGAGAAGCAAAAAGGTAACTACTGGGTACTAAGCTGAATACCTGGGTGATGCAATAATGTGTACAACGAACCCCTGTGACACGTATTTACCCATGCAACAAACCTTCACATGTACCCACAAATCTAAAAAGTTTAAAAAAATTATTTTATTTTTTATTTTTTTTTTTTTTGAGACAGAGTCTCGCGCTGTCGCCCAGGCTGGAGTGCAGTGGCCGGATCTCAGCTCACTGCAAGCTCCGCCTCCCAGGTTTACGCCATTCTCCTACCTCAGCCTCCCGAGTAGCTGGGACTACAGGCGCCGCCACCTCGCCCGGCTATTTTTTGTATTTCTTAGTAGAGACGGGGTTTCACCGTGTTAGCCAGGATGGTCTCGATCTCCTGACCTCGTGATCCGCCCGTCTCGGCCTCCCAAAGTGCTGGGATTACAGGCTTGAGCCACCGCGCCCGGCCTTAAAAATTTTTTAATAAAATAAAACTATTTTTGACTTTAAACACTTGAAAAAACTAATTTGCAATTCACTTTGCACTCAATGTGCAATGTATTTTTATTGATTTTGGGGGAGATTTATGTCTATAATAACCCTAATATTAAGAAACGTATTTAAAATAGTATTAATCATGCCTAAACGAATTGATAGGTGTAGGCAACAATCCTCAGTGTCTGCAAATTCACAAATGCCATTTATGTTTCCACAATACCACCTTGGAAGTCGTAGCCTTGTCAAAATAATCAAACCTGATGCTAGTCAAGCCTCCAAATATAACCACCAACTTACAGAACTACAAAGAGCAGAGAAACGTGTTAAATGCCACCATAGGAAAGCAGCCCATGGGAATATGAAAAACTCAAGGTGACAACAACAACAAAAAGATGAAAGGTGGAGAGGAAGAAACCTACAGGTTAAAAGGGAGGTAAGAGACATATTACACAGTAACAATATATGGAACTTGAAAAGGAAAAATTCATAGAACTGGAGAAATGCAAAGTAAACATTCAATAATTTTAAGAAATTATTGCTGTTTTGTGAGGTGTAAAGGTAATGATGGTATCATGTTTATGTTAAAAAGAAGACTCATCTTTTGAGATTCAGGCTAAAGTATTTATAGACGAGATGAGTTAACAGCTGGAATTTGCTTCAAATTAATCAAGGGAAAGAGAGTGTGAGAAATAGAGAACAATAACACTAACCCAAACTTGATAGTCGGTAAAGCTGTATAGTGGTCACATGGGAACTGATTATACTATTCTTTCTATTTTTGTATATGTTTGAAACTTCCATTAAAAAAGCTTTAAAAGTATTTGTTTGTACAAGATTTGAGAAGCAAGAGAACGAACCTAAACTAAAGTCCCTGCTTGTGAAATGTACTTCACACACCAAATCGCTAATCCTAACAATAATATTCAATCAGTATTCATGTGCCTGTTTCACAGTTGAAAAATATATATATATTGAAGTAGCTTTCCCAAAGAGCTGAGCGGGCAAAGAGCACCATCAGAAATGTAACAAACTAATTTGATTTTAAAGCTCATACATTTTTCACGCCAGACCACCACAAACTCTAAACTCTCTCCTGTATCTTTAACCTCCAACTCTAAACGGACTCCTCTCTCTCAAACCTCTAAACAGGATTTTCTCCCACTCCTGAAAACCAACTTTGGACCTTTTGGTGCCATCCAGTCCTTGTTTCTTCTTCCCTATTCATTCAAGATTCCAGGAGTGGGTTCCCATCCTGCTCAGCCTCCTCCTTTCCGATGTGTGCTTCGACACAATCAAGCATCCATTTCCACTCTTCTACCAAGACTGCAAATGTCATCAGTGTTCTTGACCTGAATGCTGGATGTCCAGCCCTCCTGGAAATACTCTACTCCTTGGCTTCTGTGACATTGCACTTGCCTGCTTCTCCTCTCTCCTTTCTGATCTCCCTCCACTATCTCCTTCATGCTTTCTCTTCTTCTGCTTGTCCTTAAAAAAAAAATGTGCGTTGTGCCCCCAGGAGTCCACTACCCTTCCCTGTCTACTCCCCATCGCTGAGTGAGCCTATCTACTCTCCTTGTTCAACCATCTCTTAGGTTCAGATCAAGTGCAAGTCAATAGTGTCTGCTCAGTCAGACCTCTCCCCAGGGTTTCTAGAGCACGAGACAATAACTTGTTCTTACGATGCTTCAAATAGACTAAAAATTAAACATCCCAGCATTGCCCTAAGCCATCTGCAGGAGCACTATTATTACACTAGCTAATTAGAAATGATGATAGTAGTAGCTCCAGTAGCTTCACGTATTCCCAACTGTGCCTAGACTATGAATATGCTCAATTAAGAACTTTTCTACAAACTCTTAATAGTCACCCAAATAAATGCAAAATGAAATGTTGACTGCATGATGACTAAGGAGGTCTCCTAAAGTGCCTGAGATAAAGCTCTCAAAAATAAACAAGCAAAAGAAATAGAAACACAAATTCCCAGTTACAAGCAAGCAACAAAGTCCAGAAAGTGGAAAAATGGCACTTTTGAAGCTCATAGGGCATGCAGTGTGGGAGGATGTACTGAAGACAGGAGAAACACAGACACAAAAGGCAGAATTTCCCAAGGATACCTTTGCCTCCCTCATAGTTCTGGCTGTGACAGCTAAAACATGAAAAAGACAGTCGCGGTGGACACTGAACTGAGCTGTCAGGCAGCTTCAGGCATAATAGAAAGAGAAGCCTCTTACCTAGAACGCATCAGCATTCGCAGAAAGAGGCACATGCACGCTCCTGCCTACACTGTAGCCTCCCTGTGTGCATTCATTTCAAACATAGACAGCAATGACAGTATTGGATGGCATTTTTCCCAGATGGCCAAGTTTGGGGATGTTACGGGTGGAATTGTGTCCCCCAGAATTCCTATGGTGAAGTCCTAACCTCCGGTACCTTACAACCTGATCTGAAATAGGGCTGTTGCAGATGCGGTTAGTTGACATGAAGTTGTCCTGGAATAGGGTGGCCTCTAATCCAGTATAACCGTGTCCTTATAAAAAGGGGAAATTCTGACACAGGGATGAATACAAGCAGAATGCCACGTGAAGATGAAGGCACAGACTGAGTTGATGCTTCCACGGGCCAAGGCAGGCCAAAAATTGCCAGAAACTGCCAGAAGTTAGGCGAGACCGCTCCTTGCAACCCCCAGAGGGAACCAACCCTGCTGACACCTTCACTTCGGACTTCAAACTGCAAGACAACACATTTCTGTTAAGTCACCCATCTTTTGGTATGGCGTGCCAGCAGCTCTAGGACACTAATGGGGAGTAAGGACCATCAGGACGACATCTTGGGTACAGTCTGGGCCTCACCAGCGCCCATCAGAAGCAGCAAGTCCACCCAGTTCGGGAAATCTGCCATCTTCGCAACACCACTTCCCATGCATTGCCATTTTCTGTCTTTCAACTAAAGTGCAGATAAAAGGGAAAGGACCAAACAAGATAAAAAATAAGCTAAAAGATTGCTTAACCGAAAGGTACAGATAAAGTGGGAAGAACGAGTTACAATAAAGAGATAAAAACTCAACCCGACAAAGCCATCACGAAGGAAAGCCAGGCAAGGCCATTTGTTGAAATAAAAAAAATAAAGGGACTAGATTCAGGCTACATGTCCCGCATGGCAAATCAGGATTCAGTCCAGAAAATCCATATTAAGAGAAGATTTGCAGTATGTCCAAAAAGCGATTCCCCTGTCTCAGCACTGAGCAGCAAAGGACTTGCAATGCAAGCCCCGGCAGGTTTGTGATTCAAATTACCCAGGAGTCAAAGCAGCTGCTGAGGCCACCAGCCTCCCCAGCTTCCGAGTCCAGGCTGCCTCCAGGGGCAGCTTCAAGGAGCTCCAGCAACTTGAGATTGGCTACCTGAAAGGTAACCATGGTGTAATGTTTGTTCAGGTTCTAATTGTTAAAAAATACTTTCAATCTCTCCACCATGGTACAATGAGAACGATGCTTTTTATTCTAGTTGGTATCATAAAGTTTGCTGAAGCACGTCGAAAAGTCAAACTTTTGAGCCATTCTGTAGTTTCTCTCAACCAGAAAAATTACTGACTAATGGGATATAAACAACAACAACAAAAATTGATAATACAGCCCAAGAGCATTGGCCCCTCAGGTTAGACAATTTAATGTAGACCTTCTGCATGGCAGGGTTTTAACAGAAAAAGATATCAAGAGATGAATACTATCTCTAATGATTCTCTACTAGAGCATGGATTGTTAGTGATGGTCCCTAGAGACTACATTAAGCATTGTGTCCCATAGAGTTACAAATATTTTCAGTATATTTTAAAAGTAAAATAATAAGCCTTGAACGAGTCCTTACTAAGTGCCAGTATTAAATGCATTACATAAACTAGCGCATTTAGTCCCCACGGATAAGTCACCCAGCTGCGAATGTCAGGACACACCCACCCAGGCAGGGGGTCTAGCGAGCTACTCTCAAACCCGCCCTGAGAAGGGACTCCAGTGACAGCCAGTTTTCTTCTCCACCCTGCAATGGGGCAGGGTCTCAGAGACATGATCAGCTCCAAGGACGCCTCTGCTCCTAGATAGCTTGTTTTCGGATGCCTTAACTCTTATAATTAGAAATCAATTTCTGTACTTGTCCTTGTTAAAATGCATATAACGTTTTCAATTCCTGGCAGGCACCAGCACATTAGCGTGAAATTGTCCATTAGATTGTTTTCCAAGTAGAAAGCAAGGAAGATGTTTCCCACAGGAGGGTGGCCAGCAGTAGACCTGCTGTGGCAAAGGAGAGAGAGGAAAGCCCAGAACTAGCGTTGTCCCTGCCCAGGTGAGTGCACCGCGGGGCAGAGGGCAGACAAGGAGAGTGAGTGGAAGTGCCGGATTGGTGGAAGACTCGCGCAGCAAGATGGATCGCAAACCAGAGGCGGTGAAATTTTGCCTCATTTATTTTTCCTTCCTTTATTCATTCGACATTCATTTCTTCATCCACAAGGATTACTGGGTATAAATGAAACACAGACTGGGTTAGGGGAGAGACACACAAGCAGGTAATTGCCATGAAAAGATGACAAGTCCTCCAAAGAACAAAGTGATGAAAACACAAACAGAGCCTTTAGAAATTCCCCACTGAGGCCCTGATGGCAGCTGCAGAGACCGAAAGAGATGGAGCTGTGAGTTTCAGAAGCAGCTATTGCCCGACGGTGCTCACAAGGTCTGTCAAAGATTCTCTCACCAAACACAAGGGTATTTGCCAGAAGAAAATCTATTTAGGATTCCAAACTTAAGCGGTTCAATTGCATAAGCTTGATGCCTTTAGAGCATCTACTCCAGGTTCAATTTCCTTGCTCTTCTCACATTTTCTGACCATGTCACTATTTATTTGAGTATCTACTTCATTACATTTCTTTGGTATTTCCAGATGGCTTTGTGGAGAACAAATAAGTAGCATTTGTGATGCATGACATGAAAAATGACTAAGAACCCATTGATATAATGTTAGAAATGGGAAACCAAGAAACAGTACATGCACATCCTCACAATGTACTCTGCACATACTACATACACCTAAATGTGAACTTACATATTTTGACTTCCATTGAAAAAAAAAGTAATAAAATTAAGTTAATGACAAAACTAAGTTTTAAAACACACTGCTCAGAAAATCAGAGATTCACCATTGCTAACAGTGTGAGTCCTATCCAATTAAAATTGCTCTGAAAATTGGAAGATAATTTCTGCAAATATCTGCAGGCATAAGACAGGACCTATGAAATAGAAGACATTTTCTGTAGGGAAAGGGGGACACAAGGTCCTCTGGTCTTGCTCAGCACTGCAAAAATCTCCAGTCAGGAAGAGCAACAGGACTTAACGAAAAACAAGCTAAAAATTCACCCTTCCAGCTCTCTCCTGATAATTTGAATATGAGCCCTATTTTGCCTAGCAAAATATTTCATGCTATAAGTGGCCGCAGTCAAGAAAGATGAGGATTTCTTGGAGGACTTCAAGTTTCAGACAATATTCATGCTTGTTGTAAGGGAAAATGGCAAATGACGAATGGGAATCGAAAGATGAGATCCTTGCTTGGGTTTCTCTAAGCAGTAAGTTCCCAACATCCTGCCACGCAGGAAACTCCATAAAACTGGAGCAGGGGCCGGGCTTGACTTGGACAGTGAGCAGATCCTCTCAAGCTCCACAGACATCCCCCGGGACCTTTCTGCCTTCTTGAAGCACCCCAGCTTCTGTGCTCTCCTCTCCCCTAACAGCCAGCACCTGCCCCTCTAGGTTGGAGCACTGCCCAGGGCAGCTGGAGCCTGCCTTGCCTGAGAATGCACATACTGATCAAGGGAAGCCGATCCAGTGACTGATCCTGGTAGAATCTGCTTTTCCCGACCAGGCAGCTTCCCTAGACTTCACTGGATCCTGTGCCCTTGCTGGATCTCTCCTTCCCTTTCCAATCCAGATTCCTTGATGGGTTTCCCTGGGAATACTTCCTAATGGGTCCTTTCCACATTTATCCTCTTCTCAGGGACTGCTTCTGGTGAATGTAATCTAAGGTAGCCACAATTGTAGAACTTTACCAAATCATACTTGGAGCCTAGAATCTAAACTTCCATCAATGTGCCTGGAGCCAGATTCCTAAATGTTTTTTTTTTTCAGATGGAGGCTCACTCTGTTGCCCAGGCTAGAGTGCAGTGGTGGAATCTCGACTCGGCCCCTCCTGGGTTCAAGCAATTCTTCTGCCTCAGCCTCCTGAGTAGCTGGGATTACAGGCATGCACCACCATGCCCAGCTAAATTTTTTTGTATTTTTAGTAGAGACAGGGTTTCGCCATGTTGGCCAGGCTGGTCTCAAACACCTGGTGATTGATCCGCCCACCTCAGCCTCCCAAAGTGCTGGGATTACAGGTGTGAGCCACCGCGCCTGGCCCTCAAATGTCTTCTTGATAATACGGCCTGAGTCAATGAAAATCTCTCTCATAGAAGCAGAGGGTAGAATGGTGCTTACAGTGGCTGGGGATTGGGGGAATGAGTAGATAATGGTTAAGAAGGTACAAAACCTCAGTCAGACAGAAGACATAGGATTCTTCCTTTTTTTGAGCTCTGTCACACAGCTTGATGAATATAAATAATAGAGTATTGCCCATTTCAAAATTTCTACAGAGTGAATTTCAAATATTCTCACCATACAAAAATTAAGTATTTGAGAGGATGGATACATGAACTAGCTTGATTTAATTATTACACATTATGAGTTATAACCTCAGTTTATACCCTATACATTTATAGAATTATAAATTGTCAATTTACAAATTAAAAATTAATAGCAAAACAAAAACGACTCTGTCTTTGACTCTCTGTTTGGCTCTATCACTCTCTCAAGTCCCAGCTTGACCTACCTGTCTCCCAGGACTTACCCAGAGTAATCTCCCAGCCACTGAATCCTACGGCTCTCTCTTTCCATGCTTTTGTATAACTGGATATAACAAAGTACTGCACTTGCGAAACATAAACTGTCGTGTTTTCTATTTCTGTGGCTATGTCTTGCTTTTCTCAATTACGCCAAGCTCCTTGGCAAAAATAATTTCTAAAACATTTGTTTGTTTCTTGTTACTCTACCACGTTTCAAACGCTTGCCAGGTAATTAATTGTAGGGTGAATTGTATTCCTTCTAATCTCAGGAAAAAACTTACATAATAGCTTGTACATATTGGATGATTAATATATACTTGAGAATTCATTTACTACATCTGTAGGAGTTAAGCACAATCTCAAAGAAATCTGCACAACAGCAAGAATGACTATTAACCGAAAGATGATGAACAAGGTTCTTAACCAAACAGAATGAAAATTTGAGATATGGTTATTAGAGGCTTCCCTACATTTTTTCAACTGGACTGTTAAAATAGTTGTCAAAATGAACTCTGATTGTAGCCCCTTTTCCTCCCAATCCATATTGTATCAAAGACTATATAACTAACATAAATATTATCAGGCTACAGCTGTACTTTAAGAAGGTTCAGATGTTTCCTGTTCCTACTACAGGACAAAGCACATGTTCTTTAGCAAAATCCTTTATGATTTGATTCTTGCCTTTGTCTCCAGTCTCATCTCCTACTAGAATCTGCCATATACTCGTTTCCCCAAGAACATGATTCACCTTTATGATCTTGCATCAGCTATCTCTTCTCCTGGAATGCCTTCATATAATCCTTCCACTTCATTCCAAGACAACTGCTATTTATCCTACAAAATGTATCCTGTGATGCCACCTTATCCTGTGATATCACTTATTCTGTGACGTCACCTACTTCAAGGAAATATTTTCTTACTCATTTCAAAATAGGTTAACTACTCCCTCCTCTGTTTTACCTCTACGTTCTATTGTGGTTTTTTTTATTTGTTGTCATTTCTTCCTGCCCTAAGAAACTATCCACTCCTTAAAGACATTGTGCCTTCAATAGGTCTAATCTTAGCAAAATGCCAGGCACATTAAGTCGCCCAATAATTCTGGGCGAGAATAAATGGATGAGAAGACATCCCAAAGACGATGTGTTGTAAATTTAGTGAATGATAACAGGAACTCAGAGCAATATTTTCCAGTCCAGGCCCTACGTGGGTTTGGGTCTCCATTCCCACGTTTGCCAAACAGAAACCTACACAGGAGCTTTCCCTCCTGGTGCCACACACCCCTGAGCATCAGCCAGCACTGCAAATTTATGGTTTTAATACCTTCTCTCCAAAGAGCTCCAGGTGCTTTTCAAACCACAGAAAGATCAACAGTATTTCTCTCAACCCCCTGAGGCTGAAATTATTTCGTTCAAACCATAATGAAGTTAAAATGAAAAATATAACAATATTTAAAAACCAGTGTGAATACAGCTATTAGCAGGGATAGTTGTAATCATCAGATCAATTCAGAAAAGCAAGTAGTCCAGAAAAGAGACAGAAAAAAACTAACAGTAAGAGGGAAACAAGAGTGTCCATGTTATTTATTTTGGATTCGCAATGAAATTTGGGAGTTAAAGGAGATAATAAGACATGTATTCAGCATTTAATTTATGTTCTTTATACATCAGAAGAAATGTCCGAAATTAATCCTAGGCATCGATGGTTTTTTAAAGCATTATATATGTGAAGATGACTACCAAGCATTAGTTGAAATAGTGAATATTGGAAAGAATCTAAATGTCCAGAAACTTAATAAGGTGAAGCAAACTATGAAAAGCAAAGATCAGTCTATCAGTATTGGAAATGCTTATGGCATAATGTACAGAAAAAAAAAATCAACGACATGTAGGTACACTTTGCTAACAGTCAAAACGTGTGTGTGCTCTGAATGAGAGTTGAACAGGAAATGGGAAGAGGAAACAGAAGAACGGCAGGCTGAACTTTTTTCATTTATTTCTTTTATGCATTTTAAAATTCCTGTAAATGTTGTTTGGATACTCTTGGTGCATTGTGTTAGTAGTTTTCTAAAGAAGGAGGCAGCCCTGTGAGGATGGGCACACCTTGGAGACTTGAGTCCAAAGACCAGAACACAGAAAAGGAAAAGAGGAACTTCACTTCACAGTGGAAAAACGTGGCAAACACACCTTAACCACGTGATGGAGACCAACATCCCAGTGACGCTGCGTGGATATCAGGTACCCCTTGATATGATGTGATGAGAAGGCGTTCGTGACTATGGTATTCTTTCCAAAATTCCATATTCCCAATCTAATCATGAGTGATACATCAGACAAACCCTAATTGGGAGATGCTCTGCAGGATACTGGGCTAGTATTCCTCAGGATCCCCAGGGTCGTGAAAAGCAAGGAGAGATAGAAACTGTCACAGACCAGAGGAAACTCGGGAGAAGTGGCAACTCAATGTAATTTGGTGGCCTGTTGGAGGGGACCCTGGAACGGAAAGAAGACAAAACATAAACACTTTGGATCCAAATAAAGTCTAGAGCTGAGTTAACGGTAGTATTCTAGTTTTAGTTTCTTTGGTTTAACAAATACATCACAATCATGTTTGATGTTAACAATGGGGGAGACTGGATAAGGGGTATATGGAAACCCCTTATCCAGTATATGGAAACTATCTGTACTAGTATTCCCACTTCTCTGTAAATCTAAAAATATTCTAAAATTAAAGATTATTAGAAGGGTAAGAGGGCCAGATTTGGGAGTCTATAAAAGAAAAGACAAGACAGATGGTAGAGCAGAAGGAATGTTTTTGCAACACCATCTTGAGTGGTACAAAGCAACTGAGTAAACACCAGGAGGCATTGGGACTACACTGCAGTTGGTTAGGAAAGAGGAATAATAACGAGTTCTCATGGGTGGAACCAAGGCCATAAATAGCAAACTGGGTGTTGGTGAAGTGAGTTAGCTCAACATACTGGTGCACAAGAAACAATGTTAATTAAAATGGTCCAGCATTTTGCTAGCTAAAAAGTCTAAATTTCTCTGTCTTCTTTGAGATAGGTCCGTGTTGGCACATGTGAGTTAGTCTTATTTTTAAAGTCAGCAATGTCAAAAAATTCAGAGAAGGTTTCAGTGGAATAGGTTTGGGGTGCTGGAGATTGCCACAGAGCCCCATCTTTCCCTTGAGGAAAGGTAATAGAGTGGATTAGCAAAAAGCAACTGGACACCAGCATCCTTTCTCCAAATGCTGACATTTATCCAACTAGAATATTGAGTTATTAAAAGTCTATTAGCCTAGCAAGCCCTGGGAATGGTCTTCTTCATTTTTGGAAGTTGGGACCAAAACAAATTGAAAATAAACCCTAAATAGATATTGCTACAAACCACATGTGAAGAGCGACCTTAAAGTGCATGTTCACAGAGTGGAGCACAGCTGATCGGCAGTCCTCACACATGGGAACACTAACACTCATATAAGTTTGGAAGATTACCCAATTCACTCAAAACGAGGCCAGAATTCTCAACTCTAATCCAAAGCAACTCTCTTTTCCTCACACTTATCTACCCCATATATTCCTTTTTCATGTATTTTCTAATCACTTGATTAAAATAAAGATGCAAATACTTTGGTATACATTTTTAACGGTGATTTTTATTCTTTTCTCAAAATAGCATATGCTCATTTTACGTGTGTGTATGTGTGTGTGCGTGTGTGTGTGTGTATATTACTAATGAGTATAATGAACTAAGAGTCTTTCCCACAAAAAAATATATCTCTTAATCATATTTCTTGACTATGGACTTTTTGTTCAACTGAATACAGTAAATTCTTCATTTTCTTATATCTACTCAAAGTGTTTCTTTCATTTCTTCATTTAAACATAAAACGGTTGAGCCTTCTTATGGGAAGAAATTTGTGCAAACCCAGGAGACATCAAAATCAGCAATGTTGTCATAAAGTGAGTGGCTGTTTTTAAAATGATGCCCATTCTATGTTTTTGTTTGTTTATATCCACATATCTTTTCCTTCCTGAATTCTAAGAAAGGGTATACAAAGCTCTGTACATTTTGAGACTGAGATGTCTAGACTACAGAATTCTTTAAATTTTGGGACACAAAATTCCTCTCTACTGAGGGCTAGAAAAAATGTCACCTCTGGTTTGCTCAGGGATTTGGCTATATTTCATGATCTTTATTAAGAAAGATGATAATAATCTAGTCTTTAGGTCTGACCTAATAATAATAGCTACAGTTTGAGGACTCATTATCTGTTTGTGACTATACTCAATGCTTTGCATATGCAGTACTATTTCATTTTCACATTTACAGTTCAGTGAAGTATGTATTATTGTATCATTTTAGAGATGATGAAATTCAGGGTAGAGAAGTAGAGAGAAGAATCAGTCTTTGGATCTAATCACTTGTAACAAATGGGATCTGTTTCTCTCTCTCTCCTCAGCTTTAGGAGAGGAACAACACAGCACAACCAGGAACTAGCAGTTAAAGAGCATTTCAGGAACTGATTGCAACAGTTTGACTCACTGGTTTCTTATAACTAGAATATGGTACTCCCAGATCTAAATGACACTCTGCTTATTATGAATAGGGACAGTAGAAAAGATCACTTCTGATGGGCAGATTCCTCTAGCACCAGCACCAGATGGTGGGATAAATGGGCTCTGGGATGTGCCATCATACCTGCCAGCCCAGCAACCGCAGCCATCTTCCGTGTCTCCACCCTCTGACCTTTCCCAATAGCAGTGGAGAAGAGAGAGAGACATCACAAGAATACCAAGGATATCATAGAAAGAAAAATGAACGTGGAAACATCTTAGAAAATAGACCGCCAGAGCTCTGAAAACCAAAAAAGTCCTTTATTGAAAAGATAAATGTGACTAAAGGATTTGTTATTATCACAGACCACAGATCAAAGATGGCATTATTCAAGTTTTTTATTTCTCAGAGTGAGAAAAGGACTGGTCCAGTCATAATTAGAAAATAAAATAAACTTTTTATTTTCTAAACATGCTTTTTTTCTCAATGAAACACTGCCTAAAGCAACTCTAGAATTTGATTAATCTATGTTTATGCATTAAGTGTGAATATTATTTTTAAAAAATAGATCATCTTAGAGCAAACTCGGTAAACATACGCCATACTCATAGAGTAACAACCTTTGTAAATTACCATTTAAATTACAAGCATGGGGTAAGTAGGTGGTTAGAGTAGCTGGGAAGGAGGAAGAAGTCTCTGCAGGATGGACCTCATGAGCAGGCAGGAGTCACTTGGTAGAGAACTCTTTCTGCAGGGCTCAAGTGTCATAGTGAAATGCTCAGCCTGCGTGTTATGGAGCAAGGGACCAGCCCTCCGAAAGAAGGGCTTCAGATGGGCTAAAACAGTTGGAGAATTATAGACAACCTCACTGGAAAGGGACAAAAAGAAAGATGTTTCTTATTAAAGCGTGAAGGGAAAAAATGGCATCCCACAGCTTCTCTATCATTTTATTGATCTTATAATGAGGTTTCTGGAAACAAAATGAGTTGGGGGAAATGCACTACTTCTATTAGAGAGATTTCCAAAATTTGGAAAGCTGTCTCATTGTGATCATATTTTCATAGCATGGTTTTGGAGCAATAATCTAAAATGTCCTGTATTTATAACACTGTCTATGAATTTGGTTTGTATGTATTATGTCAGAATGTGAAAAATCTCTGGCTCTGAAATTCTTTCAGAAGTTGTTCTTTCTATACAATATTTCATATAACATCTGCAAAACTGCTCTATGACCTTGACATTTTTGATGAGTTTGATGAGATCTTCTTTGACTGCTTCAAGTCAATCACCTCGTATCAGTGCCATTGGCAATTCGAGGAAGACAAAGAGGAGCTTAGTTCAAGTTGATTAGCACTACCAGAAAAGAAACTCACAGTGAACACCATATATCAATTATTCCATTGTGTTCATGGACCAAGAGGAGAATATTTCTTTTCAAGTTTTGTGGTTAGTACTTCCTTGCGATAGTTCTGCCAGTTTCCAATTTTCTCACTGAAGGGCTACAGAGTTCAGTATTTGTGCCAGGTCCTATATATTGCTCCTTTAGAAAAGCATTTCTACTGAAGTAAATTGGAAAAAGAAGAAAAGGCAAGACAGACCAGACTTTTGGCCCTCCTTCTAATTGAGAATGACAACCACAACCATTTCAGTTGCATTCAGCTGTCATTCTGTTAGTCCCAATAAAATAGAAATGCTCATGCTGTAAAGTAACTAACACCCAAATAACCATCAATTGAGGACCTACTATATGTAAGACAATGTCCTAAACTACGAGCCAAATCTCAAATAAATTGCAAAGGAAAGGCAAAGGAATTAAAATCAATAATGCAATAGGTCCTGACTCGCCTGAAAGTAAATTGGCACAAGAAAACATCCAAAAAGTATTTTTTTACTATCTTAGCATACTCTGATTTTCTAGAACTTCTACTCCTGCTCAGTTTAAAGTGAGGGAAGATTTTACTTTGAAGTGTTAGAGCTTTACCAGCGCTGTTCATTTTAGAAACAGTATCATTAATGATTGACAATGCCATTCAGGATAATCACGTCTTCTAGTCATAGTTCACAGTGATTCTAAATGGAGGTGAGCACATTTCACCATTTCATTTTATCCCTCTCACACAATAGCACCTGGACATTTATATATTAAATACATACTATCTTATTATAACTTAGTTTCGTGTAATTTCTTCCTTATATTACATTTAGAGCATATATTTATTCTTGTGAAATTATGTGTGTAGTTTTCATGATCTAAGAATACAATTTCAAAATGGTTAAGGAGACTTATAAAGTATTTATTACAAAAGAGAATATTGGATCTGATAGGGTTGATAATCATTGCTATTTGCTTTATTAGTAGCAGAATAAGTAACAATATACAGAAATGCACATACACTTTAGCAAATGGTCAGAGTCCATATTTTATATATATATATATATATATATATATTTTTTTTTTTTTTTTTTGAGACGGAGTCTGGCTCTGTTGCCCAGGCTAGAGTGCAGTGGCCAGATCTCAGCTCACTGCAAGCTCCACCTCCCGGGTTCACGCCATTCTCCTGCCTCGGCCTCCTGAGTAGCTGGGACTACAGGCGCTGCCACCACGCCCGGCTAGTTTTTTGTATTTTTTAGTAGAGACGTGGTTTCACCGTGTTAGCCCATATGATATATTTTTAATCTAAGAAATGAATTCAATGTTAATGTAACTAACCAAAGGTCCCTACGTACTTTTTATCATGCCATGGTTCTCCATTTGCCAGAATTCATCTAAGAGCCCCATTAAAATTGAAAACACTGGAAGCAAAAATGAAATGGAGAAAACAAACAATTGTTTTCCAGATTACAGTTAGTTCTCAGATATACCATTGGGAGCTAGGTCAGAAAGAACTTAAATAAATATGCCTCCTATGAATTGGTAGATCCTATTGCTACATGCCATTTTTTAAATGCAGAAACTAATTGAAAGAGTTACTTTGAAATATTTAAGCTCAGTGTTTGCCATTCTCCTTGGCTCTTCTGTCTCACTGTAAACTCTTTCTCGGAGTTAGGGATGACTTCCATTTCCCCTGCATAGTACACGCTTTCCCCCAAAGTCTGCAATTTAATTTCCACCTCCATAATTTTAAATATTTTAAAGTTATCATTTTACACTCTCAATTTTCCTCTAGAATTGCCTTCAGTGATGGCTTCCTAACTCTATTATCTTGGAATTACATTTTTCACATTTATAGCTTTGTCTTTTAAAAGCAAAACAAAACAAAAAAGCCATAAAATTTGGGGATCAGAATCAAATCACAGGATGTGCCAGAGCCAGTGGTAGTGATTACAGATATACCCTAATGTGAGGTTTATTGCCGTTATGCTATTTCATTTCAGAGGTATATTACTGTAGAATAACAGTTAAGAGAACAAAGCATATTTTTTGCCTGTCAATAGATTCAATTGCATTTTACAGCAAAAATAATTTACTCGCAGGTTTAAATTAGACATCTAAGTGATGCACATAAATAAATCACTGAGGATTTGAGCAACCAGAGATAAACACACAGATACTAATTTGTGATTTATTTGTAATATACCACAAACAAAACTAAAAACTTCAATGTATATTTCAGGAAAAGATTAATTCGGTGTGTGGTTACTTATAAAGTCATGTAAGAGTAACAAGACAAAACCAATTTTAAATAATAGAATTTAAGAATGCTCTAGCCCTAAGGAATAATTTAGTATGACACTGACCATCTAACCATCCCTCCATTTCCTCTCAAAAAATATAGGTCGGATGCTGAAAATGAATTACATCTTAAAAAACAAAAGATAAAATATAGGCTGTCAGACTAATCTGTACCAAATAAAATATTCTCCAGAAAGCCATGACTCAAAACATTTATCATCTCAACAAGAAACACTGATGTGTTCGATTCATAAAGTAATACAAAAAGTGTATTTGTTTTCCCGATGTTTAGACAAGCATCAAACCACACAATATTTTCTAATGAGTCATCGGACTAGAAATCTTAGCTTCATCTTTCATACTGAATATATGGTTCATCCAATAGAGTATCAACCTACTAGGGGCATGAACTGTCCTTTTTATACATTTTGTACATAAGGGAACATATGAAATTTTTATACTCAATATGTGCACCCCATGGGCACTCATTTTATGCTCATCAAGTTTGCTTTAAGGGATGTTGAGAGAGCAGAACTTGCTGCATATGAATTCTGAACCTTTGTGCATGGTATCTTTCTCACAATCTCTATCTTGGTTAATATCATCTCCCCACATGATCTGCTATCAAGATTTGAAGCCAGGCTTCACTCCTTCCTTTGCACACCCCTCCCATTTCACTCACACCCAAATCCTGTCACTTCCTCCTCCTTAATAGCCTTACATCTGCCTACTTCTCTGCTTTCCCACTTGAACAGGTTCTTATCGTCACCTCTCCCCAGGTGGTGATGACAAGGGCCTTGTCATAATTCTCTGTATACGTTACATAGTACAGCCAGAGTAATCTTTGTAAAACAGATCTGGCCCTGTTAGTCCCTAGCTTAAAATTCTAGGTATCCCCAAAGCCTCCAGGATACAATTCAAACTTCTCAGCACATCTTCTAAGGCCTAATAGAAGTAGTCATGGTTTCTCCAAGTGTCAGCTCTGGTCCACCACTCACCTTGCCCCTGGGCTCATTCTCAGGTCCTCCAAATCACCGCATACACTCCATCTCACATCTGAACTCTGGACCAGCCGCTCCCTCCCCCAGCACCATCTTTCCTTCCCTTCTTCTTCTGCTTTCTGCCTCTTCCATTGAGCTTTCCTAGGTTGCTCCTCCTCCTCAGGCTAGGTTACACGCCCCCAACACACGCACTTTATGCTCATATGTTAGGCTATATGCACCTCTTCATTTACAGTGCTGCTCCTAAGCTATGCCTCTTGTGCAGCTGTTGATTTTTTTACAAATAAAGCACAGAAATTTACATGTTCTTCTACTTGATTTTAGTGTGTTAGTACTGTTAGTTTAGTTTAGTTGTTAGTGTTGTTAGTTTGAGTTTACTTTTCCAAATGGGTGCTTTCATCTATCATTGAGAACTTCAGGTGTGACCTGAGTTATGTGTATACATATATATTTAACTCTTCATACAGCTTCTTGGACAAGGGGGGAGTCATTGAAAAGGATCAAAGATTAAGTCTCCTAATACTTAATCCATTATTGATGATGCTTTGAGATCACAGAGGGAAGATATGGTGAAGGAAAATGAGTGGTTTGAATTCACTCCAAAGAAGAGCAAAAGAGCTTTATAATTACAAGAGCCCCTGGCTCTAAAACCTTGAAAACAAGTCAGCTACCCACTGAACCTGCCTACTGAAGGCCATATTAGATGAAATTTGTGCCTCACCAGCCACACCAAGCAAGAAGGGCACAGCCAATTTAGTCTCCACCATGGAGGTGAGTTCATCTCAATTAAACAAATCTACTCTGAAGGGTCTACTGTAAAAAAATGTGTGAGGCAATGTTGATGGGACAAGACCTGTCACGTCACTGAAGAGCTTACAAAAAGTCACTTACTTCAATTACAAATTCAGTTCAAAAATATTTGGTAAGGGGCTAATACATGAGAAGGACTAAAGAAACTATTAGGGCCAGGCACGGTGGCTCATGCCTGTAATCCCAGCACTTTGGGAGGCCGAGGCAGGTGGATCACCTGAGGTCAGGAGTTCAAGACCAACCTAGCCGACATCATGAAACCCCATCTGTACCAAAAATACAAAAATAAGATTAGCTAGGTGTGGTGGCAGGCACCTGTAATCCCAGTTACCTGAGAGGCTGAGGCAGAAGAATCGCTTGCACTTGGGAGGTGGAGGTTGCAGTGAGCCAAGATTGTGCCATTGCACTCCAGCCTGGGTTACAGACTGGGACTCTGTCTCAATAAATAAATAAATATGTAGCTATTAGGGATAGAGTGGATAATATCTCAAGCATGGTCCCGGTCCTCATAGGGCTTAGGAACTAATAAGGAAGCCATAAAACTAAACAGATGATTACAACGTAACATGAACCGTGAGCTCTGTGCAGGGGCACAATAGGAGAGGGGCTGGATCCAGAGCAAGATAGCAACATCTTGACTTGGAGGAGAGCCACAGCCATCAGCAGGCATCCAGGGCACCTAGAGACACCCCAGTGCCAACAGAGGAGTCATGGAAAATACAGACGGAAAGTGGAAGGCCTGGACTGCTGCCCAATCCGCATCTGTGTAATTTCGCGGACTGAACGTGTGGGGCAGGCTAGTGATTACTTCAGGAAGAGCTGAGTTTGCTGCTGCACCGATATGGACATGGGATGCAATCAGAGGGGGCAGGGATCATGGGCCCTCCCAAGGCCTAGAAAAGGAAAGATGAAGAAGTATTTAGGAAATAATGTCGCTGCCGGAGGACCTGGCAGCCAAATGAAGAAAAAGGAGCCAAAAGGAAAGAAATGTCAAACTGAGAAAAAGGTTAAAACTTTAAACAGAAAATGTTCGGACAGCTGAGGCTTCAAGCACTGCGTGCAATGAGTATTGGATATTATCTCAGCTAATTTGCCACTTCGTTTCTCAAGGATAACCAAGAACTGGTTGTGGCCTCTCTGTTTCCATTATGCTCAAACTGAGGAAACATAATGGAGAAACCCAAGTAATTTAAACATTCCAGAGACGCTGCCAGGGAGCTTTTCTCAAACATAGGAAGGAAAACATTGACCTTTTACATAGCTACAAAAACAAATCTAAAATATTGTTAAAAGAAGCCTTGAACCAAGGAAACTTATCACATAAGACAAACCATTTCGTTTTCACCATAATATTTAAAGGATCATCCAGGAAGTAGATAAAACTCTTCAAACAATGTCTAGTATCAAAAGAAAGTTAATAACTCTACTTTTTGAAAGAACTGAAGGCAAGAAGATTATCTAAATTTTAAGAGTAAATACATGCTGAAGAGACAAAACATATTATCTGTCTGTGAAGTAAATGGCACCAGGCAAAACACATTTTCATCTTATTTAGCTGAACAATGCAGGGCAGGGTTATTAAGTCTGACAAGGCGAATTGTTCATCATGACTGAGTCATAAATAATAGTACTAAGAGATGTGATTCACTGAACAGAACCAAACACCAAATGAGGATTTTTAAAATGCAATTCTTTCAAAAAAGAGTCCGTTACTATAAGAAACATGAGTTATCCTCTTACTTTCATCTACTTTTGTTGTCATTTTTTTTTTTTTTTTAAAGACAAGGTCTCACTCTGTGGCCCATGAGCAATCAGGGGTCACTGCAGCCCCGACCTTTCAGGCTCAAACCATCCTCCCCTCAGTCTCCTAAGCAACTGGGACAACAGACATGTGCCACCACACTCAGCTAATTTTTATACTTTTTTGTAGCAACAGGGTTTTGTCATGTTGCCAAGGCTGTTCTCGAACTCTAGGATCAAGGGATCTGCCTGCCTCAGCCTCCCAAAGTGCCAGGATTACAGGCGTGAGCCACCACGCCTGGCCTTGTCACTCTCCACACAGGTTCAAACCCAAAAATAGAAACAGGAAAAACTGAAGATATTTTTAAAACTGGTTTGCTTTCCTGGGGAAGATATTACAAATGAACTTACTTCTCTACTTCCATTTGTTTTGATAAAAAGAAGACCAGAGTTCTTTGTTCTTCACATTATGAAACAGGAATTTTCCATAGAAAATCCATCCCCTACTGCCTTGAGATGTCCATTTATATACAAGATAAAAACAATGCTACATGGAGTTTATAATATATAATCACTTATTGCCTCACCAATTCATTCCTTTCTTCATTTTTACATTTAAGAAAACTTGGCACTTCTCCTTTTTACTTACATGAAAATGTGCTCCTCTGTATTTGTCTTTATACCCAGTAGTACTTATAATTACTCCTCAAAAGAAAAACAACTTTGCTTCATTCTTGTTTATGCTGTTATTTTGGCCAATTAATCGTAAGAATAAATTTAATATATACTAAGTATTTATAAGGAGGCATGAGGTGTGAAAAACACTTTCCAGGGCATGTTTATTGAATTCACCTTACATTTGAGGCACTGTTACTATGACTCTCATTTTAAAGATATTGTAACAAGGGTTATGGCTAGCGAAGGGAGAGTCAGTATTTGAACACAGAAATTTGACTGAGTTTCTTAACAGAACAAAACGAAAGACTCATTATGAACAATAATAGACTCTTAACTAGAACAAAACTAAAGACCCAAATAGTAGATGTATATCATCTGGCACAACATGGTCCCTAAACTGATAACTACAAACTATTAATTCTGGAGTCCTTTATACAAAAAGTCATGTCGCTTACGCAGCGCAACTCAGCCCTATGTATTTGTCTTTCTCCCATCTGCAGGTCACGGCTGTCATAGGATGCAAGTGCTCAGTTTTTCATGCCGAGGCAAAGAAAACTTACACCCGATCTTTCCTCTGGGAGGGCAGTTCTTCCCAAATGTAAATCTGATCATGGACCTCTCTGCTTGCAAACCACAGTGTCAATACCTGGAGCTTCCTAGACTCATGCAGATATAACCTCTCTCTAAGCCTCTTTCTCTCTAGCCTCACCTCTCACCACATCTGTCCATGCCCCCATCATCACCACCATTAATCACCACCACTCCAGGCCCTCATGTGTTCACCTCTCTTGTCCACGCTCCTTGCCCTTGTGCAGGCTGTTCTGTCTGCTGAGATCCTCAAACCCTGAAGGCTTCCTCACATGGGATCCTCTGGGAAGCTCCACCAGCTTTGAGGGTGCAGTTTTCATCCTATCATATCTGCACTCTGGCCATCTCTGTGAGAAGTTAACACATCTTATTGGGCCATTGGACTGTAAGCATCTCCACAGAAGGAATGACTTCTTAGTCATATAAGAGGGCACCACATCTTTTAACCTCCCTACCCAATCTCTTTACTAAGGTGGCTGTCCTCCCTCCAGCCTGAGCCACAAGGCAGAACATCACACCTGCCTTGTGGGAAGACTCATGAGGCCCTTCGTGGACTGGCCTTATCTTTTGAATATTACCTTAAATCACTTGTCTCCTTGTTAGTCAATTTAAGTAACTGTAAGTCAAAAGGAAAGATGCAAATCTACACACTCCAAGTTTTATCCAATGCTGTGGCATAATTTGCCTCATGATATTCTTTATTCTTAGTCTTATTACTCTACTGACTTCTTTCCTCTGGGTTTTTTGTTTTGATTTATTTTGGGTTTTGTTTGGGGGTTTTAGGTATTTTTTTTAATTTGAATTTTTGTTTCTTTGTTTCTTTTGGTAGAAATTAAAAACAAGCTCCCATTTTTGTCTCTGGAAAACTCTACGGCCGGGCGCGGTGGCTCAAGCCTGTAATCCCAGCACTTTGGGAGGCCGAGACGGACAGATCACGAGGTCAGAAGATCGAGACCATCCTGGCTAACACGGTGAAACCCCGTCTCTACTAAAAAATACAAAAACTAGCCGGGCGAGGTGGCGGGTGCCTGTAGTCCCAGCTACTCGGGAGGCTGAGGCAGGAGAATGGCATAAACCCGGGAGACGGAGCTTGCAGTGAGCTGAGATCTAGCCACTGCACTCCAGCCTGGGCAACGGAGCAAGACTCTGTCTCAAAAAAACAAAACAAAACAAAACAAAAAAACTCCACTTGAGGAAGTACCAAGAATCTTCACTGTTTTAGGGACCTCGTTATTACCAGTCACACTAAGCATAAGAAATCCCCATGATAAAGGCCTAGTTACACTTACTAAATGGAGCACTAAGGTGTACAAAGGCTGGAAAAAGAAACATGCAGGAGGTTTTTCTAACAGCATCAGAAATGTGGCAAATGTATTGTAAATGTTTTTATTTGTTGTATCTAAAAAGCATAAATGTTATTTAAAAATACTAATATAGGCCTAATACAAGGAATGGCAAATGATTTCACTGTCAAGAAGTAAGGCCTTGAGTATTTGTTGAATGTCTATAATTTTTGTTTGTTTATTTTTTGAGATAGGGTCTCGCTCTGGCACCCAGCCTGGAGTCCAGTGGTGTAATCATAGCTCACTGCAGCTTCAACTACCTGGGCACAGGCAGCCCTCCTGCCTCAGCCTCCCAAGTAGCTGGGACCACAGGTGCACGCCACCACAAATGGATAATTTTTTATTTTCAATAGACACAGACTCTCACTATGTTACTTAGGCTGGTTTCAATCTCCTAGGCTTAAGCAATCCTCCTGCCTCAGCTTCCCAAAATTCTGTGATTACAGGCGTGAGCCACTGTGCCCAGCTTTGTATAATGTTTTACACTAAAAACAGACTTCTGTAAATGGAACAATTAAGTTGAAGAGCCCACGGCCTGATCTGGAAATGCTGAACTTAAGAAATGAGGACTCATCTCTCCAAAAATCTTATCTAGTCAAAAAATAGACCAGGCCATTGTGAGGATGCACAGTGCTGAAAACCAACCCCTGGGAATGGGGCCTTTCGCAGTCAACCCAATTCCACCCTCATGCAGCTTTCAAGTGGTGAGAACTGATAAACACTGGCATGAGAGCAGTTTTGAAAAGAAAATCTCATAACTGGCCAGGCCTGGTAGCTCATGCCTTGGAATCCCAGCACTTTGGGAGGCCAAGGCAGGCAGATCACCTGAGGTCAGGAGTTCGAGACCAGCCTGGCCAACATGGTGAAACCCCGGCCTCTACTTCTAAAAAATACAAAATTACTAGGCATGGTGGCGGGCACCTGTAATCCCAGCTACTCAGGAGGCTGAGGCAGAATGGCTTGAACCCAAGAGGCAGAGGTAGCAGTGAGTCGAGATTGCGCCACTGCACTACAGCCTGGGGGACAGTGAGACTCTGTCTCAAAAGAGTCAAGAAAGAAAGAAAGAAAGAAAGGAAGAGAGAGGAAGAGAGAGGGGGAGGAAAGGAAGGAAGGAAGGAAGGAAGGAAGGAAGGAAGGAAGGAAGGAAGGAAGGAAGGAAAGAAATCTGATAACAAAATAGCAAAATATGGCATCGTAATGTTGGAGGGCAAGTGTCATGTTACAGGAAGACAAGATTGGGGGCCAGGAGTGGGATCAATGCAGGGCTGAAGTTCTCACTGATTAGAATCCTGCCCCCTCCTCAACACCAACTTCGAAAATGTTCTCTTTTTATCCCTGCCCTACCTCATCAGCCCTGGCCTTTTAAAAAACATTCGTTGTTCTCTAGTGAAGCCTCTATCACCTTCTTTATCTGAGAACTGACCAATGGAAATTCATAACTTTATCTCCAGAAATCCTGGAGGCCTAAAAATGTTAAGAGGATTAATGGGAAACTTGCAAGAAAGTGACAACCTCGATAGAAGTGACACATCTGATTTAGGATGGAAAAAGATCAATCAATAAAAATCAATGGAGTATTGTGCCTTCAGACTTCAAAATAAAAACAGATGCAGCATCATGTATCGAGGATGGCTTCCACAAAACTCATATCTAAATAGCAACTGCCAACGGAAACCTCAAAACTTTACAAGGGAGAAATGAGCTTCTTGAATTATACTACAGACCACTGAGCCAACATCACAGAAGAAAATATTACGCAAAATGAGACAGACAGAAAAATTCAGTTAGGAAGGGCTGATGGACAACCTCCATTATCTGCATCATATCTTGAATTCCACCTGTGAAAAAGCTTTAGACCCACTACATTTGTGTTGCACATAACTGGTTCCTGAATTTACAGGAATGAAAACATATGGAAATTTACATCGCATTGGAGAATGAAATCGATACATACAATATGCACTTTGAAGCATCAGTCATGATCAAATGACAAAAGGCAATTCTGACTAGAAAGGCAAAGTCAAAAGATCACTGGAAATTTTTGCACAATTACAAATGAAAACTACAATAAAATGCAAATATTCTGGTTAAAAAAAAGGTATAGTTGAAAAGGTAAAAATCCCAGAGAAACCCCTAGACTTACTAAAAAAAAAAAAAAAAAAAAAGTGTTTTTGAAAGTCCAGAGAATATATATGCCAGCAGATCTAAAGGGCCAAGTGCTTCAAATAAAACCCCTTATGGCTAAACTGACAAAGTCAAAGGGCAACAGTAGGATGAAGGTATTGCCAAAAAAAAAAAAACAAAAAAACCCACCATTCAACTGGGGGAGAATTGCAAAGCCCAGAGGTACAAATAAGTAGCGAGGCTGGAAGAGTGTTTGAAAACTATCTCACATAAGACTCCAAAGTAAATGTTGAAAAGTTTTTCAGCACATCAAAAAGAGAAAGAAAGGGAGAGAAATTGCATGGCATTTGAAAACAACATATACAACAAAAGTTTTTCAGTGAATAAAGAGAGAGTAACAAGGACACTAAAGGGATTATTCAGTTTCATCTTTATGGAAAAAGTTATTAGAGAATTCCTGAATTTTCCATTAGAACAGATAGGCAACATATAACTTTAAATAAATGATAAACCTTTGACCTAACTCATGAACTGAACAAAATGTTCTCACCAGGTATAAAGTCCTCCACTCAGCTTGCTTTGCAAGTGCTACAAGACAACCTGTTGGACAAAACGCACTTCTGATACTTGCAAATGGCCACCATGCTTCAGAATGAGCGTGTTTTCAATGGGTGCCATCCAAAAGGGGAACTCTAGGTAGGTCATGAAATTAAAGCCAGAGTCTCACTGCTACATCTAGAAAACAGGGAGAATGTGCTGGGACAAGTACTTGGTGCATAACCAAATACCAACTAGGATCAGAAATGCAGAATGATCCCTGCAAAGAAAAAGAATGCAAATTCATCTCCTAGAATTTCCTGAGTAGATAAATCACAAGTCAAAGGAGAAACAAAAGAAAAAACTCATTTAGATGTTCACTAAATGATCTAAAATCTAAAAAAACTCATTTAGATTTTCACATTTTTTTCCACTTTCTATTCACAGATATTCCAAAACCATATTCCCCTCTCCAAACTAGCTCCTTTTTACTCTCCCCACTGTTCAGAAACTGGTTATCCTTCTTAACAACTCTTCCCTTTCTCACTCATCCAATCAGTTGCTGGATCCCGTCAACTCCACCTTTTAAACATCTCTCAAACATGGGCCCTACGCTCTCTATCCAAATTGCCCTATTCTGGTCCATCCCTACTATATTACTAAAATAGACCCCTGCCCAGCCTCCTTCACTCCAGTCTTGCTCCAATATGAATGACTGTCCACGATACGATCAATCTGATCTCTGTCTCAAGACATTAAAATCCTTCAATAAACTCTCAGTCCCCTTGTGGCGAGTATGCATTTCTCACCACAGCACACAGAATCACTTAGCAGGCGGGGCACAGTGAATCATGCCTGTAATCCCAGAACTTTGGGAGGCCAAGGCGGGCAGACCACCTGAAGTCAGGAGTTCAAGACCAGCCTGGCCAACATGATGATACCCTGTCTCTACCAAAAATACAAAAAGTGGTTAGGTGTAGGGGCACACAACTGCAATCCCAGCTAATTGGAAGGCTGAGGAAGGAGAATCACTGGAACCCAGGAAGTGGCAGTTGCAGTGAGCCAAGATCGTGCTACTCCACTCCAGACTGGGCAACAGAGAGAGACTCCATCTCTAAAAAACAACAGCAACAACAACAAAAAAGAACCACTTAGCATCAGGTCCTTGCCTACCTCTCTGCTTGTATCTATCCTGTTCCCATCTCATACCTTATGTTTCAGGATGATGGGCTGCTTTTCCAGCTTCTTATATCTCCTGCTTTGTCTTTATTCTCTGAACCTTCGCACTTGCTGTTTCTACTGCAGAGGACACCCTGCCCTTTCTTTGGCTAACTCCTACTTCTTTAGTTGTCAGACGTGCTTTCCATCCAAGTTGAACAATGAAGAATGACAACAGTCATCTTAAGGACTCTGAGAGTCCCCTTTATGGCATTATCCCCATAAGAGCCTTTTTCATATCATCATGTAATATCTACTTACATATGATAGGGAGGAGGGCAGGGGCTATAATACCTCACTTGTCCTAATATTTCTAGCTCCTGATGGAATGCCTGGCAAGTGGTAACAGCTAAATATGTGTTAGTTGAAATAAGTTGAAGTTTCAGACTCAACAAGATATCTAATTCTTCAGGGAACATGAAAAGGGAATTCAATGGAACCACCATGTGCTGAGCAACTTCCATGTGCCAAGTACTATATAGGATCTTTGTATATTACCTCATTAGCTCTTATGCCTCCCCTAAGGTATATATTCCACATAAATACTTTCTATACATGAGTAAACTGAAGCTCAGAAAAATGAAGAGACTTTTCAGATGTCACTGGATGAGTTAGGAGAAGGACAAAACTCAAAGCTCTGTGTCAGCAAATCCTTTTTTGTTTCCATGTAATGAAGATAAAAACCAAAACAACAGATAGCAGGTATTTCTCTAAATAAAGAATTGTTAACAGTGAAATTTCCCATGAAATAATCCTGGAACTAAGCTTACTGCTATGATCTGAATGTGTTTCTCAAATTCATATTGAAACCTAATCCCCATTGTGGTGGTATTAAGAGATGGTGCTTTGGGGGACATCATATAGTCTTGAGAACTCTGCCTTCATAAATGTAATTAGTGCCCTTTGGAAAGATGTTGAAAGGAGCTGGTTTGCCCCTTCCACCATATGAGGATGCAGCAAGAAGGTGCTGTCTTGGAAGCAAAGAGCAACCCCTCACTAGACGATAAATTTGCTCCTGCCTTGGTCTTGGACTTCCCAACCTCTAGAATGGTGAGAAATACAACTCAATTATTTATAAATTACTCACCTAAGGTATTTTGTTATAGCAGCCTGAACAGACTAAGACACTATACACACACACATACGCTTACCATCTTAGCCCTTTTAAAATGTACAGTTCAGTAGCATTAAGTATATTCACATTGTTGTAAACCCAATTTTCAGAACTCTTTTATCTTGCAGAATCGAAACACTACCCATTAAACAGCTCCCTGTTCTCCCATCCCCCACCCCTGACAACTACCATTCCACTTTCTGAATCAATGAATTTGACTACTCTGTGTACCTCATATAAGTGGAATCATAAAGTATTTGTTGTCTTGTGACTGGCTTTGTTCATTTGGAATAATGTCCTCAGGGTTCATCCATGTTGTAGCATGTGTTGAAATATGCTTCATTTTTAAGAATGAAGGATATTCCACTGTATATATTCTGCATGTTACATACATTTTATATACATCTATACATAATAGATATAGATATACACTGTAGATATTCTGCATTTTGTTTGTCCATTTATTCCTCCATAGACATTTGGGTTACTGCTTCTTTTTAGCTGTTGTGAATAATGCTGTTATGAACATGAGTGTACTAAGTTCATATAGTATGTTTACAAATAATGTGCTAATAAATATCCCTATCAAAAACTTTCAAATGACACTAAACCATTCTGAGCGGTAAAATAACAAACTAGTGGGTGAATGACTGAAGAATCTCCTTAAGCTATGAAATATGCAGAAAAGCGGTAGATAAGTTTCAAACCATCTAGAAAGAGAAATTCACATCCAAATACACTTCAAACCATGTTTCACATATGATGAGCTATAAACCTTTGTTACCACCCAGGGGAATACTTTTCACTTCCTGGAAAGTACCCATAGGCAACTGTTCTATTCTACTTAATTACATATGGAATTGTAATTACCTTTCCTACGTACAGATCAGCCATTGGTGCTGGTGATTTTCTATCACTCCTCCCGCTTCACCCCAAGTCTTTTCCTGTTTTATTGAGCATGTCTCCTAAGGGCAAAGCTCTGTCGCCAACATTATTGGCCTCACAAAGAGGGAAATGGGATGTGGCCTGCCCTCATTCAGGAGAGGAGGCAGTGAGGGAGATGGGAATGGTAATCACTAGATGGAATGCAAGGAAAAGAAAATACCTTCAATAAAAAGGTGGCCACAAACAACATCCAGAGGAATGCAGGAAACACGGATTCCCGTTTTAGGGGTGGGACAATGTTTCCATAGCTGAAGGATGAATACAGGTTCAGTACCCCTTATCCAAAATACTTGGGACCGTGTTTCAGATTTGGGATTATTTTAGATTTTGGAATGTTTACATCATAGCAGCTGAACATCCCAGATCCAAAAATCTGAAATCTAAAATGCTCCAATGAGCATTTCCTTTGAGCATCATGTTGGCATTCAAGGAGTTTCGGATTTTGGAGCATTTCGGATTTCAGATGTTTTGATATGGGATATTTGGTCTGTAGTACACAGAGTGAAAGAGTATTTAAGGGAAAGAAAAGGCAGAAGCAAAAACATCTACAGTTCAGAAATGCAGAGGATGCCTAGGGAATTTGCACTTAACCATGTTTGGCTGAAAAAAAAGGCACCCAAAGTGACTTTGGAAGGTATGCAGGGACCAAGCCTTACAAGACCTTGAACAGCACTTTTAAGAATCAAGAATAACCACGTAGGTGAGGGCTGCAAAGACAAATTCCCAGAGGGTCCAGGAAGATCATGGAAATGACCGGAGCCAAAGGTATTACAATAGGGAAGAGTGGGGATTGTGGGTGACTCAGGAATATATTATTTACAAAAAGGTTGCTGCTACCCAGCCTAGAAAATGCTGCCAAGCAGAACACGTATGGCAGTATTAACAGTCCGTCCAGATGTGTATAAGAGTGTTTCTGATCTTCCAAAAATGTGTTGGTCAAATGAAACGGGTGTTACAGGCCACTTGTTCGCAAACTCTGCTGCGGATCGTGAGGACACTCTGGATCTAGCAGCATCCCTTCCATCTTGATTTCTTCATGTACTTGTAACATCATTTTGTCAAGTCATTCGCACGTGCTAGGTCCTTTTTATCCCTACACGCTCCATAGTCTATCTTCACTTTTTAAATTTCGCCTTTCAAATTATGTATTAATATTACTATCTCCCTCATAGGGACAGTGTGAGGATTAAATGGAAAAATCAATGTAAAGCCTTTAGAGCGCTGCCCAGGGTTGCCACATAATAAACATTCAATGAACAGTGGTTACGAATGTGAAGGAAGACTAGCCAAAGCTCTCTGTGCACACTCGTCCACACCCGTGACTTTATCAGATTTGCATCTCCAACCCAAGTTCTCTCTTGGGTTCTGATTTAAAAACCCTCCTGCCTACTAGAGCGCTTCACTTGGGTGTCTAAACCTAAACCATTCAACCCCACTCCGGAGCTTCTCATCTCATTCTCCTTGATGCAGTCAATGACAACACCATCTCCTCAGGATCCCAAGTAAAACCTGGTGTCACTCTTGAATCCCTTTTCTATTTCACACCCAACACTGACTATATTATGAAATCTGTCATTTCTCAATTTCTCTCTCTCTCTCTCTCTCTCTCTCTAGCCTATTGTCTGAGCTCATTCCCAGAAATACAGAAATTCCACAGGCCGCATGCCATCTCTGGAGGTGATCGAGAATGAAGGAGGTCGGGCATCTTTCCTCTGCACCATGAGCAGAGGCAACTAGAAACAAAATCCTACCGGGACTGGAGAAGAGCCCAAAAGCTGGGGTGTTGGATACATCATTTCTGAGAAGATGATGGGCTACATTATTCAGATCAGACTTTCAGGTAAAAGCATCTAGATGACAAATACTTTTTTAAAAATACAAAGAGGTAAAAGATGAGTGCTTTGAATGAAGGCTGTTGCAATCTAGTTTGAGCTAAATGGACATGACGTATATATTTTGCGAGTCTAGACACTTAGATGTGAAAAATGAGGCAAAACAAAGCATAAAAGATGACTTCTATGTTTTTACGTTGTGGGAATATTGACTCAAATGAGAAAGACTGGGAGCAGGACAGATTTGTGAAAGGAGCAAATATATGTTTTAGAAATAGGGATATTTCTATTTCCCATGAAATATCAAGCTCCGTGATTATCACCAAAATTCCTATTAAAAACAACTAAATATGCAGGATTAATTTTTAAAAAAATCTTAAAGCATCAAATCTCTGACAACACAGGGACCACCGGAAACATCCAGGTAGAAGTGAAAAACTAGAGACAAAGGGACATAGAAGCCACTTCTGCCCTGAGCACACCTGACCAGTCTAAGCAAACATGAATTCTGATTTTTGAACCTCATACAACACAAAGGAAATAGGTGTCAAAACCCAGGACCTACCTGAAGTGAGAAGTAAAAAGAAGACCTTCCTCTTGTCAAGACCTCTGAGGGATATTCCTTCATGGTAACAATGACCTGGAAATAAGCATGCCCTCACCTGCACCCCCAGGTGAATAAGGGAAAGAAAGAAAATCCTTGAGTAGTTCTAGGCACAAATCAGTCCTCATGTGGATTTATAGCCTAAATTCCCATAGCATGGGTGCTCTGTAAAGCTCAGGCTGAAAGTAATCCTTTTGACTCCTCTGAGAATGAAGGCCCCTTCATTTTAGACTCCAGAGAATCCCCAGAAGGCTTTATCAAGGACTATGGGGAGCACACAGTGAAAACTAACCACGAACATAAGAAAATAAAGCATTGACAAGAAGAAAAAAAAAAAGCTGAGTAAAAAAGAAAAAAAAAAAAGACAGTAGAGACAGAACTACTTTAATATTACAGCCTCAGACATAGATTACAAAAGAACTAAGTGTACCAATTCCAGGAAAGATGGAGGAGTGTGCACTGCAAAACACAAATTAAGGTAGAGAGACAGAACCAGGAGTGAAACTTTGACAAAGCAAGTAGGTGGGGAGCAGTGTTCCAGCAATTTCTGAGCCAAAGCTCTGGCAGTTGTAGTAGTTTTTTAAAATGTAAGTCCTGAATCTTCAAGAGGGGAAGAAATCAGAATAATGAAGAATGCACTCGGCAGAAAATTCATCCTGAATATGCCCCATCTGCTTTATCCCCACTTAAGCTGCCTTAGTTTAATTCTTTTTCATCTCTTGTATGACTTATTCTCATCACCTCTGCATTAGTTTGCTAGGGCTGCCATAAAAAAGTACCACAGACTGGATGGCTTAAACAACAGAAACTTATTTTATCACAATTCTGGAGGCTAGAAACCCAAAATTCAGGTGCCAGCAGGGTTGATTCCTTTTGAGGCCCGTCTCGTTGGTTTCCAGATGACCCTCTGTGTCCTAATCTCCTCTTCTTATTTGGAAACCAGTCATGTTGGATTAGATGCCATCCTAATGACCTCATTGTAACGTAATTACCTCTTTAAAAACCCCATTTCCAAATACAGTCACCTTCTGAGATATTAGGAGTTATGACTTCAGCAAATAAACCGGGGAACAAAATTCTTCTGACTTGTCTTTCATCTATTCTCTCTTGCTTCCAATCTATCTTCTAAACCCTGTCTGCATGCTCTTTCTAAACTGCAGACTAATCGAAATCCCTTGCCTGAAACCTAAAGTCAAAATATCTTAGAATAGTGTACATTTGTGACACAACAATGTAACTGGAGGGAAGTAAAGCTCCTACTCCCATCCCACTGCAAAGAAAATGCATCTAAGTAAGCATGTGGGTTTGCTGTGAAAATGCAGTTCCAAATCAAGGGTTCTGAATGCCCCCTCTTCTAAGCAAAAATCTGGAGCTCCTGCTGATCACACATCAAATTTCTTTATCACCACTCTCCACCCCTCCAAGTTCACCACCTGGCACCACTACCCACTTAAATTACCCTTTACTCAGGCTTTATGATCCATCCCGCAATTCCCAAGCACACCAGCCTCATTTTGCTTTTGCACCATTAGCATGATTTCACTCCAGCAGGAATGCCATCCGGCTAACAGCACGACCACCCTTCAATCCATTCTCATCTTCCCTCATCAGTAAGCTCTAGTGTCTTCTGATCTCTGAAGCTCTTTGAACGACCCCTTCCCTTACTCCACAACCCTCCTTCCCACATGCACACACATACACTGTCACTACCCACTTCTAGCTCCACCAGTTCCCGTCCTCTGCATCCAAACAATGCAAGCATCAAGTCGCACAGAGCCTTGAGCTTGAGATGAGGGACTGGGACATTTCTCCTATGTGCCTCAAACCTCATACAGGCCCAGCATATGACAGACATTCAATAAACATTTATAGAATTAAAGAGGGGAGGAAATGGGAAGGAGAAACTTGCAGCACGGGAGCTTTCTTGGTGTGTAATTGGGGAAGACTGCTCTGGTGGGCTGCACTGTGGGGGCGGTGTCCTCCCTCACTGCAGGGCCTCAGGCCTCCCATTTTCTTGCCTGCTTTTGTGCCTCCTATCTTTCTGCCTTCCTACCTCTACATCATCCTCCATGCCGTTGGTAGGGTCATGGCTCCAAATCATGGCCAACATGAGACTTTCACGATCTGAAAACTTTACTGACAACCAAATGAAGTCCAAAATCTGGACCTTCCACCCTCCGGCCTTCCCCTAAGCCTCTGGCCAAATTCGTTTTTCATGTGCCTCAAACACAAAGAGCATCTCCCTGGTATGTGATGTTTCTTGTGATGCACTTTCCTGTTCGGACTTCCTCCCTCTTCCTGCCAGCCCTTGTCTCCACTCATCCAAATTACACCTACATTTCCAGGCCATGGTTTCCCCAAACCAGAAGTAACCTCTGTCACCTCCCAACTCCCCAAACCTTGCTTTAAGCTACTTTCCAAATTCCATCCTGTCTTACGGTCACTTGGCCCACACATTTACATGGCCCACATGTTTACATGACATATAGGCACACATTCTTTCTTTTCCTCACAGCAAACAATAATATCTATTCAACAGATTTAGATGAGATTTACACAGATTTTTTCATTATTGTTATCATCCTTCATCCAATAAAGAGGATTCAAATACCTCTGTGTCATTTCAGCAACAAGGTTTAGCCATTTTCCCTTTGGTTCAATTCTGCTATTTTCACTGAAAACAGAATAATCAGACCACATTAAGAATGAAAATTCAAACACTGTGTCAGCACAAAGAAACACAATGCGAATAGTTGAAAATATTTTCATCTTATTAAATGTTTGTTCTTTCCGGAAACATTTGTAAGATTTAAAGAGAATAAAAGGAAGAAGGTACAAGCCCCATGTTAAGTATTCTTTATTTCACTTAAATGAGCAACTATGTTTCTTAAAAAATAATGAGATATTTTGAGAAATCTGATGTCAGGAGTTAATGGGACTTTACAAAGGGTCTCTTTTGGGGACATATACTAACATTACCAATACAACAATTGAATTCTTTGGCTGTTTCTCAGATGAAAATGGTATATATTTAACTACAGCTTCCAGTTTGCAAAGAGAAATAAATGTATTCTATTAGTGAAATGAATTAGGTAAATGACCTAAAATTTGCTATAGTCTCGGGTTCTTTATATATCATGAAGGAAATGATCCTCTCCACACAGAGGACACACACACACACACACACACACCCCTTCACGAATCAATTCTGGAAATACCAGTGTTGGTAGCATATAGAATTTTATGTAGCTGGCCAAGAATTGGAACAAATGTGTTCTTAAGAGCCTATCTGCTAAAATGAGAATGCTAAGATTCTTAGGATTCTGCTCATTACATGGTGCTCATTACATGGAGCACCTAAATGCTCCCAGAATTAATGCCCAGATTTCATTCTGTTTTGCCACAGTCACCACTGTGTGCAGATATGATGCACATAGCTATTTACAACACTAGTAAGTAAGAATATCGTGTATTATACCTCCATCCTTGGAAGTCTTCTTACATCAGTATTCTTTGAAACATAGCTCTTTCTCTCAAGGCACATTACAGAGAAGACGTTTTTAAAAGTGTAAGTTGGTTAAATAGCTGAAGTCAGGAAAAATTTTCTCACATTGAGAGTTATTGGATTGTGAATAATCTCTCAGGGGAAGTGCCAGAAGTCCCATCCACTGAGTTATTTAATTAAAACTGCTCAGGAGTAAGTAGAAGAGATGTTGCCTGAGGGAATAATTTCACACTGATCCCTGAAGGATTGACTTGATGGTCTTGAAATTCTTAACAGTTTCAAAATCTTAAATGTCTTCAGAAATCGTCTCCTACCATTTTCTCCAAGGAAAGAAAAAGCCATTCTGCCTGCAACCTCCTCTCTCTACAAAACCAAACAAAAACAAAAACCAGCAACAAAAACCGTAACTTAGAAACCAGATCCTTTTATCGACGCTACCTAAACCATCAGAGGACAGCATTAACCCAAAGAGAAAGCCACAGAGGAGCTCCAAGCATCAGTAAAAACTGAGAGCTTTACAAACCAAGAGCTTTTGGACTTTCTTCAGTTACTTATTTTCTTTTTGTTGGCTTTTGAATATCTCAAATCTCACATTTTTTATTTTATAAAATGCAGTGTCTAGTCTTACTTTCAGTTAATAATGTGATCTGTCAATGGGTAAATTCCTATAAGGCCTTTTTGAAGGTCACTCACACCTACTCGCTAATCCTATAAGGAAGTTTCCCAGAGCGTGTGCTGGAGAACAATACCCACTGCCTGCAGCTCTCAACCTTTGAAGTGAGGAATTTTTTAAAAGATCACAGAAGCAGAGATGGTCCGAGGAGGAGTCTCAACGTGTGTGGGCTGCACATGTTCCACAGTTATTTGACAGGCACTGAAGACTATAGGATACCAGCTCTTACTCATGCATGAGACCACAGTCCCCACGCTGCACTGGCACCCACACACCACCAATACCCATTCTGAAGAGGAAATATATTCCTCATGTTGTGGTTGGCAGCCGCTTTCAGTGCTGGGTAAAGAGCTGCTGTGGTAAAGGTGTGAGTTGTCTTAATCACTGAGAGTTGAAGGAGGAAAAACCAAGAACGCTGTGGTTTCCAGCTATACTCACAGAATGTTCGGAGGTAACAGGAGAATCACCGTCCAAAGCTTCAGCTGTAGCCCATTCTCTATCAATTCAGCCAAGCATACCCCTACTCCACAATCATCTTGAAAATATAAGTATCTATGATAAGAGGGGTACAGTTTCTTGTTTACATAGATAGAATAAGTAAGCAAAATGGCTACATGCAAAGATGGTAGCCAATTCCACTCCCTGCTGCAGCTGTCTTGAGTGCATTTGACAACAAGCACAAAGCAAAAGTTTCCTCTGGATTTTACTACAACTTAGACGTGTCAAAGACTGGGGTGTCTCACGGGGCATAAAGGAGGTGAAGGAAGTAGAGAGAAACCCAAGCATCCAGACAGACAGACAATATTACTCCCCAAAAACCCAAGCATGTACCCGTGCCTGTATGTGAATTCCACTGTATCGGCCATTCGATTATTGAATTCAATTGTGTATATAAATTTAGTATTATCTTGCGCTAGAGAGTTTTTAAACTTTCTCTTTTTTTGATTTTTGATTACAGAGCTTTACCCGAAAGCCTGAGGGTTGATTCCCACAGAGACATGCATTCTTGCGCCTGCTCCTTCCTGGGCTTGGCACAGGGAAAGCATGTCGATAAAAACAACCTTGGCACACGTTCTGGTAACCATCCACTTTCAGTTTCCCATTTACTTCACCCTTGAGAAGTGCAGTGACCATAACCTTGCTTTCCGTGACTCTTAAAATGCTTTTTATCATCTGCCTTCTTTATATACTATTTTATTTCATTATGGAGTGAGATTTCCAGGCCTTTAAAATGTTTGTTTCATCCCTTGTGGATTCCTTATAGATACCATTTAATATTTTTTCTTTAAATCAAAAACTGCTAAAATGTAACACTTTTTAGTCTTGTGTGTGTGCATGCATATACACACACATGGACATATAAAACCTTTATTACTTATTTCTAAGCTCGCCAGAATGGGCCTAAAGAGAGAGCTTATGGCTTCATTCTCTAATCCACTGACTTGAAATGACTTTTTTTCTTATTTCTCCATCTTAAGAAAATTAAAAGTGATAGAGATACATATGATAGACAAAACTGAAAAAAAGTACACAAGGACTAAACAAGCTAAAAGGAATTGGTGACGCTTATAACAGGAGAATCAGAAAGACTTTCTCTGTAGCCTTCTTAACCTTGTTTGGAATTTCCTTTGACAGGCAATAGCCTTTCATACCAAGTCTCCTCCTCCATCACTTTCACCTGTCATTAATAAATATGGTGTCATTTTCATATGTTTCCTTCTTTCCTTCTGAATTTGGGATAGGCCAAAAAAAGGCCAAAATGAAAGTGTGCAAATACCTTAATATAGATTGTAAAATACAATTGTATAATGCATCTGGCTTCCCTTGCCTTTTGAAGCAGCAAGTCAACATGTCAACCAAGCCATCAACTGTAAACCAGAATAAATTGCATTAATTTGTTGATCAATTCTATGTGTTGGTTCAATTTTAGAGGTTTTTGTTGTTTTGTTGTTGGAGTCTTTTTTGAACAATGAAAATTATCTTCCAAAGTCGGTTACACTGGAGCCAGAGCTATCCATTTTCTAGATAATTTTCTAAAGCAATTCTCCTGGAATAATGCCCACTAATCTCAACCTCCAAATTTTCTGACTTGCCTCCTTCAAGGTTAAGTTCAAATTCCACTTTTCCACTCTGCCCTGAATTTCCGAGGTAAAATAAAATTCTATACTCTAGACTACAATAGGACTTATTTTTTTGCCTCAAATAATCATTTGTGATATACAACTTTTCTCTCCCCCAATATTCTGCATCCTATTTAGAGCTAAGATCTATGTCTTTCTATCTTCCAAACTACTGAACATTACATTGCACATTGTAGATTCTCAGGAAAGACTTGATAAGTGAATTAATGGGTAAGTGGGTTCAGCTCCTGCAAATCAGCACACCCATTTATAAAAGCCAGATTTGAGACTTCCCTCTCCCCAGCTTTAAGTCAAATTTAAAGGCTGAAATTATACCCCAGCATTAGAAAAATGCTGGCCATGCTGGCCTCATCTAATATATAGGCCAGCATGATCTTTAGAATCCCTTTCATCATAGGATTCCTCAGAACTGTCATCAATTCTGGGGCCCTTAATATTAAAGGAATCTCTTTAGTGCCACTAACCAACAGATATACACAAGAATGAATGAAAACTTTGGCTGCTATGTCAGCTGCTGGGAATCTGGACAGAGAACACTTGGCCTTGAAGGGTGTAGAGATGAGAGCCTTCTAAGAAAGAGCATGGCTGGCATATAAGGAGCCTCATCCAACCTGGGAGAGAATGAGACTCTTAAAGGGAAACAGGGAGGAACATCTCTGTGTCCAGTTTGAGATAAATGGACTGGAACATGGAAGATCATAGACTCAGCAAAACGTACGATACAGCCAACACAAAATACCTACATGTGTGGAGCAAGAAAATCTAACCCTCTACTATAAATGTGAGTTCCATGTGTCTTCTGCTCTCGTATCAATAATTCAACTGTTTGCTTTCCTCTCCCTCTCCTGACTCTCCCCCTCTTTTCTCTATGCCCTCTACATTCTTTACCGTGAATACCTTCTTTAACACACTACAATGTGACCATCCTCTGAGCCACAAACTATGACCTTAGACTTCTGCCCCCATCCATTGGTACTTTCTTAGTTAACCCTCTTGTTTACATGTGCTGAATGATCATTCAGATGACTTCAAATTGGGTATTTTCAATCCTGGTTTGTTGCTCCATAATTTCAATTGTCAGCTAGCCAAAGGCTACTTTACAATTTAATACATCTGAAACAGACTTATTTCCACTCTTCCTAGCCAAGTTGGTCTCTTCATTTCACATCTTTTTCACTAAAACCATCATCTTTTAGTCCTTGGATCACAAAAATTTGAAATCATTGCTGAAACTTACCTCTACCTGACCCCTAGGCCATATCAGAATGAAGATTTCATCCTTACCTTAGACCTTGGAACTGCTCAAAAATTGCAATTGCATCTCTTTTCACCATTAGAAATCAGTAGATTTGGCCAGGTGAGGTGACCCACGCCCGAAATCCCCGCACTTTGGGAGACCAAGGTGGGGTGGATCACCTGAGGTCAAGAGTTTGAGATCAGCCTGGCCAACATGGCAAAAACCCCGTCTTTACAAAAATTAGCTGGGTGTGGTGATGTGGACCTGTAATCCCAGTTACTCAGGAGGCTGAGACAGGAGAATCACTTGAACCTAGCAGGTGGAGGTTGCAATGAGCTGAGATCGTGCCACTGCACTCCAGACTGGGCAACAGAGTGAGACTCTGGGAAGGAAGGAGGGAGGGAGGGAGGGAGGGAGGGAGGAAGGAAGGAAGGAAGGAAGGAAGGAAGGAAGGAAGGAAGGAAGGAAGGAAGGAAGGGAAGGAAGAAGGAAGGAAGGAAGGAAGGAAGGAGGAAGGAAGGAAGGGAGAGAGAGAGAAAGAAAGAGAAATCAGTAGATTTGAAAGAAAACTTCTAAAACGTTTTGAGACAAATGGGAAATAAAACACCTATATAAGGAAAACACCCTGACTATCAGCCTTAAAGACCCTTTCAGCCCTTCCTGATTCTGCTCTATCCCCCAGCTACCCATGTTTTTGAACTTTACTTTTCTTTATAGTTTTACCACGTTTGTATCTACAAATAACATATTGTTTAATTACACATATTTCTAAAAACTTTAAAGAAAGGAACCCTAGTCTACCCATTTTTTATAACTTGCTCTTTTCTTTCAACACAAAGTTCGTGAGCTTCATCCATGTTGGTGAGCAAAGTGATAATTCACTCATTTTAGTGACGTAGAGTATCCTAATGTGTGAATAGACCTCAGTGTGCTTTTCTGTTCTACTGTTGATGGGTATTTGGGTTGTTACCGATTTTTTGCTATTGCAATCACTGTTGCTATAAATATTGTCAGGAATTCCCTATATTGAGAGATCTCTTGGATACCAAACAGAGTAGAATTATTGGATCACAGGATTTGGGGTTTTTAACTAGCTAATGCCATATCATTTTCTAAAACAGGTATGATGGTTAATTTTATGTGTCAATTTGAAGGGTGCTCTGGGATGAGATTAACATTTAAATTGGTGAATTTTGAGTAAGCAGTTTGCTCTCCATAATGTAGGTGGGCCTCATTCAACAAAAAGACCAGCCTCCCCAAGCAAGAGGGATTCTGCAGCAGATGACCTGGGTTTCATCTGTACCATCAGCTCTCCTGGATCTGCAGCCTGCAAGCCCATGCTGCAAATTTGGGTTTATCAGTCGCCATAATTATATGATATAATTTGGTTGTGTGCCCACCCAAATCTCATCTTCAGTTGTAGTTCCCATAACCCTCACGTGTAGTGGGAGGGACCAGGTGGAGATAATGGAATCATGGGGGTGGTTTCCCCCATCCTGTTCTCATGATAGTGAATTAGTTATCATGAGAGCTGATGGTTTTCTAAGGGGCTTCCCCCTTCTCTGGGCACTCATTCTTCTTCTCCCTGCTGCCATGTGAAGGACATATTTGCTTCCCCTTCCACCACGATTGTAAGTTTCCTGAGGCCTCCCCACTCATGCTGAAATGTGAATCAATTAAACCCCTTTCCTTTATAAATTACCCAGTCTCAGGTATGTCTTTATTAGTGGCATGAAAATTGAGTAATACAGTAAATTAGTGCAGCAGAGAGTGGAGGGTTGCTGTAAAGATACCCACAAATGTGAAAGCAACTTTGGAACTGGGTAACAGGTAGAGGTTGGAACAGTTTTGACGGCTCAGAAGAAGACAGGAAAATGTGGGAAATTTGGGAACTTCCTAGAAATTTGTTGAATGACATTGACCAAAATGCTGATAGTGATATAAACAATGAAGTCCAAGCTGAGGTGGTGTCAGATGGAGATAAGGAACTTGTTGGGAAGCGGAGTAAAGGTTACACTTGCTATGCAAAGAGTTTGGTGGCATTTTGCCCCTGCCCCAGAGATCTGTGGAACTTTGAACTTGAGAGAGATGATTTAGGGTATCTGGCAGAAGAAACTTCTAAGGGGCAAGGGGTTCAAGAGGAAGCAGAGCATAAAAATTTGGAAAATTTGCAGCCTGACGATGCGACAGAAAAGAAAACCTCATTTTCTGGGAAGAAATTCCAGCCAGCTGCAGAAATTTGCATAAGTAATGAGGAGCCAAATGTAAATCACCAAGACAATGGGGAAAATGTCTCCAGGGCATGTCAGAGACCTTCATGGCAGCCCCTTCCATCATAGGCCCAGAGGCCTAGAAGGGAAAAGTGATTTCCTGGGCCAACCCTAAGACCCCCTGCTCTATGCAGCCTCAGGACTGCATATGGTGCCATATATCCCAGCCATGGCTAAAAGGGGACAACATACAGCTCAGGCTGTTGCTCCAGAGAATGCAAGCTCCAAGTCTTGACAGCTTACATGTGGTGTTGGGCCTGCGGGTGCACAGAAGTCAAGAACTGTGGTTTGAGACCCTCTGCCTAGATTTCAGAAGATGTATGGAAACACTTGGATGTCCATTCAGAAGTTGCTGCAAGGGCAGAGCCCTCATGGAAGACCTCTGCTAGGGCACTGCAGCAGGGAAATGTGGGGTTGGAGCCCCCACACAGAATCCCCACTGGGGCACTGCCTAGTAGAGCTGTGAGAAGAGGGCCACCATCCTTCAGACCCCACAATCTGAATCTGATCCACAGACAGCTTATACCATGCACCTGGAGAAGCCACAGACACTCAACACCAGCCTGTGAAAGCAGCCAAGAGGAGAGGTTGTACCCTGGAAAGCCAGAGGGGTGGAGCTGCCCAAGACCATGGGTGTCCACCTCTTGCATCAGCATGCCCAGGATGTGGGACATGGAATCAAAGGAGATCATTTTGGAACTTGAAGGTTTAATGACTGCCCTACAGGATTTCAGACTTGCATGGGGCTAGTAGCCCCTTTGTTTTGGCCAATTTCTCTCATTTGGAATGGGTGTATTTATCCAATGCCTGTACCCCCTTTGTATCTAGGAAGTAACTAACTTGCTTTTGATTTTTCAGGCTCATAGGTGGAAGGTACTTGCCTTGTCTCAGATGAGACTTTGGACTGTGGACTTTGAGTTAATGCTGGAATGAGTTAAGACTTTAGGGGACTGTTGGAAGGGTATGGTTGTATTCTGAAATGTGAGGATATAAGATTTGGGAGGGGCCAGGGCAAAATGATATAGTTTGGCTGTTTCCCCATCCAAATCTCATCTTGAATTGTAGTTCCCATAATCCCCATGTATTGTGGGAGGAACCCAGTGGGAGGTAGTGGAATCCTGGGGCCAGTTACCCTCATGCTGTTCTGGTGAAATCTCATGGTTTTGTAAGGGGCTTTCCCCCCAGCTCAATCTGCACTTCTCCTTCCTGCCGCCATATGAAGAAGGACACGTTTGCTTCCCTTTTCACCATGATGGTAAGTTTCCTGAGGCCTTCCCAGCCATACTGAACTGTGAGTCAATTAAACCTCTTTCCCTTATAAATTACCCAGTCTTAAGTATTTCTTCATAGCAGTGTGAGAATAGACTAATACATCATGTAAGCCAATTTCTTATAATGAATCTCCATGTATTACACATTGGTTCTCTTTCTCTGGAGAAGCCAGACTAAAATAATAGATATACTAATGAACCCTCCTGCTAGCAGTATGTAAGGGTTCCAATCTATAGATGCCTATTTGCTTACCTTGCCTGCAAGTCTTACTCTCCTACAAGGCTGCAGCTAGTGTAATCTTCCAGGTGGTGAAAGAAAAATCTGGTTTTATGCTGTGTCTTTCTCTAAAAACTATTCAGATATGTCCCCTGGTCTGCATTACAGATGGAAGTCAAAATTCCATTAGGCACATCAATAACTTTTCAGATTTATTTCTGACATTCTGCTGCCCTGGTGAGCTGCAACTCCTTTTTTAAGCACAGAATCTACTGTACTAAAGCTTTTTCTGAGACTCTAAAGTATCATAAGCTGAGCCTCTTTGCTGGTGCAGGCAGGGAGAGAGTCTTACCCTCACAGTGTCTTCCTTTCCTGTGAGGCTGCCTCTCAGGCCACCTCTGTGGGTATAGAGGGCCTCAGAGCCCAGGGTGAACCACATCTTATACACACCCAGTGCCCTAGTCAGAGAGGGCCGGGCTCTGCCTCCTGCATGAACTTTACACCTCCACTGTGCTCTTCTTTAAGCCATCAGTACCCCCAGGACACCCTTCCCTCTCTGTCTTCTCTCTTCCCCAGACCCCAGCCTCTCTAATTAAAATATTCCTTCCAATTCTTCAAAGTCCAGCGTGACTTTTCTCTACTGTGACCCTCCATGGTTCATTCTGCTGGAGTTAAGGTCTCTGACTCTTCAGAAAAATCAACTGGGGTCACTCTGGTGGTGTCATCTGGCAGCTTGAGAACCTTGGGCAAGTGAGTTTACCACCCTGAACCTCAGTGTCTTCTGTTGTATCACAGGAACACATTACCTCCCCATGGTGCTTCATAAGGATTAAATGAACTGACACTCAGTTGCATCCTACAGAGCAGGCACCCGGTTAACACTAGGTGGCAGAACATTCTGAGTGGGTCACTCATTTGGGGGGTATTTCTGTGAATGCAACTATATTTGCTTTAACTGACTAATAAAGCCAGAGACATGTAGGTGACAGTAATTTTCTCCATGACCCCACAAACTCTGCCAGAAAGGGCTACCTTGAAAATGTTGTCCCCCAAGTCATCTCTGCATATTTTCTCACAAACTAGGTAAAAACAAATGCATTTATTCTTACCATTAGAGTCTCTAAATCAATTGTTAGCAAAGAAATGCCTGTTCTGGAAAGAACACATATTTTCAAATAACTTCATATTAGTAGTACCATTTATTCAGAATAAAATGTCCCATTTGCGGCCGAGCGCGGTGGCTCAAGCCTGTAATCCCAGCACTTTGGGAGGCCGAGACGGGCGGATCACGAGGTCAGGAGATCAAGACCATCCTGGCTAACACGGTGAAACCCCGTCTCTACTAAAAAATACAAAAAACTAGCCAGGCGAGGTGGCGGGCGCCTGTAGTCCCAGCTACTCGGGAGGCTGAGGCAGGAGAATGGCGTAAACTCGGGCGGCGGAGCTTGCAGTGAGCTGAGATCCGGCCACTGCACTCCAGCTTGGGCGACAGAGCGAGACTCCGTCTCAAAAAAAAAAAAAAGTCCCATTTGCTCTTAAACTCTAGGCTGAAAGCTGGAGGATTGATAGGAGGTGCAATGGCCAAGGTCTCCTTCTTCGAGGGCCCTGGTGGGTTCCCATGTGCCCCAGGCTGACAGTTGCATCAATTTGCAACTTTATCTGCTGGGACATATGCGAAAGTTGGGGACTTGGAAAGACCACTAGACTTCACTGCACTTCAATGTCATCACCTGTAAATTCAGGCGATACAAAAGTTCAAGTGCACACAGGAGATTCAAGGAGGAAGTCTATGAAGATCCAGACTATGTAAAATTCCACACATAATAAGCTATCAGTAAATAGCAAAAATCAACATATTTACAGAGCATAGGGCCCAACTCCTTCATCCTTCTGAAGTTCTTACAATCTATTATATAAACTAGGATTTCTAGATTCCAAGTCTGATTTTTTTTTACTATGTAATGTATTTTCAACTCCCCCTTTACAGTATACAAAAGTACAGTATTTGCAATCCCAGTATGTTGTTACTAAAGTATATAAGAAAATTTTAAGCACACCTAAGGTTAAGTTTTAAATACAAGTAATATTTTTTAAACTCACTATCCTTCTTAGTTTAAAAAAGTGAAGCTCTCAAACTCTCAAAATTGGGTAGAATGCCCTCACTAGCCCATTGCATCAATCTGCTCTTTAAAATATAAATGATCAAAACAAGAGCAATGGATCATGGCTAAGGATACCATCGTGAAGAATTCAAACTAGATGGACAGCTGGTACCCCTTCCTCTGACTGATAACTGACTGAAAATCTCCACATTGTATTTTTTTAAGCCCCATGAAGGGGAAAGCTCTCTTTTCCTAACCTCGAAAAATAGCAGTAATGACAAATCTGGATGAAAACAACAGGAAATATTCCTAAGACCATTCATATGTGATGCTAAAAATCCTACCTTTGCATAACAACCATCATTTAGTTCTTTACAGGTTAGCCCCATCCTCTATCCTGAAAGGTCGAGCTGTTTTCAGTTGGTTGTCCTGTGACAGAAACCAAAACAGCTAATTTGGAACCCAAACTTTAAAGTCGCACTACACAAGGCAGCAGTGGGGAGTGCATCCTGTTCTAGTTTTGGTGGCTCAGGCCTTGTTTCCAATGGCTCACTCTATGTTAAAAGCTTTGCCAATCTTCTACTTCACTTGCCTGACTGATTTACTACACAGTAAAAACTTCCAAGCAGGATTTAACAGGTGTCTACATACAACAGCAAATGAGGACTTGTATGGTGAAATGGAGTCTTTAATAAACATTTAGCTAAAGAAACATTGCAGATTGACACTCTATAAGCCTCACTTATATACACAAAATTAGTCTTCACCCTAGCCACACCTAAAGAGAAAGGGAAAACTAAATACATGAAGATGTTTCTTACCTCCTGACCATTTGATATTCCTCATATAATTCTGTAATTGTTCTTTTAGCACATAGATCCCTTAAAAATAAAGCACTATTATGTCAGATGTCATATAATGTTCTTCTCTATACAGCTATGGGGTATAATTTGAGAGACACCACACAAGAAACACATAGCTCCAAAAATATTCCCTTCTTTAGATTGTCACTAATATCTGAAAATTTCATTATTAGTCCTTTTGGATCACAAGCATAGGAAATAATAATAAGATGTATCATTCTCTGACTACCATGGGCCAAGTTCTTTAAATATATCGTCCCTCAGCCATTCAACAAGTAGAATGGTACTACCAACCCAATTTCCGGTTCAGGAACCTGAGATTTAGAGGAATGGAGCAACTAACACAAGGTTGATGGAAAGTCATGACTCTAAACTCAAGTGTTTCCAATATACTACAACCAGTTCATGTGGTCATCACTAGAAAGACAAAACCACAATCTCTGGTAGATAAAGCAAAAAACACTCCAAGGGATCATTGGGTTCTTTCTGCCACCACAGCTCAAATTTATGAAGAACGTGTCCTCTCTAGCTAAACCTGGAAGAGGTGAAAGATGGAGCCAGGGCCAAGCATGGTGGCTCATGCCTGTAAACCTGGCACTTTGGGTGGCCAAGGCAGTTGGATCCTTGAGCTCAGGAGTCCAAGACCAGCCTGGGCAACATGTTGAAACCTCATCTCTACAAAAAAAAAAAAAAATATATGACAATTAGCCTGGCGTGATGTATTAGTCCATTTTCACGCTGCTAATGAAGATATTCCCAAGATTGGGCAATTTACAAGAGAAAGAGGTTTAATTGGACTTACAGCTCCACATGGCTAGGGAAGCCTCACACTCAAGGTGGAAGGCAAGGAGGAGCAAGTCTCGTCTTACATGGATGGCAGCAGGCAAACAGAGAGGGCTTGTGCAGGGGAACTCCTCTTTTTTAAACCATCAGATCTCATGAGACTTATTCACTATCATGAGAACAGCATGGGAAAGACTTGCCCCCATGATTCAATTACCTCCCACCCAGTCCTTCCCACAACACATGGGAATTCAAGATGAGATTTGGGTGGGGACACAGCCAAACCATATCACGTGGTGGTGCACACCTGTGGCCCCAGCTACTTGCAGGGCTGAGGTAGGAGAATCACTTGAGCTCAGAAGCTGGAGGTTGCAGTGAGCCAAGATCATGCTACTGTACTCCAGCCTGGGTGACAAAGTGAGACTTTGTCAAAAAAAAAAAAAAGGAAAAAATAGGAAGGAAGGAAGGAAGGAAGGAAGGAAGGAAGGAAGGAAGGAAGGAAGGAAGAAAGGAGAAAAAGAGAGAGAGAGAGAAAGAAACAAACTAACTAACTAACTAACTTAGATTTGGTACTGCAGGAAGAACCTTGAACATCCAGGGGTTGACGTGAGTACTGAGTGTCCAGCAGAAGGCAATAGTGCTACGTCGTTGTGATAAAGCCCTGAAAGGAAGGCATCAGGATCCTGAACCCATGTGTTGCCAACATCAGTTTAATCAAGGCTTAGGTTATCATGAAGACAACATAAACCCTGCACTTTCTCCTACTACATTCAAATTTGAAAGACATTTCTACTCGGACGCAACAGCACAGTCAGAAAAATGAAACAGACTCCCAAGATCGCTCCTTCAAAGTCGTAACATCAAAGCATCTAGAAACGGAATTGGAGAATGCCACAGAAATACGAGAAAGCATTCTACAGCTTCTACTTGGGCTTTATAGAAACAAATGTTGTAGGTGGATAAAAAGGGATTAAAAAAAAAAACTTGCCCTTACCTGACTGTACCACCTGTATCACCTTCTGCCAAGTTCCCTGTGGGTAAGTGTAAAGAGAGCAGGAATAGTAGCCAACATCATCTTCAGAGGCATTCCGAAAGAAAAGAGTCACGTTGTTGGAAGCCATCGTTGAATTCAGAAAGTAAACCCTCTCAGCATAGGGCTTCCTTATGACCATGCCATGAGTAGGGCTGAAGATAGCTATGGAATCCTTCTCAGTCCCGATCTTGAACCACTCCACCTGTGTTAAGATGCCCACTGATGGATACACACATTCTAGAGACATATTCTCAGCAAAGGGAACTGATGTATGCCAAAGCACCTCTTCACACAGAGCTGAAATATACAACATCACATTAGTTCTGTTAGCCTTGATGACAGAAACACCAAATCAATATCTTAAACTTTGGAAGCCCTAGCAAGATAGTGCATTGAGATCACGGTAAAGGATGACAGTTTCTGCCTTCATCTAAAAAGGTGTCCTGCTGATCATTGGAAAATGTAACTTTTAGTTTTTCTGAACAAGTGAGAAATTATCCTAGCCAACTAAAGAGCATTGTAAATTCTGAATATGCCACCCCGTAAGAACAAAAACAGGAGCAAAAATTTTAAATGAAGATATAAAGATCATCTTTACCTCTGTATACATGAAGAAGAGCCAAAAGTAAAGTAGGATAATCCATCTCCGGAAGCTGTTTAAAAGGCCGGTCGATTTAAAAAAAATTGCTTTTTATAATGTGACATGCAGATCCCAGCACAATGCAGTTTCCTTCCTCTCAGATGTTATCAGTCGTGTCTTCTTTTTCTAAAGTATGAACACAGGAAAAAGGCCTTAGCTTAAAAGACACAGGTTTGCTCTCGTATGATGGGCAGATTTGAGTTACTTCTCTCTCGGGGAACCAGTCGGCTTCTTTTCAAGCTTTCATTTTCTACAAGGAGTCATTCATTCAACAAACATGTGCTGCATGCATTCTCTGTGCCTGACTCTGCTGTAGGCAATGAGGATACAATAATACAAAAAAAAGTATTAGAACTTACATTCTATGGGGAGGAGGCAGAAACTAAAATAAAGATGTAAAAACATAAATAATAAGTGAAAGGTGGTGCATGCATGGAGCAGGGAAGTCCTCACTGAGAGCATAAGATGAGGCAGAGGCTGGAGTGGGTGGAGGGAGCCAATGCCCAGTACTGACAGCCCATCCTGTGGCCTTCCTTTCAGCTCTCCCTCCTTGCTGATCTCAGGCATTTGCGTTGGTGAGGACCAAAAAACAGATCCAAAGCCCATCAGATACAAAAGTATGGTGGCCCAGAGCACATGCAGATCTACCATTATGCAAGATTTAACTTTTGATTTTGAAATAGAGAGTCACAAGAAGTCACAAACAGAGTACAGAGTACAGAGAGGTCCCTGCTCCCAGGTTCTTCCAGAGGTCATATCTTACATAATTATAGTTCAATATCAAAACAAGATTCATTTTTCAGGTTCATCATTGCTCTCTTCTTTCTTTGATAAAATACAAGTTCTAATTCTTTTTTTTTTTTTTTTTTTTTTTTTTGAGACGTAGTCTCGCTCTGTCGCCCAGGCTGGAGTGCAGTGGCGTGAACTCGGCTCACTGCAAGCTCCGCCTCCCAGATTCACACCATTCTCCTGCCTCAGCCTCCCGAGTAGCTGGGACTACAGGCGCCCATCACCACGCCCGGCTAATTTTTTGTATTTTTAGTAGAGACAGGGTTTCACCGTGTTAGCCAGGATGGTCTCGATCTCCTGACCTTGTGATCCACCCACCTCAGCTTCCCAAAGTGCTGGAATTACAGGCGTGAGCCACCGAGCCCGGCCTAAAGTTCTAATTCTTAAGAACTTGTTAGGAATATATTAGCACGTCAGTGTAAAAAGTATACCCCTATAAAAAGAGGAATTGTATAAATGCATTTGACCCTGGTAAGAGTGTCAAAATAGAAGATGAGTAAAAATTGGGAAAAGTAGGAGCAGAAACCACCGAAGACAATTTTATCTAATGCCAACCCTGAACTTTGTGACTCAGTCTCAAAGTGTATCAGCAAGTGTCGACTACTCAGCATGAGTATCTAATGTGGGAACTTTCTCAGGGAATATAAAATCAACAATGTGATGATAATCAGAACAAATTGTAATGTGTGCATATAATCAAGCATGGTGTTACTTTGTATTTATATGGCATATTTTCTAAAAGCTTTCACATCTGTGGTATTATTTGTGCCTCCAGTTGTTTTGTGATGTAGTCAAAAGAGGTATCTGTTATCTCTGTTTTGTAAATAAGTCAATCCAATAATTACTCCAAATTTTACTGAGTGTTGCCGGGTCCCCTGCTTAGTCCCTTGGAAATACAACCATAAAGAGGACACATCTCTGCTCTCAGGTTATGCATAAGATAGTGGCTCATATCAATTTTAAAGGCAATTTATCATACCAAAACGTGATCATCTCTATACAAAGTCATTTGCTAAGTTTTATGACAGCCAGAGAGAGGACAAATCATTCTAATAGATCGTGGAAAAGGTTTTATAGAAAAAGTGGGAGAAAGACAGAGGCGTGACAATGGGGGTGTTTCAGGAAATGGTGTGACTGCAGTCTTGCGGGTGGGGAAGTGACCGAAAATGAGACTGAGTCTGGATTGAAAGGTGACGTGAGTGACACACATAAAGGAACTGAAACGTGGCGATCAGAAACCGTGGCGTCATGCTGATGTCTGTAACTCCAGCGCCCAGCACAATTCCCCAGGCAAAGCAGGCTCTCAGCAACGCCTGTGACGTCAACACATCGGAGAGGAACGTGGAGCCGCCCGGGAGCGGATGGAGGAAGGGGCGCACACAACTTCGCATTTTGGAAAGATAATCTTGGTCACTGTACAGAACAAACAGGAGTGGCAAGGACATGGAAGACTTCCATCAAGTTGGAAAAATTAATTTCATCTATTATGTCCTAATGACAAGATTTTCTCCTGACAGGCACCAGCAAAAATAAAACTACAAATCCCAGGCTAAACCAAGTCCAGAGAATTCCTGAGGTCCTCAGGACAGGGTCTCCCTAAGTACCCCTCCTGCATTCATATCTCCTGCCTCAGACCTGTGTCCCTTCACACACGAACACACACATCGATACATGCACACATTGACACACACACTCACACACGCAAACGCATGAACCCACACATGCTTTCTCCCACATATGCACGCACTCACACACACACATGCAGTCTCACGCATGCACTCACACATGCTCTACCAGTCACACACACAGCATGCACGCACACTCACACACACATGCTCACACACTGTCTCGATCACATGCATGTACACACATACTCTCACGTCCACGCACACTCACACACATCCATGCACTTACACGTTATCACACTCACATATGCACACTGTCTCACACACTCATACACTATCTCACACAATCACGTGTGTGCACACATACTCTCAAACACACATCCACACACACATGCACTTACACATGCTCACACTCAGGTGTGCACACACTCACACTTTCTCACACACAATCTCACAATCACATGCATGTGCACACAAACTCAAACACACTCACATATGCATGCACTCACACACATGCACACACACGCATGCACTTATACGTGTCCTCACACATGCTCACATATGCACACTGACACAATCTCACACAATCACATGCATGTGCACACATACTCTCAAACACACTCATACATGCATATACTCACACACACACACGCACATGCATGCACTTACGCATGCTCACACACACATTTGCACACACTCTCACACACTCTGTGTCTCTCTCTCTCACACACACACACACACACTCTGCACCTGGAGTGATCTCAAAACAGTGTATGGCCAAAGTCTAAAATACTACCTGCTCTTTTACAGAAAAAGTTTTTCATAACCCCGGTCTAGTTGGAAAGACACACATCAGACGAACACACAAATAAATGCACAGTTATGAAGTGCATGTCACGCTATGAAAAGGAAGCCACACACGCCGGCGTGGGAGAGAATGGCTGGAGCTACAGCCAAGCAGAGGCTGTGTCAGGTTGGTGGTCAGGAAAGGCTCTCGGCAGTGAAGTGTGCTCTGGAATCTGCAGAAGCAGGAGGCTGTAGCCACATGCAGGGTGTGGCCAGGTGTGAGGACGAGCAGTCCAGGTGGATAGGAGAGCAGGTGCACAAAGTCAGAGACTTCGTGGAAGTTTTTCCATCATTGTAGCTAGATCCATTGAGAGGAGATGGAAACAGAAACATGTAGAGATGAGTGGGGTGGGAGTACATTTGCCTTATACACTTCCTGATACAATTCTAAGAGCAACTGGAGATTGTTAAGCACCAGAACAATATGATCAGATTTAAGTGATTAGAAAGATAACTGACCACCACCCGCTTCACTTTCCTCACTCCTGGCAGTATTGTGCCTGAGTTTGAGTATCCACTCCTTTCCACACACCACAGGGATATTACGACAAATCTAAGCTATTCTACTAAAAACTATGATTTTGTGCGTGCGTGTGTGTGTGTGTGTGTTTGTGTGTGTGTGTGTAGAGATGGGGACTTGCTATGTTGCCCAGGCTGATCTCAGACTCCTGGTCTCAAGTGACCCTGCCACTTCAGCCTCCTGAGTATCTGGGACTATAGGCATGAGCCACCACACTCAGCTAATTTTTTAAAATTATTTTTTGTGGAGACAGGGTCTTGCTACATTACCCAGGCTTGCTTGGAACTTCTGGACTCAAGTAATCCTGCACTTGTACATGTTGGCCTCCTAAAGTGTTGGGAGTACAGGCATGATCCACCACGCCCAGCCTGAAAACTATGATTGATTTGAAGGGTCAGAGAAGCCAACTATGGCCTGAGCTGGCCCATCAGATTGAAGGAAGTTATTCACATTCCATGCCAGAAAAACAGCACGGAATGTGAACAATTTCTCTTCTCTCCATCCCTGTTTCTATTTTTATCTCCTCTCATTATGCATGAACAAGAATGCTGTCCTGGTTACCACAGGCAGCCATATTGAAGGACAAACAGGGTGGTAGAGAGAGACAGAATGAACATGGGGCTCAGATGGCGTTACTGAGCTACTGAATCCACCACCTCTGAAGTCTGAACATATTATATAGAATTACAAGGGGCCCTGAATAGCCAAAATGGTATTGAAAAAGAAGAAAATGCTGAAAGACTAACATTTCCCAATTTCAAAACTGTAGTACACAGCTACAGTAATCAAAACAGTGTGGCTATTGGCATATACATAGACACAGACCAAGGAAATTGAAATGATCAAAACAGATGTTAGGCAGATGCGGAGAAAAGAGAACATTTATACACTGTTTGTGAGAAGGTAAATTAGTACAACGTCTATGGAAAATAGTTTGGCGATTCCTCAAAGAACTAAAAATAGAATTACCATTAGATCCAGCAGTCCCACCACAGGGTATCTACCCAAAGGAAAAGAAATCGATATATCAAAAATATACCTGTCCTTATATGTTTATTGCAGCACTATTCACAATAACCAAGATATGGAATCAACCTAAGTGTCCATCAGTGAAGGATTAGATAAAGAAACTGTGGTATATATACACAATGGAATACTACACAACCATAAAAAGAAGGAAATCATGTCTTTTGCAGCAACATAGATAGATCGGGAAGCCATTATATTAAACAAAACAGCTCAGACACAGAAACTCAAATACCACGTGTTCTCACTCATAAATGGGAGCAAAATAATGTGTACCCATGGACATATAGTATGCAATAATGGACATCAGAGACTTGGAAGAATGGGAGAGCAGGAAGGGGTGAGGGATAGAAATTACTTAATGCATACAATATATATTATTCACGTGATGGTTATATTAAAAGTCCAGACTTCACCACTACATAAAACTGCCCTTGTACAAAACTGCCCTTGTACCCCTTGAATTTATACAAATAAAAATAATAATAAGCCCACACATCTCTGAACAATTGATATTCAACAAGGTGCCAATCCCACTGAATGGGGAAAGAACAGCTTCTTCAATAAATGATCCTGGGGCAACTGGATAGCCACATGCCAAAGCATGAAATTGGATCCCCACCTCCCATGAAACACAAAAACTAACTTAAAATGGGTTGACCTAAATATAAGACCTTAGACTGTAGAAATCTTAGAATAAAGCACAGGGGTAAATTTTCAAGACCTGGAAGTTGGCAATGGATTCCTAGATATGACACCAAACTTATGGGCAACAAAAGACAAAAAATAAATTGGACTTACCAAAATTAAAAACTTTTGCGCATCAAAGGACATTTTCAAGAAAGTGAAAAGTCAGCCTACAGAATGCAAGCACCTATTTGCAAATAATCTATCTGATAATGGTCTAATATCCATAACATATAAGGAACTCTCACACTTTAACATAAAAGAAACAACCCAGTTTTCAAATGGGCAAAGTACTTGAATAGACATTTTCTCCAAAAGATGCTCAACATTATCAGTCAGGAAGGAAACACAAATACAAACCACAATGAGAACTCACTTTATATCTACTAGAATGGCTATAATAAAAAAGAGAAAAATAAATATGTTAGGGAAAATGTGGAGAAATTGGAACCCTTGTGTACTGCTGCACAAGAGTTGTAAAGAAATGTAAAATAATGCAGCTGCTGTGAAAAACAGTTTAGAGATTCTTCAAAAAGTTCAACAAGATTACTATATGATGCAGCAGTTTTATTTCCTAGGTATATACTCAAAAGAATATACTCAAACCAATATTTGCAGACCAATGTTTATAGCAGCATTATTCACAAAAGCCAGAAGGTGGTAACAACCCAAACGTCTGCCAATGGGCGAACGAATGAACAAATTGTGATCAAATCCCTACAATGGAATATTACTCAGCCATAAAAAGGAATGAAGGGCTGATGCATGCTACAACATGAATAAGCCTTGGCAACACTATGCTAAGTCAAACAATGCAGAAACAAAAGGCCACATTTTGTAAGAATCCGTTTATACGAAATATCCAGATAGTTAAATCCATGGAGATGGAAAGCAGATTGGTGACTGCCAGGGAATGTTGGAAGGAGGGAATAGGAGGGACTGTTTAAGGTATGGGGTTTTCTTTGAAAATGATGAAAATGTTTTGGAATCTGATAAAAGTGGTAGTCGCAGAACATTGTAGATGTATTAAATGCCACCGAACTGTACACTTTAAAATGTTTAATCTTGGCCGGGTGCGGTGGCTCACACCTGTAATCCCAGTACTTTGGGAGGCCAAGGCAGGTGAATCACTTCAGGTCAGGAATTCAAGATCAGCTTGGCCAACATGGTGAAACCACATCTCTACTAAAAGTACAAAAATTAGCTGTGCATGGTGGTGCGCAACTGTAATCCCAGCTACTTGGGAGGCTGAGACAGGAGAATCACTTGAACTCAGGAGGCATAGGTTGCAGTGAGCTGAGATCGTGCCACTGCACTCTAGCCTGGTCAACAGAGCAAGACTCCGTTTCAAAAAAAAAAAAAAGAAGTTTAATCTTATGTTGAATAAATCTTAGGAGAACAATGTCATGTGAATTTCACTTCAATTTTTAAAAATTATTGTTAGTGAATAACAAGAGTTCACATTCACCCCAGGTCTAACCAATGGATGACGCCACCCCATCTTGCTGTTGGCCACATATTTATCTATTTCAGTTGATCCCCCGACCACCCCGGTCCAAAGATGCCAAGTACATTCTAAGAACACAGTACATTATCATAGTACAGTCTCAGCGTAGAGTCCACGGACACACTCTGTGTCACAACTTTGTGATAGCAGCTGGAAATAAATAATGCAAAGGATCATGATAGTCGAGGTTGCCAGATAAATGATGTATTTTAAAAAATCATTACGTGTTTATTAAACAAATGCCAAAACATATATATTTTCTGAGGGAGGGGTCAGGGCTGGGTAAAGTGGGGTAGAGGGGCAGGTAGAGAGGTAGAAGGGCCGAGGGCCAAGCCAGGCATCTGCAACACTGTACTGCCTCGAATCCTAAGAGAAACGAGATGAAACACAGCATCACCCACTCTTGGTGGCTTCTACGATCAGGCCCAAAGCGAACTACCTCACTCAGGATGAAGAAATGAGGTGCGTGGGAGGAGGATTGGAAAAGGGTACTAACTGGTAATAACTTGTAGGAACTCCTTATTCCCAAGGCATCCAGAGCCAACTAGTGAAGAGATGAAGGAAACTTAAGTGTATTTGCACCCTGGAATCAAGGACCCTAGAGGTCACGGATCCGAATGAAAGGGGCTGAAAGACTTGCAGCTGAAGACAAAGTTCAGCTGGTACGACTTTGCTAGAGATGAGCCCTATTTATCAACATCTAACCAAAGACAAATAGAGACGGCGCTTGAGCTATTTTTGTTACGTCGGCAGCCATTTTTTGCATGATTTATGAAGGGATTTTGGCTTGAGGTTTTTTTTCTAATAGAGCTGTCTGTATAAAAGAGCTTTGTCCTCAAGGAAGTCATTAATCAAAATATTACTGGATTTCTCTACTATTAAAAATGTCTCAGCTAACCACAAGAGCATGACTTCATCTCACAAGCTTGCCTCTGAATGCAGACTCCTAGGTGGCCTGGCGGGGTGGGGACAGGGAACGCTCTTCAGCCACACTGTTCTTCTTCCCGTAGGCTGTCCACGCAGGCAGTACCTTCCCTGTCACCTCAGTTTCGTTGTTTCTGCTACTTACAATATGTCCTGCTTCCCCAGATGTCTCTACGGTTTCTGGGCATTGGGTGGAGTCTCCTGGTGTCAACTCAATGACCCCACCTTCCCCAGTTTATGCAAACACACCTGATGTGTGTGATGGAGAATCTGCTCTGATATCTTTCGACACGTGCTTGGAAAACAATTCACATGCTGGAAAGCAGAGGACTGCTAACAGAAAATCTAGCTCAACTCAGAACAAGTGACTGGGGCTGGGAAGATAACAGTATGAGGTCCTTTGCTCCCTCTGCTCTTTCTCAGATGTGAGGGTTTGTCTGCCTGCTTTCTGCTGGGATGCCCCAGCTGTTAAGAGGCTCATCCTTCCAGTAAGATTTCCACAGGAACACAATAGCCTGGGTTTCTGCTCCCTTCCTCAAATCATCTCATTAAGAGAATCTTTCCAATGTGGGCCGCATGGTCTCCTCTAGACCACGATACCCTTAGAACCTTGGCAAGTCATACACGTGTCCCCAGGAGTGAGGCTACTGCTGAGTGACCAGTAGAACCCCACTTCCAGTCAACGCCGGCTCCCGCTGGGGTTCAGCAGGGATCCTCCAGGACAGGGCTCTGAAACTACGGCCTGAGGGCTGCATGCAGCCCACTGTCTGATTTCCATAAACAGTTTGGTTGGAGACAGTCATGCTCATTTGGTTACATACCATCTACCACTGTTTTTGTGCTACGATGCTGGAACCAAGAGGTGTTAGGTCACAACTGACAGACACCACATGGCCTACAAAGCTGTAAATATTAACTACCTGGCCCTTTACAAAAAAAGCTTCCCAACCCTTGAGTAGGATAATAAATCTTTGGATCGTGGACATTTATTATTTAAGTTCATCCTTTTTCAGTCTTGCTGGAGAGAAGGAAGATTTAGCTTGATAGACCAGATGCTGGTAAAATTAGCTCAGTTTTCTTATTCTCGAGAACTTTACTATCAGATCTATTATAAACACAATTCTAGAGACAGACTGACAAAAAGTACTTAAATGGCACCCTTTTACTACAAACTGCACCCCTCATTAAACTAACAGTTTACAGAACACCGAGCACTTAACTTACTCCAGCTTTTTCTCGCAGCTCTCTTTTCCTGCTGCATCAACTTGCCGTGGTTTCACTGGCAGCCCCCAGCCCTTCGCACACAATTGATTTAAAAAGTTGAGCTCAGAACCATCCAATCTTTTTTCTGAGAAGGTTACTAACCTTGAGATGTGAGTGCTGCTCGCTCTAACGCTTCTTCCCATCTGTGTCTTGGTTAAGGGCTTTTATCGTATCCTGTTTATCATCCTGTTTATCGCGGCCTCTTAGCCTCAACCCCCTCTTGGTCACTGCAAGCTCCCGGTTGCTCCTTCCCTTAATTAGCACTGCAGGAGCTGCAGGGAGCTGACTCTGCCTGTGCCCCTGAGCTCTTCTCTCTACCAGCACTTCTTCAGATAGCAACTGAAGTGAAGCACTAATATTTCATGAAGCGGGGTTTTTTGAAGTCAGGTTTACCTGTTTCTGGAAGCAACTTTACCATTGCAGCTACCCAGACTCATTTCAAACTCAGATGAAGTTCTGTCCCTCTTTTCCCCAAAGAATCTACAATTTGAAAGGACGCACTTCTCCTTTCTAACTCTAAATAGAAACTACACTCCCCGCCGAAATCAGAGTTTGTTTCTTTGCCTTTTCTTCCCCGTTTTCTTTTTCTGCCAATCAAAGCACGTTAGATTCAGCTGTCTCTTTAAGTCAAGAAGCTTTCTTATCTCTGCCCATATCTAAGTATGTTTCGGTCTTACTTTCTAGATACTGTCTTTTTTTTTCTTTGCCTCCCATTCTCCGACACAAAAGTACACAAGTCGGTGTTTCCTGAGAACGAATCCTGCATGTTTAGCAGCTTTTGTCTCTTAGAAACACTAGCTTTTTTAGCTGCACCAGGCCATGGCAAAGTTAGTTTTATTGATTCCTTTGATTTATTAGGTTATGGAGGTTCCTTCCTGGTTAAACCACCATGAAGGATTGTGGCTGAGGCTTTAGTGTGTAAAATTCACAGAAAGACTAGGAAGGAAGGACCACATTTGACAGGTGAGAAGACACTCATGGTGCTGCCCTACCCTGCACATTTAATTACGCCTCGCAGGTGCAGGACTGGTCTCTTCTGCTGGACCACTGCATGTCCGAAAGCAAGGGAGAAGAAAGTGCAATACTGCCTCTCATGACACAAGTGTTTACTGAGCCTTGTCGTGGGCCAAAGGTAGCCAGAGGTAGCCTTCTCAAACACCTGCCTGACTCTCGTCACTCCCTTCAGTGCCTCACTGTCCTCAAGAGAATATCCAAATGTCTTACCGACTTGCAAGGCCTGTGTCATTGATCGCTGCCATTTTCCCGGTGTTATGTCTTACAATTCTTCTGCTCACTCCTAGTCTTTATTGCTCATCCACCTTACATTGGGTAATTTGAGGACAAAGCTCTGATGGGGCAGGGTGTTCTCACATGGAGTTTCCTCACCTTCTCTTATCCCTCTCCCATCCAGCAGGTCTCAGCTCAAATGTATCTTATAAGACACTCTCCCTGGGGCCTGCATCTGTCCAGTGAGTTTCCAGAGAACCCCAAATACATCCTCTCTGAAACACTTACCACATCCTATTGTGATGCCTATTCACCCTCTGCATTTTTTACTAGAGCCTTATAGGCACTTCCAGGCCCAGGTAAAATCTCATCCCTGCTCTATCAGATCCTTGCACAGGGCCCTTGCCCACACCAGGTGCTTAATCAGCACTCGTAGAATGAGGACGAAGCCATGCAATCACTTCCATCTACACGGTTTCCATAGTGTGGTCACAATCCCAATTCCATCTTGTTTCCATCTGCCATCGTTAGGGCTGGGTTTTTTTTTTTTTTTTTGCCTCAACTTTCGATTTTCTCAAGGAAAAAGACAAAAACTGCCTTGACCCAAAACACCCACTGATTTTTGCAGGACAGACCCAAAGACAAGTTTTCTTTTGAGTCAAAACTCTTCTTCAAAATTATTCAATGGGCCCTGAAGTGAACCTCACACATCGTCTGAAACAGTCCCCGTCTACCCACGTGGTTCACAATAGGGTGAATGCAAATCCTATCTATCATGACTGCTTATACCTACAGGGACCTGGCTTGAAAGTATCTTTTAATCTTTTGCTTACTCCCTGACTCACAAAATCCAGATCGCTAGAGGCTGGGGGTTTTTCCCAAATTACTTTTTCATGGTCACTCCCTAATTCAGTGTTCACAGGCAAATACACACACACACACACACACACACACATACATCCTTCTCCTTCTTATCACCCACATCCCATATAAGCTACTGCTATTTTGGTTTTTTTAAAATTTTTTTATTATTTAGCTATTGCTATTTTTAAGGCAGGCACAATGGAGATATATTTTGTTGTTTTTCTGTAGAGGTCTATCCTCTCTGGTTTATTTAGCTTCTTCTTGGAGGCTCTCGAAATCTTGTAATAAATACAAAGAACCCAAGACTTAGCTTTGAATCATTTCCAGAGAAACAGGCATCCCAAGATCTTGGCCCCAAGGATGCAACGTTGTCCCCCCAACATGGAACTACAAAATTTTACTCAGCAAATAGGGGAAATGTTGAAACATCACATGATCGATAATAAATTACAAAACAAACAATAAAAATAACCTGAGACAAATGAAATTGCCCTATCCCTCCAGAGAACAGATGTCCTAAATGTTCTAACCAGCAGAACAAATGGGCGTAAAGAGGGAAAGTAGTGAGATAGATTGAAGATTACCACTCAGAGATGAACAGAGCCCTTTCTCCAAGTTTTTCATGACCCTTACAAAAGCCTTTTTGACCAATTTTAAGCAAAAGTACTCTTTAACCTTACCAGTTGTTGACAGAAGCAGAAACAGCAGAAGCCATCACCTCCCTAGTTGCAGCATCGCATCAGCTCCCTCCTTCCTCTTTTTTTCTAAGGTCACCAAGGCACTAACTCGCTGTTCTACCAAAGGGTAAGGAAAGAAAGAATCAAGCATTTACCCTGCCTTTCCTGTACAATTTATAATTCAAGGTGACCCGAGTTTCTCTTTATAGAAAAATTCAGCTACTAAGTGGAAAAAACAATCTTAGTTATTTTTCGTCACCATTTTGCAACCCCTATTAAAATAACAGATGGAGACAATTGTTAATAGATGCTAAAACCATGAGGTGGAAGGTTAATGGGGAACCTTATAATGAAAGGTGCTGCTGATTGACAATACCTGAGCCCTCGGATCAACCCATAATCTCGCTAAACATGGCACAGCCAGGCACGAGGGGGCTCCGGACAAGATGCAGCAGCAAGAAAGCAGCGCCACCTAGGAAGTCGTCTTCCCTAAGCAGCTGAGCCTGAATGCAGCCAAGCCTCTAGAAGTAACCAGCAGTGCATAGAAAATACAGGCAATAGCTGGGCGCGGTGGTTCACACCTGTAATCCCAGCACTTTGGGAGACCGAGGCAGGCGGATCACTCTGCAGTTTGAGACCAGCCTAGCCAATATGGTGAAACCCCATCTCTACTAAAAATACAAAAATTAGCCTGTTGTGGTGGTGCACATCTGTAATCCCAGCTAATGGGAGGCTGAGGCACAAGAATCACTTGAACCTGGGAGGCAGTGGTTGTAGTGAGCCAAGATCGCGCCACTGCACTCCAATCTGGGTGATAGAGCGAGACTCCATCTAAAAGAAGAAGAAAAGAAAAAGAAAAAAAGAAAATACAGGCAATAAAAGACTGAGTTAAAAGACACTAAGAGCCCACAAGGAAGCAACAAACTGAACATAGAAAGCAGAAGCTACTGCAGAACAAACAGCTCAGTTTCCTCCAGCAACAAAAGGCAATTATGATGAACACAATCAGTAAATGCCAAAAAGATACTTGACTTTTTTTTTTTTTTTTTTTTTTGAGACGGAGTCTTGCTCTATTGCACAGGCTGGAGTGCAGTGACACGATCTTGGCTCACTGCAACCTCCACTACCTGGGTTCAAGTGATTCTCCTGCCTTAGCCTCCCAAGTAGCTGGGGTTACAGGCATGCACCAACACGCATGGCTAATTTTTGTAATTTCAGTAGAACAGGGTTTTGCCTTGTTGGCCAGGCTGGTCTTGAATTCCTGACCTCTGGTGATCCTCCTGCCTCAGCCTCCCAAAGTGCTCAAATTACAGGCATGAGCCACTGTGCCTGGCCAGATACTTGATATTTTAAATACCCTTTCCTGGGAAAGACTAATAGCAATTTTGTAATTTCATCAGCATGATAAAGAAAGTTTATGAGAAACTAACAGCAACCTTGATAGTGAGACACTAGAGAAATCTCAATTCAATTTTGAAATAAGACAAGAATGGCCACAATCACTGTCCATATTTAACATATTCCGGAGGTTTTAACTAAATGTAATAGATTTTAAAAAGGAATAGGAGCTGTGAACCTTGAACATTTTTTAAAATGTGTGATTTGTAGGTGATCCACCTAGAGAATACGGTCAAATAAAACAGAAAAGAATTTAATAAGCTGCCTAGCAAAATAATTTTATAAGACTCAGTTGCTTTATTGTATATCATATCCAAAAGAACAGCAAAATTTACACGTGCATATGTATATGCAGGTATAAATGTGTGCCCGTGTGAATAGATTTGAATGTATCTCAAGAATTTATAGGATTCAAACAAAGAAATTTGCTAATTTATCAAAGGAAATAAAAGAAGTCTTGAATAAATGGAGGCATGTCCTATGCTCCTCTATGGCAAGACACAATGTTGAGAATGCATCCAAAATATTTTTTTTAGTTACCTGGAATTTTATACTCTTTTCCATTATTAAGCAGGTCAGGCTCTGAACGGCTATTCATGAGGCACTTATTGACAGCACTCTGTAAAAAGGTCTTCACTTAGTATATTGCAGAAATGTTATATGTTTGCACAGTCAATCACTGAAGACCTTTTGCAACACACACATCCCCATAAAAGTAAGCAATGGATGAACTGCTGTGAAAGTGCTCCCAGGAGCAGAAATCCACACCCTGGTTCTTACCTGGTTTTAGCATTGCCACGGGCCCAGCAAACTTCACCTACGACTCCCTTGGCCACTGTTCTTTTCTTCCTCCACTGTTTTTAGTCCCCCTCTCTTGAGGGTCTCAAGGTTTCAAGGAAATAAGTACTTACACACACATCTTAAGCACTCCAGACCTCAAGCATCAGGCCCGGGTAAGTGCTAAGTTTTTCTTTGGGAATTTTTCTAAATGACACCAGGAAGCAGCAGCCAGCACAGCTATGTGGACAAACAGGAACTTGCAGATACCTACTATCTCTTTCCCCCAGTTCCAGTCCCCTGACAAAGCTCATGCCCTTCTCCTCTGCATTCCACATCCCCTTCTGCTGCAACTATTTGATAACATTGCACACTGCATTATGGCTACTTAGTAAAGTGGGTGAGAGTTGCCATCCTGTAAGTAAAACAGTGTGAGCTTTGCAGAGAGACCTGGGTTCAAATCCTGTTCCATGCCTGGCTAGCTGTGGGACCTCCAGTCCCCAGCACACTGATGGCAGCGCAGATCCCGGCTAGGCCACGGCCAGTCACCCAGGAAGGCAGCCCCCACCTCATGTTACCCGTGGCCCAGTGGGCTCCACTCTTGTCAGGGTCCACTGACGGTGTTTTAACACTCTCCGTGTTAAAAAGGTTGTTTTGCCTCCTGAACTCTCAATACTGCTGTGTCTCAGATTATTTAAAGAAAATTTCATTTTCCAAAATGGCAGAAACCCCATATTGCTTAAATTAAGATATATTCTTTCGAGAATTTTTTACTGAGAACATTTTCATCTGCAACTGGACAATGTAGCTTATATCTGAACTGCTTAGTTAGCATCTACAGAACAGTCACTGTCCCCAAAACCCACCACCTTAGCAAGGTGCCTGAATGAGGGAGGGTCTCCAGTTTCCGCCACACCTTGGGCCGCCCCTCCCTGGAATCTGAATCTGGTACGATGTTATCTAACGTGGTTAAGATCACATCTCTCAGGCTCCCCGAATCCAGTCCAATACACACCTTGTTGAATTTATTAACAACCTTGCATTTCACGCTCCAAAGTGTCTTGATTTGGGTGACAAACTCTATGGTCACCCTAAGAGCCACGAAGGGGGCTGTGGGTTTGAAGGAAACCCCTCGGTTCCAGGAAAACCAGGACAGTGGGTCATCCTTGATAGAGCAGGGACCAGGACCCCCTGGGTCCAGCCCACCTTCCCTCATGGCCAGCTCGCTTGAGGGGCTGGGGTATGTCTTCTAGCCAGGTCTCAGTTAGGACTGCCCTCAGCCATCAGAAAGCATCTAACAATTCTGGCTTTCAAAGGGGGCAGGGCCAGAGTCTCACCCACCTCTTCCTAGGACAGGTGGCCTATTTGAAAAGTTGCCTCCTTGTCCCCGAAGACTACACGGCTTCAGGAAGGGCAGGCTGCATCAGCCGGAAAAGGTCCTTCCATAGCCCTGCCCCAGGCAAGGGCATTTATTCACCCTTACCTGCACCTGCTTGAGGTGGTCAACGGTGGTTCCGAAAACCAAACAGGGTCCTGAGGGAACCAGCTCTTTCATCCACTGGAGAGAGAAGACAGCGCATCTTATAAAATAAACAGATGCACCAATATACGAATAAATACTTTAAATTCTTTCTCACCTGCTGGCACACTCTACGTAAAGTTGTCCCCTTTGTCTTATGTTTGTGTTTTGTGTTCGTCTCTGGACCCTCCAGCTTGAATATGTGTTCCTTGGTGTGAAGACTGCCTTGTTCACTGTGTTTGTGTTTGCCTGGCACCAGGTAGTTTCTCGAGACTTTGACGTGCTGACTCCAGGACAGCCCCAGGCAAACCCAGACAGCTGATCACCCTAGCTCTATCCCCAGTGCCAAGGGCAGTGCCCAGTATAGAGTAAGAGTTCACGAAACAATTGCTGCCTGGCTATGATCTTGACTGTTACTTTGCAGTTTTGTTCTTAGAATTTGAAGAGTGGGAAGGAAGTGCCAAAATGCCCATTAGGATCTTAATAAATACAAGTGCTAGCTCAGAGGGAGAGCTTAAAGCTTTCTCCCGCTGGGCCCTCACTCCATCCCAGAAGGAGATAGGATGCCACGGTTGACCAGATGCACCAGCCTGCCTCCTGCCAAGCAGCACCATCCTCTCTGTCTATGCTTTCTGCATCACTTCGCTTGGGCTCCCTGAAACCAGTCCAATATTCACCTTGTTGTATTTATTACCAAGCTTGCATTTCATTTTCAAAAGTGTCTTGATTTGGATGACAAATTCCATGGCCACCCTAAGAGCCCTGTATCTAGGGGCTGGAAGACCAGATGCTGCACCTGCCAGAATCCCTGGCAGCCAGATTCCAGATGAGATTCTGTCAACCAAAGGCACTTGCATGAGGTCTGGAAATCAGAAGAGAAGTAGGATTTCATTTCTGTCAAACTGACAGTCACAATTGTCACAATTCCACTTACGGAAATGTGTGCTTGTCGTTCTTCTTTAGCTGTGGTGAGTAGATGTGAGGGCTTTGCACAGAGGAGACTTGAAGCAGCCTCCTTTCTGGGATCTTCCCGGAAACTCCCTACACCCTGCACCCGAGCTGGAGACAGCTGTAGATGGGCCAGTGGATTCTTCCAGTGCTGGAACTTCTGACTTGTTGAAACCTCCAAGTCAGTCTGAACTCAGGAGGCTCCTTCAAGCCTGTGCATGCAGGACTTCAGATTCGCAACTCCCTCACCCTCTGTTTTAAATGCTATTCTGCATAAATGTCTAGATTTTTTTCCCTCTTCCTGACTAGCCTTTAACTGCTACCTCGGGTCTAATACATTGCTAGTGAGGGAAATGTCAGTCGGCCTTGTTGAAAGGGAAACCAAGGTGAATGTGGCCACTGCCTGGGGTTCCCGCCCACAGCTTCTCTGCCCACTGCAGGCACACAGTACAGCATATCCTCTTTCCCTGCCCCTCCAGGACGGTGCCACGGCTCTGACAGAGCATCCTCAGGGAAAGGTCCAGAGGCAGAAAAGGCTCCTTCACCAGCAAGGAAAACCTTTCACTGCAGACGCTTTCATGCCTCCTTGGCCAGAACTGAGCTGATTTACATCTATTTTACCTATCACGAAATCACAAACTACCCCAAAGTTTAGTAGCCTCCTAGTGGTCCCCAACCTTTTTGGCACCAGGGACCGATTTCGTGGAAGAAAATTTTTCCACGGACCAGGGACACGGGATGGTTTCGGGATGATTCAAACACATTACCTTTATTGTGCACTTTATTTCTATTATTATTACATTGTAATATATAATGAAATAATTATACAACTCACCATCATGTAGAATCAGTGGGAGCCCTGAGCTTGTTTTCCTGCAACTAGATATCTGTGGGTGATGGAAGACAGTGACCGATCATCAGGCATTAGATTTTCATAAGGAGCCTGCAGCCTAGATCCCTCACATGCACAGTTCACAATAGGGTTCGTGCTCCTATGAGAATGTAATGCTGCTGCTGATCTGACAGGAGGCTGAGCTCAGGTGGTAATGTGAGCAACAGCGAGCAGCTGTAAATACAGATGCAGCTTCACTTGCTCCCCTGCTGCTCACATCCTGCTATGCGGCCTCGTTCCTAACAGGCCACAGACTGGTATCAGCCAACTGCGTGGGGGCTGGGGACCGCTGGCTTAAACAAAAGCAGTTCATAATTCTGCAGGGCAGCTATCTGGGCAGTTCTGTGCTGCTCTTATCTCTTTCTCTATCTCTGTCTTATGTAGCAGTTCCTGGGTTTCTCTCTCTCCTCTCTCCTGTTTTCTGTGTGTTCTCTCTCTCTCTCTGTCTGGCATAATTTAGGTATTAAGAGCTGCCGTATTACCACAAATTTAGTAGTTTAAATTAAAAAAAAAGTTAGGTCAGGAGTCCAGTGTGGGTCTCACAGAGCTCAAATGGAAGTAGCAGCAGGGCCCTGTGCCCTTCTGAAGGCTCCAGGCGAGAGGGAACCTGCTCTGTGCCTCTGCCAGCTTCTGGAAGCAGCTGCTTTCCTTGGCTCATGGCCCCACTCCATCTCTAAGTCCGCAGCATGGCACTGGTCTGAACCTTCTTCCCTCTTCAGATCTCCTGCTGACTCCACTCTGCCTCTCTCATCCACTTTAAAGACTCTGGGATTACACTAGGCAAACTTGAATAATCCAGGCTAAACTAATCTCTCCACCTCGAGGTCCTTAACCTTAGTCACATGTGCAAAGTTCTTTTTGTCATGAAAAGTCATATATTTACAGGGATTAGGATATGGATATTCTTGGAAGGGTCATTATTCTGCCTACCACACCAGCCAGATACAAATTAATTTCCTTTCTTCTTCCCAAAAGCATTGGCTCAGGCTTATTCAAAGCCCTAGTGCTTGGCACAGAAATAAGCGGAATTATCTGGGAAAATCCACTCATTCAAGGTGTTCACTGCTCTGGTTTGAGGACTGCCAGAAAGACACTTTGAAGGAAAAGATCATGAAAAATAAAGATAGAAGAAAAAATATTCAACTAAAGTTAAACAATATACACACATTTAATATGTTATCAAGTAAAGATACCAATTCATTAAAATATTTTTTTTCAAATGCCTTTAGATGTTTTCCTTTCTAATAATGGTATTCTGGGCTTCCACGGGTTTCCAAATGTTAGGATCCACAGGCACTATACAAGAAAATGAGAAATAAGATGAAAACAAAGTTGGGTTAAAGTCCATGATTACGTATGCAGAGTGAGTTATATTTTATACCTTTGACTTATTTTAAGTCATTTTATCAAGATCCCATTTACTTAAATTTTCTCTGCTATTGCGATCACATTTCCTCTTCTCCCGTTCTTTAATTTATGCATATTGATTTCTCTAGGGACCTTTCCAATTCTTCCTTCTTGTATTGTTTCTCTTCTTCATTCTGAGCACCAGCATGCCTTTCTCTTGCTTAATTTCCTCTCAGAGGAGCCATTCCTCCACTTCAGTGCCCTCAATAAAAAGCTGCGATGTCCTCAAAGTTCAAAGTTGCATCACGGGCATAATTTTCCTTGTAGTCCAACTGTGTAATCAGATTGTTCCTTCACCAACATTGATCAGGTTTCAGACGTGCGCATAAATGAGCTGAAACTCTTAATTTTCCTGCATTTATTAAAACCAGAAACAGAAATATCTACCATTTTTAACTAGAAACCTAAAATCTTGTCTTACACATTGATATCCAGGACACACATCATTCATGGAAGCCACTCCCCCAGCACAGAGGCTCCACCTTGATGCCATCTTTGGCTTGTCCTTTTTACGCTTCATCTTCAACCACCAAGTCCTGAAGAGTCTCCATGAAAATATTTGTAAGAGTGACCTCTGCCTCTCCACCTCCATTCTCACCATTCCCAGCTCTCAAAGAATCCATTATGGAGCCAGAGATTCACCTTCTCCTAACTCATCCTACAACAGCTTTCCCTCAGGTCCACATTCTGAAAGAATGCTTTCAGAGTAACAGTACTGACAGACAGATGCCCCACAAACCATCTCACTTAATGCTCTGATGATTCACATGCCAGGTTGTGACTATTGGATGGTTGCTATGTGTCTGACACCCTCTAATGCTTTATACGTTTCATTCATTTAACTGTTTTTAAAATATTAGAGAGCAGGAATTGCTACTATTTTCATGCTACATTTGAGGAAACTGAGGCACCGAGTGGTTAAGTATTTTTCCCAATGTCCTCCCTCACCCTCTAGGTAGCAAAGCGAGGATTTCAACCCAGATATCTGACTAGACCCACGCTTTTAACCTCAACACCCCATAGCCCACCCATGGGTGTTATTTTCCCCCCACTCAACACATAATAAAATGAGCATCACAGCAGTTAGGAAGCCAGCTACAGTTCTGTGGGTAAGTGATTCCTTTTAAGATACCCCTTGAGTCAGAAATGTAAATTAACCAACTGACTCCCTAAGGCAATGATTCCCAAAGTGCACCCTCCAATTGCCACTGACATCTTGGAAAACGTTCATTATGTGGATGAACAGGATTAGGAAATTCTACACACTTTATTCCCATTTTGTAGACACAGAAATCACTCAACACAGCACATTAAAAGCTCTGGTAAGTTCATCAGCAAAGAAGTTTATCCAGCTTCGTTTAACCCACTGTTTCTCAAACTATACTGGTCTACAAATAATGTCATTTTATTCAATGACATTTCATTGTAATATTGATGAGAAAAAAAATTGATGCCTGGCTGAGGCCACTGTCCTTGTGGAGTTTGCATGTTCTTTCCATGTCTGCATGGGTTTCACGTATTCCAGCTTCCCCCCACATCCCATAGCTGTGCAGGTTAGGTTCCTTGGCATGTCTAAATTGTCCCAGTCTGGGTGAGTGTCGGTGTGTGTGAGTGCACACTGTGACCGAACGGCGTCCTGTCCAGAGCTGGTTCCTGCCTTGCACACTGAGCTGCTGGGATGGAATCTGACCTCCTAAAACCCTGAACTTAAATAATTGGGTAAATAATTATCTTGCTTGTCTTTATTCATCTTTCTTCAAAGTATGTATAGCTCACATTTATTTCAATGTTTAATATTATAAGGGTTTGGGGTCTTTATTCAGAAGTTTGGTGATGTTTTTGTGACCAGAAATATGCCATCAAAACTTAACTTTTATTTATATCAATTAGCCTATGGTAAAATTAGTTTTGTTACATGTTGTTTTACTTAAAGCCACAGTTTCCAAGAACCTATCGATGATGCTAAGTGAGAACTTACTGAACAATCGCACATCGCTGAACACTAGGAATCCATTCTAAGAAATCTGTCATTAGGCAACCTCCTTACCGTGTGAAGATCCTAGAGCGCACTTACACAAAACTAGAAGGTGGAGCCTATCACACACCTAGGCTGTATGTTACAGCCTGTTGCTTCTAGGCTACAAACATGTACAGCACGTTACTGTATGGAATACTGTAGGTAATTGTAACACAATGTAAGTATTTGTGTTTCTAAACATATCTGAACATAGAAAAGGTAGAGTTTAAATATGGTACTATAACCTTATGGAACTTACCTCAGTATGTCATATATGTAGTCTGCTGTTTTAGTCTGTCCTTATGCAGCACATGACTATAATTTTACCATGAAATTATATTTTTATATATCATTTATTAGTATATGCCATTTTTATATTTATATATAAATATAACACATTTGATATAACAATTTGATGAAAGAAATCAAAGACCAGAATAAATGGAGACATGCCATATTCATGGATAGAAAGACTCAAATGGTAAAGATAGCAACCCTTCCCGAATTTACCTATAGGTTTAATGTAATTCCTATCAATGTTTATATTGGATAAAGAATTCCTTTACCCAATATTAAGGTTAAATAGTTACAGTAATTACAATAGTATGTTATTGCCAGAGGAATAAATATATAAATAATTGAAACAGAACAGAGAATAGGACCACACAAATATGCCCAACAGATTTTTTAAAGGATTTTTTGAAGATGAAGCAATTCAGTGGAGCAAATGGACATCTATAGGGGAAAAAACTAAACCTTGACCTAATCCTCACACATTAGACAAAAATTGAATCAAAATGTATCACAGACTTCGGTATAAAATTTAAAAAATAAAACTTTTAGGAAAAAACTGTAATGCATACAAAAACCTACACAACTTATAAAATTATACAGAATATAATTAATGCAATTATTATCAATTCATAATACTTACACATCTTACACAACCTAATACAATACAGCTGAGTGCCCAAACACAGACAAATGAGTACAAGTGAAACTGGGAAAATCTGAATACAGTAGATGGGCTGTATCAATGTCAATATCCTGGTTGCAATATTGTACTATATTTTATAAGATGTTACCACCGGGAGAAACTGCATAAAGGGCAAGTGGAATCTCTGTGTGTTATTTCTTATAGTTGCATGTGAATCTACAATTATCTCAATAAAATTTTCAATTAAAAAAAGAGAAGGCAATAACATACCATAAATTTTATGATTCTTTTGGTGCTCAGACCAGATCCAGTGCCAGGCAGCTCCTGCCAAGAATTGGAACTGGGGACTCATTCACCTTTTAAACATGACCAGGAAGGGTATTTAACTTGAGCTTTTGAGCATTACAGTTTCAGCACTGCCTGCTTTCTCCCACCTCAAACAGATTGTAATACAGATACAAAGCACCATAGGAGTTACTAAACATTGCAGTTCTTTCTTCTCCACAACTTTTAGGAAAGTTGAGGAATTGTCTGGGCTGCATCCAGAAGGTTAGGTACTTGACTACAGGAAGTAAAAGAAGGTGACACATAACCTTATAAAGTAGCAGTGGAGCTTTCATTTTCTTCCTTATTACCCAAAATTTCATGTTGAACTTAATCTTGCTCAGTCACCCTAAAGATTTACTACGTGTTTGGCAAAGTTATGTGCTTTAAATGCTGAACAATTCCTGCTTCTTGATCCAAATTTAAGGAGTATATAACCAAATATTCATGCCAATTTTGCTCCTTGAGGTAAAGGACAGCACAGTCACGGGTTTATTCTTGTGTGTGAAAATTTTCAGGGAAATGCAAATGTAAAACTAATTATTCACTCCATTACAGAAAGGGTCTGTATGTGTGAATTCCCTCACGTACTTCTATTCCAAGAATTCTTTCTTCTCCTACTGTGCTGACATTCTATTGTTTTTCTTATGTAGTTTTTCTACTCCCAATTGAACATGTAAAAATAATTAAAAATCTAAGCTGTTGGAACTTTAAACTATTTTGAGCCTTAAAGAAATGTGATCATGAGGCCTGAGTCTTGTGACAAGCAGCTGTGACCTAGGCAGCCGTAACTTTTGTTCCTCTGATGATAAGGATAGATTAGCCTTCTTCCTTATCTACATTGTTTTGTAAAACGCTGTAAAGGGCTAAAGGGTATCAGGGAAGACCCTCACCTCTTCCTGTTGATCTTCATTATAGATTAACTTCCTTCTTACCTCTCTCACACAAAAACTACATGGCTATCACACTGTTTAAGATGGAATGTTAAATATACTCTTTTAAATTAGAAAGAAAATGAAAAGCTGCACAGAAAAGAAAATGAACTATAATTGATTAAATTGTCGTAACTCGAAAACCAACCTTGACTAGAAAATGTTGTAATCCTGTTAAGTTTCTTTTTCTTCCCATATAAGTAAGACGTTTTTATCTCTGGAATACTGACTCCATTTCTCCAGAATTTTTGATTCCCAGATGGTCATTCCCAGCTTTCTTTCAAATCAACTCTTCAAAACTAGATTCTGATTCTTTCGATTATTTCAGGTTGACAGAAATATCTTACATTAATAACACCATCCCTTATGCTAGGGATATTTTGTTGGCAACATTTACTACGCACAACCAATGGCATAAATGTGTTACAAGATTTGTTTCTAACACTTTGTCTGGATTTAAAGTTTATATTTCAAGACTGCTATTTACTAATTCATTCCGTGCTTATCATGTATACACTTGATGAAATATGCTGTAATTACAAAAATAATATTAACAAAGTGTTAAAAATACAAAGTTTAAATATATGCATGGAAATAAAAGACTAGGAAGAAATACACTAAATTATCTTTAGGTGGATGAACAGGAGTTGATAGTTTTCCTTTTTCTCTATAATAAGCATGTTTTATTTGATAAAGGGGAAATTTTTTAAAAAAAGAATCTGACATTTTCCTACCACTAGAGAACTACTTTAATGAGGGATAAAATAAATAAAAATGATACCAAGATATAAATGGTGGCTGTATCTGGGTTGGCACATTAAAAGAAATCTTTATATTATTTATTCATGAATTTGTTTATTTTACAAATTTAATATGAAAATATATTATTTTTAAAATCAGACAAGAACTTTTAAATAAAAAAATGAATAATTATTTATTGTCTGGATTAATAAGTGCAGCAGTCAAATCTTATATAACCTACTATGGTAGCACAGTCCATGAAAACGCAGACACTTCAGTAAATGTTCATTGAATAGAATGGGTCCTGAATGCAAGTAAGAATTAAAAGTATGTTGATGTGCCTGATTTTTAGGCAGATACAGTAATTGCTGAAGTCAGTTTCAGAGAGATAACAACGCATATAATTCAAAGCATTCCATTCAGACCAGTGATTCAGAACACACGTCCCACATAGCAGCAGAATCTCCCATTTGAGTTTGCGTCTTGTAAATGGCATAGGATGCCCTTCACAATTTGTCCACAATGGATTTTTATGAGCTGCAAGACTATACACTCCAGTCACATTCAGAACAGAGAATTTCACTCGGTTCCTCAAACCGTTCTCTTCCAAACTCTGTGCTTTGCATGGAAACAGGCCTTCCATGTAGGCTTAGTTCGCTTCCGCCTTCCCCTCAGGATGAGAAGAGCAGTTCCGGTGCTTGAGGGGGGAACTGTCTATTGCAGCTGCAGGTGAACTCAGGTAAGCTGAGAGAACATGGGCCAGAACACCATAGCATCTCCTAGAGTTGCTACTGGGAGAAAGGCCTCTCATAGACTCCCCGGGCAGAAGTACACGGCAATGCCCCGATAAAAACATTTGGAAAGAGCTAACAAACTACTCGTGCATTTACGCTTTGACCCAGCAACTCCACTTCCAGGAATTTGCTCTGAATACACACCTCCACAAATACAAAACAACATAGAAACGGGTTTTTTTAAAAAAAAATTGTGGCATTATTTATAATATCAAAATATTACGAATGATTTAACACCCATCCCTGGAAAACTGGTTGGATAAACTATGGTACATCCACATAATACAGCAAGGGAGAAAGATGTAGGATGGGAGGCTAGACCAGTCTCGCCTTTTCATGTTTTTCTGCCTGCTTTATATTCACTGGAAGCTGATTAGATTGTGCCCACCAGATTCAGGGTGGGTCTGCCTTCCCAGCCACTGACTCGAATGTTGATCTCCTTTGGAAACACCCTCACAGACACACCTAGGATTGCTACTTTGCATCCTTCAATCCAATCAAGTTGACACTCAGTATTAACCATCACAGAACGAAAGTTGTATCTGCTTGTCCCTGCTAGTAGTACTCATGTAGTAATTCTGAAAGCATTTTGTTCAAGTTGCATATGACAGAGGAAATGAGTAGATACATTTGACTCTGGTGTTATAGGGAACCAGGGTTCTCACTATGGGTAAGAGACATACAAATATGGAATGGGGAAGGGAGAAGAACTCTGAGTTACTGGACTGAAACTGAAGTTATCTGTGGAAACATATGAATTTTAAAAATGTATGTCTAGTTCTGGCTCTGCCCACTAAAAGGGTCTAGAAGTAGCATAGCCCAGTAGCAATACTCAAACCTACCTACTTCCCATAACTTAGTTGGTAGATGCCATCTCCTACTAAACAAGCCAGGGCTCCTTGGGGAAATTGCTGATTGCAATCTGGCATGGGGAACTACAAGACCACAGTGTAATCCTTTGTGGGCACAGACAAATTCAAAGTCCTTGTGATACAGCCATCACCAAGCACCCCCCTCTCCCAGATAACCTGAGTGACAGCTGCTTCTGTTCAAGCTGCAGCTTTAGCCTCACTCTATTTCCCTACCTCCTCTCATACAGCACCCGATCCAGAACAAACTCCTCACCGCTGCAGCACCCCACTATCTCCTAATGCAAGTGAAATCCTCACAACCAGGCCAGGTGCTATCCCACTCTTCGCCGAGTGTGTGTGTGTGTGCACGTGCACGCACGCTCCATTGCTGTTGCAAGCATCAAAAAGCCTAACTTTGTGGTGCCTGTGGTCTTGACCGAGGGGTGTGAAGCATTCTGTATGTGTATGAGCTGAGAGGCTTTTTGTCCACGATTGTGCTGAAACTCATTGCTAGGACCTCCTAGAATAACGCAGCCAGAATGGCATTTCAGAACCTCACTCCACTCTGCACCTCTCTGCCTTGCATTGCTGCTCCTTAGAAACAACCACTATCAGATCTTTTGGCTGTTTTTCTTATGCCACGTTTCTAAGTAATATGCTCATTCTGTTACTTCTGGAATTATCTGTTTTACACATTATTGCTTGCCTTCCTTCATTATATGATTTCTCTTTCACAAACCAAATAAAAATTTATGCAAGCTGAGAGCGAGGCAAAATGCTGATTTCCTGATAGTTTTGAAATAAAAAAGGCATTTTCCCTTAAACCTGTTTGACCCTCATCTTATACTCTTGGGGAAGGTTTTACTTTGTTCACAAAATATTTGATTAATAATTCACAATAAATGAGGTGTTTCCTTTTACACACATCTACATTCACTTCCTCCTCCCCCCATCTTCCCAATACATGTTAATTGTGATTTTTAAAATATTTATTATCAGTGTTGACATCATTATAGCTACATAAATGCTGATCATTTCTTTCCTGAACAATTTCTTTAGCCAAACACCACCTCTTCTCTTCTCAAACATCAAAAATCCTCTTGTTCGGGCCACGGTGTCCTCGCACAATGCACCACGCTCTTGATCCCTCCTGAAAGTATCTCAGCTTGGATTTGTAGTAATGTACCATAGCTGGAAGGGTGTGATTCCCTGCAGACGACAAAGGATCATGGGCTCCCCTATGATGCACATGGCACACAATGAATGCTGTCTCTGCCAAGTGGTCTCAGGCACCCTGGACTGGAGTCTGGTAAAAATATCTCTCTTATTCATCCATCTTTGTTTGGCAGATTGATTGAGGAGAAGCTGGATTTAGATGATCTGGCCTCATTATTTAAGTACACTTGGTATTAGATACAAAGTCACTCTTCTCTCTTGTATTATCAGTAGGTGAAAGATAAGAGCCGACACCACTTCCATGTGGGTTATGTAGATGAGATTTTATCTTTATTTTGGAGAACTCCAAGTGTATTAATAGCATCCTATATTTGATTACGTAATTGGGCACTGAGGCTCCTTTTACTTCCACAGGATAAGGTTGAATTCATTTTCTGAGTCTAACTAATCTGAGACCTTTGAAGAGGAAGTGGGGTTGAAAGTGAAGAAGGAACCATTATTGACAGTATCCTAGGATCTATGCATTATCAGGCATATTCAATTATGCCATATTTTTCACAGGGTCAACAGATATGAGAGCTACACTGTTGCCCATTTAAGATTTGGAAACATTTCAGAAGAGGGGATAAACATGAACTTCTAGTGGTATATTTTATTCTTTTTTCCAGCTCAATCATTTATCTCTTCATTGTTCCTTAATTCCCATAACTTCTTTTAAAGTATCTGTGGGCAAAAAGATCCAAAAATTCCTTCAACTTTCATTGAGTGATCTGTTGCAGTCCCTATACCTCCTGCTGTGACTCTTTGTCAGGAACTGTGGTTGTGTGGTTGCTGCTCTGTCAATTTGAGCAAACTGTACTTTCAGGGATAAAAGAAAATATTAACACCTGGATAATTCTGAAAGTTATTGCATGGCATGCGGAGGAAACCAAAATCCTTCTGCGGGAGGGGACTATTGAGATCTAAAAGGGCTTGAGAAGTCAGTCATGGAGGAGGCAGATGAATAGCGGGAAAAAGCAGTGAGGAATTAGACAAACTGCTTCGAAGTAATCTGGAATCTTCCCAATAGAAAACTAAAGTCAAAAGAGGTAATGCGACTTCCTGGGGAAAGCACGTAGAGGAAAAAGAACTGAAGATATTCACAGTAAAACGAAACCAAATATAACACACACCAGATCATAAACCTCAAATTTCTAAGGGGTCTTTGAAAGTTCAGAAGACAGACTTTACAGTGGGTTCAGGTTCTCGGAAATGAGAACTAGTTCACAGCTGAATGGAAGTAAAAGTGAAACATCACATGTTGTCAGAAATGTTTGCAATTTAGCTATCATTCTTCAGTGAACAAGAAATAGTAATATTCTTCTTCTATAAGACAGAGTACCAACCACGTGTGCTAAATAAGATCTAGAGAGTAAATTCTAGAAATTTATCCATTCTAAAATGCCAGAATAATATTAAAGCTCCACAAGACAGACAGACAGACACACACACACATACACACACACACACGTACTAAATTCAAATATGTGAAACGTCTTATCTATATCCAAGGGAATAGATAAGCCAAGGGAAGGAAATTAGTGGCTGTTTCAGAGTACTTAGAACCTACAATTCTCCAAGTATTAAATAGAAACAGATCTGCAGTCATTTTCTTTTTAATTGAATACTTGCATTGACTTGATCTATGCCCTTAGCTCTAAGTAGGTAGGAGACAGACCTTTACCTTTCATCCAGCTGTAGAATAATGATTCATAATTCACTTGTTTCAGGAAGTGCGATTGGTGTACGTGTGCAGGTTGTTCTATAGATAAATTGAGTGTCATGGTGGTTTAGTGTACATATTCTACTAAATTATTTCTCAGTTTATCTCTGTGTTCTGCATTAAACAATACTTTATTCCTGTGCTATTCATATGTAACTGGAATAACGAACTGGGCAGTCTTGAATCAAGCAGCATACTAAAAGGACTTGCAGGCCCTATCAGTTTATATTACCAAGGTTTGTTCTGTGAATCTCTGACATGTGAACCCATCTCTACACCATTACATAGCTTGAAAAGGTAAACTGAAGGGATTCTACAAAATCAATGAAATAAAAAAACTATAAAATCAATGAAATAAAAAGTACGAGTGACTACTTTTATAGTTCACAGTTTAAAAGGAAAAGAGAAACTTCCACTGTGAGTACACACACGTCAACTCTCACCTAGAGATAAGCAGCTCCTGCAGACAAGGGGATGGGACACGTGGTCAGCACATTCGGGTCATAGGCCACCCCTGCAGCCACTGGAATTACTATGGGAGGAGAGAGAAGGAATTTTTTATACGTAAGGGTGCTGAGACGATCAAAACAAAAGGCGTTCTGCAGACACACTATCGATGGAGGCTGGAATGCTATTCAGTCTTACTGGCCTGGAATTTTCGAAAGGCAAATATTGCAAGTCCTTCCTACAAACCTGTATGCCCCTGGCTTCCTATTCACCCTACCTACATAGCAGTTCTATTGTCCATCATAACAATGGCTCACCAAAATTTACCTTTAATTCTCATACGCATATTTCAGTACTTCCCTGCATGGCATAATTAGGCAGCAATTAGAAGAAACTTTGGAATATAAATTGGTATTATTTTCTAACAGCAATTTTACTGAGTTGTATTTTTTTTTTTCTCTATTCTTCAGGTGTACAGATACGGTTTACTCACAAGTCTTAAGTGAGGACATATTTCCATCACCGATTAATACAGGGTCTGTTTTATTTAATTAATTACTTAATTGATTATTGAAAATAGTATAATAAGTACCATGAACCCGTCACCCTAAACAAAAACCAGGATCTTGGTGCAACCTACATTTCTTGTGTTCTCCCCACGTCAAAACATCCCACTGCTCTTCCCCTGCTAACGTCACCATCACCCCCTTGATTTGCCTTTTTATGTAGTTTTTGTGCATGTATGTGTGGTGAAATCCTGTTGTTGTTATTATTGTTTTAGTTTTTATCTCTATGAAAAGAGTATATAAATATTTAAGACACATTTTTCATCATTGAATATTCTACTACTAACAGTGACGGGAGTGAGATGGCAGAATAGGAACCTCCTTTCCTCCCTACTCCCCCACAAGATTCAACAACTACGCATGGATGAATTTCTTTTGAGAATTCCAGAGTCTAGTTGAGAGAATTCTGTACCCTGAGCAAGCATGAAACCAGCAGTCTTGAAGCCAGTAGAAAAATTGGTGGCACCCACGCTCCATAATCCTTTCTCTGGCACCTCCCACATGATTGGGAGGAAACCCCAGGTCATAACTTCTTCCAGGGGAGGGAAGCAGGGGACTTGACCATATGTCTCATGTTCTGACATTCTGGGGGGGGGCTTCCCAAGGGACTCATTTCTGTCTTGCCTGAATCTGAGAGTTGACAGAAACAGCCCTAGGTCGGGAGCCACTGAGAACAAAGGACACAGTTGACACTAGTATGCACTCACCAGTCATACTTTCTGCAGCCCAGCACAGAACGAGAGGGGGAACCCCCAAACCCTGAGTTCTTCCTGGGGTGGGACAGAGCTGCAGCAAGTGTCCGATGTTCTGGACTTTCCGGGGCTGCCTGGAGGACTGGCTCTGGATCAGTTGTCCTGGAGGAGGGACAGGTTTGGCATGTTCTAGATGCCTGAGGCTATTGAAAACAAAGCCACCATCTGGACAAGCACACACTCACCGCCACAGCCCCTCACCTGTGCTCAGTGTTTCTGTTCATCTGTGTCATTCCAACAAAGTACCTTAGACTGCGGAATTTATATAAACCCAGAAATTTATTTCTCATATTTCCGGAGGCTAAGAAGTCCAAGATGAAGGAACTGGCAGATCCAGTGTCTGGTGAGGCTCGTATGTTGCTTCCGAGAACTCTCTGCCTTATTGCTGGGTCCTTACACAGCAGAAGCCAGGAGGGCAAAATGCACCCCAGGCACTCCCTTCAACCTCTTTTATAAGAGCAGCAATCCATTCATAAGAACAAGCCCTAATGCCTTCATCACTTCTGAAAAGGCTTCACTTCTTAACACTGTCACGTTGGGCATTAGGTTCCAACACATGAATTTTGGAAGGCCACATATATTGAACCGATAGCATTCCACCCCCAATTTTGGCTCCCCAAAATTCATGTCCTTCTCACAAAGGACAAAAAAATGCATTCATTTTATCACAAAAGCCCCCAAAGTCTTAACTTGTTCTAGCACTTATTTTAAAGTCTAAAGTCTCATCTAAATATTGTCTAAATCAGATAATGGTTGACACCCAACGTACAATTTATTTTTTTATTTTATTTTATTATTATTATTTTTTTAGATGGAGTCTCGCTCTGTCAACTAGGCTGGAGTGCAGTGGCGTGAGCTCGGCTCACTGCAACCTCTGCCTCAGGGTTCAAGCAATTCTATTGCCTCAGCATCCCGAGTAGCTGGGATTATAGGTGTAAGCCACCGTGCCCAGCCAACGTACAGTTTATTCTGAGGCAAATTCCTCTTAAGTTGTAAGACTGTGGAACCACACAAGTTACATGTTTCCAAAATACAATGGTGGGACAGATGTAAGATAGATATTCTCATTCCAAAAGCAAGAAATAAAAAGGAAGAAAGGGGTAACTTGTACCAAATTAAGTCCAAAACCTAACAGGGCAAACCAACATTAAATCTTAAGGCTTCAGAACAATTTTATTTGACTCAGCGTTCTGCCTTCCAGACATACTGGGGCAAGAGTTGGGCCCCCAGGCCTGAGCAGCCCCACTCCCATGGCTTTGCTAGGTGCAACCCACATGGCAGCTCTCACACATTGCAGTTGCAAGCCTATAGCTCTCCCAGGCTGGAGTGGTCTGCTGGTGGTGCTACAGTTCTGGGGTCTCAGAGGTGGCCCCAACACATGGCCCTGCTGGCCATTGCCCTGACAGGGGGCTCTCTGTGGCTGCACATGCCTGTGACAGTTCTTCTTGTGGGCCCTGAGGTTCTCTGAGGTAACTTTTGAGAGCTAGAAAGCCATGTCTCCACACCTTGCATACTCTTATGTGCCTACAGAGTTAGCACCATGAGGACATTGCCAAGGTTTATCACTTATACCCTCCAGAGTGGTGGCCCAAGCTGTACCTGGGCCCACTTGACCACAGCAGGGAGCTAAGGAACTCTGTGCTGGAATGCCTGGAGCAGAGACTTGAGGTGACTATGGGTAGTGAGCCCTAAGGCCCCAAGGGTACCTAGGGTCTTCCCTTAAAACCATTCTGCTCTCAAGGTCATGGCACTCTGGCCATGATCTCCAGAATGCTTTTGGGGTTATCCTTTCATTGTCCTGATGAATAGCATGTGGCTCCTTTCTATCCATCCTAATCTCCTGACAGTCACTGGGCCACACCCCCTGGAGAGAAATTCACTTCTCTACAGAACATGTCTTTTTATTCTTTACAAGTTGGCCAGGCTGAGAATTTTTCAGCTCTTAAGGTCTGCTTCCTTTTACATTAGAAATTCCATCTTTAATTCATTTCTCTCTTCTTACATTTTACTACAGTCAAAAAAGCCATGCCACACCCTCAATACTTTGCTTAGAGATTTCTTCGGTCAGATATCCTAGTTCATTGCTTTTAAGTTCTGACTTTCACAAAGTACTGGGACACAGAACCAATTCAGCCAAGTTCTTTGCCACTTTGTAACAAGGATGGCCTTCCCTCCAGTTTCTATTAACACATCCCTCATTTCTGTCTAAGACCTCATCAGAAGCACCTTTACTTGACTGAGTATGGTGGCTCGTGCTTGTAATCTCAGCACTTTCAGAGGCCAAGGCGGGAGAATTGCTTGAGGCCAGGAGTTCCAAACCAGCCTGGGCAACAAGGTGAGCCCTCATCTCTACAAAAAATTTTTTAAATTAGGTAAATTAGGTAACTTTAAATTAGCATATATAGTCCCAGCTCCTTGGAAGGCTGAGGCAGGAGGATCACTTGAGCCCAGGAATTCAAGATTAGTCAGCTGTGATCTCACCAATGCACTCCAACCTGGGTGACAGAGTGAGACCCTGTCTCAAATAAATAAATAAATAAACAAACACCTTTACTGTTCATATTTTTACCTATATTCTGATCACAATCACTTAATCTCCAAGAAGACTGAGACTCTTCCTACAGCTCTCCTTTTCTGATTTCCCTCCAGAATCCCCCTCTAAGGTCCCCTCATGGCAATATGGGCTTTTTCTAGTCTGCTCCAGCTTCCACTCATTACCCAGTTTCAAAATTGCCTCCACATTTTTGGATATCTGTTATAGCCACACCCTACTTCTCAGCACCAATTTCTAAGTTCGTTTAGGCTGTTATAACAAAATGCTGTAGACTGGGTGCCAGCAGATTCAGTGTCTGCTTCAAAAACGATGTCTTGTTGCTGCGTCCTAACATGGCAGAAGAGGACAAAAGGAACAAATACTCTCTGAAGCCTCTTTTATATGGGCATTAATCCTGTCCATGAGGGCAGAGCTCTTATAACCTAATAACCTCCTAAAGGCTTCCTCTTCTAAGTCCATCACCTTGGTGATGAGGCTTCAACATATGAATTTTGGAGGGCCGCATACATTGAAACCATAGCACTCAGCAAGGCAAGATCATGGAAACACACAGCCCCTGGCTTCTCCCTTAGGATGGAAAGAGAAGACTGAAACATACTTCCAATATTCAGACTTTTTGGAAGGCTGTTTGAGGGACTAGCTTCCGTTTATCCTGGCTCAGAGCACTGATGAGACTTGGTAAACTTTAGATATCTGAGGGTTTCTGAGATAAACAACAAAAAAGAGCTGGGTGGTATGCTAGTGCTTCAGGGGACTGCAGTACAACAGACAGAGAGCAGAGAGAAAAGAGATTATGAACTTCTAAAAAAAGAAACTGGGAAATCCTTCTAGTTATGATCTAGATACAAAAGTCCAAGGAAGTCATACCCATAGAAAAGATTTAAGAGGACCACAGAATCACTAGCAAGGCTAACTGGTGAAAGTCATTTCCTATGCAAAGTCAGGCTGTAAAGACTGGGAGAGGCAGCTGATTTTTCAGATACACAGACCCTAACATAAAGGGTTAAGAGACACAAAGGAACAGGAAATCATGGCCCAAAGGCACAAAATGAATCCTCAGAAATGAAGGTGAATACAGAAATGAAGGACCATACACCATGAACAAGTGAGATTTATCTCTGGGATGCAAGGATAGTTTAACACAGGTAAATCAATTAATGTGATTACCTGACAAAGAATTCATAATTATCATCATATATATATACTCAAGTAGCTTAGAAAAATGATGCATGAACAAAATAAGTATTTCAACAATGAGATAGAAAATTGAAGGAAAAAAACCCTAAAATTTTGGAGCTGAAGAATACAATAAATGAACCAAAAAATTCACTAAAGGCCTTCAACAACAGACTTGAAGAAGTAGAGGAAGAGTCAGCACACTTGAAAATGGGCCATTTGAAATTATTCAGTTACAGGAGCAAAAAAAAAAAAAAAAAAAAAGGTAAAAAGTAAAAACTTAAGGGGACCAATGGTACATACTATAATATACATAGTACATTGCAATGGCATCTCATAAGGAAAGAGAAAAAAATGGCAGAAAGCTTACTTAAAGAAATAATGACTGAAAACTTCCAAAATCTGAAGAAGGAAATAAACAGCCAGATTCAAGGAGTTCAAATGTCTTCAAATAGAATGACCCAAAGAAGTCTATACAGAGACACATTATAATCAGAGTCATGAAGGAATAGAAAATCTGAACATATCTAGAGGCAATAGGGAAATTGAACGAGCAACCAAAAACCTCCAGACAGAGAGCTCAGGACCAGAAGACTTCACCAGTGAATTCTACCAAACATTTAAATAATTAATTTCAATCTTTCATAAATGCTTCCAGAAAACAAAGTCAAACAAGAGGACACATTTTCAAACCTATTTTCTAGGGCCAGAATTACCCTGATAACAAGACCAGACAAAGATATACAAGAAAAGAAAACTATAGTTCAATATACCTGATGAGCATAGATGCAAAAATCCTCTAAAAAAAAAAAAAAAAAAAAGAAAGAAAGAAAAGAAAAGAAAAAAAAAAACTTGCAAAATAAGTTCAACAGCATAATAAAACGACCATACACCACAACCAAGTGGGATTTACACGTGGGATGCAAGGATGGTTTAACACAAGTTAATCAATTAATGTGATTCATAGAATGAATAATGAAAATCACAAAAATATCAATAGACATAGAAAAATGATTGGATAAATTCAACACTATTTCTGATAAAAACAATCTCAACCTAGGCATAGAGGGAACTTAGCTCTACATAATAAAGGTCATGCATGACAAACCCACAGCTAACATCATACTCAACAGTAAAGTACTGAAAGCTTTTTTTCTTTTTATTTTTTGAGATGGAGTTTCACTCTGTTGCCTAGGCTGGAGTGCAATGGTGTAATCTTGGCTCACTGCAACCTCTACCTCCTAGGTTCAAGCAGTTCTCCTGCCTCAGCCTCCTGAGTAGCTGGGATTACAGGTATGTGCCATCATGCCTGGCTAATTTTTGTATTTTTAGTAGAGATGGGGTTTTACATGTTGGTCAGGCTGGTCTCAAACTTCTGACCTCAGGTGATCTACCTGCTTCAGCCTCCCAAAGTGCTGGAATTACAGGCATGAGCCACCGTGCCTGGCCTGAAAGCTTTTTTTCTAATATGAGGAACAAGAAGAATGCCCACTCTCAGTACTTCTATTCAACATAGTACTTGAAGTACTGACTAGAGAAATTAGGCATGAAAAAGAAATAAAAGGCACTCAAATTAGAAAGGAAGAAGTAAAATTGTCTCTGCAGACTACATAATCTTATATGTAGAAAATCCTAAAGACTCCACACACACACAAACATTAGAAATAATAAATGAATTTAATACAGTTGCAGGATAAAAAACAAACACATGAAAATTAGTAGTGTTTCTATACACTAGCAATAAACCATCTCAAGAAGAAATCAAGGAAACAACCCCATTTACAATAGCATCAAAAATAATAAAACACTTAGAAATAAATTTAACCAAGGAGGTGGAATATTTATACACTAAAACTACAAAACATTAATGAAAGAAATTAAAGAAGATAGAAATAAATGGGAAAATATACTGTGTTCATGAATTGGAAGACTTAATTAGTGAAAATTTCCATATTATCCACAGCAATCTACAAATTCAATGCTATCCCCCTCAGTATTCCAATGGCATTTTTTTTTACAGAAAAAAAAATCCTAAAATTCATATGGAACCCACAAAGGTCCTGAATATTCAAAGCAACCTTGGTAAAGAAGTACAAAGCTGGAGGAACCAAACTTACTGGTTTCAAAATAGATGTATTATAATGCTACAGAAATCCAAAAAGTATGGTAGTACCATAAAAACAGACATATAGATCAATGGAGCAGAATAAAGAGACTAGAAATAAACTCATACATATCTGGTCAACCAATATTCAAAATGGTGCCAAGAATATGCCAAGGGGAAAGGTTAGTCCTTTCAACAAATGGTGCTGAAAAACTGGATATCCATATGTAAAAGAATGAAATTGAAATAAATAAATACTTAAAGGTAGGATATGAAAATGTAATGCTTCTAGAAAAAAAATCGTAAGAGAAACATTCCATGACACTGGTCTGGGTAATGATTTATCAGCTATGACAACAAAAGCAAAGCAACAAAAGCAAAGAAATAATAATAATAAGTGGAATTACATCAAGCTGATAAGCTTCTGAATGGCAAGGAAAACAACTAACGGTGAAAAGGTAACCTACAGAATGCAAGAAAATATTTGCAAACCATGTATCTGTTAAGGAGTTAATAATTAAAATATAGAACGAATTCCTACAATGTAATAGCAAAGAATCAAAAAAAAAATTTAAAAATGGACAAAAAACTGGAATAGACATTTCTTCAAAGAAGACATACAAATGGCCAACAGAAGTAGGTGATCAAACAGCATCAATCATCAGGAAAATGCTAATCAAAACCGTATTACCTTTTCATTAGGATGGCCATTATAAAAAAAAACAGTGCTGGTGAAAGTGTGGAAAAATTGGAACTCTCGTGCACTGTTAGAGGCAATATATAATGATGCAGTTACTATAGAAAACAGTACACAGATTTCTCAAAAAAATACTAAAATAGAATGATCATATGATCCAGAAATCCTGCTTCTGGTATTTATCCAGAAGAATTGAAATTAGGATCTCCAAGATGTCTGCACTCTTATGTTCAGTGCAACATTATTTAAAATACCTAAGATGTGGAAATAATCTAAATGTCCATCTACAAATGAATGGATAAAGAAAATGTGGGCCGGATGTGGTAGCTCATGCCTGTAATCCCAGCACTTTGGGAGGTAGAGGCAGGCAGATTGCTTGAGCTTAGGAGTTTGAGACCAGCCTGGGCAATAGGATGAAGCTCTGTCTCCACAAAAAATACAAAAATTAGCCAGGCATAGTGGCACAGCTACTTGGGAGGCTGAGGTGGGAGGACTGCCTGAGCCCAGGAGGCCAAGGTTGCAGTGAGCTGAGATCACACTACTGTACTCCAGGCTGGGTGACCATAATGGAGTATTATTTGGCTTCAAAAAGGAAGAAAATTCTACTGTATATAACAACATGAATGAACCTTGAGGATATCATGCTAATTTAAATAAACCAGTTATAGAAGGACAAATACTGAATGATTACACTTTTATGAGGTATCTACAGTAGTTAAATACATAGAAACAAAAAGCAGAATGCTGGATGCTAGGGTCTGGGGGAGGGAGAAATGGGGAGTTGCTATTCAATGGGTATAAAATTCTAGAGCTCTGCTATTGAACATTATATTTATAGTTAACAATACCACACTGCACAATTAATTATTTGAAAGGGAAGTTCTTATGGTATGATTTTTTTTACCACAATAAAAGATTCTACTACTACAATCCATTCATACTGTTGGATATTGTTATTGTTCATTCATTTTGACTGCTGCATAGTGTTCCATTGAGTAAACTGAATCACGTAAACTGCTTATTCATTAACTATCCGATTGATGGGCTTTTGGGATGTTTCCAGGTGGTCATCACTGTAAAAAGTGTTATTAACACTTTTTTACATGCCTCTTGATGCTCATATTCTCCTGAATATTTTGGGGATGCATACCAAGCACTAAAACTACTACATCATAGTGTATCTTAATGTTGAACTCCAGAAAGTAACGTCAAATTGTTTTGCAAAGTGGTTGCAACTACTTCCATTTCCACCAGGAATGCATAAAAACTCCCATGAATTTATATACTCTCCAACATCTATTACCATCAGTCTTTTACTTTTTGCCATCATTTGAGTGTAAAGGCAACTCACTATGGTCTTCATTCTTATTTCCCTAAATGAAAATTACATTGAAGACCTTTTTATGTGCTTATTGGTCTATGAGTTTCCTTTTCTTGAAAATACCTGCTCATGATTCCTTTTTTTTTCCATTGGGTTATGTTCCACTTATTGATTTGTAGAAGTTCTTTATAGATTGTTGATACTAATTCATTGTCAGTAACACATATTGCAGATATTTTCATCCAATTTATAACTTACTTTTTACAATTTCTTTATGGTGCTTTCCAATTAACAACGTTCCTAATTTTTATATATTGAAATTTGTCAATCTTGTCTATTATAGTCAATGCATTTTTTAAAATCTAGTTGAAAAAATCTTTCCTAGCCCATGGTCTAAACTTGTTTTTCTAATAAGAGTGTTAATATTTTGTTTTTGACATATATGGCCTTAATCGTTTTGAACTGATTTTTGCATATGTTGTAAAGAAGGAATCCAATTTCATCTTTTCTCATATGAATAGCATTTTTTCTTACCCTATTAAGTAGTCTCTCCTTTCTCTACTGATTGCATACCATTTTAGTCATGTATTAAATTTCCATATATGTTTTTCTTATCCCCGCCCCAATATCAGACTGTTTTAATTACCATAATTTAATATTAAGTTCTAAAACCGCTGCTCTTCAAAATTCCTTTCTAAAATGTCTGGGCTATTCTCAGATATTTATTCTTTCATATAATGTTCAGAATAATTGCATAAAACTCTATAGTAATATACTGTTGACATTTTGACTAGAATTGTTTTAAATCTATCAACCAATTTGGGAAGAACTGACATTTAATGATGTAAAAGAGCAATCATTTTATGATGCTCAATGATTTTGTGGGCCATGATTGAGCAAAAGCCCAGCAGCAATGGTTTTCCATTTACCATGACATCTGGGACCTCAGCTGGGAAGACGAAGGCTGGGGTGACTCAATGACTGGGAGCTGAAGTCATCTGCTCATTCACTCACAACTGGGGTTGAAACTCAGTCATGACTGTCATGCAGAACTCATGGCCTCCTCGTGTGGCTGCATGGCTTTCTCCCAACACGGTGGCTTGGTTCCAAGGGAACCAGTGGGAAGCCTCATCATCTTTTATCATCTAACCTTGGAAATTATATCGTATCACCTTTGCCATAGAATTACAGACCCCTCCTCTGGAGTGGGGAAGTATCAAAGTCACTTTTTAAGAAAAGTAAGTGGATAGGAAATACTGTCCCGGCCATCTTTGGAAAACAAAATCTAAGTGTCCCTCTCTATTCACACAAAGCCTAACCATGTCAAAAAACAATCTGTCTTGTTTTTAATGGGAAGATTATAATCATGACTTTGATTTCTTTAATAGCTATAGGACTACTGAAGTTTATTATTTTTGAGGCCATATGTAGCAAATTATATTTTCCCAAGAACTCATCCATTTATGCTTGCAAATATTCTAGTATAGAATTGTTGATAATATCCTAGTAGTATCTCTTTAATCTCTATATGTATGTATGTCCACATTTACCTTCATTGTATTATTTGTATCTTTTTGCTTTTTCAGTTGATCATTTTTCGCAGAAATCTGACTACTTACTGCTCTTTTTTCCAAATAACTGATCCTTTTTTTGTTTGCTTTGTTGATTTCCTATATTATGTCTTTGGTTCTATTTCATTGACTTCAGCTCTTGTTTTTTTCATTATCTCGCTTTAACTTAATTTAGGTTTAATCTTTCATTATTTTTCAAGCTTCTTAAAATAGACATAATGTAGTTCATTGAGGCTTTCTTCTTTTATATAGATTTAAAGCTAAAAATTTCCCACGAAGATTTTAAAAAGGGAGAACATTTTCACTTTTACTGCATCCCACAGGTCTTTAAGTGTGGTGTTTTCATTATCATGCAGTAAATTTCCATTGTGGTTTCTGCTTTAACTTTTGGGTTATTTAGAAGTGTGTCTTTTAATTTCCAAATATGTGAAGATACTATCTTATTGTTAACTTACTCACATAGTGGTAAGACTTCTTCACCTATATGGACCTATTCTTTGAAATGTATTGAGACTCTGTTGCCTAATACTTGATAATTGTAAATTCTTCATATGAAACAAGGAAAAATGTGTTTTCTCTAAATCTTGGTTGCAGAACTCTGTATATACCCATTAGATCAAGGTTATCAATTGTATTAGATTTTCTATAACCTTTTTGAGTTTTTACCTGCTTAACCTATGAGCATGTGCAGAAAGCTAGTCCCTGTGATGGCAGGTTTATCAAATCATCCTTGTATTTCTACCACTTTTTGTTTCATATGCTTTGAGGTTATTTTATGAGATGCATGCATGTTTAAAATTGTTACATCTTCTTGGTGAATTGAATCGTTTATCATTATAGTGATCTTTCTCATCTCCATTTCAAAAAAATCTTGAAGTTAATTTTATTCATGTTAGTATCAGTTGACAGTAACTTACCAATTTTATTTTGGTTACTTGTTTTCACTCTTTCATTTCACCCTTGTAAATAATCTAAATAATATATATTTAGATTTTAAAACTCAGTCTTTCAAATAAGTTTAGTAAATGGACTAAACTCATAAAATCAAGTTTATCTTTCATTTATAAGTTTAGTCCATTTACTTTTACTGATATGGTTTTATGCTTCCATCATATTTATTCTTTTAATCTGTCCGTTTTTTCATCTTTTCTTAAAAAATAAAAACCCACCTCAATAACAATGTAGCATTTTTCTTACATCTTTTGTTCTTCCCTTTCCAATGTCCATCATGTTTATTATCTAGTTAATTTTCTTTCAGTACCTTATTGAACTATAATGTACATATAACATGCACAGTTTTAAAGACATTTTACATATGCATATACCTGTGTAACCATAACCTGAATCAAGGCATAGAACATTATAAATCGAGGTATAGAAGACATATGGTTGCTTTGTACCTTTGGGTCAATACTCCACCTCTAAGTTACCATTATCATGACTTCTGTCACCAGAGATTAGTTTTGCCTGTTATTGAACTTCATATAAATGAAGTATGTATAAACTTTTATTAATGTCAAGCCTCTTTTGATCAGTTTCTGATCAAATAATGTTGTATTTCTCAGTATTTTATTTTTCATTGTTGAACAGTATTTCATTGCTTAAATATATTACAATTTATTTATCCATTCTTTTGATAGGCATTTGGGTTGTTTCCCAAATCTGGGGCTTAGGACTATTATAGTATCCTTTCTATTTAGTGTACATCTATTCTCGGAGATTCCTCAATCTTGTTTTCTAATTCATTAATTCATAACTCAATTGTATCTATTATTAGTTCTACCTATTGTAGTCTTTCAACTTTTATATTTGTTGCACATATTTTCTGCTCTTCTCCATGTTTTCTTGTTTGGGGTTTATATTTTTAATTTCTTTCCTCATTTCTTTCAATGACTTTGACTGATTTTAAATTCTTGGTTCATCTGTTTTAATGCTTCTGCTTCTTTTTGAAAACCTGTTGTTTCCTCAAATGTCCTGTTATTTTGCCCGATAAGTTCATTTTCCTCTGGAGTACCAGGCGGATACAATGGAAGGCCAGCTCTTAGTTTGTATGAGTCCAAGACAGATCAAGGGGTGCATAAGCCTATAATGGATAACTAGTTCTACGCTTCAGTCAGTCACTCCCCACTCCCAAAACACCTTTGCTGTCAGGGCCTCACCCTTTGCTCCTCCAATGAGAAGCATTAGGAATTGAGACTGTGGTGCCTAGGTCTGTGGGGGTCTCAAGTGGCAGGGAACAGAAGAGCCTAAAGAGATCAGGGAGACCCACGCTTGTTCCTGGCTCCTCATAAGCACAGAGGTTCTGTGTTGCTGCCCAGAGTTTGCTCATGAGCATACTTGGACCAGAAATCCAAACTGCCAGAGGCAGGCACTGTTTTCCCCAAGGCAATGGATGGGAGAAGAACAGCCCCCACTACCGACTACCCCCCTCACACCTGTCTTCCCTCTCATGGTCTTGCTGGGCTGTCCATGGCCCCTGAAGAAAGATACATCCCCCACCCCCAACACAGCCATTCCAACAGTTCCCGCATGACTCAGTTGGTTTCTTACAATTCTGTCTCCATCCTAAAGGAAATTTTGGGAGAAAGATCAGCAGTCCTGATAGGTCAGCATCTTGGTCAGCACTAGCCCTATTTCCCTAACCATTTGAAGGCTTTAAATCATCCCTAGCTCATGCTATACATGTTGGATCTACCAATTGTGAATCATACTTTGTATTTAGAACTTCTTAATTTGGGTCAAAACTCAGAATCACCAAATGAGAGATGCAGTATCCTCATTCTTCCACATAGCAGCTGCTGCTAAGAAAGATTTAAAGTGATACAATGAGATGTTATTCCCTATTGTGATGGTACCAAGAGAATATGCATTTTCACCAGTTTTCATTAAGGCGAGTTACTACGTTCCCTTTCAGCCTTTACCGCTGCCCCCTCCTCTCTTTCCATGCAAAGAAAATACTGTCATGTTTATTTTAGTCAAAGTCAGGTTCTTACAGTGCCTGCTGCTGCACACTAAGAAGCAGGGCCTGGAAGGAAGCTGACAGGTGATCTGTTGATTTGTACCTTTCACACAGCATGGGTAATGCAAATTGCCTGCTTCTATTTTCCCACACTGCTGGCATTGCAGCTTACACATTTTTCAGAATTTACTGTTGTTTTCAAAAAGCTGATGCCTACACTCTATTCCCCAAAAGGATGTACCAAGTAAGATTCCTAGTTAAAAAAAAAACAAAAAACAAAAAACAAAAAAGATCCTTAAAGTTTAGATTGGCATCTGTTTCATGTGGGTGCTAGTGTTTTCAAATCCTAGCAAAAATACTGTTTTTTCTCCTTCTTCATTGAACTAAAAGATAGTTTAAGAATTTTAAGTGTTTTAAGCTGTACTTTTTTCAGTAATCTATTCAACAGAAATCTATTCCATAAAAGAAACACTTACGGTTCTGCAAATTTTGAAAAAGTCAATAAATTTTGAACCTAACTTACACTGTGAAATTCTGTGGCTTTGTCTAATAAAGTCATATTCATTCATTCGATATATATTGAGCACCTGCTTTGTGCAAGGCGTCCTGAGAGGCGGGGAGTTACAAACTCAATCAAAGGTCATGTTTTTATGGAGATAATGGGAACTACGTATGAGAATCAACATAGTATGAGGGCAAAAGGGCTAAGGGACATGAAGATTTAAAACAACAACAAAACTAAAATCTAAAAGAGTTGTGGAAACTCAGAGTAAACCATTTCTTCCTAGGTGAGGAATCTGACACAGCTTCATGGGAGAGGTGACGTTTCGGCCTTTTACAACAGGCAGAAATGTAAATGTGAAAGTGGGTGGAGGCACACTCTGGGCGAGGAAAGTTGAAGAATTGAAGAGGTATGAGAACAGGCATAGGATGAGCAAGCCAGAGAATCTGAAGAGGGCATTAGGGTACAAGGTGAGTTGAAAATAACTTCCAGGCAAGTACACATATCCTTGGGAAATCTTTGTTCTAATAATAGGGAGCCAGGCAAAGGAGTAACCACAAAAACAAACAAAAGGAAGTTCAAGGTTTGAAGAAATCTCAAAAGGTCATAGAATGGCATAGCCTCTCTCACTTGGCCACCACAGAACAGATTTGCTCAGGTTAAAGAATTCTCTCCATTCTCCCAATAAAACATCCTGGCTGATGCCAGAGCACATGAGCAGGGGAGGGACAAAAGGGGTGGGCATTAGTGCCACTCTCTCTGGCTTCCCCTAGGTGAGTTTCATGCTTACGGAGATTTGGCTGTGCTTGCTCCCAACCCATTTACATCACTTAAGACTTGTTACTGGAATTATAGAATTTGGTGAAATTTTAATGACAGAAGTGATCAGAAAAATAATTGTTACTGAAAGAACTAAGTTGAATGACTTGCAAAGAATTGGTAACAAGGAGTCACTTAAAAATTGCTATTGAATCTGGTGTGGTAAGTCAACTACAAAATAAAGTAAAACATGGTAGAAATCTGGAAGAATTCTTAGAGGGAAAAAAAAAGATCTGGAAGACATTAGTTTGGGTTGCTTTAAATATGTGCCTTAGTATTCGCTCCACTTTCAGAAACTGAAACTGGAAATTGTCCAAATGCATTAGGTGCGATTTATGATTTTTTAAAAATAACAGTATTAACACCAATAAGGGAACTATACTCAAAAAAAGGCCTCAGCCCTTAATCAAAAGTTTGTGGAATATATATTTACATACATAAAATATATATATTTAGATACATATATAATATATATTTAGATACATATATGTATATATTTACATACCTAAAGTGTTAAAGGTACATATTTAAAATGTTAACATTAATTTTTTTTTCAATTAGCCAGGTTTAAATTCTGTGAAAATGCTAGCAATCTGTTCACACCACCCATTCTATCTTCCCAGCCTCATTTCTCCCTGAGGAGAAGGTGGATCCTGACAGCTGATGGCTGCATTTCATAGGCATAAACTCCACAGAGGGCATTTGGCTTTCCAATGGAAAGGCATCTGACTTCTTTCTCTGACACTAATATTTTTAGCTCTGAATGCAGCTAGAACTAATCACAAAGTCTAAATGCAGGCTGAATAAATTCAATAAGCATCTAATCTTATTTACTTGGGAAGATAATACTTTTTCCCCCCCTAATTATATCAGTTTTCTCTCAAATCAAGAACATTGGTGGACACTGGTGGTTGCCGAACCAAACACCTCCTCCCCTTCTCTATTAGCAGAGACCTGTGCTACTGGATCTGGCAATGCACCCAAATAAGGAACTATAATTCTTGGCCTCTCTTGAAGCTTTGAGTGACCATGTGCTTTTCTGTCTGAGATGTGAGCTCTAATTATTGGACCTGTCTTTTGGGAAGGCTCCTTAAAGGGAAACACAGCTAAGGAAGTCTTTTCCCAGCCTTTCTCCTTCCTGATGTCCATGAGGTAACTTCCTAAAGGAAACGTGCAAAGGCAGAGCAGAAAAGCAGGCACTTGAGTCCCTGAGGACACTGTTAACTAAGACTGCCCATGTGTGCGTTTCCTGGGACAACAACAAAAACAGTAAAAAGAAGAAACTCCTCTCTTACTGAAGCCATTATTATTTTGGAGTTTCTACTCAATGAAATTGTGGCTATTCCTAGCAGATACAGAATATAACTTTAAACCAGGTATTATACCCATAAACGGATTCTCTGCAATCCAATCTTTATGAGTATGACCAGAAAACAATTAAAAACAGTAAGTTCCCATTTTATAATCTGTTTACTTCCATGGTAAGCCAAAGAAAGAATGCTCCAATAAACTGTTTGAAGAAATAATGTTTTCAGAATTTACACGGAACTGCAAGCAAACTGCTACCAGACTACCAAGTATTGCTGCCCAGAAGAACCCAAATGGGTGCAGATACTCCGAAGGCACAAGCATAGGCAGAGGCCAAAGTGAGGTAAGGATGCCACTGAAAAGTAGAAATGTGTCGAAGAACATTACCTTGGAGTCTGTACTAAAACACTTTTTTTTTTTTTTTTTTTTAGCTTTCATGCAAAATTAGTTAAAAATAAATTGATCAAATGTTACCATATGGGTATTTTGTAAAACATGGGTCTAAAGATTTATTATTTTCTGAAGCAGATTCCTCCAATGTGGAAGGAGCAAACAAAATACAAAAATGAACATTGTCGGAAACATTTAAAGTAGGATCACACTGAGCTCCTTCTGTGTTGCTGCCAAGTCTCAGAATCCCGGGGTCTTGGCATAGTCTTTCGTACATCTGAGGCTTGAGGCCCAGCAAAGTCCCACACAGACCCAGGTGCGGGACTCGAGTTGTATAAGGAAACTTGAGTTGTATAATGAATTTCCTATGAGAAATTTTAAGTTAGGAAGAATAAACTCTATGTTCCCCAAAACTAAGTTTCCTAATTCACCAAAACAATAGCATTTTATCATCCATGCCCCCTAGTCTTTGGACAACAATGATCAATGGGAAGAAAAAAAAATGGCTACTCCCAAATTGAAGGATTTCTTTTAAGCTAAGATTTTGTTTTGGTTACTAAGGTTGTAATTTTTTGAATCTTCCATTTACACAAGTCAGATGGAAAAAGAGCAGTATTTTGCCAACCAACACTCAATCAAGACAACATGACAAGCAGAACGAAATGTGCCCACCCCAGGTGTATATAATGCCTGTACGCGGTGCTTTGTGAGACTCGGGTTCTCAATGGCGCCTTGCCAAGTGTCTGTGCAATCAGTCACCCCAGGACTGTGGACGTGCACTCCACCAGGAACCAACAATCCTTTTGGGATGCTGGAACCTGGAACCTTAGTTTTCACAGCCCAACTCACTTCCCAGCACATCCCCTCCCAGATGGGGGGAAAGTTTGCAAGGACACAAAAGATTTAAAGTTTTTGCTGAAAATAGATGTTTTTGAGAATTCTGTAAGAATAATAAATCACTGATAACATCTAAAGGATAACTATGAACCAGGCTAAGCACTCAGTCCTCTCACCAACTGCACAAGGTAGGCGTCCTCGTCCCCAGTTAGCCTTGAGCCTGTTCCAGGGTTCCAACAATTGCAGTGGTGAGGCCAGGGTTGATTCCTGGTCCACAGGACTCAAGAGCCCTCTACTCTCAACCGCTCTATTATGCTCTCTCCTTCCCTGAGATAACTGCAAGCAGAGCTTAATGCAGAAGCGGGGATGCCAGTCATTACTCTTACCCATCACTCTGCCAAATCCAAGGAACATCATGGGTCAAGAAGCAGACTTGGGGCTCTGGCAACCTCAAGAAATGGGGAATACACAAGGTGCAGCCCCAAAGGCTGATGATGCAAAATGACCACGGATGATGAGTCTATTTAACACGACAAAGGAAAACTGGTGATCTGGAGTTAAATAGGCAAAATTCTATTTTTTTTTTTCTCCATTCTTTATAGAACACCAAAAAAAAAAAAAAAAAGGTACATTCAACTATTCATTTCTGAATGTTTTTAGGAAGAGTGGAAAAAGGGTCTAGCCAGGTCTGCTAACACTACTTTCCTACTAGCTTCCTGTTTTTAAAACAAATGGCTGCCTCCTCCCTCAGACTGCTCAAGGTCTTCAGTCCAGAAGCCTCAGCATCAATGTCTGCACTTCAAGTGTGATGTGGCACTACCTTTTTCTGCTTCCATAGCACACACAGTAACTCAGTCCACCAAAAACGCTAGGATATGGAGAAATTGGACACCATGAGGTACGAACTAGTCCCCTGCACCTATTTTCTGGATCCTTGCTTAACCTTGGGCATGTGTGAAAGAAAAAACATTTGGTTCGCATTCAAGAGACCCAGATTCAAGACCTGATTTCATCAGGCAGCAGTTAAGTTATATGAAATAATTTTTGTGTTCTAGGCACTTTTCTGTAATCATGGGGATTAATCAGTGGTTCTCAAACTGTGGTGTGCAGAACCTGGAGAGCTTGCTAAAAATTCTCGTAGACACAGGCCTGCCTCATTGAGCCCAGGAATCTGCATTTCAGCGCATACACTTGAGGATTCTGATGCTGGTCCCCAAGGGAGAGGCAGGGCAGCTGCTACAGCAGTGGGCCAGTCACCTCAAGGCTCCTGCTGAAAGGTCCCCACTGGCTGATGGGTCATAATCCCAGGAGACCCAGTTGCAAGGACTGACCCCCAGGCTCTGGACCACAGCGTGTACCTGAGCTTCACATTCCTGGACACCAAGAGAGGCAAATGCAAGTTCCCCTAAAGCCCTGGGCCCTCTCCTTTCTCCAAGGTCTGCAGTCCCCCCTGGGCTTTGGCAGGTAACATCTCTGGGTGGTTCTGACTATTAGGCTACAGATCTCCCTCTGGCACTACTGTGAACTGCTAGGGAAAATGATCAGTTACAACAACCCTTCCTGGTTCCAAGAAGATGAGGTAGTGCCTACTCTGATACGTGAATCAGTCAATCAATGAACCATAGTATCATTTCCCCGAATAAATTTTTGTTGAAAAATGGTGTTTACCTATAAGATTCAAATACAAAAGGAGATATTTCAGTGGGGGAGGGGGTGGTAGAGGGGCAGAATAAATGCTTTATAAAGAAAAGCCAAACTTACTCTTAGTTATCCTGGGTTCCAACCTCCACTTCACTGATAACCAACCACAGTCAATGAGCACATTACTTACCGCTCTGCGCCTCCGCTTATTCACCTGGAACACAAAAGACATTAGTAGTATTTTAGAAAAAGATAGATTAAATGATAAAAGTTCCGAGAACAGTACCTGGGACATAGAAGGAGGAGTTAGTTATAAAGGAGTTATGAAGGAAGTTAGAAATTCATTTATTTATCAGTGAGGGCTGATTAGAGAATTCCAGAAAAAAGGCAAGGAATATAAGACACCGGGAGAAAAGGGAAACATCATTCCCAAGACGCCTGCTCTCAGAATTGGCGAATTTTCCACTACACATTAACTTGGGCAGCCCAGAAACTTCTGAGCTTCCTAGTCTTAGTTTTCAGATCTCGAATCAATAATTCTCAGACATTACAAACTTAACTCTATTATTTCTGCATTTAACATAAATTTTGTCCACATACTTCCAGCTTAAATAACATCATTGCTTATTTTATTGCTGTTAGCAATTTAACAGCACTTAAAATATGATTTTTAGTTTTTCTGAAAACATTATCCTAAATGAATATACATGTATATGACATATGTATATGCAAACATATATATATATTAATATTTCACCTTTTATTTCTCTTAGACACAATTTTCTCACTTTCAAAAGTGTTAGGAAAGTTGCTGAAAGTGATCAGTATTTGATTTTGGTTTAAGTGCTGAATTCAAAACTACAGGTTAAGTAAGATTATGTAATAGAGTACTTTACAGAGCTTGTTCCTCCTGCTTTTTTTTTTTTTTTTTTTTTGAGACAGAGTCTTGCTTTGTCACTCAGGCTAGAATGCAGTGGCATGATCTCAGCTCACTGCAACCTCCCTGCCTCCCAGGTTCAAGAGATTCTCATGCCTCAGCCACTGGAGTAGCTGGGATTATAGACGCTCAAGACCAGGAATGGCTAATTTTTGCATTTTTAGGAGAGATGGGATTTTGCCACGTTGCCCAGGCTGGTCTCAAACTCCTGGCCTCAAGTGATCCACCCTCGGTCTCCCAAAAAGTTGAAATTATAAGAGTGAGCCACCACGCCTGGCCGTCTTCTGCATTTTTCAGTCTTACTCTATTCTTCATGATGTTTTGGGTTGAGCTAAATTTGAACCCAGGCTTATATAACCTCAACTCTATTTCGTTCGTCTTTATTATACAGCCTTGCAGAAGCCAAAGGTGAAGATTATAAATGTAATGATTTAAGAGTCATCTAGAAAGAAGGTAACATCACTAAAACTTGCCTAAGAAAGCTACTTACAAATCAGGTACACTCACTTCCACACAGCCCTTTACAAATAATGCACACTTAACTTCTACATAGCCCTTTTCCAGTGTGGATGCTCTGGATAACAGAAAGTTTTGAAAATAAGGATTTGTACTGACAGAGCCAAATTTTATATCAGTTAAAATTTTAAAAAAAGAGAGAAAAAACCAGGACACAATGTCTTCTTTCAACTCTTAAAATTAATATTCATGAGACTGATAAAAGTCTGTAAACAGCAATTATTAGTCAATTTTTAGTTTCTAAAAATATTATTTTATTAAATAACTGTTAAATAGGATTTTTACAAAATAAATGGCATAGAAAAGGGTAAAAATGTTTATGTTCCCAGAACTTTATATGCCTTTTCAACAGAAAGGAAAAGGCACAGATAGTTGTCAGCTGCTATTACTTCTGGAGAGCTGCCATGACCAGACGGTGTTGGAGTATCACCAGTTCTCTCTCTCATGGGAAAGAAGGGGATCAACACTTGGTAGAGAGGTAGCATGTCTTCAGGTAACAGCTGCCACACACAGCTGGCTTCAACTTGAGCTCCTCTGTTGCTGGCTATCAGCTTCAAGGTGTAGCATCTCATGGCAATCAGGAAGAGTTAAGGAGCTGCACGAGGTTTTCAAGACATTTCAAATAATAGGCATTCAGAGGGGTTGCTTCTGAGTCTGGAAAAGCTGAAACAGAAAAATAAGAGCACAGAAATACTAGTTCATGAAGCTTGGTACTATACTTACAGGCACACACATAAACAAATATATATGAACAGGATTTATATATAATTTAAAGCTCTATTTAAGTTCTTGATGTAATAGTATTCCAGAATATTTTGCATTTTAAAAAAAATAAACGAGTTACAAAATTAATATGTTTTTTAAATTAATAGCTTATCCAGAGTATTTTTTAAAAAGTACCCCCCATAATGGATACCATTAACTATAATTCCATATGAATGCCATTACTCTTTTTTATGTACCATCCTTCCTAAAGCACAAACTTTAACTCAATTATTCACTAGCTCCAGAAATTCATGGTCACAGCTAAAACAAACTAAATCCTCCCCTGCTTAAAAAAAAAAAAAAAAAAAAAAAAAATCAGACTATAAAAACACAAATAACAAACAGATATATTACAGTACAGGGAAGACACAGTTCAGTGTTTTAGCACAAAAAATGTTCAGAGAATAACACTCACTGAAATTTGGTGTAGCTAAAAATGAATAATGTGCTTTGAAAAGAAAGCCATCTCTAGTATTGTGACCACATCACAGGGAAACATGGATATAGGGGTAATAGGATCAATTCTTAGAAGACTGTCCTCCAGTTCCCTGATGTTAGATCCAAGTTTTCTGCTCACAGTTAATTCTAATTGGGCCAGTTCTCATCACTAAGAACATACTTCAGCACAGCGGTCACTGTTGGCAAAGAAAATTTAGTACAAAAATAAGATGAAGATCATAGATGCATTTTTAGAAACGATCACATCTTAAACCTTCATGTATCTATTTTATTATTTTTTAAAATGATATAATTAAAGCACATACTGAATATTGGCACATTTTACAATGCCATTTTGCTGTAGCCTGTCCAAATATCTCATTAATCAGAGAATTCACTTAACAGCTTCCAAGTTTAACTATAATCTCTTTCTTATTGCAACTTACTTTTCTTTGCTAAGGAGTATGCTTCATCCACTCTTCGTTTTACTGATGGACTTTTCAAAGCTGTTTTTGCCTAGAGATAATATAGAACAATCCATTAATTAGGTTTCTTGCCATGTGTTATCGATCATGATAGCAAAACACTAATTCTGCCCATTGCTAACTAGAGTATTAGACAGAATATTATGAAATAGAATAATATGACTAGAGAATTCTATCTTAGTATAATACATCCTATTGAGCTAATCCCCTTGCACATTCTGAAGTCTTGCCCATATCCTCTTATCTAACTTGATTCTTTCTCTATTCCCATTTTCTTTCTTCCTTTCTCTTTTACTCCTTCTCCCCTAATCTCAATTTGTTATTTTAAACTAGTCAACCTTTGTTTCAGTTTTTCATATTCCCTCGAACCTTAGATTTCTGATCACATATACCAAATATTAGCAGTTGGCCAACAAATATTTATGGAGTGACTACAAAGTGCCAAATCCTGTGCTAAACTCTGGGGATACCCACGTGAGAATGACAGCAACAGCCTCTGTCCTGTGTATGTGACTCTGGCCAGCAAGGAGAAAACTAGCCCAGGCAGAGATAGTCAGTTGAGAGAACACCATTCTAGAATGGTTGTCTATCCTATTGTCATTTGGCTATTTAATCACTAGATACTTATGGGTATTTCTCTTGGGAATGAGATGTCTGCAATAAAACAGAAGTCCAAAGGCCAGAGAAAGAGTGGAACACACATCTCCACGTTGCCTGCTGTTTTCTCAGAGCAGGCTTTGTGCTGCAGTCTTACAAGAACTGAGCCAGAGAAACGGGAGTTATACAATTGGATAAAACTTTTGTTACTCGGTTTTACTTTAAGATGTGTTTTCCCTTGATACATCTTTTAGAAGAAACAATCTATACTAAAATTTCAATATTACAGGAAATCAATTTAAATTGAGAGGAAAAAATTCAGAGATTCTCTTCTAAACTGAGACATTCTGTGGAAATGATTAAATAAAAAGATTTCAACTGATGGTTTAACTAATTGTATGAATGAGCAGAGGGAACACAGGTCTTTGACTTTATGTCTTTTTTCTTTTGCTATAACTCTTTTGACACCCTTGGATGTATTCTAAGAGTTTATACCTGGGTTATACCTGGTTGTCTGCTCCCCAGGTGTAACAATGATTTTTAAAACTGACCTTCTGATAATTGTAAATCAGAGCCCAAAGCGCAGCTGCTCCAATCCTCTGAGCATTTTGATTCTCACTTTCCAGACAGGCAGCAAGCATAGTGATGACTTTTTCTAAAATGAACATATATTTTTTAAAAGTTCAGTCCCAGACACTGCATTGTATTCTTATCTTGGACTAGTCAGACACCCGCCTCTTTTCCCATTAGAATGCATGCACAAAGTTGGTATCACTAGACTATGGCAAAACCAATCTTTTACGTCATGTGGTATTTGGGAGGACAACCTCAAAACATTGTTTTCATGTCAGGCATAGAAGGATCAAAGACACTGAGGTTGCCTCATTTTTTGGCCTGAATTCAACAAAAGGCACGTTCATTTAAAGACAAGTATGCAAAAATAAGTATACAATTAGTTATATTAATGAGTTACTCAATTATAGCTAACATTTTGGCAGGCAGAAAAACTGATCTGCTTTCATGATAAATTATAGACTATAATACAAACATATCAATAGAATGAGCTACTATATAAAAACGATAATCAAATGTCATACTGGTTGATCTTTTTTAAAAATGACTAGGGGCCGGGTGCAGTGGCTCAAGCCTGTAATCCCAGCACTTTGGGATGCCAAGACGGGCGGATCACGAGGTCAGGAGATCGAGACCATCCTGGCTAACCCAGTGAAACCCCCATCTCTACTAAAACATACAAAAAAAACTAGCCGGGCGAGGTGGTGGGCACCTGTAGTCCCAGCTACTTGGGAGGCTGAGGCAGGAGAATGGCGTAAACCCAGGAGGCGGAGCTTGCAGTGAGCTGAGATCTGGCCACTGCACTCCGGCCTGGGCAACACAGCGAGACTCCATCTCAAAAAAAAGAAAAAAAATAAAAAAATAAAAATAAAATAAAATAACAATAGTTGAAAAGAAAATATTTTACTCTTCTCCTCCAAAGGATCACAACTCCTCACCAGCAAGGGAACAAAACTGGACGGAGAATGAGTCTGACAAAGTGACAGAAATAGGCTTCAGAAGGTGGGTAATAACCAACTCCTCCAAGCTAAAGGAGCATGTTCTAACCCAATGCAAGGAAGCTACGAACCTTGAAAAAGATTAGAGGAATTGCTAACTAGAATAACCAGTTTAGAGAAGAACATAAATGACCTGATGGAGCTGAAAAACACAGCATGAGAACTTCATGAAGTATACACAAGTATCAATAGTGAAATCGATCAAGCAGAAGAAAGGATATCAGAGATTGAAGATCAACTTAATGAAATAAAGCATGAAGGCAAGATTAGAGAAAAAAGAATGAAAAGGAATGAACAAAGCCTCCAAGAAATATGGGACTATGTGAAAAGAAGAAACCTACATTTGATTGGTGTACCTGAAAGTGATGGGAAAAATGGAACCAAGTTGGAAAACGCTCTTCAGGTATTATCCAGGAGAACTTCCCCAATCTAGCAAGACAGGCCAACACTCAAATTCAGGAAATACAGAGAACACCACAAAGATACTCCTTGAGAAGAGCAATCCCAAGACACATTATCATCAGATTCATCAAGGTTGAAATGAAGGAAAAATGTTAAGGGCAGCCAGAGAGAAAGGTCGGGGTATTCACAAAGGGAAGCCCATCAGGCTAACAGCAGATCTCTCTGCAGAAACCCTATATAAGCCAAGAGAGACTGGGGGCCAATATTCAACATTCTTGAAGAATTTATCTTTTCTTTTTGGAGCGGGAGGGGGATGGAGTCTTGCTCTGTCATCCAGGCTGGAGTGCAGTGGTGAGATCTCGGCTCACTGCAACCTCTGCCTACTGGGTTTAAGTGATTCTTCTGTCTCAGCCTCCCGAGTAGCTGGGAAACAGGTGGGCATCACCACACCTGGCTAATTTTTTTGTATTTTTATTAGAAACTGAGTTTCACCATATGGGCCAAGCTGGTCTCGAACTCTGGATCTCATGATCCACCCACCTTGGCCTCCCAAAAGGCTGGGATTACAGGCATGAGCCACTGCGCCTGGCCCAAGAAAATAATTTTCAACCCAGAATTTCACATCTGGACATACTAAGCTTCATAAGCAAAAAAGAAAACCCTTTACAGAAAAGCAAATGCTGAGAGATTTTGTCACCACCAGCCCTGCCTTACAAGAGCTCCTGAAGGACACACTAAATATGGAAAGGAAAAACTGGTACCACCCACTGTAAAAACATATCAAATTGTAAATAACATCGACACTATGAAGAAACTGAATCAACTAACTGGCAAAATAACCAGCTAGCATCATAATGACAGGATCAAATTCACACATAACAATATTAACCTTAAATGTAAACGGGTTAATGCCCCAATTAAAAGACACAGACTGGCAAATTGGATACAGTCAAGGACCCACTGGTGTGCTATATTCAGGAGACCCATCTCATGTGCAAAGACACATATAGGCTCAAAATAAAGGGATGGAGGAAGATTTACTAAGCAAATGGCAAGCAAAAAAGAAAAACAAAAGCAGGGGTGGCAATCTTAGTCTCTGATAAAAAAGATTATAAACCAACAAAGATCAAAAAAGAAAAAGAAGGGCATCACACAATGGTAAAGGGATCAATGCAACAAGAAGAGCTAACTATCCTAAATATATATGCACCCAATACAGGAGCACCCAGATTCATAAAGCAAGTTTTTAGAGATCTACAAAGAGACTTAGACTCCCACACAATAATAATGGGAGACTTTAACACCCGACTGTCAATTTTAGACACATCAACAGACAGAAAATTAACAAGGATATTCAGGACTTGAACTCAACTCTGGACCAAGCAGACCTAATAGAACTCTCCACCCCGAATCAACAGAGTATACATTCTTCTCAGCACCACACTGCACTTATTCTAAAACTGACCATACACTTAGAAGTAAAACACTCCTCAGCAAATGCCAAAGAACCGAAATTATAACAGTCTCTCACAGCACAGTGCAATCCAATTAGAACTCAGGATTAAGAAACTCACTCAAAACCGCACAACTACATGAAAACTGAACAACCTGCTCCTGAATGACTATTGGGTAAATAACATAATTAAGGCAGAAATAAATTAGTTCTTTGAAACCAAATAGAACAAAGACACAATATACCAGAATCTCTGAGACACAGCTAACGCAGTGTTTAGAGGGAAATTTATAGCACAAAATGCCTACAGGCGAAAGGGGGAAAGATCTAAAATCAACACCCTAACATCACAATTAAAAGAACTAGAGAAGCAACAGCAAACAAATTCAAAAGCTAGCAGAAGACAAGATCAGAGCAGAACTAAAGGAGAGAGACACAAAAAACCCTTCAAGAAATCAATGAATCCAGGAGCTGGCTTTTTGAAAAGATTAACAAAATAGATAGATTGCTAACCAGACTAATAAAGAAGAAAAGAGAGAAAATCAAATGGACACAATAAAAAATGATAAAGGGGAGATCACCACTGATCCCACAGACATATAAACTACCATCAGAGAATACCATAAACACCTCTACACAAATAAACTAGAAAATCTAGAAGAAATGGATAAATTCCTGGACACATATACCCTCCCAAGACTAAACTAGGAAGAAGTCGAACCCCTGAATAGATCAGTAACAAGTTCTGAAATTGAGGCAGTAATTAATAGACTACTAACCAAGAAAAGCCCAGGACCAGAGGGATTCACAGCCGAATTCTACCAGAGGTAAAAAGAGGAGCTGGTACCATTCCTCCTGAAACTATTCCAATCAATAGAAAAAGAGGGAATCCTCCCTAACTCATTTTATGAGGCCAGCATCATCCTGATACCAAAACCTGACAGAGACACACACAAAAAAGAAAATTTCAGGCCAATATCTCTGATGAACATCGATGCGAAAATCCTAATAAAATAAAATACTGGCAAACCAAATCCAGCAGCACATCAAAAAGCTGATCCACCAAGATCAAGGCAGCTTCATCCCTGGGATGCAAGGCTGGTTCAACATACACAAATCAATAAACGTAATCCATTACATAAACAGAACTAACAACAAAAACCACAGGATTATCTCAATAGATGCAGAAAGGCCTTCAAAAAAATTCAACACCCCTTCATGCTAAAAACTCTCAATAAACTAAGTATTGATGCAGCATATCTCAAAATAAGTTATTTATGACAAACCCATAGCCAATATCACACTGAATGGGCAAAAACTGGAATCATTCCCTTTGAAAACCGGCATAAGGATGCCCTCTTTCACCGCTCCTATTCAACATAGTATTGGAACTTCTGGCCAGGGCAATCAGGCAAGAGAAAAAAATAAAGGGTATTCAAATAGGAAAAGAGGAAGTCACATTGTCTCAGTTTGCAGATGACATGATTGTATATTTTAAAAACCCCAAAGTCTCAGCCCAAAATCTCCTTAAGCTGATAAGCAACTTCGGCAAAGTCTCAGGATACAAAATCACTATGCAAAAATCACAAACATTCCTATACACTAATAATAGACAAACAGAGAGCCAAATCATGAGTGAACTCCCATTCACAGTTGCTACAAAGAGAATAAAATACCTAGGAGTACAACTTACAAGGGATGTGAAGGACCTTTTGAAGGAGAATTACAAACCATTGCTCAAGGAAATAAGAGAGGAAACAAATGGAAAAACATTCCATGCACTTGGATAGGAAGAATCAATATCGTGAAACTGGCCATACTGTCCAAAGTAATTTACAGATTCAATGCTATCCCCATCAAGCTACCGTTGACTTTCTTCAAAGAATTGGAAAAACTACTTTAAATTTCATATGGAACTAAAAAAGAGTCTGCATGGCCAAGACAATCCTGGACAAGAAGAATAAAGCTGGAGGCATCACACCACAAGACTTCAAACAATACTACAAGGCAGGCTACAGTAACCAAAGCAGCATTATACTGATACCAAAACAGATACACAGACCAATGGAACAGACCAGAGGTCTCAGAAATAACGCCACACATCTAGAACCATCTGATCTTTGACAAACCTGACAAAAACAAGCAACAGGGAAAGGATTCCCTATTTAATAAATGGTGCTGGGAAAACTGGCTAGCCATGTGCAGAAAACTGAAATTGGACCCCTTCCTTACACTTTATACAAAAATTAACTCAAGATGGATTAAAGACTTAAACGTAAGACCTAAAACCATAAAAACCCTAGAAGGAAACCTAGGCAATACCATTCAGGACATAGGCATGGGCGAAGACTTCATGACTAAAACACCAAAAGCAATTGCAACAAAAGCCAAAATTGACAAATGGGATCTAATTAAACTAAAGAGCTTCTGTACAGCAAAAGAAACTATCATCAGAGTAAAGAGGCAACCTACAAAATGGGAGAAAATTTTTGCAATCTATCCATCTGACAAAGGGCTAATATCCAGAATCTACAAGGAACTTAAACAAATTTACAAGGAAAAAAAAAACAACCAAACAACCCCATCAAAAAGTGGGCGAAGGTTATGAACAGACACTTCTCAAAGGAAGACATGTGTATGGCCAACAAACATATGAAAAAAGGCTCATCATCACTGGTCATTAGAGAAATGCAAATCAAAACCGCAACGAGCTACCATCTGACACCAGTTAGAATGACGATCATTAAAAAGTCAGGAAACAACAGATGCTAGAGTGGATGTGGAGAAACAGAAATGCTTTTACACTGTTGGTGGGAGTGCAAATTAGTTCAACAACTGTGGAGGACAGTGTGGCAATTCCTCAAGGATCTAGAACCAGAAATACCATTTGATCCAGCCATCCCATTTCTGGGTATATACCCAAAAGATCATAAATCATTCTACTATAAAGATACATGCATATGTATGTTTACTGCAGCACTATTCACAACAGCAAAGACTTGGAACCAACCCAAATGCCCATCAATGATAAACTGGATAAAGAAAATGTAGCACATATACACCATGGAATACTATGCAGCCATAAAAAAGCATGAGTTCATATCCTTTGCAGGGACATGGATGAAGCTGGAAACCATCATTCTCAGGAAACTAACACAGGAACAGAAAACCAAACACTGCATGTTCTCACTCATAAGTGGAAGCTGAACAATGAGAACACATGGACAAATGGAGAGGAATATCACACACTGGGCCGGTCGGGGGTTGCGGGGCTAGGGAACGGATGGCATTAGAAGAAATACCTAATGTAGATGATGGGTTGATGGGTGCAGCAAATAACCATGGCACGTGTATACCTATGTAACAAACCTGCATGTTCTGCACATGTATCCCGAACTTAAAGTATAATAATAATAAAAAAGCAGAAAAATGATCAACGGATAGAAAGACAAATGCACAAAATTCCCTTAAGCATTAACTTATCTTAATAAAAGAATAATAAATACAAAAAGGAATGACTAAACATTTTAGAGAAATTTGTGGGTTTATGTTTCAGAGAAAAAAGTGTTTTAAAGTTATATCAACACACA